>NC_083685.1:29163214-30480000 GCF_033118175.1 Dama dama | reverse complement strand
TAAAGGTTCCACATGCCATGATGAAGATCAAAGATCTCCAGCCAAATAAAGATAAATATTTTTAACATCAGTAAAACAAAAATAAAGAGAAAATTTTTATTCAATGTTTGAACACCAAAATACTGTTTATTACAATATGTACTGTCAAAAAAAAAAAAAAAAAAAAATCCTTCAGGTGACCTAGATGAAATAAGGAAGGCCTAATTGTAACAGAATAACTGAAGGAATATTAATCTTAAACATTAATCAGTTCAGAAGCAAAGATAGACCTCAAAAGTGTCATTGATTAGAGTAAAAAAAAAATGTTGAGTGGAGTTGAAAAGTCATAGCCTTTGAATATCTCTTTATTTTTCTATTCACATGTTTCTCAGCTGATTTTCAGCCCTCTTGGAAAGATCACCGTAAATAACTCTTTTATTATCCTAATACAGGAGGTTTGAAATGGAAACTTGAAAACTTTCTTTTCAGATTCATGAGGCTTTGGGACTTTTTGTTTGTTTGTTACTCTGAGGAATTTAAAAAAAAATAACCTTTATCTTAGAAAAAGCAAGTATAAATCAGTTCATCACAAGCAGACATAATCTAAACCCAGATTTGCTTAAAATGCTGCCCTAAGGGCTGAGACCTGCTGTATATGTATGTGAAAGCACTGTATTTGGTGAAAATCCAGGATCAAGAGTAAATCAGGCATGGAGTAGGCTTCTTTCCCCGAAGTTTAGAATATATGTAACACAGGTGCTCAGGCGCTGGCTGCATTTCTCCACTGTCCCCTGTGAAGGGGCTGCAGTACTGAGACAGCCGCACAGGTCAGGTCAGCCCAACTCTTCCCCAAAAGTAATTTCACTCCAAATTCATAAAAATTTCTTTACTAAATAATATATCTATCATATAAAAATGTATCTAAACCACTCTAAAAATGATTTCTATTTCAAAACAATTCTTCTTCCTGAGATTGTAGAATTAAAATTTCATTACCTAATGAATCATACTTCCTTGCTGTCATGAAAGTATATCCATGATGGTGAAAGCTCCATCAAAATCCCATCTAGGGAAATTTTATCTTCATGATCACAGTGATTGGCACAGTATCTTGCATATAAAGGTTCATAATGCATCCTAACATAATGGTCTGGAATTGGTTAGAAAGAATAAGAGTGTCTTTGCTTTATTTGAAGCTTTGTCTACTGTAGAAGGCATTTATATTGTTTTGCTTTATAGTGTTTTATTCTCTTGGATTCCTCCCTCATGTTCTCTGACAAATTGGAAGGTGTAAAAGTATTTGTCTTTGATTACATATCATTAAATACTATTAAATCTTATTAAACTTCAAGATCTTTTTTGCCATGTGAATTTCCACAAAAACAAGTGATACTGGAAGCAGAGAACCATGTAGCTCCTCCCCCAGGACCCCTCCTCCCTGCTCAAGTACAAAGACCCCTCCATGTTCCCTGCCTCTTGTTTGTAGAAAAGCTGAAGTCTCTCAGGCCTCCCTTAGTCACAAAAGAGCAGGCTTGAGCAGTTAATGATCAAGACAATAGAATGTCACAGTCTCAGGGTCTGATGCACATTCCTGAGTTTTTTTTTTAACAGATACTACAGCTGCCACCAGAGGGGAAAAGCTAACTGCATGATGCCTAGACTCCAGCTCTGACATAAGCTGCACCATCTTGAGCCACACCGAGTCTAAGCCTAATACAATTCCAAGAACTGATCTCTAGAGAAAGGGATTAACATTTTGCTCATAATAACTCTATCTTTGTGGGCATTAAAATGAGTGTAGCTTGTTCTGCTTGTATTGGTAGGTGGACAGCTAACACTGTCAGTAAGGAGATGCTATAGAATCATGTTGACATCTTCCACTCTGAGAATACAGTGCTCTAGGTCAGCAGAAAGCAGATAGAGATGATGGATCTTCACTGCAATCCCATAGAAATGGAATGATGTCTGACAGTGGGGAATTGAAAGCAACTCTTTAGCCCCTTTCCTGTTTACCCATTTCTGTCCCTGCCTAACCTTAAAAACTTAATTATAGAAATGAGATCCCTAGGCAATTGAAACTAACTCCTAATTTGGGCTCTCCTGAATGCACACCATGCAATGCCTGACCTATTGATTCTTATAGAAAAAAGAGGTAAGAATTCAATCCATGTCAATGTATGACAAAAACCACTACAATATTGTAAAGTAATTAGCCTTCAACTAACAAAAATAAATGGGAAAAAACAGACAAACAAACAAAAAAAGAATGACTAGCTCTCTACACACAACTGTTGCTTTAGCAAACCTGCAGGCAGATCACTTGGGCAAGAAAACATCTGAACAGAGAGTCAGCCAGCCTGCAGCCACAGAGGAAAATGGAGAACCCACTCTCCTGCCTCCACCACTCCCTGAGATTCTCCCTCCGTTTTCCCTTGAAAACCCACCATGACAGACCAGAATCTTGGGAACTGGTCTCAGGACATGAGTCCATCCTCTCCCTAGATTGCTGGCTTTTCTGATGAAAGCAATTTTCTTCCTACTGACACTTGCCTCTCAAGTTATTTGAGTAGCAAGCTGCCGAACCTGAATTCAGTAGTAGTATCAAAATGCTTTGAAACAAAATCATAGGCTGATAGAGTTCAAAATGAAATTGCACAATTAGTTTATAAAGCCATCCATTCATTAAACATGCCAATTATTCCAAATCTGAAATATCAATTTTGGATTGCTAATATTACTTAAAATGCTTCATAAACATTATATTATTCAGGGAAAATGCAAAAGTTAGCAATGAAGCTAAAAGGAAAAATACCAATTAAACTCAAGATAATTTCTCTTTAAAAACTAAATTTTTTAATAGGGCATTTAAATGGCATGAATCAGGTCAAAGATCATATTCACTGAGTGTGGTGAAATTTCCTGTTTCATTCATAAGTGGTTTCTGGTTAAAGATATTTCTCAGTGTATGGATAGAATATTCTTTTGAAAGATTAAAGGATTTTAACATGCAATCTAAGGGAAAAATGCACACAGCTATATAGTGTTTTGATCAAGTTACTCCACCCCTGTCTTTGTGGTCCTGCCTCCCTTGAAAGACGTTCTGACATGTTAACCTAGAAATACAAAATACAAGGCTCTATTAAATCAGTCACTTTTTATGATCAGGTTTTACATGTATTATAACATGATATTTTTTAATTGAGTTGGTTTTAATTTTAGCTCAATGTTAATAGTAGCTCAATTTTAATTGAGCTACTCATAAAATTGAGTAGTTTATAATACAATTTTGGATTAACAAAATCTACAAATAATCTAAGATCTTAAAATACACATTGCTTCTTTGCATAAATGTGAAAACAATTTTTTTTATAGATCAGAAGATATATATTTCACATTTTCTCACAGTGTGTTAATTCATTTGTCTCCCAGGTGCTAGTTTACTGTTTACTTCTTTAACAAATTAATGAAATATATTCATAACTGTGTCTTTTCAAGAGTATTTGTTTGAACAGATTTGGTTAAAGGTGTGCAAACAATTCATGAACAGTACAATTCTGTTATGTTGAAAACTATTATTCATTAGGACAAAGAGCTTAGTAATCTGAACTTTCTAATTGCCTTCAGAAAAAGACTAGAAAAAAACCGACTAATTTTTTAACTTAGAGACAGTTCAAGGGATCTGTGCATAGCTTCTATTGACAATATCAAAAAAGTTGTTAGTCTGAACTAAATAGCTAAACAGGTGATGCCTTGAAATCCTGTTCTTCTTGAAAACTACAGCAATAAAAAAAGTAACCATCAAGAAAACCATCAATCCAAAGGCAAAGTGAAATTCTCCCTTAGGCTTTCCATCCTTTAACCTGAATGACAATTCACCATCATCATTATTTTTTAGTGCCAAGACAATTTAAGTGACAATGCTTAATTTAGCTTAATTTATAAGTTCAATGGTCTTATACACTGAAAAAGACACTACAGTTCCAACCTCTTGACCACTCATTTCTTAGAATATATTTACAAGTAGACTAAAAAGAAAAAAGAAAAAAAATTCTGTGTGGTCAACTAAGATAATACATATACATAGTACTTCCTGTTTAAATTCCATATTTCAGCAATTCATGTTACAGACATTATTCTACATCAAAAGCATCCATAAAATTTAGGCAACAGTCAAAACATACAAGTCAAATACTGATCAGGTTGATTCAATCAGTCTCTTCATGTGGACTTCAAAAATAAACAACTGGCCATGATGACGACCCACCCTTGTAAGCAGTGTTTAAATTTGAGCACATAGAAGATGGGACACAAGCAAATCATACAGACTTTTTATGGAAAGTACCTACTTTCCTACCAATCATAATACTAATCAGAATTCTAGTCTGGAGAGTAGAGAATGATGCAATGAAGGAGGAAGTGGGCTAGAAGGATGGTTTCTAATTTCCATTTCCAAGATGGCCATTTCCAAGATGGCCCTAGGGAAAAATTCTAAGTCTTTTTCAGGGATCATGACAATTCCCTTTCTCATCTCTCTGCAAATTTAAGTCTTAATCACTACTAAGTCAAAGAATACAGTACTTTCTAAGTTTACATATTAAATCAAGTGAACTACTCTTTAGGAAGTAAGATAAAGTGAAGTGAATTCCTTTAGGATGGTATCTGCCATCACATTTTGATAAAGAGGTAAGTGATGCCTTGTTCAGAGGAGATAAATCACAGCTTGGTCAGGAAACTGACCCCGATTACCCTGTGTTTCTTAAGGAATCAAGGCTCTTTGCACATGGCTATTCAAATCCCTTTTCATGGTCTGATATTAATAATAAGGATATCAATTTGACTAATATTTTAAAGAAAATAACTTTAATATTTACTTAGAAAACATGACCATTTTCTAATACTGCTGGGGAAAAGTTCTATATAAACACACTTGATATAATTATATCTAAGAAAAAGACAGCTTCCTTTTCTGGTGATAGAAGCCAACAGTCATTTTAATTTAGTTTAATTTCTTCTTCATGTACATTAATACAGGCATTAACTTTTCTACCAGTTAAATAAGTCTTTTTCCTGTTAGGAAAAAGTGACTTTTTATTTATTTATTTCCAATTTTTTTTCATTTATTTTTATTAGTTGGAGGCTAATTACAATATTGTAGTGGTTTTTGCCATACACTGACATGAATCAGCCATGGATTTACATGTGTTCCCCATCTTGAACCCCCCTCCCACCTCCCTCCCCGTCCCATCCCTCTGGGTCATCCCAGGGCACCAGCCCTGAGCACTTGTCTCATGCATCCAACCTGGACTGGTGATCTGTTTCACACTTGATAATATACATGTTTTGATGCTGTTCTCTCAGATCAGCCCACCCTCGACTTCCCCCATAGAGTCCAAAAGTCTGTTCTATACATCTGTGTCTCTTTTTCTGTCTTACATATAGGGTTATCGTTACCATCTTTCTAAATTCCATATATATGCCTTAGTATACAGTATTGGTGTTTATCTTTCTGGCTTACTTCACTCTGTATAATGGGCTCCAGTTTCATCCATCTCATTAGAACTGATTCAAATGTATTCTTTTTAATGGCTGAGTAATATTCCATTGTGTATAACTTTTTAAAGGAAATGGTTATTATCCTTATGAAACATACACGTTTATTAGAGAATTAGTAGAAAATACAGGCACTGCCTTGCAAACATTCTTCACTGCTTAGTCTATTAACTCTGACACAGTCCACTTTCCAAAAAACAGAAACAAAAAAAACCTTATTTATCCACTAATTTCTAATAAAATATTGAATACCGTCTCAAAATGTCAGCAGAACATTTTTTGCTAGCATGGGAGTTCTAAATGATTTCCAAATATGAATGATGTCCAAAGGTTCTAAACAGAGACTCCTGAATGGCTGATGCAACTTTACCCCAGGGTGAGTTTACAGAGTTGTTAAATGCTCCACATTATGATAATCTCTCAATCTCACTTTCACCTCAAAGTAAATAGAGTTACTTTTCATGAAAATCCTCTTTTCTTTCTAGAAAGATTACAATGTCTGAGGAAGCATAACAAATAATAAGGGTAAAAACCCTTGACCTAGAGCCTTCTGAATGTAAGGATTAGAGAGTCACCATGCAAATTAATTACCTATATTTTCTAGTCCATTTGGTTGACAGTCTATAAAAAATGTGTATTTGAGACAAAATAACTACATTTTCTTTTAGGATTTCAGTGTTTTGCCTGATCTAGCTTTCCTGTGGAACTCACAGCAGGGCCCACTGCTCCATTCTAGATGTCATCAGGAATTCACACTGTCCCTGGCAACTGCTACTTTTATCAGGCAAAGAAAATATCTGTAAGTCTCATTCTGTTATCCTCTGCCATTTAGAAGTCTGCAATCCCTGAACAAACTTGTCTATGTTTGAGTTATAGTCATTTATTTGAGATCAAAATTTTTAAAATCTACTAGCATACATGCTGTTCTTTTGAAATATCCCACCCTCACATTCTCCCACAAAGTTCAAAAGTCTGTTCTGTATTTCTGTGTCTCTTTTTCTGTTCTGCATATAGGGTTATCGTTATCACCTTTCTAAATTCCATATACATGTGTCAGTATGCTGTAATGTTCTTTATCTTTCTGGCTTACTTCACTCTGTATAAGGGGCTCCAGCTTCATCCATCTCATTAGGACTGGTTCAAATGAATTCTTTTTAATGGCTGAGTAATATTCCATGGTGTATATGTACCACAGCTTCCTTATCCATTCATCTGCTGATGGGCATCTAGGTTGCTTCCACGGCCTGGTGCACTGGGAAGACCCAGAGGAATCGGGTGGAGAGGGAGGTGGGAGGGGGGATCGGGATTGGGAATACATGTAAATCCATGGCTGATTCATATCAATGTATGACAAAACCCACTGGAAAAAAATAATAATAATAATAAAAATTAAAAAATAAAAAATAAAAAAAAAAAATAAAAAAAAATAAAATCTACTAGCATAGCCTGGAATTTTAATTTTCTCTACTCAGTTTCCTCCTGAGTAGAATGCATCTGCTGTTCGTTTATTTTCCAGATATAATTTCCAACGTAAACAAAATATAGTCAAATTGAATCAAGAAAATCTTAATATTTTGAACTGATGTCTCTTGTCACTTTCTGTGTTGTGTATCATGAGAAGTCTTCATATCTCAATATGTCTCAGGTGAAGCTAAAATAATACTGACTTGGAAAACTTCATCTTTCAATAGCTTGCTTTACTATGTATAATAAGGACGTACCAGGTGGCACTAGTGGTAAAGAACCTGCCTGCCAATACAGGAAATGGAGATCTGGGTTCAATCCCTGGCCCAGGAAGATCCCCTGGAGGAGGACATGGAATCCCACTCCAGTATCCTTGTCCAGAGAATCCCATAGACAAAGAAGACTGGTGTGCAATCCATAGGGTTGCATACAGTCTGACACAACGCAAGCGACTTGGCATACACACACATGTGTACAATAAATGTGAATGGTGTGTTAACATAAAAGATTATAAAATTATTTTTGTGTAACTGTTACAAAACAAATGTAGGAGAAAGACATGTAGCCTTGATACACAGTCCTGGAGAAAATCTAAGTCATTAAGGGTTATGGATGCTATGTATAAAATAGATGGGCTTCCCCAGTGATTAGTGGTAAAGAATTTGCCTACAATGCAGAAGACACAGGAGATGCGGATTTGATCCCTGGGTTGGGAAGATCCCCTAGAGAAGGGGATAGCTACCCACTCCAGTATTTTTGCCTGGAGAATTCCTAGACAAAGGAGCCTGGTGGGCTACAGTCCATTCAGTTGCAAAAAGTCAGATAGGACTACCACACTAAAACTTTCACTAAACAGGGCATCATTTATACAAGGCAGGAAACACACACAAAATAGTTCATTGCAGCAAGAATGTCATTAAGAGACTCTTCAGTTTGGTTCAGTTCAGTCGCTCAGTCGTGTCCAACTCTTTGTGACCCCATGAATCACAGCACGCCAGGCCTCCCTGTCCATCACCAACTCCAGGAGTTTACTCTTAGGAAGACTATTTTCAAAGTTCTAAGAGAGGTCATATTTGAAACAATGAAGCAGAAAGTGGCTGGAGTAGAAAAATGGGCTATGAGGAAATAAACCTACAAATTTGTCACCTGAAGGAAATGAACAGAGAAATTGAAGATAAAGGAAAGCAGTGTCCCAAGAGGGACTCCACAACATTTCAGAACATCTAAACATAGATTGAAGGTCAAGGAGAAGTAGCCTTGTGGAGATAAAAAGACTAAAGATATTACTGCATGAATGCTGTCATTTCAGTAGTGTCTGACTCTTTGTGACCCTAAGGACTGTAGCCCGCCAGGCTTCTCTGTCCATGGGATTATCCAGGCAAGAATCCTGGAGTGGGTGGCCATCCCTCCTCTGGGGGATCTTTCCGACCCAGGTATTGAACCCACATTTCTTAAGTCTCCTGTATAGGCAAGCGCATTCTTTACCACTAGCACCACCTGGGAAGCTCCAAAGACATTATTAAGGTGTAAATTTTAGAGCAACATCTTTCATAGTCAGAAAGAAATGTTTTCAAAGACCCAGATTAGCTTTACAGGTGAAGGTACAATTATTCTTCTGACTGATGGAATAAAAACATGAAGAATAAATTACATTGGCAAATAAAAGACCTAAAATTCCTTTTATGCCTTTGTCCATCACTGAAAGTAGTTTTGTTTTGATGTGGTTCCCCCAATAAAGATCAATTCCAGTAATGAAAATTTTGAAGTAGAACTTTATTTCCTCAACATACTAGACTAATATTTGATTTAGGTCATTTATAAGACAGTAAAATACCTAAGACATAAATCCAACTTTTCCTCAACTCATGGATTTTAATTGGTAACCATAATGTCACATTTTGATTGATACTCCCATATTAACACCTACTTTGGTAGGTATACTCCATGTCAAGGAAATATTGTATTTCTGTTTCCATGTGTAGATTCATTTTGAGGCTATGAGCTGAGAACATGATGCAGAACATAAATATTAATAAAAAAAAAAACAGTGTAATACTGACAACTATTTGCAGAGCAGGACTAGAAACACACACACAGAGAACAGACTTGTGGACACAGACAGGTAGAGAGGGTGGGGTGAATTGAGATACACTACCATGCATAAAATAGATAGCTAGGATGAGAAGCTGCTGTATACTACGGGAAGCTCAACCTGGTGCTCGTGACAACCTAGAGAGTGGGATGGGGTAGGGATTGCGAAGGAGGCTCAAGAGGGAGGGCATATATGTATACTTATGGCCGATTCATATTGTATGCAGAAGCCAACACGCCATTGTAAAGCAATTACCTTCCAATTAAAAGGAAAAAAAAGTTAATACAAAACAAACAAAAGTGCTTTGAAACTGGACTTTAATAGTTTTGATACTACTTTTTCACATATTTGCCAAAAACGATAGAAACACGAAAATGAAAAGAAAAAAAGAAAACATACAAAGCATTCAGTATGTATGACAAAACCTCTAGACATGGTTTTCATCTTCTAAAATCACTTTGCTAATGAAAATTTATCTTATATGGGTAAAATAAAAAATTCTTTAAAGTTTTTCATAAACTTTAAAAAGAAGCTCATTATTTTCCATGATGGAAAAAACTACAGCTGCAGAAATGGTCCCTGGACAATAAATGGAAAGAAAAATTACCAAGTTGTGTCATACCATAAATATTTTCAGATAGTTTAATTCCAGTCACTTAGCACTTCTTATTCATCCTTTAGCTAAAAAAAATGAAAATGTTCATGTACTGATATTTTTATACAATCAAAAACCAAGCCATTTACTTCATGTAAAAAAAGGGGGAAACATTTGAATGAAGAAAACACGTTTTCTTAGACACTCCTTTGTTCATTTAGTTTTATGAAAACTTGATGCTTAACACTATAACTTCTTGGATTTAAAATAAAATAAAAATTATATCCAGATTGTTGATTCCATGAAGTCATGGGTCAGGTCACTGGGAAATATTTTTAGAATCCTTAAAGTCTGAAGTAATTATAGACATTTTATCTGCAGTCTCACAGTATGTTTTTCTCTTTTGTAGTAAAATGAAATAATTACCTATTTATAAATGATTGCAGTTAATAAAATATTTCACAGAAGTGTGGTTTGACCTGTTTAACTTCACGAGGATTTTCTATATGATTAATATCTCATTTTAAATAAAACTAATTAATTCACCAATAATATTAACAAGATTCATATTAAACTAGCAATTTCTCAGTTTCTTTGAAATGGTATTTATGAAAGAATATAACTAGAGGGATTTTTAACAGCTTAAATTTTTCAAAGGATTAACACTAGAATGGACCTTAAAAATCACTTGCTGTATTCCAAGCCATTTATTTGACTCAGAAAAGATTAACTAACTTCTCTAAATTAGCATGCTTTGTCAGCCCCTAGAAGAACCAAAAATAGAATCTGGATACTCAAATCTCCAATGCATGTATATACACTCTAAATCAGAAAAATACTCAAGCATAGTATTTAGATAAGCAATGTTCTATTAAGAAAAAAAAAAATCACTTAACAATATTATAAAATATAGTGAAAATCAGTTAACTATTTGAATATAATTTAATAAAATGCAAACTGAGGCTTAAATAAATTGGATTTATGGAAGCATTTTAATCAACCAAAAGCAAAGCTAAGTTATGCCTCAGTGTTCTCACTGGCATTTTGAAGTGAAGTGAAGTGAAGTGAAGAGAAAGTCACTCAATTTTGTCTGACTCTTTGCAACCCCATGGGCTATAGTGTGCCAGGACATGGTTTTCATGTCCTGCATGGAATCCTCCAAGCAAGAATACTGGAATGGATTGCCATTCCCCTCTCCAGAGAACCTTCCCAACCCAGTAATTGAACTGGGATCTTTCAAATGTGAAAAATAAAGTCAGGTTAATGCATATCCTGTATTATTGACAGACTCATAACCTTCTAATAATTTTCTGCTTGGAAAACAATGTCTTTAAATTTTAAAATGTAATTGGTATTTCCATATATTTTCATTCCCTTACAAATAGTAAATTATGTCATTAATGAAGTGTCTAACTAATGTGCACACGTGCAAAGTCACTTCAGTGGCCCGGACTCTTTGTGATTCTTTGGACTGTAGCTCGTCAGGCTCCTCTGTCTATAGGATTCTCCAGGCAAGAAGACTGGAGTGGGTTGCCATACCCTACTCCAGAGGATCTTCCTGACCCAGGGATAGAACCCACATCTTTTATGTCTCCTGCATTGGCAGGTGCATTCTTTACCACTGAGTCACCAGGGAAGCCTGTCTTACTTATACAGCTTATTTTCTACCCATATATGCACCCAGGCATATAATGTGAATTGATGAAGCAAGAGAAACAGCAAATGATCCCCTAGAGTCATATCTTTTATTTTTTAATAGGGTTACTTATTGACCCATCTAAGGTCTATTGTGAACAGAGAGCATCTTGAGTGTCATCAACGTATTTGATAAAATAGCTCATATTATTCATGTGGATTAGATGGAGAGCTATGGTTATCAGAATCAGATGGGCTTATAATTAAACTAGCTTCCCAGGTGGCGCTAGTGGTAAAGAACCCACTTGCCAAAGGAGGAGGCATAAGAGATGAGGTTCGATACCTGGGTTGGGAAGATCCTCTGGAGAAGGGCATGGCAACCCACTCCAGTATTCTTACCTGGAGAATTCCATAGACAGAGGAGCCTGGCAGGCTACATACAGTCCATAACATCGCAAAGAGTCGGACATGACTGAAGCAACTTAGCATAATTAAAATATCAGTAACATCTAAAGAGTACTGGTTATTATGCAAATTCTGAGTCAAAGGGAAAATATGTTATACCACTGATTTCATACATTCCCCACTGCGCTTAGTATTTTAGTCAATTTGGATGAATACATAAATGACAAATATTTCAAAGTTTCAGATATTTATATAACAGATAGCAGAATCAATATTTCAACTTTATGAGCCTAGGCAAATAAGCCAAAAACCAAAGTAAAATGTAACAGGGATGAAAGCAAAATCTGGCGCATGGTTTCAATCAACCGCATATTCACAGAATGGAAGCTTTCCACAATTCACCCAGGTTTAAATCACCCAGGTTTTCAGTTAACAACAATTTAAGGGGAAGCTATTATGATTCAGTTACCACAAAAGCTAACAGGCTTGAAGGTTTTAAATGGAATAAATTCTAGGTAACAGAGTTGTAACTTATAGTCTGAGAGCCAAGAAAGAAATGTGAGTGAGTGAAACAGACAGGAAGGGGTAGTAGAGAATAGAGTATCTGCAGTAAGTAGAGAGTCTATTCCTTATCTAAAAGCATTCTTTTTTTTTTCCTTTTTTTAAAAAAAAATGTAAAACCTACACTTAAAAGATCAAGACGTAAGATGAAGGTTTGAAAACATAATTCTTCTGCCAGCTGATGCGAAAATGTAAGGAAGAGTTGACGCTTATTTTCATGTATTTGATTCATTTGTATTATGAAAATGAATACAATTACTAAAGCCAGAATGGGGACCAATGTATGAAAATACTTAGGAGGCAGGTTTTCCTTTCAAAGATGTTTCTAAAAACTCGAACAATGAAAATTGCAACAAAGTGGAATTGAATGTTAGATAAGTGGCAAGTCAACAATCACAAGCTGTACTCCAGAAGGCTTTTTATGGTTCAGTTCAGTTCAGTTCAGTCACTCAGTCGTATCCGACTCTTTGCGACCCCATGAATTGCAGCACGCCAGGCCTCCCTGTCCATCACAAACTCCCGGAGTTTACTCAAACTCATGCCCATCAAGTCAGTGATGCCATCCAGCCATCTCATCCTCTGTTGTCCCCTTCTCCTCCTGCCCCCAATCCCTCCCAGCATCAAGGTCTTTTCCAACGAGTCAACTCTTCGCATGAGGTAGACAAAGTATTGGAGTTTCAGCTTCAGCATCAGTCCTTCCAATGATCTCCCAGGACTGATCTCCTTCAGGATGGATTGGTTGGATCTCCTTGCAGTCCAAGGGGCTCTCAAGAGTCTTCTCCAACACCACAGTTCAAAAGCATCAATTCTTCGGCGCTCAGCTTTCTTCACAGTCCAACTCTCACATCCATACATGACCACTGGAAAAACCATAGCCTTGACCAGACGGACCTTTGTTGGCAAAATAATGTCTCTGCTTTTTAATATGCTATCTAGGTTGGTCATAGCTTTCCTTCCAAGGAATAAGCGTCTTTTAATTTCATGGCTGCAGTCACCATCTGCAGTGATTTTGGAGCCCAGAAAAATAAAGTCTGACACTGTTTCCACTGTCTCCCCATCTATTTCCCATGAGGTGATGGGACCAGATGCCATGATCTTAGTTTTCTGAATGTTGAGCTTTAAGCCAACTTTTTCACTCTCCTCTTTCATTTTCATCAAGAGGCTTTTTAGTTTCTCTTCACTTTCTGCCATAAGGGTGGTGTCATCTGCATATCTGAGGTTATTGATATTTCTCCCAGAAATCTTGATTCCAGCTTGTGCTGCTTCCAGCCCAGCATTTCTCATGACGTTCTCTGCACATAAGTTAAATAATCAGGGTGACAATATACAGCCTTGACGTACTGCTTTTCCTATTTGGAACCAGTCTGTTGTTCCATGTCCAGTTCTAACTGTTGTTTCCTGACCTTCATACAGGTTTCTCAAGAGGCAGGTCAGGTGGTCTGGTATGCCCACCTCTTTCAGAATTTTCCACAGTTTATTGTGATCCAAACAGTCGAAGACTTTGGCGTAGTCAATAAAGCAGAAATAGATGTTTTTCTGGAACTCTTGTTTTTTCTATGATCCAGCGGATATTGGCAATTTGATCTCTGGTTCCTCTGCCTTTCCTGAAGCCAGCTTAAACATCTGGAAGTTCACGGTTCACGTATTGCTGAAGCCTGGCTTAGAGAATTTTGAGCATTACTTTACTAGCGTGTGAGATGAGTGCAATTGTGCAGTAGTTTGAGCATTCTTTGGGATTGCCTTTCTTAGGGATTGGAATGAAAACTGACCTTTTCCAGTGCTGTGGCCACTGCTGAGCTTTCCAAATTTGCTGGCATATTGAGTACATAACTCTTTATAATGTTATGTTATTTCAAATAAGAACAGAATGTATAACCTAAGCCCTGTATTTAAAGACAAGAATGCTGATGGCCATCTGCGTTCACCATGTAATAAATATAACTTTTTCTGCAATGTGGGATTTGATCCTAAAACATCTTGATTGAATTTCCTTATTCAACCTCAGCAACAAAAAAATAGAACATTTTAAGTATGGATTTTTTTAAAGCAATTGAAAGATGTATGCAATTATGGACAATTTTTTGCTGTTGGCTAACTAATCTAATTGAAAAGGGTTTGCAATTCTTTTTTGTTTTAAATGAACACATTTTTAGGGGTGCACAGTTGTTTTGAAAAATACCACTAGACTATACACTGTGCCCTATAACAAGTCATTACTTTAGCAAATATTCCTATATGTCCCACTGCTAGGTTTCAGAGTACTGTTTCAACACTCTGAGGTTATAAAAGGAAAATAAAGAAGCCCCAATACAAAGACTAAATTTCTTCTAATAATTTTATTTAAGAAAATTTGATTTTATGGGGGACCTTTAATGTGGGTAGTATTTTAAAATACAGTTTGTACAGTTGACCTTTGGACAACTCAGGAGGATAGTGGCACTGATTTTAATTTGTAAATAAGCAAAAGAGCAAAAAGTTTTGGAAATTAAAGGAAGTAACATAAAAGATATGGTAGCAAAAGTTACAGAGTATGCACAAAAATACAATTCACATACATAAGAAATGTTGGGTCCCTTATCTTATCAGTATGAATTTCTTTAGTAAATCAAAGATACAATTATTTTTTACCTGCAGCCTCGAATAGCACACTACTAACCCAACTTGCAAAAAATGAATTGAAAGTCCCTCAGTTGTGTCCGACTCTTTGCAACCCCATAGATTATACATATACAGTTCATGGAATTTTCCAGGACAGAATACTGGAGTGGGTAGACTTTCCCTTCTCCAGGGAGTCTTCCCAACCCAGGAATCGAATCCAGGTCTCCCACATTGCAGGCAGATTTTTTTTACCAGCTGAGCTACAAGGAGTTTATTGTATTTACACTATTATAAATTATTCAGATAAAAAAGATCAGTTATTTCATCACTGGGCTTCTCTGATGGCTCAGGCAGTAAAGAATCTATCTGCAATGCAGGAAACCCGAGTTTGATCCCTGGGTTGGGAAGATCCCTAGAGAAGGGAATGGCTACCCATTCCAATGGTCTCGCCTGGAGAATTTCATGGACATAGGAGCCTGGCAGGCTACAGTCCATGGGGTTGAAAAGAGTCAGACATGACTGGGCAACTAACAATTTTACTTCATTATTAAAGAATTGCCTTCCCTATAAAAGGATTTAGCTTAAGTCCCCATTCTTTGGCCATATCAAGAATGAAAGACTAGTAAGAAAATACTAGTTGAAGCAGCATAATATAGGACAATGACTTTATACAGAGTTAACTTCATATATGTATGAGGATGTTCAGTTCAGTCACTCAGTCGTGTCCGACTCTTTGCTACCCCATGAATCGCAGCACACCAGGCCTCCCTGTCCATCACCAACTCCCGGAGTTTACTCAAACTCATGCTCATCGAGTCAGTGATGCCATCCAGCCATGTCATCCTCTCTTGTCCCTTTCTCCTCCTGCCCTCAATCCCTCCCAGCATCAGGGTCTTTTCCAATGAGTCAACTCTTCGCATGAGGTGGCCAAAGTATTAATGGTATTGAGTATCTTTTCATATAACCTGCTGACCATTTATTTGTTGCTCTTCTTTGGAGAAATGTCCATTCAAGTCCTTTTCCAGTTTTTAAATGAGGTTATTAGCTTTTGCTATTGACTTGTAGGAGTTCTTTAGATGTTTTGCCTATTAAACTTCATCAGATTTGCAAGTATTTTCTGCCATTCCATAGATTGCCTTTTCAGTCGTTTGTTCCTTTGCTGCACAAAGGCTCTTAAAATTAATGTAGTCTACTGGTTTAATTTTGCTTTTGTTGCCTGTAAGCCAGGAAACTTATCTCCTTTGTTTTTTTAAAAGAGATTTATTGCCTCATATCTTACTGAAGCAATAAATCTTTTAAATAGTTAATCCATTTTGAGTTGGTTTTTGTGTATTGTATAAAGTTCTTATTTTACTCTTATGCATATGGATATCCAGTTATATCAACACTGTTGTGAGGAAACTATCCTTTCCCCACTGTGAAGTCTTGATACCTTTGTCAAAGATCATGTCAATGTACATGCATGGGTTTATTTCTGGGATCCTTCTGTTCCATTGGCCTCTAAATGTGTGTTTATGCCAGTGCCATAATGTGTTGTAAAAAATGCCTTTGTAAAATGTTTTGAAGTCAGGGAGTGTAAGACTTCTAGCTTTGTTCTTATTTCTGATGATTGGTTTAACTATTTGTGTTTCCATATGAATTTTAGAAATCTTTTTCTATTTCTGTAAAAAAAAAAAAAACTGACATTGGGATTCTGATAGGGATTGATCTTAATCTTTAGATTACTTTGTGTAATATGGACATTTTAACAATATTAAGTCTCTTAGTCCATGAACAAAAGATGTCTTTCCAATTATTTGTGTGTTCTTTATTTCAGCAATCTTTGGAGTTTTTGGTATACAAGTCTTTACCTCCTTGTTTAAGTTTATTTTTAAGTATTTTATTCTTTCTGATGCTATTATAAATGGGACTTTTCCCTTAATTTTATTTTCAGATCATTCATTGTTAGTATACAGAAATACAACTGATGTCTGTATATTGATTGTGTGTCCTGAAAATTTATTCAACCTATTTATTAGTTCTAACAGTTTTTTTGTGTGGAATTCTTTAGGTTTTCTCTATATAAGATCAAGTCATCTGTGAACAGAGATAATTTTACTTGTTTTCCAATTTGGGTGCCTTTTATTTCTTTTTCTTGCTTAATTTCTCTGGCTAGAAGTTTCAGTATTACGTTGAAAAAGAATGACAAGAGTGGGTACCCTAGTCTTGCTACTGATTTGGGAGAAACTGTTTCAAGTTCAGCACTGACTGTGATGTCATCCATGGGCTTCATTTATGAACTTTATTACGTAGAGATAATTTCTTTCTATTCCTAGTTTACTAGTGTTTTTATCATGAAAGTGTGTTCAATTAGGTCAAATGCTTTTTCTGCTTGTACTTAGATCATCATGTGATTTTTATTCTTTATTCTGTTATTGTGATTAAATCACTCTAATTGATTTTCATAGGATGAAATTTCCTTGCATCACAAAAATAAATCCCACTTGGTCATGGTGTATGATCCTTTTAACTTTCTGTTGAATTCACTTTGCTACTATTTTGCTGAAGATTTTTGCACCTATATTTATCTGGGATATTTGCTTGAAGTTCTCTTTTTTTGTTGTCTTTGGCATACCTGGCATTGTAAAATGAGGAAGTGTTCCCTCCTCCTCTGTCTTTTGGAGGAATTTGAAAATTGTCATTAATTCTTCTTTTTTTTTTTTTTTGAGTATTTTTTTTTTATTATTATTATTTTTTTTTTCCAGTGGGTTTTGTCATACATTGATATGAATCAGCCATTTTCCAGTGAAGCTGTCTGAAAGTGAAAATGAGAGTCGCTCAGTCACGTCTGACTCTTTGCGCCCCCGTGGACTATACAGTCCTTGGAATTCTCCAGGCCAGATTACTGAAGTCAGTAGCCTTTTCCTTCTCCAGAGGATCTTCCCAACTCAAGGACTGACCCATTGATTTCCCGCATTACAGGCAGATACTTTACCAGCTGAGCCACAAGGGTGGTCATTTTCTTTATTGGAAATTTTTATTATTATTGATTCACTCTCCTTACTAGTTATAGATCTATTCAGATTTTCTATTTCTTCAGGACTTAATCTTAGTATATCTTAGTATATGGTATATTTCCAGAAATTTATCCATTTCTTCTAGATTAATTTTTTGGCATATAATTATCCATAGCAGTCTCATAATTTAAAAATCTATGTGCATTAGTTGTAATGTCTTTGCTTTCATTTCTGATTTTATTGAATCTTTTCTATGTTCTTCTTAGTTATTTTCTACTCTTTTACTTCCTTTGCACTTTATGTTATGGAAGCCACAAATTATCTATATATTGTACATCCATTAACATATTTTATAGTTATAGTTATTTTATAAAGTTATATTTTAACCTCTCGAATTAAAAGACACTTATGCATCACTATTACAGCATCATAGCATTCTGTATTTCTCTATATATGTACCTTTACCAATGAGCTTTGTACTTGCACATGCTTTGTGTTGCTATCTAGCATCCTTTCATTTCAACATGAAGGACTTCTTTTAACACTTCCCACAAAGCAGGTGTAATGCTGATTATCTCTCTCAGCTTTAGTTTATCTTGGAATGTCTTTATTTCCCCCTAAGTTTTGAATGCGTGTCTTTCTGGATAGTTAGCACTATCTTTTTCCAGCTCTTTGAATATATCCTCTGACTCCCTCTGACCTATAAGCTTTCTGCTGGTAAGTCCATTAGGAGTCTTATAGGTCCTCATGTCTATGTGGCAAGGCACATTTGCCCTGCTGTTTTCAAAAATTGTCTTTGACATTTGGCAATTTGATTACAATGTTTCTTTGAGTACACTTTCCTTGAATTCCTCCTATTTAAGATTCTTTGGGTTTCGTAAATCTGGACGTCTATATCCCTGCCCTCCCCCACCAGATTTAGAAAAATGTTCACCATTTTTTATTTAAATAAGTTTTCTACCCCTTTGCCTGTCTCGTTTCATTCTGGAATTCCCATAATGTGTTTATTGATGCCCTTGCCAGCGTTCCACAAGTCCCTTAGGCTTTCTTCACCTTTTTTCATTGTTTTTTTTTTTCCCCTTTTTTCCTTATTGATACTCTGGATACTTTGAAATGACTTAAGTTTGCTGATTCTTTCTTCTGCTTGATCAAGTCTGATGTTGAATCAGTATAGTGAATTTTTTAATTCAGTCACTGTAGTTATTTTCAACATTTGGTTCTTTTTTATATTTTTCTAATTCTATTAATGTTCTCATTTTGTTCATGCATCATTTTTCTGAGCTCTTTGAGCATTTTTGTAACAGATATTTGGAATTCTTTGCCAAGTTATCCAGATACCTCCTTTTTTTTTTTTAAGTTTGATTTCTGGGGATTAATGTTTTTCCTTTGAGCCACATTTTTGTTGTTTTTTTTCTATGTGCCTTATAAGTTTATGTTAGGATCTGTGCCTTTTTTAAAAACAGCCACCTCTCCAGTCTTCATGGATGGACTTCATATAGGGATAGAACTTCACCAATCACCCTGGTTAAATATTCCAAAAGCCTCTTAAACATTTTCTGTGGCTATGTCTTCCTTGGACATGTATGTGCAAATTTCCAGTAAGATGGATTTGCAGGAAGCCTTTTTCCAGAGTTCATAATCTCTTGCTCCTTTGATGTCTGTCTGCAGTAATGCAGGTTCTCTAGAGCTAGAATAAGCCATCCAGCTCTATTTTATTATCTGTAGCCTCCAGGCTTATAGAGTATGCTAGGCCCAAATCAGGAAAGGCAGTCTCCAAAGCACCCCATGAAAGGTCAGAACATTGCAAGCACACACCAGTCTTCTTCCAAAGGCAAGGGAGTGGCCGCCAAGCTGCATTGGTCTCTGTCTGCTGGACCACAGGTCTCTGAAGCAGCAGCAAACTATCAGCTCCCTTCTGTTCCCAGCAGCCCCCAGGCATTTAGCACATACCAGGTCCCAGCAGTGCTCTGAGCAGGCAAGACAGAATCAGTTTCTTGAAAAGTCAAAGTAATGGGCCCACAGTCCAACTTGCTTGCTCCTTCCCTGGTGACTCAAACTATAAAGTGTCTGCCTACAATGCGGGAGACCTGGGTTCAGTCCCTGGGTTGGGAAGATTCCTGGAGAAGGAAATGGCAACCTACTCCAGTATTCTTGCCTGGAAAATCCGATGGATGGAGGATCCTGTTAGGCTACAGTCCATGGTGTCACAAAGAGTCAGACATAACTGAGCAACTTCACTTTCTTCTACACTTTCCCTAATGCAAGCTTGAATAGGGGTTTTCCCCCATTTTACCACATTGAGCTGGAGAGAAAGGTCTATGCTGAGTGTGTGTGCCAGGTCAAAGTGAAAGTGAAAGTCACTCAGTCATGTCTGACTATTTGTGTTCCCATGGACTGTAGCCTGTTAGGATTCTCTGTCCATGGAATTCTCCAGGCAAGAATACCATGGCAGGTTGCCATTCATTCCCTTCTACAGGGGATCTTGCCAACTCAGGAAACAAACCTGGGCCTCCTGTATTGCAGGTGGGTTTTTTACCATCTGAACCACCAGGGAAGCCAGGCCAAACCTTCAACTTTATTCTCAGAGGTCCCCAACCTGATGCCCTTTTTAGTGCTTAGATTCAGGCAAGACAGAAAGAAACCAGTTCCTCCGAAAAGTCATAACATGAAAATAGTCAAGTAGTCTCTCTCTCCCTAGAAAGAAACCAAGAGCTACATGTTTCTTCCCAATTTTAATGTGCTGTGCCAGGGCCGTCACTGCAGTCAGTGAGGCCATGAATTTTCCTACAGGGTTTGACTGGCTGGTTTCACACTCAACTTGGTTTGTAGAAGCCTCTTAACTATTTTCTCACAAAGAGAGTCAATGTACTGTTGTTGAGTCTGTGTATCTGGGAGAAAAAGGGAGGGTCTGGATTTTTCAGGGCAACTATATTCTGACATCACCTCCTTGGATTTTTGTTTCCTTAGATGAAATACTTAAAAAAATTTTTTTAACATATTTATTTATTTGGTTGCAGCACTTGCGATCTTTGTGGCAGCATGCAGGATATTCAGTTGTGGCATGTAGACTATTTGTGGCATATAGACTCTTTAGTTGTGGCATGTGGGATCTGGGGCTTCCCTGGTGACTCAGATGATGAAGAATCTGCTTGCAAGGCAGGAGACCAGGGTTTGATCCCTGGGTTGGTAAGATCCTCTGGAGAAGGGAATGTCAACCTCACTTCAGTACTTGCCTGGAGAATTCCATGGACAGAGGAGCCTGGTGGTCTATAGTCCATGGGGTTGCACAGAGTCAGACATGACTGGGCAACTAACACACACAGAGAGACACACATGGGATCTACTTCTTTGACCAAGGATTGAACCCAGGCCCCCTGCATTGGGGGCCCAGAGTCTTAGCCCCTGAACCACCAGGGAAGTCCCTTTAGATGCAATCTTAAATATCAATTTGGGGAACCTGACAATATCTGACTTTGCATGACTTTCCCAGTTGCCATTTTATTTCTAAAATCTCTTTACTCTGTGAACATAAGTAATCACATTCACTAGCACCTTGGTTTTCATCATCCCTCACTATGATCTAGGGCAAAATTGTACATTGGAAGCATGAAGTAAAAATTACTTTAGTATCAAGTTTTCCTTCAAATATCAAAAGTTTAATTAAAGAATTCTCAAAATTTTATCAACAATATTTATACCTAGTCCAGATTTTGCTTCCAGTATATTTAAATAATTGCAAAATTTTCTATTTCTTTTTTCTGTACAACTCTTGGACTGTGTTTGTTACCATGGCAACTAGTTCAGAATATCCAATGAGACAAGCATGATGATTCTTTTACTTAAGCACAAAAAGTGAATTAAAAACCAAGTCATCTAAGGTACCCGCACTGGTACATACTGATATTTATCTTCTCTTAGGCATCTAAGCAGGAATTTTAGAAGAGTTTTGAGATAAGAGATTAGTTTCAAATTTTCTCTATTGTTTGGACCTTTTTGGCTAGAATAATTAACCTCATGATCTGATAGTAGTGTGACAGGAGCATTTTCTCTTTAATATGGACAATGATAGAAAGCCTCCTATAATTTGGTAAGAGTCAGATTATCTATCCAATGGATAATGTGAGCTTTCAACTCCCTTTTGACTCACAAAGGTGGTCTCTAAATGAAATGATCGGAAGCACACTGATTTGCTGAGAATTGCTATGGAGAGAAGAAAAGGACCAAAATGACAGCTAGTCTTGGAGAAGCTATCATTTTGCATGATAACTGTAATTCAGCAAGTAGACATACCCTTTTCATTTTTCTTCCAGGGTGCTTTCATCCCGAAAGCACCATTCAATAGGGTCTTGCATACATTTCTTTCTGAATTTGTAAACTACTTAATGAAATGTAGGCCTTTGAACTGAACATTAGATCTTAAAGGAAATGTGAATCAATCTTATAAAATGTTGACCTTTCCTTCACTGTTAAATCACCACCTTTAGCTGAATAAGAGAACACAGACTTTCCCCAGGCAGCTTAGGCTAAAAGTAGCCTTAAAGTCTTTAAGAACTCAATCTTGTCCTCAGCTATTTTGTGGAATGGTGAGAACATTTAAAATGTCAGAGAAACAAGATGTCAGCTAGAGAGGAAATGATTTCAACTAGTCCTGGACTATCTAGAGAAACCTTGAACATGCAGAGTTGTCAGCTGTAAAGATTTTTTATGACTAATCAAGCTCTTCAACAAGAAAAAAAAAACCTAAGGAAGAAAAATCTGTAACATTATGACTAACCATGCCATGAGTGATTTACAACATAGCCATATAGTGCTATTTGTTGCTAATGTATTCACATTCAGCATTTATTTAGTCCTGAGTATTTTGAAACTATTTAGAGTTAAGCATAACTGGAAGACTTATAAAGGGTTCATTTTGATATTAGTAAAATACATATGACTATATCCATTTCATCTTCATAATATTCTTTCAAATAATATGAAGATGAAGTGGATATAGTCATATACACAAAGCTAGAAATATATATATATACTTATATAAACAAAACTAGAAGTATGTATATTCTACCCACATAGAAATAGGTGATATATAAGAAACTCTTTAGCTATACCAGAAATAATGAAATAAGTATGGAAAACTACCACAAATTAGTGAAATCTGTTCTATAAAATATAAATAAAGGAATCATGCTTGTATTCCTGTTAAACACAAGTGGTAAGTGGGAAAAAAATGTAACTATAATGAAAGAGAACTTAATGTAGTTCTATAGGAAGCTGCCATAATGGTTCAAATATTTTTATTTATAAATATATTTCAATCAATGTTTTATATATAAACATAAGTGTGTCTTATGCTAGGGAAGGAATTAAACACAGGTCGCAACCTTTAAAATGATAAAGTATTATAATTCTCTTGTATTTATAATTATTATATAGTAAAGAAAACTTTCAAACTAGTCCTTTCACTCAGGTAAGGCACACCTGCATAACACTACCTATTTATCTATCATTTGTACTATTTGTGAACTATGTGAAAGGTCTACAATGCTGGGTAACAACAATATACGTTTATGGATTATTATCAGACAAAATTGATCTTCTGAGAGTGGCATAATTAATTGAATACAAAGGGGATACCTTTATTTTAACAATATTTTAAAATCTGTTCATTGCGACACCAGCGTAATTAAAGGAGACCACTTACTCAGAAACACACTGTCCTTCATCCTCCCAGAGGAAATAAACAGATTACAGTGTGGGGATTTAGGATAGGTGTGAAGTATTTCCTCTCTGCAAGTTAATACTTTTGTTTCATGGATTGACAGGCCTATGATTGGTTTATTTATCAAGCCATTGTCTATCCTCCACATCTAAGTTTCTGTAGGAACATAATGCACATAGTTCTTACACAATCCTCCTCTACACACACTCATCTAAATCAAGATCTGTCCTCTTTTATTGAAAGAAGAAATTATCAAAATGTGAAAGTCTAAAAATAGTGGTTTCTAATTGAAAGCCTAATTCTTTCATAATTATAGGTGTGTTACAGTGGTGCTAAAATTAGTGAGGATTGACAGCTCCAAAATAACTCAGACTTTACCATGCACTCGGTACAAGGATGCATATGGGTTCCAAGCACAGAGAACTCTGGAAAAGTAATATGCAGGGTCTATTTCCTCACATCTCTTGTTGATTACAAGACTGCCCTCTATTTACTCTCTCTAGTTACAAAAAGCAAATATTTCATTCGAGCTTGTTTCACTGAAAGAACATATAGATTTTTAAGTTAGAAAATTTGCAGCTTAAATTGGAACTATAAATATAAGGCACACAAACTGACTTCATTAAAGCAATACTAATATAACCCAAAGTTATTAAATTATGTAACTGAAATATGAAAATATTTTAGATTTAAACTGAACATTTGTCATCACCTTATGACAACAAAACAGATTCTTATAAATGAGATGAAATAGTCACCTTTTAATTTGATATAAGATGCTCTCATCCCTTCAAAGACATATCTTTAGCTGATATTGAGACTGAAGACTGTAATTCTGAATTCTGTTTTAAAACTGGCCCTTTAATCTAAATGGTCTTAAATAAGTTATTTTCCATCTTTTAGCTACTCATATATCTTTAAACTTTACACAAAAACCTAACTTTTCAAATCAACTTCTCTAGTAGCTAAATTCAGAGCTCTTGCTATACAAGAAACAAAAGTTGACTTGATAAACACTGAGATAGTAGAAAATTTAAAATAATATAAATAATAAACCCCACTTCATAAACAGCATTACAAAGAAAGAGCTATCACTAAAGCCAAATTAAGTCATATAAGGAAACACAAAATAACTATTAGAATCTTAAATACCAACAACTGAGACAAGTTTTCTTCCACGTATAATCAGCTGTCTCAGGCATGAAAGTAAGTACAGTGGCAGCCAGTAAGCACAAAAAGCAAGCACGCATCTTCACTGTGGGCCATGCCCATTCCATCTGCATCCTTGCTCCTGGCAGTCTGGGTGCCATGATGGTCACTCTCCCAGCTTTCTGCCTGTCCTATACCCGGTTTACAGGAGCCCCAAATGCCCCTAAACATAAAGGGCAGTTGAGAGAGAGGATGTCCCAGGTGTGTGATGAATGTTAATTTTAGGAATGCATGGAGTGTGGTGTGCCTGCAAGGGGAAATTTCCTTTGTAACACCTTCCATCTTAAGCTTAGAAATTTGACCAGACTACTGCTAATACATTGTAGCATAACCTAGCAATTAAAGGGGAAAAAAACGTCAAGGAAAACAACTACATTTTGCCCTTGCAATGTCTATAAATTACCTTCATCTCATTCAATGCATTTGGAGTTACACTCTATAAATGGAATTCTTTTTTAAATGGGATCTGCAGTCAAACTCATGGAGTTTGTTGTCCGAATGCAACAAACTCCATGAGAAAAGGTATGAGATGTAATGGGTACTGCTATAAAGACAGACCATGCCTGAAAATATCTTTAGAGTCAGAAGCAAAATGAAGACTATTCTCACTCTGGTCACCATGGTATCCAATTACCCAACACTAATTCAGTTATGGGCTTCCCTGGAGGCTAAGAATCCACCTGCAATGCCTGGGACCAGGGTTTGATCCCTGGGTTGGAAAGATCTCCTGGAGAAGGGATCACTCATGAGTTAGCAGCACCTTTTAATTTAACCCAAAATTTTAAGAAACATACACTTTGTCCGTACAGTCAAAGCTATTGAGAGAGTCAATTCCTAGTCAATTGATAAGAAGCCCAGGATCCTCGAGTAGGATATAGGGGTCTGGAATTCTCAGGGAGGAGGAAAAGACAAACTTTTTTTTCTACATTCCTTAATAAGGATTATATAACAATAATGTATCCTGCTTGAGTACAGTTTCTCCTTCTTGAAAACCTTACGACTAATACTGTATTCTTAAAATGTATATTATGGGAGTGGGTCTGGTAAGATCTTTCTGTTGTTAGTTCTAATCCTGTCATCTTAAAATGTAAATTGTGGGATTGGGTCTAGTAAGATCTTTACAACCTTGAGACATTCTTTTGATTTATTGTAATAACCAATTGAAAAAGTATATAACTCTCTTTTCTGAGACTAGTGAGGGGGGCACTCTCCATCCCCTTCTGATGTCTCTGTCAGAAGCTTTCTCTGTCCCTTTTTCACCTGAATAAAACTCTACTACACAAAAGCTTTTGAATGATCAAGACTGGTCCCTGGTCCCGGAGCTAAATCCTCTTCAGAGATCACAAATTAGGCATTGTTCACTATAAGCTATCACTATGGCCTTTATAGTCATGTATAGATGTAACAATTGGACCATAAGGAAGGCTGAACACAAAAGAACTGATGCTTTTGAATTCTGATACTGGAGAACACTCTTGAGAATCCCTTGGACAGTGAGATCAAACCAGTCAATCTTAAGGGAAATCAATCCTGAATATTCATCGGAAGGACTGACGGTGAAGCTAAAGCTCCAATAATTTGGCACCCAATGCAAATAGCCCACTCACCAGAAAACCCCCTGATGCTGGGAAAGATTCAAGGCAAGAGGAAAAGAGGGCAGCAGAGGATGAGATGGTTGGATGACATCACGGATTCAAGGAACATGAACTTGGGCGAACTCAGGGAGATGATGAGGGACAGGGAGGCCTGGTGTGCTACAGTCCATGGGATTGCAAAGAGTTGGACATGACTTAGTGACTGAACAACAACATATTCTGTGTACTACTTTCTCAAATGACAACCTGTTTTCATAGAGGATATTTAACATGGCAAGCTCATGTTCATTTGGGTGATGTGTGCTATTCTTTTAGCCTCCCTTTACTGCTACAAATAGGCTAGTGTGGCTTTTAAGTACTTTTGAGCCCATGCCCCTCCTTCTCAAGATAAGGAGAAGCTGACTACTAATGCGTTATGCACTGAGACCTAGTCACCTTGATTCATCACAGCTCCTTTCGCAGGTATATGGAGAAGAACTGTGAGGCACTGATTGCATTTCTACCAATATAATCCTCCAACTTGACATGAACAAACATAGAGGGGATTGAAATAGAGCATAAAAGCAGTGAAATCCAGAGACTTTTCTCCACAAGGAAAAACAGTGTACAGGAAGAATGCTTCAGGAGTAAAAGACTTTAGCATGCACGTTACCTGCTAGAGTTTGGTCAAATCCTCACATTTAGTTTAATAATATGCAACATGCAAACAAAAATGATCACTCTGACTAGCAGACAAAAATACTGTGAGATTCAGAGACAATGCATAAGACTATGCCTTGGGAAGCTATACTAATAAAAGTTATCAGGTTGTCTAGAACTACGGACAGAGAATCATAACATTGTACAGGAAGCAGTGATCAAGACCATCCCCAAGAAAAAGAAATGTAAAAAGGCAAAATGTTTGTCTGAGGAGGCCTTACAAAGAGCTGAGAAAAGAAGAGAAGAGAAAGGGAAAGGAAAAAAAGGAAAGATACACCCATCTGAATGCAGAACTTCAAAGAATAGCAAGAAGAGATAAGAAAGCCTTCCTAAGTGAACAATGCAAAGAAATAGAGGAAAACAATAGAATGGGAAAGATCAGAGATATTTTCAATAAAATTAGAGATACCAAGGAAACATTTCATGCAAAGATGGGCACAATAAAGGGCAGAAATTGTATGGACCTAACAGAAGCAGAAGATAGTAAGAAGAGGTGGCAAGAATACACAGAAGAACCATATGAAAAATATCTTAATGACCCACATAACCATAAAGGTGTGATCACTCATCTAGAGCCAAACATCCTGGAGTGCAAATCAAGTGGGTCTTGGGAAGCATCTCTATGAACAAAGCTAGTGGAGGTGACAGAATTCCAGCTGAGCTATTTCAAATCCTAAAAGATGATGCTGTGAAAGTGCTACAGTCAATATGCCACCAAATTTGGAAAACTCAGCAGTAGTCACAGGACTGGAAAAGGTCAGTTTTCATTCCACTCCCGAAGAAAGGCAATGTCAAAGAATATACAAACTTCTGCACAAGTAATGCTCAAAATTCTCCAAGCTAGGCTTTAACAGTATATGAGCCAAGAACTTCCAGATGTTCAAGCTGTGTTGAGAAAAGGCAGAGGAACCAGAGATCAAATTGCCAACATCCACTGGATCATAGAAAAAGCAAGAGAATTCCAGAAAAACATCTACTTCTTCTTCATTGACTACTATAAAGCCTTTGACTGTGTGGATCACAACAAACTGTGGAAAATTCTTCAAGAGATGGGAATACCAGACCACATTACCTGCCTAATGAGAAACCTGTATGCAGGTCAAGAAACAACAGTTAGAAATGGACATGGAACAACAGACTTGTTCCAAACTGGGAAAGGAGTATGTCAAGGCTATATATTGTCAGCCTGCTTATTTAACTTCTGTGCAGAGTACATCATGTGAAATGCTGGGCTGGGTGAAGCACAGCTGGAATCAAAATTGCTGGTAGAAACAGCAATAACCTCAGATACGCAGATGACAACATCCTTATGTCAGAAAGTAAAGAGGAACTGAAGAACCTCTTGATGAAAATGAAAGAGGAAAGTCAAAAACCTAGCTTAAAACTCAAGATTCGAAAAACAAAAATAATGGCATTTGGTCCCATCACTTCATGACAAATAGATGGGGAAACAATGGAAACAGTGACAAATTTTATTTTCTTGGACTCCAAAATCACTGCAGGTATTGACTGCAGCCATGAAATTAAAAGACGCTTGCTTCTTGAAAGAAATGCTATGACCAACCTAGACACCATATTAAAGCAGAGACATTAGCTTGCCAACAAAAGTCTGTCTAGTCAAAGCTATGGTTTTTCCAGTAGTCATATATTGATGTGAGAGTTGGGCCATAAAGAAGGCTGAGTCCCGAAGAAATGATGCTTTTGAACTGTAGTGTTGGGGAAGACTCTTGAGAGTCCTTTGGCCTGCAAAGAGATATAACCAGTCAAACCTAAAGGAAATCAATCCTGAATATTCATTGGAAGGTCTGTGCTGAAGCTGAAGCTCCAATACTTTGGCCACCTGATGTGAAGAGTTAACTCATTAGAAAAGACCCTGATGTTGGGAAAGATTGAAGGAAGGAGGAGAAGGGTACAACAGAGGATGAGATGGTTGGATGGCATCACTGACTCAATGGACATGAATTTGAGCAAACTTTGGGAGGTGGTGAAGGACAGGGAAACCTTGTGTGCTGTAGTCCATGGTGTTGCAGAGTCAGACGTGACAGAGGGACTGAACAAAACAATAAGATAATCAACATCACTTCTCTATTACTCCAGAGAAAGTAAGCTCCGCAATCCTATGTAGGCAAACGACACACTGCAGATATGTCGGGGTTGTTTGTGTGTGCGTGTGTGTATGTGTACTGCACGTGGGAACCACAGTATCTGTGGAGTTACTGAGCTGAAACACAAGAGTTGAAGTATCCTTTGCCCAGAGTTATCTAGCCTTTTCATCCTGTCTCCTGGGAAATTTACATATTCTAATCCTGAAATCTTGGCCATGTGCTGAATACGGTATATGTTTCTATGGTTGAGTTAAGGTATACTGAAAAGCTCTCAGATTCTGAAGGTGCAGTTATTGAGAATAGCTGGTCCCAAACAAACTAATGAGAGTAACTCTCAACAGACAGTGTCTGGAAACAAGGTTATTTTAATCAACATAAGTAGCAGTAAGTAAACCATGATATAACAAGCCCCTTCACAGATCTCATTTACTTAGAGAGGGAGGAATACCAATAAAATATATCAATGAAATAAAAGCAAGCCATATTGGGATACAAATAACATTTAAATGTTCCAAAATATACTGAGAATCACGCAATATTCTAATTTATTTAATAGCGCCATTGTCATAATTAGGCAAGAGCACATTATGTTAAGCACTACAATATACACACATTGCAACTATTTTCAGCAGTAGAAGTAAACTATCATTAGCAGCAAAACTGCACTGTAACATTCACAGGTAACATTAAAGTGAAAGTAAAGTTGCTTACAAAAGGACCACAGTCTTGGTTTACACTGCAGTGCCTAGAGGAAGTGCCAACATCCTGCTGCCCCACTCACATCCAAATTACTACCTGTTGTCAGCAGTCTGACAGAACTGCCTTTTCTCCTATCACCTCTGGAGCACAACTGATGTTATTTGGAAAAGACACCAATGGTAATCCAGGATGAGACAGTCCTCAAACCACAATGTACTACTTCAGCTGGAAGTTGAAAGCCCTAATCTTCACTCAATCTCAGATACATTCAAAGATACTTGTGGATTATTACAGATCATCATATGACATCTATCTGGCTTAATGCCAAAGTTTATCTGCTTTATTTCAACATTTTAATAGAATGAGCTCTTACAGAGAGATAAGAGTATGAAAGAAGTGAAGTCACTTAGTTGTGTCTGACTCTTTGCGACCCCAAGGACTGTAGCCCACCAGGCTCCACCATCCATGTAATTTTCTAGGCAAGAGTACTGGAGTGGGTTGCCATTTCTTTCTCCAGGGGATCTTCCCAACTCAGGGATCAAACTCGGGTCTCCCACATTGTGGGCAGACGCTTTACCCTCTGAGCCACCAGAGAATCCCATTAAGAGTGTAAGGAAAGAAAATTATACCATCAGCCTATTGGACTGGTTCCTTCAGACAGAGAACATAGGGCCACAGATCTTTTAAAACCTAAAATACATTTAATAGACACATAATCATTATTCCCACTTTAAAAATTAAGAGGTTGAAGGTCATTGTTAGCCTTTTCTTGGAAGCTTTAAGAGAAAACTCAGGATTTCCACACATGAAGATAATCTATTTCCTGACACAGAATTAACATAACTGATTTGACGGTCAGTTCTCAGCTGTAAATTATGTAAGATAATTGACAGTCAAGCTTATTTAACATAAAGCAAACTACAACACCATTTTCTTTAAAAAATAATCATTTAATTTTAACTAGACTTTGCTTCAATTTTGTCCCAAAAGCAAAATTAATTTTTACAAAAACTAGATTTCTTTACAACATAGTGTTTTTCTCCAAAAGAGTCAGAAATCAAAAAAAGGTAGATAGTGCCAAATACAGGGATAGGGAGGGTAGGGAGCACAGACGGCTAGAGATAAGGTTAAGAACAGAAATAGAAAACAAACTTATGGTTACCATAGGGTAAGGTGGAGAGGAGGGATAAATTGGGATTTGGGGATTAATAGATATATATTATTATATGTAAATTTGATAAACAAGAACCTACTGTATGGCACAGGGAACTCCTCTCTATTATTCTATAATTACCTAAATGGGAAAAGAATTTGAAAAAGAATAGAATGTAAATGCATGGCTGATTCAAGAAAAAATTAAAAAAATAAATAAAAAAAGAAAAAGAATAGATACATGTATATGTATAACTGAATCAATTTGCTATATACCTGAAACTAACAAACATGTAAATCAACTATACTCCAATATAAAATAAAAATGAAAAAAAGAGGAACGAAAATAGAATTAGAGACAGAGATGGAAGTAACTTTCACATAGCACCTTTGTATAGACCATGGGAGAGGCAAGGAGGCACAGAGTTTAGGCTGGTTCAATTGTAAGACCAAAACAAGAACTTATGAAGCAGAATCTCTTACCCTGAAAAATTCCTTGGTGGAGCCAGAGTCTAATGTCCCATAAGCAATTTCTGTTTGCTTAGAAAGATCCTCGGCACTTTCGATGGGAGACACCATCCTCTCTACAGTCAGGAAGGCAGCTAGGTTAGCCGTGTAGGAGGAGATTATGATCAGGGTAAAGAACCACCACACTCCTCCAACAATGCGCCCAGACAGGGATCTGATAACAAGTACGAAATGGATTTGTAAAGTGAAATGAACGACCTTGTAAGGAAACAAGTTAGCAGTATTATGCAAATGTTGATTTATAGGGAAATATTTGACTTCATATTTTTCAATATATCAGCTAGTTCATGAAACTTGAAATTATTAAACCTTCTGGGCAAGGATTACAGATTCACTAGATCTGATGAGCTATCCAGAGGCAAAACTTTAGATTCCTGAAATTCTTTCACAGTTATCATGGCTACATGTGTAATCTTGTAACAAGCAATTTCTAGAAATGTGCGAATAATCTATCCAATGCTTATAATATTTTATCCACTCATGATATAACTAAACAAAGAAGAGAATCTAGGATCAAGAGCAAAACTCGGAAAAATGCTGACAAACAAAATCAAATATCAAAAATAAAAGTATGCATCATAGATATGGCTTTAAACACCAAAGAAACCCTCCATTTAATCCATCCAATGAAGTTTCAAAACCCTCAAAAAAGGTCCAAAATTTCATTAGGATTTTGTATGTGCAGAAACACAGATGTTAGAAATATAGTACAGAATATAAATGGAGAAAATGATACTACAGAGTATGACACAAAATATAATTCTTAACAAATAAAAATCTGATGCTTCAGACATGAACTGTGATATCCCTGTTCCTTTGTGCCTGCTGCTTAAGGAAAAAAGAAAACTTAAGGAAAACAAATCAGACATTTAAAAGTTAGCCAAAATATAAATTTCTAGTTTGAAAAATAATAAAAATGAAATTATTTCTGTGACCATAAATTCTTACATAAAATACTTTTCAAAAGCTTGATTTACTTTAAACCTTAGATAGGTAAGTATAGATATGTAGGTATAGAAATAGATAAGTATAGATACGTATATATAGAAGTAGGTATATAAGGTTTTATTTGGTAAGATTTAGTGGGGTTCCACATATAAAGGTATTTGAGTAATATTAAAAAAAACAATAATTTTTTTCTCTTTTGTTAATAACTCTATTATGTCTAACAATAAATCCTTCTATAGTGAAGAGGTAACACTTCTAAAAATTTAAATTATAAAAATGTGCCAATTTATGACCTAAACTAAATTTCCTCACAATTAATAATAAGAAATACACCTTTTGATGAAACACAGATACTATATCAATTATCAGGTAACATCTGTATAATAAACTACTCGAGAAGTGAAGAAAAGCAGTGAAGCTAAAAGTAAAGATTTTTTAAATAAAAACATCTGCTGCTAAAATAAAAGAGAAAAAGAAACTGCACAATCAATGAAAAATAAAAACAACATGATAAAGAGCCTTTACCAGTATCTTAGAGATGCAAAAAATTAAACAAATATGATAGAATGGAAAAAGTTAATTCCCACGTATTCTGAAAAGGATATAAAGTACATTTTAGATTTGGAGAAACTCTATGTAGACAAAGTCACTCTCAAAATATTCACTATTTATTCCATCACAACAGAATGTATAATTGTCATCTCATGTACCTTGTATTTAAGAGGGCAGATTCAGTCGAAGCCCTTAAAACAAAATGGATCTCATTGCCTTGGACAGTATACATTGCAGGTTTATTGGCAATATATTTTAGAATCATTTTTATAAATCATTCTGTTTCAGTTGTAAGATAAGCACAAGTTAAAGACATAATGTTGCTCCCTAATCCAGTATTTATGTCAGATTTAACTAAATATGCTCATTTTTTGAAGTATGCAAGATAACCCCCAAAGCTTATATAACTTGTGCATCATTCAAAACAAAAAATTATTGAGCAATTAATTATTTACTTGTAAGTGTTTTCCAAGGATGAACTAATGCTTCAGAATGAGTTTCTGAGAAATTTTAAGTAGAGGAGCAAATTAAACATTATGTTTTATGGTGACACATAAAAATGGTTTCTCTTACTAAAAACAAAACTTTCATCTCTCAGTGTCTGCACTAAAGCAGCACATATATATACATATTCTATCATTTTTCTAATCTCTATTAAATAATTAGTTTAATAATGAAATATTTTAATCATTTGAATCACTTAAGGATATTGCAGGAGAAAACAGAAGTAAGCCAGAGAATAAGAGTTAACTTTGCACCATTTTGCCCTCATAATTCTATGGTTGTAGTCTTCACAAAACTATAGTTATACTCTCAACCTAATTTCAGGCAATGACCAATTTACTTCATGTAATCATTCTAGATTAAAATTTCAATGTGTTCTATTCATATAAATAAAATAGTTCTTTACCATATTTTATTGAGAAAAAGATGATAAATATCTTTAAAAATATTTAAAGAGCATATGTAAAGTGATCTGTGCATTTCATGCATTACTATTAATATTATTTTAGATATTAAGCTGCTCTATCCTTTCCTAGAATTATCATCATTGCATTCTTAAGACATGATAGCTTAGTTCCTTTAAAAAATTCTTAAATTTTCCAATATTAGTCAGCATGTTCAATTATCAAATGCACATATAACCATGAATTGAAAGGTGCATATACTGAAAAATTTTAATAAAGTGAATTCTCCTTACATATATATGTATATGTCTATACATATATATCCCATGGCAAATAAAACATAACAAGGAAAAATATGTTATCTAAAATTGATATATCTTACCAGGAAATAAAAATTATTACATGTGAAAGTGTAGTGAGTCGTGATTCATGAATGAAACCATAAGCAAATAAAAATGGTCATATTTTAGGAAGCAGGCTTTGTGAAAAATTTGAATGTCAATATGTCACGGTGGACCCTGGAAAAACACAGATGGTTAAATGTGGCTGGTGCTCCAGCCCCTATGTGTAAATGTGTTTTCTGTTCCTCAACAAGCACTGGACACCCAAAAGAGTGACCTTCAGGGACCTGATACATGAGGAGCAAGGCAAACAAAGCTGAGTGTTCATCGATCAGAACCTAGGTCAGTGTGTCCTATGTCATGATGAAACTTCAGAAGCTTCTCCTGCTTATTCACCAGGCAGAGGATAGTTTGTGGAACTCTAGGATAATTGCCTTATATCTCAGGGCTATGGTAACATCAAACTTCAGTGACCTTCTTTCTAAAGATGAATCATTTCTTTATTACTTATGAACCAGAATGTTCTCTGAGATTCCAATCTGGTTAGTATTTTTCTTTTTCATCATTAGAAACTTCTCTTCATGTCTTTAATGTAAATCAGGTCAACTAAATATAGAGACAGAACTATGAATCTTGTTTTATCAGAGATCATCATAATCATAAATATCTGATATATGATAATTATTTTCATATATTACGTGTGAAAATTATGTCTCTCTCTATATGCAGTGCAAATACCCTTGGTTTGGTTCTAATATAGCGCAGTTCCATAGAGAGGCCACAGAAAGCTTGATGGAATTAAGAGTTCTCAGATTCACAAAGCTCATAAAGACATTCCATACTATTGGAAAAGTAAGTTATTGATGCTTTCTGCAAACGTGATTTATTTCTTTTACCTCCCTGGGGGAATAAACAAAAAGACTGTAAAAGATACAAAATGTTTTCTGAGCTTCACATGTAGCTTTCTGAAGTTAATTATTCTTAGCCCCCAAATGCTCAAAAACTAATAGTAATGGAATAGCATTTAAAAAGCCACTGCCTCTACTAGTTATTAAGATATCCCATAGAATCAAAGGGGGATAATTAAACCCAAATTAAAATGTGCCAGTAGATCAATAATCATTTAGGCTTTAAATGTGAAATTAATCACATCAGGAAAAGTACCTCTAAAGAACCAGACATGGCTATTATTCTGACTTATGTATGCAACATGCACAAAGGGAATGTGATATATTTATTCTATTTAGGCATTATAGGGCAGGAATTAAAATATCATATAACTGGAGGTGTATGAATTTATTCCATCCTGTGTGCATTACTATTTAATATGGCACAAATATTTGTAATGAATCAGTCATCATCATCCCAACTATTTATTTCTAGATACTCAGAAAATATTTTATCATACATTCTTTTCAACTCAGCAACCTAACCTTTAAAAAACAAATTTTGTAAATATTTCTCCCATATCATTTCCATGATCTAATAAGAACAACAACAACAAAAAGATGGGATGTGTGAAATAAAGTTTTGTCGCTTTTTAGTTAGTAAGTAATGTTGCCCATTTTCCCAAATACAGGTCTGTGGATCAACACACAGATGGCTGTAAGATGAGAATATGCAGCAAAAACACGGTACCCCTCCAAGAAGGCATGGAATGATTGGAACCTTATGCATTTTATAGCCTCTCCATGGTGTGTACAATTTCACCAGGGAAATACAGGACCAACATTCAAAGAACGTTGCTCAAATATTTCACAGGCTTACACCGATGGTAAAAGTCTGTCCTTAAGAGTCTTACACTGCTTGGACAGACAGCCGGCAGCTGCTAACTTCTTTACAGTGAATTCATAAACACCATGAATGTCCACTCGAGACCTAAAATGCACAAAGTTGAAGCAGGCGAGTAACCAACCTTGGCGAAATATCGCATCCTTGCTGCATAAAGGCACCCAAGGAAAACCAGAGACTATTAAAAATCCCAAATTCATTAGTTGATTCACTACTTTGTGTTTCTCTTCCATCTTCAAATTCCTCAGTGTGCCACTCGTAGGGGCTAAATCTGCTGACCAGGAATAAAACTACACTGACCCCAATGTAGGCAAAAACAATGCACATCCAGATCTCATAGGCTAAAGGATCAAGAAATGAAAACACTCCTGGTTTGGACTTCTGAGGCTTCTTGATCATGATAGAGATCCCGAGGCTCATAAAGGGCTTTGAGAAATCGATCACCTCCTCTCTCACAAGGGTGATGGTTAACGGAGCGATTGCAATATCAGCTTTCTGCAAGGGAAACAAAGGACAGTAACAGAACCAGGACTCCCGGTCAGGAAGAAATTGTAGTTATGCTATTGAATAAATGGGTAGGACAGGAAATCAGGATACGGGAATGAATATTTCCCTGGTGGAATCCCAGGAAATAATAAACAGAAGAAAAGCAATTTGTTCCCCAAATACACCTCCTTTTCAATAAATACAGAGAACACCTGTCTGGCTTGATTATGAGAACTACATCTGTATCCATGCCTTTGCGATCTTTGAAAAATGCATATGGCCCATAGACTTCAAGACAAATGAAGCCTGTCTCCATCTGTATGTTTGCTTCTGACTTCATCCTTCATCTTCAAATGTTTACAAGGAAACAAGACAGCATTCCTAGCGTAATGTGGGAAACCAACAACCTCAGACGTTGGTACTTTGCATGGAAGGCAAGCATTCCCTCAACAAGAGTTCAAATGGAACGGTTTTATCTGTAAGAAGAGTGGTACTTACCCCATATACAAGTTCTCCAACCATCCCATTCCAAATTTTCGTGTCTGCATCCCTGGCCCCATACTTGCCATCCCCAACAATGGTCAACTTGTATTTGAACCCACAATGTTTGGCGATTTCTGCAGCCAAGTCAACACAATAGCCCTCATATCGCTCATTGCCTTCAAGCATCTCATGATTTTTCTTCATCATAACATAGGGGGATTCCTATACAGAAAGAAAGTGCTTTAGGTGATCAAAACAGCTGTATTAATTCTCTACTCTCATTGATTCAAATCTTCTGGTTTAATTATTTTTAATTATTACCTGTTAGCTAGAGACATTGTAGAATACAGATAGTGGAAAATATGAGGAAAAATAAATAACAACATTTCTGAACAAAGGTCCTCACATATCTCTCAGTTTTTTGTATTTCATTAATATGGCTTGTGCCTGGCCATACCAAGTAAACAAGAGACTAAAAAGTTAGTATATTCCCATGTCATGTTTGTAATTCCTAGGGCTTGCTGAAAATTAATGTGGTTCATCATCTGTTTCAGTTAACTCTGGATTGACCACTGTCTTGTTCTAAATTAGGGCTACCTTGATTCCAAAGAACCATCATTCACCCAAAACCTATGTCACTACTAGTTCAAGGATAACGTTCATGTTGTAATCAGGTTCATGCCCAGTGATGTGCAGACTGAAAAAGTTGTTGCCATGGTGATTACAGATTCTACCCTCTCAGACTTGAGAACAAACTTCCTTTATGAGATAATATCCTAGAATTATGCTACACAGGCAGCTAGAGAGTAGCATTCCTCTGCAAACACAATAAATAGAAGCATGAAAAAATGTTGTAACACCAGCCTAATTTTCTCCACTGGAAAGTGGTACTAAGGATATGTGGGGCCCAGTGAGATAGTTCTCAGTAGTATGATTAAGGCAAAAATCCTCAAATACCTAGCTTACATTTATTAAGACTTTTCAAAGTGCCAACCAATGTTGTTCTTCATATCCCTTACTAGCCTAACTATATTTTCTTCTCAATATTGTTACCATATTGAATCCCACAAATTCACTGCATCACAGCTTAGTAAAATAAAATAAGGTTATTTTGTTGCAAAATCCTATTCTATTAGTGAACCCCATTTCATTTCCTCCATTTTATTATATCAACAGCTTGTTGTGATGACCTACATCTCCCAACCATCTATCCAGAGCCTCAGTGTTCAAGATCGAGTTCAATGTTGTCACTTCATCCAACATACATTTACTTAGCACTAGCTATGTGCCAATTACTATGTGGAGACTTGGGGTTAAAAACAGAGGAGACCACCCTTGTCTTTCAGAAGTTCCCCTTTCCACAGGAAGATAGAGAAGCTGACATTAAACCATGTATTAATAACAAATGTAAGGACAGAACTGACACCATTATTAAACCATGTCACAGATGTAAGGACAGAATGGACCCAGAATAGTGTGGGAGTGGAAAGGTGAAACATTGATGGAATACAAGGAAAGCTCTTCCAGACTTTCCCCAGATGTTCACATGTGTAAGCACCAGGTCGGTGCATGCTCAGACCCTCAGTCATGTCTGACTCTTTGTGACCCCATGCACTGTAGCCTGCCAAGCTCCTCTGTTCATGGGATTATCCTGGCAAGGATACTGGAGTGGGTTGCCATTTCCTCCTCCAGGGAATCTTTCCTACCCAGGGATCAAACCCACATCTCCTGAAACTCCTGGCAAGCAGATTTTTTACTACTGAGCTACCTGGGAAGCCCCAAACACCAGGTTATGAATTATCTATAAAGCTAAAATTCATTCTTGAAGAGGAGAGGAAATATTTTGAATGCTTTAGCTCATGTTGATGATCCCTTTAAATAGAATAACATGCAATGAATGACTGAAACATTCAAAAGCATCACCATATCAGTTATTGTCTTAAAATATAAGCAGATATACTAGTTGGCAGCTGTTTTTCTAAAGAAAAAATAATGTCAAACACAGGCATATGTAGCTAATTACCAAAATAGTAGTGACAACAACAGTCTTATTCTCAAGCCCAGAGGTATCATTTCCAGAAGGGAGTTCAGTGAGGGTAACAACCATTTTGTCAACTTCGCTCCAGTATCCGATCTGAAAAAGCACACAGAAAGAGTGAACTTGGATACACGGCCTTTCTATTACCGAAGCACTGAGTTATTTTCAAACCCATGTCTGAATCTGAAATTACACCTATCCTAACCAGAGTTGTCCTAAATACATAGCTTTGGAAATCCTAGCCATGGCAATCAGAGAAGAAAAAAGACATATATCTTTTAGGTATGTGAATCAAATAAGAACAGAAAGGCACTGCAAAAACCATTCCTAAAAACGGCATGTCTCTTCATGTTCACTTTTCATATTCCCCAAGGGTAGTTTTCATGGGTGTGATCATATAGAAACATAAATAAAATTCAAACAATGGCATTTTAGCCATAAAAGGAGAAAAAAAATGTTGACTTGAAAGTTACATGCACATTTCACCGGCTATGTCTGGTCTCTAGACCCATAATCTTTCAGCTATAGTTCTTTTTCTTCTCATTATACTCTTTCTACCTCTGTCTTAAAAAAAAAAAAAAAAAAAGTACAATCATTTTAGTCATAGTTATTTTAAAATTGTTTCAGTATTACTTACCAGAAATAGATTTTATTTAGAAAAAAAGATTTTAAAATATATATTTCTGGAGTTGTGGAGTCCATCTATATGAATACATGTCTCTAGGACTCTGGAAGATGAGATGGTGGGTCCACTAACCCACCTCCTCACACAGACAGAAAGCCCTCAATTCATTAATGATTTACCTTCCGGGGCCCATTCGTTTTAAGCTCCATGATGTTAATTGTATAATTTATCCTTTTTCCATTCTGGTCAAACTTGATATTTCCTGAAAGACCTTCGACCTGCACCTAATAAGGAAATGGGAAAGGATACAGTTATAAATCTCTTCAACCAGACACAAACTGGTTGACCAGAGGACTCTCCAAGAATGTAAGTCAAGAAAATGACACTCATTCATTTTCTTTTTGCTCTTCAACCCACCTTTGTGTAGGTAGGAAATAATATTCCCTCTACATAAAACAGAAGGCATAAGATAAGAATGACTAACTCAGCAGGAAAAAAAATAGTGGCCGCCCTTAAGTTGCATCACAAGCATTTTGAGTGACTGACCTGTTTGAGGGCCCTTTCTATTTCTACACCTTGTCCCCAGGGCACCGCTGGGTTTGCCAGACAGTCTCCTGCATTTCCCCTTCTGGAGATTTCAATTCTCTGCTTCCGCAGGTTTCGAAAAGCTTCGGTCATCACTTGGACAGCGTCATATGTCAGAGCAGAAGTATACTGAAAAGTATCGCACATTTCATAAGAATGGGAGAAAATTCAACGACTTCCTATGCACTGGCTAACAGAATTCCAGCTGCCCACCATACGTGCCATATCAGAGTCCAAGAATTTAGACACAATTTCTACTTCTAGAACACTCAGAATCTAAGAGGAGTAGTATAGAATATTGGAACTGTGGATTGTCCCCCTTGATTCGAAACATTTCAATTATATTATCATCTCATCTATTTCAGGCTGATGTTTTCTAGTTGTGTTGAGTTTTCATTTTTCCAACTAGTTTCTCATTGCAGTATCACTTTATGGCCTGATTTGGTGATACACGGAATTATGAACTTAACAAAACAATATTTCTCCATTGTCTGAAGAGAGATTCTACTGGAAATATGGGAAGAATACTGACTAATTTCAGGATCCTTACTCTCTAATTCCATTCAAGTGATGCTCAAATAGATCTGCAGTGTTCTATCATTGGGGTGTTTGTTTTTAAACTTCCCTAGGTGACCACGATAATCAATGAGAAGAACCACCACACATCACAATTTTTTGTTCCCTGATGTTTCAATAATCTATGATAATATTGGCTCCAAGCTTATGATATTCAGATGTCAGTGGGGCACCAGGATTATTTTAGAAGCTTAGGGTCAAACAGAAAATAACTACTACATGAAATAACTACTACAGAAAATAACTAAGCACCATCACGGGCTGGCTAAGTATTCCAACCTAGGGATCAAACTCAGGTCTCCTGCATTGCAGGCAGGTTCTTCACCATCTGAGCCACCAGGGAAGCCCAAAAATACTGGAATGGGTAGCCTATCCCTTCTCCAGGGGATCTTCCTGACCCAGGAATTGAACCGGGGTCTCCTGCATTACAGGAAGATTCTTTACCAGCTGAGCTACCAGGGAAGCCCCCTGTGTATATGCTACCATGAATCAAAGTATAATGCTGCTGTCAGTAATGACAAATCGCATTTTAATATAAAAGCTTTACTGACTGCTGAGAAAATTTCTTTATTCAGTATTATTTTAATCTTTAGGTAACAAGTACAGTGAAGCTGGGGGGAAAACCGCAGTATCACACTGACCCCACCTCTCTCATCCCCTTGAGGACATTTTTTTTCTGCAGATATACTGTCAACACCTCACATCTGCCTTTTTTCTCTATTGAATCATCTCTATTAGCAAATCCATTGCTCCAATATCTCCTACTACCAATAAGGAGGAAAGAAATACATAGGTAGGTAGATTAGATAGATAGGTGGGTGACGATGATAACGATGATGATGATGATAGGTAATAGATAACTGCTTATTAGGTTCCTATATCCCTTCAATTTCCACCATCTTTTTCTGTTTCTTTCACAGGAGCATTTGTTAAGACAAATTTTCTAAATTTTCACACCAACACTCCTTGCTCTCTCTGCGATGTCATTCTTTCTATGGCTTTAAATTATATCCAGGTGCTCAAACATGACTTCCTCAGCAGTACCCTTCATGCCCAGCCCACCCTCGATCACTTCCTTCATGTGACCTTGTTTATTGGTTTCATATTCACCACCAGCATCTGAGTATCTTCTTCATGTATTCTTTGTCTAATTGATCTCTTCTCCCCCCTAGAACAATTACTCTAAGGAAGCAGAAAACTTATCTGTGACCACTGAGTTCTCAGAGCTCAGGGCACATTGAGCACACTTAAGAGACTTACTTAGAAGGAAGGGAGGCAGAGAGGAAAGAAGGAAAGAAGAAAAGGAGAGAAAAGGAAGGAAGGAAAAAGGGAAGAAGGGAAGAAAAAACAGACGAGGGAGAAGGAAAGAAGGCAGGCCAGAAATCTTGATACAGATTCTATCTTTATGGGATTCACATTCCCTCCCAGTTAGGTGAAAAGATACATTAACAGAAAATTACAATATATCATTCAGTTCAGTTCAGTTGATCAGTTGTGTCCATGGATTGCAGCACGCCAGGATTCCCTGTCCATCATCAACTCCCAGAGCTTGCTCAAACTCATGTCCATCGAGTTGGTGATGCCATCCAACCATCTCGTCCTCTCTCATCACCTTCTCTTCCTGCCTTCAATCTATCCCAGCATCAGGGTCTTTTCCAAGGAATCAGTTCTTCTCATTAGGTGGCCAAAGTATTGGAGTTTCAGCTTCAGCATCAGTCCTTCCAATGAATATTCAAGACTGATTTCCTTTAGGATGGACTGGTTGAATCTCCTTGCAGTCCAAGGGACGCTTAAGAGTCTTCTCCAAAACCACAATTCAAAAGCATCAATTCTTTAGTGCTCAGCTTTCTTTATAGTCCGACTCTGACATCCATACATGAGTACTGGAAAAGCCATAGCTTTGACTAGATGGACCTTTGTTGGCAAAGTAATGTCCCTGTTTTTTAATATTCTGTCTAGGCTGGTCATAGCTTTTCTTCCAGGAAGAAAGTGTCTTTTAATTTAATGGCTGCAATCACCATCTGCAGTGATTTTGGAGACCCCCAAAAACAAAGTCTCTCACTGTTTCCATTGTTTCCCCATCTATTTGGCATGAAGTGACAGGACCGGATGCCATGATCTTCCTTTGTGAACGTTGAGTTTTAAGCCAGTTTTTTCACTCTCCCCTTTCACTTTCATCAAGAGGCTCTTTAGTTCTTCTTCACTTTCTGCCATAAAGGTGGTGTCATCTGGAAGTTCACGGTTCAAGTACTGTTGAAGTCTAACTTGAAGAATTTTAAGCATTACTTTGCTAGTGTGTGAGCTAAGTGTAATCGTGCGGTAGTTTGAACATTCTTGGCATTGCCTTTCTTTGAGATTGGGATGAAAAATGACCTTTTTGAATCCTGTGGCCACTGCTGAGTTTTCCAAATTTGCTGATATATTGAGTGCAGCACTTTTACAGCATCATCTTTTAAGATTTGAAATAGGTCAACTGTAATTCCATCACCTCCACTAGCTTTGTTCCTAGTAATGCTTCCTCAGACTCAGTTGACTTCACATTCCAGGATGTCTAGGTGAGTGATCACACCATCATGCTTATCTGGGTCATGAAGAGCTTTTTTGTATAGTTCTTCTGTGTATTTCTGCTTATCTCTTCTCAATGTCTTCTGCTTCTATTAGGTTCATACCATTTCTGTCCTTTATTGAGCCCATCTTTGCATGAAATATTCTCTTGGTATCTCTAATTTTTTGAAGTGATTCTAGTCTTTCCCATTCTAGTGTTTTCCTCTGTTTCTTTGCATTGATCAATGAGGAAGGCTTTCTTATCTCTCCTTACTATTCTTTGGAATGCTGCATTCAAATGGATATATCTTTCCTTTTTCCTTTGCCTTTAGCTTCTCTTCTTTGCTCAGCTATGTGTAAAGGCCTCCTCAAACAACCATTTTGCCTTTTTGCATTTCTTTTTCTTGGGGATGGTCTTGATCACTGCTTCCTGTACAATGTCATGAACCTCATCTATAGTTCTTCAGGCACTCTGTCTATCAGATCTAATCCCTTGAATCTATTTGTCACTCCATTGTATAATCATAAGGGATTTGATTTAGGTCATACCTGAATGGTCTAGTGGTTTTCCCTACTTTCTTCAATTTAAGTCAATCTGGCAATAAGGAGTTCATGATCTGAGCCACAGTCAGCTCCCAGTCTTGTTTTTGCTGACTGTACAGAGCTTCTCCATCTTTGGCTACAAAGAATATAATCAATGATTTCAGTACTGACCATCTGGTGATGTTCATGTGTAGAATCTAATAAACCATTTAGTGTTATAAATTGATCCAATGGTTGACAAATATTTTTCTTGCTTATTTTTTAATATGAGAGATGTTACAATAAGGCAAATGAGAAAGTAACTTATGTGGTATAAATTACCCGCTCCCTGAATCTAGAAATTGTTTAATATATCACATCTTTAGTGTTAAAAAAGGAGTGTGAAGTTATTACTTAATTTTTTCATGAATAGTTTAGCTGAATCAGTTTCATTTTATCACATGAATGAATCAAATTTGATGGGAAAGTTGATAGGAGGAAAGAAGAAAAAGAAAATGATTTTGAGACCACAGGACTGTGACTGATGCTGTTAACTGTGGTAAGATATACACATTTATTGCTAAATTTTCTTAAGCAATGTCACTGCAGGGATACATGAGCCCTTCTTCACAAATTGAACAGGTGTCTCGTGTACTAGAGGTGGATTCTTTTACCAACTGAGCTACCAGGAAAGCCCTTCCATGTAGGCCATCTATATTCCTGGATTGAAATGTAATTTCTGGGAGCCTCTCCTAAAAAAAATTCTCAAATACAGAGAATTTTCATACAAAGATATTAATTTCAGCATCATTCATAATGTGCAAAAATTATAAGGAATCTAAGCTTATGAGAATAAAAGAATGTTTAAAAACTATACTTTCTGCTATGTGGAAGCATTATGTGAACATTAGCTTCCCTGGTAACTCGGATGGTAAAGAATCCACCTGAAATGCAAGACATCTGGGTTCGATCCCTGGGTTGAGAAGATCCCCTGGAGAAGTGAATAGCTATCCACTCCAATATTCTGATCTGGAGAATTCCGTGGACTGTATAGTCCATGGGGTTACAAAGAATTGGACATGACTGAGCAACTTTCACTTTCACTATGCAAACAATAAAAAGTTCTATTAACAATGGTTATGTAGCAATACAAACAATACAAGCTATAAAATAAGTGAAAAACAATATTACAACTAAATATTTTTCAACAGAAAATTAGAATAAAAATAATTGCATCCCTTCAACAAAAAAGGAAAGAAAAATAAACAAATTATTAGAATAAAGTAAGAGGGACAAAACATACATGATGATATTTTCTTGCCAAGTACTCTACAATATCCATGCAGCTTTTTAAAAAAATCGGTATTATATCAAAAGCATTGCTTTAAATCCTATCTATCTAAGAAAAGACTTCTTGGAGAAATAGAAATATCATGACAGCTTTTATCTGCCTCACTTACATGTCTCTATTCTCCTAGAGGAAAAACATTGATTAGTTTGCTTTCTTATACAGCAATCTGTATATTGCTAGTTTAATTCTTATGATGAAGTTTAGGTCATTGAATTAGAAACAGAAGCCTGTATTGTAGTTTGTAATCAGGAATTACAATCATAGTTAAAAGGCAAACTCTTCCTTGAGACACCCTACTCATACAACTACAAGAAATCTATAAAGTCATCTACTAAATGTTTCAGAGTCTGTAAATACTGGTGAACTACATTAAAAAATAAGATAAGGCTGAATCAACTAAAGCATTTTAGTCCACACAGCATGTTCCCATTATGATTCAGGGCATGAGCTCACTAAGAAGAAAAATCCTTGCAACCTTTTCCAAATGTTCAAATTTAATCAAGTCTCAAGCTTATTATCATTGTAAATTAATAGTCACAATCATTGACTCAATTCTGGGCTGAGAGAAATTCAACAGCCTCTGTATCTAGAGCTCCTTCTGGTTTATGTTCTGCATATGTGGCTCATTTATTTTTCTCAACAAATATGTTCACATTTTTGATTGTATAGTTAAATATTTCAATTTTATTCTACCATTCACTAAACTAGATGTAAATTAATTTGAAGGGAACATGATGGCGATGTAACAATCTCTTTCCTTGAAAACAAATGCATCATCTCTGTCCTGATGTTTATGTTCAGTGAAATTCCTCAGCTGACTTGAAAATTTATATTTCAGTGGGGTGCCATTATATGCTGTGGTGTTCTACCACAATCACTTCTATCCACACTTGAAGAAGAAATCTGGGGAAACATTTTTACGGTCCATTTTCCAAATGCACTTTTTATTTCATTTGTAAGTGTATCTTTATTGAGACTCATTTTTCAAAAGTAAAATGATGTATGCATTTTAAACATGTTTGTTTTGCCCAATAGTTATAAGATATTATTCAATAACACATTTCTCTAATCACTGATACCAGAAAATGTTATTCTTATAGTCAAAAAACAAAATGAGATGAAGAGAAGTTCTGTATACATTTAAAATGCAACAAATATACAGAGGGTAACCAGGCTGTAGTATAAAATTTTATGGGTCATAATGACAGCACCTATTCTGAAACATATGTTATCTGCATGGTGCTTTAAAAATGGGGGAAAAAAATCAAAACATCATTCAAAAAGGAAGTACTAGGCTTTAGTATTATGAAACTGTCACAAAATTTCCTATGAATGGGTATTTCCATATCTTCCTTGACACTTGAAATTGAATTGAGTATAGCTTAGAAAGTATCTTCTGATCTCCATCACAGCTGCCTCAAACTCTGATTAATGCATTTACTATTCTGTTGCCTTAAGTAAGTTAACTAAAGTGTCTGTGTACAAAGTTTCTTATCAATGAGATAAGCAGAACAATGTTTCTTCTATGTCACAGAGGAGTTGGAAAGGTAAGTGAGGGAAAAAGGAAGAATTCGTGTTGATTTACTTCTCTATGTGCCAAACATGAGCTGGGTAGTTTCCTAGAAAGTCCTTGGGAAAAAAAAAAAAATTACTCTATGCAACAAATACTTTTATTCCAATGGTATAGGAGAATATTACAAGTTATCAAGTTATATTTTGCTCAGGGTCACAAAAATATATGGCAAAGGTGGAATTTGAATCCCGATCTCTTCATTTCAGGGGTACTGAGGTGACAGGCCATCCTGGTTGCCTTGGCCTGTCCCAGTTTTGGATCTGAAAGTTTGGAGTCCAGGCACACTGGGACTGTTGGATTTTGAGTTTTAAAATACACTAAAAATCAAAGTTACTGACCCGCATGTTTGCCTTCTTTTTTTCTTTTATTACTATCTTGTTAACGGCAACCCACTCCAGTACTCTTGCCTGGAAAATCCCATGGACAGAGGAGCCTTGTAGGCTACAGTCCATGGGGTCGCAAAGAGTCAGACACAACTGAGCGACTTTACTTACTTACTTACTTACTTACTTATCTTGTTACAAAATTAGCTTGTCTTTACACTGTTTTGAAAACCACCATCCTGATCTATAAGTCTCTGATCCAATAAGTTCAAAAAGTAATTTTCATGTTGGCATATTAAAGGCCCTGAGAAATCCTGCAGTAACAATTCTAATTACTTTGATTGGTCAGCATTGCCCAAACTAACAACCATTTAAAATTTTCCTTAACATCAATTACTTTCTATAAAAATAGTGTTTGTGTAACATACTTTGGGCTGTCAAAAGTTTTATAGCCTAATAAATTTTATGCAGCCATTTTAAAAATAGCATCAATTATTTAGTTAAAATTATTATAAACTAAATGATACCACCCTAGAGATTCACATAATATAATTACTCTCAATTTCTTTATTACAAAATTATCAACATAGTCAAAAATGATGAGCTCTAGGAAAACTAATTGAGCTTATAAGAAAGTTTACAAAGTCTGTCTTTTCTTTAAGTTTCTTGGCAATGGCCTGAAATCAACTAAAGTCATATAAAAGAAAAAAAAATGAAATACATTATAAACTTAAAATTATTCACTTCTCGTAATTTCGAATTCAACTGAAGTCTACCCTCTGGGAAAGAGCTGTCTGTGATAAGGTCATCTCTACTTTCCTCTAAAGCCTTTTAAATACATATCCTTTGTAGCTTCACTGAAAAAAATCACAGAATCTTCATTAAGACCCAACATCACCGGAACAACAGGAACTCTCACTCATTGTCAGTGGAAATGCAAAATAGTACAGCTACTTTGGGAGACAGATCATTTCTTACCAAACTAAACATACTTTTATGTGATCAAGCCATCACACTCCTTGGTGTTTACCCAAAGGAGTTGAGACATGAAGCCCACTCAAAAACCACCACACATGTTAAAGAGCAGCTTTATTTATAACTGCCAAAACTTGGAAGCAACCGAGACAGTCTTCAATAAATGAAAAATAACATGAGGTACATGAAGACAAAAGAATATTATCAGAGTTAAAAAGAAGTGAGCTACCACGCCACCAAAAGACACAGGAATTTTAAATGTAAATAACTAAGTATAAGAAGCCAATCAAAAAAGGGTACACACTATATAATTCCAACTATATGATATTCCAGAAAAGGTGTAACTATGGAGATAGTAAAACGATCAGTCAGTGGTGGCCAGGTGGTGGTGGTGGGAGAAGGGATAAATAAATGGAATGCAAAGGGTTTTTAGAGCCACGGAAATGCTCTGTATGAAACAATAACAATGAAAGCATGCTATTATCTATTTATCCAAACCTACAGAATGCACAAGGCCAAGAGTGAATGTGCTTTTCTTTTGTTTGATTATTTTTATATTGGATTTTAATTTTATTCACTTCCATATAACAGCATATATAAAACGTGGCACAGAAAAAAGCATTTATGAAACTTGCTCACTCCTTTGAGATTGGCACAGATTACATACTTTAGAAAAAAGAAAAATCCAACAATGGAAGAATTTTCATCTCTAAGGGTAGATTTTATTTGGAGATAGCTAAAAGTCATTTTGAGACTAAGTCTTGTGAGATGTGGTAGGGAACAGCCTGAACAAAACAAACAAACAAACAAAACTGATAAAAAGGGTGAATGGTAACAGAAACTATGGACCTTGGGTAATTACAAGGCATGTGTCAACATAGGCTCCTCAGTTCCAACACATGTATCACTCTGGTGAGGGAAATTGATATTGGAAGAGGCTGTGAGTTATAGGAACAGGGGACATATAGGAAATTTCCATACTTTCTGATCAATTTTGCTGTAAACCTAAACCTGCTCTAAAAATAATGTCTTAATTGCTGTTTAGTTGCTCAGTCATGGTTGACTCTTTGCTACCCATGGACTGCAGCACGCCAGGCTTCCCTATCCTTCTCTAACTCCCAGAGTTTACTCAAACTCATGTCACTGAGTCAATGATGTCATCCAATCATCTTATCTTCTGTCATCCTCTTCTCCTATGCCTTCAATCTTTCCCAGCATCAGGGTCTTCTCCAAGGAGTCAGGTCTTTGCATCAGGTGGCCAGAGTATTGGAGCTTCAGCTTCAGCATCAGTCCTTTAGTATTCAGGACTGATTTCCTTTAGGATTGACTGGTTTGATCTCTTTGCAGTCCAAGGGACTCTCAAGAGTCTTCTCCAACACCGCAGTTCAAAAGCATGAATTCTTCAGCACTCAGGCTTCTTTATGGTCCAACTCTTACATCCATACATGACTATTGGAAAAACCATAGCTTTGACTAGACGGACCTTTGTCGGTATAATGTCTAATGTCTCTGCTTTTTAATACTTTGTCTAGGTTTGTCATAGCTTTTCTTCTAAGGAACAAGTGTCTTTCAATTTCATGGCTTCAGTCACATCTGCAGTGATTTTGTCCAAGATAAAAAATCTTCACTGTTTCCATTGTTTCGGCATCTATTTGCCATGAAATGATGAGACTGGATAACATGACCTTAGTTCTTTGTTGAGTTTTAAGCCAGGTTTTTTTTTTAACTCTCCTCTTTCACTATCATCAAGAGGCTCTTGATGTTTCTTTTTGCTTTCTGCCATAAGGGTGGTATCATCTGCATATCTGGGGTTATTGCTGTTTCTCCCAGCAATCTTGATTCTAGCTTGTGTTTCATCCAGCCCAGCATTTCACATGATGTACGCTACATACAAGTTAAATAATCAGAGTGACAATATACAGCCTTGACACACTCTTTTCCCAATTTTGAACCAGTGCATTGTTCCAAGTCCGGTTCTAAATATTCCTTCTTGACCTGCATACAGGTTTCTCAGGAAGCAAGTTAGGTGGTCTGGTATTCCCATCTCTTTAAGAGTTTTCCAGTTGTGTGATCCACACAGTCAAAGGTATTTTTTTTAATTTATCCTTAAGTCTTAATTAGAAAACTAATAAAAACTCAACATCTTTATAAGCACACAAGCTGTATCACATTTCCAAGAGTGAAAAAGTCAGCTCCATTGGCAAGAAACCAAAATGACCATCTTTTCTATTATTATTTTCTTTGAATAATAAAAATAAGTTTTTAATCCAGTGGGAAAAAAGACCCTTGAAAGTAAAAAGAATATATTGAAAACAACATACTCAAATCAACACACTGTCTGATTTTGATTCACCCGTCATCAGGTAAAGACTTTCCTTAGAGGCCGATATTTTACTTTGTTCATTACATAAATTCTTCCCCTTGACCTCCCCTACTTCTTAGGAATTTTCTAACAGGTGAAATTTCCTTATTTTTGTAGTCTGAACAATAAAAACAATATTTTCCAGTGTTATTTAAGAACTGATTTCAGTACAGGTGACCAGCTACAAGTTACTACAATCTTTAATAGAAGGAGGAGCTATTTGAGGGTCATAAATTTGGCAAAAATTACAAATATTAGCATATGGGTTTTAGTGCCTAGATTTGCACATCACATAATCATTGTATTAAATTTTGGAGAAATCTCAGCAACCGTGGACATTTATTCCCTTTGCAGATGAAAAAATATGGACATGAGATGAACCCAGATATCATGCATTATAATTCAAACAGTGATAATGTATTTTTATTTTTCTTGGTATAATATGTATCTCCATAGTTTAATATATCATTTCCATTAATTTTTATAAAATGTGTGATTTTATCAATATCATATTCTTTTTTTTTCAATATCATAGTCTTAATTTGAGTTTATTTCAGTTATATAAACACTTTTTAAACCTAAACCACAAAACATAAGAGATAAATCTTGTCAAGCAACTTTTTTGTTGCATATCAAAAATACTTTAATATTCATTGTAGGTAATGACAACATGCCAGCAGTTGGTTTGGTCAGTTAAAACATTCAAGGAGCAGAATCATTTCCATGAAGCCACCATAGCATATTTAATGCATGATGCTAATTACTGAACTCAAAGTGATTATACTATTTTCCAACAGGCCTCATAATTAAGAAAGTTTGAATTCCTGTTTTAAGTCTTTTTCTGAGTAAAATGGGATTCTTGGAGGAAAGCCATTATTTAAGGTGACATACAATGTCAGTCCTATGCTATGGTTGAATTCTTTAACACCTGCAGGTCCCAACAGACACAATTCGAACTAGGTTCAAACTGTCCACATGACAAGGCACAATGGATGGTTATATATTGCAAGTCGTTGAAGACCCTGAAAACACCAAAAATCTATCTCAAAACAGAAATGTATGCAAATTAGTTTTAAGATAGTGTCAAATCATCTGAATCATCTGTCTCTTTGTCAACATTTTTTTTTGAGAAAGGTAAAATGCTCGCTGCAACTGTCCCATTTAAACCCAGGTGTCATGATAGTTCAGATCTGATTACTATAGAATTTTATATTTCATCCAGCAAAATAACACTACTTTTCTGCTACAGCTGAGTAAAAGAACACACAGATGCTCAGGACAAAAATTTAAACCCCATCTTATAGCAATGATAATTACCTATTTTTTGCTCTACCCCTGTCTTGACATATTCAAAATATTGACTTATTTTTCACTTCATTCCTCTTCATTTCTACAAATCTCTATTATGTGCCTACTCTGTGCAAATCCCGGCATGAGCTGTGGGGCTAATAAGATAGAAGGATGCAGACTGTCTTTCTGAATCTTGTTTTCAATCCACAAATACCTCTCAGCTGAATTTATATTCATATATTACAAATGCAGGGTTATGATTTTTGCAATTATTATTTCTAATGAAATGGAGAGAACTGGCAAGTGTAACAAATCCATTTATTTCCCATCACAAGATCTGTTGTAACCAGGGCAGCCCAGAATCTCTGTGTATCAAACCTACAGCCATCCTTCTCCTCTAGGGCCTTCTGGCTGCTCTCATGCATGTCAAGTTTCTGCAGTTGTGTCCAACTCTCTGTGACCCTATTAAACCATAGCCCGTCAGGCTGGTCAATGGAGATTCTCCAGGCAAGAATATTGGAGTGGGTTGCCATGCCCTCCTGCAGAAGATCTTCCTGACCCAGCTATCAAACTTGAGTCTTTTATATCTTCTGCATTAGGCAGATGGGTTCTTTACCACTAGCACCACCTGGGAAACCCTCAGAATAAGATAATTCCTTAGAAGTCAACAAGGTTGTCTATAAAGTATTCTTTCTCAGAATTCCCTCCAAAGTCCTCTGTTCAACTTCCAGCCTTACAGAAATATTTATATTTTCCTTGCACTGAGGAATTTGTGGGGAGTCATGTTCCCTTCCTTCTTCTAATACTTATCTGTCCCTCAGGTTTTAAATTCCCTATGATTCCCTCAAAAAAGGAAGCCTTTCTTGCTTACAGATCTGGGAATAGGAGCCTCACTTTCCTTTGTCTGTTCATTCAGAGAGCCTTTTGCTAAAGAGCTGCTCTGTGCCAGGCCTACTTCTAGGAGCTAGGAACAAACAAAATCAGGGAACAAACAAACACCAACCAAAACCCCTGCCTCCACGGCACTTTCAAGCTGAAGGAGCCAGACATTTAACACAGTAATGAATAAATTCATTATGAATACAGTACCGCAGGAGGTATTAAACAGCAAAAAAACTGGAGCAGGGAAATGGCATGGGACACACTCTGATGGATGGGGAGATTGCAATTTTAAACAGAGAGCCTGTTGCTAGCTTCCTGGAGGAGATGGCATCCGAATAAAGACCACAGAAGACAGGAGGCTTAGCTTTGCAGATGTGAAGGGGAGAAGAGTCCAGAAGAAGGAAGGTTCAGTGCTGGGGCGGGGCGGGTCTCTTGTGCTTAAGAATGGGTAGAAAGGCCACCATAGGTGAAGCAGAGGGAGCAAGGGAACAGCCCAGGAGAGGAAGGCAGGGTGTGTACAGCCACATGAGCCAAAGGGATGCATCTACCTTTTACCCCAATGGCATAGATGGCCACCGAGTGGTCTAGAGAGGAACAGTGGTGAAACAGGAGGAAAGGGGCAGACGCATTTGAAAGAACAACATAGCCCCAGGATATGACATGATTAGAACTAACTAGATCCAAGATGGTAGATAAGTCAACTTCTACTAGACTTTGAGCCTCAGTATACATTCACTGTAACACTTCAGGAAGCTAAGTGACCATACCCTAAGGGGCTATGACAGTTCCAAGGCTGACCATCAAAGACCAAAAAGTGGGTGTGGGCCAATTCCTGGAAATCTCCACCCCTTCTCCCAAAATATCCAGAATACTTCTCCCACTCATTAGCCAATGAAATTAACTGCCCCTATAAAAACTGACAACCCCATACCCTGGGATCATCCTCACGTTTTGAGATGGCCCACGCTCTGTCTGTGGAGTGTGTTTCTCGCTAAATAAATCCACTTCTTACCTGTCATTTTGTCTCTCACTCTCTCACTGAAAACTTTCTGAGCTGAGACATCAAGAACCTGAGCTTCATTAGGTCCCGAGACCAGGTGAGATCTCAGTTAAAAGACCAAGGGTTCAAGTCCCAATCTGAGTTACACAGTGTCAGCAGCATAATACAATTTAAGTTTTAAAAAGACCACAAGCCTGGAAGACAGATGGACAAATGTAGAGCAAGGGAATCCAGTCTGGGAAACCACTGCAGCATCCCCAGCAGCAAGGCCATGGTGGCTGGATGTAAGGGGGTGCAGAAAAAGAAGTAGGATGTGCTGACAGATTGGTTGTAGGCTACAGGGCAAGTGAGGAGCGAAGTCCTTGGTTGAAAGGATAACTGTGAAGACAGGGCTGCTACCAACTGACAGTGGAAGACTGTTACAGGAATAATTTTTCAGTGGCTGAAGAGGCAGCAGGGGTGGAAATCAGAAGTTTTAGAAGTGTGTTGATTTCCACACATTAGTAAGATATTTTCCTCCGAAGTTACAAGGTCATTGCTGGTTTCTAGCCTGAAGACAACTGATTTCATCAAGACTAGAAGTTTGTCTTCTGAGACCTGTAAGAGTGCCCACTTGCAAAGTAAAAACTCAGTAAATGTGTATTGAATTGATGAATGATCATTGAACATCAGCAAATTAGTGAAAGAATCAGATTTAAAATCTCAGTGCCACAACTCTAGAGTTACTGTTTTGTACAGGATATAAGAATGAAGAAATTTAACATTTATAATTAATATTTGGTGTTTATTAAAATATGTGAAGTATTGACAATTTAAGATTTTACTTGTATTGACTGAATAAGATTGATTTTACTTAGGAAACTATAGTAGCTGCATTAATTTTCAAGGAACACTAAAACTTTAAAATAATCATTAATTTAATAGTCCCACAACTCAATATAAATTATGTAACTTCCAATGCCTAACTGCAGAGAGAATTTGATGCAGTGAAATGTAGTTTTATAAGTTTTCATGCCTATAGCATAAGTTTTTATTGTAATATAATAAACCATGATTTAAATGATCAAGCAAAGCATCTGGTACAGTCAATGATCCAAAAGAAAATGTGCAAAGAAAGAACCACATTAGCAATTACTTTCACTCCCTTTCCTTGAACAGATCATATATGCCACCTGTTTATATTAGGAAATGGTATATTGTTCCCTATCTAGATTTTGTTCCTTTCTTCTGCCCATGAGAAAAATCACGAGAGAAACAATCATGAAAGTCCTGTCTTGGAGTTACTCTTTTACATCTGTTGACAAATGAAGAGCCTAACCTCTTGGCACTATACCCCTCCCAAATTCCCTGGATTGCTCATGCTATTTCATCAATCTGAATCTTCTTCCCAAGCATCCTCCTCCACTTTTTTTCCTGCTCAACCATGCTCTGCTTAGGCATTCCACCTCGGGAAAGGCTTCTCTACTGTCCTACCTACCATACTCTCCTAATCAAGTAGGAGCTGCCGTATTTTACATGCATTGCTCTGTATTATATAATATTTGCTTATTGACATGTTTGTATCCACCATTGACTGTGGATTAGCAATGGCAAGGGTCATTTTTTAAAAATACCTTCAGTTCCCAGCTCTCTAGTACATGAGCAATACATGCCCACGTTATGACGAATTCCTAGCCAAAGGCACATCCTCCACATGGATTTTCAGTACCTTTTATCAAGATTCAAAGACTATATAAGATATATCTCCTATTGGCACCTATGTTTCCAAAGCTATGCTAAATATTGATTAGTCTTTGTAAATGTTCTTTTATTTTTGAGCCTCGATTCAAACAATGACTCAGAGCCTACTTGTTTTTGTTGTTTTTGGGGATGAAAGTAGAAAATAACAGTTTTATTGCTTTGTGAGGCAAAGAGGGACACAGCAAGCTTGTGCCTTGAAAACCTGTGTGTCCCAATCTGGGAGAAATTGGTGAGGAGTTTTATAGCAATGGTTCAAGGGTGGGGTTTCTGATAAGGATCAGGGTATATGCAGCACCTCCATTCCTTTAATCTGGATTCCTGGCCTTCCCTGAGTTCCAAAGGGCAGGTTCAAACAGTTGCTAATCACAAAAGGAGGGAATGTACAGACAAGGAGCAGCCAAGAGAGGACAGGGCAGCCTTGGGGCAGGGTCCTGGTTCCCCCTCAAGGGATACACATTACTTTGTCTTTAAGCTTTTCTGTGCAACTAAAACCCCCAATAAATGGAAGAGCCTATGCTTTTATATTTATGAGCCTGTGCTCTCTGGAGTGCCCCACAAGGAAGGGCCATCACAGACTCTCTGAAACTTGGTAAAAGAAACCATCTCGGAGCCAGTATGGAAGGAAATGCTACAGCAAGAAAGGTCACCAACAAAGTGAAATCTGGTGCTACATCATGGCAATCTTGGCTACAGTTTTGGCAGAATATTTGTTCTGTCAAATACTGTTGGCAGAACACATTGCCAACAATCTCTCATCCCCCAAATCTGCTTGAACTTTGATGTATGGCACATGAACTTTAATAATGATATGACTTCCATGAGAAAAAAAAATTCTTCTTCTTTGCCTTCCTCCTCTCACAGCCGGCAGCTGTGGGAGGCTACAGGATGACTAACAGGGTGTTCAGAGGAACACGTCAGCTCCATCTGAGGGTGAGTGCCACATGCAAGCTCCGTCAGAGAACTAGACTGGCACCATATCTGGGTGCAGGGAAGCCTGCAATCCCACCCGATGGGATCTGCAGTCAGATCCCGGCTGAGAGCACGTGGAGACAGAAGCTGATAGGTGTCCCCTTGCTGACTCTTGCACCAAGACATGCCCACAAGACCATAGCCCTGTTATACATGCATATGTGCTGAATCTCAGTCAAGGTCACCAAACAAGAAGCCACCTACTTTGGAGAAAAAAAATTAGTTCTGGGCTATTCTTTAACATCCCATGGGACACTTTAATTCTGTGTCAAATTCTCACAAAATTAAAAGGATCTATTTACACACCCCAAAGTAGAAAACTTCAGAGCTTCTAATTTTTATCTAGCACCAGACTCACAGCCAGATACAAATTTAAAGGCAAACGTTTATATCTGTTTTTTTCCATTTGTACAGAAAACAAGAGCATCAACTAAAATTCCCCAGGATGTATCAACATAACTGTGAGGGCATCTGTAATAACACTGTTCCCGACTGGTTCTTGCACAATGTACTTTATAACACACAGATAAACACACTACACATTTGACAATGTTCTGCAACTTTTAATTGTCATATAACTCTAGTTTCATAAAGCAAGTGAACATGATCTCAGTCCACTCACTCTTTCATGCACTCTCCCCCAGGTTTTACTCTTATTTCTGCTCTCAATAAGGTGACCAACAGAAGAAAAATAAAAACCTTCCTATCAACAGCAGAAATATTCATATTTGGAAGTAAATAGAGGCCTGTATGTGTACACACAACAAAATACATTGAATAAACAAGTAAAGACTTAAATGTGCCCAAACCCACAGAGCATTCAAAGATTCTTTGATTGAATGAGGCATTATATTTATTTTGTTAATTATTTAGACAAATTTTTTTTCTTCTTCATAAGACGTCCCAGAGAACAGGCTAATCACCAGAAGTTAGTTAGAGACAGAGACAGAGATGGAGGTGGAGGTGGAGATGGAAGTGGAGGGGGAGGTAGGGATGGAAGTGGGAAAGGAGATGGAAATGGAGGTGGAGGTAGACCCTGATAGACATGTACCTTAATTGTAGTTGTGTGTGCTCCAGGGTATTCTTTTTCTTCTAGTGTTGACCATCTTTCTATAAACTTAGATACCAGAGAATCATCATAGTCCACTATCTGAAATCCAGAGACATTTGCTCCTCCAAACTGAATTTTTAATAGGTCTCCATCAGTAAATCCCTGGGCAGAAAACACATTTATGTCATATTTTCTATTAAGAACCAAGTAGAACTTTGACATTTACCAAATAACTCTATACACTTTAGTTTTGCAAATTTCAAAGAACACCTAAGAGATATAAAAAGCCTATAGTAAATGTTTCATGCATTTTATCAGCCAATATTCTTCTTCAGCACTTAGCATAATCTTGGTTTTAGTGGTCCTTAATCAGTGATTGTCTACTGGTCCTACTCACATAAAAGTTCTCCAAATTATTCAAATGGAGTCTTATTTATCCTTATCTAAGGAGAATAATGGGGTTTTATTCATTATATCTACAACAGTGCACCGCCAGATATTTAAACATTAAGCCAGTTCTTCAAGAGCTACAACTCTGTGAGATGGTTATTTCTATTTAAATTGTTCATTCTCTAAGACAGTATAAAACCTTTTAAAAAAGAAGGAAAGGTTCCAAATGCTTTGTCATTATTTGAGAACAATTAAACTTGAAACTTAGTTTTTATAAAATGTATTTAATTTTAAAAAATTCACTTCTACTGTACTATTAGAATGAATTCAGTCATCACTGAAACTATCATATGGTGTTTCCACTGACTTCAAATACTGTGCTGACTTAAACTGTACCTCAGTTTGGGAGCACATTCTCTGAATGATGAAATCACAATTTTAAAAAGTCACAATTGTAAATATTTTCACCTTATACACTATTCCACATCATTGTGCAAAAGAAGTGAAAATATTTTGACCCTAAAATGTAAGAGAGTCTTTTCTTTGTTGCTGATATTAAAAATATAGTTTAATATTATTTGTTTGGAGATAATTATCTATATTTTGTTAGTGAATTATGTTTTTGTTTTCTCTTTTTATCAAAATAATTCAAATAAAGGGAAAATATATATAACAAAAATAATAGATTTTCTGTTCTGCCCCACACACGCCATTAGTTAAACTCTTCAAAACAATCAATTTCAGTAATTTTTGTTTTTAATGTATTTGCCTCCATATTTCTGCATGAAACATTTTTGCTCTTTTTTTCCTAACTTAATCATGTTAAGTTTTCTTATGAGTTTATATTTGTGCTAGATGAGTGTGTAAGTCTCATAACCAAACTATCTCTTGTCCCATTTTCATGTTCACTGTTTTCATATTTAAAATCCTGTTATTTAGAGTAAAGCCAAACTATGTGCTAGGATTTAATTTTCCTTCTTAAACAATATTTCCTTCTAATGTTAATGATATCTGCATTGTTTTCATTACTAGAACTTTCTCTATACTTATCCTTAATTTTTTCCAGTTGCTCCACAAAAAAACTTCATGCTTACACAAGTAAAGCTTTTTTCAAATAATATATTCAAACATTGCAAGTAGTCTATTTTTTCTGTGTCCTGGAGCCTTCCTCCTTAATGCTGCAACCTGATTGGTTCCTCTTTCAATTTGTTCTGCCATCGTTCCCCTGAAATGCACCTCCCCACTTTTCTGAGCAGATTCTCTGCATCACTTTTCTCTCCTGTTTTACCCCTTCCTTCTGCTAGAGTCCTCAGAAGTCTTCTGAGACGCATGGAGGTACATTTTTGGAGACACTGAATGCCTGTAAATACCGTTATTTTGCTCTGACAATTGACCAGTAGTTTGTCTGGTCAAAACTTAAAATTTCAATTTTAAATTGAAATCCTCATAATCTGAAGGCATTATTCCAGAGACTTTGTTTTTTATTAAAAATTACAACGTCATTATTTCTAATAATTTTTTGCATGTGACCTGTTTCATACTCCTCCCTGGCCCACACCTGTCAAAACCTTTTAGATCTTTTATTTATCTCTGAAATTTCATAATGATATTTTGTTTAAAATATGAAACCTTTTGTCTTTCATTATTCTGTGTACTCAATAGGCAGTTGCGTGTCATTCAATACCAGGAATTTCTTGGAATATTTCTTTGATAATTTCCTTCCCCTTTTTTTCACTATTTGTGTTTCTACAAAGTTTATTATTAAGATATAACTCTTAGATTAAACAACTGAGTCCCTCAGTCTTCTCCACACACACCATTTTACATTGTATTGTCATTTGGCTTCATAATTTGAAAGATTTTCTCAACTTTACCTTCCAAGTTATGCAATTTTACATGTGATTTTAGAAAAAAAAAAGTTAATTTCCCAGAGTTTCCCAGAGCTCTTTCTTGTTCCTTTTTTTAGCATCCTTTTCTTTTCTTTGTGGATAACATTTTCTTCTTTTTTTCTGCACATATTCTTAAAATTTGAAGATTGTTCTGATTCCTGACTGTCCTATTTCTCTTTACTTGTTTATTTGTACTGTGTCCTTCATGGCAAAGATTTTTCTCAAATGCCTAATAATGCTTGGCGGTCTAAGAGGAAGATGCTGAAATGATTCTTGGAATTTGTATGTGCCCAAGTGGGGCTGGTTGATGAGTAAGCCTCATTGTAAACAGTCAGGTGGGTAGATGGCAGGGCTTTTAATCTGTATGTGAAGGGCTGAAGAAAGGAAAATTGCATTCCCTATGACCACTTCTTTATCACTTTATCCCTTTTAATGACATATAAGTAACTGAACAACAGCCTGTTAGGGAGGTTAATCAAGCTTTCAGCAATTCCTAAAGAAACGAGCCAACAATAATATCTGAGGATTTTTCTATCTATTACAACCACTTTTTCTTATACTCATTAGCCACTGGGCAGAGAAAGCGTGCAAGTCCAATCAAGAGTTTAGAAGATGAAAGCCCTTCAACTTTGGATGGCATTCTTCAATTTTAAATGTCAGGGAAAATTTCAAGTGCCCTAGAATTTCTCAGAAACTGCAGCACTCTACAGATCCTTTGAATTTACTGATTCACCAGAAGTTCCATATGGTGAGGGTACAAAGTATTTAGAAAAGGAAAAACACCACTTGAATTCAGATAAAATATTAGGTAGATTTTTCCCTAGCAGCATGACAGCAACAAGAAGTTGCTTTTATTTTCGGCTCTTTTTACTTTGGTCATTCAAACACATATTTCCTTTTTCACATCAACTCTCAAATTGATGGACCTCCTTCTGTCATTATTTCTCCATGTTCTGATATAACTTCTCCATCTGGACATTTTTAAAGATCACAGCTTTCAGTGTGGCTCTAAGCTGTTCATCAAATGGCACAATTCACATGGGGAGTGACTGTCCAGACTGTTCCCTGCACAGAACGGTTCTGGAAAGACTGATAACAGAAATGCATTTATTTTAACTCTTGCTTCTCTAGTCAGGAGTCATTTAGGGTCTATAAGCCAACTGGTAAGTAAGTTCTAGGAATTTTTAGAGTAGCTATTTCATTGCCAAACAGAAATTTTGTATTGAACAACCAGCTTTTCCCAATAGCATGTATGTCTGGGATTTAATATTCTTTATCAATGCTGAAAACAATATTTATCACTTGTAAAGTTGTGGGCTTTTTCCATCTCTTCAAGACTACTAGAAGTAAAGTCTTGTGATATAACAATCTAATATCCCAGAAGCCATGACACAGATCTTCATTCGTATGAATAGGAAACCTCAGAGTCCTGTAATGCTGTGGAGAATACATCCTCATTCTCTTCTTTTGTCCCTCTTCTAATCACGTTTTTCCTCAGGTTGGGGAGAGGCAGCCCTCAATTACACAGAGTCACATTTAATAAAGATCGTAAACCTTTGGAACAATAAAAACTGGAGCTCATTTTATTGCTGACTTAAAAATTGTTTTGAAAAATGGAAACATCTAGTGATAATTCTAAATTGACTTTGATTATACTGAAGAAAGGGAGATGCAATTAACCACTGGGATGTTTCAATATAGGGGCTTCTCAGGTGATTCAGTGGTAAAGAATCCGCCTGCCAACACAGGAGATGCGGGTTTGATCCTCGGGTGGGAAGATCCCCTGGAGGAGGAAATGGAAACCCACTCCTGTATTCTTGCCTGAGAAATCCCATGGACAGAGGAGGTTGGTGAGTTACAGTCTATAGGGTCGCAAAGAGACACAACTGAGCAATACACACATGTGTTTCAGTATAATCTTAATTTTAGGGAATCTCAAAGACAAAGTGATCAACTGTAGTAATTCAGTTTTCATTGTGTTGCTTATACAGCAAGTAGGAAATCAGAAATAAATAATATATAACATACCGATATTCTAGGTATTTTCCAGGTTTTCTTTGCACTAAGACCAGTCTCACAAATGTGTACTTACTATATATATATATATTATTATATATAATATTATTATATTATATATATATATACTATAATATTATATATATATATATATAAGAAATGGGTAAAGGGTAACATTTATAAATTATAGTGATGGAAACAAGAGGAAATTTGGACAATAAAATTTTATCTTTTTGAAAATTTTCCCTCAGTTAAAATATGCCTTGTAACACAAAGTGTAAGCTTGTCAAATATTGTTCTATCATTTCTCACATCATTTATAATAATAGGAAAGTGATTAGAAAATATAAAGTGGAAAGTAAATCTAAAACCTAACAAATTCAGAAAAACATCACCACTTCTAACTGACCAATGTAATCAAAATGTGTTTTTAAAAATACCATTGATAAATCCTGGCCATTGATTGCTTTTAATTTATAGGCATCTCTATTAAAATAAGAACTATCATTAATTCACCTACCAGATTTGCAATGATGTAATGGTACCCTTTAACATGTTTTCCAATGGTAATAACCTGACAAAGATAAAAAAACAAATGTAAGTAATGCAAATGTAAAATTACTTATGACTTGATTCAGAAAATTTTAAAAAGTTATTTACTATGTTTCTTGATCATCTACAAAGAGTCATATTTGATAAAACATGATTATCAAATTCAGAGACTATTTCTCTCAGAAAAAAGTAGCCATATATTTCAGTGCTTTATAAATTTTACCATTCAAGAAGCCAACAACTAAAAAAAAAATAATTGCCTTGGTTTTGTTAATAGTGAAAATCCATAAAAAGTCATAATTTTATTCCTACAACAGCTACCTTTTTTTTTCTTCAAAGAAACATAGACAGCTGAAACCAACATCTGAGATTTTATATTCACAATCTACTTTCAAAGATAGACACATATGTATTTTATAATAGTACATGAATTTTAAAAGAATATTAAGAAGCATATAACAGAATTCTAACAGAGGTCTGTAAAATAATATTCTAATCTTAAGAATCTTGAAATAATTGTAGCCTAGTTACAATGAACATTGTTATTTCTAGTTTGAAGCAGCAAAATATCAGGGAAGCTAATTTTTCTCCACAAATCCAAGTCGAAAATCAATGGCGAGATAAACACCGAATGGAACAAGCAATTGTAGGTAATGCTCACAACAATCTTGGACATTACTGAATCAGCTGGACCCCTCACTGATCTAAATCACTTATAAGGAAAAGTGGGTGAAGTAGTCATGCTGTAGAGTGGTACTTAGATACTCAACTGTAATTTCTATTTTTAAGGAAATAGTCACACCTATGGAAAGCATTACATGCTAATAAAAATTGGAAAACATTAGCTCAGTCCCTTATTAAACTATTTGGGGGCTTCTCTTTGCTTTTAGCAAAATGATCAAAATCCTTCATATGTAGCAAAATCCAGGTCCACCTTTTCCCTCTCTAGCTAGAGTTAGAGTCATCTTTCAGTTTGCACAAAAGGCTTCTTTCCATCACCTCAGGGCTCTCATAGATCCCATTTACTCTGCTTGGAAAGTTCCCCCACCACCATATTTTTTGTCTCTTGAGGCACAGTGAATCCCAGCCTAAGTCGCTACTTCCTAGAAGAGTCCCTTCCTGAATTCACTTCCTCATCCCAGTCAAAGTCAGGTGCTTAAAGAGCAAGTGAAAGTCACTCAGTCTTGTCTGAGTCTTTGCGACCCCATGGACTATACAGTCCATGGAATTCTCCAGGCCAGAATACTGGAGTGGGTAGCCTTTCCCTTCTCCAGGGGGCCTTCCCAACCCAGGATCGAACCCTCTCAAAAAGCAAGTGGAAGGCCAAGCCCTAAGATTCCACCATATGTCACCACTCCCCAACATGGCAGACTTTGCTTCTAACTGGTCATTATTTGGAAGGGAGTTCGGGCTTATATTATTTTCCAATTTACTTTTATGTTACACAACTAAATTGCCTTTTCCCAGAAAAAGAACACTCTGTATTAAAGGTAGGATTTTGAAGAAAAGATATCCTCCTAAATGAAATGCATTTTAATTAACATAAGCTGAATTCAGATGGTCATGTCTCATATTTCCTACTGGCATCTTTTGACTGTGTTTACTGGTCATCCTACTGTATCAATCATGCATGTCTTCCTTCTGGGAATTAAGAAAAATCACAGTATAAATGGTGCTACCAGAAGTAGAAGTCCTTGACTTGTGTGTTCATTAACAGAAAGGAGAAAATTGAAAATGGTCTACTTCTGTCTAAGAGTTAATATCAGCCAAAAAATCATATCTCTATTTTATGGAGCCATTAGTATTATACTAACAACAGTAAGTTTGTTAATTTCTAAATGCTTTTGATGTCTGAGTCCTTTTCCCACCTAACCGCAACTAGAAATATGTGTTTCTAAGATTTTATTAAGTGATAAAGTACTCAAGACTAACATTGTTTAATTCTATTTCTAACTAATATAAGCTATTAGGAATATAAAGTTTTATTTCATCTCCATTCTCTTGACAGAGGGAATAAGTAAATAGTGTTTCCTTTTCTTTAGACGTACCATAGTCCTACATTTTGCCTAGTAAATGCTATTCAACAAAAGCCTTCAATGATCTCCCAATTGAAATTACTTTTGTGTTCAACTTTTTTTCTCATAATATCCTGTTCTGTTCCTTAATAGTATACAGCATTATTATAGCTGCATATTTATGGGACTGTAAAACATCATGACTGTTCACCTTGATGGGGCAGGCCAGTTCTGTTTAACATTATGTTTTTGGATCTACTGCAGTGCCTGTCTGGCAAACATTAGATGCTCAGAGAAATTTATTGAACAAACACATGAAGGCTTGAACACAAGCCAGCCAGCCAAGTGGTACCCGTGTGTGAACCTTTCATAAATCTTCCAACTCCTGTTAAGACTGATACTTCCTCCTCCATGCTCTTAGACCACACTGTATTATAACCTGCAATACTGTAGCATTGATTATGTGTGCACACTTTCCTTCCCCTCTAAGCAGTGAATTCACTGGGTGCAGTCAAATTTCTTGCTTTCCTTTCTCTGTATCCCTCATTCCAGACACATATAATGTCCTCAATAAATGCACACATGCACATTGTACATTCAAATAAAATATATGCCCAAGATACCGTGTACATTTTGAATGGATGTTAATCACAATCATGTATTATTTGTTTCAAAACATTCCATTCCATGAAGGAATGTCATTTGCAGCAACACTGATGGATCTAGAGATTATCATACTAAACGAAGTAAGCCAAAGACAAATACCATATATTATTTACATGTGGGATCTAAAATATGATACAAAGGTACTTACTTATGAAACAGAAATGGACTCACAGATATAGAGAACAAATTTGTGGTTGCCAAGGGGGAGAGATGGGAGAGTGAAGGACTGGGATTTGGGGATTAGCAAATTCAAACTATTATATACAAAATGGATAAATAATAAAGCCTTACTGTATAGCACAGAGAACTCTATTCAATATTCTGTGATAAAGCACCATGGAAAAGAATATGAGAAAGAATATATATATATATTCTTTCTCATATTCTCATATATATACATATATATATATATATAACTGAATCACTTTGCTCTACAGGAGAAACTAACATTGTAAATCAACTATCCTTCAATAAAATAAATTTTAAGAAGTTCCATTCCATATATTCCCAGCTGCTCTCATAATTTCTTTCTTCTAGTTTTGAAAGAAATATTTTCGTATAGGTTTTCACCAACATGTATTATGATGAGTCATGACTACATAAAATTTTAAAACCAAAGACTAATGACTATTATTAAAATTCAGTTTTAATGAGAATCTCTTCTGAAATTCAAATGAATTGTTGAGGTCATATTTGAACAAGAGGCCTTCAGGTTAAAAACAATCCCAGACTCACCTCCTGAGATAAGAATTAAGACTGTTCTACTGATATGTTCACTTCTCTGACATACAACAATTTGTTCTTCCTCATAACACACTAGTTTTATTCACTTATTCAATAATATTTTACGAGAGATCTATTTTGTATATCTTAGACCTTGTATCATTCTATATCAATTAAGGCTTCATCAACATTTACATTTGCAAAATGCTTTGTGTTATACGGATTAATGAATCTAATTTTCTCTTCAAAGCCTAGAGAGACAATAAGTGCATAGTAAACTGCATATTTTATTTCCAACCTTATATTATTCCAAGGAATAATTTTATATATATTCATTTATACATGTAAATAGCATATAAATAGAATATATATATATCATTATTCTAAAGAAAATATAAATATACATTTTCAGTTGGAAAAGAAGCAGATCCCAGTGGTGGAGACTTCAGTCAGCAAATCCTGATGCTTTTCACCACCACCCCTGGTCACCCCCTATCTGTATAACATAAATGACTTTATTTCTATCCGTTGACTATCACTACATGCCTGTCCTATCCTGAAAGATCTTACATTTTGAAAGAAAAATTGTGTGAAGAGCACAGATAAAGCATCTTTATCTCTGGCATCATGTTATTCTTTAAAATATTGCAAATTAATAAATCTGGTTTACTTCTCAAACGGAAAGGACGAAGTGTATTTCTCCTATGTATTTTATTTTCATAGATTAATAGTTTCATAAGTGACACAAAACCTACCTACTAGGAGGAAAATTTTTCTTCTTGGAAAAATAAACACATGCTCTGTCTGAAGACCTAAACCCACTCAGACAACAATCCAGGTTTAGCAAGCCACACTGTATCCTAAATGTTTGATCCTTCATGTCTTACCAAATAATTCATATATTACTTACTTTTCCCTTAGGACCCAGACTTATTTTCATTTAATCTGTGTCTATTTCTTTATCTCTAAAAAGTGCAAGGGAATTGGATTTTAAATTTCCATTTCAAAATGCTTAAGTTTAGGACAACAATTACCATACACAACATGAGCCAGGAATCATGTACTGAATATATACGTAAGGATTAGTGTGATGGGTCAGCGTTGTTGGGGACCCCCTGCTATTGCTCACTGAAGCCAGAGATAATCTAACTGATGATCCGTGCGGTGTCCTCCCTCAACCGTCAAAAACTGCTGAGCCAGCATCTCATACACACACTCTGCAAACGCTGACACTGCACGCAGCCTCTAAATTTGGTGCCTTAGGAAACAGAGGGGAGCCAACCTGGTCTACGATGTCGTTGACTTTGTCCCGCTCACAGTCCAGGATGACACGCCGCTCCTTTTTCAGCTCCAGATCCTGGAAGAGGGAGCGGTAGGTCTCATCTTTCTTGTCGTTGTTAATGTTCCCCACATTGATGGCAGTCACTTGCCACTTCTTCTCGGCGGCAGAATCCAGTACGGCCTGCAGAGTGGACAAGCCTAGGAAGGCAGAGAGACGTGGGGCCTGATGAGGAGGCTGGAAAAAGGCAGAACCGCGCTGGAAAACGGACAGCAAACATGTTCCGAAGGCCGATATTTTTGTGCAATTAAGGGGATGCTGACACCTCTAAAAAGGTACAGCTAAAATCCTCATCAACATCCACTGATTTCCACTTTACATCAAAAGCTCTTTCCTTTAACTGCCATTGTTTTGATAGAAAGAGTCATAGTTTGAGGAAAAATCACACCCCTTTCTTTCAGCCCCCTTTCCTCAACTGTCTTCCTCTGAATAGTACCAAAGTGTGATTTTTTTTTTTTTTTTTTTAATACTTTGGGGTTTTGTTTTGTCTCGTTTTGTTTGTTTTGGCCACACTGAGCAGCATGTGAGGTCTTAGTTCTCTGAGGAGGGTTTGAACCTGCACTCTTGGCAGTCTGTAAAAGCTGTAATAGCACTCAGTCCTAACCACTGGCTGCTGCTGCTGCTGCTAAGCCGCTTCAGTCGTGTCCGACTCTGTGCGACCGCATAGACGGCAGCCCACCAGGCTCCCCCATCCCTGGGATTCTCCAGGCAAGAACACTGGAGTGGGTTGCCACTTCCTTCTCCAATGCATGAAAGTGAAAAGTGAAAGTGAAGTCGCTCAGTCATGTCCGACTCAAAGCGACCCCATGGACTACAGCCTACCAGGCTCCTCTGTCCATGGGATTTGCCAGGCAAGAATACTGGAGTGGGGTGCCATTGCCTTCTTCTCCTAACCACCGACTGCCTGGGAATTCCCTATTTTTGTTGTTGTTGGTTTACTTGTTTTTGCTTTTTTTTTTGGGGGGGGGGGCTGTTTCAGTGTGGACCATTTCTGAAGTCTTTATTTGTTACAGTATTGCTTCTGTTGTTTATATTCTGGTTGTTTTTTTTTTTTTTTTTTTTCACTTCAAGGCATGTGTAATCTTAGCTCCCTGACCACTTATTGAACCCACATTCCCTGCATTGGAAGGTGAAGTCTTGACCAATGGACTGGGGAAGTCTCTATATGTGGCTTTAATAAAATAAAAAGACATTCCATTCATTCTTGTACAGAATGGAAAAGTAACATTTGTTTATCTATGACACTGTATTTCACATTATCCTGAAGAGGCTGAGTCGGTTTTCAGTGAGATTAGTCTATGTGGGTCTCTGTGAGCCTAAAAGCCAATCATCTCTGAGGCTCTATTTCCTCCTATCATTTTCTAGTCAGTAGTTGTTTTCTTCCTCAGCCTTCTGTTATATCATTTTTGTGTGTGTTATTGGGACTAGTGCTGCAGAAATCACATGTTTGCCTCTTAACCAGATGGGCAGCCAGCTTTCACACACATATTAGTTACATTTACTTAACTTCTGAAATGTGAGACCACTCTGCTAGTATTAACCGCTTATAGCATCATACAACTTAGAAAATGGTATTTTTATTTTTAGTTGTTCACACATTACCTCATATGTAGGATTTGGAGGAGGAACACTTTGGGAATATCTTTCTTAAAGTTAATTCTGCCATTTAACATTTGGAAAATCAGTATATAAACATGTTTTTCATGTTACTTCAACACTTCATAGCCAAAACAAATTCAGCACATCTACAAAGACCTTAATGGACAAAAAAATCAAGGCTCCAAAAAGAATTCAGGTCTCCTCACATCATCCTTATTCCAGACAGACAAGACTATTGATCCTCTTTTATCCACAGAATGTGGGACTTACCCAGTTTAATCACATGACTCTAAAAGCTTTATTCATGTACTGAACTTAATGTAAATCTACTTACCACAACAACAAAAAAAATATGTGCACTCTAAATCTTGTTGAAAATTACCTGATCCTGGAAAATACTGTTAAAGTTTTTACTGATTCTATACTGGCCAAGGATATTTAAGAAGGGTCTAGAACATCTTGTTACACCATAAAGCAAGGAAACTGCAAAACTACCAGCGCTTGGTCAAAGACTCAGAAAACAATTTGAGAAAAATCACTTTAAATAAAGATGAGGCAATGTGAACATCAGTAAGAATAATATCTACAAAAGACTTAAATATATACATTTTTAAAATCCATACATTAGCAATGACAGTTAATAAAGACATGTGATTGCCTTTGAAAGATGCCATTTGATGGCTTTTTGAAAGGAGTCAAGTAACTATTTTGAAAACTGGTAAATAAAGGAAAATAAACAAGCTTTTTTCCTGCCTTTTCTATATAAACTCTACTCAGATAATTAAGGGAGGTTTTTCTTTTTGGAAAAAACTCCAGCTACTAAATGGTGAAATAATACAGATTCAGAATTATAACCAATCTTGTACCACCAAGTGAATTAATGAACCAAGACAACAATGGTTAACTAATGCTAACAACACAAAAAGAGAGAAAAGATGGCCAGAAGTTACCTTTCAAATGGGGATACTCAACATCACCTATGCAGTATTCACACCAAAAAAGCTAATGTGAACCTCAACAAGCATCTAGATCTAATTAGCCTTTTATGAGGAATATAGGCAATGTGTTAAATGCCACAGTGGTGCAATCATCAAATTACAAACTGTGGGAATCTCTTCAAGAAAATTAGAGATACCAAAGGAACATTTCGTGCAAAGATGGAGACAATAAAGAACAGAAACGTTATGGACCTAACAGAAGCAGAAGATACTAAGAAGAGGTGGGAAGAATACACAAAAACTATACAAAAAGGATCTTAATGACCCAGACAATTACGATGGTGTGATCGTTCACCTAGAGCCAGACATCCTGGAGTGCAAAGTCAAGTGGGCCTTAGGAAGCATCTCTGTGAACAAAGCTAGTGGAGGTGGTGGAATTCCAGCCGAGCTATTTCAAATCCTAAAAGATGATGCTGTGAAAGTGTTGCACACATATTTTGCAATATGCCAGCAAATTTGGAAAATTCAGCAGTGGCCACAGGACTGGAAAAGGTCAGTTTTCATTCCAATCCCAAAGAAAGGCAATGCCAAAGAATGTTTAAACTACCACAAAATTGCACTCATCTCACACACTAACAAAGTAATGCTCAAAATTTTCCAAGTGAGGCTTCAGTAGTACCTGAACCGAGAACTTCCAGATGCTTAAGCTGGATTTAGAAAAGGCAGAGAAACCAGAGATCAAATTGCCAATATCCACTGGATCATGGAAAAAGTAACAGAATTACAGGAAGACATCTACTTCTGCTTCATCAGGGCTTCCCCGATAGTTCAGTTGGTAAAGAATCCACCTGCAAAGCAGGAGATCCCAGTTCAGTTTCTGGGTGGGAAAGATCCACTAGAGAAGGGATAGGCTACCGACTCCAGTATTCTTGGGCTTCCCTTATGGCTCAGCTGGTAAGGAATCTGCCTACAATGCGGGAGACCTGGGTTCGATTCTTGGGTTGGGAAGATCCCCTGGAGAAAGGAAAGGCTACCCACTCCGGTATTCTGACCTAGAGAATTCCATGGACTGTATAGTCCATGGGGTCGCAAAGAGACAGACAGGACTGAGCAACTTTCACTTTCACGCTTCACTGACTACTCTAAAGCTTTGATTGTGTGGGTCACAACAAACTGTGGAAAATTCTTCAACAGATGGGAATACCAGACCTTACCATTCTCCTAACATACCCATATGCAGGTCAAGAAGCAACAATTAGAACCAGACATGGGACAATGGACTAAGTTCCAAAGTGGGAAAGGAGTATGCCAAGGATGTATATTGCCACCCTGCATATTTAACTTATATGCAGAATACATTATACAAAATGCCAGGCTAGATGAAGCACAAGCTGGAATCAAAATTGCTGGGAGAAATATCAATAACCTCAGATATGCAGATGACACCACCCTATGGCAGAAAGCAAAGAGGAACTAAAGAGGAGAGTGAAAGTGAAAGAGGAGAGTAAAAGTGTTGCCTTAAAACTCAACATTCAAAAAACTAAGGCCATGGAATCCTGTCCCATCATTTCGTGGCAAATAGATAGGGAAACAATGGAAACAGTGACAGACTTTATTTTCTTGGGCTCCAAAATCACTGCAGATGGTGACTGCAGCCATGAAACTGAAACACACTTGCTCCTTGGAAGAAAAGCTATGACAAAGCTAGACAGCATATTGAAAAGCAGAGACATTAGTTTTCTGACAGAGGTACATACAGTCAGAGCTATGATTTTTCCAGTAGTCATGTATGGATGTGAGACTTGGACATAAAGAAAGCTGAGCACTGAAGAATTGATGCTTTTGAACTGTGGTGTTGAAGAAGACTCTTGAGAGTCCCTTGGACTGCAAGGAGATCCAACCAGTCCATCCTAAAGGAAATCAGTCCTGAATATATTCATTGGAAGGACTGATGCTGAAGCTGAAGCTCCAATGCTTTGGCCACATGATGTGAAGAACTGACTCACTGTAAAAGACCCTGATGCTGGGAAAGATTGAAGGCAAGAGGAGAAGGGGACGACAGAGGATGAGCTGGCATCACCAACTCAATTGGCATGCGTTTGAGCAAGCTCCTGGAGATGGTAAAGGACAGGGAAGGCTGTCATGCTGTAGTTCATGGGGTCCCAATGGTGGGACATGACTGAGTGACTGAACAGACTGACAGACTGTGAGGAAACTCTATATCACTTTATAAAAGGCTTAAGAGATATGTCAACCAACTGGATATATGGGGCTCATTTTTATCCTGATTCAAACTGTGAAAAGAGCAGATGATGTTAGAAACAAATTAATGTTAACTTGCCTATATATGATAATAATACTGTGGTTATATTTAAACCAAGAGAATTATTCTTTCAAAATACAAACTGAAATATTTATAGATGAAATAACAGGATATGAAGTATCTGCTTGAAAATAATGGTGAAGGGTAGAAGGATAGAGATAAAATGATATTCCTCTTATCAGTCATTAATAAAGTTAGGGTCCTGGAGGGTCTCCATATTATTCTGTCCTTGTTGTTATTTAAAATATTTCATAATGAAAATTAAAAATAATTTACTTCCATTTCAAATTGAAAAGTAGAAGCATAAATTAAACTTAAAATGAATTGTGTGGAGTTTTGGGGCAAAAAAACAAACTCAGTTTACTCCATTTGGTCTTGTAACAACAATAAAAATTAAATTAAAATAAACAAGATTTTCTCAAGGGATAATTTAAATAGAGACTACTTTCCATTGTAAAAAAAAATATATTAATGGTAAAGCTTCTTTCAAAAAATCTGGGGATCATCTATGATTTCCATTCACTGTAAATAAACAGCCAGGTTTCCCAGATGGCTGGTAAAGAAACACCTGCCAATGCAGGAAGCACAAAAGACACAATCTTTCCAGGATGTAATTCAAGTCCTTTTCTTGATTTTCATCATCAGTGAGGACAGTACCACAGTTGGTCATCAGAATCAATTCGATAGCTATTAATATGCTTGAAAACAGTTATTAAGTTCATTCAGTTGTCTTTTCTACTAGGAAAAAAAAAAAAGCTAATTTTCTAAACTTTTTCCACTGTCAAGGTCCTACCTTTTCACATTCCAATCATGATGTGACTCTGCTTCGTCACCTCTTTAAAAACTACAGATCAGTTTTACATATACATACGCATGTGTGTGCACTAAGTCACTTCAGGCGTGTCTGACTCTTGGTGACCCCATGGACTGTAGCCCTCCAGGCTCCTCAGTCCATGGGATTATCCAGGCGAGAATACTGGAGTGGCTTGCCCTGCCCTCCTCCAGGGGATCTTCTAGACCCATGGATCGAACCTGCGTCTCCTGCATTTCAGGCTGGTTCTTTACCACGTGCCACCACACGTACGAATATTTCTTTCCTTTTGGACTTGCTTCCCATTTCAGATCCCCGCAGAGCGCTGAGTCCTGTGTGCTGTACCGCAGGTTCTCATCAGGTGTCTATTTTATACATATACCAACAGTGTATATGTGTCAATCCCAGCCTCCCTATTCATGTCATATCCCCCTTTTCTCCCTTAGTATACGTGTTTGTTCTCTACATCTCTGTCTCTATTTCTGCTTTGCAAGTAAGATCATCTATAGCATTTTTCTAGATTCCACAGGCATTGATATACAGTACTTGTTTTCCCCTTTCTGACTTCCTTCACTCTGTTTGACCGTCTCTGTGGTGACCTAAATGGGAAGGAAATCCAAAAGAAGAGGGGGTGTATGTGACTGTGAAGTGGATTCACTTTGTTGCAGAGCACACACTAACGCAACATTACAAAACAGCTATACCCCAAAAAGGAAATATTAAACCCGCCTGGCCCAAGACCTCTCTGCCAAAACTTAAGCACGTTGTTTTTCCTTTTCATACTTAGTATTTGAAGCTATCATATACAAGCACAAATAAAAATTCTCTTTCTGCACACCTTAAATAATCATATCATGGGTGGTGCTCTATATGTTATAGATTGTCATATAGCACTTATACATGAGCTTCCTTTCGGCTAGGCAATAAATTACTTCATGTTGCTTGCATTTATTACGAAGTTTACCACATACTAAATTATAATAATTTCTTAATATTCCGTCCTATCCACCATGAGGCTTCCCTGGTGGCTCAGTGGTAAAGAACCCCCTGCCAATGCAGGAGACACAAGAGATATGGTTTTCATCCCTGGGCCGGAAAGATCCCTTGGAGGAGGAAATGTCAACCCACTCCAGTATTCTTGCCTGGAGAATCCCATGGGCAGTGGAGCCTGGTGGGCTACAGTCTGTAGGGTTACAAAGAGATGCACATAACAGCGACAGAACGTGCATGTACACCTATCAACCAACATATATAACAAGACATCTTAAATATAAATGCTAATATGTAAATGTTGGAGAAGGAAATGGCAACCCACTCCAGTACTCTTGCCTGGAAAATCCCATGGACAGAGGAGCCAAGTAGCCTACAATCCATGGGGTCACAAAGAGTTGGACATGACTGAGTGACTAAACTAAACTAAACTAAATATGTAAATGAATCTTGAATGATATATTTAAACCTAACATTCACTGTCAGTTCACCTTGTCCAAAATATGGAGATGATATATAAAATCAATAAAGATGCATTTAAAGAAATGGCTGAATCAAACTCATCCATTTTATGTATCAAAAATAACACAGTTGTTGTGGATTCTGTTACTAAAACTCTCAGAATTAATATCTTGTAATCTCAAAAACCCCCCAAAATACATCCATTTATTGATGCTAAACTGCCCAGACGGTACACCATCAGAAATGACTTTAGTTTCATCAGAAGACATGGAAGAATATTCAATCGTCTCCTAAGAACAGCCAGAAATAATTCACAAACCATGGGCTGATCTGTCTCATATTTTGAGACTGATGTCCTGGGCTTATTAATCTGTATTTTCAGATTTGTTTTTTTAGTAATAGTAACTGACTCTCAAGTATTTTCTCAATGTGGTCTGCCATTTCCCTAAAACTAAGAGTTTTGTATTATGTCTAGTTATATACAGTTAATAGATAATTTAAAAAAATTTTTAAATTCACTGACTATGCATATCACAAATATTATGGTGAAACTAAATTATTCATACAAAACACAAATTAATGCTTTTAGTGTCTTGGTAACATATTCTAATTAGGGAAGGAAGTATTACCTCTTTTCCTTCCACATAAACTAGCCTAGAAGTATCTTTATAAATACATTCATCACTTAATTCAGAATATAAACTTGTATGAACAATGGGAATTCTATATAAATATTGGTTTGTTTAAAACTTTTAGTAGCTGGTTATTCGACTGGTATCTGTACCACTAAATCAGGATATATAAATCCTGGCTTAATTTCTTATTATTTCATTGCTTAGGACAAAGAAAATTTGAGATACACAATTGTTCATCTACAAATAGAAAAAAATCTGGAAAATTAACTGTTCTATCTAATAAATGTACTTAAAATATATTCTGAAAACTCTCAAGAAAATTATAGAACTCTAAAATTAAGTTCTATACTCTAACTAAATGCTCAGATTTCTGGATAGAAGAAAGAATGGCTAAAGTACTGTTCCTTATCTCTTTACTGTATTACTTCTTCATGTGCTTAACTGTTGCTGGATTAGTTACAGCTGTGTAACCTATTCCTAATCTGCCAATTTCCCTAAATCTTCTCTCCAAGTATCACTAGAAGCAGTTAACAGCCTCATCTTGAGCTAGTGTTCACAATACTGTGACAAAGTTATAGAAAAACCTACAGCCCCTGAACAAATGAAGTCTAAATGTCTTGCATGCATGAGGAGTCACTTCAGTTGTGTCCGACTTTGTGAGACCCTATGGACTGTAGCCTGCCAGGTTCCTCGGTCCACGGGATTCTTCAGGAAAGAAGACTGAAGTGGGTTGCCATTTCCTTCTCCAGGGGATCTTCCCAACCCAGGGATCGAACCTGTGTCTCTTATGTCTCCTGCATTGGCAGGCGGGTTCTTGACCAGTAGTGACACCTAGGAAGCCCCTTAAATATCTGAGTTTTTACATTAATGGGTGGGATTAAAAATGACTACTGCAAATAGTTCTATTTCATTCAGACCATGTCTTTTTTCTTAAAAATATTTTCTTTGTTCCATTTAAAATTCACTGCCCTTATTCATCTTTCAGGCTCAGAAATTAATATTTATGATCACTAAATCAAAGCAGCATTCCTAGACCAGATTAGATTAACATATATTTCCCTCTCTGACTTTCTCAGGAACATGGTAAAAAGAAATTTATAATTTGGAAGCATTTTTATTCCATTCATGGTGGCTTTTTAGAACTGGAATCAATGTGCCTTTCCTTCAGGGAAAAACAGTATGGTTTAAAATTAAAACCAAGTTATAAATCATTAGTTCTGGTTTTACCTACTGTCTACAGAAATGTATTACCTTACTTTATCAACACGAACCCAATAAATAAAAACCACATTTTGAGCAAGTTCTGGTTCAAATTTAGTACATATGTATCCAAAAAAAAAAACCTATATTGACTGCATTAATATAGGTAGCACAATTACTCTATAGCTCAAATATGTTGAAGATCCATCGAGCTACTCTTTCTGGAGCTTTAGGAAGGATGCTAGGGTAACAGGGAGTTCCAGGCTGCTGTCACACAGCTTGGATAAAGAGAAGACTCCAGCATTTCTAAGGGGTCACATGGCACCCCGATCACAAGTAAACCTGAACTAGTCAAAGATCTACACAAAGATCAGGATGCATCTTTGTCCTCCTTTGTCTACAATTGGTGGGGCGGGAAAACATAACTTGACAAATGAATGAATAAACATTTTAAAATGTGATACAACAGCAAAGCTATAACAATTGTCATTAATAAGGAAAAATCAGAGAGCAAGCATCCCATTTCTATAAGACAAGTAAAACATTACATGAAGGTCAAGTCTTTTGCCAGTACTTTGAGTCTTACACATTTATCTCTGAAAACAGATTCAGCTAAAAGGCCAGTGTAATACTCTTCATATTAAAACATAAGTATCCATTTGAAAATAACTTGAAAATGTATCCACAAAGTCAATTTTGGCTTTAATATACAACTACTTAATAATATCACTCTAGCAGTGACCTCTCCGTGGCTGCACTTGAACTCAAATCAATTTGTATAATTTAATGATTGGAGATTATCTCATCGCTTCAATTTCATTTACTATTTCTAAAGTGTTAATAAAATCATTAAAATGTCTCAGGTTCTTTTCACAAGTACATAAGTCTATCCTCATCATCTGATCCTTTATTGGATCAGAGCTTGTCTTTCTTCTCTCTTCAAATACTAGAGTTTCTCTTTTTCTATTTATATCAGCTGTTGTCTCCTTGAATTATCTCAAAAGTTCAGTGTCAACTAGAGGGCGCCATAGAGAAGGTGAAGTGTGTCCCTAAAGATACAATGCCACCTTCCACCTCATCAAAAAGTAAGGAGAATTCATCTCTGATCCTTTGATTTAGCAAGCAGGATTCAGGTTCTAATATCATCTCAAAACACACAGATGTTCAGCTCATTCAGTTATTGACCCCATTTATTGACTATCAGCTCAGTTCCAGCATTATCTTAAGCACTGTATGGACAGTTAAGTGTAGTGGTTACTGCCAGGGCATTGGCTTCCCGAGCATATAGCCAGGTCTTAAATAAAAAGATTAAAACCTGTGTGATTAAACAATTCCTAGAACAGACTAGAATCTTAATTCTTGGGTGAAAGAATGAACATCAATATTAATTATATATAGTGATAAGTATTATAGGAAAAAAAGAGATTACTTTGAGAGAAGATAACAATAGTAAATTCATCTCTGTGGGAATGTTATATAACCTGAGACCTAAGGAGAGAGATTTAGAAGAATGTGCAGAGATTTGAGGTGAAAGAGTATGGTACATCTGAGAAAGTGAAATAATGTTAATGAAATGGGTTTAGCTTGGTAGATGAGCAAGACCATAGCATAAATGGGCAGGAACCAGATACTAATAAGACCCTAAAGTCATATTAGTAATTTTTAACTTTATCTTCATTATAATGAAGAGTCATTGGAGTATATTAAGCAAGGGATCAATGTGGCCAGAAAAGCATATAAAACAGTCAAAAAATAGAGCTACCATATGATCCAGCAATCCCACTCCTGGGCATTGCTGTGTTCAGTCATTTAGTCATGTCAGACTATTTGCAACCCCATGGACAGTAACCCTCCAGGATCCTTGTGGAATTTTCCAGGCAACAATACTGAAGTGGGTTGCCATTTCCTACTCCAGGGGATCTTCCCAAACCCCAGGGATTGAACCCACATCTCTTGTGTCTCCTGCATTGGCAGGTGGGTTCTTTACCACTGAGCCAGCTGAGAAGCCACTCCTGGGCATATATCCAGGGAAAACCATAGTTCAAAACAATGGACCCTGATGTTCACTGCAGCACTATTTACGATAGCCATGACATGAAAACTACCTAAATGTCCATCTACAGAAAAATGGATAAAGATGTGGTGTATATATATGCAATGAAATATATTCAGTCATCAAAAAATTAAATACTGTCATTTGCAGCAACATGGATGGATGTAGAGATTATTATATTAAGTGAAATAAGTCAAAGACAAATATCATATGATATCGCTTATATGTAGAATCTAAAAAAAATGACACAAATGAACTTATTTACAAAGCAGAACCAGACTCACAGACATAGAAAACAAACATGATTACCAAAGGGTAAACAGAGGGAGAGATAAATTAGAAGCTTGGGATTAATATGCATACACTAGTACATATAGAATAGATGAACAACAAGGACCTGCTGTGTAGCACAGGGAACTCGATTTAATATCCTATAGCATTCTATGTGGGAAAAAAATCTGAAAGAGTGGATATATGTATACGTATAGCTGAACTTTGCTATACACCTGAAACTAACACAATATTGTAAATCAACTATACCCCCATAGAAAGCAATGACTAAATTTAAAGAAATTAATAAAAGCATTCAAAGTTTCTGGCTCCTTTATGGAAAATGGATTGAAGAGAAACAAGTACAGAAATGGAAGGATGAAGGATGAGCACATGGGCCTAGAGACTTGACAAGGACACAGAAGAGAGGCTAGAAGTAAAAGTCATTTAGATGGTAGAAATCCTAGGAGAGGGGTCAAGAGTGACAGTCAGCAGAGGGCAAGATGCTAAGCCCTTTATCACATGAAAAAGAATGATACTTCAGAGCAACCCAGTACCCTGGAATCTGTATTTACTCTAAACAGTTCTGTGTTTCAGTTTTTCACTCCCCATGGGTAGAGCAAAGTTCTCCCTTCTCAAAGCAGGAAGAAACTTGCTCAGTTTGTATAGTGATGACTGACTATCCCACAGAGTGTTATTCTCAGGACTGGAGACCAGGACAAAGAACCTGACACCAGGCTCTGATTGCTGTAGTCAATGTCTGCAAACTGATCCTGGAGAAGGGCTAGTGGCTGGCTCCCGGCTCAGCTGTCTTTGCAGGAAAGCAAGGTGCCTTCTCCTGGTAGGAAATAAACTTCTGGTTTTCCCTTGAACCTTTAAAGCACGCTGCTCCCTGAACAGGCTGGTATTTTGGCAACGGTGGTCCTCAATAACTCTGAGTTTGGTGGTGGATGCTCTTTTGAGAAAAATCACCTATGACCACGTGCACAAAGCGTTCATACTATTTTAGGAAGTACACAGACCCACTGAAGCTGAATCACAGACCCAGGAATGGTTAGCAATACCTAGAATTTTATGACATGTAAGGTTAATCAAACCTTCTAATACCAAACTTCAGGACAAATGATGTGGGAAACACAAAGCAAGTGCTCTCACCCCCGAAATAAAAATGAGCATAATGAGCCTAGACTCTAATTGGCATGCTAATCCAAACCATCTCCTTATAAGTAACCACAGAGACTTGTGACAAAGCTTTGGTATCAAAAGACTTGAGTTCAGCTGAACCACACATGAACGGATCATGAAAAAGTCTTGCAATGTGTCTAAGATTCAGGAATCTCATTACAAAGCAAGGTTAGTAACAACCATCCTAGCCTGATAAAACTTTTGCATGGGGAAATATTTAATACTTATACATTTTTTAGATGTTCTTATTTGCATATTTACTCAAGTCTTATTTAAACTAGTTTGCAAGGAGTCACTTTACTCACCTTGAGCTGGAAATATAGTCCTCCTAGGGTCTGAGCTGCTGATATCATAAAGGGCTTTTCACATTACAACAGAACATACAGGCATTGTGTGAACACAATCTATCTCTATAAATTGTACATCCACAATGTTTTTGTTTGCTTTATTTTAAATATGCTTCCTAGTTCAAATTGCATTTCATTTTCAGAGCATAGTTAAGCCAAGTTACCCTTGGACTATGGCTTCCCCGCTGGTTCAGCAGTAAACAATTTGCCTGCAATGCAGAAGACACAGGTTCGATCCCTGGGTCAGGAAGATCCCTTGGAGAGGGCGTGGCAACCCACTCCAGTATTCTTGCCTGTAGAATCCCATGGACAGAGGAAACCTGCGGGCTATAGCCCATAGGGTAACAAAGAGTCAGACACTACTGAAGCGACTAAGCATGCACGCACACTTGGAATATACTCACACAGCTCTATAACATCATGTGTAAGCATGAATATAATGTGTGGGCATTGAACTTGACCCATTACAAAGAGAGAGAGGCATTGTCACTTACCTCTGTCACTGTCGTAGAGGTAGGCAAACTTGTCCCACTGGTAGTACTCAATCAAGCTGAGGAGAGCTCCTTTGAGGTCCGGTCGCATCTGAATGACAAATGGATGGGTGCCATCTGTTGGGAAGCTGGGAGTGATGAAGGACACATGGAGCGTGCCGCAAAATGATGTGATGGTGTTTACTGACTTCTTGTCATAAAATCCAAAAATAGCATAGACTCCTCTTGAAAACTGGGAGCAGACTAAAAGAACAGGGGAAATAGAAAGATAAATCATTGAAACTGGCATATAATCACACGCATTTGCTTGAATCTAATGTCATTTTATATACTATACAAAAAATCAACAAATTAAAACATATAGAGAGCTGATAATTCATCAAGTTTATGAAGATTTATTTAACACTCTATTTGAGAAATACACAGAATTATAAAGCATTAAAAAAGAATTCTGGTTATGGGACTATATCGAACTTAAAAGTTTTTGCACAGTGAAAGAAACGATCAACAAATCTAAAAAGGCAGCCTACTGAATGGGAGAGGATATTTGCAAATCATATATCTGATTGGGGGTTAATATCCAGCGTATACAAATTGGGGGTTAATATCCAGCGTATACAAATATACAAATAATATCCAGTGTATACAAATAACAAATATGCTGCTGCTGCTGCTAAGTCACTTCAGTCGTGTCCAACTCTGTGCGACCCCACTGACGGCAGCCCACCAGGCTCCCCCGTCCCTGGGATTCTCCAGCCAAGAACACTGGAGTGGGTTGCCATTTCCTTCTCCAATGCATGAAAGTGAAAAGTGAAAATGAAGTTGCTCAGGTGTGTCCGACTCTCCGCGACCCCATGGACTGCAGCCCATCAGGCTCCTCCGTCCATGGGATTTTCCAGGCAGGAGTACTGGAGTGGGTTGCCATTGCCTTCTCCAATAACTCATATAGCTCAACAAAAAATGAAAACAACCCAAATAAAAAATGGGCAGAGGACCTGAGTTGACGTTTTTCCCAAGAAGACATACAGATGGCCAACAGACACATGAAAAGATGTTCAACATCATTAATATTAGGGAAATGTAAATCAAACCCCACAATGAGATATCACCTCACACCCATTAAAATGGGCATCATCAAAACACAACAAATAACAAGTGTTGGCAATATATGGAGAAAGGCGAACCCTTGCACAGTGTTAGTAGAAATGTAAATTTGTACAGCAACTATGGAAAACATTATAGTGGTTCCTCAAAAAGTTAAAAGTAGAGCTACCATACAATCAAGCAATTCTACTTTTGGGTACTTTTCTAAAATAATGCACCCCAATGTTCATAGCAATGTTATTCATAATAGCCAAGACATGGAAGCAACATAAGTGACCATCAACAGATAAGTAGGTAAAGAAGATGTAGTGTATATATATATATATATATATATATATATATATATATATATATATATACATATACATATATATATATGTATATATATATGGAAATATTACTCAGCTATAAAAAAAAGAATAAAGTCTTGGATAGACCTAAAGGATATTGTACTAAGTGAAATAAGCAAATACTGTATGATTTCACTTATATGTGGAATCTAAAAGACAAATATGTAAATATTGCAAAACAGAAACACAGATACAGAGAATAAAGAGATGATCACCAGTGGGGTGGGGATAAGGGGTGGGGATGAGTGAAATATGTGAGGGAAATCAAGATGTATGAATTCCAGTTGCAAGATAAATGAGTCATAGGGAAGAAATGTAGATTGTGAGGAATATAGGCAATAGTACTTTGTATGGTGACAGATGGTAACTAGACTTATCATGGTGATTATTCTGCAATATACAGAAATAAGGAACTATGTTGTGCACCAGGCAGTAACATAGCGCTGTAGGTCAATAATACATCAAAAACAAACAAACAAACAAACTCATAGAAAAAAAGATTATATTTGTGGTCACCAGAGATGAGGAGTGGGGAAATGGAGAATTGGATGTAAGGAGTCAAATGTATGAAATTCCTGATATAAGATAAAGAAGTATTAGGGATGTAATGTGAAGTGAAGTGAAGTGAAAGTGTTTGTCGCTCAGTCGTGCCTGACTCTTTGTGACCCCATGAACTGTAGCCCGTCAGGCTTCTCTGTCCATGGTATTTTCCAGGCAAGAATACTGAAATGGTTAGTCATTCCCTTCGCCAGGGAATATTTCTGACTAGGGATCGAACCTGTGCCGTTTGCATTGGCAGGTACATTCTTTACCATCTGAGCCATGAGGAAAGCCCAAGGATGTAATGTAAAACATAATAAATGTAATTAACACTGCAGAATGTCATACATGAAAGTTGTTAAGAGAGTAAACCCTAATAGCTCTCATCTCAAAATTTTTTAATTTTTCTTTTATTTTGTATCTATGTGATATGATGAATGCTCACCAAACTTATTGTGGTCATCATTTCATGATATCTGTAAGTCAAATCATTGTGTTGTCTGCCTTAAACTCATAGAGTGCTGTATGTCAACTACATCTCAATAAAACAGGGCTTCCCCAGTGGCTCAGATGGTAAAGAATCTGCCTGCAAAGCAGGAGACCCAGATTTGACCTGTGAGTCAGGAAGATCCCCTGGAAAAGGAAATGTCTACAAACTTCAGTATTCTGGCTTGGAAAATTTCATAGACAGAGAAGCCTGGTGGCCTACAGTCCATGGGATTTCAAAGAGTTGGACATGACTGAGCAACTAACACTTTCAGAACTGGAAGAAAAAAGAAAACATGCACATTATTATTTAACAGATTATGTAAATGTGAACATATTTTAGGATAACTTTATAAAAAAAAAGAGTGTAAGTAAAAATCGTCAGTTGTAAGAACTAATTGCCATTATCTGAGATTTATATATATTCATGAGAATTCATTCCTTATATTAGCTGATTCTTTTAAAAGGCTTTATTGTGCTAATAATGTTTTTATATTACATGACTGGTGTGCTTATGAAAAGTCCAATGCTGACCAAAACCTCTTTGAGAGAAGATAGAAGCAGGCCTGGCATCATGCATAGACACATGTCACCCGAAAAGGACATCTCTCGCCTTCAGAGACTGAGTCAAGTAGCGGCTGAATGAAGCTCAGAATTCCTAATCTTTTTTAACTTTTCCCATGAACTTAATTTATGCATGTGTCTACTTCACATGAGACAAAATATTATCAAAACGCTTTGGCTTAGAATCATTCTTAGAAGAAAAAATACAATATTTTATTGGGAAGTCCCCATCGCTCCCACAATCCCTTGTTCTCTACCCCTACTTGTATTTCAGTGAAAGACCTTCTCCCAAACCCTCCCCTGCCGTCAGACCATCACTAAGTTATAGTCATTCGAATACCTAAATGTACTCAAAGGTGGTCCCCTTATGTCTTTCTCTACTCCAACCAATTCACTAACAACATATGTTATGTACCTGGTACTTGCCCTGTGGCCTGGCATGGTACATTAACTTACCTATTTCTCTTGATAACCCTCAAAATAGAAACTATTATTATTTCCAAATTGCTGAAAGGAAAATTGAAATGTAGGAAGATGAAGTGACTTAACCAGTCAGACATCTAGCAAATGAGAGATGCTGTATTAAAATCCAAACAGTTGGGATTCAGAATCCACATTCTTTATTAATGGATAATATTTTGTTTCTGACTCGGATTAGTGGAATACCTGCCCAGTGTTCTTCCTTCATCCAATTATGCCCCTTTCATTCAATTCTCCACAATTTAACCAGAATAATTTTTGAAACACAGATTTAATCCTATCTTTCTGAGAAGCAGGGTTCCTTTGTCCAAGACTAACCCCTGCAACACACACCCCAGTTCTTAAGACAACAAATTCAGGTCAACTACATGCTTTGAGTGGATGAATAACTGATTTTTGTTTTAATTTCAAAGTTTATTTCAATCCAAAATATGAAAGTCAGCTATCCAAACTTCCTTTCACATTGATTAAACTTCATTTAAAGGATAAAGCCAATACTATCATATTTCACTTTAATTTAGTCACAAAAATAAATGATCTATAGAAAAAGTAGATTTGTTTCCTAAATAAGAGTATTATTTATTTTCATAGGTAAAGATCATTGTTTCAGTTTGCATTCCCACCAACAGTGTAAGAGGGTTCCCTTTTCTCCACACCCTCTCCAGCATTTATTGTTTGTAGGGGAATACATGTAAATCCATGGCTGATTCATGTCAATGTATGACAAAAACCACTACAATATTGTAAAGTAATTAGCCTCCAATTAATAAAAATAAATGAAAAAAATAAAATAAAATAAAATTTGAAAGATCATTGTTTCAGAATAAGAAAGTTGCCAAAGATGATAATAGCTAATTGCAGGCAATCAGTACATGATAGGCAATAATTTCTAATGATTACTGGGTGATATGAAATGAAAGGAAAGCCAGATTGGTTATTTCTTTGACTGGCCTTTATTCATCAAATATTCCTATTTTCTTTTAAATATTTACTAGTCTTCAACTCATTTCTGCCTTTCTAACATAAGACATTTTCTGGGATTTTAGGTGTAATATGTCATTGTGTAATACGTCTAGGTCTATGTAATATATCAATCGCCATCTTTACCACCGATTTTCTGCAGAACAGACTAACATATCTCAGAAAATAACTGTGTGCATTTATTTACATTTATTTTAAAACTTTAACATAAAGCAAAGATGAGATTCCTGACACATTCACACTTATAGTTCTGTCCTTGTCTGAGTACAGAACTGGAAAACCACCTCTAATGTGTCTGATTCTGCTCATTGCTCACATACATGAAAAAGCCCTTTCACTATTAAAACCCTTCTAGGCAAATTCTGCCATGATTTATTTTATACACGTATGTATGTATACTGACATGTATATCTTAAATCTCAAGCTTGTTCAGAAATTGTTGATTCCACAAGACATAAAAATGAGAAGTTGCTCTAAACTTTTCTCTGGGTCTATTTTATTTCATTTCCTGCAAAGTGTTGGCATATCACCTAAATACTATAGGAATATCAGGCAACACGATTTATTAATGAGGCTTCCTCTTCCATCCTCAGTGAATCACTCGGTAAAAGAGGCCATTGTTTGCATACACAATCTGAATAAGGAGCCATTACCTTTCATTTTTCATTTGTTTTAGACTCTGGAGTAAGTTGTCAAGGGACCTCCTGGTTATCATGACCATCTGGAAACACCTGGCACTGGTCCAATAATATGCACAAACTGCACAAGACTTCATCAGAAATGACAATTTACTAACTCAAGAGGTACTTGAAAAAAGTGCAGGCAGTTCGGCTGATTTTCCAGGCAGTTCAGCTGATTTTCCAGTGGCCATTATTGCAGAACCATGGCCACTCCCTCCTGACTATTCAGCCTCCTCTCAACCTCCCTCCTTGTCCTTCATCTTTTCATGACACAAATTTAATTGTCCACTTGCCCACACCCTCTGTTTTTTAGGTTTTTCCTCTCTTGGCGTCCCATTACCACGCACACAATGAGCCCCATTTAGCCGACACAGCTCCTCTCTCTTGACCTCTGTCTGTCATTGTCCCTGTTCCCAAGCATGATAAGATGACATTGCAATTTATAGCCAGGACTCAGTCAGAATGTTGACTTGAGCTAAAGTGTTTCGTTTACCCAATTTGCAAGATCATCTCAACAAGAAACACTGAGTGCTATGCTCCTAACAATCCACTCCCAAAATAGCAGATTGTTTGCATGCTAGCAATAATACTGATCTCCCCAGGACTGATACAAGAGCCCACAGACATAATACACAAGAACATGAGTGCTCCACTTTGAAAGGACTCCTCCTTGATTAGAAACAAAATTACTCATTTTCATCTCTACCTTATTCCCTAGCAATCCTCCAATATTCAGTCATTTCCCTAACATATCTATCCTGAAAGAATATTATCAAGACAATATTTAAGTAATGTATCATAGCTCCAGAAACAGTTTCAAACACACATTTCTTTTTTAATTTTTTCAATTTTACATATAGTCAAAGCTATGGTTTTTCCAATAGTCATGTATGGATGCAAGAATTGGACCATAAAGAAAGCTGAGCGCCAAAGAATTGATGCTTTTGAACTGTGGTGTTGGAGAAGACTCTTGAGAGCCCCTTGGACTTCAAGGAGATCAAACCAGTCAATCCTAAAGGAAATCAATCCTGAATATTCATTGGAAGGACTGATGCTGAAGCTGAAGCTCCAGTACTTTGGCCACCTGATGCAGAGAGGTGACTCATTAAAATAGACCCTGATGCTTGGAAAAATTGAAGGGAGGAGGAGAAGGGGACAACAGGGGATGAGGTGGTTGGATGGCATCACTGACTCAATGGACATGAGTTTGAGGAAGCTCCAGGAGATGGTGAAGGACAGGGGAGTCTGGCATACTGCAGTTCATGGAGTCACAAAGAGTCCGACATGACTGAGCGACTGAACAACAATAGCTGATTAACAGTGCTGTGATAGTTTCAGGAGAACATCAAAGGGACTCAGTCATGTATATACATGCATCCATTTCCTCTAAATTCCCCTCCCATCCAGACTGCCGTATAACATTGAGCAGAGTTCCATGTGCTATACTGTAAGTCCTTGCTGGTTATTTGTTTTAAATACAGCAGGGTGTACATGTCCATTCCAAACTCCCTAACTATCCCTTCCCCTTATCCTTCCCCGGCAACAATAACAACTCACAGTTCTTTAAGTCTGTGAGACTGTATGTTTTGTAAATAAGTTCATTTGTATAATTTATTTTCTGATTCTGCATATAAGAAATGTCATACCATATTTCTCCTTCTCTGTCTGACTTATTTACTCAATATGATGATCTCTAGGTCCTCCCATGTTGCTGCAGGTGGCATTAAAATGAGTTAGACAATACTGCACCCCATATAGTCACCTTCTCCCGTGTCAGCTCTGGAGGCAGAGGAAGGAAGAGAAAACTCCCAGTTTCACAGCTAGATTCATGACCTGCACAACTACCCTCTGTATATACACACTATTATAAACTTCTGAATTATTATGCTAAATAGCATTAGAATTGTATTTATGCCTTAAAATTCCAAGTTGAATGTAAAATATTAGGTAAAGATGCTCTGAGTATGCCTTTAATTAAATATTTAATATAAACTTTGAGAAACTCAGCAAAGGCAAATCCTTTTGAAAAATACTTTAGGTCAAACAGCAGAATTATAATCTCCTGGGTATAAGTAACTTGCTGATTATTCTACTTTTTATTACAAGCCCAGACGATAAAAGTCAATAACAATGCTGACGGAGCATCCAACTCACATATTTTTCTCTTAGGTCATTCTGCTCATTGGTGCTGCTAATGTGGCATATTCCATACAGCCTAGGGAACCTTGCATGATTATTTAGTAGGAAGGGAGAATAAAAGAGCCTGATGGATTTTGTTTAACATTGTTTACATTTATAAATTGCCATTGACTGGTATGAAACTTGTAGTCTGCTTCATAAGAAGGAACCATGCTTTGCAGCTTGTGTGAAGTCTACACAAGTCTGTGTGAAAGCTGTATCACCAAACAAGCCTGACCTCAAAATCTGGAGACCAAAGAAAATCTCTTTCATCTTTTATCACACGTTTTTGGCACAAAGTTCTTATAAACATTGACCCCAATTTTACTATTGAAATCCTCCTTAAGATCTCTTAATCATTAAATCTAATAATTTTTTCTCATATGTAGCTTTCTTGGACTCTCTGAATTTATTTATTATTATTTATTATTTATTCTGTTTCCATACAAAAATTAATCTGTTCTAGTTCTATGAAAACTGCCATTGGTGCTTTGATAGAGATTGCATTGGATCTACAGATTGCCATGAATACTAAAAAGAATACTAAGATGGGATCACTTTACTCAGTGGCCATTTAAAGTTATTTTAAAATAATGACTGTATTTCCCTGTACAATACATCCTTTCGCTTACTTTCGCTTACTTACTTACCTAACAGTTTGTATCTCTTAACCCCTTACACTTATCTTGACTCCACCCTTCTCTCTCCCCACAGGTACTAGTTTGTTCTCCATATCTGTGTGTTTCCGTTCTTTATATATGTTCATTTGTTTTACTTCTTAGATTCCAAATATAAGTGATAACATACAGTATTTGTCTTTCTATGGCTCACTTATTTCACTAAAAAACATATTACCCTCCAGGTCCATCTATGTTGTTGCACATGGAATATTTCATTCTTTTTATGGCTGAGTAATATTTTAGTGTTGTGTGTGTGTGTGTGTTTGTGTGTGTGTGGGTGTGTGACATTTATCCATTTGTCTGTTGATAGACACTTAGACTGGCTTCCCAGGTGGCTCAGTGATAAAAGAATCTGCCTGCAATGCAGGAGATGCTGGTTCTATCCCTGGGTTGGGAAGATCCCCTGGAGGAGGCAATGGCAACCCACTCCAGTATTCTTACCTGGAAAATTCCATGGACAGAGGAGCCTTGCAGGCTTCAGTCCATGGGGTTGCAAAGAACTGAATATGACTGAGCATGCATGCACACACACTTAGGTCACTTCCATATCTTGGCTATTTTAAATAATGCTGCCATGAACATTAAGGTGCATATGTCTTTTCAAATCAGTGTTTTCATTTGCTTTGGAATATATCCAGGAGTAGAATTTTTGAATCATGTAGTAGTACTATTTTTAGTGTTTTGGGGAACCTATATATTGATCTTTATAGTGGCTGCAACAGTTTACATTCCCATCAACAGTGTACAAGGGTTCCCTCTTCTCCACATCTATCCAGAATTTGTTTTTTGTAGACTTTTTGGTGATGGTCATTCTGACAGGTGTGAGGTGATATCTTATTCCAGTTTGATTTTCATTTTCCTGATAATTAGTGATGCTGCACATATTTTTATGTTTCTATTGGCCATCTATATGTCTTATTCTATATGTCTTCTGCCCATTTTTAAATCAGATTGTTTTCTGATATTGAGTTGTATGAGTTGTTTATATATTTTGAATATTAATTCCTAGTCAGTCATAGTATTTGCAAATAATTTATCCCATTCTGTAAGTTACCTTTTGATTAAGCATTTAAGTTTAATTAGTTCTTATTTGTTTATTCTTCCTATTGTTTCCATTGTTTTAGGAGTCCAATAAAATAAAATATTGCTCCAATATGCATTAAACAATGATCTGTCTACCTTTTCTTCAAGGAGTTTTATGGTTTCAAGTCTTACATTTATGCTTTTAATCTATTTTGAGTTTATTTTTGTATGGTGTTGAAGAATATTCTAACGTCATTCTTTTATATGTAGTTGTCCAGTTTTCCCAGCAGCATTTCTTGAAGAGACTTTTCCTCCATTGTATATCCTTGCCTCCTTTGGCATAGATTAGGTGACCGTAGGTGCATGGATTTTTCTATTGCTCTGTCTTGTTCCATTGATCTATATTTCTTTTTGTGTGTGTGCCAGTAGTGTACTGTTTTGATTATTGTAGATTTGTAGTAGAGTCTGAAGTCAGGGAATGTAATGCTTCCAGCTTTGTTCTTTTTTCTCAAGATTGCTTTGGCAATGTGGGACTTCTCGTTTTGTAAAACATGACCTAGGTATTTTGCTAAGAATCGCATTAAGTCTGTAGATTGTTTGGGTATAATGGCCATTTAACAAGAATAATTTTCTAATCCAAGAGCAAGAGATATCTTTCCACTTCTTTGTATTATCTTCAATTTTATTCATCAATGTTTCTTATTTTTCAGAGTATAAGTCTTTTCACTTCCTTGGTGAAGTTTATCCCCACCTTTTTTTTAGTGGATTCAAAATGGAATTCTCTTCATGCTTTCTCTTTCTGATAGCTAGTGCATGTAGATAAGCAACAGATTTGCAGTTGTTCAGTCACTCAGTTGTGTCCAGCTGTTTGCAATCCCATGGACTGCAGCATGCCAGGCTTCCCTGTCCTTCACTATCTCCCAGACTTCACTCACACTCATGTCCATTGAGTCCCTGATGGCATCCAACCATCTCATCCTCTGCTACTCCCTTCTTCTCTTGCCTTCAATCCTTCCTGGCATCAGGGTCTTTTCCAATGAGTTGACTCTTCTCATCATGTGGCCAAAGTATTGAAGCTTCAGCTTCAGTATCAGTCCTTCAATGAATACTCAGGGTTGATTTCCTTTAGGATTGATTGGTTTGATCTCCTTGCTGTCCAAGGGTCTTCTCCAGTACCACAATTTGAAAGCATCAATTTTCTCATTTTTCTTCCTGTAATTGATTTCTAGTTTCATACCATTAGGCTCAGGAAAAATGTTGATGCAATTTGTATTTTCTTAAACGTGTGAACATTTGTTTTGTGGCCTACCATGTGATCTATCCTGGAGAGCATATCATGTGCACTTGAAGGGAATGTTTTTGCTTGTTTTTGGATGGAAGGTCCTAAAGATATTCATTAAGTCCAAGTGGTCAGTATCATTTAAGATGACTATTTCCTTACTTATTTTTTGTCAGGATGTAAGTGACATGACTGAAGCGACTTAGCAGCAGCAGCAAGTGAGGTATTGAAACCCTCTACAATTATTTCATTATTTTCAATTTCTCCCTTTATGTCTGTTGATATTTGCATTATATATTATGTTTTCCTGTATTAAGTCCATATTTATTATATCTAGTGTTATATCTTCTTCTTATATTGATCCCTTTACCATTATATGATGCTCTTCTTTGGCTTTTATTATAGACTTTTTAAAAAAGTCTATTTTGTCTTATATGAGGATTGCTAAACCTACCTTCTTGTCATTTCTGTTTGCATAAATTTCTTTTTCCATCTCCTCGCTTCCAGTCTGTGTATGTCTTTAGCTCTGAAATGAGACTCCTGTAAGCAGCACATAGGTGGGCCTTGTTTTGTTATTCAGTCAGCTGCCCCATGTCCTTTGATTGAAGTATTTAGTTCACTGGAATTTTTTATTCTTCTACTTTCACTTTACTCCCTTGTGGTTTAATGACTGTCTGGAGATGTGTTTGCATTCCTTTTTATTAGTTTTTGTGTTTCAGTAATAGGTTTTGGATCTGTGGTTACCATGGAGTTCACAGATGTTGATCTATAACTATATCTATTTGTTTCAAACTATTGGTCATTTAAAGTTCAAATTCTAAAAGATCAACATTTTTTACTCCCTTCACACACACTGAGTCTTTTCATGTTATATTTAACATCTTCAAGTTCATCCCTTCACTTCTTATTGCAATTATAATAAGTGTATATGATGTGTATAAGAAATCTTCTTACTAGCTTATTTAAGTGGTTGATCCTCAGACTTTGTTATATATTTCCCTTTACTAGTGGGATGTTTTTTCCTTTCTTATAGATACTTACTTCCTGTTCCAGCCTTTTCTTTTCCACTTAGAGAAGACCCTTTCACATCTTATAGGATTTGTTTAATACTGACAAATTCAATTTTTGCTTGTCTGAAAACTCCTTTGTCTCTCATTCAATTCTACATGATAATATTGCTGAGTAGAGTATCCTAGGTTGTAGGTTTTTTCTCTTTTAGCACTTTAACTAAAGCATGCCAATCCCTTCTGGCCTGCAGAGTTTTTGCAGAAAAATTAGCCGATAACCTTATGGGGTTTCCTTCATATATGACTTTTTCTCTTGCTGCTTTTAGAACTGTCTCTTTAACTTTTGCCATTTTAATAATTCTGTGTCTTAGTGTGGGTCTGTTTGGGTTCATCTAGTTCAGGATGCTTTGTTCGTCCTATACCTGAATATCAGTTTCCTGCTGGTTTAGGGAATTTCAGCCATAATATCCTCAAGTACATTTTCAATCTCTTTCTCCTGAGAACTTTAGACTATAAATAATGCTTAATGTTCTCTCAGAGGTCCCTTAAACTGTTCTCATTTATTTTTTGTTTTTGGGTGATTTCTTTTATTCTTTCTTCCACAGCATCTATGCATTCTACTGTACCATCTAGTCTGCTGTCAATCCCTTCTAGTGTATTTTTCATTTCAGTTATTGTATTCTTTAGTTCTGTTTATTTTATATACACTTTCTTTCTAAGCCCTTAAAAATTCTCACTGTTTGTTATCTTCCCTAATTAAGTTAATATTCTTATTACTAAGAACTTTTTACATGACAATTATTTATTTCTTTCATTAGTTGTTTTTCAGGGGTTTTCTCCTGCTCTTTTAATTGAAACAAACTTCCCTGTCTTCTCATTCTGCTTAGCTTTCTCTGTCTCTAGGGAAAATAGAGAGGTAGATGAAACAGTTATCTACCCTGGTCTTGAAGGATGTTCTTGTATGGGAGCATCCCTATGCAGCCTGGATGTGCCCAGTGACTTTGGGGGACAGCTAGGTCTGACATGAGCATAAGTCACATTTCTCCAGGGTGTCCTGGCAGTTATCACATTTGTAGGAGGTGGGGCTGGAGAAAGAGGAGCTAGAGCCAGAACCAGGTATGAGCTGGGACTTCTCCACTGCTCAGGGGCCACCACACCTTAGTGGGAACAGAGGTAGGTCCCCAGTTGTTGCAGCAGAAGCCCTGAAGCTTGGTCTGAGCTGGTTCCAGTCCCACTAAGTGTGTACTCTCCCCTCCTCCCAGCAGTGCTGGACCAAGAGGAGCTGGTGTGGACACTTGGTGTGGGTCAGGCCATGGGCTGTAGTGGTTGCAGCCCCAGTCAGAGTTTCAGGTTACTCCCGACCTGCTGTCACCATACGTAGTTGGGGCTGCCTTCACCCCATTCAGATGCCACTCCAAGTCTTAGCCATCTACACCTCTCATGACCTAGCACTTGTGACCTAGCACTCGCCTCAGCTGTGGCAGCCCTTGCCCTTGTGTGGAGTGAGTAGGGCTCAGTGGGCAAGGGACTCAGGCTGGGGCAAGCACCCAGGCAGTCTTTGGAAACTGTCCATAGTCTCCTACAGTTTCAATCTACTTCCTCCTTTGTGTTTAGGGAGTAAGCAAGTGTACATGCTCTTTGCCAATGGAGGTGTTTGTTACAGCCTTCCTGTTAGTTCAACTGGATTTCACACTATCTTGATCTCAACCTCTTATGGTATATTCTTGGCTGGAGATGACAGCTCAAAGCTAATCTATCATCCACTGGAGAACTTCTTATTCTATATCACTCAAACTAATTCCATTAGAAAAAAAAGGAAAGAAAACCTTGAAAACAGCCTACAAATCATGTCTTTGTACTGATTTTTTTTCTTTCTGCTAATGGTATCATAACTCTTGCGATCATTGATTTTTGATATTTCAGAATAATTAATTCATTACTCTTCCTTGTCCTGCTCATGTCATCTATAACCATTTCTGTTTTATTCTACTACACTTGTTCCATTAACCAAGTATATTTAAGAACTTCTGAGATTACTGTTTAGATATGGGAAGATAGCTTTGAGCATGATAGATAAGATCCCTACTTATATGAAGCTTGTGTGTTACATTTTGTATTTCTTGCAACTTAGTTCTATTTTTCCTTGGTTCTTTCCCATGTCCTATCTCTCATCTTCCTCCAAATTATATTTTTGCCATGTGAGCCTTCTTAAAGAACACCATGTAACTGACATTCTCCAGGGATCAGTCTTCCAACTGTTCCTTTTTTCACATTCTATCTCTTAAGGTATCATCTCTTTTAACAAGGCCAAATTCCATTTTCTTGTGCAAATGTTTCCCAATCCTGAACCATTACAACAATTGTCTCTCTTTACCTATGTATTTACTGAGAAAATACACACTGTAAATTATTATGTAGCAAATATACTACATACACTGTGTATATAATACAAACACTGCATATGACTAACTTTAAAATTTTGTGTTTTTACAGCACAGTGGTAAAGGAATCTGCCTTCCAATGCTGGAGATGCTAAAGACACAGTTCAATCCCTGAGTCCAGATGATCCTCTGGAGTAGGAAATGGCACCCCACTCCAGTATTCCTGTCTGGAAAACTCCATGAGCAGAGAAGCCTGGTGAGCTATAGTCCATTGGGTTGCAAATAGTCAGACATTACTGAGCACACATGCATTTTTATATTTATTTCTTTGCAAGTATGATTTTTAGTTATAATGTTTAATTCTTTTAAGACCTCTAATATGAGTTTTCCCAAAACAAAAAGAGAAACAATGGAAAGAAATGCATAAAATATCACTATTTTACATTGTTTAAAATCCTGTAACATTGATCTCACGTGTTAAACATCATAGAAAAGTTATTCCGTATCTAAGGACCTTGGGCTTTGACCTTAGATGAAGCAATTATAGAGCTACAAGTGAGAATAACCAGGGATTGAATCTTGCTTTGCTATTACCTAGTATGACTCAGTTGGGCAAGTTACATATTTCTCTATGTCTCAGCTCAGCCAACTGTAAAGGAAGATAATCATGCTACCCACCTATTTAATTTGGAATGGGGCCTTTTGAAAGAAAAGATAAGCTGAAACAGTGCTGGCAACTAGGAAGACCCAATAAGTCTCTTATGACCTGCCTTCTTATTTTCCATATTCTTACCAATGTTGATATTAACTATTTACTAATCATGCACCAGGATTTTACTCATCCCTTTCCTTTAGCATAAAATTCACCAAATCCATAAGACAAGTGTTCACATGTTTAAAAAAATCTACCCTGTCTTTTCAGAATGTGAGAATCACACCAGACTTTTCGCGTTCCTTTATCCCCAGAATGAAACAATCACCAAATAATACCCATCTGACATCTCAAATCTGTACTCTCCAGATCTGCCAACACTGCCTTAATACGATCCTTCAACATTGGCTAGATCACTGCAATAACCTCCCAAATAGCCCCTTTTATAATAAATCTCTTTCCTATCATGGCAGATATAATCCCCTTGCTTAAAATTCATCGTCTCCCCAGTGCTTAGAGGATAAACTACATTCCAGAGCTCAGGTGCTGCCCACTCTGTGTGGTCTGAATCACATGCCTCTCACATGTGATTCGAATGCAGTTTGCATTTCTGCGTCTCAGCCTGAGTTATAAATGTCCACCTTTGCCCTTGAACTGAGAGCTAATTGAAAGCAGAGAAGGAAGTTATTTATCTCCAAGCACAGTCCAGCCCATATTTGGCACACATTGGCCATTTGATAAATGTCATGTAATAAAATAGTAGTTCTTCCATGAAAAGTGTCCTTCTTACCATCCACTGAATATGGTTTTCCCTGAGTCTGAGTCCCATCAACACTCTGGTTTTACCTCCCTTGTGGCCTGAAACACAGTGTGTTTGAGTGTGTGGGCATGTGTGTGTGTGTGTGTGTGTGTGTGTGTGTGTGTGTGTGTGGTGGTTGGGGGAGGGGTAATCTGTGACCTCCTTGAGAGAAGGGGTCAGTGTGAGAACAGCGTAAGATCACTTGAACAGAAGCTCATCTCCATCCTTCCCTGGCCATCTAGCAAAAGCATCATTGAGTCTGCACCTGAGGTTCCTAATCTACTGAATGAGGATGCTGATTCTTATCCTGCCTTCCTTATAGGAAATCTTGAGAGATTAAATTAGAAATATATCAAGAAGCCCTTGGCAGAATATAAATCACTACATAAATGTGTTAATGACAATAAATCCAACTGTAATGAATTGTATCCTATGCAAAACCCAATTCAGGAATTTTCACAATTACATTATCAAATATTTGTTGAATGAATACATGAACCCAACTAATTGTATAACAAAGATTTTTATAATGAAATTTCATTTTTGTTAACACTGGGATATTTCTGAAAGCATAACAATGTTTTCTTCAACTATCAGAGTGCAAGAAATTTAGTCTATCATTTCTCATACCAGGAAAAAACCCACAATTATGAATCTAAGAAGACAATCTTTGGAATATTTTGAAATTTAATTATTTTAAATTTTCAAAATATATTTTATATGTGGAGAAGCTGAACCAACTGAGGTGAAGTTACCAACCAGAAAAAAAGATGCAATTCAGGATACAACTGAAAATGTGAATGAAAGACCTGAACTTTTGTCTTGGAAGTTGTCTGTCATCCAATGAAGTTGGATGTCTACAGACATCCAATAACACATTTTGCACTTGAAAGTATCTTCAGGGATTCTCACAATCTCAAATGTCTTACATAATTCAGTGGAATTGCTCAAACCTGAAAACTTATTATAAGCAACATTTATTCCTTAAAAAGTGCAATTGATGAAATATGAAGGTTTTGGAACATTTGGTTTCTATATAAAAATTTGGGAGAATGTGAAAAATGGAACTGTTTTTCTTTCTTAGAAAAGGTAGATAAATCAACACCCTTTTCTCATAATGAAGTGGAGTAAAACTATTTACTTTCCATTGATGGCCTTATTTAAAAGTTTACATATAAACTGGGGCACCTTTTTTTCCCACCAAGTGACAGAAGGATTTCACTCTCAGGGGCAGACAGTTCAACATCTCTTCTGAAAGGCTCATCTCTTTAAAAGCCAACCTTTGCTTGTCCACGCTGTCTCCCAGAAGCCAGCACAGTTCTTGGCATGGACACTCAGTTTACAGGGAGTGCCTGAAACACTCAATGATTCAAAGACAATGTGAAGGATAATACACACACACCACAACAACATTTTCTATAAATTGCCTTGCTGATGATTTTCCCTATAGCTCTGCCACAAATCATTACTATGAGAAATCGCTTCTCCTATGCATACATTTTTATCCCATTTTTCATACAAATACTAAATAGGATTCAGCATCATCACTCAGGAGCAGAGAACGATGAAGTTGTAATAATACATTTTTCTTTCCCTCTAACAAACATTTATCCTTCCTGACCTTCGTGCTACACTTGCTGAGTGAGGTGAAATGTCATAAGTTTATTGCCATTGCCCATATTATATGCAGCTTGAAAAAATCTATAACATCTATTCTGGCTTCATTCATCATCTGAGGAGAGCAACAGCAGACCTGGCAGTAATAGGCAATAACTCTCAAGTGAATTTTAATGATGGGTTCTGGACACGTAAACGAAAGAGAATTACCTCTGTTTATAGAAGATGCTGTTTCACAAAAGACAGTCCTATTCTTCATTCCTGGACATGTATTTCCTCCCCATAAATACACATAGCTCTACCCTCTGCAGATTCTTGCCTGACTTTGGTTCTGGCTAAGTTCTGGGCATTGTATTCTCTGATGGGACTTGAGTGTGTGGGTAAAGCATGCCAGCTGCAGCGTCTGGAGGCCTGGCTTCCAAGTCCAATAGTGACACCAGCCATCTGTATGCTTCTGATAAAAGGCAGCTTTCAAAGGTCTCTGCGCCCTTTGAGGTCCCCCAGAGCTCAGACTTGGGCTCAGGTGGCCAACTTCAAAGTTTGAGTTTATTTTTGCTACTTTTGAGTTATACACATTTTATTTATGTTATTAAGACAAACAGATTGGGAGTTTGGGGTTGACATACACACTCTGCTTAATACTCTGTAATAACCTGTATGGAAAAAGTTGAAAAAATAATAGATACAAATATATGTATAACTGAATCACTTTGCTGTACACTTAAACTGGGCTTCGCTGGTGGCTCAGACAGTAAAGAATCTGCCTGCAAAGGCGGGAGACCCAGGTTCGATCCCTGGGTTGGGAAGATTCCCTGGAGAAGGGACTGGAAACCCACTCCAATACTGTTGCCCGGAGAAGTCCATGGACAGAAGAGCCTGGTGGGCTACAGTCCATGCGGTTGCAGAGTCGGACACAACTGAGCAACTAACACTTCCACATACCTGAAACTAACACAGCATGGTTAATTAACTATATGCTAGTACAACATGTCACGTATTGTGTATTTATTATCCATCACATCTTTACTCATGAGAAATGAGTGTGTGTGATGCAATACATTTTCTCAAATTAAATTCTATTTTCTGCATGTTTCATTAGTCTTTTTTTCTTCTTTTTATATTTTTCTCCTTACCACTTCATACTATTTTCTTTTTACTTTCCCTTTACTACTTGCTATTTACTACTACATGGTACCTTGGGTGTACCATGGATATCCTAGGCTCCATAGCTACTCTTGATCATTATGCTTGAAAAAAATTCTATCATCTTACCTGATTCTGATTCAAATGAAGGACCTTTTTATTTTTCTTTGTTACCAAATACAGATTTGATGCTATTTCAGTATATACAAACACGTTAACTTTTGTGATCAAAACCTATGTTTAAAAACGTGATTGAATTAAAATACTTCTCAAAAATTGGAAAATTTTGTAAAAATTGAACAAAAACTTAATTGAAAAATGAGAAGATTTCTACTTAAAGGAATTTTTTAAGTGTCAGGCAAAAACAAAACAAAACAAAAAAGCTTTTTATTTATGGCCTTATCGTTTGGATGCTCTCATATTGGATATGATAACCCTCTTGCCTTTGAATGGGTCAGAGTTCCTGAGGCTTTCATGAGCTTCTTACTTGTTGGTAAGTGAGAGGGTTTCTATCTATAATATGTGTTAACCCATACAAGTTCATTAAAAGAGGAAACATTTTTTGAACAGCATATAATGAGCAATTTTGCAGATGTACTAGGAAGAGCTCTGGATGTCCCATTGCTAAGTACCTGAAGTAATTAAAGTCAGCACAGTGGACTTGCTCATGCTTAGTGCATTAGTCCTGGTAAAATGAGGCCCTAGCCTCTGGTGAGCAAGCATGGTACCTGGCTCTGAGGGATGCCAAGGATGTGCCTGCTTCACTGATACACTCCCCGTCAATATCAGGAGCAGGGATAGAGAGAGATGAAGATTCCCTAGAGAAAGGATTAGTAACTTACTGATGTTCTGGTCCTCCCATTTATCTATTTTTTAAATTTTTATTTTATATTTAAGCACATTTGATTAAAAATATTGTGTTAGTTTCAGGTGTATAGCAAAGTGATTCAGTTACACATATCCATGTATCTATTTTTTTTTTAATTCTTTTCCCTTGTAGCTTATTACAGAGTATTGAGCCAAGTTCCCTGTGCTATACAGTAGGTCCTTGTTGGTTATCTATTTTAAATATAGCAATGTGTATATGTGAATCCCAAACTCCCAATCTGTCCATTTATATTTCAAGAGACAAGGAAGGACACTACATAATAATCAAGAGATCAATCCAAGAAGAAGATATAGCAATTATAAATACATGTGCACCCAACATACAAACAGTTAAATACACAAGGCAAAGGCTAACAGTCATAAAAGGAGAAATCAACAGTAACAATATTAGTGGGAGGCTAACACCCCACTTAAACCAATGGACACCTTATCCATGTAGAAAATCAATAAGGAAAGACAAGTTTAAATGACAGTTTGTCTTAATAACATACACAAAATGTGTGTAACTCAAAAATAGCAAGCACAAATTCAAAAATTTGAACTAGTATATTCAGTCCAAGGGGTCACAAAGAGTCAGACACAACAGAGTGACTGACACTTTCACTTTCATTCATTAAAAGGCTATAATTTCCCTTTACTCTCTACGTTTCCCAGAAGCCAGCCCTTCTAGCAAACATTTGGCAGATACATGTCCACATTTCTAGTCCCAATAAGAGTTGATTTTGTTTGTTTCAGTTTGAGTTATGTTTTTGATTAATGAGACCACAGAGCAATTGTACCGTAACCTGCTTTGACATTTGACATAGAAATTGCCATGCTGGTAGAGACTTAGTTCATTCTTTCAAACCACTGTTTAATATTCCCTGGCTTGGATAAAGCATCGCTTTGTTAACATTCCCTAACACGGATATTTAGCTTGTCAAGAATTTTTCCTACTGCAAACAAGGCTGCAGCAAGTATTTCAGTGCATGCATCTTTGTTGACTTGTGCTAATATTTCTGCAGGACGGACGTTTAAAAGTGGAAATACTTACTTGAACCTACTACTGGCTAATATTATCCTTGCTCTCAAATTGTCACCCAAATACTAATTTACACTCCCATCAAAATAAGATCAGTTTAGTTAAGTTCAGTCGTTCAGTCACGTCCAACTCTTTGTGACCCCATGAATCGCAGCACGCCAGGCTTCCCTGTGCATCACCAACTCCCGGGGTCCACCCAAACCCATGTCCATTGAGTCAGTGATGCCATCCAACCATCTCATCCTCTGTCGTCCCCTTCTCCTCCTGCCCTCAATCTTTCCCAGCATCAGGGTCTCTTCAAGTGAGTCAGCTCTTCACATCACGTGGCCAAAGTATTGGAGTTTCAGCTTCAACATCAGTGCTTCCAATAAACACCCAGGACTGATCTCCTTTAGGATGGACTGGTTGGATCTCCTTGCAGTCCAAGGGGACTCTCAAGAGTCTTCTCCAACACCACAGTTCAAAAGCATCAATTTTTCTGCGTTCAGCTTTCTTTATAGTCCAACTCTCACATCCATACATGACCACTGGAAAAACCATAGCCTTGACTAGATGGACCTTTGTTGGCAAAGTAATGTCTCTCTCTGCTTTTTAATATGCTGCCTAAGTTAGTTATAACTTTCCTTCCAAGGAGTAAGTGTCTTTTAATTTCATGGCTGCAATCACCATCTGCAGTGATTTTGGAGCCCAGAAAAATAAAGTCAGCCACTGTTTCCCCGTCCATTTCCCATGAAGTGATGGGACCGAATGCTATGATCTTAGTTTTTTGAATGTTGAGCATTAAGCCAACTTTTTCACTCTCCTCTTTCACTTTCATCAAGAGGCTTTTTAGTTTCTCTTCACTTTCTGCCATAAGGGTGGTGTCATCTGCATTATCTGAGGTTATTGATATTTCTCCCTTCAATCTTGATTCCAGCTTGTGCTTCTTCCAGCCCAGCGTTTCTCATGATGTACTCTGCATAGAAGTTAAATAAGCAGGGTGACAATATACAGCCTTGACATACTCCTTTCTCAATTTGGAACCAGTCTGTTGTTCCATGTCCAGTTTTAACTGTTGCTTCCTGACCTGCATATAGGTTTCTCAAGAGGTGGGGCAGGTGGTCTGGTATTCCCAATCTTTCAGAATTTTCCACAGTTTATTGTGATCCACACAGTCAAAGGCTTTGCCATAGTCAATAAAGCAGAAATAGATGTTTTTCTGGAACTCTCTTGCTTTTTTGATGATCAATGGATATTGGCAATTTGATTCTCTGGTTCTTCTGCCTTTTCTAAAACCAGCTTGAACATCTGGAAGTTCATGGTTCACATATTGCTGAACCGTGGCCTGGAGAATTTTAAGCTTCACTTTACTAGCGTGTGCTGCTGCTGCTGCTAGGTCACTTCAGTTGTGTCTGACTCTGTGCGACCCAGGCACGGAGGAAGGGCTCCTCCGTCCCTGGGATCCTCCAGGCAAGAGTACTGGAGTGGGTTGCCACTGCCTTCTCCTACTAGCGTGTGAGATGAGTGCAATTGTGTGGTAGTTTGAGCATTCTTTGGCATTGCCTTTCTTTGGAATTGGAATGAAAACTGACCTTTTCCAGTCCTGTGGCCACTGCTGAGTTTTCCAAATTTACTGGCATATTGAGTGCAGCACTTTCACAGCAACATCTTTTAGAATTTGAAATAGTTCAACTGGAATTCCATCACCTCCACCAGCTTTTTTCATAGTGATGCTTCCTAAGGCCCACTTGACTTCACATTCCGGGGTGTCTGGCTCTAGGTGAGTGATCACACCATTGTGATTATCTGGGTCGTGAAGATCTTTTTTGTACAGTTCTTCTGTGTATTCTTGCCACCTCTTCTTAATATCTTCTGCTTCTGTTAGGTCCCTACCATTTTTGTCTTTTATCGAGGCCATCTTTGCATTAAATGTTCACTTGGTATCTCTAAATTTCTTGAAGAGATCTCTAGTCTCCCATTTTATTGTTTTCTTCTATTTCTTTGCATTGATCGCTTAGGAAGGCTTTTTTAAATCTCTCCTTGCTATTCTTTGGAGCTCTGCATTCAAATGGCTATATCTTTCCTTTTTTCCTTTGCTTTTTGCTTCTCTTCTTTTCACTGCTATTTGTAAGCCTTCCTCAGATAGCCATTTTGCTTTTTGGCATTTCTTTTCCATGGGGATGGTCTTGATTCCTGTCTCCTATACAATGTCACAAACCTCTGTCCATAGTTCATCAGGCACTCTATCAGATCTAGTCTCTTAAATCTATTTCTCACTTCCACTATATGTCATAAGATCAATTCCTTTTAAATTTTCTTTTTGGTGTTTTTCACTAAGAGTGAATATGTTTCACCTTTTAACTTTTACTAATGACTAACGGAATGTGTGGCTCAGACAGTAAAGTGTCTGCCTACAATGTGGGAGACCTGGGTTTGATCCCTGTGTTGGGAACATCCCCTGGAGAAGGAAATGGCAACCCAATCCAGTACTCTTGCCTGTAAAATCCCATGGATGGAGTAGCCTCATAGGCTATAGTCCATGGGGTCGCAAAGAGTCGGACACGACTAAGTGACTTCACATTCATTCATTCAATGGAATGTGTAAAATAGCATTTCATCTTTGCTTTAATAATGACAAGTTAGTTATATTTTGTACCCTTGTGGTAGAAAGCATTATTCTTAAGTTTTTTTTCCCATGTATTAACTATTTTAAAATCCAAAATATCCTATGATAGCCACATTTTATTGATGAAAAACTTGAAAATACTAAGAGAGCACCTCTAGAAAATGAAAGAGGTGTCAATCCCGGCAGCCTGACCACAGATTTATTCTTTTTTTAATTATTAATTAATTTATTTATTTGGCTGTGCCAGGTCTTAGTCGCAGCACACAAAATCTGATCATCATTGCTGCATGCGAATTCTTAGTTGCAGCATGGGGCATGTAGTTCCCAGACCAGGGATTGAACTTTCCTCTGCATTGGGAGTGTGGAGTCTTAGCCACTGGATCACGAGGGAAGTCCCCCGAGCTTGTTCTGTCAGCCACTGCACTTCCTACTGGTAAACAGAAAAATCTGGTATTCCACCATTACTTATAAGAAAGTGCATCTACTTTTATTTTTTCCTTTCTTAACAATTCTTATATTTTGCACACTTTTCCTATTAGGTTACCATTTAAATTTTGATGTAATCCTCTATGTTAAACTTATATTTTTATCCCTTTTTCTTTTATTTTTCACTTCATTTATTATAACGCTTATGATCAAATTCTCAAACTTTTGCTTGATAACTTCTAGATTTCTTGTCTCTTTTAATAAGGATTTCCCATCCTAAGATTTTCAGAATATGTTTTATGTTTGATCTTATAATTGTCCTTTTATAATAAATTCTTCTAATATGAATATTTGGTTTTTATGCAAAGAACTCCAATTTTGTTTCCACAGAGATATTCAATTTTCCAAACTCCTTAATTTAGTTATTGATTTCTCTTAAAATAATTTTAAGTGTTACCTTTATCATATCCTAAGCTTCTCTAATGCTGGGATCTCTTTCTGAAGATGAACACATGTGTTTAATTACTACACCTTTTCGGAAATAACAATTACTGTGCAATGCTTTCTGACCTATTGATTAACATATCTGTTCCCTCAAATTTAGGTTAGGCTTGGATTGAAACACAAATTAACTGGCAGAGATAAACATTTACAATATTAATTTTAAAGTCAAGCTCTATTAACTCAGATCTGTTTGATTTTCTGCAAAATTTTACCCTTTTATTCATACCTTACACACCTCTTATTAGTTTATTCCTAATTACTGTGTAGCTTTATGAGTATTATCAGAAGTTTGTTCTTTAGAGTTTCTATCTTAGATATTACCAGCACCTAGGAAAGCTATCGACTTTCAAATGATACCTTTACATCTAAGTTTTTGAACCTCTAAACAGTTCTGTTAGCTTCTGTTTGATTCTCTTGGATTCTTCTATGTGTAAAAACCATTTTGGTGTAAAATTTTTACCCACCTCACTTTTGGACCATTCTACTTGGAGAAATCATTTCTCTGTAGTTTGTATTTCTATTAATGTATTTCTATTATATTTTTAAAATAATAATAAATTGAAAAGCATACCATTTATCTGGTTTCCAAGCAATGAAAATTGAGTGTGAAGTTGAATAATTATCTGATATATTTAATCAATCTATATAATTAAACTCTTTTATATAGCCCATAATTATTCTGTTGCCATAATATAATGGCTTTTTTTAAAGGCCTTTATTTTGTATGAATAATTGTTTCAACTTTCCACTTAATTTACTGTGTGGTCCATAAAGAATGAAAAAAAAATTGGAGTACATATAATGGGAGTTACCTAACATCAATATTTAGTCATTTAGTCATTAACAATACAGTTCTATAATTATCATACCCTAGTCACAGAACACCACAGATGCATCAAAGCAAAGGAAAAAATAATTAGCTAAGAAATAATTTTCCTCTAGTAAAGATCAGGAGATGAAGTAGAACTGCTCAGAGGGATGAAAGCAAGTGGATAACAAATGAATTGCTGAAGAGGGGCATTCTGGAAGAGAGCAGGAGAGTTCAGTCTAAATTAGTATTGCAATAACAATTGGGTTTCTATGAATGACAATGCTGAAAATAGAAATGAGCAGCTAATTGCAAAGCCAATATTAATTTATATATATATCTTGTACTTTGCATCAGGAGTTATTTCAGCTGCATGTGATTACTGAAAATAGGCACATATGAATTCAGTTAAAACCTTCATTTCAAAGATACCTAAATGAATGGGTGTCTTGTTCTGAAAAACATGTGTAGTTTTGTACCTAAGTCACAGCATAAATGGCAGATTGGCCATTTTGAGGTGGCTAAATTAAATGCAAATGGTGGAAACATAAAGCAGAAACAAAAATTCTCTGCTGACACCTGAACTACTCAATTTGTTTCCTGACCTTTTTCAGAGTTTCTAGATAGTTGTCAGGCCCCTAGTGTATTATGTTGGGGAAGCAACAAGCTAGGGAGAAGAAAAATTAAATAATTCCTAAAGGAATCAAAGAAAATGTTCTGATTTCAAAACGGACCAAAATTAAAGTCATAGTGCCTTTCATACATCACTAAGGATGACAACAGATCTTTCATCAATGAGAACAACATGAAGTAAATCTTAGCACCACAGTGAAGAAAACTAAGGCATACCCTCTAAACCAGTATATACCCCAAATTGATAGCCTATGCCTATGAAATTGTTCCTTCTGGGGTATTATCAGTAGAAAGTAGTGATGTATTCAGTCAAGGCCAATATTTTATGCATGCTAATATTGCAGAGTGTCCAAGATGATATGAATATTGATGAAACAGCTACGCATGTGTGTAAATCTAACTTTCTTTTACCCAACACATGTCATGCTCTCAAAGAATCAGAAACCAGCATAAGACCTCAAGCAATCACATGCTAACTGGATAAAACTTGGCCAAATTATTTGTGAAATTATATAGTATTTTTCATAAGACGAAATTTCCCTTAAACTGGTATGCTGTATTGCCTGCTATTGTGTGATAATCAGAATCTACACTTGAATTGTGTCATAAAGGAAAAGCCTTAGAAATAGGTGGGGATTCCCTCATAGCTTAGTCAGTAAAGAATCTGCCTGCAATGCAGGAGACCTGTGTTCAATTCCTGGGATCCCATGGAGAAGAAAATGGCAACCCACTCCAGTATTCTTGCCTGGAGAATCCAATAGACAGAGGAGCCTGGTGAGTTACAAGTCCATGGGGTCCTAAGAGTTGGGCATGACTTAGCAACCAAACAACAACAACAAATTGGAAATAAGTACACGTGAGTTTGATCCCAGTATTTTTTGAAGTAATAGCTAAAACTGACACAAAATATGAAGCAGCAGGAACTCCTCTTACAGTGACGATGCTAAGTCCCTTAATTTTCCCCCAAACCAACAGGCAGGGAGGTTAATTTTCCCAAATTCATACAGCTAGTGACAGAGGAGCAAGAACATAAACCCACATAGCTTGAACTGACTAGAAAATGTCACTTGAGAAACACTGGTAGTTGCTGTTTTGTAAATAAGTTCACTTGTACCTTTTTACTTATATTCCAAAAATAAGTGATACCATATATTTGTCTTTCTCTGTCTGACTTCACTTAATATGATAATCTCTAGGTTCATCCAAATGTTGCTGAAAATGGCATGATTTCATTTTTTTTTTTTTTATGGCTGAGTAATATTGCATTGTATATATGTACCACATCTTCTTTATCCATTCATCTGTTAATGGGCATTTAAGTTGCTTCCAGGCTGAGGAGCCTGGTGGGCTGCTGTCCATGGGGTCATACAGAGTTGGACATGACTGAAGAGACTTAGATGCATGCATGCATTGGAGAAGGAAATGGCAACCCACTCCAGTATTCTTCCCTGGAGAATCCCAGGGACACAGAAGCCTGGTGGGCTGCCATCTATGGGGTCACACAGGGTCAGACACGAGTGAAGCGACTTAGCAGCAGAAGCAGCATGTCTTGGCTATGGTAAATAGCACTGCTATGAATATTGGAGTGAATATGTCTTTTGAATTATGGCTTTCTCCATATACATGCCCAGGAATGGGGTTGCTACATCATACTTTAGCTCCATTTTTAGTTTTTTAAGGAACCTCCATACTGTTCTCTATTGAGGGAAGAAATGGCAATCCATTCCAGCATTCTTGCCTGGGAAATCCCATGGACAGAGGAGTCTGGCAGGTCATGGGGTCGCAAAGAGTTGGACACTCTGAGTGACTGAGCACACATATAGTGGCTGCACCAATAGGTAAAGAATCTGCCTACAATGCAGGATACTCAGGAGACGGGTGTTTGATCCAAGTCTAGAAGATTCCCTGGAGGACGAAATGGCAACCCACTCCAGTATTCTTGCCTGAAAAAATCCCATGGACAGAGGAGCCTGGCGGTCTACAGCCAAAAGATTTCAAATAGTCGGACATGACTGAGCATTGAGCAATGTTTTTCAAAAATATCAACATTCTCTCCAACAGTGTAGGAAGGTTCCATTTTCTCCACACTACAAAAGAGACTCACAGATACAAATAACAAAATTATGGCCACCAAAGGGGAAGGGGCAGGGGTAAACTAGGAGTTTGGGAATAATATACATAATACAGATAACCAGGACCTATTGTGTATAGCACAGAAAGCTATACTTCAGTCAGTCAGTCAGTCAGTTCAGTCGCCAGTAGTGTCCAACTCTTTGCGACCCCATGAATCGCAGCACGCCCTTGTAGTAACCTATAAGGGAAAAGAATCTTAAAAAGAATATATATATATATATGGGCTTCCCTGGTGGTTCAGTGGTAGTGAATCCACCTGCCAATGCAGAAGATGCAGGTTCGATCCCTGGGTCGGAAAGATCTCCTAGAAAAGGAAATGGCAACCCACTCCAGTATTCTTGCCTGGAAAATCCCAAGGACAGAGGAGCCTGGAGGGCTTCAGTCCACGGGGCTGCTAAAGAGTTGGAGATGACTTAGTGACTGAACAATAATAACAAACACCTGTATATATACACACACATAGGTATATTTTCACCTGTATATTGGGTTGGTCAAAAATTTTGTTCAAGTTTTTCTGTGACATCTTATGAACTTTTTGGTCAACCCAATATATAGCTGAATCACTGTACTGTACACCTAAAACTAACAAGATATTGTAAATCAACTACATTTAAATTTTTTAATGTAATTAATTAATTACTTTAAAAAAAAAGAAACCTTGGGAAACATACTGAAGTACATGAGAAAATGAATTCCAAAGTCATGACAGATATCTCAAGTGAAACAGATATTAAGGAAAATAATCTCTCCAGTCTTTAATTTAAAGCTATATTTTAATATATATTCTTAACATATGGATCTATAGTGTGTGTGTATGGGGTGTGTGTGTGTGTGTGTGTGTGTGTGTGTGTGTGTGTGCAGGCAATACTTGCCGGTTTCTCTTTAATATGTTTTCAGGTAGCAAATTTCTAGCCAGAAACTTTATCTGTCCATGTTTATCATTTTTGTAGATTCTAACTTTACTCTAACTTTTCTGTGAATAAGTCCCAAGAAAATAATTCTAGGGTACTAACCTACATGAAGTTAAGTATTTATATATGAATTTAGTTACATATACAGGGCTTTTGAAAATCTTTTATTTCTCTATTTTCTTAATTTATTTCTACAACCAGTAAACAATGTCAGGAATCTGTTTAATGTAATCACCATCTCTACAGCAAACAATTAGGCAAAGTCTTATGAATTTGATATTTCCAGATAACTGTAACCTATAATTTAACTTTTATAAATATAATGCTTGGGGGCACTGACATGTTTATATGGGCTTTCTTTATTTTCATCAATGGTGAAGTACTAAAACCTAAACCATTTTTAAAATTATATAAGTATTTATTTATGTCCACTTTATTCTGGAAAATACTTCAGTAACATTTAAGTTACAGTTTTTAAAAAGAGTCTACATTCAGGTAGATCTTTTCATTCATGACAGTTTTTAGAACATTCATAAGCAGAATGACTTGATTATAAATCAGATTTGATTGGTCAGAGCAGAGTTCCATTTTACTTTCTTCTACTTCACACAAAATCACTGCAGATGGTGACTGCATCCATGAAACTAAAAGATGCTTGCTCCTTGGAAGAAAAGCTATGACCAACCTAGACAGCATATTAAAAAGCAGAGACATTACCTTGCCAATAAAGGTCCATTTAGTCAAAGCTATGGTTTTTCCAGTGGTCATGTATGGATGTGAGATTTGGACTATAAAGAAGGCTGAGTGCCAAAGAATTGATGGTTTTGAACTGTGGTGTTGGAGAAGACTCTTGTCAGTCCCCTTGGACTGCAAGGAGATCAAACCAGTCAATCCTAAAGGAAATCAATTCTGAATATTCATTGGAAGGACTGATGCTGAAGCTGAAACTCCAATACTTTGGCCACCTGATGTGAAGAACTGACTCACTGGAAAAGACCGTGATGCTGGGAAAAATTGAAGGCATGAGAAGAAGGGGACAACAGAGGATGAGATGGTTGGATGACATCACTGACTCTATGGACATAAGTTTGAATAAGCTCTGGAAGTTAGTGATGGACAGGGAAGCCTGGCGTGCTGCAGTCCATGGGGTCGCAAAGAGTCAGACACAACCGCGTGACTGGACTGAACTGAACTTCATGTCTGGGTTAGCAATGAAACTGCAGAGCAAGGTAAATATCAAAAGCAAATCAATATTGAAGTTGGAGTCAACTTTTCAATATTTCACCCCCAAACTAGCAAGGTTCAATTTCGTTTCTGTATCCGTTCCGTGTTCCAGTTATCACACCATTATACCACAAATAGCCAATCAAAATTAAAAGACACAAATTTTCAAAATATCCAGGGACTTCCCTGGTGACCCGGTGATTAAGAGTCTCCCTGCCGATGCAGGTCACTGGGTTTGACACCTGGTGTGGGAAGACTCCACATGCCGTGGGGCAACTAAGTCCATGGACCACAAGTACTGACCCTATGCTCAAGAGACCATGCTCTGAGCAGTAGAAGCCACCGCAGTGCAAGGCATGCACAGGGCAACTAGAGAGCAGCCCCTGCTCATCACAACTAGAGAAAGCCCGTGTGCAGCAATGAAGACCCAGTGCAACCAAAAATATATAAAGAAAATTCAATTTAAAAATTTTAAAAAAAAATTCATATAGGGTGAAGAAATGTAAGGCCTCATGAGAAAACACTAAATGCTGAGGCCTTCTGATACATCATTATGTCCCTAATCTCCTCAACATCATTGGAAAAAATAAGCACATGCTTGAATATAAACTAGAAGGAGAATATATGTCTTGTTCATAACAGCAAGTTAAATTATTTGTTAAATGAGAAAAACAATTAGCCCATCTTCCCTGAAGTTTGAAGAAGATCTTATAAAATAAGGCCTGCACAGGAGAATTTTGGCACCCATTAAGGTCATATGTACCGTAGTAAATGCAGTCCTGGGGTTGGAAGCCAGACTGCATAGGATCCACAATAGCACTCTAGATAATTCTCGTAACATTTTTAGGACTTGATGGCCGTAGTTGTAAAGCTCTGGGCTCATGGCCAAGAGTTGCTCCAGGGGAGGTCAGACAAGCTCTTGTCTGAGATCTTAAAAAATAAAGTTAAAGGCAAAAATATGTCTAAAGAGAAAAATAAAGTACTAAGCACAGTGTCTGATAGATGGAAAGTACCTAAAAAATGTAAGCTGGTTTTAGTTTTGACTGTTATTTTATTGTTGTTTTGCCACTGAAACCAGATGACTTCAAAGATTCCTTTCACTTTAGAGACTAAATTATTGGAGACTCTTTCAACATCTGAGAACATTTACATTTATGAGTATAAGACTTCATGACTCTGCTCCTTTTAGAATAAAAAATTATTGAAAACTGGAGACAGTCAATGTTTTACTTCTTAATATTCCCAAACAGAAGTCCTGATACTCCTTAGGAGTTTTTTTCAATATTCTTATAGCATACTGGGTTGACTTTCATTTTCAGCAATCTGACTGGCTCAGTAGCCCAAAAAACTGTCTTTTCTTCCTAGATAATGTTATATATGCAGAGTCAAGTCTACAAGAAAGAAACCATCCAAAATAAGAGAGAGAGCAGGAATATTAGGCAGGATTTTGAAGACTCTCTGCCTTGGTATTTTTCAGGGTGACCAAGGACTTTGGATGCAATGGGTCACTAGAGAATAAGGAAGGCTTTGGATGTTTCCCAAAACTAGAATGTGAGATAAAACAGTGAAAGGAAGGAAAATCAGGATCTGCTCTTACTTGGCTTTCCTCTGGGTGGAAAAACAAGGTCACCCCTTATCATCACAGCCATAGATCACACAAGCCACCAGTTTCATAGTTTGCCTTTATATCTGGGAAAATCTAATCATGGAAATTAACTTAAAGTCATTCTGGCTTGAACTCCAATCACTAAGCAGAAACAAAAAACCAGCCATCATCTTTTAAAAAAGTGTAGCCTCAACCCAGGATCCTTAGTGTCCAACAGATTAATAGCATTTAAATATGAGTTCAAAATGTTAAAAAAAAAAAAGAGAGAAGATGATGAGGGAAATGTTTTTAAAAAGAAAAAATTAACATACACACAAAAAGCAATCAGGAACAGGGATCAGTAGACATACAAAAATCTGCAAAAATTCACTTCATTTGTGCAATGTAAAATAATCCTACGTATCTAAAAAAGTAGAGAGGATATTTTAAATATAAGCAAGAAATATGAGGCCATAAAAGTCTATAGTATTTGAAAGAAAAATTATTTCCATAACGATAAATATAAATATTAACATTAAAAACCCAATGGAAAGATTAAGCATTATATTAGATCAACTGGAAAGAAGTAGTAAACTAGCAGTTTCATCAAGAGTCACCCAGAATCATCAAAATAAGAGACGGGTCACATAAAACAAATAATTGGAGTTGTTTCAGGACAGAACTGGGTGAGAGAAAGACAATGAGACAGGTTGGGACCCAGGACACTCTGCTGCGGTATTTGTACCTGGCAAACATCTCCTCCAGCAACAGATCCAAAGAAACTATAAGGGACTAAAATTAACTGTGTGCATGTGCAGTTGGGGGCAAATGATGGACACAAGATTCAAAAAGACGAAACCTAACCGCCACTTTTGAAAGGCCAGAAGCAAAAGCAGAGTGTCTGGAGCAAAAGCATGCCCTCTGCTTACACCACCACCTACAGGGTGCTCCGTGCAAGAAAAGCTATGACAAACCTAGACAGTGTATTAAAAAGCAGAGACATCACTTTGTTGACAAAGGTCTGTGTAGTCAAAGCTATGGTTTTTCCAGTAGTCATGTATGGATGTGAGAGTTGGACCATAAAGCAGGCTGAGCGCCAAAGAATTGATGCTTTTGAACTGTGGCGTTGGAGAATCTTGAAAGGTCTCTTAGCCTGCAAGGAGATCCACCCAGTCAATCCACCCATGTGCATGCTCAATCGCTCACTGGTGTCCAGCTCTTTTCAACCCCAGTGGACTGTATGTAGCCCACCAGGCTCCTCTGTCCATGCAATTTATCAGGCAAGAATACTGGAGTGGGGTGCCATTTCCTACTTCAGGGGATACTCCCGAGTCAGGATCATACCTGTGTCTCCTGAGTCTCTTGCATTGGCAGGCGGATTCTTTACCACTGAGCCACTTAGAAAGCTACCATATCACAATATATACATACCAGTTTGTCATCATTTTGATAATGAATTAATGATAAAATCAGAGTGGTTGAATAACCTGCCCCAAATCACAGGAAAAAAAATCCAATAAAAGTTTTGATAATGTTTTTATGAAACGGACAAGAGCAGTGAGCCAAAAATATTAGACAGTCTTACCTATTATTAGGCCAACAAATCAGTAAACAGAGCTTGGAAACAAACCTTCCTAATAATAAAAGGGAAATCACTGGAACAGAAGTGACCTAGCAGCTGAGTGGAGAAAACATAAGAGTCTTCAGTTAGGAGGTTCTGGGACAACATGATGAACCCTAAGGAAAAACTCAGCTAACTTAGCTCAGTTAGAGCTCTGTGTCAACACAGACAGAAAGTGTTCTAAGTGGGCCAAAGAAAGAAATCTAAAAATAAAACCTCTCATTGTATCTTGGGTGATACTTTATTGGCTGTGTTCCTCCCAGGACCAGAACTGGGTGGGCTTGTCATAGGTTGCCAGGCTATAGATGCCCTCACCCCACCCCACACCCCACTCACATGCTGGCATAGTCTGGAGGAGGATTCTGGGGAGGAGGCACACCCCTGCCCTTTAGCCCAATACATGCACGCGCGCGCACACACACACACACACACACACACACACACACACACTTCTCTGGAGGTCACCCACTGTAGGCCCACGGTCCTGCTGTGTATTTTCCCCTCCCTGGGGACACAGACTCTGCCTGCTTCTCTGTCATCTGTCTGATAGAGGGGCAGCTCCAAGCAGAGCCAGTGGGCACCTCCAAAGCACAGCCCTTTCTCTAACTTGGAACACACAGCCCACTAGACCTCTGAGCATCCTAGGGCCCTGCCTTGAGGGAGCTCCCTCCCCAGCCTCTGGCTAAGGGGCCTGGCTGCCCGGCAGCTCCTCCGGGCTGAGCCTCCAGCCCCGCCCAGTTGCCCTCCTAGCTCCTCCTCCGTGCAGCCTGGGACCCAGAGCTCAGCCCTGCCGTCTCCGCCTGTCTGTCTGTCCTGGACACAGCCAGGAAGGGGCCATCTGAGGCCTGAGGATGAACTGGAAGGAGCTGGCAGGGGTGGCAAGGGACAAAAGCCAGTCTCATGAGGCCTGTGGGGTCATCCTGGGCTTGACTCCACCTTGCAGGACATTCTCTAACCTGCGTTCTCTAACCCGGAGGACGGTGCAGAAGGAGAGCGGGCTAGTGCCTGCCTTCTCTGCGGCTGCCCCTTCTCGAGTGCAGAGAGCCAAAGTTGGTATTAAACTAAAATTTTGGGGCCTCCAAAAAAATAATAATAATAATAGATGGGAACTTTCCTGGTTGTCCAGTGGTTAAGATGCTGCCAATGCAGGGGACTCAGATTGGACTCCTGGTCAGGGAACCAGGATCCCACATGCCTCTCCATCAAAAGATGTAAAAGAGAAACAATATTGCAATAAATTCAATGAAGACTTTAAAAATGGTCCAAAAAAAAAAAAAAAATGAAAATACAGGACCACATCTTTATGAACTGAATATAGGAAAGAATTTCTTGAGCAAGACAAAAGAGCAAAAATCATAAAGGAAAATACTGGTAAATTCAATGATTTTAAGAGTTTTTACAAAAATTTGTATGAAAAACACTATAATGCAAATAAAATGGCAAGTCATAACACTGGCCAAGACATATGCAACCCCATATAAGTGAAAGTGGATTCAAATCCTGGTTAAATAAAGAACTAAAGATCACTAAGAAGAACTCTATATAAAAAATTTTAAATGTTATATAAACAAACATTGCATTTAAAAAGGACACAGAAATGTATACAGTAAGTGCAAAATGCTCAGTCACACGGAAAATCAGGGGAATGCTGATTTAAATCAACCAGGTTACCATTATATATGGCAAATGTGAAAAATCTGATGATACCAAGAATTTATAATATATAAAAATGAGAATTTGCACGCTAATAGTAGGCATGCCACGTGATACAACCATTTTGGACAAAATTTAGCAAGACTGTAAAGTTAAGGAACTACCCACTGGCAATAATTCCTTCCTCTAGCCTTATGCCTTGAAATGCTGAGAAGTGTGCATGAAGAGACTTGTAAAATATTCATGGGCACGTTGTTTGTTCTGTTAAAACAACCAAGGCATCCTCAAGCACATGCTTGAGTGTATCTAACAGAATAATACACAGCAGTGAAAACCACTGTTTTTCATTTCTATATCATCATTTTCATATGAAACTATGAATATAAATCTCAAAAGATACTGAGTACAACAAAACCAAGTTACAGTAGATGGATAATGTGCTTATATACAGTTGAAAAAAGCTATATACTCTTTTCAGAATAAACATATGAGGGTTAAAAACATAATGCAAAGTAGAGAAATGATAAACATCACTAGCTGCATGGAGAGTTTGCAATGGTGGAGGAGACCCAAGGCATTTCAAATATATTAAAGTTTTATTTTTGGAGCCGGGCCCTATGCGTCAGGAAGTTGGTTTGAGTTTGTTGTGTAATTTTTTGTAAGTCTGATACATTTAATAAAATGATTTAAATGAATTATAGATGCTTTGGAGATCAGGACATATTAAAAAAAAAATCTGATGAAAGTCACTAAGGATCAGACGAGGTACTGAAAACACATGTCAAATGTCAATCCACTACAGTCTAAGTAGAGAGAGTTGAACTTGCAGTGTCCTAATTAGTGGGTCGTGTCTTTTTTCTTTTGCTCTCAATAAAGAAGCTAGCAAGCTATGTTAAGAAATAAATGCTGACTGCTTAATGAAGCGAGCTAGCTGGCCCAGTTCTCCTCATGTAACACCAACTCCTCTCAGACTTGCTCTCAGAAGTATTATGTTATGTCTTGTCAAGTGACTGCAGGTCATTCTGCAAGAAAATTAAAATGACAAATGTCAAGGTGCTTTTGCATTAGTGAAATCTGAGGCCCGTTTTTCTCCAGAAATATCCTTGTTTTCTACTAAGTATGAACTTGTTATATCGATGCCACAATATTAAAAATTCCCCAGCATCATCAAAAAATGGGTATTAATTGTTAAAAATTAGGTTATTAGTTATTAATTAATGACAACTCTACACCTTCACTTTTGGAAAAGGATTCCATACCTAGCAGATCTTTGATCTTATAATAGAATCACAGGGTAAGAAGACAAATCTTATTATTGCTTTCCCAAGTGAGGATGTGATTGGTTTTCCATAAAAAATACTAGTGAGAGTGTCTTCATTTACCTCAGAAAAATCTGCACTAAGTTCTACTCTCACTTATAAAAATCAAAGGTTAAAGCTGAAAAATATGAGGGTAAATTAATTTATAAGTATGAATATATACATAATTATGAATATGGTCATATGTATGAATATGTAATATACAGATTGATTTATATATAATTAATATATGTATAAAATTCACAGATTTGCATTTGAACATTTTATTTCCACATACAATCAAACTGGCAAAAATATAGCAGACATCACCAGCACATACAATCCCAGTGATTCAGATGGATTTTTACACCAAAGAAATTGTTTTTGCTCATTAAAAGTTTATTTAACTAAGCTAAAAAGGCATTAATATATTTATAGTACTTATGTTACAAAAACTTAATGCTTAGGTAATAGCACACTCATCATCATGATTTCCTTTGTATTTGTCTTATTCACTGTAGGCCTAACATTTTATTTCATTTAAATATTTATTTATTTATTTGGCTGTACAGGGTCTTAGATGTGGCATGTGAACTCAGCGCAGCGTGTGGAATATATTTCCCTGACCAGGAATGGAACCTGGGCCTCTGCATTGGGAGCATGGAATCTTAGCCACTGAACCACCAGGCAAGCCCCTCTAAAATTTTAAGTTTCAGATTATTCATCGAGATTTCCCTCTGCTCCTAGAAAGATAAATCACCACCTCTTCCCTCAGCCAGGACTTTGTCTTGGGCTGCAAAGTCTGCTGAGCTCAAACTATTTAGCTGTCATCACTATATTATGGAGAAACAAAATTAAATGAAAAGACCCTTTGCTCTGAGTGGTTCTTAAAATAACTGGAAAGAGATTCTGGGACTTGAGAGCTAACAGCTACTTCCCAGAAAACGGGAAGTTTAAGTTGTAGATATTTCAATGGTCTAAACACCCACTGTTCACAACACAAGAAAAAGTAAGTATTTTTTGTAACGCTCGTTTTTCTAGAGTATTTCTGACCTATATTTGAGGTTGTAAAAGAGAGCACCTTAAAGGTATGTAAGCAAACTATATAAGTGAATAAAATCGTTGACCCAGTTTGCTTCAATATCTTTTTGTGAAATCAGTGCATTCATTCTCCTTTGAGTCTCAGCTTATACAGATTTCCTGGGTTCAGGCCAATAACAGTGACTGGTAAATTTTGCCAGGAAAAAAAAAAAAAAACCTGAGTGTTGCTTCTAAGATACCAGCATATGGAGAAATGTTCATTGTGATCTTTTGTTTGGAACTTTTATGTTTTCAGTAATATGTTTTCTGGATGAGGCAAAGCCTATCACAAAACAAAAATTACTGTTCCTATAGAGGAACAGAGCAAGTCACATCCCCCCATCTCTCCTGGATTCAAAACACAGACCCCTGACCCCCATTTGCCTTCATCTGCCTCATTTCTATTCATCTCAACTGCACACCCACTTCCATCAACCCCCACCAAGCCCTTGAAAATCCAGGTCAACAACCCTTACCCCTAGTCCCCTCAATCTTAAACTACTCCTAAATCCTTATTGCCTAGTCCTGATAATTTCTCAAAACTAACTTACCTGTGAAGAGTCTCTTTTTCTATCATCTTCTTTGAAGTGGCCTACTGCTTACTGTTTACTAGGAAAGGTGCCTATTGTCATAGGTAGTACTGGAGATGGTTACTCGTGCCCACAAGAAATCACCTCCCCCAGTATTCACATTCTTTACTTCCTCCCACACACTGACCCCAAGCTCAGCCAGATGGTTGTCTCTTCTAACCAAGAGGATATCCGCAAACAGGATGAAAGTAGAGACTAGTGCTTCTGGATCAGTTTGCCTTCTTGGGTCACAGCCCCAACAGAGTCTGGCCTCTTGGAGGCTGAAAGACCATACGCCCTTTAGCCTGCCCTGGTGGACTCAGGCCCTGCAGGCTCCAGCTGGTTACACCCAAAGGATGACCCCAAGCAAGACAAGCAGAAGAGGCCCCCAGCCAACCCACAGAATTTCAGCAGGGAAATGGTGGTCTTTCTAAGCTGCTAAGTTCGGGGATAGTTTATTATAAGCTCTGAATCAGAGACTGGCATCTAGAGGTAGGGTGCTACCATAAAAAAATGCTATTTCTTTTATAAAGCCAGATCTACCATCGAGACTGTTTAGGAATTTATTGAATATAATAATGTGAAACCAAGACCCCAGTTTTTATTTCCTTCCTGGACTTATAAGAAAACTATAAACTTACAGAGCAATTTTTTCTCTTTAGCTTTAGATTAAAATAAGGTGAAGGTGAGTGAACAAGAACCCAAAACTCTGGTAGAGTAATTGACCTTTTGTATTTTTCAGTGGTGTTTGAAGAGTTAAGTACAGTTTATGGAGCAGATTCTCAGGCTCTGCTCCTACAGGACACAGGTATTTTGAGAGCTAGATCTCTCCATCTGATGTACAGTCTTTTCTTAATTTTAACCAAAGATATTAATGGATAAATTTTGCTAGTTCTCAGTATTTCTCCCCTTTTTTTTTTTCTAAAACTTTTGATGCCTGCCTACTGCCTTTAGTCTCTACAAAAGTCTTGTATAAGATGGCACTTGATATGTTCAATATATCACTGTATCATGTTGTTTCTCAAAGAGGATTATGATCTTCAAACTCGTCTTTTCCTGAAAAAGCTGGGAGTTCTTGCAAATGATCTTCCAGATGTACTCTTCTCATGCTACGCTTTTGTTCTTTTCTTTCTTCCAGAAAGTCATAGCTTATGGATTAGCCCAGTTGCTACACAACTGAGAATAGGCCATGGTCTCTTCTGAATGTAAAAGGCACAGTCCATTTGATTTTCCCTGGCGCCCTTAAGTCACTTAGACAGATCCCTCAAATTATACAAATCCACCTGAGAGAAACTCTCGAATTTACAGTGACCTACTAAGGACTGTCCTACTGAAAGGTTCCACTATAGTGTAGACTCTAGCTGTGTGCCTCCTGAAATTGATATTTAATAAAAATTCCATACTATAAAAACTAATTCTCTTTGCGACTCAAGTATACACTAAAGACTGATGCAGCATAAAATAAACCTAAAATATCTAAGTCACAAGGAATGGACCTAGAATGGGTTGGAAAACAAGCCAAGTCCATGGGAATATTATGACTGACTAGTTGTTTTGATTCCTTACAAGATACTTTAAAATTTTTCTGCAAAATTCACTGTTTTCCATGAAATAAAGCCTACTGTTCTCTTAAAATTTTAAAAAGATTTCTGTTATTTATTTCAAAAATATATAAGAATTTGAAAGATGGAAATCTCAGAGATTCTAATGCCACATGCCCTATGAAGCTTAATAAATGTTAATAATAATTAAAAAAAAAAAGCCTAGAAAATTCATTGTTGATTTGGGGACTGAGAAATGGCAGAAGCTAGAAAATTAACAAGAAGGCTGGAGAAGGAAATGACAACCCACTCCAGTATTCTTGCCTGGAAAATCCCATGGACGGAGGAGCCTGGTGGGCTACAGTCGGACACGCCTGAGCGACTTCACTACACTACTACTGGGGACATGAAGTGAACTCCAGTCAGATCCACTAAAAGGTCACCAAAGTTTAAGGAAGTTGGATCCACTTGGACTAAAATGTAAGGTGTATTTCAAAATGAACCTTCTATGGAAATAAGTTGAGAAAGCAATTTACCAACTGCAAAATGGAATACCATTTATCAAAAAGGAAAGTCAAACCCAGGTTCCCAAAAGACAGAGACAACCACAAGAGAGAGCCACAAATGAAGGAAACTTCCAGAAAGCAGAGGACCCAGTTAAGGAAGATTCCCTACCCAAGGTTATATATCCACTGGATTACTGCAACGCTGTGGACCAGTAATATCTGTGTCTCTCATTCACTCCATTAGTGAATTGCATTGTTGGGGATTATCCCGTCCTTCACCATTGATGGCAGGTGTGTGCAGAGGGTGGTGAGGAGGAAATATAAGTTATCACTGGAAGTTCACAGTTGTCTAGATAAAGACAGGTTGTCCCCCAAAGAGCTGCATCTACCAGATCCATCTACGGATTATCTGATGCAGATGCTGATCTCAGGGGCTGAGCTTGGTACCCTGTATGGATGAGACTTTGAAGGTCTTGAAAGCAGGTAAGTATACTTCACACATGAATCACTGGGACCAGAAGGCAGCCTGTGATAGACTCTTACACTCATGGATCCAACTAAGTTCATGACTTGTGTTAGTGATGCCCGTGTGGGCTTCCCTCCATCCCCAATGCAGGGTGCGGCCATGTGACCTGATTTGATCAATAAGGATCTGAGCCAGTGTAACACAGGCAGAATTTTAAGCATGCATACATTGAGCCTTGCCCTCTTGGAATGCTGTTTTAAGGCTGTGTGTGAAAAATTTAAGTGTGATCTCATTGAAATTAACACAGACACACACAGGAAAAAGAGATCCAGCATCTGGGTCATCCCAGCTGAGCTCACTGACACAACGCAACCCCCCACATGAATCTGGGCAAGACCAGCTGAAGAACTTCCAGCTCACACACATGATGAGGAAAGTAAAATGGTTTTTTTCAGGTCATTGTTTGCAGGGCAGTATATGCAATAACATATAATTGATACAACCACCTCTTCTCTATCACTGCTATTTATTGCCTAATTTCTTCCAAGATAACCAGAAATTTTCCTGACGGTTGTTGCTCTAGCTGCTACTTTCTATTTACTTCTCTCCTATTTTTGTTCTAAAGGATTTCAGTAAGTTCTCTTTTCCTCTGACTCTTCAAATCACAATCTTTATGGTTCCTTACCTTATTCATAAGAGCATTAATCTTCCAAATATTTTGCTACTTAGAAACATAACCATACCTTCAGTCAAAGAACAATTCAAGTTGTTCATTTGATTCATATGTGTAACATGTGATATAATATGAAAGAAACACTTTAGGGTCAGATGAACTTAAAAGCCAGCTTTGTCATCTATTAACAATTTATCCCTGTATAAATAGTGAGTAAACATAGGCGCTCAATAGGAGTAGGCTAATACTATTATTATTATCATGCTATTATTATACTATTATGCTAATATTATTATTCTTAGTATGACTAATTGATCCAATCTTATTTTAGAAATAGAATTTACTAATTAGGCAAATTAATTAAAAGATCTTCAGTCCAATATTTCTCCAAATTAAATCTGTAAAGAAACATAAGGATGATCATATAAGGGCATAAAGTTGAGTCGTTATCACTAATGATTGTTTGGTTGTTTTTTAAAACAGGAAATCAAGGATTAGCAAATGTGAAACTCAGAAATCTGTGTTTGACATCTGAATTTATCATTGTGATTTTCATCAGTCATTTCTCCTCCATGTCCCTCTCTGTTCCTTATTTACAAATAGCATTAGCTATATCACAGATTTATTATGCAGTCTAATTATGTAAAAGAGCAATTGGCTATTTATTGGGTTGATCAAAATGTTTGTTTGGGTTCTTCCGAGACATTACTGAAAATCCCAAATGAATGTTTTGGCCAATCTAATTAAAAAAATAAAAGAGCTCACAAATGATTGATCTATCATGTTATAATAATGAATTTTCCTTAATGTACACGTTTTAAAATTTGCAGATAAAAAAACTCAGACCTCCAAAAAGCATTCCTTCTGGTACCAAAAAACACTTTTTGCAATAAGAGAACACAGCAACCTACTGGTATTAACCAGTTATAAATAGGTTCTGTTCCTATATTCTAGAGTTTCCCAGGTGGCTACGCAGTAAAGAATCCACCTACCAAAGCAAGAGACGCAAGAGATGAGGGTTTGATCCCTGGTTTGGGAAGATCCCCTGGAGGAGGAAATGGCAACCTGCTCCAATATTCTTGCCTGGAAAATTCCACGGACAGAGAAGCCTGGCAGGCTACTATCCATGGGGTCACAAAGAGTCAGATATGACTGATTGAGCACACATAGAACACATACATGCCTGTATTCTAACATTTATGCCTCATTAAAATGAGTCAAATATTTTCTCTTAAGAACTTGCAGTTAGCTTAGTGTTTGAAAATAAAAAATATCTCATGAAAATGAACAGCTCATTTTTAAAGTGAGTAACTGAAAGAAAAACAAATTGCAGTTTCTATCATATATGATATTCTTCCAACCCACGAACGTAATGAACAGTCCTTCCAACTCCCCAGGCATTCAACTCCTGTCTACACTACAGAGAAGAACCTGAATGTTTCACATCCTGCTGAACTCTTTCCTGACACCCGCACCGATCCCAAAGCCCATGCCATAGCACCTTATGCAACTTTTTACCCTAAGGGTGCACATTAAGATGTCATCATCTAATAATCAGTTCCCTTGTGTGTTTTTCCAGCCAGATTATGAGTTGAATCAGAGTCTATATTTTACTTTTGCATCCTCAATTCCTAGCACAGCAACTGGCCTAGAATAGGTAGCCAGAAAATGCTTAAGAATCTTGGTGAATAAAATAATGAGCAAATTAAGCTATTTGAGTTACCGTAAATATCAAAAAAAAGATGACTAAACTTCTGACATATTTTTTTTTATCGCCAAATATTTCTAACACAAATTGAGCACCTTGAGTTCCATGCCAAAGAGAAACCTCAGAGCACACCCTGGAGGCGCCAGGGACTGTCTGTCTTCAGTCTGAACCAGTACCTTAAAGCTAATGGCTTATTGCCTTTTGAAGCACCAAAAATTCCAGGTGTCCCCAAGGGACTCATTATAGAGAACACATGCCAAGTTTCTGAAAAGGTAAAAGGCAGAGGAAAGAGAGAAGTGCTTGAAATCATTTACACCTAAATTAGGAGGCACATTTCTTCATAGGGAAAGAAAGAGCGTGTAGTGTGTGTGAAATCATTACCACAACCACCATCATCACCATCGCCATCACTGACATAATCACTACCATCGTCACCATCACCATCACCTCCACCAACACCTTCACCAACACCTCCACCATCACCTCCATCATCACCATCACTGCCAGCCTCATCGTCACTACCACCATCACAATTAAACCATCACCATCATCATTATCATCAACAAAAGTTAAATCCAAGGCCAGTAGATAACTAACTCACCTACTAAGACTCCTCAGCCAGATAGATCTCTCCCTCTCTTTCTGAAAACCCATTATCATGCATGAATTTGAAAGTTATGCAATTTAAAGGTACACTATTTCAATTAGTTATGGAAAGACTTTAAACTTTAAAGGGAATTTTATCAAAACCATGTTTAAATACAGTTTTTTAAAAAGCCAACTTTAATAGTAAAATTATTACTATAAAATTATTATTAAAAAGTTAGATATTAATGCAGCAATTCTGATTTATAGAAGATAGAAAATATGAATTCATTTATAAAGAATTGATGGGCTCACTTTTCAATATCCTTTCACTTGAGCATAAAGACATATTCATTGGAAGGACTGATGAGGAAGCTTAAACTCCAATACTTTGGCCACCTGATGTGAAGAACTGACTTTTGGAAAAGAATCTGACACTGGGAAAGATTGAAGGCAGGAGGACAAGGGGATGGCAGAGAATGAGATGGTTGGATGACATCACCAGCTCAATGGATATGAGTTTGAGCAAGCTCCTGGAGTTGGTGATGGACAGGGAAGCCTGGCGTGCTGCAGTCCATGGGATCACAAAGGGTCAGACAGGACTGAGTGGCTGAATTGAGCCAAAAGGAAAGCTCAAAATAAATCCCTAATACCTATCTTAGTAGAAAAAGTGCCTGTATCATAGAAAGTTTATAGGTGCCAAAAACAAAATTTTAGTATACAAAATTTAATAGACACATTTAAGTTTATATTTTAAAAGGCTTAAGTAATCTATAACTGATTTTAAAAAATAAAATAACAAATAATATTTTGATATCTAAAGTATAATATAGTTATTCAACATGGAAACATCTGGTTTGTATAAATTTACTGCTAAAACGAAAGAGAAAAAAAATCAGTTGAACTCTGCGTGGAGCCTCGAGAGAAACTGGGACAGTGACACAGTTCAGGCCAGCCAGGAACTCAGGATTGCACTGTTGCTTTAGATCTGAACTGACAGGAGATCTTAGCCAAGTTACTTAAGCTTTGGGGCATAGGCTTATGGATTTATAAAATGAGTGTCTGCTACTAGATAGCGACTCTGTCCCTTCCACTTCCAGTGCTCAGATGCAATGATTGTGCCTCTGAACTGCTTCTGGAAGCCAGCATAGATGGCACATGGACAGATAGCCAATGTAACTTCTGTCCACATGTTAGGTCAGATGCCTCTGAACTTCAACCTTCTCTCCTTCTCTGTCTTCCAAGTGAGGGAACATAATCTTGGCCATCTTCCTTGATTCTGAAAATGCTTCTTTTTCTGTCATACTTTTCCGCTCACCCCCTTTTCCCTTGAGGCACCAGACGGAATGAGAGTATGACTTCAAACAGAAGTGAGAAGTAAAAAAGATTTATCCTAACTGAACCACTGCCCCCATGCCCCCATCGACAATCATCACCAAACCACAGCCTACCTGATATGTGTTATGTATACACACATGTACATGTGTACATACATGCGTACATATGCACACAACCTATACTGGGTTTCACACGGAACACTTTCACTCTTCTAATATTCTCCAACCCATTCTCATACACATATTTTCCAGATCAAAAAGGAGAAAAGAACTACTTATGTAACTTTGATACAACTACTTTTCTTTCCCACTTTTAAATTATTTTTTCCCTGTTCAATTTTTCAATCATTACTAAGAAAAGAAAATGTACATCTTAGGGAAAAATGGATGCCCAGAACTTAAAACTGAATAATCACTCAAGCAGAAAAAAATTTGAATTAAATAGATGTATACTAAATGATCTAGTAGATTAACAAAACTGATTATTCACAAAACAAATTTTAAGTTTATAAAACTGAAATTTTCCTGGACTATTAGTACCCTCCCCCAGTGACTTATATGGAAGTATTGATTTCAATTTAAAATTGCTTATAGTTTTACTTAAAATGTCATTTTAGCAAAACCAGTATTACAATATCTTGCTTTAATACCTACAATAAGAAATAGATCTTATAAAAAAGATCTATTTTAATATTGCATAAAATATTATAAGGTAGATAGATACTATTATTTTCACGATATCACTGTGTGAGAAAATTAAACACAATTATGTAATTGGCCCAGAAACACCATGGAACTCGGATTCTCCTACGGGCTCTAGGTTTAATTATTTCAGTAATATGTATGCTATTAACTTCTAAGACATGAAAACATATGAGACACCAATCCTACACCAGAAAGACAAAGGTTCCCCTTAGGCCACATGTCATTTATTATCTGAGAGTCCTGTGGAAGACCATTTTTGTGAAACCCCATGAAGGCATATGCCAAACACTCACCATAACCTTGAACGACTTAAGGTTGCACAGATCGGTCTCATTCATGAGCCCCTTTAATCTGTTTGTGTTTTCACTTTGTCTCACCTCTTTGGTTAACATTTTATTAATTTAAGACAGACTGTTCAAAATAATATTTTGATTTGACCGAAACCTCTTCTTTTGTGCATCAAGGTGAGTCCTTGAATTAAAATACCATGTTTTGAAATCTGAGGAGTAAGTTCATGTTTATTCTTTTCTAAGTTTTATAAACTTTGATCACCTCTCCTTTCTGACTTCCCAAAGAGTTCTTTTAAATGCATTAAATAAAAAATTCAAGAGGTGAGACAGTTCCAATTTCAAAGCCCTAAAATTTCAAAGGAAACCAGAAACTTGTTATTCAGTCATGTCAAGAAGAATTTAAAAGAAAGTCTTTCTAAAAGTAAAAAATTCTGATTTTGAGATAGTCTCTGCTCTAAGTGACATTGAAAAAAAAAAAAAAAAGTCTCAAGGACGACTGCACTGTGTCCATTTCTTAAATCAAATGCTCTAACAAAAGAGAAAACTGATTGCTCATATATTTTCCAATTCAAAAGCATCCTCGTATCTTAAAATTTATCAAAAAAGATATAAAATGTCAGTATTATTAATTAGAATGATGTAAATAACTGTAGGTCTTTAATGGCAAAATGCTTGCAATAATTCCTTCCAGTACTAGCAATTTTGCTTTTCAGAGCATTGCCACACAAGATTCAAGGCAATTGTGAAAATAATTTTTACAGAAAATGAGTAACCTTTTTCTCCCAGATTTTCTCCTTTTTCTTTATTTCTTTTTTAGAAAGTTTTTATTGGAGTATAGTTGATTTACAGTGCTGTATTAATTTCAGGAGTATAGCAAACTAAATCAGTTATACATATACATATATCCACTCTTTTTCAGATTTGTTTCCCATATAAGTCATTACAGAATATTGAGTATAGTTCCCTATACTATACAGTGCATCTTTATTAATTATCTATTTATGACCTAGGTTTGATCCCTGGGTTAGGAAGATCCCTTGGAGAAGGGAAAGGCTACCCACTCAGTATTCTGGCCTGGAGAATTTCATGGACTGTATAGTCCATAGGGTCACAAAGAGTCAGACAAGACTGAGTGACTTTCACTTTATATATAGTAGTTTGTGTATGTTTATCTTAATCTCTTAATTTATCCCTTTTCCCCACATTTCCCACATTCCCCATAAATTTGACTTGGACATCTGTGAGTCTATTTCTGTTTTATAAAAAAGTTTATTTGCATCATTTTTTTTCTAACTGGTTCCTTCTCTTTTTCAAGTCTCTCAACTTAAAAAATAATACAACTCCACCCCATCCCCACCTTCATGTTTCTCCTTTCTCACCTTTTCCACAGGCAAACATCTCCAAGCTCATGGGCTGCATGCCATCTCCATTGCTTACTTCTAATCAGCCTACTCCAAAAAAATCTACAAATCCTCTGTACCACATGCATCAGCCAAGGTCTCTGGTGTTATTCCTGCTGCTCCATCTAACAAACCACTGGGGCTTACCTCTCCATGACTTGTGGGCAGCATCCCAGGGCAACCCTGTGCAAACTACTAGAAAACTCTTTAGGGGTGCATCACTGCAGCACTACTCACAGGAGCCAGGATATGGAAGCCACCTAAGTGTCCATCGACAGAGGAATGGATAAAGAAGATGTGGTGCATACACAGTGGAATATTACTCTGCCATAAAAAAGAATGAAATAGTACTATCTGCACCAACATGGATGGACCTAGAGATTGTCATACTAAGCAAAGTGTCAGACACAGAAAAACAAATATCATATGCGATTGCTCATATGTGGAGTCTAAAAAAATTATACAAATGGACTTATTTACAAAATAGAAACAGAGTCACAAAAGTAGAAAGCAAACTTATGGTTGGCAAAGGTGAAAAGTGAGGGAGGGAGAAATGAGAAGATCAGGACTGCCATATGCACAACAGTATACAAAAAACAGATAACCAACAAGGACCTAATGTATAGCACAGAGAACTATACTCAGTACTCTGTAATGACCTACATAGGAAAAGAATCTGAAAAACAGTGGATACATGTATTAATATATGTATAATGGACTCACTTTGCTGTACATCTGAAACTACAAAACACTGGAAAGCAATTATATGCCAATAAAAATGAAAGAAAAAAGAAATTGTTTTTACTTATACTTCATGGCACCCCACTCTAAACACTTTCTCCTACTTCCCTAAATGTTCCTTCTTGGTCACCTTTGACCTTTCTCCTTCTCTCTGAACATGACATGTTGGTTTTCCTCAGAACTCTGTCCTAAGCATACTTTTTTCTCAAACTACCATCTCTTCTTGGCACCTTTATCTGTAGTCATACCTTCAATTACATGCAGAAAATTGCAAAATCCCCATCTCCATCCAAGATACTGCTCTTGAATTCCAGGCCATCCATCCAGTCACCCTCCAGACAACTTCACTTGGATGTTTCACGAACCTCAAAGATCACTGAACGGTTCCAAGTTCAGTTCAGTTGCTCAGTTGTGTCCGATTCTTTGCGACCCCGAGGACTGCAGCATGCCAGGCTTCCCTGTCCATCATCAACTCCCGGAGCTTGCTCAAACTCATATCCATTAAGTCAGTGATGTCATCCAACTATCTCGTCCTCTGTTGTCCCCTCCTCCTCCTGCCTTCAATCTTTCTCAGCATCAGGGTCTTTCCCAATGAGTCAGTTCGCATCAGGTGGCCAAAGTGTTGGAGCTTCAGCTTCAGCATTAGTCCTTCCAATGAATATTCAGGACTGATTTCCTTTAGGATTGACTGGTTCGATCTTTTTGCTGTCCGAGGGACTCTCAAGAGTCTTCTCCAGCAGCACAGTTCAAAAGCATCAATTCTTCAGTGTTTCACTTTCTTTATGGTCCAACTCTCACATCCATACATGACTACTGGAAAAACCATAGCTTTGACTATATGGACCTTTGAATGGTTCCAAAGCTGAGCTTAATATTTTCCCTTCAGAACCCTTTTCTCTGGGACTTCCCCTGGCGTGTGGCTAAGACTCCACACTCCCAGTGCAGGGTGTCCGGGCTCAATCCCTGGTCAGGGAACTAAAGTTCACATGCTGCAACTAAGACCTGATGCAGCCAAAAATATAAAAAGAACTTTTTGTCTCCCATTGCAAGCTAAGTGATAAACAGCACCCTAACTTTTTCAAGTCAGAAGACATATCTTTCTTTCTTTTACCTCTCCCTCCACATGGAATCAGTCACCATGTCTTGTCAACTATACCTTTTACACATCATTCAGATGTGTCTTTACTTCATCTCTAACCACCTGGTCAAAGCCACCACTCTCACTATCCTGGAGTTCATATTGCAGTGATCTTACCCATAGCTTAATTCTGAATTGTGCTTGAATTTTCTCCCTTAAAACCATCCAAAGACTTCCTAATGCTGTTACTTCATCTTCAAAAATGGCCCTTGTAGGATTAGCCCCTGATTCCTTCTTCCAGCCTCAGCTCATAACATTTCACGTTTTTGGATGAATCCCACATCCTGGTCTGCCATTACTCCAAGTGGGGCCACAGCTTTTTGGTTACCCTGCCCATAAAAGACTGAAATATATTTATCATCCTCTTGAATACCAGGAATGCAGTGCAGCAGAAGTGATACTGGGTCAGTCCCAGACCTGGTCTTTGAGAAGGCTGGCAGCACATGCTTCCTCCTCTTGGAATATTCATCCTGGAATCCCCCTTGGAATGCGGCCACCATGCAATTATTAATAGAAGCCCAAATTGCACAGTGAGCTCCCAGCCAGACAGCCAGCACAAATTGCCTGTCTTAAAAGTGAGCCATCCTACATGCTCCAGCTCCATGAAGCCCAGCTGAATTTACATGGGGCAAGAAGACAGCCCAGCTAACACCAGTAAACCTATAAAATCATGTGGGATGATGAAGGAGTTGTGAGGCCACTAATTTGGGGGCTGGTTTGTTACACAGTCAATTACAGGAGCAAAGGTCTAGATTCCATCTTATGTATATTCCAGCTCACAGAGACAGAATCTGTTTTGTTTATTCACCAGCATATTTCTAAAGCTTAGCAGAGTCTGTAATCTGCCAGCAGGTGCCCAATTAATATTTATTTACTGATTAAATAAATAAATACAAAGATAAATCATTATCCTATTTCAGTAAGGGCAGCATTGCCCAATGGCTAAAATCTGAGCTGTTAAGCCAGACTTTATGGGTTAAATCCTGCCTCTCCACCTACTGCCAAATGATCAAAACATGATACATGAACTCTCTGTGCCTCAGTTTTATTATCTACAGAGGCAGGTAATGTTGTTTTGAGGATTAACTGAGATAATACACATCTCAATACACACAGTGAACAGAACATCAGAGACTGCCAGGGAATGCTATTTATTGTTAGTGTTTATTTGCTGAAATGATAAGCTGTGAAACAGAGGGAAAGAAGAGCTTTCCTGAGTCCCCTTGCTAGCTGTCTGCACAGCTGGGGTTAGTAAGCTGCTTTCTTGACTTTGTTGGTTTTTTTTTTTTTCTCCTTCACACTTTCTAGTCCTTGGTCTTTATTTATGGCACCATCATCCCTGGTAGACAGAAAAACAGTCTCCCAATGATTTCTATATTCTAATTCCCAGAATCTGAGAGTGCATGGCAAAGGGGAATGAGGACTGGAACTGGAATTAAGGTTGCTAAGCGTGTGATTTTGATGGGGGAGATTATTTTAGAATAATCAGGCATTCCAGTATGATTACAACCCCTTTTTTTAAACAACACAGACTGAAAGAGAGACCTTCAGAGCTGGGTAAAATGTTACAAAATAAAAGCACGGTTAGAATTTCAGAAAGTCAGATAAAAAGCCGAAGCAAAATAGTACTAGAATGCTGTGATTTGAGAAGTGTGAAAGCAAGGGAGAAAACGCTGACATGGCTGGATTTGAGGCTGGAAGAGTGGAGCCGGAAGCACAGGTAGATGCCAGAAGATGGACAAGACAAGAAAGGGAGGCCCCGCCCTAGAGCCGCCGAAGAGGACGACAGTCTGGTTGACCCTTGATTTGGGCTCATGGAGATCAATTTCAGACTTCTGACCTCTAGCCTGTAAGATAATAAACTGTGGTGGTTTTAAACCACTTGGTTTGTAGTGATTTATTATAGCCGCAATAAGAAACTAAAACATCACCCACCAATTTTTTATGAACTCATAAAACCTGCATGCAATTCAAAAAATCAAGACATGACAAATTTTCTAAAGTGCTCCTTGAATTTATGGTATTTCATTCAGATATTTCCATTTGGGTCCATTAAGACTCTCCTGTCTTCCTCTGTTAATATATTTCACCACTGAAAGTGATAATAACATTTTGATTTTTTGTAACTAGTAGTAAAGTTCAAGAATGGAAAAAGGTACAGAGACAAAAATATCAGAAAAATATAGTTAATGATGCCAGGATGTTTGAGTGGAAGTTGCCCCAGGGATCAGCACCTCGACTCTCCCCTGGGGAAGATAATTCACCTTCCTGCCTCTCCAAGACAACAGAATTACTGAATTTATTGCAATCATACTAAATGCTCACTGAATCTATACTGTGTATATAAAAAAAAAAAAAAACAACAGCTGAATACTTCTGCCAAGGCAGCTAACTCAGTACACTATTACATTGATTTAGGGCTATAAAATGCAGATGCTGTCACACCTGTAAATGAAGCTTTAACCATATGCTGTGGTGTGTTTATATGCTAATGTCTTCAGAAATAGCAAAACCCTTTGATACCACCTGGTTGGCCATATTTTCTGAATTAACTCCAATAAGATGGAATAAAATGATAATAAATGAGGTCTGCAGTCTTTAAACATCAACAAGAACGCAAATCGATTTTTTGGTGGAGTCAACTCTTAAACCACTTGTAAAATACTTGAGCCACTACAGAGTGAACTGTCCAAATGTAGACATCCAAAATGGAGAAATTGCTTCATTTGAAGCAGTCTAAATAGTTGCAATTTCTATAGAGCAATCTGAAAGTTATCTTCACAGTAAAATATCAGTGTTCACTTACTGCTTTGGGCATGCACTGGGGAATGAGAGAAGCAGAAAAAAAAAAAAAAAGAAAGAAAGAAATCTTAGAAGAAACAAGGGTATAACATCAATTACTTTGAATTGAAGACCTTACTATGGTATATTTTCTGTTTCCCCAATCAAAGGAAATAACAGTGTAAGACTGTGACCTAGTTTGTGGAAATCTTGCTACCCTTAGCTTACTCTTGCATGCTGTATGCCAAGTCACTTCAGCCGTGTCTGATACTCTTTGTGACCCCATGGACTGTAGCCTGCCAGGTTCCTCTGTCCATGGGATTCTCCAGGCAAAAATACTGGAGTGGATTGCCATGCCCTCCTCCAGGGGATCTTCCCCACCCAGGGATCAAACAAACGAGCGTCTCTTAGGTCTCCTGCATTGGCAAGTGGGTTCTTTACCACTTAGCGCCACCCGGGAAGCCCTTGGCTTACTCAGACAAACAGTATATGACAACCAGAAAATTCACATCTTAAGTAAGCTTATGTTAACTACCATGGTCTAAATAAATACATAATGGATTACATTATCTGTCTTTTCTATAAAAGTACAGTTGATGCTGAGGATTCAATTTTTTATTTCTTTTTCTCCTCCAACATATATAACTTTGATCAGTTATAAAACATTTTGGAAATATCAATATGATTGGAAAATAGAAATGAAAAGTTTTCCCAAGGGAGTATTTATGTCTGTTTCTGTATCTCTGTACTGTGCCTTTTTTGAGAGGTTAATGAGAGAAGGATAAAGTGGAAGACTGACCTAGTAAGACTATGTTGTGTGACAGTAAGAAGCCAGGATGGACCCAGAGGTTTTTTTGAAGGAAGGACAAAGGTAGCTAATTAAATGAGGGCAAGAATATAACCTAGTCCTGTGAAATGGGTCAGAATTATAAGCAAATTTCAGAGAAAAGCTATACAATGGCTGAAAAGCTACTTGGGCCCTCAGGGTCATTCTTGACACCTTCAAGCATCATAGACGATTAGCTGGACAGATTTCTCAGGAGCTCATCAATTTGCTTAGAAGACAGCATTGACCTTCTTCTTGATTCCCCTTTGCTGTGACTGCCACAGAAACGCATGCAGACCTGAACTTGAGATCAGAGCCCATCCTCAGCAGAAGTCACTGTTATTTGAGAAAGACCAAGGATGCAATGTTAAGAAAACTAAGATCATGGCATCTGGTCCCATCACTTCACTGCAAATAGATGGGGAAACAGTGGAAACAGTGACAGACTTTATTTTGGGGGGCTCCAAAATCACTGCAGATGGTGACTGCAGCCATGAAATTAAAAGACGCTTATTCCTTGGAAGAAAAGTTATGACCAACATAGACAGCATATTAAAAAGCAGAGACATTACTTTGCCAACAAAGATCTGTCTAGTCAAAGCTATGGTTTTTCCAGTAGTCATGTATGGATGTGAGAGTTGGACTATAAAGAAAGCTGAGCACTGAAGAATTGATGCTTTTGACCTGTGGTGTTGAAGAGGTGTTCAACACCTGTGGTGTTGAACTCTTGAGAGTTCTTTGGACAGCAAGGAGATCAAACCAGTCAATCCTAAAGGAAATCAGTTTTGAATATTCATTGGAAGGACTGATGCTGAAACATGAAACTCCAATACTTTGACCACCTGATGCAAACTGACTCATTTGAACAGACCGTGATGCCAGGAAAGATTGAAGGTGGGAGGAGAAGGGGACAACAGAGGTTGAGATGGTTGGAGGGCATCACTGACTCAATGGACATGAATTTGAGTAAATTCCAGGAGTTGGTGATGGACAGGGAGGCCTGGTGTGCTGCAGTCCATGTGGTCACAAAGAGTCGGATACCGAACTGAACTGATGGATGTAGAAAGAGGGCAAGAGATAACAAGTTGGAGTTTTACTGCTTAAAGTGCAGAGTTTGTACTTTCTCCAAGCTTCCACACAAAGACTGAGATAAGATGCTCACAAGGTCTCACTAATGAAGTCTTCCAGTGGAACCTTGACTCATGCAAGTCTGTATCGATTCTTCTATTGGTCTCAAGATTGGACCAAAACATTGCCTTTTAAGTAACTAGTTTGACTAGATGACTAAGTGTCCCTAAGTTCTGGCCAATGATAAGTGAGGGGAAATGATTGAGCCACATTCCAGGATGTGCTTTCAGTACAGATGCTGTCCATTTTCCTCACCTCCTCCTCTGAGCTGCTGGAAATGGGAACCTGGAACTGTGTCACACTGGTGATGCAGAAAGAGTCAAAGCACCTCACATGGCAGAGTCTGGGTCCCGGGATGACTGGATAGATGCACATGGCAGTCTTTGACCATGCCTGGGTGGTTACAGGGTTAAGTCACAGCCACGGGGTCTCTTCTACACACAAAAAAAATCTATATTGTAACTAATAGCATGGATTCAAAAATGGTAGGTTTTCTGGTAGGACTGAAGGATAAGATGTCCAGGAGACATAGTTGGAATGAAGGAGGCCAGAAAGTGAGGCCCTGGGGGGGTCTAGACTGAAAAGGGTCACTTCTCTGCAGGGCAAGGCCACAGAGTCCTCTCTAAAGAAGTAAGACACGGTCAACTATGTACATTAGAAACAGAAGCAAACTGTGTAGAAGAGACTTAAGGGAGAAAGACTGGACACAAAAACAGTGAACTCTGTTGTCATAAAAGCCTGACATGTCTTGTGGCGACAACAGCAAGAACAAGAATGAGGAGAAATCTTCCAGTTTGGAGACAGAACCGATGAAATTGTGAAAGTATTTAAACTAGTCAGAGAGGGGTGTTTGTGAGCAAGATGTAAATGATTACTGCAGTAATCATCAAAGACAATCTTAATCCAGTGAAGTAACAGGAAAGGGTACAGTTTTAGCTGTGTTGTTTGGCAGTGGGTTATAAAGATTCCTTTTTCAGTGTGTTAAATTCTGATCAAGTTTAAGAGACCATTGGAAACACAAGGAAAAACACACCATTGGAAAACTTCCTTCTACTTCAAAACTATTTGGACCTTGAGATCTTTTTAAGATTTGGTCATATTGAGGTTCAGTTAGCAAGGTAATATAGCAATTGACTTTTCATACCCTTCAACTCTATTGGATAAACTTATTTGTAGTAGAAAATTCAGTTTGCTCCCATAATTTTTTTGGCAGCACTGCATGGCTCGTGGGATCTCAGTTCCCTGACCAGTGATCAAACACAGGTCCACCACAGTGAAAACCCAAGTCTTAACCACTGGACCAGGGGATTCTCTGTTCCCATAATGATTCATTTAATTAAATACATTATCTTCATAGTTTTCCAGATGAAAAGACTAATGCCAAAAGAAAATTGTATTCTGATGTCACCGGTATTGCTGAGGCACTGTGGTGAACGACACTTTTGAAAAGAACTCTAAAGATTTTCATAAATGCATTTCCTTTGCACGTTGTTATTTCTTGCATTTCAGATAAGGAAATGATTCAACACCAACTGTAAATAATATTTGAGGGAAGTAGTCAAGTGCTCAGTGATCTTTGTTAGCAGTTAGACCTATGTTTTTAAGACACATTCACTCTTCAAGCTCAAGAGCAGTAAAATTAAAATCTTTCAATGGTGTGAAAGAGCAAAATAAATTTAATGAGCAAACAACAACATCAGCGACTGATTAACACGGGATTGATGCACTCAATCTCAGATCTTCTAGAACACATGAGACTAGGCAAATCTATCTCTCTGCCTAAATCTTCTCACTCAGAGAATAAAGGAAACAAACCTACGTCAATTCTTCTCTAAGGAAAAAAGAAGACAGCAACTGACCATAGATCCTAAATAAATTTAGATATACCAGGCTCACTTTAAAAAAGAAACTGTAAATATGATAAAAAAAAAAATACACAAGAAGATACCACATATAAGTGATATCATATGATATTTGTCTTTGTCTGACTTCTGTAGCTTAGTATAATAATCTCTAGGTCCATCCATGTTGTTGCAAATGGCATTATTTCTGATGGCTGAGTAATATTCAGCAAACTATTGTATATAGGATGCATAAAGCACAAAGTGCTAAGGCATAGCACAGGAAATTATTTTCAAATCCTGTGATAAACCATAATGGAAAAGAATATAAAAAGGTACATAGATGTATATGTATGACTCAGTCACTTTGCTATACAAAAGAAATTAATATAACATTGTAAATCAACTATATTTCAATACTTTTTAAAAAGAGAATATGTAGGAAAAAAAAATGTGTCTTTAAATGCTGATCACCCACCTAGCTAATAGTTTATAGCTTTTATTCATTTATTTATTCATAAAGCACAATGTTTAAAATTTTAGAAAGTAACAATCATTATCAGGGACATTATATCAAACCCTTTCCCCTAATTCATTAGAAATAACAGAAAGTGCTTCCTAAGTGAATGGGAGAGTTGCTGGTAATTTCTGTTATTTCTGGAACCTTCCGGGCCCTCAAAGATCTGCATCTGAACTAAATCCTAACTATTGTCCCAGACCCAGCTCAACATCCTCCCCTCACTGTCCAGGTTCCAGATTATCCCATAGTCCCCTCTTCTGAGGTTACACCTCCTGACAGCTTGTAATTATTCAATGATTCACATACTGTCTTAATCCAAGACCTGCATTTTTTACATTAATTACCTGGTGGCTCGGAAGGTAAATAATCTGTCTGCAATGCAGGAGACTCAGGTTTGATCCCTGGGTAAAAAGATCCCCTGGAGAAGGGAGTGGTTACTCCAATATTCTTGCCTGGAAAATTCCATGGACAGAGGAGCCTGGTAGTCTATAGTCCATGAGGCCGCAAAAATCGGACAGGACTGAGTGACAAACACTTTCACTTTCACCCTATACTAATAGTCAACATTTTAATATTTTACGTATATACTATATCAAAGGGTTTATTCTTCAATACATTGTAAGATTTGATTAGACAACCTACATGCCACCTCATTCATGTATTTTGTTTTGCATTCTTCATGGAAACTACAATTCCAAGTATGGAGCAAAACTACTTTTGCTTTTGTGGTTTTATTTGACGTTTGACTAGGCTTTATTTGACATTTACCTGACACTGATCTCTAATGGGCAACTCCTTGTTTTGTTTCCCTTGAGTTCTTTTATAGTTTTTTTACAAGAGTAAAACTACATTTCAAGGTAACAGAGGGGACAATGCTTCCAATCTGCAGTCATTATATTCAGGAGTAAAATCAATTTCACAAGACAGCTTACTTCTTTCAACTTGGGTTAGTTTTCCAATGGCTTTATTAAAACTAGAATAATGAGTTTTTTTACATTTTCAAATAACTACTACAAAAATAATTCCTGGACAAAAATATCTCACTTAATACAATGGCCCGTAGCTTAAATCCAAATTCATAATTGTCAATACTAAGAATCAGGGAAATCAAGAAATTTCTAGAGCATCTTCAGAACTGACTCACCTGGGACTTCCCTAACAGTACTGTGGTTAAGGATCTGCATTAGCAGGGGATGTGGGTTTGATCCCTGGTCAGGGAACCAAGACCCCACATGCCATGGAGCAACTAGGCATGCACACCACAACTACTGAACTCATGCTCTGGAGCCCATGCGCCACAGCTAGAGAGTCCATGTGCCACAAGGAAAGAGATCCCACACAATGCAACTAAAATCTGATGCAGTTAAATAAACAAATTTTAAAAATTAAAAAAAAAAAAAAGAAAGAAAGAAACTGGCTCTCCTGACTACAGGATCAGTTTCCTTTCTGTGCATCTCTGACTTCATCCTACTTTCCAGATATCAAGCCATGATACAAGAAAAGTCGTAGTTTCTCCTGGTTTCAGTTTTAAATTCATCCTGTGTTGTATTACAGGGAGAGTTCGGAAGTGTCATCTAGATTGCAATGGCCCAAACTTCAATTTTAAGAAGTTAATTACTTAAAGGGAGAGAAAGGCTCACAGCAAGTTTACTCCCTAAGCCTCAAAAGGTCCAGGGTGGCCATAATTTAAGAATTAGTTTATATCTCAAATCAATGATTTAAGTTGCATCCATCTTGTGAGCTGTTTGTATTATTTATATTTCACCAGGAAAATTTAATTAATATTAACAAACCTACTCTATTCAAGTAATGTGTCTGGTAATGATAAGACTTCAATCTAATTACATTTACCATTAATATATGCTCATTGCAATTTTTTTTAAAGTTTAGAAAAGATAAATCAACTGGTAAAAGAAAATAAAATCTCTCACAATTGTATCAGTGATGCAAAGCAGCTCTCACTATAGGAAGATATACTTTGGTGAATACCTTCCAAAGACAGTTGACCAATGCATATAGACATGTATTACACACACACAGTATTTTTATAGAAAGAATCACAACATTTTTATACTGAACATACAATAAAATATGTGTACTCATTGTATATAAAATTATTTATACTTTCACAACTGCACAGGAAACTGTCAAGATGTCATTTGCCATCATTTATTTAATTCATTATTGGTGACTACTATTTATACTGTTGAAAACAATGAACATCCTCTACTTATCTTTGAGCATATATGTGAATGTTCCAAGAAAAAATTACTAAATATGGAATTGCTAGCTTAGATGTCACATTTGGACACTTCGAAATCCTTCCAACTGGACATGAGAGCCTGTTCACATGTTTCAACTCTGGATGGTTCCAATCTTTACAATATTGTCAACTAGGCAAATTATTCCTGCATTTGCAGGCTATACACGTCTCTTATTATTATTGTATTTCCTGATCTTTAGCAAAATCTGCCTCTTTCGTGTTGATTTGTAGGAGTACCCTGGTGGCTCAGATGGTAAAGCGTCTGACTGCAATGCAGGAGACCTGGGTTTGATCCTTGGGTTGGGAAGATCCCCTGGAGGAGGAAATGGCAACCCACTCCAGTATTCTTGCCTGGAAAATCCCATGGATGGAGGAGCCTAGTAGGCTATAGTCCATGGGGTTGCAAAGAGTCAGACATGACAGAGTGACTTCACTTTCACTTTACAAATATTATACACTACGGAAATTGATCATTTGTTGATTACATATATTAAAAAATTTCCCAATTTTTTTTTCAAATGAATAACACAAGATTTTTTAGCTTTCTGCCATCAAATCTATTAATACTTTTCCTTTGTGGCTCATGTTCTTTGGATATATGCTAAGACAGACCACCTCTATCCCTATACAATAAATGGACTTTCCTAAATGTTCCTACAGTACATATAAGATGCAGACAGTTTATGTTACCTTTCCCAATAGTTATCTAATTGTCCCTAAATCATTAACAGACTAATGTAACTTGTCCCTTCAATAACTGAGTGACTTTCTTTATCATTAGTGCATAATCACTCATATGCATTTTGAGTCTCTGGACAGAAAAATAAAGAATTATTTTCTCTCATTTTTTGTCTAACCCCATGACCACCACTGTAAAAAAAAAAAAAAGAAAAAGGTGTATGTGTGTATTTTCACTTTAAAATATTTCTGAAAAAAACTACTCTGGCTAAATAGATTTATTTTTACTTGTATTTGACAAATCTTTTAAAAGAATACGCCAAAAGAACTTTTCTCTAATGTTTATTTTGCTTTTCCATTATTTGCATAAGATAATGCGAATTGGGGACTAGGAGGGTGTGAGGGGGGCAGGATTCCTACTACAAGTAGGAACAAAGGCAAGAAGACAACAGACATTGAGCTCAACATGGCACTATGTTAAAAATTTCAGTGGCATTCTCTGCCTGGATCAATTTTGCAGAATCTGAAAGAGGAAGAACAATTGAGCTGCACTGAATATTTTGAGTCCTAAAAGAAGCAATTTTCCCCAAATATAGTAATTTCAATAACCAAAGAAAAAAACTGAAGTTCTCAGTTTGTAAGTACTGGTTTCATAGCATTTTCAATTCAAGCTTTTAAGTCCCAAAGGCAGACAATCTCCATAGACCAAGACAGCAGCTCTCAAACATTTGGGGCTCATTACTGCTTTACAGTCTTAAAGATGATCAAGCACCCAAAGAAGTCTTTATTCACATGAGTTACACTTAGTCTTGTTTACTATATTTTAAATTAAAATGTGTTTGAAAAAAAATTTTTAAATAAAAATGTATGAAATATTTACTTATCAATTAATTTAAAACAACAAGCCCACTACAAACTATTATTAACAACAATATCTTTTGTGAAAAATAACTATATTATCCAAAAGAATGAGAAGAGTAGCACTGCTTTCCATTTTTGCAAATCCATTTAATATTTTTTAGAAAGGACAGCTAGATTCTCGTATTTTACTTTAGTGGACTTATATTAAGAAAATTTATCTTCACATACATATGTAATAGTTTCAAAAATGGCAAGTATTTTGACAGCCTTTTCAGATGGTTGTGAATATTATTCTTTGAAACCACACCAAAAGTTGGCAGCATGTAGTTTCTTAAAGGTTAGTTGCTGTGTGGAATCTGAAACCATATAAATGAACTTTTTAGTATTCTGTCTCATCAAGAACCACTGATGTATCTTGGGCTTTGAGTATCTCTTTCACTCATGCATAATTCTGCAATATTATGCATCAGTCATTTGGAAAATATCTGTTCATAAGCTAAGTAGAGATTCCAAATGTTGGTACAGCTCACTATACAGAATCAAAATTTTGCATTTCTCAGTATCAGTGCTCATCTTTTCAGAGAAGCCTTTAATTATTGAGGTGACAACCTCACAGTGGCAGATTCAAATTTTCCAAAATCCTATTTTTAACTTAAAATCTTGAATACTGTCATTGGCACTCCAAATAGTCAGTATTTTGCCTTCAAGTGGCTGACTGACTTTGTTCTTTTCCCAAAAATGTTGGTGAAATAATCAAATCTAAATAACTACAGGATGTCAATTCCTCCTTCAAATAAAGAGGCAGTTTATGAAGCAAGTAAACAAATAACTAAGTGCTTCATACATACTTTCCATCTTGTTTCACAGAATACAAAAAAAAAAAATCTAAAGAATCAGATTTAATAAAATCAATAACTTTTACTGCTTTATGATAGATATTCTTGGATGAAAACCCTTTTATTTTGTCAGTGTGTGACAGTGATGGACACGTGACTCCTCAGTAGAGTCTGGGAGCATAATCCTGGTTCCTAATGCGTTTGCACCACAACAAAGTGGAACATGTTTTAACATTATTATAAAATAATTCTGACTTCAAGAACCTACTTATAAAAAATTTAAAAAAATTAAAAAAAAAGAACCTACTTATACAGTCTCAAGAATCCTCAGGGTCTTTAGACACTAGTGTATAAGACTTCTGGCCTAATACTGAGTACTGATTACATTAACCTTAAAACGAATGAGTGAACTATTTATAAAATAGATAATGAGGACATATACAGGGAATTCTACTCAAAACTCTGTATTGACCTATGAAGAAAAAGAAGCTAACAAAGAGTGTATACATATATATACATATATATATATATATAACTGATTCACTTTCTTATACAGCAGAAACTAATGCATTGTAAATCAATTATACTCCACTATAGATTTTTTAAAAAATGAGTGAACAAATAAATATCAATTCCCCCTGAATTTCCATACCCACAGTGACACAAAGCAGAAGCTAATCCTAGAAAAGGGACACTCTACTATGACAGAGTCTGCAGTGAGCACTGCTAGTGGAAGCACATTCATCTCTGCTTGTTGTTCTTGATTAGAAAGGTAAGCATCTTCATTGCCTTCATAACCCATTCAAAATGTCAGCACTGTTGGCGGGCATCAGCTGCTGTCAGCACCAAGAAAAAGCGGGCAAAACTAAAAAGGAAAAAAACACTAGAGGAATAAAGTAGTTTCTAAGATGAAGTTTTTAACTGAACAGAATCCAAGGGAAAGGCTTTATTTTGTAAGTGAGCAAATGAGTGAATCAATGAACCAAAGGAATTTTCTACAAAAGAAGGAGGAAGAGGAAGTGAAGGAGAAAAGATGATGGAAAAGAAGAGGAACAAGAAGGAGAGAGAGGGAAGGAGGGGGAGGGAAGAGGAAGAGGAGGAGAAGGAAAAGAAAAGAAAAAAGAACAATATCTTGCTGGGAATACCTATTGGTTTGGTCCAGTCCCTTCCAGGATACTAGTGGGACATTGTTTTTCTTGTAAGAATGATACTGTTTCTCTAAGAATCCACCTTTTCAGAAAACATTTTTAAGAGTTTTGGATACTTTTGAAGACATTCCGATGGCATGTCTCTTTTCAATGATCCTCCATATCTTCTGATACCATGACAAGAGTTCCACTCTCTCTCCTGATTTTTATTGCATTGCTTCATTTAAAATGACATGGTTAGACATAAAACCTGAATACAAATAAGACTTTTTGATAGGTGCCATAAAGCATCAAGCCCAGGGAATTGATGAAATTAGATTTGTTTCTATTTCCAAGGTTTATTTTTTACATTCCTCACACCCTAAAATATGATGCGCTCAGTTGTTCAGTCATGTCTGACTCTTTGTGGCCCCATGGACTATAGCCCACCAGGCTCCTCCTTCCATGGGGCTTTCCAGGCAAGAATACTGTAGTGGGTTGCCACTTCCTACTCCAGGGAATCTTCCTGATCCAGGGATCAAATCCATCGGACCCCGGCCTCTTGCATCTCCTGCATTGGCATGTAGATTCTTTATGACTAGCGCCACCTGGGAAGGCCCTCCCAAAAAAAAGATGAAAGGAAGAAAACTTTAGAGATGGGAGAGAAATGAAGAAGGAGGAGAAGGAGAAAGAAGAAGGAGGAGGAGGGAGAGGAGAAGAGGAAACAAATCAAACAGAGTGGGATGGTGAGATGCCCTCTCTTATCACTTTCTCATGACAGAGCTGACAACCTAAGATGTCTCCAGGATCACAAAGTATGTGAGGTGATAAGGAGTTTCATTTGGGGAATAGCTTAAGATTATGTATTTGTAAGGGGATGGGGGTAGGTATTTTTTTTTTTTTTTTGTATATCATGGTTTTGTATCCTTTTCATTATTTGTTATTTTGCAGGGGAGCAAGATAGTGTTCTCAGTTTAATGGTGAGTTTTAATTTGAGAGTGGAAGTGCTCAGGTGTGTCTATATTCTACCATCTTTGCATTCGCTATAGATGTATATCTTGCAATCATTAGAAGGGACTCAGCCCAATGAAATCTTCAAAACTGGATCTGGTTCCATTTTAGAATGAATAAGAAAGGAGAGTCTCTAGATGTCTATTTTATTTTTTTAAGATTTATTTATTATTTAATTTTTTTGGCTGTGGCGGGTCTTTGTCACTGTGTGAGCTTTCCCTGAATGCAGCGAGCAGGGGCTACTCTTCACTGTAGTGCAGGGGCTTATTTCGGTGGCTTCCCTTGTGGTGGAGCAGGGGCTCTAGGGCGTGTGGGCTTCAGTAACTGCAGGTCATGGGCTCAGAGCCCATGGCGCCTGGGCTCTAAAGCACAGGCTCAATAGCAACTCTTAGCACAGGCTTAGCTGCTCTTCAGTATGCGGAATCCTCCCATACCAGGGAACTTGTGTCTCCTGCATTGGCAGGCAGATTTTTTACCACTGAGCCAACAGGGAAGCCCTAGATGTTAATTTAATACGTGCATCTCACAGGCAAGAAGAAAGACCCACCATTATAACCCCATTTCTTCAATTATGAAAAAGGACCCTGCTCAGCTTGCACCCCAGGATGCAGAAGTTAACCTCCCCAAGTCTCAGTGACAGTACAGATCACAACCTGACAATCTCTGTCCTAAGCCCCTGGTCTCTTAAAATACAGTAATGTGCTTTATGTCAGATGTTTATTGTTTATTGATTCAATAAAAGCCTTCAGCAAGTAAAACTTTAATCACATACAGTTTCATGCTTCTAATTTTATTCTCCATGGAAAACAATATCTTTCTTCAAGGAATGCAGTGGTGAAACAGTTAAACTTGTGCCTTGAACTTAAAGCTTGGAGCTTGGAATATCTCTCAACAAAAAGGAAGCCATTTGCCTTTGATTTGTGGGATGTAATGGTCCTTGGCAGTCCTGATAATGCATAATCACTAACTCCAACTTAAGGAGTGCCTGTATTATGGTGACTTTGGAAATATTTGCAGATCTCAACAGCTAGCTCTTTGCAATATAAACAATCAATAATCATCTTTACTTGAGTAATGGCCCCAAGACATGCCCATTGCTTGACTCTAGGGCCCAGGAACCATAAACATCCTTCTTTATGCTAAAGACATATGACAATGACAGCAGATCTTAACATCAACATAGTGATTCTCTTTCAAGATTTCTGCTTCCTGTATATGAAGATAATGAGAAAGAAGTTTGCATTTACAATTAATCAGTAAATATAGGCTTACCATCAACAACCACCTCAGCTCCTCATCAGGTCTGCAGAATATGCAATGCAAGGGTAAAGCATCATCTGTTCTTAAAGAAATTGCAATCTAGTGAGGAACAAATTGACACCTAGCGAATAAAACTAGCAATTCACTGAGCATCTTCCATAACCAGGCAATTTGCTGGGCACCTGATCAATTTCAGAATCAGAAAGTGAAAAAGTGAAAGTGTAAATTACACAGTCATGTCCAACTCTTTGCAACGCCATGGACTGTAGCCCGCCAGGCTCCTCTGTCCGTGGGATTCTCCAGGCAAGAATACTGCAATCAGTAGCCATTTGTTTCTCCTGGGGATCTTTCCAACCCAGGGATGGACCTGGTTCTCCTACTTTGCAGGCACATTCTTTACCATTGAGCCATTCTATACAAATTCTGGTTTTTCTGTAAAGAGCAGTGCTACTCAACTAAATCAGTTCATTTTTCTGGGATGAATTTCTCCAAGGGTTAAAAATTGTTAAATAAGTGATAGTAAACCTACTCTACTACTGATGAGTTTATGATTTCACACTATGAATACATCAGTTCCCTAAAGTTCTACAGACACGAGGGACAATGAGGATTATAATTACCAGAAAAGCTGCAGAGTAGATGAGAACTTGACTTTTGTGTTGAAGGATGTGTGCATGTGTGTGTGTGTGTGTGTGTGTGTGTGTGTGTATTTATCTTTTAAATATGTGTATAAATACATATATTTCTTTTATATATATAAGTATATATTTATCTTTTAATTATATGTAAACATATGCATGCTGCTAAGTCACTTCAGTCGTATCCAACTCTTTGCGACCCTGTGGACTATAGCCCACCAGGCTCCTATGTACATGGGATTCTCCATGCAAGAATACTGAAGTGGGTTGTCATGCCCTCCTCCAGGGGATCTTCCAAACCCAGGGATCAAAACTGCATCTCTTACATCTCCTGCATTGATAGGCAAGTTCTTCACCACTAGTGCCACCTGAGAAGCCCATGTAAATATATATATTGCCTTTTAAATATAAATATACAGTTATCTTTTAAATATATATATATATATATATATATATATATATATATATGTGTGTGTGTACATACGTACAGAGAAAGAGAGAGGAAGAGAAAGATTTTTCCTCAATTTTACTGAAGTGTGATTGAGAAATAACAATCGTCTGCATTTATTTTCCAGAAAGTTCTTGAACAGTCAGAGAAAAAACCTGAGGGTTCCTCACATAGGAAGTGCACAGGGATTTTCAAACAGCTTTAGATGTTCACAAAGCCCCTTCCAAGATTGCAGAGCCCTTGATGGCAGTTTCTTATCCCTTAACACGATGTCTGTTGCATAAGAAGTGCTGAAAATATTTTTAGAAGAAAAGGGAAAAAAGATAATATGGACTAGAGCAGAGAATTCATTCCCCGGAGATGTGAAGGGAGGAAGTCATAAATTTGGCAGAATTGATACATGATAAAATGATAACAAATAATTTCCCAGACAGAACAACAAAAACAAGGATCAGGCATCTCTGTCTTATAAACCAGAGTCAGACCCTAACAGCTTCCTCCCAATAACAGTGAATGCTGCCTGCATGATGACTTCCCTTTGCCTGCTTCACCAGCTCCGCTCCCCGAAATCCAATTCCTTGCACACCCCTGCTTGTGTCCTTGCTCTGGTTCAAAATTTGAAATTCCCGTTCAGTCAGAACTCGACTCAGTCTCCATTTTGGTTGGAGATTTCGGATCTCAGCTCTCTCCCCAGGGCTCAGAGCAGGGCAGGGACTGCACCTAAATCACCCTGCAGCCAGAAGCCGAGCTTGTGCCAGCAGCCAACGCTCCAGATGACCTTCCCACACTGCTGATCTGGTCCCAGTCCTGAGCTGACCTTCTGCATGCCTCTGTATGTGCCCCATCCCCACCGCCTGGCCCAGAACAGCCATTCCTTGGATTTCCTTCATATCTTTCACTGAATACCTTCTACACACATACTAGGTACATGTCTGGGAACCTTGCTAATATACGAATCAGGAGATATGACTATAAGCTTTTTCTTTCATATCCTCAAAACACAAGGCTATTTTATCAATCACAAAGATCTCTCCATTTTCTATAGATCCATGTATGAGACGAATGAAGGGACATCGTTTCCCATTTTCAAGAATTCAGTGTGTTTGTCTTCTGTCTTATGTGCTGGGAGAAGATGACTTTGAGTTCCTTCCTTCAGAGAACCTGACACAAAGGCCCAGGAAACGCCCCCGCAAAGTATGAGCTGATTATGAAGAGCATCGGGTATTCTGACAGAAGCTTACCTGATGAGTCCCACGTGTTACAGACTTTCATCTTTACCTGGATGAGGCAAAATAAAAGGAGTAGCCAAGAAAAATGCTCTTACTGGCTACTGAAAAAAAAAAATGAATTAAATCATAATTAATATCATTGCAAATTAAATTGTTAAAAAGGTAGCTTTCAATTTTGACCACTAGTTTTATAATAAGAATATAAAAATCCAAAGCAAAGTAAAGAGAAAATGAAAAATGAGAATTTAAACTTAATATATTTTTATACTGAGTCGAAGAACATGTTTTCCTGAAGCACTTAAGGAAACAGTAAAGATCAAGAATGATACCCACTCAGTCTTTCTAAAGAGAAGAACCAGTCCGAAGCTCAGACGTTAAAATCCCTACAGAAGTCTAAAAGGAAAGCCTATGAATTGTAGATAACTTCATCTTAATTTTAATACTTGATATTACAGAGCACCTAATAAGATATGCAGACCACAGCTACTTTGTCGTTCAGTCACCCCTTGGACCGTAGCCTGCCAGGCTCCTCTGTCCATGGGATTTCCCAGGCAAGAATACTGGAGTGGGTAGCCATGCCCTCCTCCAGGGGATCTTCCCAATCCAGAGATCAAACCTGCATCTCCTGCATTGCAGGCAGATTCTTTACCATCTGAGCCACCAGGGAAGCCCATTAAGGTCATATATTGTATATAAAATAGTAAAATGTACTCAGGAAAAAGAATTGCATTTTTTGAGCACTTTTTGTATTCCTACTATATTTATGGAGACAAGATCACATTAGTCAAATTTCACAAGCAAAGTTACTGAGGCCAAGGGAGATAACTACTCTGTCCAATATATCATAGCTAAAAAGTAGCAGAGTTAAGATTCCTACCCAACACAAGAACAATGAGGAAAAAAATTAAAAACAAGCAAGAAAGGTCAGAGACCTATTGGATATATGTCTTCCACATGATTGAGTTTTTTAAAACTCAATGTAATATTGGAATGCATTCAATATAAATGGCATACTAACTTCTATCACTATAAAAATTAGCTAGAATTTTCACCTTGTAGACTTCAATTAGTATTTTTAAGTAAAACAAAGTTGGAATAAGGTCATACATAGTGAGAAAAAGAAGGCAGAGAACAAGGTCATGTGCTGTGAGGAGAGCTGAGTTCCTTACACAGCGAACAAGAGTGGTTCATGCGCTGTCCTCAGGTAGAGAAAGCCATGACCTTATCAGAAGCAGAGACCTTTCTGTCTCTTCCTTGGAGGCTGATTAAAAGAAACGATGTGTAAATTATAGCAAAAGAAAATTCAGCTAGACAGAAGGCAGAACTTTCTGACAAGATTTATTGGGTGATTCACCTGACTACCCAGAGACTTCTTGAAATCTGTCTTCCTAGAAAGCATCCCCAAAGACAGACAAGTTACTACCTGTGTTGTTTAGCATAACTTCCACCCTGGGCTCCCAAGGTCTGCCATTTTACAGTTGGATTTCATTTCACTTATGTCTAATAATGCAACAAAGTCTCCTAATTGTTGCATTTTATAAAGTCATTCAGTTCTAACAGCTCACCCAAGGAGCTCTTGTTCCTAACCCATGCAGAGACATAAAAATCCCAAGGAGAGATATAGGATAAGAGTCAAGAGGCCTCAGATTCTTAGGTGGGATGCTATGTCTTTGAATGACATAGAAGTCTGAGCCTCTTATCACTCACATAAAGAGAAAGGGAAAAAGGAGTGGGTTCCCTCACAAGAAAGGCAGGGATCCTTGAACACAAATTAAACCCAACAGTGTAAACACACCTTGAGTACATGATGCTACTTAATTATTACCTGGAAAGAAAGTGGTAGCTGGTTTGTGGATGACGGTGAGAGACACAACTTGCCTTAAAGATCTGTGTACCCACTCTGCATGCCTGCTAGTGTTTGTGTGGTAAGATCCCCACTTTCTGTGTGGATGCCTGCTTTGTCCACGAGAGAAATGAGCCTGCATAACACAAACTATTAGAAAACTGACAATCCTGATATTATGGGTTTTTAAGCAGCGATTTTTTTCTATCAAAGACTACATTCAGCCAGAGGACAGAGAAAAGATGAGCAAATCTAACTTTTAATTTTTTTTTAAAGAGATAAGAAGGGCCAATTAAATTGCACATTTCTCCCCACCTTACTTTCAGAGTAGAGGCTATTCACACAACCAGTGAATGACCTGGCTTCTGGGAGAATCTTCATCCTCATAGCCACCAACTGACCCTGTCTCAGCCTTCGAGCTGGAAAGGGGATCATGCAGTCCATGATCCCCTGGGTCTCACAGTGAAGAGAGTCAAGTCAAAGACAACAGGTGTTCAGAAAAGAGTTTCTATGCCATGTGAGGGACAAAGTTTGAAGGTCCTGATTTATAACTTCATGATAGCATCATTGCCTCATTATATACAGAGCAATGCACAACCCACAGAATACAAGGACCCATTAGCATCAGAAGCCAGCATAAGACATTTCTTGAGGCATTTCTGTTCATAATAAACAGGTGACCATTCCCCCCAAAAAGAAGAAAAACCCAAATGCCCTCAAATGAAGCTCTTCTGTCCTCATCAAACGGTTCCGTGAGTATGGAAACAGAACCTGCTCCATCTCAGTGGATATTCTTGCTGTCATTTGCTCTGATGAAGCTGAGGAGTTAGAGGGTTAAGATCTTGGAGTTGCTGTCAGGTTTACCTTACAGTCTGGGGTGCCTATGAATCTTGAATATGCCTAAGTTAAACCAGGGCTTAGTATACCTGTGCTTTCCCTCCCGTGGAATCCCAGCTCCCTGGCCGGCCCTCTGCTTGCCCACCATGCTGCACGCAGGCTGCCTGCCTTCCTGGGAGAGGTTGCATGTCTTTCTCCTGTAGGTTTTCCCTGTCCCCTTACTGAAGAGAATCTTCAAGAAGCCATGATCACAGTGGAGCCTCCAGCTGGACCCGGGTGATTAGCAGCCCCTTCCCTTCTCCCCACCCTTGGACTGTACTTCCCGCTCACACTTCCTGCCCAGAAGCCCTTCAAGGACACAGCCTCGAGAGAAGTCAAGTGGGGCTGAGGACTTCTGGATGGTGCACGTGACTGAACCCAAGAAGGCTTCTGTATAAACCTTGAAGGTTCTGCTGGGCAGGGCGGAGATCCACTTCCCTCCAGGCTGCCCATGACATCTCCTCGGTCGAGTTCCTTGTTTATTAAACCCAGATCTTCCAGTCTGAAGCGTCTGCCTCCTTCTTTGGTCCTTCCTGCTCCCCCTTCACAGGAACCAGTCTGTGAACACGCTTCCCTGCCAGGGCTGCTCTGTCCCCAAAGCTTCACCTCTCAGGTGACTCTCTCTGTCAGGTCTGTTTCTCCATCCAGTTCTCCCATCATGTGGGGATTTCCTTCAAACACATATCCCAACCTGGAAGTGTGTCTTTTCTGCTTACGGATTTGTCATCACTCACCCCACCCTGATGCCAGTGTCAGAGGACCACACCTCCCCAGGATTCCTCACCACGACCCCCTGTGCTTACAACCATCCTTCATAAGAGACAGGAGACATACCAGATTCCATAAAGCCCATGTGAAGCCTGAATCCATCACCCCATGTAGCCAAATCATGTGCACATGGTGTGCAGACACAACCACCATCACCTCCCACCTTTTCTTTATCTCCTTTGGCACTTTGACCTTCCTGGTGAGAAGCCTGGTGAAACACAAATGGAAAATAACCCAGGACGACCCAGCTCGCAAGAATAATTGCTTCCTCAACACTTCAAAGGAGCTTGATGCCCTTCAGTGCTTTAGACTTTTCACATTTAGGAGACATTTATTAAGGAAAGAAAAATAAAACGTTTGTCCTTCAGCTATGCCATCATGAACTTGAATTTGTAAGAAAAAGTATTTTCTTCTCCTTTTGACTCCTTCAGCAGAGTTTAAAGAAATGTTGGTTTCTCATCCTTTCAAACCTGAGGTGCTTTATCAGCATAGGTATTTACAAACATTTCAAAGCTGGGTGAAATGTTTTAAACCTTAGCAGACTACCAGAGGACATAGAAAGCCATTTGACTTGCCAAAACTGGTTTAAATCAAACAAATAGAGTCAGTTCTCATCATTCACAAATTTTGTATGTGGAACTTTGCCTACTCACTCAAATCTGTTTATAAACCCTTAATCTATACCTGGGGAAGGAAATGGCAACCCACTCCAGTATTCTTGCCTGGAGAATTCCATGGACAGAGGAGCCTGGCAACTCCAGTCCATGGGGTCGCAAAGAGTTGGACACAACTATGTGACTAACACACACACACACAGTTACTACCTGTAGTCCTTTTGCAGTGATTCACAGGTATGTGGAGGGGTCGCCCAATACTCAGGTTGCCCAGCTGAGGTCACATAAGATGGCACTGCCTCTTGCTCCAGCCCTCATAATATATACAAATGTCTCTTTCCCAGTTTATGTAGAGCCAAGATTTTTTTGCATTTTGCACTTTTTATGAGCGCCTGTGCTGTTTAAAATGGCCCCAAGCACAGTGCTGAAGTCTTGCATTCCTGAGAGCAAGAGGGCACGTGTTTGGCTAAAGAGAAAGGCAACAAATTCTGAGACTATCTTGAATAGCTATACCTAATCATGCTTGACCAAACATCTGCCTATTCCCTAACTAGTCATTGCATGGCTACATGAAAATATAGCCTTTGCGGAATTTTGAAAACTACAGAGAATCACTGGGATAAGAGAAACATATTTGTAAGTAATGATATAACCAATACAAACAGCAAAGACTGAACAGTAGGATAAGGAAAACAGATGAGCAGGTAAACGTGAGTGATGACTTCAATAACATTAGGTATTAGGTTTATGCATTCCACATTACTGACTCTTATTTCATCTTTGTCCAGGTGTGAGTTATAGTGCTTCTGGCCACAAGTTCAATATTAGGGCATCAACAATATATATTCAATAAGGTATCTGAAACAGAGAAACACATCAAAGTCATGTATTGATCAATTGATGAAAATGTTGTGACCAGAGGTTCTATACATCCTAGGAGCAATAGTCAGTTTTCACTAATTCAGTGTTCACAGTGATTTGTAGAACAACTACAGTGAATAATAAAAATCAACCATACTTTTCTAAAAGGAGTGTTATACTCTTCTGAAGAGTTATGTGCCACTGGTAATCTCAGCAGAGCTTCTATCATCAGAAAGCATTCAAATCTGCCTTCCTGAATTTTACCAGAAAATATATTATTAATATTTCAGGAATTGTATTTTCTCCCAGCCAGAAATGCATCATTCATGCAGTTACCTAGTCATTAAATTTGTTCTTTCATTTTCTGAAGCTAGGGATCTCCATTATCACCAAGAAAAAGGAAAAATTAACAATTAAAATAAAACCCCTAAATCTCCAGGGCTCTCTTTCTTCAATTTCTTTCTTCAAATCAATCAATCAATTTCTTTCTTCAAATACTTAGTATATTTTCTACCTAATATTTTTAGCGTATTTGATCACTAGTGGTGTATCTGGTAAAACATAGATGAAGCCTCAACCTGGCTCATTTTTAGAGTTAAGATCTTAGAAATAAAGTTGACAGTAATCTTCACTGTCAAAATTCAAAAGCCATATGCCTATGATGAAGTATCAAAGAGATACATTAATAAAAGATCCAACTATGCTAGCAAAATAGAAAGGCTCTCCCAAAAGAAGGAGATGGCAAAGATGAAGATTGTGAATATAGTCGTCCCTTGGAATCCACAGGAAACTGGTCCTTGGATACCCAAACCTAAGGAAGCTCAAGTCCCTTGTATAAAATATGTATTAATTGTATTTGTGTATAACCTACAGACCCATATAATTTAAATCATTTCTTAGTACTTACTATAATGCAAATTCTATGTAAGTAGTTGCCCATAAAAGGTAAATTCAGGTTTTGCTTTTGAGAACTTTAACTTTTTTTTTCCAAATATTTTTGATCCTTGGTTGGTTGAATCTGCAGACATAGGAACAGCAGATATAAAGGGTCAATTATGTACAGATTTTACAGAACTGCTGCAAAGAAGGGGTAAAAAAAAAGCCTTATAATTAAATACAAGACAAAAATAAGAGCCAGTAATGTGGAATATACAAATCAAATATCTAATATTATTTAAATCATTGCTCACCTTCACCTGCTCATCTACTTTCCTCATTCTAAAGTTTAGTCTTTGCTTTTGTATTGTTTTTATCATCACTTTTAAATGTTTCCCTTAGCCCAGTGATTCTCTATTGTTTTCAAAAGTCCACAAAAGCTACATTTCCATATAGCCATGCAATGACTAGGCAGGGAAAAGGCAGATGTTTGGTTAAGTATTATTGGGTATAACTGTTCAAGACAATGTCATTAAGTGGCTAGTGCTATCTTTAGCCAAACAAATACTATGTAATTTCTTTTAGCAGCATTATATTAACAAAAGTATAGTTTCATGAAAAAAATCTGATGGATGGCCTACTTTCAAATATTCACCTTTGAAATGTTACATTAAATAACTTAGATAAGAAAAGTCATCTAAAAACCTATCTATAAAGAAATAATAAAGAAAATGGAGGGAAAATCCTCTAAATAATATTGGTTAAAAATGTCCTGGATCTGAAATAGGAGTCTGTTTTCAAACTGAATATTGAATATGATGGGGAAATAGATACCCATCTCGGACCATCACTGTGATTTTTTTTAGGAGACTAAAGATAAAGCTTTCAAAAAGGAAATAATAAATGCCCAAAAGAACCAGGGTACAACAACACATGATAATAAAAAATGTGTAGAAATTTCTTCTGAGTTCTAAGAAGGTGTGATTTATATGTGCGAAATCAATATCCAACAAGGTTTTTATATCGTGTGTGTGCACGCATGCACACGTGTGTTTGTGCATGTGTGTGCTTGTGCATATATGTGTGTGTATAGAGAGAATGAAGTTATGAAGTTTCATTATTTTAGAAAGTTGTCGTAACAAATTTATTATAAAAGATAAAGAAAAATGGGTTTAGCTTATGAAGAAATAAGCCAAGAGTTAAAAACATGGTCAACCACAGAAAGACGGCTGGCCATCCCAAGTGTCAAATGCACAGAAGGATCCAGGGCAGTCAGTCCAGGCTACATGAGAAGGAGGATGGAAGTCTCTGGAAGACTAGATTTCAAGAACCAGATATACAATAGTAAGAGCCTACAGATATGTTAAGGATACATTATGCAAGAGGAAATTTGGAGATTTCAAATATCCAGGAAAGAAAAAAGCTCAACAACAAAAAATAGTCAAATAGCTATGAAAGTGAAAGTGTTAGCCACCCAGTTGTGTGACTCTTTGCCACCCCATGGACTATAGCCTGCCAGGCTCCTTTGTCCTCGGAATACTCTAGGCAAGAACACTGGAGTGGGTAGTCAGTCCCTTCTCCAGGGGATCTTCCCCACCCAGGGATCAAACCAGTTTCTTGCATTACAGGCAGATTCCTTACTGTCTGAGCTACCAAGGAAGCCCCAAATAGCTATAGATCATTATATAAATAATACTTATCTAATTTTGAGCTTTTAGAACATATATAAAATATATGCATGTAAAACCTATTAAACACAGAGCAGAATGTAAATATTCCTAATTTAGATTCAACAACGTTATCGACTCATAAGGTAGGCGGTTGAAAAAAAACATCTCTAACTCTCGAAATAAGAAATATGGTTTCGAGTATATTAATACAAACTATAATGAAAAACAGAAATATAAAATTAATGATATAGTAGTTATGAATATAAAGTTAACCACCAGAAGAATGACAGTGATGATTAAAACTGGTCATCTCTAGGGAAGAGATTACAGGCAGGTAAGGAAACACAAAAGTAAATTGTTTTCCATTCTGTGTTTCTATTTGATTAGAAGTTATAAACGTGTAGATATACTGGCGGTGGGGGAAGAAATTCCAAAACAAAAAACACTTTGAAATAACATTTTAAAAATAATCCTATACAAAATTGAAAGGAAAAATAAAACTAAGGCAAAAATAAAGCAGGTTTTGACAAAGAGATCTTATCTGTTGGAGACACTAAAAATCTTCTCCTCTTCTGGACACAAGGGCAGGTACTGTCCACTCCCTTGGAGTTGGACATACCATGTGAAAAACTCTACCCAATGAAAGGGATGAGTGGCCTGGTCCTTGTCCTAGTCAGAGAATTTAACTGTTGGCTAGACAACTATCTAACAACCCCTTACCTCCCTGCCATATTGATCTTGAATAAATAACTCATACCATTCAATGGGAAAGAATACCAAGATGGCAATGAAAATTGGGTATAAGATTGTTGTGAAAAAAGAAACATAAATGAGTAATTAATATGAAATTTGTTTTATATAACAAGAAGGATCTTTTAATGATGAAATATATAAAAATGATTAAAAATAACAATGATGCTGAGGGTCTGAGAGATTAGGCTTTTCATAGACTGTTGATAGGCTTATAAATTGGTGTGGATTTCCTTTGTGTTAATCAGAAATACTTAACTAAGTGCTTGATGGCCTTTTATCCAGTTATAATACTTCAGTCATCAGAAATGAAGAAAAATACATACATAGATGATTTTCATTTGCAGCAATATATGGATAAAAGAAGGATTCAAACAAAATCTGTAAAAATAGGAGCTAATTAAGCTACAGATCAATATTACAAAGCCATGAAAATTAAGTTTACACATGGCTTTACTACCATCAAAAAGATCTGGGCATGACATTAAGTACAAAAGAACACGGGTAAATATTAACGAATGGTTATTCCTTGAGTAAAATGAATACTGATTTTTCTTTTCTTTTGTGTTTTCCAGGTTTTCCACCTTAATAAGTACTTTTAGAATTAGAAGAACTATTTACTCAGAACTCCATAAAGTTTTATATTAATTTTGGAGGAAGATTTAAATTCACCTGAGAAACATTATGATGCACAAGCAACTTGAGAAGAACTTAGACATAAATAAAAGTGAATGGAAACAAGACAAATATGGTTACACAGTGCTTTGACATTTGAATGTGCCAAAGAAAATTAAGGGCTTCCCTGGTAGCTCAGTCGGTAAAGAATCTGCCTGCAGTGCAGGAGACTTGGGTTCGATCCCTGAGTCAGGAAGATCCTCTGGAGAAGGAAATGGCTACCTACTCTGGTATTCTTGCCTGGAAAATCCTATGGATAGAGGAGCCTGACAAGCTATACTCCAAGGGGTCACAACAGTTGGACATGACTTAGTGACTAAGCCACCACCACCAAAGAAAATTAAATGGAAAAGTAAATCAAACATTGAGGTTCTTAAATCAAAACAAATAAGTTACTATGACATATTTTATTCTCCATTTAGACACAAGTGTTAAGTAAAATAAACAAACAAAAAACACCAAGAAAAGCAGAAGTCATCCCTTAAAAGAAGAGGGTCTATGTTTCATGGAATCTTTTAGAAAAATCTTTCTGCTTAGCATACCTTGGTCCTGCTCAACTATAAGGCTAAAACTGCATTATGGACACCCTTCATGGTACACCAGCATCTTTAGTATCCTGGCATCAAATGGCTTTTTCTTACTTTCCTCTGCCTTTAGGAATGGTGTAAGAGATGACAGACACCAAGTCAACTTTTGCAAAATATTCAATTTGTTTAAAGTATTAGCATAAAAAATTAACACTGTGCAAAAAATTTTTTATATATTTTCACCCAGGTAACATTTTTCTATTGAACAAAGGGTATTATAAACATAAACAGATAAATAGAATCTTAAAGAAATTATAAAATACATTTTATGAAACTGTTGTCTTGAAAGTCAGAATCTTTCCATTTTAATAATCATGGAGAGGCACTTCAAGGCCACATTAAGTTCAGAGTTCCACAAAATGTTATCATGAAAAGATATACAAATTCCCTGATGTTTGGACAAAAATACACAGTGCATGTCATACACCTTAAGGCAAACTGAAATTATTTATTGATGAAAGTAACAGTTTAGTATTGTATCTAGTATTCCAGTTTAAATCAGATTTATACCTTAAATTAAATTGCTTGATACTGGCTTTAGAGAGACCATATAACTAGTTTTTAAGACAACCTGAGGCTGCAACTATATATTAGTTAATAAAACCATAAGCATCTGAATTCCTTTACCTTTATTGCATTGCAGTCTCTAGTTTTAATATTTTATTTGTGAACACATGAATTTTACACTAAGTTGTCTTCTAAGTGACATTCAAAAACCAAGTAATAATCATAACCCATTACTCAAGCCTTGAAATAGGTTAAGAAATACACAAACCAGCAGTCCATTTAAGTGATATTAGTACTGCAACACAAGCCAAAAGCATAACACAGTCCTCTATTTATCCCTCTGGGCTCAGTGAACCTTGAGTCTGACATCCTTTTTGTTGATCTGAGACCACAACAACACAGAAGCACAATTTATAGAGACAGCATTACTCAGGAAACAAGTACCTCACAAAACTTACATTCCTTTGCCTGTAATAGAGTTTTAATTTTATTTATTTTGTTTTCTGTATAAGTTCTCTGTTTGTCTTTAAATTCCTGAGGAACAATTTAGAATTTCTCGTGGCATTTCAAATCAAGCAGGGAGAAAATTAGATTGTTTATAGGCTGTGAAATTTGGCTAAATTTATGAAAGAAACTATATACCTGTTTTAGCATTTATACCAAATAAATCCAGATGAAACATTCATTTTCACTCTTGAAACCAAAATAGGATGGGTATTAAATAAAAGAAAAAGCAGTTCTTTTTTTTTAAAGCACCTTGAATGGGAAAAAGCTTTCTGAGCAAGGCACAAACATCTTAAAGCAATAAAATGAAAAATCTCTAAATCTGACTACAAGAAATTTAGGAATATGATTTTAAAAAAATCATGAACAGATTAAAAGAAAAATGACATAAAGACAGATTTGTGGTTGTCAAGGGGGAAGGAGGTGGGGGAGGAATAGGTTGAGACTTTGAGATTATCAGATGCAAGCTATTATATATAGGATGGATAAAGGAACTATATTCAATGTCCGGTGATAAACCATAATGGAAAAGAATATGAAAAAGAATGCCTATATAACTGAGTCACTCTGCTCTATAGCGGAAATTAGCACAACATTGTAAATCAACTATACTTCAATTAAAAAAACTGGGTAAGATGGTGACAATTTGTGACAAGTACATATTATTTTAATGGCTATCATATCGATAAATAATAAACAGAGCCACAAGCCAAGAGAAACATGGGCAAAGTTTGAGCACAAGCGCACACACACACACTTATATAAGGCAAATAACGTGGTGAGAAATATTTAACTTCAGTCAAAACTTTTCATTTTAAATTTAAGCAGTGGAATAGCAATAGCAAAGCCTAAACAAGGTCAACCTTGTACACTACTCCTGAGAGCAGGTGCGAGTAGGCACACTCCTGAGCTTTAGGTAGGAATGTACATCGTGTATCTTTTTGAATATCCAGCAAAACTTTAAATGCAAGCATCCTTTGACTGAGTTATACCACTCATAGAAATTTATTCTGCAAACCCATCTGCACACATTATTAATACAGTCAGGAAACGTTGGAAAGCTATCAACAAAAGACAGAATGAATACCATGTGGGAACCCTAAAGGAGGAAACTGTGCAGATAAAAGAGGTCTCCAATTTATGTTAACGTAGGAAATTACCAAGATACAGCAAGAACAGTGTGTTTATGATACTAGTATTTCTGTAAACCACTGATGATCATTATCTGAGAGAAGTGGAATTAGGAGAGAAGTGGAATTAGGGGAGAAGAGACATCAACAGTAATTATTATACCCCTTTTGTAAAGTTTAAAGATTACTATGAGTTACTTATTTCATAAGGTTTAAATCTCAAAACATAAACCTTTAAAATCTAAATTCTCATTTTTGCAGGTTATAAGGTTGAAATCACCCATGATACCTAAAAGCTATTGCTAACAAATATTTCAATCCTTTTATATACTTTTTTCTCTATGTTAAACTCGAATCTTTTTTTTCAGATATTCAAGATTTTGTCACTTGAAATTTTCAAACTCTTAATAGTTATGTGTATAGTTACAAAAGAACTAGCAAGGTGTAAGTGTCTCCATGATATTTCAAACTAAATTGAAGAACGTGTGGCAGAGAAGGCAAAAAAAGAAAAACTTGCAAAATAAAATGTATATTATCATCTCCAAACATGATTCAAAAATTAAAATTGCTTTTAAAAGATCTGAAATGCACACCACCATTAGTATCACCAATTTCTCATTTAATCACCCCATTTTCAATAACATATTCTAAGTCAGTGTGCAAGACAATGGCTTTTTAGCTTCCATCTCTTTTATGTTTTCTTCATAACTGTTAGAATTACCATTTCTGCTCTTTATGACACTTTGATTCAAATATAGTTCCAAGTTATAGGACAATATTTACAAATGACCTGGAAACAATGACTATTCTTCACATTCTAAAATAATAAGAAAATCATGTGGATTTTCTACTGGATTAATTACTTCTACTTTTGCCATAAAAATAATTCTGCACCCATGAATAATTTCCAAAATGGAAACTTATCCTGTTCTAAGGAAATGGGAACCCACTCCAGTATTCTTGTCTGGAGAGTCCCATGGACGGAGGAGCCTGGTGGGCTACAGTCCACGGCGTCGCAAAGAGTCGGACATGACTGAGCGACTTCACTTACCTTTTCCTTTCCTACTAAAGTTTGAGAAACGGTAAAGAAAGATGAGAATCCTGCAATGGATTTTGATGCACACAAGCAATGGGGATGGAAGCATCCTGAAGACAAGCATTTGACTTTTTTTCCCAATGTTTCCTACTTCAGGCCCAAATCCAGTCACCAATGCAACATATCTTATAAGCACATGTCTTTGCTTTAAAAGAGTAATTCTGACCCACCTTCTTACCGTCCTACATGAAAGAGTCTCCACGCTACTGTTTTCTGCAACACAAGGAAGGCTCAGAGTAAGGGAAGACAACACAGAGTGAGGGAGCGAGTGGTTTATAAACCAGGAAAATATTTAACTCACTCATGGGACTTCCTTACTTCTACTCATTTTCAGAGATTACATCTGCCCGAAAACTGTTTTTCCATTCTCCAAAGAAAGTAACCTCTGGACAGGTAACTATTTGAAAAATTTTCAATTTCAAGACCTTTCTGACAGACAGGGAACAGGCAAGTAGCCTCCCTTATTCAGACTGAGGCAGGAACTTCCCGGGAACGTGACCAAGGGCCTCTTGAGCAGCATGAAGAGGCAGAGGACTGAACCACAGGGAAGAGGCCACAACAGGAAGAGCCAGTCGCGGGTCTGATACCACACTCATCATGGGGAACCAACACCGTCATTCTTTCTTGTGCATATTTATTAGTATTCTAAAAATGAGAACAATAAAGCTCTAGTCTCCACTCTTAGCTCAAATGGTTATATTAAAGAAGCTTATTAATTTGAAAATTACATAGCGAGCTCTATTAGATCTCCTTAGCTACTTCCTTTCCATGAGTCTACAAGCATGGAGCTAAGTGTATATAATTAATATGCACTCAGGGGACTGGAAATCAGTGAAATTAGCAGCATCAATCTCTGTGTTCTATAGGGCAGTGATTACCATCTGAATCTGACAATTTCATTATGAGGCAGGTATTATAATAATCTCCATTTTACAGAGGAAGAAAGAGGATTAGAAAGTTAAACTGACACATACACAGTCACACAACTGGTAAATTTTGCAGCCATCATATCACACCCAATCTGCTTATTTTAATATACTGGCTACACTGCCATCCGACATTGGGAAAAACTCTGACTCAGGCTGCAGCAGATGTATTTACTCTTTCTCACTCCAGTGTTTTTGCCTGGAGAATCCCAGGGACGGGGGAGCCTGGTGGGCTGCCGTCTACGGGGTCGCACAGAGTCGGATACGACTGACGCGACTTAGCAGCAGCAGCAGCAGCATTGATTGTTTATTGATTTTTGAAAAAAAATATTAATATTCTAAAACCTGCAAGAAAGAAAGAGGGAAGAAAGGAAGAAAGAAAAGAAGAAAGGAAGCAGGTCTCCATTCTTCCAATTATTTTGTCATTGAATTTGGTTTTCTTCAAAATACATTTTAAGGCTATGATTTAGTGAGTACACATATTTAAACTATAAAATCAGATGCCTATGTGTAATTTTCATTATCAAACTTTATTTTGTAGATACTATTATTATTTCAAAGTTGTCAGAAAGGATAGAAAATTTTATACATGCTAAGTAATATGGTTATCATTGCTTTACCTTACAAGATGAGAGTTAGAAGTTAGACTTGAATTCTGTCTTTCGATTTCAGAAACCATGCTCTTACCAATTCCATTCTACTTCTTTCCTGAAGAAGGCCAAGATTTTCAGCAGTGCATTACCACGTTTACCAATTTTCTTTCTTTTCAGAACTGGATTTCTCTGTTTCAGTAAAACAGTGTGCACACCTGTTTTGCATAGCAATGCCCAGTGAATTTTTAAACTTTTTTTTCCAGCAATTACAGTATAAATTTTTCAAGGACATGGATTACAACTTAATCTTCTTTATATTCTCAATACCCAAGAGACAGCCACATAGTAGATGTTAAACTACAACTTTTTTTTTCTAAGAGAAGTTTCCCCAGAGCTGGGCCAAAGTAGTCATCCAACTAGTTGGTCTAAGGAGGACAGAGGGAGCGCATTCCAGGCAGAGTCTTGAGTCCTTCTGTTTGATGCCAGCAGCTGAATTTCTAAAACTTGGCCAAGATCTTACCTCTGATTAATTCCAGTTCAGCAGCTTAGCAAGAGGGTTCCATCACTAGAGTGGACGCAACAGACAGGAGCAGCACAGTGATGGGGCATCGGAAACCTGTCCTCCTCAAGTGGGAGGTTCACGGAAGCTCAGCTCAACTCTCTTGAATGAGCACAACCTTTCCTGGTGAGCAATGCCCAGCAAAACTTCAAATGTACCCAGCACTTATATTTCCAGGAATTTTTCCATAGATACATATGCACAAACAGAGGTAAAGGCATAAGAATGCTCACCGGAGCAATATTCGTAGGGATGAAAAAAAAAATGGGAAAAAATCGAAATGACCCAAACAAGGAAACTTAAGAAAGAGAATACTAAGCAACTATTTTTTAAAATGTGGTGGTGTGTGCTTTTATGTTTTTCTATCATTAAAAGTGAAAATAGTAAGTTAAAATCAAATAGGCACATATGCAAAAAAAAATAAATAAAGTAAAAGAAGTTCCTCCACAAATTTAGAGCAGCTTAGAAGAACTCACCTAAATTTGCTTTCTCATCTGGAAATGAATATAATAATAATTCCATTTATCCTATAAATTGCAGAGAGCTACAGTGAAGACCAAACAGCTATGAAAGTGTTTTGAAAAGATAAAAGTTATACCTAAATGTAAAGTTACCAAATATATAAGCTCTCTGAAGGCAATGATATCCATGTTATTCTCCTCCACTAATCTGAGCACACTCTTCCATTCACTGTAAAAGGCTGAGATACAGGAAAGAAGGATATATTGGGATCACTTATGACAAACTAATCAAAGCATTTATTTCCTCATTTAAACCCCCAATAATGACACCTACATGATGAGGAAACAGCCTTATTCCACAAACAGAAAATAAAACATGTTTTGTGTCACAAAGCTGAGAATCAGATTCAAACCCTGGTTCTAAAGCTTGTATTCTCTTGTCTGCTTTTCATTTAAATAGATACAATTTGATTAATTAGGTGAAATAAACCATGAGAAATCTAAAATGTGCAGTTAGACAATGTGTGGACGTATCCTAATTATGTGCTGCAAGATTCACTGGGGATGAAAGAGCTCCAAATTATTGAACATCTTCATGGAAGTGGCATGTGACAAAAGAAAAGATGTGATACTGCTCGAGTTTCAGCATCTCGGCTTTTGAAAACCATTCTCCTCTTTCAACACATTAAACATATCCTTAAGTGACTTATGTGGTTTGCTTCGTTGGTTTCTCCTTTGTCACCAGGTGTCTTGCCCAGGTGTACAAGAAACAGAAGATTCCAGCAAGAAACTTGAAATGCATTTTTCTCTGTCCTCAACAAGTGTTTATCAAAGCCATCCAAAGACCCCAATACAGAAAGTGATAAAGTCCGCTAATTACAATGCACTTAGATGCACCAAACACAGTCTTTTATGCCTATTCTCTATTTTCAAAATAGTCCTATAACATATGACTCCTTTTTACAAAGGCGGAAACAGAGACTTAGACCACGTTAAACTTGTCCGGTGTCACACATCTAACAGTAAGATCAGAATTTCATTCCAAGTTCAGATTCGACTAATGCTACTTTGTGTCTTATGATACCATGGCTGCAAACTACAAAGAATCAATGTCTTTTATTTTGTACACAAAACACTTGCACATTTATCATTAAGATGATTATTTTGACTTGCCTGTGTTCTGAGAGACAAAGGAAAAAACTGAAACTCTGTAACACCTTGATACTTCCTCTGAATTCTTGCCTCTGTTCCTAAAATTTCCTCTCCATGTGAAAATTAGTAATAACATTGCAGACTAGTAAAAACTACAAAAGAAAAAAAAGAAAAGAAAAAACTGATAAAACAAATAAAGCTATAAATAGTAAAGTGCTTGGGAATCATAAAGTTCAATATCTCCATTTCATACAGAAACTAAACACAAGATTGAAATTTTTCAGTCCCTCCCAAACACAGGATAAGACATAAATAAATTGAAAACTCATATCCTAAATTGAACTGTGTCTTTCAAGAAAAACTAGCAAACACACACTTCCTGTCACCCCAGGAGATCGGCACTTCCAGAACTTTCTTTGCTAAATTCTTGTGAGGAAGAGAGACTTTTTTATTTTAAAGAGAAGTCCCTCTCCCACTTGAGAATTGTAGGAGCAACTGCTGTGGTAGCTGGATTATTGAAAACAGACAATCCCTTAAAATCTGCAATTCCCAACAAATAACTTACATGAAGCCTTTAAAGAGTATCTTTAAAATAGTCCAAACGAGTACCACTAAAATGTAGATGACAATATTTCCCAGTATGTTGATTAAACTGATTCCCCTTTCCTGATCATCCTTATCCTTCAAATTGAAATTGCTCATTATGTACTGCATTTCAGTCCCAAACTGTGCTTTAATGATTTTTTGCATAATTAACTTTAATGACAAAACTTATATACTGCTCGAGAAGTATCATTAATTTTGTTAAATATTCTTGTAAGACATGATAACACATTTTAATGTATACCTAGGATTGTTAAAACTACTATCTAGATGTTAAAGAAGGACAATAAGTCACCACCAGAATACAAACAAAAAGACAAATTTTTCTGTGTTCTGCAAATAAATCCTATTAGTTGATGTGTTCCTACAATGTCTCAAGAATCCCATGTAGGAGATAAAGTTTATTATAAGTCTCATAAATTCAAACTCCAGTAGTATATTCCTTCCATATTACATATTTTCAGCTACAGTGTTTTGGTTTACCTCACGATTAACAAGAACGACCTTTTCCTTTTTTATCAGCCCTGAACAATAAAGTGCCTGAAAGTGGTGTTTTTGCCTATAAAAGATCCAGAATGCTTCTTTTCTTTCTTGTCTCCCTCTGGAAGTAGTTAACAGTACCTAGCCAATTGTGTCCATCAGAAGTACTATTATGATGAGAATTCATTGTTTTATAATAGCTCAGTGGTAGTGTAGAAGCCTGACTGCAGACATGCAAACTAAGCAGACACCAGGTAAAGAGGAAGCTTAAACAAAGAGAGAATGAAAAGAAAAAAATTTCCAGTTCCAAATTCCTACTCCTTTGCCTACTACACCAAGTTACTCTGCCTCTCAGAGATTTCCCTGTTTGTCCATGGCACCATCACCGCACTTAAAGAAATCTTGCAATTTCAATCTACAATGAAGAAAAATATTTTTTGCCCCTTTGGAAAAAAACAATTATTTCAAAATGCTCAACCTATCTTTTTATTCTTGCATAAGTAATAAAAAATATATAATCACATGGCTGACATAGTCTTACTGCAGTGGACCAAATACTAATGCAAGGGAAATTGTAAAATGAATACTAATCCTGAAAGAGAATAGTATTTTAATGCAAAACCTTAGTATCAGCTGCAAAAGTTTTAAGGGCTGAGAAAACCTTTTCTTAAATTATGTAACATGAGTTTCAGTCAATTTTATGCTGAAGTTAGACATGATTGATTAAGGCCATATTCTACTACAGGGATGAAGAATTAGGTAATATTTATTCTGTTTTCATAATAAGCATAGATATACTCAGATTATATAGATATATTTCTATCGTTTCCATCAGTATCACCGGTATTTATAAAGATTAGACTAAAAATATTTGCATTGAATGCACATTCTGAGGTTCACTGAAATTCAGAGTGTAAGAATTACAGTAGCATAAAGTAAGTGAATACCACAGTGTTTATAGTTTGAAATTAATATTACACAAAGGGTAAATAGCTCAGTAGAAATATGATGCCCTATTCAAGGTGTTATAGACACACTAGAATGCAGGCATTTCTCAATTCAGTTCAGTATGTGCTCATATTATAAATATTAGAATAAGAATCAGGAAAAAAATGTAGGTGTTAACATACTTAAAACTCTAAAGTAGAATTCTGTATGACAATCTAAATAAACAGTAAAACTAACAGGTATGTGTCATTTTTTGAGAAATGTTGAGATGAAAACTAAAACACTCTAAGCAACTCTGTCCTCATAGATCCCCTTCCTATAACGAACCCCCGACTCCCACACCTATTTATTCTATTCGGTTGAAGATTCTTATAACTCTCGAGACTCTACATTTCAAAACTGTCTTTAACCTTTAAGCCACAGATTAGTAGTAAGCATTTTGGATAATTTTTGAAATATTGTGTTAATACATAAAGAAGAAAACTACAATTACAAATTGGGTTTCATTTTTGCTGAAGCAAATTATCAATAGACTAAAAAATAGGACAAAGCTAAATTACTGGAAAACAAGTGGTAATGATAAACTGCCCATACAGAAATGGAAAAAAAAAAAAAGGCATACATATAAAAGAATCACACCCAATAGCGGAAATATTAGAGCAATTGGTTCATTAAAAAACTGTGTCTATAAATGTGTCGTTGTCTAATATCTCTAAAAGAAAAAATATTTTTGCAATTTTGTGCTTTGTAAAAATTTTACTATGGTTACCAAAGAGAAAGGGGTGGGAAAGGCTAAATCGGAAGATTGAGACTGACATATAAATACTACCATATATAAAATCTAAAGTGAATAACAACCTATTGAATAGCACAGGGAACTATACTCAATACTGTGTAATGACCTATATGGGTAAAGAATCTGAAAAAGAATAGATATACACTGAATCACTCTGCATACACACCTGAAACTAACACAACATTGTAAATCAAATATACTCCAATAAAATTAATTTAAAATTAAATATTGAAGCTTTAATTTTTTAATTAAAAATGAAAGAATTAACAGAAAATCATGGCATATAATATCCTGGGGGCGGGGGGTAGGGGGAGACTAAGATAATTTTGTGGCTATTCAAGGAATGTGTACAGTCATGTTCTGCGAAAAATTCAAACAAAAATGGATGACCGACACTCCCACAGCCCTCAGAATACTGAGAACAGAGTCCTGTAGGCAAACCACTTCAACACGGCTTCTGCATCATCCCAATATTTATTCCAGCAAAGCATTTTAACACAAAGCAATGTAGTTGTAGGGAAAAAGATAATAACTTTGAACATATCCAACTTGTAGATGAAAATGAAAATGCATCACACCTCTATCTGAATAAGACTTGAGGCAGATAGCAAAGAAATTGTTTCTTATAAAATCCAAATGTAGAGTAATAGCAATATTCTGAATTTAATAAATAGAATTCTATACCAAGAAATTCTGCTATATGAAGTCTGTTTAATAGATTAAAAATCATGACGCACACAAAGCCGACAGTGGCATGACCCTGACTTTAAGAAAGGCATGTTTTCATTCTCCATGTTAATTTTAAATGTTTCTATAAATTATATAATCAAAAATGACAAAATACTTTGAATAGTAACCCAAAAGAATAGGTTTTAGACTACTAACAAATACCACTGTAAGAAGCAGATTCATTTTTCTCCAAAATTAGTGAAATCTTTTTTGAAAAATATTTTATTGCTAGAAAAATTTTAAATTATGGGTGATTTTGAGATTTGAGAAAGAAATTGTGGGTAGATTTTAATTCAACAATGATTTTTCCTATCCTATGGAAGAGGCATAGTCATTTAAGGCATTTGGCAATGAGTTATTCAGATCGTTAGAGAAAATCTCAGAAATTCTGAATATAAATTGCTATAATAAAAAAAATCTGGTATTTCAATTTTGTCTGGGGAATCTTCAGTAGAAATCAATTAAAGAAGAAAGGAAATACATTTACCTGCTGGCCACTAGCATCCCAATAAAATGTTTAAATCTACTATTAATACAAGATTTTAGCTCTATGTAATATATCCTCTGCTTACCTAAAAAAATAAAAAAAACATTTCAATTTAAGTTTACTTCTTGTAGTAGCACTTGCTCTGCAGATTAAGCACTTTCGCTGACTTTTTAAAAAGGAAAAGAACAGAGGAAGAAGAAAGGGAACAAAAGACACACACACTCTGAAAAAATCAACCATACAGCAACACCTGATAGAATAACCAGGAAACAACTGGTGTTCTACTGCCTTCCCTAAAATGGTCAGGGCTCCAGGAAGTTTGAAAGGTGGTTTTGGGAAGATATTCCAAGAAGATACAGGCTCTGGCATGAATCAGCCTTCTACTGTCTTAATGTCAAGGTGCAACGACCCCTTCACTATAAAGACTTGATATGAAAGGGAAAAGCCCCAGACTTCTCAAATCAGTAGGTGGAAGTGGGCAAGACCTCAAAAAGCAATAGCATAAGAGTAAATTCTGATTACTATTAAGTTCCTATAGTTTCATATACTCATTTTTATTTAAATATTCAGTTTCTCATATCCTAAACCAAGTATTTCAACCAATGCCATTTTTTTAAATTTCTGTTGAGTATAATGCCTGATTTTCCTAAAATTCTCTTGTGATACATGCAGTATAAAAGCTTAACTACAAAAAAATCCAACAACAAATTAATTATTCTTACATTTAAAGAGCTATTTTATTCTTTGTAACCTCCAATTGATTATAATCAAAGATTTACCCTCAGGTTATAAGGTCCTGTGTTCTGGTACACTACAAATTCTTATGATTGCTTAAGAGCATCCAAGTTGATTCTGGTTGTATGAAAATTTTTGCATACATTAAAACAGGTAACTCTAGGCTTTGGTAATTATCTTGACAGAATGATAGAACATGATAGCCCACCCAAACTATAGCTGCTGACAATCCATAATTATAATATAAGTATACACACACATACAGACAAACTCACGCAAAGTGTAACAAAGGTTTAGCAAGCATCAGTGTAATGAACGCAGATACACATCTCAATAATTCATGACTAAAATGCAATGATAAGAAATACTCCTCAAAATAATACCTGAAGGACTTACTGTATAGTACAGGGAACTATAACCAATATTTTATAATAACCTATAAGGGAAAATAATCTGGAAAAGGATACATACATATATTTATCTGAATTACTTTACTGTACATATGAAACTCTGGAGGAAGACATGGAACCCCACTCCTGTATTCTCACCTGGAGAATCCCATGGACAGAGGAGCTTGGCAGGCTACAGTCCATGGGGTCGCAAGGAGTCAGACAAAAGAGAAGCGACTTAGCATGCATGCATGCACATATAAAACTAACACAACATTGTAAATTAATTATACTTCAATAAAATAAATATACTTCAATAAAATAAATAGATTACACCTGAAGAATCAAGGTTAAAAAGCCAAAAAATATACTTTTAGAATTCTTTCTTCCAAGAGTATTATAATCAATGCTATTCCTGAATTTCTTTATGAATCAAATTCACAAAAATATATAAGATAATCTATTTTAAAAATAAAATAAAAAATCAAAGGCACTCTTTTTAAAAGGCATTAGGAGTTACTTTTCAAATACCTCATTTTAAATGAATTTTTCTAAAACAGATGCCACTTATATAATTTTTTTCAATTTCTCTAAATAAATGTGTTTACAATGTTTCAATGGGCATTCAGTGTGCGCAACAGTTTTATGAAAGAACTATGTTTTCTCCAACATCTCCATCTACTGGCTTAGAGAAAAAGCATATTTTTACCTGCTATTTCTTTAAATTTAATATTTTTAATTTATTTTTTATGAAATTGAAATATCAAAATATTAAATTATTTTTAAATAGATTAATAGCTATTTGTCAGTCATTCATTAAAAAAAAATAGGAACAATTTTGAAGAAGACATTTAATCATTTTAATTCCAAAGCCCTATGTGATCAAATATGTTCATAGCTCTTTTAGACAATTTTATTTTAACCAAGTTTTAATAATGAGCACAACATTAAGTTTATCAAAACTTTTTGGAATGTAAAAATGTTTATTATTTCCTAAAACCTGTTGATTTTGTTAACCTATATACAATATGTGCATACACATGTCAATATCACATTTATTATTTTCATAAAAATGTTGTTACTGTAATAAATTGTTTTTGTAGAAAAACGATTAGAATATCATCACATCCTCAGACCAAACTGCTTAGACAAGACCCAGTGGCAATGTACAGGAAAGGCCTCCAGGCCCATAAGGATTTGAAAACTATTGGAAAGAGAATTAAGGGGAAAGGTTAGGGAAAAATGAATTACTATAGGAATAGCATTCATTTATTCTCTGATGACTAGACGGTACTCAAAAAACACTGACGCTGAAGCGGGAGGTGAGAAGAAGGAAAGGAGTGAGGGAGGAAGGAATTCTTGAGGCCCATCACTGATTTAACTGTTGAACATCGGATGCTAAGTTATTTATTTTTCTGGTTTCATGGACTTTCTCATGTTGAAGTCTTAAGTTGGAGCAGGCTTGAGGGGGAAGAAAAATAAAACCTTAGTAGGCTCTCTAGCTAAGAAGAAAGAAGGGAAAAAGGAAATGGGGAGGGAGGCAGAAAGAGGAGAAGGCAAAAAACTGAAAATCTGTCTTTATTTCCTCAGGTACCATGGAAACAAATGGGAACAAGTAGGTCCTTGAATTATCCCACTGTGACTGTGAAAGAGGGCGTGGGAGGGAGTTCAGAGCCAGCACAGCATTTACTGGGTTCAGAATGTAATGACTTCATTTCGTTTGCAAAACTTTAACCCATTCAGTGGGTCCTGCCATGTCAGTCTCAGCATCCCCAAAGCAGCCCCTCCATCTCAGGGATACAATCAAATTAGCAAACTAAAGTCTTTGCTATTTTGCAATTATATTATTAAGATTCACAATTTTACTTTCTTAATACATTAAATTTATATATTACACAGGGTTAAATTTACCCTATGGGATTTTTATGTTTTAACTCAAGGGAAGGGCAAGCTATTTTATGAACTCTGACTGACGATACATATTTTAGTGGTAGAATTATGAAGTAGAATTCCTTAAATTTCTGTCGGAAATGGGAGAAAGTCAGGTTGACTTCCGCTACCTACATGTTTGACACTGCTGCTTCCACTTCATAAAGGAAAGAATCAAGGATTCCCCTGACTGAGGAGCCAAGGAAACAAAGGCTAAGCATTGGAGAAAAAGCCTTGAGCAGGATTTAAGTGATCAAGACTCATCTTTAATAAATTTGGTATCAGAGATTTCCACTCATTTCTGAACTGCTCACTTTGTGAATGCAGTTTATATGTAAGCATCTCTCCCTCTGAAAAAAAATAATTTTACATTCTCTATTACTCTTGGTTTAAAAAAGAAAAAAAAAAAAAAAAGGACACAAACACTCCATTTCATTTTGCAAACTCTGTATTGTAAAATTCCTAAAGGAATGAAGAAATTGAGCCACAAAAATTTTAAGTGCCGAATAGATGAGTTAATGTCAACTCCAGAAAATTCTATTCAATGAGTGATAGAATAGAATTTTTTCTTCTGTAACTAGTTCTATTCAGCAATCTGTAAGATTACTCATAGCACAGGAGTTGCAGAGGCCATGGTTCTGAATTCCCATGCCAGAAACTTGAAAATACATTCAGATCCTCACTGTCATTTATTTTAGTGTCATCGAATAACCCATGCAGGAGCAACTTTGGGACATGGAGACATGCAACCTTTTATTTCAGCTTCATTTTCTGAGAAAAACAAAATATCGATGCACAGTGAAGATTTGATTTTCCCATTTTCTTAGAATTGGGCTTCCCTTGTGGCTCAGCTGGTAAAGAATCCACCTGCAATGCAGGAGACCTTGGTTCGATCCCTGGGTTGGGAAGATCCCTTGGAGAAGGGAAAGGCTACCCACTCCAGTACTCTGGCCTGTAGAATTCCATGGACTGTACAGTCCCATGGGTTCACAAAGAGCCTGACACAACTGAGTGACTTTCACTCCACTCACTTGGATGGTTTAGAATTGTCAAGCAAATTAAATTGTGTTTCTGTTTTTCTAATGAAATCCATCTCTTATTACATGGATGTATCCATTCTGTGGAACTTTATGTATTTATATCTGTGTTTAATATGTGTGTATTTTCTGTCTGCATATCTTATTTCAGTAAAATTTACATTAAATAAATTATTCAAAAATATTGAGACTGAGGACCTAAACTAGTCACTTAACCTTAACTAACCATAATCTTTAGTCTTTACAAGCCCCAACAGAGTCTTTGGAATGAGGAAATACTCGTTTCCTTCAGGGGACCTAACTCCCCTGCTCTCAGCCAGGCCCTGGCATAATTCTCACCAATGAATGAACTTCTACATCATTGACCATTTTCAAAACGCAGAGATATCGATTCTTTTCACCTAGTTTTTAAAACCTAAATCCTCCCAATAATCCTAGTCTTGCCTTAGGTTCATTGCTTTCCGCAGCATTTTCACACTAGTATACAATTACAAACAGTTGGATATTTAGACCAATTGTGTGTCAAACTCACAATTCAGACGGGGAAAAACAACAACAACAACAACTGGAGACCTGGTTATCAATTGAAATGAATAATCTGATCTAATTCTGGTAGATAAATAGGTCAAATTACAAACGCCTTCAAAAATTAAACTACAGCCGGTTTCTTTGTGTATCTACTTGCGAAAATTTTTCAAGATATTCTTACATTCTTTTAGGAAGATTTTTTTAAAACTGAAAATTCACTTCTCAGTCTCTCTTCCTCCCACCTCCTTCCCATCATGCCCAGTTTCTTTTCTCTCTTGGAATCAACATGTGAAAAAATATATATATACAGCACTGAAATCTTCTTAAATCTGCTTTCATAAACAGTTCAATTCTAAGCATCTAACAGCTCCATAATAATGACCCCTGTTCTATCAAAGACAGTTGTTTCATTCCTTCATTCATTGGGTTGATGGCAGTTTCAAAATGGGCCGAGGATGTTTCTGATACTACAATCAAACTAACCACGGAATATACGATTAAAGCTCAACATGGGGACGTGGGATGATAACCAGTTGTTTGTCTAACGTGGGGACACTGCAGTTGGGATTTTTCGGTGGTAATTTTCCGCTCCGTCCTTTACAGGGAAGCCAGAGTGGGAGGTGAGGCATCTGCAAATCCCCCCGCGAAACTGTCAACTCTGAAATAAACACCAAGAGCATCAAGTCAGAAAGGAGTCGCCCCAACCTAGTCGGCAGGGCAGGATAGCAGCTGCCGGCAGAGGGCAGGGGGTCCGGCGGTAGCCGCACCGCCCACGTCCGCGCGGGGGTGGCCGCGCCTGGACCGGGGCCAGCCGGTCTTTCCACTGAACCGTGCGGAGACTTAATTGCTTGAATCCTATTACTTTGAAGCCTGGATGTAGCTTCACGGCGGGTCCCCAAGTGCTGCACGCCGCGCTGGGACTAAAAGGATGGCTGCAAATACTAAAATGGCTGATCGGCTGGCTACTTCTCCAGATTCCAAACTCGGCGCATGCCACCTCTTTCAGTTCCTTTTCCTCCCGCATCCTCTGTGGGAGCCCCGCGACTTGAGAACAAAGCCCCCGGCCCGCGAGAGCCCATGGTGCCCGGCGCACGATCGCCCCCGGACTCAGGTTGCGGCTCCCGGGGCAGCTAGGAAGGACTGCACGGGTTCCCCGGCCTGCGTCAGCCTCGCTGCACCCCTCGGCGGGCCTTATGTAACGACCCCAAACCAGCTGTGGGACCAGTGTGACAACCTGTCCCGTCTCGGGGCAGAATACAGGCTCGCGGGGTTCACACAGTGACCCGGAGCGAGGCCTGCCGATTTCACCCCGGGGCCGGGGGATCTACCGAGCAGCCCGACGGCGCGCCCTGGGGCACCGCGTGTTCCCCGCGCGCCGGGTGCCACCAGGCCAGCAGGGGAGGGGGGCTTCTTTTGAAGACTCCAGCCAAGCCAAGACCCCCCGAACCTAAGGAAGCCGCTTCGATGTCCAACACCCACCCCCCTCCGTGGTGCGCACAGTCTCCCCCGGCTCTCGCTTCCTCTTCAGCCCCCGACTCTCAGCCAGCGGGGTCCCCGAGAACGCAGCCACTTTCTCCCGACGCCGTCACACGCACGCGCGTGTGCAGTCACTACACCCACACACTGACACGCAGAAACACACACACACACACACACACCAGCCCGCTTTCCGCGTGCGGCCCCCAAAAGGGCATGAATATTCATTACTCACAAGCGTTGGTGACTGCGAAGCTGTTGGCTACCTCCAAATTGTCGATGTGGGGTGTCAGTCTGAACTCCGAAGTGGAAAACTGAACCATCCCTACACGAAATGCACTGTATTCCTGATCGGCGCCCCTGGGAAACAGCCCCCCTGCAAGAAACAAACACCAAGCAAGGAGGACAGTGTCAGTGGCCGAGGGGAGGAGAGGAGCCCGCTAGCGGGGGACTGCCCAGGAGTCCCTAGTTCACGTTAATAGGACGAATAAACACATCCCTGGACCTGGGCAACAGGAGAGCGGGGGTGGATATTCAAAGGGTATAGACCAGACACGGAAGGGGTCAAGATGCGAAGGAGCTCGGGGGCCAGGGGGGTGGCCAAAACGTTCTCCCTCCCTAGTGATCACAAGCTGTGCATTCAGACCCCAAGAGACTCTGAACAAACGGGAAAATGTTGTTAAGGCGAAATGAATAAAATTTGGGGGTTCGAAAAGAGAAGACCTTTCCCTCTGTTGTATCAGAGACACAATCTTTTGCCTTTGCTTCATCCTAAGAAAAACATGTATATTCTAGGCAATTTAAATCTGGAATGCAGTCAAGGTATGACATAAGTCTACATGACATGAATTAATTTGTCCACCGTGAACAAAGATTACCACCAAATTATGCACAATTCAAAAGCAGAGCACAAAGGGTACCTACCTATCTGTATGCTGTTAGAAGAGACACCAAAAATCAGTCCCCACAAAACAGGAGAAAGGAGGACAGATATATGCATAATCTTTTGCATTTCCAAGAAAAGTAGAGCATCCACAAAATACCCTTTCTTTTTTATTTTTCCTTTTCCTCCTCTTCCTTCTTTGGCCGTTTTCCTGGGCAAATTAGATCCTCTGCATTTTGAGACAGCAATTTAGCACCAAGCTGCTAAAAACCAGAAGTGGAGGCAGAAGAATCCCTATTTCCAGGTCCTGCGGGTGGCTGCCGCCCTGCGCCCCGCGCCTGCTCCGAAGTCCGGAGGACCGGCTAGATGGTTTCCAGCAGGCTGCCGCTGTGGTCCCAGCGCCTCGGAACACTCAGCACCCTCCCATGCGCTCACACACTCACCCTCGCGCGCTTCTCCCTCTCCCCTCTCTCACACGCGCGCGCGCGCACACACACATACACACACACGGACACACGCGAGTCACAGACCGGCAGGCGGGCCCGGCGCGCGTGCGCGAGGCGCGGGGGGCGGCTGGCGCGCCCCTCCCCCGCCCACCCCGCGCGCCCCGGAGTCTCGCGCGCGCAGGGCTGGGAGCGAGGCTTGGAGCCCGGCCGCCGCTGCCCCCCGGGAGAGACCTCCGGTCTCGCGAGCTGTCGCGCCCACCAGTGATCTGCCTTTCAGCACCGCGGACAGCGCCCCACTCCCTTCCGCGCTACCCTTGCGCCTCCGCTGCCACTGCAGCGGAGATAGATGCTCCAGCCTGGACCAAATGCAGCAGAGCCCACTTCCGGCTGCCGTGCAGAAGCCGAACTGCTAATTGCTGTTGGCGCTGAAGCGTTCTCTCACCAGGCCCTGCTGTCTTAGGATGCAAGCAATGCTAATTTTTATCTTCTATAGCCTGCAAATCCCACCTAGCAATAGACAAAAGCTGCCACCCACCTCACCTGACCCGCAGGAAAGCGAACAAAACACCATGAAGAAGTGCTCCAAAAGTGTGAACTTTAGCTAAATGCGACGTAGCAGGATCCAAGGAAAACCTAAAATTCTATCTTTAAAGGTCAAAACCGCATAGGAGAAGATCAAGGTTGAATCTTTGGAACACTTTGCATGGAAATCCCATTTTTACACTGTGCTCCACCGGGCTGTGACACCAACTTGTCCAGCCTGCTGCGTGCGGGTCCCTCTCGCAATTTTCAAGGCAGACTACCAGCCCCCTCCCATCGTACCCCTTCCCCCTCACACACACAAACACACAGCAAAGACCTGTAGTCTTTACTTAGATCCCCGTCTGTATACAGATCGAAAGCAAGAAGACTCCCTTTGAACTAGTCTTGTAGGAGAAAGAAAAGACGAAGCTAGTCTTGAAAGGCCACTGAGCTGCACAACCTTTCCCGGAGGCTTACTAGAAACCGGATACTCCGTCGCATTTTTGGCCGTGAGTTTTGAAAATAATCAGCGCCCAAAGAAAGTGAAGCAAGCTCTCATCTCTTTGAACCCGCGAACTGGAGACCACTGGAGGAAAAAGATGAGGTTAGGGATTAAAAGTTTGGGGGAAGGGAGTTGGTGGGGAGGATGGAAGCCTGGATTTCCCCTTGGGGATTTACGCACCTCATACTGCCTGCCAAGCCGACGCCTGGGACCTGCTTTGGCAGAAATTCCTCACGGAGTTTATGGCTTTAGTGGTTTAAACAAAGCAATAAAGGATGCTTGAGTACAAGGGACTGTTTCCAGGAGGCTGGAGATTGGAGCCCACATCACAGAAGGAGTAGCCTAGTGATATTTCAGAATGCCAAGAGTTAGTCTACTGTGCGGCTTTCCTGTGCAATTGTCACAGTAATATCACTAGTATAACCTCCTTGTCAACTGTTGCATGTTATACTTCCGCTTAATCACTTCGGACCTCAACTTTTAAAATGAGAAAGATGAGCAAAGTGGACTCTATGACTCTCTAATCACGGAATTCTCGGATTTCAAGTCATAGTCTTTCCCTCTTTTTTATTTTTCTATATGTATTCCTAAGCCAGGAAGTAAAAGAATCCATAATCTATTAATAAGATTTTATACTACAGGTAAAAATACCACTCAATTCTATCACCAAGAATTTATTTTAGTCCATTAATATACACTTCTATGTATATGAGACAGGTGTTGTGAGTCAAAATGCCTTTAAAAAAATTGTAAAGCCTTTTAAAAATTAAGAATGAAAATAGGAAGATGTACATAAATATATATCCACATTTACAGTATAAAGAATAATTAAATGCATCTGATTTATTCAATCACTAGTAATGATGAAAGGCACAAAAATGTTTTGCATTATTCTCTATTTGAACTCTTTATTATACAAAAGATTGAATAACAACTCAGAGCAAAATAGAAAATTTTTCAGCCATCGTTTTTCTTCATTCAGTTTTTCCCGAAAGAAAAACTTAAACTTCGTATCAAGTAACTAGTAACGAAAGGAAAGAGAAAGAGAGAGAGAAGGTTAAGTGTGGAGAATTGGTCATGTTTAAAGAATGGGTCAATGTAAATTAATTTTTTTTAAAGAGGTCACTTCTAAAGCTATTTTTATCGTAATCTATTTCAAAGTCAAGGACAAAGATGAACCCAGAATTGACTGAATTACAATCTATAAAAATAATACAAAATAAGAATTTGCTGAATCATAAAAACATTTTTCTTAGTAAATAATATGTAAGATTTCAAGGAAATATTACTGTTTAGTGACCAACTATAATTCATATATAAAATAAAAATAATTTAGTAGGCATTACTTGTAATTCAACTATTACTTTGTTACTGTCTTTCACAAGGCATGTACTTTCACATCAAATATAGACAGATAAATCTCTTGCAGCATTGGCATTGTTGTGCTTGTATTATCATTAATGAAATTTTTTCAAATTCACTATAGTATTTATCATATAGCATTTTTCAGGCATAGAATACTGTCAGTATGAATGTAATACATTTAAATTGGCTGAAGGAAGTGGTTATGCAAATAAATTAAAAATACTGTAATTTATTTTTAATACTTAGAAACTTCCTGTTTCAAGAATATATCTCATATTGATCAGTAGTAAAATCAAATTTGAAAATTTCAAAACTACTGAGACTAAAATGGAATAGAATAGTGTGCTCAGACACAGTTTGCTATTCTCTGCCCTCTGCTGTTCAATTTTGGTAATTGTCTAAAATGCAAGCATTGTTATGAAACAAGGATAAATAACAGTACAAATGGAAGAAATAAAAATATTAACCATTCTATCATTTGTATGTTTGGTCGCTTTCACTGTTGTTTTTTGTGTATGTTTAAATATAATCTTATCATTAGGCTAGAAATAAATGTTATACATAACATTTTCATTTCTATTTTACTCAGTCTTTTCTTCAGTATAAGAAACAATTATTTTCTTTTGAAATGCTTAGAATTTTATATATGCTTATAAATTCTGTGTAGTTTTAATTTGTGTTCCAAAATGAAAAAGCATTTAAGAAAGTCATTATGGATGAGTTGGGTGGGGTGTGGGGGTAACAACTTTGAAATGATTGGCAGATCAAATTTTAGCTGAATTCCTTATCAAAATTGGATTATAAATGTCAGCACCATGGTCCCCAGCAATGAAGTGACAAGAAGTTTCCTGCCTTCCTATTGATCCTCTGGAACTGGGAAGGCTATCTGAAAGGCTCGGATACAATTCAGCATTAAAAGGAAAGTGGCTCCATGCTCCTTTCAGCAGGAAATAGCAAGGGTAGCAGATCCTACAGAACGAACCTAGGTCCCAAACATGAGACATTATTGACTGAGACAGAAAAATTATAAAACAGAAGGGAAAACATGAGGATTTTAATCACTCAGGATTGGAAGTAGAGATATTCATTCTGGGGAGTTTCAGTTCTTTAATTAAGATAATGAATAATGCTAATAAAAATAGCTATTCAGAATGAGACAGTATTGATTATTCTTTTCTTTGTGACACACTTTTAAATCACTGATTGAATAAGATTAACTACTTGACTCACAACACATATCTGAAGTCAAACCTTTGTGTATTTTTGTAGAACTTAGAATGAAGTCCAAAAATTCAATGAATAAGTGAAGTTTTCATTTTAGTTTGCTTGGGGCTCTGATTATATGGATTTTAATTAACTTTACCCACAAATGATCCTGTAGCAGAAATATTTATTGGAAAAGTGTTTCAATTCATTACTTAATTTAACAAGCTAAATATGACAAGGATATTCTGGATAATGGTTTCCATGATAGCTCAGTTGGTAAAGAATCTGCCTGCAATGCAGAAGACCCTGGTTCAATTCCCGGGTCAGGAAGATCCGCTCTAGAAGGGATAGGCTATCCACTCCAGTATTCTTGGGCTTCCCTGGTGGCTCAGATGGTAAAGAATCCGCCTGCAATGCAGGAGAGCTGGGTTCGATCCCTGGGTTGGGAAGATTCTAGATAATAAACTTGACACAATGGGTAAAAGATGGACAGAAAAGAAGCCTTCCACAGGAAGTTTCCAGACTTCATTCAAGTAGGCAAATGATTAGGGCCTCATTAAACGAGTTTGGAAGTGTTCTTTCCTTTTCGGACTTTTGGAAGTGTTTGAGAAAGACTGGTATTAATTCTTCTTTAAATATTTGGTAGAATTCACCAGAGAAACCCTCTTATCTTGTACTTTTTTTGTTGTAGTTGTTGGAGGTTTTTGTTTACTTATTCAATCTCTTTACTAGTAATTGGCTTGCTCAGACCCTGTATTTCTTCATGATTCAATCTTTATGACCACTATCTTGAACTGTCTATTGAGTAACTTGTGTATCCACATTTCAATAAGATCTGTTTTCTGAGATTTCTCATGTACTTTTGTTTAGAATGTATTAACTCTGTTTCTTCATTTCCCTTGACTCTGTGTGTGGTTCTCTGCACATTAGATAAAATGGCCACCTCTCCCAGTCTTGACAGAGCGGTCTGGGGTAGAAGATAATCCTTGTCAGTCAGACTGGCCTAAGCTCCTGGTTGTCTCAGAAACCTTTGTAATTGTCCAAGCCACCATCTTCACTCTTATTTGTTTCAGTAGTTGAGAACATGTCGGTGGCCCAAATGGGCGAACCATATTCTTTACCTAGAGATGCAGGCTGCTTGGAAAGTGGGTCCTCACTCAGCAGCTGGGGTAGTTAATGGTTAAGCCCCTTCCAGGGGTAAACTTGGAGATGTGTGTTTTTCCTGCACCCTCTGTGTTGGACTGAGGTGTACAGCCACAACAGAATGGAGAGCGGGCTCCTGCAACCATTAAGAACTGCTTCTTTATGAATTCAAGCCTTGTTGGCTATCAGAGCTGGTGATCCTGGGACGCATCCCTTGGGCAGCAGCCATAAAATCTGGGACAACTTAGAGAGGACTGTAGGGAGACAGCAGAAGAGGTGCCCCAAACTTCCCCAGTCTCCAGGGAGGGTTTTGGCCACCTGTATTTGTGTGCTAAGTCAGAAGCCTGATCCTTCGACAGCAACTTTTTTTTTAATTGAAGTGAATGATTTACAATATAATATTGGTTTCTGGTGTGCAGTGTAGTGACTCAATATTTTTATAGATTATGCTCCATTTAAAGTCATTACAAATATTAGCCATATTTTCTGTACTTACATCCTAGGAGACTCAAAGGATCCCTTTCATTTTTGTTGCTTCCTCTGTGCTGAATCCTGAGAGGGACAAGCCACAGTGAGCCTCCTGTGTTGCAACCTTACTTGACCCGAAGAACACTTCATTTAAATGCAGTCCCATCAGGAAAAGCATCAGCATTTAGACACAATGCATTGTTTGCAGGATAGGAAGTGTGAGGCAAGGAGTAATAAGAATACACCAGACCATTGTAAGAAATGCACACCTTATCCTATAGGAAAGCAGAACCATTTGAGAGTTTTAAGGAAAAAGGTGAGTTGTTTTTTCTTTCTTTTTGCTTTTTTTTAAGATCTATTTCTTTTTTATTTTTTAAATTGCTAAAGTATGATAACTCATTTACAGGAGACTTGGAAAATTCATAACAAGGTTACATATAGTTCCACTGCATATTACAATTATTTTCTGAGTAGATAAACTAAGACTTTTAGGTGGAGTTTCAATATCAAACTCCCAAAAATTCATGGAATGAATATGCAGAGAAGTAGAAAGATATAGTAGACCTGAAAAGCACTATGAACCAATTCAACATAATTAAGATTTATACAATTTTAACATAACAGTAGGATACAAATTCTATTCAGGTTCCCATAGATTATAAACTAGGATACTCTGGAACATATCCAGGGACATAAAACAAGGTGTAAAAATATCATGGTCTAAAGATATTGAAATCATACAGAGTCTGTTCTCTTACTATGGAATTATGTTTAAAATCAATATCAAAAGATATTTGAAAATAACTCACATATTTTCAAGTGCAATGTAATATTTACCAAAAGATGTCTAACTCAAAAAAGTTAGAATGAAAAAACACAGAAGGTGATTGCAGAGAAAAAAGTATTTAAAGAAGAATTAATATCAAAGATACATTTAAAAAAATCCCATGGATTTGAAAAATAAATGTCCATTTTTAAATGATAGGTATATCTAAGAAGCCATAGTAAAGAAAATTAGAAAATATTTACAAAGAATAAAAATGAAAAGAGAATTTACCAGAGTTTGTTGTAGGCAACTGAGGCTGCTCAATGCAATTAAATGCAATGTAGAGTCTTGGATGAGATATGAAAAAGAATAATGGACACTAGTATAAAATTTTGTGAAATTTGAACAAGATATGTACTTTAATTAATAATACTGTAGTACATGTTAATTTCTTGTTTTTTTACACCATGTATTACTTTATATTCTCAGAATTGGATTACAAGTTTCAAGTCTCATTCAAATTTTTTTTAAAATCACTAAGATAAATTTTCTAGACTTTTAGCAGTAATACTAGATGCCAAAACAAAGTGGAACTATATCAAATTTCTGAGTGAATATAAATTAGAAATCTAGCATCCTATTCATACTAAGTCAAACAGTGGAATCAAAATGTCACAAAATTTTAGCTAGGCAAAAATTCATAAATTTATAAAAATATATATTATATATATATATGTATACAAAAGCTTTATATTTTGCATGATAAAGGCTTGAGAAAGAACAATAATGAAACTGGAAAACATAAACTAAATGAAATAGCAGCACTGAATATGAAATAGAAAAAATGAAACAAGCTAGATAAAAATAAAAGATCATAATATAATCCAGTTGTTTTTAAACACAGCTGCTCATTGGAAACACATCTGGAGCTTTGCAGAAAAAAAAAGCAATACCAGGAAATTTGTATTTTTCAAAAAATTCCAAGATAAATCTGATATGCATCTGAATTTTAGAAAATGATTACAGATTTTTCTATTAAATGGTAGGTACAGTGATACAGTTCTATTATTTTCTCTTGTTCCCCTTGTTGTTAACTGGATAAGTCATGTCTGACTGTTTGCAGCTCCATAGACTGCAGCACACCAGGCTTCTTTGTCCTTCACTATCTCCCTGAGTTGGCTCAAACTCATGGTCCATTGAGTAGATGATGCCATCCAACCATCTCATCCTCTGTCTTCCCCTTTTCCTCCTAACCTTTTCCAGCATCAGGGTCTTTTCCAATGAGTTGGCTGTTTGCGTCAGGTGGCCAAAATATTGGTGCTTCAGCTTCAGTATCAGTTCTTTGATCTCCTTGCAGTCCATGGGACTCTAAAGTGTCTTCTCCAGCACCACAATTTGAAAGCATCAATTCCTAGGTGCTCAGCCTTCTTTATAGTTCAATTTTCACATCTGTACTTGACTACTGGAAAAACTATGGCTTTGACTAGACGGACCTTTGTCAGCAAAGTAATGTCTCTGCTTTTTATTACACTATCTAGGTTTGTCATAGCTTTTCTTCCAAGGAGAAACCATCTTTTAATTTCATAGCTGCTGTCACCATCTGCAGTGATTTTGGAGCCCAAGAAAATGAAATCTGTCACTGTTGCTACTTTTTCCCTATTTGCCATGAAATGATGGGACCAGATGCCATGATCTTTGTTTTTTGAATGTTGAGTTTTAAGCCAACTTTTTCACTCTCTCCTTTCACTTTCATCATGAGGCTCTTTAGTTCCTCTTCACTTTCTGCCTCTAGTGTGATATAATCTGCATATCTGAGGTTGTTGATATCTCTCCCAGCAATCTTGATTCCAGCTTGTGCTTCATCCAGCTCAGCATTTCATATGATGTACTCTGTATATAAGTTAAATAAGCAGGGTGACAATATACAGCCTTGATGTACTACTTTCCCAATGGTATTAAGTGAATAATAGTTATATAATGACATTAGTAAAAAATGTTTATCAGAAAAAAATTTTATCAGTTTTCACAATCAATAGCCAGTCAAAAAATAAAAGTTAATTACAATTGCAAGCCATAATAGAAACAATTAACCTAACTATGCAAAATAATTACATACAATTTGGGGGGGTTAAGTAGAGTGATGTGGTAAGTGGAAGTGCATATATTCGTATGTTTTCATTCATCCAGCCAATCTGCATCTTTTGGTTGGTGCATTTAATCCCTTTACATTTAAAGTAATTATCAACATGCATGATCCGATTACCATTTTCTTAATTGTTTCCGGTTTATTTTCTGTAGGTCTTTTCCTCCTTTTGTATGTCCTGCCTAGAGAAGTTCCTTCAGCATTTTCTGTAAAGATGGGTTGGTGGCACTGAATTCTCTTAACTTTTGCTCTCCTGGAAAGCTTTGATTTCTCCATCAAGTCTGAACAAGAGTCTTGCTGGGTAGAATATTCTTGGTTATAGGTTCTTCCTATAGGTTCTTCCCTTTCATCACTTCAATTATATCATGTCATTCCCTCTGGCTTGTAGAGTTTCCATTTCCATTTCTCAGTATCCAGCTGAGAAATCCACTGAATACCTGATGGGAGTTCCTTTGTATGTTATTTGCCACTTTTCTCTTGCTGCTTATAATATTTTTTTTTACATCTGTCTTTAATCTTTATCATTTTGATTACTATGTATCTCAGTATGTTCCTCTTTGGGTTTATCCTGCCTGGGACTCTGTACTTCCTAGACTTTGTTGACTATTTCTTTTGCCATGTTAGGGAAGTTTTCAGCTATTATCTCTTCAAATATTTTCTTGGGTTCTTTCTTTCTTTTTCTTCTAGGATTGCTATAGTGCAAGTGTTAGTGTGTTTAATGTTGTCCCAGAGATGTCTTAGGTTGTCTTCACTTTTTTTTCATTCTTTATTCTATATTCTGTTCTGCAGCAATGATTTTCACCATTCTGTTCTCCAAATCAAGTATGTTTTTCTGCCTCAGTTTTTCTGCTATTGATTCCTTTTAGTGTATTGTTCATCTCTGTTTGTTTGTTCTTTAGTTCTTCTAGGTCTTTAGCAAACATTTCTTGCATCTTCTCCATTCTGTTTCTGAGATCTTGGATCATCTTCACTATCATTATTCTGAACTTTTTTTTTTTTCTGGAAGATTGCTTATCTCTACTTCCTTTAGTTATTTTTCTGGGGCTTTATCTTGTTCCCTCATCTGACACAAAACCGTCTGCTTTTTCATTCTGATTAGCTTCCTGTAAAGTGCTTTCCATTCTAGCCACTGCAGGATTTTGGTTCTTCTTGCTTAGTCTCTCTGCCCTCTGGTGGGTGAGGCTAAGAGTCTTATGTAAGTTTCCCGATGGGAGGGACTAGGAAAAACTGTGTCTTGCTCTGGTGGGCAGGGCCATGCTCAGTAAGACTTTAATCCAATTATCTGTTAATGGATGGGGTTTCACTCCCTCCCTGTTAGCTGTTGGGCCTGAGGTGACCCAGTTCTGGGGAATATGGGCTGTATAGTAGGGTTAATGGTGACCTTCAAGAGGACTTATGTCAAAGGGCACCTTCCAGGGCTGCAGCTGCCAGCGCCCCCATCCCAGCAGCAGCCACTGCCTACCCACACCTCCACAGGAGACACTCCAACCCTAAGAAGGTAGGTCTGGTTCAGCTTCCTGTGGAGTCACTGCTCCTTTCCCCTGTGTCTTGGTGCATACAAGATTTTGTTTATGCCCTTCAAGAGTGGAGCCTCTGTTTCCCCCAATGCTGTGGAAGTCCTGTAATTAGATCCTGATGGACTTCAAAGTCAGGTTCCCTGGGGATTTCCAATCCCTTTCCTGGATCCCCAGGGCTGAGAAGCCTGAAATGAGGCTCAGAACCTTCATAACCATTGGAGTACTTTGGTATTATTGTTCTCCAGTTTGTGGGTCACCCGTCCAGCAGATACTGGATCTCATTTTATTGTGTTTGCACCCCTCCTAGCATGTTGTTGTGGCTTCTTCTTTGTCTTTGGGTATGGGGTATACTTTTTTGGTAGATTCCATCATCCTCCTATGGATTGGTTGTTCAACAACTTGTTGCAATTCTGGTGCTCTCAGAGGAGATGAACACATGTCTTTCTACTCTACCATTTTCATCCAGAAGAGCAAGAGGTGAGTTCTTAAGATTTGTATTTTAGATGGAACATTCTGTATCCTGGGTGGAGAATGTGTTTCTGGAGTAACATATTGAATGTAGGGACACCTGGTAAGAGGCTGTATCTCTGGTGGAGGTGATGGGACTCTGGATTAAGAGACTAAGGAACGGTTGGTTTCAGAAAGTATTTAGAATGAATACTTAGTGGAACTCATCAATGAACTTGTATGTGCTAGAGATAATGTTAAGAAGAAACAAATCCTATTACCAGCACAGGAGGCTGAGTGCCCAGGAGAATGCTGCCTTGTCTCAGGATGGGCTGTAGAGAATATTGGAAAGGAGATAAGCGAGCAAGGTGGTGGTCTTGGGTTTATGGGGTCTATGGGACACTCCCACTCAAGCTGGTATGTTAGCTCTTCACACTAACTCTGAGACTCAGGGAAGAGACTGCATCTAGAAGTTAATTTTGAGAATCATCAGCCTTTGGTGTTTCACACGATGGTTACTGCTTTTTTAATAAGGCAGTTAAAGCAAAAGATCCAAAAAAGAGAAGACATATGCATACCTTCAAAATCCTGCTTTCACTTCATGATGATAAATGCACATTCTTTCCATTTAATTGAGGAGGAAACAGACCATTACCTGGAACATACCTCTACTGAACAGTATCCCATTTCAGTCTTTACTTTAAAGTGGGACAAGAATTTAAGAATATTTGTGAAGAAATCTTAATACTAAATCCTTTTCCATTTTTAGGATTTTTTCTAGTATTTTATGATAACCTTACTCACTCTTAACCAAAATAAAATTCTGTGCCTACTTGCATGACTGATTCTTTCCAGAACATTCAACAGAGTTATCAACATTTGTCTTTTCATGTTATTAATTTACAAAGTATTTGAACTAAAGTATACAATCACAATATCAAATTCCAGCTATCAAAAAAAGTTTTCTTTTTTTTTTAAATACATTTTATTCTCTCTCAATGGGTGAAAGCAGAAATTAGAAGGGCAAACTGTTAACCAAAATTATTCAGCAGACCTCCCCTATATTTCTCATTTCATGTAAGAGGGATCAAAAGGAGAAGAAAAGAAGCAAACAAATAGTATAAAACATAGCTACAAAGGTTTCCAAATTTGCATATGGTTAGTGGATTTTAATATGTAATCATAGCCTCTTTCTTCACTCTCTCCGTTTCCACATTACTTTTTAAAAATTAATTTATTTTTTAATTGAAGGATAATTGCTTTACAAAATTGTGTTGGTTTCTGCCAAACATCAGCATGAATCAGTCATTCACATTACTTTTTTTTACTTATTTATTTAATTTTAACTGTGCCGGGTCTTCGCTGCTAAATGGGCTTTCTCTTGTGGCAGGAAGGGACTGCTCCCTAGTTGTGGTTCTTGGGCTGCTCATTTCAGCGGCTTCTGTTGTTGCAGAGCACGGACTCTAGGGCACGAAGGCTTCAGTATTTGTGGCCTGTGGGCCAGCAGTTGTAGTTCCCAGACTCTAGAGCGCAGGTTCAGTAGTTGTGGCACATGGGCTTAATTGCTCCATTGCATGCAGGATCTTCCCAGACCAGGGATCAAACCCATGTCTCCTGCATTGGCAGGCAGATTCTTTACCACTGAGCCACCAGTCAAGCCCTTCACATTACTTTTGTAAGCACTTTTAGCTAGTCAGAAGTCTTTCTTTGATATATGGAACCCAAACTTTCATCCCTCCAGGATGTGAGTCCCTTCTGGTTTTCCCTTTTTGGAACTTCTGGAGTTTTCTTTTGCATATGGTTACTGGACAAGAGAATACAAGAGACACTGCAGTAGACTGTGAATCACTTCTCTATTGTTTATGCGTTTATCCTCTTCCCAGTTCAGGGCACACCATTTCTATTTCAGCATGGTATGCTCTTGTGCATGTGTAGTCTCACAGTTCAGTGGATAAGATAGGATGGGAATATTGGGTTATAGAATCATGTTGCATTCTGTGGACAGAAGCCAAGTAGACACAGTGACTTGTAGACACAGTGCCCAGTGGCAAGTCAGAAACTATTTTTGAAATAGAAAAGAGTTGCAAGCAGCAGGGAACAAGGTCTTACCTCAAACCCCAGGCATCTGTGCTGTGATTCTCTTATTAGAGGTTGCCATAGTCTCTCTACTAGCATCTGTCTGCCTCAGACACTTCAAATACCATCGGATCTTCTAGGTGTCAAGTAACCCGCCCTGCAGCCTGCACCTACTGTTGTAGTTTATTTCTTGGGGCCCAACTGGCAGCCTTATACGTGAATACCAATAAATATGACACAGCAGCAAGCCTACATGTGGTACACATCATCTACAAAACGATGTGTGCACACATGATTTTGTACATGAAAATCCGAGTACACAAAATCCAAGCTGGTCTACCATGCTTTCCTTCCTTCTGTGTGATACATGGCGAAACCAACAACCAACCTCAGATCGATGATGCTTAAAAACTTTACCTGTGAGGCAGACACTCTAACCTCTGAGGGATTTATCTCTCATACTCTGTCACACATGTTTTTGCAAGGCATCTACGTGGCTTACTACTTCTGGCTCATCAGGTCCAGTTTACATAGTGTCATCAATACAATGTACCCCACTTAAAGTTCTGCTGTAGAGATGATCACATCCAGAGCAGTTTCTGTGTCTCTCTTGAGGATGTGGCAAGGATAAAACTCTTATTATTGGCCTAAAGACAATGAAAGGTGTTGGTGTGAGGAAGAATTGGCTGCTTCTTCAGAAGTAACTTTTCATGCATGGATATGCTTCCCAGGTGGGACTAGTGGTAAAGAACCTGCCTTCCAGTGCAGGAGATATGAGACTCTGGTTCAATCCCTGGGTCGGGAAGATCCCCTGGAGGAGGGCATGGCAACCCACTCCAGTATTCTTGCCTGGAGAATCCCATGGACAGAGGAGCCTGGCGGCTACAGTCCATAGGGTTGTAAAGAGTCAGACAAAACTGAAGTGACTTAACAGGCAGGCACACAGCTAGCACATACATACATATGTATTTGCATATAGGTGATGGTGTTTCACTGGTGGCTCAGATGGTGAAGAATCTGCCTGCAATGCAGGAGACCTGTGTTCAGTCCTTGGGTCAAGAAGATCCCCTGGAGAAGAGAATGAATACTCACTCCAGTGTTCTTGCCTGGGAAATCCCATGGAACTAGGAGCCCGGTGGGCTACAATTCACAGTGTTGTAGGAGTCGGACATGACTGAGCAATTTTCACTTTTCCCTTACAGAGTTAAAAGGTTGTTTCTGTTTGCACAGGAATTCTGGGATATTTTGGATTTCTAGGTTCCTAGCCTCACCCAAGTCGATACCAGTGTCTTCATTCAATACATCAGAGTCCCATTATATTAGGGCCCTGTGGCAGAGCCCTTAATTGTCAGTGCACACTGTTTACTTAGGCTTCCCCAAGCCATAAATTTCCTGCTACTATATGAGAGGAGATACTCATTCAAACTTCAAAGAGGCTTTCTGGTTCTCCATGCATCCTGTGAATTGTATGCTCATGGGTTTGAATTTCTCAGTTCCCCTGTGTTTGTCCTCTGGGACCAGAAAAGAAAAAAGCACTGCTGCTGTCATATCCACAAAAAGCCATAGTTACCTGACTTCCCTCCAGCCCCCCTCTGCCCTTTGTCAGTGACAATGCTGATAAAGATGATGTCACCATTTGCCAGAGGTTACCCAAGTCCTACCCACCCACTTTGTAAAAAGCATATCCCTTGCTCCTCAAACGTGTGAGCAACCCAATCCTTGAATTCCATCATGAGGTTCTGTTTCCTAGGGCCATTTGCAACACCAGTTACTCTCTATCTGGGTCTTAGCATAAAATAAATGACATTAACAAAGGAATGTTTCAAGGGTATTTTACTTACAAAGTGCATATGAGCAAAGGAAACCTCAAAATTTAGTAAAAAAAAAAAAAAAAAAAAATCTAGGGTAGTAGCCATAGAGCTCTTGACACCTTTAAGCAGAAGGAGATGAGAAAGGAAACAAGTAATCTGAACCACAAAGGACAGTTCTGAGGAGAAGGCCATCTTGAAAGATGCAGTGATCTTTGACTAAAAGACCCAAGCCACCTGAGGTGAACTGTCAGAAGGAAGCTGGAGGAAGAAATATCTTAACCTCTCTCTGTTTCATTCCTCTAGTCACCTGAGCAAGCTCCCAGTTGGCTAAAGCCAACAGGAAGTAGAGTGAGGAAAGCTATTAATGATTTTTGTCACTCTTAGAGGTGAGCTTCCACAGGATGGAGAAGGGAAGGGAGTGAATTTGAAGAAGAAATGAAGATATAACCAGTACACAAGAGCCATTATTTCTTAAACAGGATTGGCATTCAGTTAAAGGGTAGAATATGAGATAAACTGCTTCATGAGAGCTATCGATGGGGAAGACACTATTTTCATTTTCAGTGGTTTACAAGTAGATGGCTTGTTTGATTGTTCAGCCTGGCAATAGTTCCCAGAGGAAAGGCAGAAAAGGACAACAGCATTAGTCTGGCTCACTTAGGTTCATGATACACTTATTGTACCTTGAGAGAGAACGTAATGGGGAAATGATTTCACAGGAGTCTCTCTGAGCCTCTGTGGTGCAATTAGTGACATACCGGATTAGCCCTTCCCCCGCTCTGCTGGGATTCTGCTATGACGGCCAGAATGAAAAGCCAAGCAGTTCTATGCCAGCTTGGCAGTGTGAGGTCTTTGTCATTACAGACACCTCATAAAGCACGTAGATGCTCTCACAAATAGGACACTAGCATCAGAGGTGAGAAATGTACATTGTAAAATGGTTTCATTATCCATAAGAGATTGATGAAGGACCAGAGTCGGGTACCTGGGCAGGATTTTGTGAGCCCCCTTGAGATGACACCAGAGATTCTCAAAGTACAGTACTTTGTCCCAAAAGTAGGCAAAAGCCAATGAACATTATTGTTAACAAGTACCGATTTTGAATTCATAGTCTGAGGAGACCTGGGGAAACACATTTTATACTGTTGGGGTCAGTTTTTAAGGGATTAGTTACCTTTCCTATGACCAAACTTGAATTATTCTGATCTTCTGAAATTACATTCTTAGATGTAACATTATTGATAGGAATATAATCCTATCTTTGGACATCGAAAGACACAAATTTGCCATTGTTTTCAATATAGACTAATAAGTATAAAAAAATATCCTCTGGTAGTTTTTTTTTTATTTTTTTCTGGAATATAGCAAACATAATTTATAAAAAGCTTTATAAATGGAGCAGTTATCCTAAGGAATTCTAATACAAATAATATTAAAGAATGAACAACATAATTTCAAAAAGATTTCACATGGAAATAGGTTCATCTACACCATTTTTTCTAGATTCTACATATATGTGTTAACATACGATATTTGTTTTTCTGACATTTCACTCTGTATGGTAGTCTCTAGGTCCATCTATGTCTCTGCAAATAGCATTATTTTACTTTTTATGACTGAGTAATATTCCATTTTATATATATATGTATTTGCCACATCTTTTTCATCCATTCCTCTGTCAATAGACATTTAAGTTACCTCTATGTCCTGGCTATTGTAAATAGTGCTGTAATGAACATGGCGGTACTACTCTGTGATGACCCAAGTGGGAAGGAAATTTAAAACAGAGGGGATACAAGTATACATATGTCTAATTTACTTTGCTATACAGCAGAAAATAGCACAACAATGTAAAGTAACAATGCTCTGATAAAAAAAAAAATTTTAAGATATCACATGGAGAATATTAAGTGAATATAATCCTTTGGTGGATTGTACAAATGCCTATAGCTGATCAAGTCAATTTAAATTCTTTATATGCTGAAATTTTTATTTTTATTGCTCAGTTACATGTTAAGCCATTCAATAAATATGATTGGTCATGTATGTTGAGTACCAGAGAAACTGAGGTTAATGTAATAGTTTTTGCCTTCAGAAAGTACCTATTCTAGTGAGAGAAACAAATTGCTGCAATGAAGGAATAAAATGTTATGGGAAGTTACTTTCCCTCAAAAAAGAAGAGGCATGACTCTAATGACAGGGAAGGTAATCCCCCCCACCCCCACCCCACAGAGACCTGTAGAAATGCAAAATAAGAAAGATTTCAATCTCAAAGTCTCGGCCAGTTTTGAACTGCAAAATGTAAGGCTGAGCTGGATTAATGTTTTATTTAACAGAGCATTTTAACAAGTCCTTGGATGTGCAAAAGTGGATCTATAGCTAAGAAGAGGCAGAGAAAACTAGTTTTCTACTTATTTTTTAAAAGGAGTAGAGTTGAATTTCCAGGAGACACCCAGTATAAGTGGCTCAGAAAACAGAGAAGTGAAGAAACACAGCGTAGCAAGAACTGTTGCAGGAAGGGGGACCCCTTCCAGGGCCCGAAGCTGGGCTCTTGTCTAACACTCAAGCATGAATTGTCCAAGGAGACACATGCTGACAAAGCAAGAGATTTTACTGGGAAAGGGCACCCGGGTGGAGAGCAGTAGGTAAGGGAACCCAGGAGAACTGCTCTGCCGCGTGGCTCACAGTCTTGGGTTTTATGGTGATGGGATTAGTTTCCGGGTGGTCTTTGGCCAATCATTCTAATTCAGAGTCTTTCCTGGTGGCGCACGCATCATTCAGCCAAGATGGATGCTAGCAAGAGGGATTCTGGGAAGTGGACGGACAGGCAGTGTCTCCCCTCGACCTTTCCCGAACTCTTCCGGCTGGTAGTGGCTTATTAGTTCTGTATTCCTTATCAGGATCTCCTGCCATAAAACAACTCATGCAAATGGTTACTATGGTGCCTGGCCAGGGTGGGCGGTTTCAATCAGTGTGCTTCCCCTAACAGAACCAGGATCTTACAGAGAAGACGGTCAAAAATCCCTGGGAAAAAGGACATAAAGTACTTACTTAAAAAAATGAATCTAGTGTTCCTAGTTAGCTTGTCCTGCTAAGGTGTAACCTTTGCCCTAATTCCCCATGAAACTTTGCTGGGGCGGGGGCGGGGGGGGCGGTTAAGATTCACTTCTGCATTAACAGAGAGCAGAAAGAAGTCACTGCAAGGGTTCTAGATATTCAGAGCAATAGCTACAGCTCTGTCATACATTTTAGAAAGCTCTGCTTTGAAGCGGGGAAAATACATAACTATTAAAGAATGAAAATATTAATCTATTTTAACAGGGTGGTGCTTAAATTCTTATATCTGAATGAAAGAGGATTGAAGAACAGTTTCTTGTTCTTAAAAAAAAATAATTTGGTTCCTGAAGTTTTATACAAATAGCAACAACAAAAATTTGGCTCCATGTGCCTTAAAAATAAATATATTGACTCATAGAACTATAATACCAGATTTATAATGGGATCTGATTGACCTAATCACTGTCATCTAAGACTTAAGATGAAATCTTCTCTCTCCCTTTTTAAAAATAGATTCCACATATAAGTGATATCATATTTATATTTCTCTGTCTGTATTACTTCACTTCATGTGATAATCTCTAGCTGCATCCATGTTGCTGCAAGTGGCATTTTGTTTTCTGTTGTTGTTTAGTCATGAAATCCTGTCCGACTCTTTGTGACCCCCTGAACTGTAGCAAAACAGTCTTCCTTGTCCTTCATTATCTCCCTGAGTTTGCTCAAGAACAACATTGCATAGGAACCTGGAATGTTAGGTCCATGAATAAAGGTAAATTGGATGAGGTCAAACATGTGATGGCAAGAGTGAACATCGACATTTTAGGAATCGGTGAACTAAAATGGACAGAAATGGGTGAATTTAATTCAGATGACAATTATCTGGCCAAGAATCCCTTAGAAAGAATGGAGTAGCCCTCATAGTCAACAGAAGAGTCCAAAATGCAGTACTTGAATGCAGTCTCAAAAATGACAGAATAATCTTGGTTTGTTTTCAAGGCAAACCATTCAGCATCACAGTAATCCAAGTCTATGCCCCAACCACTAATGCCGAAGAAGATGAAGCTGAACAATTCTGTCTTTTAGTGGCTTTGTAATATTCCACCATCTATGGATAGATAGATATCTACATAGATCTTCTTTATCCATTCCTCTGTCAATGGACATTTAGGTTTCTTCCAAGTCCAGGAAGGGTGCCTTAGGTTGTCCAGTCCCTAAGTCATGTGCAACTCTTTGTGACCCCATGCTCTGTGGCTTACAAGGCTCCTCTGTCCTCCACTATCTCCCAGAGTTTGCTCAAAGTCATGTCCAGTGAGTCATTGATGCTTTCTAACCATCTCATCCTCTGCCACCACTTTCTCCTTCTGCCTGCAATCTTCCCTAGCATCAGGGGCTTTTCCAATGAGTTGGCTCTTTGCATCAAGTGGAAAGTATTGGAGCTTCAGCTTCAGCATCAGTCCATCCAATGAATACTCAGGATTGATTTCCTTTAGGATTGACTGAATTCATCTCCTTGAAGTCCAACGGACTCTCAAGAGTCTTCTCTAGCACCACAATTCAAAAGCATCAATTCTTTGGCATACAGCTTTCTTTATGGTCCAATTCTGAAATCCCTACATGACTATGGGAAAACCATAGCTTTGACTATATGGACCTTTCTCAGCAAAGTTATGTCTCTGCTTTTAAATACGCTGTCTAGGTTAGTCATAGCTTTTCTTCCAAGGAACATGTGTCTTTTAATTTTCATGGCTGCAGTCACAGTCCACAGTAATTTTGGAGCCCAACAAAGTTATGTCTCTGCCTTTAAATACACTGTCTAGGTTAGTCATAGCTTTTCTTCCAAGGAACATGTGTCTTTTAATTTTCATGGCTGCAGTCACAGTCCACAGTAATTTTAGAGCCCAAGAAAGTCAAATATGTTACTGCTTCCAATTTTTTCCCTTCTGTTTGTCATGAAGGAATGGGACCAAATGCCATGATCTTAATTTTTTTAATGCTGAGTTTTAAGCCAGCTTTCTCACTTTACTCTTTCATGCTCATCAAGAAGCTCTTTAGTTTCTCTTCACTTTCTGAAATTAGAGTGGTATCATCTGCATTTCTGAGGCTGTTGATATTTCTCTTGGCAATGTTAATTCCAGCTTGTGATTCATCTAGCCCAGCATTATGCATGATGTACTATACATAGAAGTTAAACAAAGAGGGTGGCAATATTTCAAAATAAGGAGAGTCCTAATTTAGAACCAGTCGTTGTTTCAAGTCCCATTTTAACTATTGCTTCTTGACTCCCGTATACAAGTTTCTCAGGAGACAGAGGTGATCAGGAACTCCCAACTTTTTAAGAATTTTCCACAGTTTGTTGTGATCCACACAGTCAAAAGTTTTAGCATAGTCAATGAAGCAGAAATAGATGTCTTTTTCTAGAATTCCCTTGCTTTCTCCACGATCCAACAAACATTGCCAATTTGATCTCTGGTTCCTCTGCTTTTTTAAATCCCAACTTGTCCATCTGGAAGTCCTTGTTTCACATACTGCTGAAGCCTAGGTTGAAGAATTTTAGGCATAATCTTGTGTGAACTCAGTGCAATTGTATGGTAGTTTGAACATTCTTTGATATTGCCCTTCTTTAGGATTGGAGTAAAACTGACCTTTTCCCATCCTGTGATCACCGCTGAGTTTTCTAAATTTGCTGAAATATTGAGTGCAGTACTTTCACAGCATCATCTTTTAGGATTTTAAGTAGCTCAGCTGGAATTCCATCGACTTCACTATCGTTGCTTCTAGTAATGCTTCTTAATGTCTGGCTCTTGGTAAGCAATCAAGCCACTGTGGTTATCTGGATCGTTAAGGCCTTTTCTTACCACCTCTTCTTAATATCTTCTGCATCTGTTAGGTCCATGCTGTTTCTGTCCTTTATTGTGCCCATCTTGGCATGAAATGTTCTCTCGGTATCACTAATTTTTCTTGAAAAGATCTCTAGTCTTTCCCACTCTATTGTTTTCCTCTTCTTTGCCATGTTCACTTAAGAAGGCATTCTTATCTCTCCTTGGTATTCTCTGGAGCTCTGCATTCTGTTGAGTATATCTTTCCCTTTATCCTTTGCCTTTCACTTCTCTTCTTCGCTCAGCTATTTGCAAAGCCTCCTCAGACAACCACTTTGACTTTTTTCATTTTTTTTTTTCCTTTGCAATGGCTTTGGTCACTGCCTCCTGTACATTGTTATGAACCTCCATCCATAGTTATCCAGGCAGTCTGTCTATCAGATCTCATCCTTTGAATCTATTCTTTGCCTCCACTGTATAATCAGTAAGGGGTTTGCTTTAGGTCATACCTGAATGGCCTAGTTGTTTTCCCTAATTTCTTCAATTTAAGCCTGAATTTTGCAATAAGGAGTTCATGATCTGAGGCACAGTTAGTTCCAGGTCCTGTTTTCACTAACTATGTAGAGTTTCTCCACCTTTAGCTGTGAAGAATATAGTCAATCTGACTTCAGTATTGACCATCTGATGATCTACACAGGTACAGTCATTTGCTGTGTTGTTGGTAAAGGGTATTTTCTATGAGCAATGTGTTCTCTTAACAAAACTATGTTAGCCTTTGCCCTCTTCATTTTTTACTCCAAGGCCAAACTTGCCTGTTTTCCACATATCCCTTAACTTCCTACTTTTTCATTCCAATCCGCTATGATGAAAAGGGCATCTTTTTTTTTTTTTTTTCCTGCTAGTTCTGGAGGTATTATAGGTCTTCATAGGACTGGTCAACTTCAGCCTCTTCAACATCAGTGGTTGGGGCATAGACTTGGATTAATGTGATGTTGAATGGTTTCCCTTGGAAATGAACAAAGATTATTCTGTCTTGTTTGAGATTGCACCCAAGTTCTGCATTTTGGGGACTTCTCAGGTGACTCTGGTAGTAAAGAATCTGCCTTCCAATGCAGGAGACTTAAGAGACATGAGTTCCATCCCTTGTTTGAGAAGATCCCCTGAAGGAAGGCATGACAACCCACTCCAGTATTCTTGCCCGGAAAATCCTATGGACAGAGATCTTGGTAGGCTACAGTCCATAGGATGGGAAAGAGTTGGACACAACTGAAGCGACTTAGCACACACATAGAAACTGCATTTTGGACTCTTGTTGACTATGAGGATACTCCATTTGCTCTAAGGGATTCTTGCCCATAGTAGTAGGTATAATATTCATCTGAATTAAATTCATCCATTCCCATCCATTTTAGTTCACTTTTTCCTAAGATTCACAAGCTGGAATCAAGCTTGCTGGGAGAAATATCAATAACCTCAGATATGCAGATGACACCACCCTTATGGCAGAAAGTGAAGAAGAACTAAAGAGCCTCTTGATGAAAGTGAAAGAGGAGAGTGAAGAAGTTGGCTTAAAGCTCAACATTCAGAAAACTAAGATCATGGCATCTGGTCCCATCACTTCATGGCAAATAGATGGGGAAAGAGCAGAAACAGTGGCTGACTTTATTTTTTTAGGTTCCAAAATCACTGCAGATGGTGATTGCAGCCATGAAATTAAAAGACACTTACTCCTTGGAAGGAAAGTTATGACCAACCTAGACAGCATATTAAAAAGCAGAGACATTACTTTGTCAATAAAGTTCCATCAAGTCAATGCCTGTGTCCCGGAAAGAAGAAATAACAGGGATTGGATTTGGGACTCACCACTAAAGCCAGGAGTTAGTAGGTATGTGGTGTTGTGACCAGGGAGAAGGAGGGAGAAAGGAGTGCAGAGCAGAGAGATCATCCTGTCCACCAGAGAGGATAATCCTAATAAAGGAGAAGTTCTATGACTTTATAGGAGAAACATTCTTTCTCTCATCTTAGAAGCATTTACATTGATTCAATCACTTAAATACTATGTGTTATGATTATAGCCTTCTGTTCATTTCAAAAGCTATTCCTTGAACATTGTATAAATTCTGCTCACACCATAAACTCTGGTGCAACAGCATCATTTGCTACCACAGGACAGCTTGAGAAAAGTTCAAGGCCGCGAAAGTGCTTTGAGGCCCAAATTAACCCTCAACTGCACTAAATACCATCTCTTTTCCCAGCAGTTTTATAACATCATAAATATTTTTGGGTCTAATATCACTAATGAGTTCCATAAAAGAATTTCTAGCTCACAAACATCCTAGTTCAAACTCTCTTTTTGGCCACACTAATTAAGTATTTTATGTGACCGTGCATGGTTGGACAGCTATTTTTAAAAATTAAAGTTAACAAAATTTTATGAAGTCCTGACAGAAAGACAAGACTTTTGTTTTTATTGTCGGTTGGTTTTTGTTTGTTTGCTTCCTCTCTCTAGACATTAAAACAGAGCCACGTCTGAGAGATTTTTGCTGCTCCATATGGACGAATGGAACCGAAAACGTTTTTCTGACGGTGACATTAAAGCAGAATTTCAGTTCAAGTACACTCTATTTCACCTAAGGATCAAAGGTACTCACCAAAATGAGGAAATCAACCACCTGAAGTTGCAAAAGTTAATTTTAAATTCGCACTGTTTATGTAGTTCTTCATTAATTTTGAGAAAGTACTTCAGTCAAATTAGACACAAAAACCTCATTCAGATACCTCATTACCCTTCCTTTTCACTGAAATGTATCACAGAGCGGATGTTAATGACAAGAAGGCTTTTGTTCTCCCTCTTTCAGAAGAATCCTAAAGAATGAGAACTATTTTCTTTCTCTCACCTCTAACCCCCTTTGAAACGTTTTGCTGGGTTTTCAAGTCCTAGAGGCAGAAGGATGCCCTTGTCCTAGGGTCATATTTAATGGGTTTTGAATTAAAGTGTCAGACACTGAAGGATGTAGTTCTGAAGTTACTGGAAAGTTAAGACTGAAAACGTCTCAACCACTAGACAATTTCTCTGTGAAGGATGGAGATGAGTTTCTTGTTTATTTTGGATTTATTTTTCATGAGAGTTGTGAGGAATGGGGTTCTTCACAAGATGTGGGAAAATATGGAAGGGCTTGCGGGCTGGTAGAAGCCCAAAAGGGGTGGCATGTGAGGACCTGCAAAGACAGGTCCATGGCCTTGATGTTGGGCAAAGGTTCTGTGCTCAGGTTCTGGTGGAAAGATAGAGCTGCTCACAGCATCTGAAAGATCATACACCTCAGAAAATGGTTTGATGCCCTGGAGACAGGAATTCTTTCTCATACTTGCCAAGCATTGCTAAGTTCTCCAGTTTACCATCTGAAAGGAAAGGGTCCTTTGAAATAGAAAGTCCTGACAGACTTTAATTTCTCACCACCCAGGGGGAGTGAGGGCATAGATTCAATTAAGTTTAGCAAAATAAGGGCACTACAGACTTTTCTTGTACCTTCTGTTGACTTAAAAAATAAATACACAGCAAGAGAGTTGCATGTTAAGTTTTATTTGGGGCAAAGTGAGAATTGCAGCCTGGGAGACAGCACCTCAGATAACTCTGAGAAACTACTCTAAATAGGCAGGTGGGTACATCAGTATATATGTGATTTTGGTGAAGGGAGAGTACATGCATTCTAGTACGTGTTTTTTTGCAGGAGGTTTCTACTAGCTATGGTGACCCAAGAATGAAAGAGCAGATAAAACTAAGAAGGGTTTTGGAATGCAGGAATGGAAAAACCAGACCCTTATCATCCTTCCAATCCCTATGTTGTAACTATTAATGGAACAATATAACCTGTCTCCCCTCCTACCCCATAGGGAGGAGGTATTTGCCTTACTTTTCCTCCCACCCAGTACACGTGCCTCATCCAATTAGCAAATGACCCACAAGACTCCATCCCACTCCTTATACCCTGAGTGTAAAAGTAGACTAAGGGCCCCCATTCAAGGTCAGTTCTCCCTTGAGCTGGCCCGCTGTTCTAACAGCATCTCCCACTCTAATAAACTTTATTTCCCTCCCATTCTGTCTCATGTCTGGAAATTCTTTTCTAACCCATACCCAGACCACACTAGCCATGAGGAGCAGCTGTCACCATGAAGGATTTTAGTGCTTTTCTAGGTATGAGGAGATACAAGAATTGGGCTCATAAAATTGGCTCCTGAGAATATCTAGCTATCTAAGGACTTATTCCGTCATTTTTCCCTGAGCAACGTGTGCCTCATTTCTGCTCTCCAGAACTGCTCTCTGCATTTCTGCTCTCCTTTAAGGAGTTCAGGTGTTAATGGTCAGCAGCTGCAGTGGCACATGATTTAATCCTTGTAGAGGCAGTGGCAAGTGCCCATGGCAAGTGCCAATTTGTAGTTGACACTTCCTTACAAGTATAAGTGGAAATCACACTCTCTGTTTGTTATTTTAGCCTTTGTTCAGGGCTGCTGTCCAACTGACACCAACCATCAAAATTCTCTTTGAGATGCCATTTCCAAATATTAAAAAAATTTCCTTCTTCAACTTCTAAACAGAAGATAGAAAGAATTACTTAAAATGCTTCAGTAGACATTAAAGCCCCTTTTAAAGCTGAAACAGAATGAGATGAAGACAGAATTTATTGTATTAGGAAGACAACAGCCACAGACTCAGGTAGAGACATCTTTAGAACACTTGCTACCAAGCAGCTTTTAGAGTTAATAAGAGAACAAACAGGTAGGGAACAGTCACCAGAGCACAGAAACTTTGGATCTTCTCAAATAATGTTTTCTGCAAATGCAAATATACACAGAAACTAGCCGAACTACTTGCTTTCCAGTTATGATAAAAGCAAGGCACAGGAAGAAGGCTAAGGTTAAGTAGAATAAAATTTATACGGCTCAAATTTCTCCATAGATAAGCAAGGAAATTTGGGTCTAAAAGAACCACACATATCCATGGCATTCTTTAAATGGTGTTTTTGTATTTACTACTTGTTATATTTGGTGTATAGATTTCAAAGTAGCTTTTAAAATCCAACAGTGTTTCAAAATTATTTTATATTGCCAAAGGAATATGAACAACAAATCTTGGTTATTAACCTTGAAACTGATTAGTGGAGTGATGGGTGGGATGATCTCCAGCCTTTACGCTACAATTTAGAACTAAGATATCATTGTTCAGGTAAACAAAATTGTGTTCACACTAGTATGTATTGTTATCTTTCATATATGAGTAGTATAGCTTTATTTTGTTTACCCTCACAGTGCATAAAAAGGAATAGTGTTGTACACAGGAAGTTCTGAAACAGCTATCTTTATTGAATACTTACTATGTGCCAGATACTGCCTCATTCTATCTTCATTGTAACCCTATTCTGCATAATATTATTTTAAAGGGGAACAGAGTCCTGAAATTTACATCGCCCTGACTTAGTAGTAAATGGCAGACCGAGGATGTAAATATAGATTGTGTCTCATTTCTAAAACCATGTGTGACCCACCATTCTACATTGTAAATGTATACTAAAATCATAGTAGTGCTACCATGCAGTGTCTTTGTTTCACTGCCTTGCTTATTTAACTTATCATAATGCCCTGAAGACTCATCTAGATTGAGGTTAAATAATATTCCACTGTCTAGATATATGCATGCTTCTTCCTACTATTTCAATCATCACTAAATTGTTCACCACATAATTGTTGAAGCCCTCTGTGCCGGGCAATGGGGTGTTGGGTATACAAAGACAAACATGTCAGACATGTTTCTGTTCTTATGAAATTTTTGTTCAATGTTTTCTGATAGACAGTCAAACATTATCAAGTTAATATATTTCAAGTCTACATAAGTAACAGGAAGAAGTAAACAGGCAGCACTGTCTTTTAATGGAGAGTCATCTGAAAAGTCAATTTGAAGCTGTTACCTAAAGAAATAGAAGGAAGAACCACATCTTTCAACACATTTACCAAGTTCAGCTTTGGGGTTCATGTCATTCAAAGGAGCAAGAGGCACACCCCAGGGAAACTGATGATTGCTCCAAGATGCCCCAGTGATCAACAAGAAATTAATGTGCTTACCTAGATGTCCATTGACAGATGAATGGATAAAGAAGCTTTTATCCATTGGTAAAACATATGGATATGTTTTGGATATGTATGGTAACACATATACCATGGAAAATTACTCAGCCATAGAAAGAATGCATTTGAGTCAGTGCTAGTGAGGTGGATGAAGCCAGAGCCTATTATACAGAGTGAAATAAGTTGGAAAGAGAAAAACAGATATTGTCTATTAACGCGTATATATGGAATCTAGAAAGATGGTACTGATGAACCTATTGACAGGGCAGCAATGGAGATGCTGAGAGTCATTGAGGACAGACTTACGGACACGGTGAGGGGGGAGTAGGAAGGAGAAGGTAGGGTGATTGGAGAAAGTAGCAAGGAAACACATTCACTAAGATACGTAAAACAGATAGCCAGTGAGAATTTGCTCTATGACTCAGGGAACTCAAATCAGGGATCTGGGACAACCTAGAGGCATGGCATGGGGTGGGAAGTGAGAGGGAGGCTCAAGAGGCAAGAGACACATGTCTACCTATGGTTGATCCAAGTTGATGTGTGGCAAAAACCAACACTATTGCAATTATCTTAACTAAAAATAAATAAATTAAGAAAAGAATGATACTGTGCTCTTTCTCCCTGACCACATAGTTGCAGAATCCCTTTAAAACTCTTTTGTGAAAACAGAGAAGAAAACATCAGTGTACAGTCACCTGTAAGTAGATTAAGCAGCTCAGAATATGGCATGGATTTAGTTGTATTTGCATTGGAAATTCTCCAGATAGCAGGGCTGGGAGAGTGAGTGGTTAAAGGGACAGATTTGTTATTATGTATTGCTATTGTTTTTTATTGAGGTGAAAAAGTTAAAAACAGTTCAAGGGTTTTTGAAGCTTGTTGGAGAGAATTTCAAAGTGGCATCTGAGTTCAGTAGGGAGGATCCAGGATGTGTACCATGGCTGTGTTAAGAGATAGGAACAGAGGTCAGAGGAGAGCCTGGGGTCAAAGTGCAACCCATTCTCTAAGACAGAAGCCTTAACCAGAAGTGAAACAAGTGTGAAGGAGTCAGGGCAAAATCTCTGAAAGAAAGACATAGCCTGAGGACATGACATAAACTGATTAGAACCAAATAGGTCCAAGATAGTGGGGGAGTCAACAGAACCACAATTGCTTTTGAACTGTGATTTTGGAGAAGACTCTTGAGAGTCCCTTGGGCTGCAAGGAGATCCAACCAGTCCATCCTAAAGGAAATCAGTCCTGAATACTCATTGAAAGGATTGATGCTGAAGCTGAAACTACAATACTTTGGCCACCTGATGCGAAGAACTGACTCAGTGGAAAAGACCCTGACGCTGGGAAAGATTGAAGGTAGGAGGAGAAAGGGATGACAGAGGATGAGATGGTTGGATGGCATCACTGACTCAGTGGACATGAGTTTGAGTAATCTCAGGGAGTTGGTGATGGACCGGGAGGCCTGGCGTGCTGCAGTGCATGGGGCAGCAAAGCGTCAGACACAACTGAACGATTGAACTGAATGGTGGGGGAGTCAACTTCCAGTATACCCTGAGCCTCATTATATGCTCATCTAACACATCAGCTATATGACAAACCCACAGGTGACATGACAGTTCCAAGGCTGACCATAAAAGGTCAAAAAGTGAGCAGTGACCCAATTTCTGGAAATCCTCCCCTTACCAAAATAATTGGAATGATCCTCCCACTCATTAGCTTATGAAATCGCCCAGCCCATGAAACTTAACGATACCACATTTCAAGACTCCCTCTCGTCTTCTGAGTTACCCCACCCTCTGTCTGTGGAGTGTGCTTCTCTCTAAATAGATCCACTTCTTACCTATCACTTCATCTCTGAGTTCTTTCGAGACAAAGCAAGACCCTGAGATTCACCAGGAACAGAAGGTTGGCCAAGAATTGGGTATTAGTCAATATCTCCAGTCAGATTCCCTAGAAGCAGAACCTGAGTCACGGATCCAAATGCAAGTGATGTGTGAAGCTGCCTTCAGGAGAAACCAAGAAGAGAAAGAAGAGCCAGAGCCAGAAGGGAAAAAGCCAAGGAGAGTGCAACTTCCCCTAGGAGCCCCAGGTTCAATCTGACCCCTCAGGGAATCCTTGGGGAGTTGGAAATATAAATCCCATCTCAGAGTGAAGGGTCCAGACTTCTGTCGTGCACACCACCAGTCCTAGGTTCAGGCTGTCCTGACCAGAGAACACATGACCTAGGGTCCCTTTCCACTGACCAGGCCAAGTCCATGTCCATAGCATCCTCTGAAGCAGGTTTAGCCATGGGCTTTCCACATAAAGACACATCTGAACAAAGGATGGACCCTAGAACCAGATCTGAGAGGATCTGGGAAATGTAGAAGGATCTGCAATAGCACTTGTCAAATTCTCAATAAATACAAGTGACCAGGAAAACAACATAGGGCAAAGAGGAAGAGATTGAGAATGAATTGAGCTTCTGGACTAAGATGCCAAGGACATGCCTCCCTGCTCAGGGCTCAAAACATAGTCAATCCCATGGAAGCAGGGATTGTGCAAGAAAGGCCCAGGACTGAATCCCAGAGGCAAGAAAGATGCTGAGTAAGGATACCCAAGGAGATAGGTAAGGTTGTCTGGTATTCCCATCTGTTTAAGAATTTTCCACAGTTTGTTATGATCCATACAGTCAAAGGCTTTAGCATAGTCAATGAGCAGAAGTAGATGTTTTTCTGGAATTCCCTTGATTTTTCTATGATTCAAAGATGTTGGCAATTTGATCTCTGGTTCCTCTGGCTTTTCTAAATCCAGCTTGTACATATTAAAGTTCTCAGTTCCTGTATTGATGAAGCCTAGCTTGAAAGATTTTGAGAATAACCTTGCAAGCATGTGAAATGAGTCAAATTGTACAGTAGTTTGAACTTTCTTTGGCTTTGCCTTCTTTGGGATTGGAATGAAAACTGACCTTTTCCAGTCCTGTGGCCACTGCTGAGTTTTCCAAATTTGCTGACATATTGACATAGCATTTAACACAGCATCATCTTTGACGAATTTAAGTAGCTCAGCTGGAATTCCATCACTTCTACTAACTTTGTTGGTAGTTATGCTTCCTAAGACCCGCTTGACTTTACACTCCAGGATGTCTGGCTCTAGGTGAGTGACCCTCCTGGTTATTCAGGTCAAAGAGATAAAAATCCAGAAAGGCGATAAGCAATCACTACTCTGATAAAGGAAATGGTTAAAGGGTAATTCCCTTTGTCACAATTCTATTCAGCCAGTATGTCAGGCAGGAGCAAAAGTTGAACAATAGATGATTAAGGGTTAAATGGGGGTGAATCTTCTGACTCATTCAATTTACTTGATTTGTTGTCAAAATCATTTTTCTAATCTAAGATATAGTTTATTGCAATATGTTGAGGATAATTCCCAATATGTATATACAGGAATATATATGTGTATGTATATGTATATATATATATATATATATATATAGTTCTCAATATGTATACTCTATATATAGTAGGTCCTCATTTGTTATCTGTTTTAAGGGAATCTGAATTAGAATTGGGCTCTGAGTAGAACTAGCACTAAATAGTTACAGAATGGTGTCTCCAGCAGCTGCCTTAAGCCGCTAGGAACAAGGTGCAAGCCAAACAGACACAGAATAAATCTTTGGGAAAAATTTGAAATAAGCTCCCTAGATGAGACCTCAGAGATTTCAGATCTGAGAACTTCCTAAGACTGCTGTTTATATTAGACTACTTGAAAGGAAAGTGTTGTCTTGTTATTGGGTTAATGGAAACTTCACCCACCACAGTTCAGTTTAGTTCAGTTCAGTTGCTCAGTCATGTCCAACTCTTTGCAACCCCATGGACTGCAGCATGCCAGGCCTCCCTGTCCATCACCAACTCCGTGAGCTTACTCAAACTCATGTCCATTGGGTTGGTGATGCCATCCAACCATCTCATCCTCTGTCGTCCACTTCTCCTCCTGCCTTCAATCTTTCCCACAACAGAAGGGGTTAAATAAATCTAAGGCCAGAAATGCTGATGCTCACTGAGGTGACATCTTAGAAGCATCTTCATTGGAAGAGAACCACACAGCAAAGTTCATTCATAAAATAGAAGTGGGATGAATAGATGTAAGCTATCATACATAGGATGGATAAACAAGGTCTTACTGAATAGCACAGAGAACTCTATTCAATATCCTGTGATAAATCATAATGGAAAAGAATCTGAGAAGAATGTTTATATACATATAACTGAGTCACTCTGTTGTACAGCAGAAATTAATACAACATTGCAAATTAACTATACTCCAATAAAATTTAAAAATAAAAATTAAAAAATAAATAAAATAGAAGTGATGAATTTAAGAATGGCAGGAGGATGGGGGTATTGAGCGGGGCCCCGTACACACAAGAAGGATTGCCTCAAGTTACATTTGTAAACTTTCATTTTTAAATGAAAGTCTATTTACCGAAGAGTAACAAAGAAAATACAGAGTTCCCTATACCTTTCTCCCAGCTTTCTTTCATATGACATAGTAAGTAAACATGGTAAACATATCAAATGCTAGGATATTAACTTTAGTGTTGTATTCGAGTTACAGACTGCCTTCTGTATCCCCAAGATTTTTGTCAATGTCCTTTATCTGTTCCAAGATCTCTCCATGTTGCCTTTAATTCTCATGTCTTCCCAGCTTCCTCCAAACCATGAGTGTTTCATTTTTCTTTTTTTTTTTTAGCTTTAACACTTTCAAAGAGGACTAGTCAAGTCTTCACAGAATGGCCCTCAGTTTGACTTTCTCTCATGTTTTATTATGATGAAGCCAGCAGTCAAGTTAGATTTTAAAATAACCCACATAACATAGTTATACAAAGTTTGTAAGGAACACATCTAAGGCAAAGGAACACCAAAAAGATGGAAAGATCAACAAAGACAAAGTTACATGATAAAACTAACATTAGGCAAAATAACATGTAGAATTAAAGTGGAAAGGTGTGAAATGAGGTTAAAAGGAAAATTCATAGAAAAAAATGCAACCAAATGCAGTAATGCAACACAAAATGTCAGTCTTGAATTCAAATGTGTGCAAATTATATATGTATGTGTGTGTAATATACATAGAGAAAAATATTTATAAAGTCTTAAAATATACAGAGCCAAGTCTAATGGGGTTATGAAAAGAAAATGACAAGTTTTAAACATTTTTTCACAGATTTTTAAAAAATGATTTATTTCTTTCTTTATTTTTGGCTGCACTGGGTTTTCGATGCTACATGTGGGCTTTTCCCTAGTTGTGGTGAGTGGGGGCTGCTTTGTTTGCGGTGCTCAGGCTTCTCATGGCTGTGACTTCTCTTGTGGAGCTAAGGTTCTAGGTGCATGGGTTCAGTAGGTGTGGTTCCCAGGCTTTAGATACAGGCTCAGGAGTTGTGACACACGGTCTTAGTTGCCTTGCAGCATGCGGGATCTTCCCACATCAGGGATTGAAGCTGTGCCCCCTGGATTGGCAGGCAGATTCTTAACCACGAGACCATCAGAGAAGTCATTTTTCACAGACTATATTCACCAATCACATCTACTAAATAAAGATATCAATAATAAGATTGTAGCCAAAAAAAAAAAAAGATACCCCTAATGATAGCCAAACATACTATGAATTGGGATTCTAGAAGTCACATTCCTAAGTAATTTTAGTTACAGAATAAACTAAAAATAAACTTAAAATCTTTTGTAACTCAGCTTCAACAAAAATGCATATAAAATTTTTGGTATGCAGCAGTAACTAAAGAGGAATTTATAGCAGTAAATACATTCAGAAAATATGAATGGTTGGAAAAATAAACTAAGCATTGGACTCAAGAAGTTTAGGAAAGAACAACAAAATAAAGCCAAAGAAAACAGAAGAAAGAAACTGAAGAGAAAAAGAGCAATTAATGAAGTGGAATATGCGTCAAATCAGAGTTGGTCAATAAAAAACTAAACCAATTCTTTCATAAGGCTAGCAAAATTGAAAATGTTTCTGTGATTAAGAAAAGAGAAGTTATGAGTAAATATCACAAAGATAGAAAGTGATATGGATCATATTAGAGTAAAGATGCTCCAAAGCATTATTTCATGGATAATTGTCAGTAATTTAAAAACCAAATATAATGGATGATTTCCTGGAGAAAAATGTGTTATCAAAATTCATCTAAGAAGAAAAGAATCTGCATAGAACAATATGTACTTTTAAAAAATGTACTTAGAATAATAAATGTCTTTCAATTTACCTTCAGTAGCAGAACGCTAGATGTGTTTTATGGGAGTGAAAGCCCCAGGCTTATTTAATTTCTTCCAGTCTAGGAAGAAATAAGAAGGTACATTTTATAAAATGAGTGTAATCTTGAAGCATAAATAGAATATGGATGCTATAAGAAAATTATATTATTGGCCAATGTCACTTAAATACATATAAAACAACTCACATAACTCCTCTTAAAAGACTATACTAAATGTAAAACGAATGTGCTAAAAATAATATGTCACAGACAAAAAAAAAAAAAAAAAACAGTTTATCCCAGCTAGTATTTCAAGTTAGAAAGTCTTTTAACACAGTATGTTACAGTTTATGAGAGAAAAGCAATACAATTGTCTCAGTAGCTGCAAATTGAGACAATGAGTTTATTTAGCACATCATTTTGGGTTCCCAAAGCACTGCAGATGGTGATTGCAGCCATGAAATTAAAGATGCTTGCTCCTTGGAAGAAAAGCTATGACAAACCTAGACAGCATATGAAAAAGCAGAGATATTACTTTGCCGACAAATGTCTGTCTAGGCAAAGCTATGGTTTTACCAGTGGTCATGTATGGATGTGAGAGTCAGACTATAAAGAAAGCTGAGCGCTAAAGAATTGATGTTTTTGAATTGTGGTGTTGGAGAAGACTCTTGAGAGTCCCTTGGACTGCAAGGAGATCTAACCAGTCAATACTAAAGGAGATCAGTCCCGGATATTCATTGGAAGGACTGATGCTGAAGCTGAAACCCCAATATTTTGGCCACTTGATGCAAAGAACTGACTCATTGGAAAAGACCCTGATGCTGAAAAAGATTGAAGGTGGGAGGAGAAGGGGACGATAGAGGTTGAGATGGTTGGATGGCATCACGGACTCGATGGACATGAGTTTGAGTAAGCTACGGGATTTGGTGATGGACAGGGAAGATGGACAGGAAGGCCTGGCGTGCTGCAGTCCATGAGGTTGCAAAGAGTCGGACACCACTGAGCGGCTGAACTGAACTGAGCATATCAGCTTGGTGAAATTTCTACAGGTTAAATTCTGATTACACCACTTGTTGAATTCAGGGTGTGAAATAAGTTTTTTCTTACACTCTTTCCAGAAGTATCAATTGATGCTATTACTGTAGAAAAGTTTTGTTACTAATTATTTTTTTAATTCCACAGAAGGTCTATCTGTAGTTATCTGCCATACAGAGTCATTCTCTGATAAATAATAGAGCACAAAATACAAAAAATGTTTATTTCAGCATTGTTTGAAATTAAAATTTGAAACAATATAATTATGTAATTAAATAAAATATGATACATGCATATGATTAAATAATCTGTGTATCTTTGTGAATAGTTCTCAAAAAACCTAATGTTGTGAGTGATGCATATAGTTAGCATTAATGTAAATTTAAAAACATTAATACTTTTACATTTTTTTCTTTAAAATAGTATTAAATTTGCTTGGAAAAATACAAACAAACTGATAATCATGGTTCTCTCTAGGTGTAAGTGCAGAGAATCAAGATAAAGACTTGGAGGTCATGATGATTTCAAATTTATCTTAAAGGTTTTAAGTGTTTTTTTTTTTTTTAAGACAAAGTATTTATGTATTATTTATCAATAAAAAGAATAAAATAAAACTTCAATCAAATATGCTGGGAAGTTGAGGTGATATAAATCTATGTTGGAATATAAGTAATTATTATATTTCCTTTACCACTTTTCTGACTTTTATGGATTCACACCCCTATCTCTGTGTGTCTCTCTCTCCATCTTTCTCTCTCATACACACAAAATAAAAGCATAAAACAGGGAGATAGTGCAAGTGGGACTGGGTAGTTAAGGAGGTTGGGAGAGGTGAGACAAGGGATGGGGAGTTAGTGTTTAATGGGGATGGCATTTCAGTTTAGGAAGATAAAAATTTGGGGGAATGGATGATGGTAAAAGTTATTCAACAATGTGAATACACTTAGTGCCACTGAACTGCACAGTTAAATATGGTTAAAATAGTATGTTTTATATGACTTTTAGCACTATCAAAAAAAACATTTAAAAAAGAATAGTTTTTACATTCTACAGTGGGTTTTAAAAAGAATCAGAAAAGACTTCATGACATGTGAAAATTACATGGAATTCAAACTTCAGTGTTCATAAAGAAAGTTTTATTGGCACAGAGCCACACCGTTTGTTTAAAAAAAAGAAAGGAATTTTACATAGTGCAATGTTGTAAATATCTGTTATCCCCAAATTCATAGGTTGAAATGATGATACCCCCATGTAATGGTATTTGGAAATTGAGGTTTGAGGAGGTCATTAGGTCATCAGGGTGGAGCTCTCTTGAAGGGGATTAGTGCTATTATACAAATGGACAGAGAGCTGGCCAGCTCTCTTTCTGCCATGTGAGGGTGAAAGAGACAGGAAGACACTCCTCTGTAACCAGGAAGAAGCCATCCCCAAGAACCTGACCACGCTAGCACCCTGATTTTGGGCCACCAGCCTCCATAATCATGAGCAATAATAGATGGCTGTGGTTTAAGCCACCCAGTCTATGGTGATTTGTTAAAGCTCAAGCTCTATGGATATTTCTCTACACATAGCTAGAGAAATAATCTAGGAGAGATTATTAGAGAGCAAGAAAAATGCTAATTCAAGTCCCATATCCCCGGATGGTGAAGGAAAATAAACAGGGGCTACTTGTAACACACAGAGCTTGAGATCTGCTTCATGGTTTGATATCTAACTTAAACAATTCTCTGGACAGCTCTGGTTACGTGCATGCACGGCAGAGATAGAAGCGAAACACAGAAAGCTTCAGGATGTGCGGGTTTTATTTATAATGGCACGGACACGCTAGCAGACACAAAGGAAATAAGATAGATGAGTGGGGTATCAAGATATACATCCCAACAGAATGGGACATTCTGCAAGTATCAAAATGCCCTGGAGGACTTGGTGTATGTGGAAGGAGTTAGATTCACCCTAAAGAGCACGTGTGTCCAAAAGAATAAGACAAAGTGAGTATGGATGCAACTGGACATGTTTCCTGACAGAACATTTTGGCAGGTAGAAAAGAAGAGCTGCTCTTGATGTCTGGAATGATGGGGTAGGGGAACAGACAGTGCATTTTATGAGTTGGGACAGAATGGACCTGAGGTACATACAAGAGTGGGAGTGTGTTTCAGTGTACTGCATATAAATAAATAAGTGGAACAATCTGTTGAGACTAAGTCTTCTGTCTGTGGGCCATCTGGTTCATATCAATTAGCACACATTTTATTTCATCTTTAAGTAGGCATTCCCTTAAAGAGCACCTAATGTAACATTCATGTGAAGTTGTTTCGGATATACATGAAACAGGTACACTGTAGGAGTTCCTAAAGAGCAAAAATGGAGTATCTCTTAGTTGCAAATAAAATACCAATTAATGTATTAAAATACCAATTAATATATATATACTATATATATATATGTGGTTGGCCTGGTGGCTCAGACAGTAAAAAATCTGCTTGCAATACAAGAGACTGAGGTTTGATCCCTGGGTTGGGAAGCTCCCCTGGAGAAGGGTATGACTACTCACTCCAGCATACTTGCCTGGAGAATCCCATGGACAAGGAGCCTGGGGTTACAGTCCACGGGATTGCAAAGAGTTGGACACGACTGAGCAAACAATATTTTTCAACAAATATACATATATAGATATCTACATATATTTGCATAAACCTCTTCACACAAACACACATGTAAATACATACATCCATATATACATACATTCACATGGATGCATGTATATATTTTTAAAAATCTAGTATCTTCTCGGCATTATACTTATGTTTTAAGTATTTAACAAGCTGTCTTCAATAAATGGATAAATACTGTGACCATAATATCAAACATATTACCTTAAGGAGCGTTAAATATGATTTTATTACCTAGAGGTTGGCCTCACACATTTTTAATGTGAATTCTCAATGCAGCACATTACCATTTATATGGAACTGGTTAATTGGATATTTTGATTAATTGAGAATAATCATTGTTCAGTAGTTGGATTACAAATCTTCAAAGAAGGACAATACAACAAAATATTTTAACACAACAATACTATTGAACATAATTTAGTGTTCTCTCTTTGTTTCTGAATTTTGCAAAGATGCAGTTTTCCAGGATGATCATTATGAGTATTAATTATCTTTTATTAGTACCATACATGCATGAGTTAAAAGAGATTATACAATACATGAATCACTTCCATACATGCACGAGTTAATATGAGCTTCATTTGTACAGCCTGTTTAATACATCTTGGAAATTCTTTTTTTTTTAAATTCTGAAATATTCTAATTTATTTATTTTTCTTTTTATAGGATAAATGTAAAATATTACCCTTAACTATGTAGATTCTGAATTTTGGGCATTCCACTGCCTACAACCTAGTTCCTAAATTACGGATCTCCAACTAAATAATCCAAGAACTCCTTAAAATATTCCAAGAACATTTTAATATATATTGATATTTCCTGCTATTGCTATTCTCTTTAAATTGTTTTGTATTCAAAATTGAGCTCAATGATTATGGATGTCAGTGCATATATTAGCTAATATAGGATTTTGCACTAATGAAGAAATTTTGAAAGACTGAAACTTCAATAGAAGTAGTGTAGTGCTAGAAATAGTTTAGTAATAGAAAGAGATAAAAGGAGATAATAATTACCATGATTCACTGCACACTTACTACGCACTGGGAACTCTGCTGAGACTACATGTAATAATACATTATATCCTCATATTAATGTTACTATGTTCTTTTCATTGGGGAAAGTGAGGCTCAGGATGTTAAAAAATTTGCCAACGTTTACTCTAGTGAATGGGACGCTATCTCAGACCACCTGCTTCAAAGTCTTTTGTTGTAATGCACTGCAAAAGATAGAATTGTATGTTGTAGTTGGTAATTTTTAGGTTGTTTTTAACCCCTCTTTGAAAATAGGGTAATTGAGAAGATTCTTTAACAAGGTCTGCAGGGTTGTAAATGACAAACCTATAGCTATAATTCACACACCATTATTTCTTTTAGCCCAGTCTTCTTACTCTCTCTGGCTCCCTCTGTGACTATACACTGGATAGGCTTCTGACATAGCATAGACTCTGGGATTATTTCTATAGGATGTATGTCCCATGTATATTTCTTGGGAAATTTCACAGTTTTATTTGGACATTTAAGTTAATTCCTTGGAAATTTGGAAGCTTCCAAGATGCCAGTGGACTGATAGGAGACTCTAGTGATTTTTGAATGAAAGGGCTTTTGAGTATACAAATGAATAAACCAGAGACAGGCAGCTGTGCTTAGAAAGAGGCTTTATAATAGTCCAAGGCAGAATTTATTAGGTATTCCTGCTAATGAGTTCCATGTTATCTTCTCTCAGTGAGTGAAATATCATCTTCGTAACTGACAAGCCAGCAGATTCTGACTTAGATTTATTGAAAATGCTTAAGTTTGTTAGTAAGCAGCAGAGATGCTGCTGCTCTTGTGTATCAAGTTCATGTCCTCAGAAGGTTTCTAAAAGCTTTATGGAACTAGGCTGTGGTCCTGCAAGAGAAGTAGCCAGAGCGTTTACTATTGTGAAATGCCATGTTCCTTTGGCTACATTTGCAACTCCTATAAACACTTAAAAGCATATCCCTTGAGAACATACAATCAACTCAGCTGAGATTTGCAAAAGCTAAAATCACTTACCTCTTCCTCTTGTTTACCATCTAACAAAATAAGTTTTCTGTTATGTGTCAGCCAAGGCATGGGGCAAGGCAATGCTAATTGACTAATAAAATCCCTATTTGATGAGGTAATTGACTGCATTCTCACTGCATCACAGAGCACTCTGACTCCTGCTTGCCTCACTGTGAATCATATTAACTGAACTGCCATTGCCTCAGGTTACGAATTGAGATTTTTTTTTTTCTTCTGAAAATTGTTTCAAGTTATAGGATGAAGATCAGATGGGAATTTTGGTTAAGAAACAAACACTAGCTAAAGTGTTTTACATCATCAGCTGTGGAAAATTTGCTTTCCTGTTCATTATTTCCTCAGTCACATTAGCTAGGAAATAAAATTCAAATGACACTTTAACTTTTAATGGCAATGTTTCTATACTTTACAGTTCGTACTTTTTCTTTTAGTTAATGTCCCGCTTCAAAATTCTATGATCTGTAGTAAAATGACGTTTATTTGGCTGAAGTAATTTTTAGTTATTTTTCTTTAAGACAAGTTATTTAATTTCAATGATTTTCTTCTCTTATGCTTTTAAATGATATTCATTATGATTTGTATTATAGTGATTTGTGTAATTAACTCTCATACTGTTGACTATCATTAAGGAGTGATTCCATCCTTAAAAGTTTTCTTCATCTTAAGCTAACACAAGACCTTGAATATTTTTACGTATCCAATAAACATTTATGTATTTACAATTTTTTATTTACTATTCTACACTGAGAAGATTAAAAAGACTTGTTTTGGGTATGAGACATGATCATTTCAGTTCAGTCACCGAGTCGGGTCCAACTCTCAGCAACCCATGGACTTGTAGCACACCAAACTTCCCTGTTCATCACCAACTCCTGGGGCTTGCTCAGACTCATGTCCAACAAGTCGGTGATGCCATCCAACTAGCTCATCCTCTGTCGTCCCCTTCTCCTCCTGCCTTCAATCTTTCCCAGAATCAGGGTCTTTTCAAATGAGTCACTCCTTTGCATCAGGTGACCAAAGTATTGGAGCTTCAGCTTCAGCATCAGTCCTTCCAGTGAATATTCGGGATTGATTTCCTTCAGGATTGACTGGTTTGATCTCTCCACGGGCCAAAGGACTCTCAAGATTCTTCTCCAACACCACAGTTCAAAAGCATCAATTCATTTGTGCTCAGCTTTTTTCATGGTCCAACTCTGATATCCATACATGACTACTGGAAAAATCGTAGCTTTGACTAGATGGACATTTGTTGGTAAAGTAATATCTCTGATTTTTAATATGCTAAGTTGGTCATAGCTTTTCTTCCAAGGAGTAAGCATCTCTTTTAATTTCATGGCTGCAGTGACCAAGTGCAGTGATTTTGGAGCCCAAGAAAATAAAAAGTCTCTCACTATTTCCATTGTTTCCCCATCTATTTGCCATGAAGTGATGGGACTGGATGCCATGATCTTAGTTTTTTGCTGTTGAATTTTAAGCCAGCTTTTTTGCTCTCCTCTTTCACTTTCATCAAGAGGCTCTTTAGCTCCTCTTTATTTTCTGCCGTAAGTGTGGTATTATCTGCATATCTGAGGTTGTTGGTATTTCTCCCGGCAATCTTGATTCCAGCTTGTGCTTCATCCTGCCCAGCATTTCGCCTGATGTACTCTGCATATAAGTTAAATAAGCAGGGTGACAATATACAGCCTTGACATACTCCTTTCCCAATTTGGAACCAGTCCATTGTTCCATGTCTGATTCTAACTGTTGCTTTTTAACTTACATACAGGTTTTTCAGAAGGCAGATAATGTGGTCTGGTGTTCCCATCTCTTTAGAATTTTCCACAGTTTGTTGTGATCCACACAGTCAAAGGCTTTAACAAGAAGAAGATGTTTTTCTGAAATTCTCTTGCTTTTTCTATGATTCAACAGAATTTGGCAGTTTGATCTCTGGTTCCTCTGCCTTTTCCAAATCCAGTTTGAACATTTGGAAGTTCTTGGTCCATGTACTTTTGAAGCCTAGCTTGAAGAATTTTTTTTTTTTTAGGGGCATTAAGAGTATTTTATTTATTATTATCACTATATTTTTAAAATTATTCTAGTGTGTGAAATGAATGCATTTGTGTAGTAGTTTGAATATTCTTTGGCATTGCCTTTCTTTGGAATTGGGATGGAAACTGACCTTTTCCAGTCATGTGGCTACTGCTGAGTTTTCCAATTTTGCTGGCATATTGAGTGCAGCACTTTCACAGGATCATCTTTTAGAATTTGAAATAGCTCAGCTAGAATTTCATCACCTCCACTGGCTTTGTTTGTTGTGATGTTTCTTAAGTCCTTACTTGACTTCACATTCCAGGATATCTGGCTCTAGGTGAGTGATCACACCATCATGGTTATCTGGGTAGTGAAGATCTTTTTTGTACAATTCTTCTTTGCACTCTTGCCACCTCTTATTAATATCTTCTGCTTCTGTTAGGTCCATACCATTTCTGTCCTTTATTGTGCCCATCTTTGCATGATATATTCCCTTGGTATCTCTAATTTTCTTGTAGAGATCTCTAGTCTTTCCCTTTCTATTATTTCCCTCTATTTCTTTGCACTGATGGCTGAGGAAGGCTTTCTTATCTCTCCTTGCTATTCTCTGGAACTCTACATTTAGGTGGATATATCTTTCTTTTTCTCCATTGCCTTTAGTTTCTTTTTTTTCTCAGCTATTTGTAAGACCTCCTCAGACAACCATTTTGCCTTTCGTTTTCTTGGATATGATCTTGGTCATTGTCTCCTGTACAATGTCACAAACCTCCATCCATAGTTCTTCAGGCACTCTGTCAGATCTGATCCCTTGAGTCTATCTGTCACTTCTACTGTATAATCGTAAGGGACTTGAGTTAGGTTATATCTGAATGGCCTAATGATTTTCCCTACTTTCTTTGAGTCTAAATTTTGCAATGAGTTCATGATCTGAGCCACAGTCAGTTCCTGATCTTATTTTTGCTGCAATGACTATAATCAACCTGATTTCAGTATTGACCATCTGGTGATGTCCATATGTAAAGTTGTCTCTTGGGTTGTTGGAAGATGGTGTTTGCTATGACCAGTGCCTTCTCTAGGCAAAACTCTGTTAGCCTTTGCCCTGCTTCACTTTGTTGTCCAAGGCCAAACTTGCCTGTTACCCAGGTATCTCTTGAGGAGAAGGGCATGGAAAACTACTCCAGTATTCTTGCCTAGAAAATCCCATGGACAGAGGAGCCTGGCGCACTACAGTCTATGGGGTTGCAAAGAGTCGGACATGGTCGAGAGACTAACACACACACACATACACACACATATCCCTTGACTTCTGGTTTGAGAAATTTAAAAAATATTTACGGGAGTCAAAATGCACTTAATGTTTGGAGTCAGAAATTCCAACTAGAACAGAATTCATGAATTTTCTCATTGCTCTTACTGGGTAAGGATAAAATTTAATAATATGTATATGTGTGTGTAGAGAAAATGCGTATGTGTGTATCAAAATTAAAAATATTAAGTTTATGCATATTACACACACTAACATTATATTCACCTTTGAATAAAGGTATTCAATGAGATACCCATTAATATCAATCACAAGAAAGTCTGTAAAGTATATCTACTCCATTGATATAAAGAACTGGACACTAACCTCTTAAAAGGTTAAGACTAGCTTCATAAAAAAAAGAAAAAAAGCAGAGGGGAGTTAGTGAATGCTAGATCATTGATATGTTGTATAAGCATATGAATTTAATTTGAAAATATAAGTGGCAAATTCTGCTTTTTTATAAAGCAAGGTAATAATATTCTAACAATAAATCCTTATTAAAGGTTATAAAAATTGTTTCAAACTATTTCTCATCTTAGGATTGGTACTTTAAAATTTTATATCCAACTGTATATTGAAACTAAAATTTTCCATTATATGGATGATGATAAATTGAGTGGCTTTTAGAGCAGCTTAATCTTTATACTGCATATGGTAATGGTAAATATTTTAATTTCATTATTTAATAGAGAGGAAACCACATAACTGAAAAATGCTTAATGCTGAATAAAAACATTTCAGTTAAAATAAGTATTTGAAGACACACCATCCAAGAATGACCCACTTAAGAGAAATAATGAGACGTAAAATTAACCACTAACCTGAAAAGAAAGGAACCTGGCTGAACTTAGTATTCCTGTCAATGCTAAGTGTGAAACATAAAAGGTCAGCTTCGGTTTGGTTGGCATTTAAGATGTGAGCGGTATGAAATGGCTACAAAATAAGTTAAACATTTAACAATCTGAATTTTATATGTCAGAGAGTGGATTGTTTACTTGGTTCATTGGGCAACACAAAGCTCTAAAGATACCTGAGCAGAATGCCATGATCTCAGCTTTGTGTTGGGGGGGTGGGGGGTGGGAGGTGGGTGGGTGGGGGTTGTGTAATCTCTAACTTTTCCTTGTTCTAAATTCAAGTGAGGATTTGCTTTCTGGAATTGACTTTCCTGTCTTTTTTTTTTTTTTTTTTTCATGGCTGTCCTGGTTCTTTGCTGCTGTGCCAGCTTAATGCGCTTTCCAAGTGGCACTAGTGGTAAAGAATCTATCTGCCAATATAGGAGAGGCAAGAAATGGGTGTTGGAGTAGGAAATGGCACCCACTCCAGTATACTGGCCTGGAATCTTCCAGGGGCAGAAAAGCCTGGCAGGCTACATACAGCCCATGGGGCCGTGAGTTGGTCATGACTGAGCACACACACCAGAATTTAAAACATAGATATTTTTCAACTCAGTAACTCCTCTTCTGATATCTATCTCGTGGAAATATATGCATATGTGAGCAAAAAGATTTAGTGTAGTGCTATTTTGCATTAGAAAGGATAAACAGAACTTCCCTGATGGTCCAGTGGCTAATAGTCTACATTCCCAAAGCAGGGGTCCCAGGTAAATGACTGATCCCTGGTCCGGGAACTAGATTACAATTGCTGCAACTAAAGATGCCATGTGCCACTAAGATTTGGTGCAGCCAAATAAATAAATATTTTTTTTTGAAAAATAATATTTTTTTAAAGAGAAAGCAAAAACAATAAAAATTTGTGTTTAAAAAGTAGCTAAATTCAGGTACATTCACACTAAAGAATAACAGGAGACCAAATACAGATGTATGCACATCTGATATGACCCCAAATAGAACGATCTCCAATAGATGAAAAATTAATAAACTGAAAAACTGTACCTATGGTAAAATTCCATTTATGTTAAATTGTCCTTTATATTTAAAAAGTAGATAGAAGTTGTAGATGAGTAGAGTAAGGTCTAGATGCTCAAAATACAGTGATGACCTCTGGGAAGAGAGGAGAGTTTGTAGAAAAAAGGTGATAACACCAGCATTAAGTGCTTACTTTAAATACATCTGTTTTTCTAATGCAACAAGATATCTATGTATTACTTATGCAATTAAAAAATAAACATCACAAAGTAAATTCAAAAACAGAGTTATGAAGGAGGGAGCCTTCAGACTGCGGTAACAGTCTGATGAGCATAAAAGGGAAACAAATTGGGTGGTGTTTGCAGAAATGGAGACCAGCTGGTCAGCGTAAGGGAGAGAAGTTTAGAGGTTGGAACTTGACAGCGGGTACCATGTGAGAAAGGAAGGTGGATGGACCTCAGAGGACTGGAATAGTGAGTTTTATTTTATCAGAAACAGAAAATAAGAGAAGCCACTGATTTGTAAGGAGGAGATCATTTTTATTTTGGGAAGATCGAATTTGCAACACTGATATCCAGGTAAATACTGCAAGTTTCCTAGAAAGACATAATACTTAAAGTACACAGATCAGAACTACCCTGGGTTAATTGGCTAAATTCTCAACATAACAGTAGAAAGCAACTGTTAGTGGACACTGATTGTACTGCATTATGATCATTGCGCAATGTTCCATTTGTAGTTATATATACACACTTAATCCTGGGATAGCTATTTATGTATATTTGGATAGTAAAACGGATCTTAGGAGGCTGCAATGTTATATTACAGAAAGAAATTCATTCACATTATTTTCAAGAACTAAATTCTTACAAAATGAGACCTATTTTCCATTGGGTACATATCCCACTTAAAACTGCATGGAAATCAAACTCCCTAATATGAATGAAATTTGCAAGGATAAAGAAAAGAGACTATAGGGAAGTATAATTATTATTAATACAAATTTAAATGGTCTAAGTCTTTTTCAAGACACTTTTTTCCTATCACAGTACCATTAAGATACTACTGCCCTGGGTCCTAGCAGGATGTTAAGTCTACCGATAGGGTGACTTGTGGCGATTTTAAAATGATTCAGATGGCTAAGCTTTTGCAACTAGAGGGTGCTGAAAGACCACAGAGGATTAGATACATCTCATTTTGTAAAGATTTAGTAATCAGTGACTCTTTTACAAATTAAAGTCTTCAATAAAATAGCCTTGAATTATAGGTTGCAGTTTGCATAAACTGTATGTAAACACTCTTTATTATTGAATTAACCATCCAAGATCTCAGCTGCTACAAAATGCTCCACATAATGTAAATATACTTATTTGGCCTCATGTTTATGTTACGTGGATTACTGATAGTCCTAGTATCAGCTATGGAGAAACAAAAAGGTACTTTGGCTCTGATATTACTAGGAAATTCAAGTCTTATAGACCAGAAAGTACTTATTTTCAAGTTGGAACAAGATCAAAGCAAGTATAATTTAAGTAGTCCAGACTTTCAGCAAGAAAGAAAATGCAACTAGAGGTGAGGCCTAATGAAGTAATTATTTACTTAATTGTTAAATGTTTTGTAACAAGTCAAACATTATTCAAATAAGAAAAAAGGAAATGGAAAAAATTAATTTTACTTTAAAATATGCTAGCATCTTAATAAAATAAAGAAGCTAAAATCTTTTAATGATTTTAATTTAATGATAATGGATTTTTCTTCCTAACTCAAGTTACTTCTAGTAATAAGGTATTTTCTTCTTGGTTTCTTAAAAATGGTATGAAATCACAATATTCATTACTATATTCCAATTTAAAATATTTATGACTCTTTTTAAGGCACAATGATTCTGTATACTCTGTATCAACAAAATAAAATCCATGAAAATATATTTAGGTTTTAAAGTGGATTAAATAGAATTTCTTTTATCAGAAATATTTAATCAATATATCTTCTTTCTTATCAGAAACCAGAATTCAGCACGAATGTAGGTAAATCTAGATTTCCCTTTGTTTCAAAAATGCTTACTGGATTTTATGGTCTGGCATTGCCAACACGGGCACACTTTAAAATTAGCTGACTTTACAAATTAGGAATCTTTTTGAACTTTATTTCTCCACAGCCCCCACATAATTATAGCTGATATATTTCTACTTATAAAGTTATACCATATGTAATATAATTTTGCTTTATCTGTAATAATACCATCTAAAATTATACAAGAATAAGATGGCTTTCTCTGAAAGTTACAAGGAAGATTTGAAATGCTACATACATTGGAATGCTGATCTTAACAGGGTTCAGCGTGCATACCATTTTATTATTGGAATTATCAGAAGTGTTTGCAATTTACACTAACTGGAGAGAAACGTTTGGATTTATTTTATGTAGTATGCTTATCCTTCGTTTATTCCTAAAGCAATTATGTTTGCTTTACCTAAGTACATCATGATTAGAGCACAGACGTAACACAATCATGCTGCCATTCCACATGAAGGTGCCATATTTGTGTTACAATCCCATGGCATCCAAAATGCAATACACTGCTATGAAAATGCAAAGATTGTTCACAGATTGGCATTTATGAACGAGGTTGGTCACAATGCAATGGGATTTTACTTCATATGAATGGAAAGGGTTTATCATAAATATATAGACCAGTAGATAACGTTGAAGAATAAGAAGCAGAAAGGAAACAAGGCTCTCGCGTAAAGGTCGATTCTCTTTGCTGCTGTCGGAATAACGGGTTTGGCTGGAGGCGGCTTCTTGTTGTTCTTGGCCTGAGACTTCCCAAGTCCATTGTTGACCTCAATGGGTTTTCCATAGCAGTCATAATTGGACAATTCAAAATCTCTCGGTAAGCTTCCCACGATGCTGAAGTCGTTTGATCTCAGATCAGACTTGGACGTACAAACCTTTTTGCATCTGGTCTCACCAACCTGAAAATAAAAATTAAAGACAGGTTATTGAGAATTTTTCTATTTATAAAGAATCTTCAGAAACATATTTTAAAAAATTTGATGGTTTATTCAGTTGGCTAGTGTCTCATTTAATCCACTAACAGAAATAATAGCCCACTGATTAAACCACGTAATTACCTGAACATTTATGGCTCTAAAATGTTGCCTATATAACAAGGCTTAAGTCATGGGCATCAACTTTCAGGAGGTTGTTTTATGTGAAGGGATCAAGGTGCCTATCATACTTTATCTTAGGTGCTCCCAGGCTTGTGAGAGTTCTCAGCTGAAAGACTGATTAACAATAAAAATCCAACACTGAACTATGACACACGTCATATTAGTAGACTATACAGAATACAAACATCTTCTGGTACTTCTAAACTTTGACTTTCCTAAGGATTCTATTTCCAAATTGAGCAGTTTATAAATGACTGAAGCATGTAACTCTTCAGCGAGACAGACTGTATCTATAAACCACACTCACAAATAACTAAAAATGGTCACAGTGATCATGAACCAAAGGCTGATGAGTGAAAGGCATTCATCACTTGTTGACTAAAGATAAAATAGCTAGAGAATCCAAAGAAATTGTGTACATTTCAACCAGATCATATCCTACAGAGAATATTCAGGTAATCATCACTGAATTTCTAAATTTGACTCAATTTCCTCAATATACAAAATCATTATTTCACATTGAACTCTCTCTGGCCATCAGAAAAGCTCCTGGAAAAGATAGATGTATAGTGCTGACCAATGGTTTAAGGAGTGCCTCCACTGCTTAATCTTCCACTGTTCTTACTTCCCACCTTTGTGATTCATCTTTGGAGTCTTCACTAAAATATTTACTATTTTTACCAAAAAAGGAACTCATGTTACCATAACTCTCAGCATACTAGAGTTACACTAGTTTTTGCCTTATTAGTATAATATGTTGAGTAATTTTTTTGAATTCTATTTACATTTACTAGATTATGCCTGGGTAAAAACGATGCTTAATGTAAGACCTAAAACAAATTATTCGCCAGCAGTCTTCCAGGTACCAGGACACTGTCCTTTATCTGAACAGACACTGAGGCATTTTTTCTGGCAAAGTCAGGGGGCACTGTTTAGAGGTGGATAGCAAAGACAACCAACATACACCGAGTGAAAAAACAAGTGAAAATGTGTTCACACATCATCCTGGCTTTATGCATTTAAGTTATTTCTATATTTTTCAATCTTGAACAAGCACTAGTGATGCTTTTTTAAGCTGGTTTACAAATGTTGGCTTTACCATTATATCATTAGACCACATAGATATTTGTACAGTCCTGTTGGGTAAGAACTTTTGAAAAAGATGTTTAGGTAAATATAATAGTACAAAAGCACATAAAAAGTGGACTTCCCTGGTGGCCCAGTGGTTAAGAATCTGCCTTCCAGTGCAGGGAACATGGGTTCAAGTGCTGGTTGAGGAGCCAAGATCTTGCGTGCTGCCCAGAAACGAAGCCTGTATACCCATAGCTACTGACCACACGCGACTCAAGTAGAGAAGCCCGGCTACCACAGCAGAAGAAGCCATGTGTCTCAGCTAAGACCATGCAACCAAATCAATAAATAATACACAAACAAACAGCATACAAGAAACTGTTAATAAGTAGGAATGGGATTGAGGCTCTGGAAGTTCATCCTTCTTGAATGTCTTATATGTTAAAAAAAAAAAATGGGAATCACCAATATATTAAAATATTTATAAAATGTCTGTTTAGCTCCATCCTGGTTTGATAGGACTTTGAGCTAAAGGGAGCAAACCTGAAAAAAGGGGATTCCTGATCCCCATTTTTTAATGTGTAATTTCAGTCTCCCCAGTGTGAGAGCCCAGTGGGGCTTATAAGGGAATTATGTCTTGATGGAGTCACTACTGTTCCAGAGTCTGATCCAAATCAGTTTTACACAGCACCTAGGAAAATGTCTGGAGAAAATAAGGACTCATCAATATAATGAGACAGAACAAAGCTAGCAACTAGAATCGAAGTAATTTAAATGCAACTTTGGGAAATCATTCATATATATGCATGAATACATATATTTAATATTTACTTCCAGGTCTTCTATTTAAATTCCCCAATTTGAAACCTTAAAGGTCGCTTTCAGCAAGCAGTCCAGCATCACACACACACACACACGTTTCCACTCACACACCTTTCCAGCAAGTATCACAAACAGAAGCCACAATTTGAAGCTCCAGTTTTTCAGTGTTGTTTGAAGGATGTGTAAGCGAACTGTATAAAGACTGAATCACAACCTGCACTGGAACAGAAATGGGGAACAGCCTGTATGTAACAAACCTTTGCGTTATTCTCACTCTCAGAGCAGCCTTCTGTGGGTACTTCAGACGCTTTAGAATCCTCCACTCCAAAAGCACTAACGATGCTTTGGAATCCACATATCAAAACAAAGGAGGACTTAAGCTTCTGACAGAAACTCAGGAAGCATGATTGTTATCAGTTTCTTTTTCTTTAATTTTTCTCAAAGAAAGCTGTACATATTTACTACAGAAATGCATTTACTCTGAGTTGTATTTTATTCATGACTGCACGAATGGTTTCATTATCTGTAAGTAACCAGACAAGTAGCCAAATTTATATGATACTATAATCTAAGTCATACATTTAAACACCTCAAATTTTCTAGTTTTTTAACATAAATTTATTCTTATTAATAGATTCTACCAGCAATGTTAATCATTCTAAACTTGTATTAATATCTATACAGTTTATTAAAAATGTAGACAATGCATGTTATATTTATTCTGAAAGATTGTTTAAATATAGTAAATACCTAAAAGAAGAATAATTACTTCAATGTTAAAGTGATAACATGAAAAAGCACCCCCAAAAGCTTCAGTTTGGTTATACTAAATGTTTAATCATTTAATTTATTAAACCCTCTATAAATGTATTTGGAGATTTTGATATTTGAAATGAGGGGTGTGAGTATGTGTGCGTGTGTTGGTGGAGAGAACCTCTACAATGGAAGTAATTTTCAATGATGTGACAGAATTGAATAAGGAATAAAATTAGGTTCCCTACCACTCATAATTCTTTACCTAATTAACTGGTCTCATCTTCTTTTGCTTATCGAACACTTCATACAAACACAACTTTCTTTAGTTCTTACTCTGCATATCAATATCAAATTGAATGTTTACATAAGAGTATGAAGATAAATACTATTTTGTACTTACAAAATAAATATTATTTAATAAATACTTAAAATAAATATTATTTAATAAATACTATTTAATAAAAATTTACAAAATAAATACTATTTTAAGCATCACAATAACATATGCATAGGGACTAAATGAACTACTTAAAGTAAGACAGTAACCCTACTTAACACATTCTTAAAGGTGATCTTGGTTCTATGATTCTCTAATTTATAATTCCCCCATTGCTCCTCTTATGAACATGTGACTCATTTATTTTCATCATATAAACTTGTCATTTCTGAAAATTACTGGTAGCAAAAATGAGGTATTAATGCTACAATAATGAGACTGTCAAGGATTAAAAAATGATGCACATAAGAACTTCCAAAAGCTTCCAACTGTAGCCTCTAAGATTGTCTTTGTGGTCCTTCCCAGCTTGAATCTACACACATGCAAAAGCAAATCACAGTAAGCAATGTTTTTGTTTTTTTTTAATTTTAGGGAGATGTTGGCTGGAACAAAAAATAAATTCTTTTTCTTTTTTTGTAAACGACAATATTTCTTGGCCAGAAGACTTAGGTGTGATTTCATGGTGATAACAGTATCCTCTACAGATGATAAAGATGCTCAGAAGGGAATAATTCCTACATATTTTGCCATATTTAAATCAATTCTTATTTTAAAATACATACCATTATCATAAAGAAATAGCAATCATATTCATGCTACATGAACTGCAGCTCTGACTCATCTTGTGGATACTAGTGGTGGTTTAGTCACTAAGTCGTGTCTGACTCTTGCGACCCCATGGACTGTAGCCTGCCAAGCTCCTCCGTCCATGGGATTCTCCAGGCAAGAATACTGGAGTGGGTTGCCATTTCCTTCTCTAGAGGATCTTCCTGACTCAGGAATCAAACCTGGGTTTCCTGCATTGCCGGGGGATTCTTTACTGACTGAGCTATGAAGGAAGACTATGAAGGATACTGCTGCTGCTGCTGCTAAGTCACTTCAGTCGTGTCCGACTCTGTGCGACCCCACAGACGGAAGCCCACCAGGCTCCCCCGTCCCTGGGATTCTCCAGGCAAGAACACTGGAGTGGGTTGCCATTTCCTTCTCCAATGCGTGAAAATGAAAAGTGAAAGTGAAGCTGCTCAGTCATGTCCGACTCTTCGAGACCCCATGGACTGCAGCCTACCAGACTCCTCCGTCCATGGGATTCTCCAGGCGAGAGTACTGGAGTGGGTCGCCATTGCCTTCTCCGACACTAGGGGTTGGAAATAGGTTCATGTGAACAGACATAGGTCCTCAACTGTTTTGATTGAATAAAAGTAGAAATATATGAGTGGAACAAATCAATAAACAAAATATTAGGATTTGTGGAGGAAGTACCAGATTTGGGGAAGGGAGAAACCTAAACAATTACATATGCCTGATGGCAAGCGATTTTAAAAATCAGTATCAAAATATTTCTACAATTCAAATTTCACTGTGTTTCCATTAATTACCATTGTTATTCTGTCTAAAAATAAGTGATATATTCCCTGATTGAAGTTACTGAACAAAAACTTATATTTTGAAAAGCAAAATATACTAGAACAAAAGTATTCTGAAACTAAAGCCATAATTATATTTTACATCAGCAAAATCAATAAATTAAAAGGGCAATGGTTTTTAAATTTCCTTTTTCATATTTTCTTTCATGTGTCAATGTATAACAATCTTCTGAATTTGTCAATCTTACACATTTGCTGTAAGTTCGATGTACCTATTAAAGTTGAGTTATTTTTGGACTCATTTTCATTTTGAAGCTTGTCTCAGGATACAAATTTCACATAGGTTCCTGTGCATCTTGGAAATTTCATTTTGTAAGAAATAAGAGTATCTTAAATTGATTTCTAAAAAAAAATAAAATTGATTTCTGGAGATGAAAAGTGAAAGTCGCTCAGTCGTGTCTGACTCTTTGTGACCCATGGACTATATAGTCCATGGAATTCTCCAGGCCAGAATACTGGAGTGGGTAGTCTTTTCTTTCTCCAGGGGAAATTTTCCCAACCCAGGGATCAAACCCAGGTCCTCCGCATTGCAGGTGAATTCTTTACCAGCTGAGCCACCAAGAAAGCCCAAGAATACTGGAGCGGGTAGCCTATCCCTTCTCCAGCAGATCTTCCTGACTGGGGTCGAACTGGAGTCTCCGGCACAGCAGGTGGATTCTTTACCAGCTGAGCTACCAGGAAAACCCTGGAGATGAAAACCTCTGGTCAACTTTTCAACTCTAAAGCACCATTCTATGACTTTAGTATCAAAATGTTCTAGTAGTTTCAGAATCCAGGCATGTATGCTATTACTAGTTGCTAAAAACATAGAGAATAAAAACATAGGAGTTTTAAAATATGTTGATTTATTTAAATGTGTGTTTATTTAAATTATTTAAATATCTTGTTTTATTCATTTGGTAGTTATTTTAAAGCTTGAAAGCCAAATTTAGAATAATTCAGTCTAATATCCTGGATCCTACTTATCTTTTATATCTATGTTCACAGATCATGCTGGCATGTTCTCTATTACTCTGAAAATCTGAGTGTAAAGAATCCATTTCCACCAAGACACTGGTTCATGGAATTAAGACCTAAAATTCTGCTGGCCATGTCAGTAAACAAAGAATGTTGCAGCCATTAACCAATCACATAACAGCCACCACCCCCCTCTCTAGTGAGCCCTGAGGAACTCAGGACGGAAACAGGATGCCCCCCATTTGGCAGTCAGTCCTGCAGCCACCCACAACGATGCACCCCAAGGATGCATCTCATCTCAGGATGAGAAAACACAGGGTCCTGGCCCAGACAGCTGAGGTGCACATCAGAGAAATGACTTCACTGAGCCCAGCCTCTTGCATCTTCCCTTACAGAGAAAAGAGCTAAATTCATTAACTTGAGAAGTCTGGCTTTTAATCTGTTAAAAGACTAACAATAACCTTTTGTTTCAACTACCTAGTCTTTGTTGTAAAGACTTGTGTAGCCTGGCTCCCCTCTTCCTCTTTGGAGCAGTTCTCTCAGCGTTCTCTGAGATGCAGTCTCCCAGGACTGAAGTCCTAAGAATACCCTCCGAATGAAACACAAGTCCCAACTTTTAGTTTGTGCATTTTTCTCCAGTCAGCAGAATATGTTAAGATTCCAAGTTCATGAGGCATGCTCTGTGACTGGGAATTTCTGCAGTTAGTCAGGCCCCAGGACATTTCAGACGATGGAGCTGACTCTGACACTGCTGGAGACCAGACACCTATTCTTTAGCACAGCTTCACTGTGTGAATCCAGATCTCTTGACCAGGGTTCAGGTTAGTGTGTTGGGGGATCAGTGGGTTGGAAACATGAGGAAGTAGGAAAAGACAGGGAGACGTGAATGGAGGGGTTGGCAGAGTCAAAAACTCGAAGAGTAAACATCACCCTGGGGTGTAAGGGCCTCAGGGATCCCTCATTCTGCTAGTGCCCTGGAGAAACACGTGTATGTTTCAGAAGGAAATCCTAAGCTTCTCACAAAGAAATGCCAATTCTTTGATGTGCCAACATGAGCCTTTCATCAGCCATTGGCTCTTTTAGGTACCACTGGGTGGCACTGGTGGTAACAGAGAAGAAAGTAAAATCCTGGGAAGGAGAACCATGATTTCTTTGAGAAGGTGTGTTCCTGATGCATGAAGGCAGTAGGTCTGAACTGGATTAGTAGGTAGGGGGGCTGCAACATGAACAGATGCTTAAGAGCAGCCCACTGATACATCCCTATTTATTCATGAGAAAGCAGGAGGCAAGGTACAGGCACAAGGAGGATGCTGAGGGGCCCCGAAAGAACGTGGGGCCCTTCTGCTCCCAGGAAGGTTGAGGAGGCACCCCCTGGACATTAGAAAAAGCAAACATAAGGCTGTGGAGGTGGAGAAAAGGAAGCAGGTCAACTGGAGACCTTGGGGGCCAAGGAAGGACATGGTGTGGTGAGTTCTTGCATTTCTTTTTCGCTTCAGATGTCCTAGATTAGGAACTGAAAATGCCAATGGGTGCAGACAGAAACAGCCCCAATAACAGCCCCTCCTTCTAGACAGAGGACAAAGGAAGGGGCAGCTTAGGAAGACAGAAACCCTTCACACAATAACCTCTCTATTGGAGCCCACCATCACAGAAACAGCTGTGGCCCCACCCCTATCCACACCAGCAAGGAGCCCAAGCAGGGAGCTGGCCCTCATTCCACCTGGACCAGTAACAAGGCCCTGCTCCCTGGGGAGCAGTTGGTGTTGGAGGGGATGGTGCAGGCAGGGCTGCCTCCCCACCCAGCAGCAAGCACCACGATGCTTCTCCTCTTCCCCTGGGTCATCGTCCTAGGAGGCAGGGCTCTCCCCATGGCAAGGCATACAGAAGCACCCCAGTGTCAGGAGGCCACACCGGGACGAAAAGATGCCCAATGCCACCAGGGAGCAATGGGATCCCTCACTTAACTGAGGGGCCCATCTGGCAGCAAGGAGACGGCAGTCTTCCTTCTCCTGTAAGGACACTCAGAGGAAGGCAGCAACAACAGAAAGTTTACAAAAGATGCAGAGCCTCATCACATAATATGAAATGTCCAGGTTGCAACAAAAAAATCACTCATACAAAGAATTGGAGAAGATATAAAATTGAAAATTGAAAAAATACAATCAGTAGAGATCAACACCAAGGTGAAACCGTATTAGGATTATCCGAGAAAGGTTTTAAAGCATGCATGACAAAAACGCATCAATCAGCAATTATGAACAATGAGAAACAATTAGGAACAAACGAGAAATGGAAAGCCTGAGAAAAGAAGTACAAAATCCCAGCAAAGAAAGAGAGAAAAGGAAGGAAGGACTGGAAAGAAAGAAAGAAAAAGAAAAACCATATGGAAATTTTATAACTGAAAAGCATGTTAAACCAAAATATGAGTATCAGTGGATAGGCTCAACAGGAAGATGAAGGGTGGGGAAAAGAATCCATAAACTAAGGATGTAACAGGAGAAATTACTGGGTCTGAACAAAAGGCAGAGAACTGACTAGAATGAGGAGCAGAGCATTGGTGATGTATGGGCCCATAACAGAGCATCTGATATTTCTGGCATCACAGTCCTGGAAGGACGAGGTAAAGGTACTCAAAGAAATGATCACTGAAAAATTTTCCCATTTGGCAAGAAGCCTAAGCCTGCATCTTTTTATTTTAAACTTTTTTATTTTGTATTGGGGTATAGCCAATTAACGATTTAATAGTTTCAGCTGAACAGGGAAGGGACCCAGCTATATATATGCATGTACTAATTGTCCCTCAAACTTCCCTCCCATCCAGGCCGCCACATAACATTAAGCAGAGTTCCATGTGCTATACAGTAAAGCCTGCATTTTTAACAAGCTGAACAAACCCCAAACAGGATGACCCCTAAGAAAACTATATCAAAATACATAATTAAACTTCTCAACAGTAAAGACAAAAAAAAAAAAAAAAAAAAAAACCTTAAAAGCATCCAGAGAAAAATGACTTTACCTAAAGCAGAAAAACAATGTGAATGAAACAGGGTTCTCAGAAATCATGGAGGCCAGAAGGAAGGAACACAATATTTTTTAGGTGCTGAAAGAAAAGAATCATCAACCAGGAATCCTATTCCCAGTGAAAGCATCCTTTGGGAATGAAGGAAAACCAAGATATTACCAGATGAAGGAAAACTAGAATCTGTCATCAGGAGAGCTATCTAAAATAATGGATAATGAAATTCTCTAAAAGGAAAGAAAATAATAAAAGAACTTTGCAAAATCACAATAAAAGAAAGATCAAAGAAATGAAAAGTATCCACAAATACAAAAAACTTTCCTTCTCCCTTTGAGTTTTCCAAATTATTTTTGATGGCACAGCAAAAATTATAACACTTTCTAATTAGGTTCCAAGGAATATTTTCAATAATTCTGTCATATAGAGAGGAAAATAAAAGGTGTTAAAAGAGGTAACATCACATAAATTGGTAACATAATGACATTAAGAGACTGTGAAAAAGTCATGTATATATATAATGTAACACCTAGAATAATGATCAAGCAAGGTAGTGATACACTTAAAAACAATACAGGAAACTCAAAAAGTCATGCTAGAAACTGCTCAAGCAATCCACATAAAAGAAGGAAAAAAGAAAGATTTTAAAAATATAGAATACACAGGAAATAAAATATAAAATAGACTGAAGCCCTAACATATCAATAAATTCATTAAATTTAAATGATCTAAACATACAAATTAAAACACGATCATGGCAGAGAAGATTCAAAGCCAACCATATGTTGCCCACAAGAAACTCACTTCACATAGGATATAAACATGATGCATGGAAAAGGATGGAAAGAAATATGTTAAAGACATGACTTCTTTAAGGCCATGATAACTCCAGATGAATGGATATTTTATACTCATTCTTCATGAAGAGGAATAAGGTATAAAGAGCTCTAGGGCCTGAGGAACCTCCCTACAAGGTAGCAATGAAGAATTTGCAAACAGACTTGACTGTAGGCTCAGAAAATGAGTTGATTACTTAACAGAAAAACAAACAAACAAAAAAGAGCTGCAGGCAGAACCACCTAAGAACAGTTTACTAGCCTCTGTATCTGAAAGTGTGTCTAACACTCTAGGGCTCAGTGGTGGTGGTGAGCAAATGGACCTGGTCTGGGGCCGGGGTAGGCAGGTAGGCAAGGTTTCCCAGCTGCAGAATGGTCTGGACCTATTAGTCTCTTGTGAAACTTCCCCTGCTAAGTTCCATGGAATTGGTCCCCTGGATAAGGGTCTTCTCAACTTGAGGATATCAAGTAGGCATAATGGGATAAGTGGACAGGTGTCTTTAACCCATGACATTATCTGTGGCTCAAGGACTTATCAGTACCGGAATCTGGAGGCACTGTCCACTGTTCTTAGCCCCATCACCAAGCAACAAGGCAAGGTAATGGTTTTTCAGTTCTTCTCCAGCTACTCACCCTGCACTGCACATATCCCAAACCATGGGCGTAGTTTCCCTATGGGCCAGGCACCCAGTAAAAGAAGTAGCCTGCCTGACATGGGCTTTGTGAAGCCCTCCAACTTGATGAGGAAGAGGTGGGAGACTGAATCAAGAACACAGGCTCCCTATGCCTTCAGTGCTTCCCCCACAGTCCCCTGGCCATTCATGAAGGCTTGTCACATGAGAAACAGTAGGAAGGTCTGGAGTTTGGGCAAGACCTCCAATTTGATAGTGAACATCATACTGAAGGAATTTAAGCATCCTTGAATTCCACGGAAGTCATCCAGCAATTTGATGGTTGATTCGCTAAGCGTTCTATTCTTTTCCAACAAGTAGATTGGGCTTAATTCCTTCTCATCTGTGAGCAAGAAATGAGTGTGAATCAATTCTACCAGCCCTTTACACCCACAGAACGCATTTCACTGGCCGACGTCAGACGTCATCCTTACCTGCAAGGTGCTAATGTGAACAGGTGTGCCTGTGCCATTAACAGTGTTCTTTTTAGCCATGTTTCCCCCTTTCCCATCTGCTTGCTCGGCCTTGGCAATTCTGGCTTTTTCTGCTTCAACTCGCTTGGGGTTATTGAGCATCACCTGGACGACTGCGTACTCCACCAGGGACGCAAAGCCGAAGAGGAGACAAGCGATGAGCCACACATCCAGCGCCTTCACGTAGGACACCTTGGGAAGTTCTGCAGCCAGGGTTGTGCACTCAGAGGCCAAGCTCAGTACCGAGAAGATTCCTGCAGGACAGAGACCAGAATTCAAGATGCTTATTGCTTCTACTGCTGCTGCTGCTGCTGCTTCAGTCGTGTCTGACTCTGTGAGACCCCATAGATGGCAGCCCACCAGGCTCCTTTGTCCCTGGGATTCTCCAGGCGAGAATACTGGAGTGGGTTGCCATTTCCTTCTCCAACGCATGCATGCATGCTAAGTCGCTTCAGTTGTGTCTGACTCTGTGCAACCCCATAGATGGCAGCCCACCAGGCTCCTCTGTCCATGGGATTCTCCAGGCGAGAATACTGGAGTGGGTTGCCATTTCCTTCTCCAAGATGCTTCTTACTCCCATGAAACGTCCTACAATCACTGCTCTTTGATGAAATCTGTCTCCAGTAACTGCAGAAGGAAATGGCAACCCACTCTGGTATTCTTGCCTGGGAAAGTCCATGGATGGAGGAGCCTGGTGGGCTACTGCCCATTCAGGTCACAAGAGCCAGACATGACTTAGAGACTAAACCACCACCACCTCTCCAGTAACCCACTGTCACTCAAGTTCCTTTAAAGCATAAAGAGAAGAAGTACTATGTATATAATTTTTATGAAGGAATTATTTAATGTGGGTGAAGATGCATGTAAACACCTAACATTTTTTTTTTAAATAAATATAAATGTAAACCAAGGTATAAAAACCACCATTTGGATCTTACCTAAATATTAAAGATATCTAAAACTATTCCATAGTATCTCTAAGGAAGCCACAAAGCTCTCTGATTAGAGAAGTTATTTTACTTCTTAGCTTTATTCTAAACATCTATAGAGCTGAGTTTTGCTCCCTGAACTAAGTCAGAACAAGAATAGAACATAATAAAGCAATTTTCTGATAAGGTTCAGAATTTTAAAAAATCTAATAGAAAAGACAAAGCAGAGAACATCCTGGATTATTTCAGGGAAAACAAATGATTCTAGTTTTTTAAGGAAAGAGTAAAATCTTGCTATATGTTTTATTAACCTTTATGGGACGCTAACTAGTTGAGTATCAATTTAAGTCACATAAGTGTAAAATCCCAAAGGAGAATAGCAATAATTCATCTCCCTCTTTCTCTCTCCTCCTGCCACACTTCTAAACTTTCCCTGGCTCTTCCTTCCTTGGTATTTTCAGAAGAGGGGCTGGGAAACATGACTCGTTGGGACCATCATCACCACATACTGGGCTGGAGCCTCAGGTAAGGTCAAGGAAGCCTCACTCTAAGTCAAGCAGGAGCAAGTTTGTCTCAGCTCTGAGAGTGAATTTCAATTATGGGGTTATGTGCACCTTTTTCCTCTTAGATGTGACCACTTCTGAGAGCTAGTGAATATATTACCCTAATGATGAAAGATGTACTTAGCTGTCTTTGCTCTTGCACGGGGAATATAGTAAGTGCTATACTAATAACAATAATCAGCTGAAACATTGAAAAATATATATTCCATCAGTTGCATCATTTCAGAGGCTTCTGAAAGGTGTGGAGACTTTTTATTTTTGTTTGTAAATACTGAAGCACTAAGAGACTCTCCCAGAAAGAGAGAATTTGTGTAAAATATAACTTCTGCATATAGAAACAATATTAAGTATATGCATACACATGTATATAACAATATTATACATATATGTATATATTATATAAATGTATATATTTTTATTATTTTATATTATGTATATATATATATAAAAACATATATATATTTAGGCTTGCTAAACATCTCATTTATGATTATAGTAACTATCCTTCATCTTGATGAAAGCTAATTATAAAATAGCACTATATTTTAAAACTTAACATAGGTTTTAATGTTTTTTAACCTGGAAGTGAAAAGTAGCATAAAAATCCAAGATCTTCTCAATCATTGCCCTAACCTCAGTTAATTATACTTATACTATGGTAAGTCATTTTTCCAAATCATTTTTTTAAATTTTTAATCAAATGTTATGTCAACTTAAGCAAAAAGGGGCTTGAGATAGGCTATACTGACCGTTCTCTGTGTTTTCATAGCATTCCATTCTCATCAATAACACAGAATGTATCACATTGTACCAAATTTAGTAGCATACTTGAACCTTTATCTTGACATATTAGAAACCTTTGAATGAAATGGGAGAATAGTGCCAGATTATAGAAGGTCTTGAAAGTTCTAGTGTGGATCTCTGATTGTATTTGGTAGAGAAATTATATTATCAAAAGAATGTTTCAGTAATGTCCCTCTAGTAGGGATATAGAAATAAACTAAGAAAGAGAAAATAGGAGATGTGGAAACAAAGAATAACAAAATGAAAGACAGGATTGATGTAGAAAGAAGGATTTTGGAGGAAACATTTTTTAAAACTTGGTTACCAATTAAAGAAAGAAGGTAGACTAGACAAACTTCTGGACAGAACGACTGTAGAAACATGAAATACATTATAGGAATAGGAGGCTATAGAAAAGATGTGACTTTGAAAGGAAAATACCTAGTTAGGTCAGATGAGGGTCTAGAAACAAAAAACTGGTAACCACCACTCAGCACCGGCCACCTGGACTTGTTAAAGGACAAACTGGTCAGTATCATTCGGGGAAGTCATGGTGAAAAGGGAAGGGACTCTGAGGCAGGGATGCTCGGGTGTCAGAAAAAGGGGATCAAAGAAGAAGAGAAGAATTAGGAGGAATTGGATATTAACGGACATTTGGGAGGTATTTAAAGTCCCAGGTGTTAAGTTAATAAAAACCATGGTGGCCAATTCCATTAAGATTTGTATCGTTTTGAAGAAGGAGGAATGGAAATGGAGATGAACTGAGGGACATGACCGTGTACCTCGTCTACACGAAATCATATTAACATAGGAAATGTCCATTTGCTCTTTTATCCTAAAATAAGAAATCTGAAAAAATAACATTTTTCTAGACAAATGATTCAGTATTTTCTTAAGACAGCTGTCAGATGGGATTACTTCACTTCTAACTAACCCATAGTGAAATTTTGCCCAAATTTTACTATATTATGAACCAATAAAAAGAAATGTGAAGCCCATCATTCATACAAATGTGGATTTTTATAATTTTAATAATGTGTTCTTAATAAAATATCCCTATTTAATGGAGCACCTCTCTAATAAATTTCAGGACTTCTTGGTTTAATATGTCTAAGGAAAGTGAAGTTGCTCAGTCATGTCCAACTCTTTGCGACCCCATGGATTGTAGCCCTACCAGGCTCCTCCATCCATGGGATTTTCCAGTCAAGAATACTGGAGTGGGTTGCCATTTCCTTCTCCAGGAGACCTTCCTGACCCAGGGACTAAACCTGGGTCTCCTGTATTGTAGGCAGACGCTTTACCGTCTGAGCCACAGGGAAGTTTAAAATATATAGTCCTTCTTTGTCGTTTGTTAATTTTCTCTTCCTAGTGCAAAAACAAATCAAGTCTAGTTCCAAATCAGGGAATATGCCATAAAATTTATATAAATTCTGATAAATCTGTGTATGTCTACACATATTAAATGTTATGGCTGACAAATAATATAAATTAAAGCAATGATAAATTACATAAAGAACTGACCTGGAAAAAAACATTTATAAAGAATTCAGAGTGAAGAGAAAGCTGTTTGCAGCTCATCAGTATAAACGAAAATACTTTATAGTGATAAAATCCTTAAAAGGCCATTATTTATAGTGAACTCTGATTGACTGTTGGATGTCCAGAGAGCTCTCATTCGGCCAATCTCAGAGGAAACATCTGTAGAATGATTCTTTAAAAGCACATATGCTAGGAATGCACTGAATTAAAGAGGAATACCCAAAACTAGAGGACCAAAAAAGGAAAAGAAGAAAAAAAGGGGAAAAAAAAGTGTGAAGAATGGAAAGGAAAAGAAAGGGGGTTCTATCCACAACACACAGAACCAACAGAGAGAGTTTAGGCGAAACTGTACCCAGAAGCTACTATCTAAACCTCAAATCGTTTTTATCCCACAAGGAGATGAATTACAATACTCTCTAAATTCATACATATGTAGTTGTTACTAATAACATGAAAATTCACTTAAAAATATGCTAAATTATTACATCAGCATGTTATCATTTCACATCACTCTAACCAAGGGACAGTTAAAAGCAAAACTACAATTGCTACCACGTGCAAATCCAAAAATACTTTTGAAATGTTTGGAGGAGATTCTTACAATCAAAAAGATCTTGAACCACTACTCCAGACAATAAGAAAAGACTATACGAAGAAAGAAAGGTACTGTACGTGGCCTGCTAGAGATCTGAATTGTGACCTGAGTTACTCATCTTTTACATTTATGATTGAAAATTATTTGTTTTAAAAAATCCTTTTTTAGCAGCAACTAAAGCATTTCATGTACCAGGAAAAGAAAATGTTAAAGCTTACTTAGAGTAAGAAGTATAAGACATTCCTTATTAAAGTATAAGACTTTTATACTTAAAGAAATAACTGAAGACAAAGTCTACCTAAAATTCACAGAGGAAGCTTTGATTTTTGTTAGCAATGAAGAATGTAAATCAAAAAAAAAAAAAAAAACAGGAAGAAAAATAAAACTAGAATACAAAACCAATCTTTTTTTTAAAAAGCAAGATTAATCTAGAGTAAATGATACATGTTTTTCTCCTAAATTTTTAAAAATAATATGAGCCATCCTAGGAAAAGATCGGAAAATTCATTTTGTAATCTTTGGAAACAATGTAGGGAAAAAATAGAGAATGGAAATATACACTGGGTCAACATAGCCATATTGAGAGAATATCCTGAAATTTAATCTAAGTCAGTAACATGATTTCATTTTTCTTTTTGGGTAAAATTATAAATATGTGTGGGTCTAATAACAGAGCTTCAAAATATCTGAAGCATAATTCCATAATTAGGTTGGAGATTTTAACAACACCCTCATCAGTAACTATGACCTAGACAAAAGACAGGAAAGACTTTAAAAGTACTATCAACTAACTTGACCCCATTCATATTTATGAATACTACACCAGCAATGACAAACATGCACTGCAAGTGTGCATGGGATGATGCTAGGAAACATATGCTGGGCTGGGCCATTAAAAAAGGCTCAATAAACATAAAAGTATTGATATCATAAAGTATGTTCCCTGATAAAATTAAAAACAAATCATATTCAAGTACTTATGAAAATCCTAAATATTTGGAAACCAAACTACACATATCTAAAAAATCCATGGGCTCAATAAGAAATCATAATGTAAATAAGAAAAAAAAATTTTACTGAAAGAAGGTTAAAAATATATCAACATTTGTGCACTTCAGCTAATGCAGGGCTTTACAAAGGAAATTTGTAACTTTAAGTATTCAAATTAAAAAATAAGAAAGACGTAAAATTAACTGAGTTTCTACTTCAAGCATCAAAAAAAAGAGCTCAAATAAAATCTATTGGAATCTAAAAAAGAGTAGGTATATGTTTCCGTATGGCTGATTCACTTTGCTGTGCAGCAGACACTAACACAATATTATGAATCAAGTGTGCTCCAATAAAAATTATTACTCCTAACAAATTAATTTAAAAAATAAAAAACTACAAATCTAAACTAAGTGAAAAGAAAGAATAAAGAGCTAAAATCAATGAAAAAGAAATAGAAAAAAATGAATGAAATCAAAGCTGATGTTTTGAAAATACAAAGAAAATGGATAAACCTCTAGCTAGAGCAATAAAAAAAAAAAAAAAAAAAAATCACCAGTTAACAATATCAGGAATATATAGGAATGAATACCTTGCTACAGCTTGACATTAAAAGGAAAAATCAATATGAACATGTTTGTGCTGATAATTTTTCCAACTCATCTATCATCTAGGAATAAATTGGTAAAATTCATCAAATAAAGGGAAGCAACATAAACATTTAAACATACACAGAGAAAGCATCTGGCAAAATTCAACAGTCATGATAAAAACCCTGCCAACTAGGAAAAAGCAGGGAACCTCTTCAACCTGATCAAGAGAGCTACAGAATAGAGAGCCTGTATTATACACAAAAGTGAATACTTCAACTATCGCTACCCAGAGTCAGGAATAAACATCTCTCACAATTCTATTCGACATTGTACTAGAGGCACCACAAGAAGACAGAAAAGTTAAGTGTTTGGGAAGTATGTGACAGAGGAGTATATAAAAACAAGAAAAATGGTACCATTACATTGATAAACACTATTTTAGAAAAGCAAAACATACTTTCCCCATAAAATGCAGAAATCCCATTTCTAAGTGTTTATCCAAGAGTAATGAAAACATATGCCCACACAGAGGCTTGTACACAATTATTTGTAGCATCATCTGTAATACTCCAAAACTGGAAACAACCCGAATCTCCAACAACTGTTTAATGGGAAAGCGCACTGTTGAAGTGGAGCAGGACCCTGCGGCCTGTGTCCCTCATGTCCTCTGTCTGCCTTCTCTCTGTGGAACAACTTAAGCCAAAGAATAACTTCAATCAGAGAAGTGAGAAAATGCAGAAATAAAAGAAAGCAAAGGATATCAAATAATAATAGATTAGTCATTGAAAGTGAAGTTGCTCAGTCGTGTCCGACTCTTTGTGACCCCGTGGAAGGTAGCCTACCAGGCTCTGCCATCCATGGGATTTTCCAGGCAAGAATACTGGAGTGGGCTGCCATATCCTTCTCCAGGGAGATTAGCCATTAAGCATAGACAAAAACCTTTGGCTTCCCTACTGATTCAGTGGTAAAGAATCCTCCTGCAACACAGGAGATTCAGGAGATGCAGGTTCTATCCCTGAGTTGGGAAGATCCCCTGGAGGAGGAAATGGCACCCATTCCAGTACTCTTGCTGGGAAAATCCCATAGAGGAGCATGGTGGGCTATGGTCCATGTGGTCACAAAGAGTCAAAATGACTAAGCATGTGTGCATGCATGCACAAGAATCTTTAGTTCCTTCTGAAAGTTCAGATCAGTCGCTCAGTCATGTCCGACTCTTTGTGACTCCATGAACCACAGCACACCAGGCCTCCCTGTCCATCACCAACTCACGGAGTCCACCAAAACCCAGGTCCGTCGAGTCGATGATGCCATCCAACCATCTCATCCTCTGTCGTCCCTTCCTTCTCCTGCCCCCAATCCCTCCCAGCATCAAAGTCTTTTCCAATGAGTCAGCTCTTCCCATAAGGAGGCCAAAGTATTGGAGTTTCAGCTTCAGCATCAGTCCTTCCAATGAACACCCAGGACTGATCTCCTTTAGGATGGACTGTTTGGATCTCCTTGCAGTCCAAGGGACTCTCAAGAGTCTTCTCCAACACCACACTTCAAAAGCATCAACTCTTTGGCATTCAGCTTTCTTTATTGTCCAACTTTCACATCCATACATGACCACTGGAAAAACCACAGCCTTGACTAGATAGAATTTTGTTGGCAAAGTAATGTCTCTGCTTTTTAATAGGCCATCTAGGTTGGTCATAACTTTCCTTCCAAGGAGTAAGGGTCTTTTAATTTCATGGCTGCAATCACCATCTGCAGTGAATTTTGAGCCCAGAAAAATAAAGTCAGCCACTGTTTCCACTGTTTCCCCATCTATCTGCCATGAATTGATGGGACCAGATGCCATGATCTTAGTTCTCTGAATGTTGAGCTTTAAACCAACTTTTTCACTCTCCTCTTTCATTTTCATCAAGAGACTCTTGAGTTCTTCTTCACTTTCTGCCATAAGGGTGGTGTCATCTGCATATATGAGGTTATTGATATTTTTCCTGGCAAACTTCATTCCAGCTTGTGCTTCCTCCAGCCCAGCATTTCTCATGATGTACTCTGCATATAAGTTAAATAAGCAGGGTGACAATATACAGCCTTGACGTACTCCTTTTCCTATTTGGAACCAGTCTGTAAGTCCATGTCCAGTTCCAACTGTTGCTTCCTGACCTACATACAGGTTTCTCAAGAGGCAGGTCAGGTGGTCTGCTATGCCCATCTCTTTCAGAATTTTCCACAGTTTATTGTGATCCACACAGTCAAAGGCTTTGGCATATTCAATAATGCAGGAATATACATTTTTCTGGAACTCTCTTGCTTTTTTGATGATCCATCAGATGTTGGCAATTTGATCTCTGGTTCCTCTGCCTTTTCTAAAACCAGCTTGAACATCTGGAAGTTCACGGTTCACATATTGCTGAAGCCTGGCTTGGAGAATTTTAAGCATTACTTTACTAGTATGCGAGATGAATGCAATTGTGCAGTAGTTTGAGCATGCTTTGGCATTGCCTTTCTTTGGGATTAGAATGAAAACTGACCTTTTCCAGTCCTGTGGCCACTGCTAAGTTTTCCAAATTTGCTGGCATATTGAGTGCAGCACTTTCACAGCATCATTGTTTAGGATTTGAAACAGCTCAACTGGAATTCCATCACCTCCACTAGCTTTGTTCGTAGTGATGTGTCCTAAGGCCCACTTGACTTCACATTCCAGGATGTCTGGCTCTAGGTGAGTGATCACACCATCGTGATTATCTGGGTCATGAAGATCTTTTTTGTACAGTTCTTCTGTGTATTTTTGCCACCTCTTTTTAATATCTTCTGCTTGTTAGGTCCCTACAATTTCTGTCCTTTATTGAGCATATCTTTGCATGAAATGTTCCCTTGGTATCTCTAATTTTCTTGAAGAGATCTCTAGTCTTTCCCATTCTATTGTTTTCCTCTATTTCTTTGCATTGATCACTGAGGAAGGCTTTCTCATCTCTCCTGGCTATTCTTTGGAACTCTGCATTCAAATGGGTATATCTTTCCTTTTCTCCTTTGCTTTTCGCTTGCCGTCTTTTCACAGCTATTTGTAAGTCCTCCTCAGACAGCCATTTTGCCTTTTTGCATTTCTTTTCCATGGGGATAGTCTTGATTCCTCTCTTGTACTATGTCACGAACCTCCATCCGTAGTTCATCAGGCACTCTATCAGATCTAGTCCCTCAAATCTATTTCTCACTTCCACTGTATAGTCATAAAGGATTTGATTTAGGTCATACTTGAATGGTCAAGTGGTTTTCTCCACTTTCTTCAATTTCAGTCTGAATTTGGCAATAAGTAGTTCATGATCTGAGCCACACTCAGCTCCTGGTCTTGTTTTTGCTGACTATAGAGCTTCTCCATCTTTGGCTGCAAAGAATATAATCAATCTGATTTCAGTGTCGACCATCTGGTGATGTCCATGTGTAGAGTCTTCTCTTGTGTTGTTGGAAGAGGGTGTATGCTATGACCAGTGCATTCTCTTGGAAGAACTCTATTAGCCTTTGCCCTGCTTCATTCTGTCCTCCAAGGCCAAATTTGCCTGTTACTCCAGGTGTTTCTTCACTTCCTACTTTTGCATTCCAGTCCCCTATAATGAAAAGGACATCTTTCTTGGGTGTTAGTTCTAGAAGGTCTTGTAGGTCTTCATAGAACTGTTCAACTTCAGCTTCTTCAGCATTACTGGTCGGGGCATAGACTTGAATTACCGTGATATTGAGTGGTTTGCCTTGGAAATGAACAGAGATCATGCTGTCATTTTTGAGATTGTATCCAAGTACTGTATTTCGGACTCTTTATTGACTATGATGGCTACTCCATTTCTTCTAAGGGATTCCTGCCCACAGTAGTAGATATATTGGTCATCTGAGTTAATTTCACCCATTCCAGTCCATCTTAGTTCACTGATTCATAGAATGTCGATGTTCACTCTTGTCATCTCCTGTTTGAACACTTCCAATTTGCCTTGATTCATGGACCTAACATTCCAGGTTCCTATGCAATATTGCTCTTACAGCATCGAACCCTGCTTCTATCCCTAGTCCCATTCACAACTGGGTGTTGTTTTTGCTTTGGCACCATTCCTTCATTCTTTCTGGAGTTATTTCTCCACTGATCTCCAGTAGCATTTTGGGCACCTACTGACCTGGGGAGTTCATCTTTCTGTGTCCTATCTTTTTGTCTTTTCATACTGTTTATGGGGTTCTTAAGGCAAGAATACTGAAGTGGTTTGCCATTCCCTTCTCCAGTGGACCACAATCTGTCAGACCTCTCCACCATGACCCGTCTGTCTTGGGTGGCCCCATATGGCATGGCTTAGTTTCACTGAGTTAAACAAGGCTGTGGTCCACGTGATCAGATTGGCTAGTTGTCCGTGACTACAGTTTCAGTCTGTCTGTCCCCCGATCCCCTCTCTCAGTGCCCGCTGTCTTACCTGGGTTTCTCTTACCTTGGATGCGGGGTCTCTCTTCACGGCTGCTCCAGCAAAGCGCAGCCGCTGCTCCTTACCTCAGACAAAAGCTATAGATAATATTCTCAGTCAAATCTTGTGGGCCATCATGTAGATACCGAAACTCCCACCAGGTGGAGAAGTTAAGTACATGATTACCAGACTGTAGCCATGACATGTGCACTTAGTAGCTTAGTCGTGTCTGACTCTTTGTGACCCCATGGACTGCAGCCCGCCAGCTCCTCTATCCATAGGATTTTCCAGGCAAGAATACTGGACTGGGTAGCCATTTCCTTCTCCAGGGGAATCTTCCTGACCCAGGTATCAAACCCAGGTCTCCTGCAATGCAGGTGGATTCTTTACCATCTGAGCCAACAGGGAAGCCCAGCCATGACATACGCTGCCAACATATTGACTGATCCCACTTTAAATTTATGATCATTGACCTCAAGAGGTCCAGGATCCTACCAGGCAGTCAGGATGTATTTCCTCTGTTCCTTCACTACTTTCTCTCTCCCTTCAAACCCACAACACTCTCTCCTACCACACCTGCGGCTCATGATCTTTTTTACTATTTTATTAAGAGGTCAAACTCAATGACAAGCCCCACGAACACATTTGTCCACGTTCTCTGTCTGTGCCCACTTGCTCAGCCTTCTCTCCTGACCCTACAGACCAGGGTCAGTCATCTCAATGCACAGGGCAAATGTAACTCACCACCTATTTCTATAAATCAAGTTTAATTGGCATACATCCTCATTTCTTCAGCTACGTATTGTCAAAGGCTGCTTTAGCACTATGACAGAAGATTTGGGGGTCTCAACAGATACCTAACATATTTACTCAAGTCTGTTACAGGAGGAGTTTGCTGACCCCAGGGAAAAATTGACTTTAATCTAGCAAAAGCCAGCCTCGCCCCTCCCTACCACCCATCTTCCCTCACTACTGCTGACCTTCTTCCATTGCTAATTCTTCCTTTCCTACTGATTATTTTCCACCAAAAATAACCATGTGCTGACAGTCTGCCTTAAAAAAAATCAAAACCAAGAAAGCCTCTCGACTCCCATTCCCACCCCTACTATTTACCCATCCTCTTTTACTTTTGGCACCTAACAGTGTCCAACAAGTTGGTCACACTGCCCATCTCCAGAGGGCAGTGCTCTCCCCTTCCTGTGCTCTCCTGAAGTCACTCCCACCAGGCTTTCTCCTTCTCCTCACTCCATGGACACTCTTTTGTCCTGCACGCCAGTGACTCCCCAGGCTGCTAAAGCTAAGGGCAATCTTTAGCCCTGGCCTTGATCTACAGGCACTGACTGGTCACTCTCCTTCCCTGAAAACACATAATTATCCACTTGGCAGGATTCTAGGAAACCACATCACACGGGCTATTCCTCATCTTCTCAATCTCAAGGATTTAGCCCTAAGACTCCGCTACCTCCATTCCACTCACCCCTCTAAATACCATCTAAATCCTGAGAAATCTCAAATTCAGATCTCCAATTTTGTTTTCTCCAAGACACCCTAGACTTGTACAGCCTACTGCCTACCTGCTATTTCCACCTAACAGACATCTCAAACTCAGTGCATCCGGAACCTCCCCACTTTCTCAAAACTACTCTACCTGAAGCTTTACTCACCTCTGTTAACGGCAATTTCATCTCTTAAGTGTATTCTACTTTCTTAAATCCTACATGCAACACATCTACAAATCTCTCTCTGCCACATCCATCATCTAATATTCATAAGTACCTCCACTAACACTCCCTAGCTCACACCAGTGATTTTTTTCAGGCTTCCTACCTGCTTTCCCTGCTTCTATTTTTGCCGCCTTTACTGCCTTTCAGACTATTCTAAACAAAGCAGTAAAGGGAAACAGTTACAATTTCAATCAGATCATAATCAAAAGCCCTCAGGGCCTTCAGATTTCAGTCTGAATAAAAGCCAAAGTCACCAGAATTACTTAAGAAGTGTTCCATAGCCCATCTCTCACCACTGTTAATTTTCTGACCTCATATACTGATTCCCCCTTCTCTCACTGGACTCCTTAGCGTCCTAGGCAGGCTTCTGCCTCAAGGATGCTGCCCTGATTGCTGACCAATCATACTCCCTTCCTAGAAATCCACAGTGGTCCACTCACTCCCCTCCTTCCTGCTCTTCTCAGCATCACGTTCTCATTGAGGCAGTTCTCCACAAGCAGGCTGCTGCCCTCAACTTTCCATCCTGTGTCTCCATCTTACATATTATATGTTGTACTTATTTGGTGTCTGTTTCTTTCCAAGAGAGCATAAATTCAGTAAGGCTGAGTTGGGCTTTTTAAAATGTATTTTATAAACTATTTATTCACTACTTACTCTTTAACCACATCCCCACCATTTTGCATAGTACCTAGCCCATAGTCAGTACTCCATGGTATCTGTTGAATAAACTAGAATGTGTCTAAGTTCTTTGTAAACTGTAAAGTAATGTGTAAATGAGGCACATTATGAACTTATGAATGGGCTTAACACTCTTTTTCTTCCAAACTTCCAAAAGTCCCTACAGTACTTTTCCATCTCTGTTGACATCCAAGAGTATGTTCATAGAGGCTAGATCTGATGGTTAGTTGTTACAACTAGTAGGCACAGAGCTGGAATTCAGACCTGGTTTGATTCTAGAGATTGATATTTAACCATTAACTTCTTTCCAAATAGTGGGTCTGCTGGATGCTAAGTGATAGCTTAAGAATTTTATAATCAGAAGTCCTATAAGAGATGAGGATTTACAGAGAGTTTCCTCCAAAAACAAGTCAGAGATTTGGATGTCTCCAGACCATTCTTGGAAGGCTCATATTTCAATTTATACCACTGCATGAGAGTAAGATAACTCTAATAAACAGAATATTCAGCAATTTAAGGGAAAAGCATGATATTTTTGACAAGCATAAGACTTTAAATCAAGTTTTGAGGTGTTTTAGTCCCAGTACAATACCTACAAAGTTAATTCTACTTTCCTACAGGATTAATCTATCAATTGTATTGTCTTCATTAGAGATATACAATTCTTAGGATGAAATTTCTCACCTTTTTTTTTGCTTATTAAGACATAGATCTGGTCTCTGTGGTTTTTATTAGAGAAAAATCACCAAATTTCTTATCTGAATAAAACTGTCATTTTCATTGGCTCTTTCCTGATTTCCTATTCTTTAATATCTGTATTTCATTTAATTCCTCCAGTAAGTCAGGAGGGAGGCTTGCACAAGGTCTTTTTGATGACAGAAAAAAAATAAAATGCTGAAACTAATCAGGTTGCTGAGAGGTCAGATATTTCACAGACTTACCTATATAAGTTCCATGTGATGTTCAGAAAACACACACACATACACATGAATGAAAAATTTTAAAACTCTCCAAGCAATCAAAATATTGTTACGATGCACTTATTTTGAAGTTTATTCACTTTACCCAGAAGAAAGGCTCTCAATTATTTTCCCAACCAAAGACTATTTAAGCCTTAGTACAGACATAATTTCCAACTTTGGCTAATGGTGTTTCTATGTTACAGAGCATTAAAAATAACAAATAGGCTTGATATATATCTATAGGATCGCCAGATCCTATTCTGTCTAGCTCTCCTGATGGTACGCATACAATAATTAGTGTTCAGGAAAATGATGCCAAGTCATTTTTAAAACGATAAATGTTACTACATATTCCCTGATGAAAAGTATGAGATAGTATATAAAATGATTTAGAAAGATTTCTACCCAAATAGTCATTTGTTTTTAAGCTTGGCACCACTGGGGATTGTAGGCTTCCATTATCCATGAAAATCGCTTATTAATAATTATTTCATGAGCATCAATTTAGGATGGATTAACTGCTTAAAATACCTCAAGGACACAAAAAGAGAAAACTTGGTTTAATTATAGAATGCATAAACACAGAGAAAATCTAGTTCAATGTCAAGGATTGGAGGAAGTCTGGGGAAAAGGTTACAAACAATTCCAAGGCTCACTGTTTCCAAATGATTTAGTATGAATTCAAAATTACGTAGTCACTTCTATAAAGACACAAGCACGCTCCTGACCCCCCAAGAGAGACACTTTACCCAGGGGCACTCTGGCAGCACTGGCATCGGGGTTGATCCAGAAGGAAAGCCAGGAGAGAACCACGATGAGCAGGGTTGGGGCATAGACGCCCATCATGTAGAAGCCCACTTGCCTCCTCAGGGTGAAGATGACCTCCACACACGTGTAGTACCCTGCCAGACACAGACGCAAACAGGGGTGAGGTTCCTGACACATCTGACTGCAAAATCACAGTGTGCACAGAAGTCAGGAGTCATTTCTGCTTGGGGCAATTTCACAAAGTGAACTCCACCAGAGTATTTTGTTCTGTAAATAGACATCATTTATGTGATCTAAGAGGATGGAATGATGGGACCTGTTTCACCCAACCTTTCGCATCTCCATTATGAGACTGAGAAGCAGACATCCAGGCTGCTCTGTGATACCCAGTCTCAGCTTCTAAGTCTTTGTTCAGAGATCTTGCAATGACAAACTTTTTATTATCCTTGGGTACTCCGAGAGCCACTGGGAACAGCAAATCGAAGCAGCGCAAGTCTACAAAGAAACACTCCTGGATTATGCATTGTCAACATAATTTTCAGCCCTGTGAACCACTTCTTATCTGGGAGGATAACTACAGTAGCTCATATGCATATTTATACCTTAACCCTGAAGACAGTGGTAGAGGTAAACATTAGCAAGGATAAGAAATGAATGTCCCCAGTCCGTGAAGATAAAAGGTTACAGACAGCAAACATCTGACATCTCTCCCAAGCCTCCCCTGGCTCCACTCTAGGACCTTGAATGTTCCCTAATTGAGGGAAAGGATTTCACTTTCACAGACATAGACTAAAGCAGACACCGCTTTACAACATCATTCTAGAGCTGCCATGATATCAACTAGTCTCCCAAATTAATCACAAATTATGGGCAGCATCATAATAGCCTTTGCCGACTAGAGAAAGAAAATAAGTGACACAGATATTCTCCTAGCATTGGCACAGAAGAGACACTTCCAGATGTCTGAGATGATTTCTATTAATACTTACTTTAGATAAAAATGTCATTTCCCATTCAACAAAAGGAAGGTTATGTATGAATTTCAAAAAGTTAAAATATTTTCAGCTGTGCTCAGCTTAAACCGTACAAAATTATATTCAAATGTCAAAACAAATGAATAAACAGTGAACAAATAAAATAATTATGGGACAAAAGGCAATATTACTTTTTACTATGCTTTAGTTTAAAAAGTTGTATTTATCTCTTTTTCCTAGTTGGGAAGAAGACATATACTTCAGATGCTACAATAGTTGTCATTTTTATTCGTTAGCAGTATCTAGAGTAGTAATTGCACACAATCCACATCTTAAAAACTGTTGAATAAAAGAATGGCTATTCTTATTCTTTTATCAAATAACTTAGATTAGAAATCTGATTGATTTGATGATTTTAGTCACTAAGTCTTGTTCGACTCTTGCGACCTCATGGACTGTAGCTTGCCAGGCTCCTCTATTCATGGGATTCTCCAGGCAAGAGTACTGGAGAGGGTTGCCATTTCCTTCTCCAAGATTAGAAATCTATCCTATTCCTAATGTGAATTATAATGATGGATATATTGGAGAGATTAGAAAGATATTATGGATAATACATAACAAATATAAAGAGTTGATTTGAACTGAAGTAAATTCTAATTATACCAAATGTTTCCATATTATATAAAAAAAAAAGCAATGTACAGTGTTTGTATTTTTTAAATTTTAATTTCACTGAAATTGAAATTGTTAGCTGCTCAGTTGTGTCTGACTCTTTGTGACCCCATGGACTGTAGCCTGCCAAGCTCCTCTGTCCATGCAATTATCCAGGCAAAAATACTGGAGTGGGTTGCCATTCCCTTTAATTTCATTAAAACTAAGCAATTTGTGAAAATCGTGCACAGGTTCTAAAAAGACATGAAAGGCAAACTGATGGAAACTTACTCTCCCTTTTCAATGCCCATCTCTTATTCCAATTTCCTGCCTGGACAAATAAGAACATAAGCTTCCAACTAACAATCATGTGCAAAACTTCCAGAGTGTCATCTTTTACAAGTCTATTTGTTGTGATCAAAAAGGCCCACAGTGTTTTCCACGAGTGGTTCTGAAGTACCTTGCTTTGTAAGAGCATCACTTGCTCAAGGTAATTTCACATCCACCCAGTGCCTATCAAGTACAGAAGGACACATATATGTTTATTATGTATCTTTAGGAGCCTAGGTTGTCACAAATATCATAACAATTTTCTATAAAGTTGCTTACTTTCAAATGCATTTTGTATCCTATCCCCCCACATTTAGATGACAGCCTAGAAACTTGAGTCCTTCATCTGAAGGCACCCCCTGGGGAACTTCCCAGGACTTGGATGCATTTGGCAGAAAAATACACGCTTGGATATAACACTGATTTGCTCCATAAGTTTTTATCAGAAACATTTCTTGATTTTTTTTTAATCTTTTCATGGTACTGTTACATTTATGAGAGGCAGGTGGGCAGCTAATTATATAAATGTTCATTGGCAAATTCAATTTACTATTTCTTATGAGGCTTTATTTGATTATTATTCACTTGGGCTTCCAATGTAAGTATAGAAATTGGAGTTGGAATTATACTTGCATACCCATATTTTTATCCACCTGTGTAATTTCTACTATTACAAAAACAATAATTTTTAATACAGTTAAAGTCAAATCATGATTTTTGGATAATTTTGTACAAATTAAATAAGATATTGGCCATCCTTTTGTACATGCTGCTCTCTGTCTTATCCACTATTCTATACTGTTAAGCATTCCATGTATTTTGAATGTTCTATTTTTCTATATACATTTCTAAGTATTATCCAAACACTAAAATGCTTCTTATATACATACAATGATTCATATAAATGTTGATAAAGCATGTTTACTGAAATATAGTTTCAATTATTACTCTCTTAGCCATGAGTTTTTGTTATTTTCTGTAAATAATGAGATATAATTGACTCATTTATGATAAACCAAAAAATACCATACACAAAAATCTAGGAAAGATTTACTAGTCATAAATCTTGAGTATTTCCCCAAATACTCTCCATCACAGCACACCCTAGTTGCTTCTTAGAACTAAAAGGAATTATATTTCATTTATTTGCTTGCCAATAGATCTATGAAAGAGGAGGGATCTATCCTCTATTTACTGCTGAATCCCCAGACGAAAACTTTTAAATGCAGAGCTTGAAGGTGAAAAAATGAATAACACCAGAGTTTTCAATGCTTTTACATCATTTTATATTACATAAAATTAGATATAAAATTACTAATTCATTTTCATCTCTAGATGAAGTTTAAAACTTCAATAAAAGATATTTCAAACTTCTCAAAACAATTTAGAGATTATTCATTTTGAAATGTGAAGCATACAATCTGGATATGGGTAACTATTTTCCAAATATAATAACTCACTGAACTCATAACACGCCTGTGAGGTTTAAATTATAGAATTCCTACAAGACACTTAAAACAATGCTTTACAGCAAGAACTCAAAAAGCCATCTACTAAATGTGTTTCTATACAACAATCCTCCCAAAAACACTTCTTTTGGCTTTCAAGTTCATTTTTTCATTTCCTTTGTAAAAATCCCTAAAAACTGTAGTCAGGCTCTTTAATTTGAGTGAGGAGCATAGAGAGGAGAAGGAACACTCTGCCCAGGTCACAGCTGACATTGATTTGTCCTTGACATTCAGTAAGTCATTTACCGTGTGTTTCAGTTATTTTATGTGTTCAATACAGGAGCTGGCTCAGAATGAGCAAAAAGATCATGTCCATATCCGACAATCATTGAAATCTATGATTTCTTCATTGAGTACACTGCTGGTCAAATTTTTAAGAGTGTTCTTTTTTTCCATTAAAAAAAAAAATTGGCAATTCTTTCAGTAGTGTATTTGCTTATTTTGCTTCTTGTCCTAAAATACTATAAACTCTACAAGAGAAGGGACTCTTAATATATAAATGTTATATAATCTGTTAATTTATTTGAAGGTCAGTGAGAGTGGATGCTTAAACTAACTTTATTTCCGAGCTGGCCTGTGTCATGTTTATTACAATGATGCCATATTTATGCAACTGTTCACACTTCTATTCTGGTGTCAAATAGGAATGTTTTAAATCATCTTGTCCTTCCTTCTTTAGTGATGTCACAATGGCAGAATTTTAGCTCAAGCATTTGATCTCTGTGAATTTTCCACGATCACACTATATATTTTTATTTATGCAAAGTCAACATGAATGTTGCAAAAACTTAAACTTTAATTTCATCTATTCATAAATATCTTTGATTTACTTCCTGATACAGACTTAGACCTGCATAGTAATTTACAAGTTAGACTGATTATTAATATGAATGTAATGATCAAAATTCAATCATCTTTTTATTTACATTGCTAAGGGCAATAACACTATATTTAATATCTAAAGTCCTCAATAACCTATAACTATCATAGGAGACACAAAGGTTTAAATACTAATCATGTTATGAAAGTATTGATCAGTGAGTACTGCATTTTCACTTCTGCAAAGCTTGATGTAATTTAATGAATGAGATTAATTTGTTGAGCTTTCATAATTGGCTGTTCCATAACCTAGGCCAAGAATATTATGTAGTGAATATTTACCAATGCCCAATTACCTCATGTGCTTATTATTTCCTGCAGAGCATAAAGATGAATGTTTTTTAAAATCAAGAATATGCAGTCAACCAACATCAAAAAACTGCCCTAATGACAACAGATGACAATAAATGGGTTACATGGTTCACATTCATAACGTCTGGCCCTTTGGAAGGCAGAATTTCTTGGCAACATCTAAGAATATCACTGCCTGGAGAATAAAATATAAAATAAAAAAATAAAAATTGAAAACTCTTTTATTTGTAATTACATAAAGAAAAGCAAAACTATCTACTGAGTTAAAAAATGTTTAACTTTAGTAGATGTAATTTTATGAAAGATTTAAATATATCAGTACGAACCATTCAAACTTATTTTTTAACTATTTTCTCTATTCTGTCCTTAGCATATTACAGTATTGAAATAAATCTTTGGAATAGGACTTAGTTTTCTTTAATTTAAAGGATATTACTTACCAGTGCCTTTATAATATTTTGTGCAGTTACCATATTCAATATCTTCCTTTTTAATATCAAATTGAGGCAAGGCAATTTTTTCTAACTGGACAGGATCCCCCGACTGCCAGATAAATCTTAAGTCATCAGTTGTGTAACCAACTATAAATAAAAATAAACAAAATACTAGCTTGGGATATAACATTAACACTGTTTCAATATTGTAACATCCAAATATTAAACATAGAAATGGTAAAACAGTAGGCCATGCTTACATGAAACTTCTGTTAGAAATGTAAAGAGGTAAAAATCTATGGCCACTAATGCAAGTATTCATACAAAAGTTACAGATAATTGGCTTATAGCAAGGACAAGCTAAAGTAATCAGCATATGGCAAAAGGTTAAAATCCAGGGTGTCAAAAATGGTAGTACATTTGTCTTTGTCAGAATTCTGAACTGTCATCAATAAAATCGTAAGAAATGTGATACTAGCTTCCCAAATGTAGACATTTACAAATCATGCCCATATGCTACCTGGAAATTTTTAGAGAAACTTAAGCACCAAAATAAATTTTCTGGAAGAATTAACTACCAACTTCCCTAAAGAAGTTGCATGGCCTCAGACAAACAATGAAACAGCTCCTCAAAGGGACATCACTCCATCACTAGTGCCTCTGGGAGCCCACACTGTGGGCTTAGGTAACCTGGTTACAGTTCAAGGGCCCATGGGTTTATGGTATGTAATAGCCTACCATTCAACTCTTACATGCCTGTATTTTTAGAAGCCATACTGTAGTGTATACAGCAACAGAAGTGAATATATATACACATTTGAAATCTATACAAGTATATACTGATACACAGACACACATACACAACACATTCACAAAGTACATACATACACTTACATCTGCAAAATCTCAAATTATAGTCAGAAAGCACAAATTTAGGATCCAGCTTCAGTAAATTAAAAATAAATAGCAACAGCAACAAATAACCACTAAATAACTTTAAAGCATATCAAGTACAAACAATACATTTTATAAGGTTATTCTCTGTAGAAATAGGACACAGTATATGGGTATTCAGGCTGAAGTCTCCTTACATTATAGTGTTAGTTTGTCAAGTTTTATTACTTGCTTTTATTTTCACGTGACAAACTTCATAGCAATTTACCATATTTTAGAGCTAATCCTTTTGGTGCAGACATCTAATATATCTTTCAGAAACTGAAAAATACATGATCACAGAAGCAAAGAAAACCCCAAATCCAATTTTGTAAACAATCTTTTTATAGATTCATAGAAAGTGAATGCTTAGTAAAATTTAGTTAATTTTTTTTTCAGGGTTTTCCAAATTTTCTGCTGTGAAAAATGCAGTTTTAACATTAGAAAAGTTATTAGGACAGACATCATTTTCTCCTTTATCTTGCCTATGTTACTAATACAGATGAAGATGGCAATTGGAATAAGTTAGAATTGTACAAACTATACCTAAACAACTCAAGTGAAATAAAAAAAACTAATAAAATGCCAAAACAAAATATCAAAAAGATTATCTATCTTAGTACAAATTATATAGTAAAACATAATTCTAATAAAATATAAAATATATAAAATTTATAATTTCCCTACATAAATTATCCTAATGCCTAAAGTGAACTGAAAGTCACTCAGTCATGTATGACTCTTTGGGACTCCATGGCCTATAGCCTGGCAGGCTCCTGTGTCCATGGAATTCTCCAGGCAAAGAAAACAGGAGTGAGTAGCCATTCCCTTCTCCAGGATATCTTCCAAACCCAGAGATCAAACCCAGGTCTCCCACATTGCAGGTGGATTCTTTACCTTCTGAGCCACCATTCTAATGCCTGAAATGAAGTAAAGTGAAAGCCTCTCAATCGTGTCCAACTCTTTGTGACGCCATGGACTATACAGTCCATGGAATTCTCCAGGCCAGAACCCTGGAGTGGGTAGACTTTCCCTTCTCCAATTCTAAGGCCTATTTGCAATCAAAAGCATTAGTTTCAGCGTTGTTATCTACAATATTAGTAGCGCATATGGTCTCGAAATTTTAAGCATTTTATTCCTATAGTCACTTAGGGTCTCATTTACATACAGCTCTCAAGTTGCATCTTGCAACGCTGTGTATCCATGGGAAACAACGTCAAGTCCAAAGGGCAGGAAAGAGTAATGGATAACCTGAAAGCAGAAGCAGAGATCTCAGAACTCGTTTAACACAGGCCTCGGCGACACACTGACTTTTATTTATTTATTTATTTATTTTTTTAGCAGATTTTTTTTTTTTTTTTTTATTAGTTGGGGGCCAATCACTTCACAACATTTCAGTGGGTTTTGTCATACATTGATATGAATCAGCCACGGATTTACACGTCTTCCCCATCCCGATCCCCGCTCCCACCTCCCTCTCCACCCGATTCCCCCGGGTCCTCCCAGTGCACCAGGCCGGAGCACTGACACATTGACTTTTAAAGAAAAATATAAATCCACAAATATAAGCCATAAAAAGAGTACCTCATGCTGACAAGGACATCTCCATCTCGAAAAATGAAGAGAAGGATGTTTTCCTGGGTGACATCATGAAAATTGGCACTTTTTTCATTTGCAAAAAATAAATCAGGTTTCCACAGACACTTGTACATTGTAGGGTCCACGGTCAGGGCATCCGAGCCCCGGAAGTCACTAGGGAGCTTCAACCTGGGATCGTTCCATTTTTGCCTCAGGAAGATGTTGACTCTATAATCCTGGAAAAAATTATGCGTGCATGTGTGTGTTTGCTGCTATTTTTAAGAACACATTCAGCGCCAGAATAAAAAGGGTTCAAAGATTAGCAGCACAAACATGCTTGCTCTTCTAACATCAACTAGGATCACAATAGCTCGTGTATCTTTTGTGTCTTTCTAATGACTCTACATATATCCTCTTAGCACTTGCAAGTTTAAATGTCATCACAGTACTTGACCATAATTGCTTTACCCTAACACAAACACTAATTATACCAGGGGGTTAGTTGGTATTGTCATAAAAGCATATGAACTGCTAAATATTACCATTATTCTTCCCCCCCAAAGTAGGATAAATTTTAGTTAAAAATAAATAAGAAGCCAAGAGAAAATATTTCACTTGTCTTTTACTCAACAGCAAATTACAAAAATAATTTATATGTATATAAAACTACAAGGGGGGTGGTGGAGGCATGGAGTGGGAGTTTGGGATTAGCAGATGCAAACTATTATATATAGGATGAGTAAACACTAAGAACCTACTTACAGCACATGGGGAACTATATACAATATCTAGTGATAAACCATAACAGAAAAGAATATGAAAAAGAATAGGCATATGTATGACTGAATCACTTTGCTGTACAACAGAAATTAACAGTACAAATCAAGTATATTTCAATAAAAGTAAAATGCTACTGCTGCTAAGTCACTCCAGTCATGTCCGACTCTGTGCGACCCCATAGATGGCAGCCCACCAGGCTCCCCCGTCCCTGGGATTCTCCAGGCAAGAACACTGGAGTGGCTTGCCATTTCCTTCCCCAATGCATGGAAGTGAAAAGTGAAAGTGAAGTCGCTCAGTCGTGTCTGACTCTTAGCGACCCCATGGACTGCAGCCCACCAGGCTCCCCCGTCCCTGGGATTCTCTAGGCAAGAACACTGGAGTGGGCTGCCATTTCCTTCTCCAATGAGTGAAAGTGAAATCGCTCAGTTGTGTCCAACTCTTCATGACCCCATGGGCTGTAGCCCACCAGGCCCCTCCGTCCATGGGATTTTCCAGGCAAGAGTACTGGAGTGGGTTGCCATTTCCTTCTCCAAAAGTAAAATAAATAAAAATAAAACTATACATATAACACTGGATTATATACATATTTGAGAAAGAAAAGAAAAATTATCCTCAATAACTCATACAAGTAAATGATTAGAGAGATATGCAAATAAGATTTGGATTATGCAAAAGAGTAGAAAGTATGTACAAAATTTGTACATGTTATGCTATACTCAACAATAGTAGAAAAAGATTAGGAAATCCACTAAGGAGCTGCTTACCTCAGTTTTTTGCCTTTCTCCAAAGTTTTAATTTTACAACTTTGTAAAAGTTGAGTTATATCAAGACACAGAGTTTCTAAGAATATATGACCCTAGAAACATATTTAACATCTTAATACATTTATTTGCCAGTGAAATGGCATTCTGACACACACTGGGTTGTTAGTATATAAAGTCAAACTCAGCATTGTGGCATCATTCTCAGGTCTTTTGATTTTAATTTTAGATGCTGAACTGAGAATATGCACAAAAATGTCCAAGGTGTAAACCACTTTGGGCTTAAGCATCCTTATTTTCATGTATTCAAAATAGTATCTGTCCCTAGCCTTTTGATATGATCACAGTGAAATAGATCATCAACTTCAAATCAAAATGCAAATATTTAAACAGGAAGAGATAATAGCTTGTCTTTTATTAAATACTAAGATCTAATATTATTATTAGAAGTGAGAAATAGCTCCATCCATCAACAGAAAATTGGATTAAAGATCTACTGAGCATGGCCATGCCCATCAGAACAAGACCCAGCTTCCCCCTCAGTCAGTCTCTCCCATCAGGAAGCTTCCATAAGCCTCTTATCCTTCTCCATCAGAGGACAGACAGACTGAAAACCACAATCTCAGAAAACTAACCAAACTAATCACATAGACCACAGCCTTGTGTAACTCAGTGAAACTATGAGCCATGCCATGTAGGGCCACTCAAGACAGGTCATGGTGGAGAGTTCTGACAAAACGTGGTCCATCAGAGAAGGGAATGGCAGACCACTCAATATTCCTGCCTTGAGAACCCCACGAATAGTATGAAAAGGCAAAAAGACAGGACACTGAAAGATGAACTCCCCGGGTCGGTAGGTGCCCAATATGCTTCTGGATATCAGTGGAGAAATAACTCCAGAAAGAATGAAGAGGTGGAGGCAAATCAAAAACAACACCCAGGTGTGGATGTGACTGGTGATGGAAGCAAGGTCTGATGCTGTAAAGAGCAATATTGCATAGGAACCTGGAATGTTAGGTCCATGAATCAAGGCAAATTGGAAGTGGTCAAACAGGAGATGGCAAGAGTGAATATCGACATTTTAGGAATCAGCGAACTAAAATGGAGTGGATGGGGAGGGAGGCGGGAGGGGGGATCGGGATGGGGAACACATGTAAATCCATGGCTGATTCATGTCAATGTATGGCGAAAACCACTACAATATTGTAAAGTAATTAGCCTCCAACTAATAAAAGTAAATGGAAAAAAAAAAAAAAAAAAAGGACTGGAATGGGAGACAAGGAGCAAGACCATTCCCAAGAAAAAGAGAAGCAAAAAAGCAAAGTGGCTGCCTGAGGAGGCCTTACAAACAGCTGTGAAAAGAAGAGAAGCAAAAAGCAAAGGAGAAAAGGAAAGATAAACTCATTTGAATGCAGTGTTCCAAAGAATAGCAAGGAGAGATAAGAAAGCCTTCCTCAGTGATCAGTGCAAAGAAATAGATGAAAACAATAGAATGGGAAAGACTAGAGATCTCTTCAAGAAAATTAGAGACACCAAGGGAATATTTCATGCAAACATGGGCTCAATAAAGGACAGAAATGGTATGGACCTAACAGAATTAGAAGATATTAAGAAGAGGTGGCAAGAATACATAAAAGAGCTACACAAAAAAGGTCTTCATGACCCAGATAATCACAATGGTGTGATCACTCACCTAGGGCCAGACATCCTGGAATGCGAAGTCAAGTGGGCTTTAGGAAGTATCACTATGAACAAAGCTAGTGGAGGTGATGGAATTCCAATTGAGCTATTTCAAATCCTTAAAGATTATGCTGTGAAAGTGTTGTATTCAATATGCCAGCAGTTGAATTTGGAAATTTGGAAAATTTGGAAAACTCAGCAGTGGCCACAGGACTGGAAAAGGTCAGTTTTCATTCCAATCCCAAAGAAAGGCAATGCCAAAGAATGCTCGAACTACCACACAATTGTACTCATCTCGCATGCTAGTAAAGTAATGCTTAAAATTCTCCAAGCCAGGCTTCAACAGTACGTGAACCGTGAACTCCAGATGTTTAAGCTGGATTTAGAAAAGGCAGAAGAACCAGAGACCAAATTGCCAATATCCATTGGATCATTGAAAAAGCAAGAGAGTTCCAGAAAAACATCTATTTCTTCCTTATTGACTATGCCCAAGTCTTTGACTATGTGGATCAGAACAAACTGGAAAATTCTTCAAGAGATGGGACTATAAGCCCACCTGACCTGACTCCTGGGAAATCTGTATGCAGGTCAAGAAGCAACAGTTAGAACTGGACATGAAACAACAGACTGTTTTCAAATTGGGAAAGGAGTATGGCAAGGCTGTATATTGTCACCCTGCTTATTTAACTCATATGCAGAGTATATCATGAGAAATGCTTGGCTGGATGAAGCACAAGATGGAATCAAGATTGCCGGGAGAAGTATCAATAATCTCTGATACGCAGATGACACCATCTGATAAGGATGGCAGAAAGCAAAGGGGAACTAAATAGTCTCCTGATGAAAGTGAAAGAGTAGAGTGAAACACTTCGCTTAAAACTCAACATTCAAAAAACTAAGATTATGGCATCTGGTCCCATCACTTCATGGCAAATATATAGGGAAATAGTGGAAACAGTGACAGACTATTATTTTGGCTCCAAAATCACTACAGATGGTGACTGCAGCCATGAAATTTAAAGACATTGCTCCTTGGAAGAAAAGTTATGACCAACCTAGACAGCATATTAAAAAGCAGATATCACTTTGCCAACAAAGGCCCACCTAGTCAAAGCTATGGTTTTTCCAGTAGTCATGTATGGTGAGTGTTGGACTATAAAGAAAGCTGAGTGCAGAAGAATTGATGCTTTTGAACTCTGTTCTTGGAGAGGACTCTTAAGAATCCCTTGGACAGCAAGGAGATCCAACCAGTGCATCCTAAATGAAATCAGTCCCAAATATTCATTGGAAGGACTGATGTTGAAGCTGATGCTCCAGTACTTTGGCTACCTGATGTGAAGAACTGACTCATCTGAAAAGACCCTGATGCTGGGAAAGATTGAAGACAGGAGAAGGGGACAAAGGAGGGTGAGCTGGTTGGATGGCATCATCGACTCGATGGACATGAGTTTGAGTAACCTCTGGGAGTTGGTGATGGATAGGGAAGCCCGGCCTGCTTCAGTCTATGGTGTTGCAAAGAGTCGGACACAACTGAGTGACTGAACTGAACTGAATGATCCGTCAAAATGATAGGTATTCCAAAAGTATATACACTAAAAGCTATTTTATTACCTCCTCTAACTGCTGTGGAGGGTTTCCTTGGTGGCTCAGATAGTAAAGAATCTGCCTGCCAATGCAGGAGACACGGTTTGGACTCGTGAGTCAGGAAGATCCCCTGGAGAAGGAAATGGCAATCTACTCCAGTATTCTTGCCTGAGAAATCTCATGGACTGGAATTTCCCATGGAAAATCCCAGAGGAGTCTGGCAGGCTATAGTCCATGGGGTCACAAAAGAGTCAGACACAATTTAGCCACTTAAACAACAACATAACTACTGTGTCTTATCAAATCATCAACAATTGCATCTTTAATCCTCAGTGTTTCAAATATGCATTCGTGGTATTATGATAAAATACCATGTCCTAAACTTATATTTAAGGGTCAGATAACAGTGCCGATGTATCTTTTATAAGCCTGTTATTAGTGCCATGTTATCATACTTCAGTCAGTGATCATGATATAAAAAATTTGAAGATGAATTTCTTAATTAATGTTTCATTTGTTTAATCCATATAAAACTATAATATCATCATACAGGTATTTACTGTGTGCTAGGCATATTTGATCTACCTGCCTTACAAAAGGTCTTTGTATGTGCTTCCTATTACTGGGAAATACAACGTAAGCCTATCGTCATGTTTTCCTTTTTGTCTGGCATTCAGGGAACTAAAAGCTAAGCCCTACAGCCCAGTAGTCCCCAACCTTTTTGGCATCAGGAACTGGTTTCCTAGAAGACAATTTTTCCATGAGTGTGGCGGGGAGTGGGGTGGTTCAGGCATAAGGTGAGCAATGGGGAGTGGCAGATACAGCTTCTCTTGTCCCCCACCAGCTGCTCACCTTCTGCTGTGTGGCCCATTTCCTAACAAGTACTAGTACTGGTCCCCAGCCTGGGGATTTGGGGATTCCTGTTATAGCCAACTGAATTAATGCATAGCTCACTTGCTGGTATGACTATCATTGTATGGCTCCTGAACATTTAGTACTATTTCAATTACTTCATTGTATTTTTGTTATTATTAGATACCACAAATCACCTCTAGAAACAGGGCTGGATAAAAATGAAGTAACTGTTGAGACATTGCCACATACTGACAAGAGTCTTTCAGCATTATTTAGGCGCAGCTCCCATGCAACTTTGCCAGTGTGGCTGCTAAAATCAGGATGCTGGTTCCCTCTTTAATGAGTTAAATGAATCACTGACATGTCTTCACAATAAGCAGTTTTTTCAACCTTTTAAAAATTGTTCTTTGTTCTCAAAAAGTGAAACACAGAATTACCATATGATCCAGCAACTCCACTCTTAGGCACATGCCCCCAAAAATTAAAAGAGGAGACTACAACTGATATTTATACATCCTTTTCCATAGCAGTGTTATTTACAATAGTGAAAAGGTGAAACAACGCAAGTGTCATCAGCAGATGAATGGATAAACCAAGTGTTGTATATACATTTACATCATGGATTATTACTCTGCTATAAAAAGGAAAGAAATTGTGGTACATGTTACGACATGAATGAACCTTGAAAACATTACCCCCTAAAAATCAGGACTAAGAAAGAATTTGCCCAGTATTACTACTTAGAGCAGGAATATAGGGGCAAAGCAAACCCTGGGGAAGAAAAGCATTTAAAGGGCTGGCTAGAAGTCTGGGAAAAGGTAGAAAACCCTGGGAATACGATTTCACCAAACCAGAGTCAAAAGCTTTAAGATGGTCAACAGAGCAAATACTATCAAAGGTCAAATACAATCAAATTGAATACTTTCAGCAAAGGAGGAAGGCATTGACAATTTCAGCAAAAACCCTTGTGGAAGGACAGAGGAGCCTGGCGGGCTACAGTCCATGGAATCGCAGTCAGACTCAGCACCCTCTGAGCGACTAAACACAGCACCACAGAGGGCCGTATAGCAAAAGCAAGATGACAGAGGGTTAAGAGGGGAACAAAGATTCCATCTATAAGATGGAGATAAAATAACACACCCACAACACAGGGTTTTTATAAGGAATAAATGAGAAAACATACATAAAGTACATGAACTTCACTTGACTATATTATGTGCGAAGCAAGCATTTTGTTTTATTGGGACATACTCATTATGTTGCTATTCTTTTATAATGTTGGTAATAGTGGTTAATAGGCTTTTTGCTTCAAAAAAAAAAATCCTGCCTATACTGTAATTCATTGGGTCTGCTCGGTACTGTGCCAACTGACCTACAATTATACTAAACAGTAACCCCTTTCTAGGTCACAAATTTTGAAACTGTGCCTTGAGCATCTACTGAAATGAACTCTTCTTGCTTCCAGCTGCACTGGGATAAGCTCAAAATATTATTAGTGTGGACTCTCTACTATAATCCTCTATCAAATTTTATTTCTTAATAGAACTCCAGAGTTGTTTTAGAATGAGCATCACTGAAAAGCTGGAAATCAGTTACTTCATTGTATTATTCTTGGTCATTACAATTTACTATCTCATTATGAAAGTCCTTCCAAGATGCTATTCTATTAGCTATGTAGCTACATATTATTATAGTGAATACAAGTTGCTGCAAGTTTATATAAGGAGTGTTTAAAATTTTTACAATTTAAATTAATAGCTTTGGATTCACATTCATTAGAAGATAAAAGCTTATTAGTTAGTATGCTTTGGTTCATTTTTTATGAGCATTTCTAAATAATTGCTAGTTATTGGCATTTCAAATGCTCTATGTTAAGATAACTAATTTGGAAACCCATTTATTTTCATTTTCAATTACTCAGTCATTATAATTACAACTCTATCATATTATTTTGCAATGAAGAAATTCCCATCAGAAACAGACTTCTTTTATCACTGGAAAATTACTTAATTGTTTTGAAAGAACTTGGTGACAAATACTATCATTGTTCATCACAAATAGCACACTAACAGTCATGATCTGGAAAATGGATGTTCTCCAAGATTTTCAGTACCAATTAACATCCAAATTAAGCTACTTCTCAAGGCAATAAAAATTTCACAAGAAGACATTAAAACTAGTTTGTTTCATTAATGATATTTTAGTTTTAAGAACTGCTTTATATCTTGTGTTATCGTTAGGATAGCTAGTATGGTTACTTGTAATTTTTACCTAACTCTTACATATGCAATTTTTACTCTTTTGTTTTCTTTATGATAAAAAATGGCATTCATGGAAACAAAGAAGATCAAATCTCATGGTGTCCGGCAGCACTACATTTAAAGTTCTGGCAACAGACCTTGTTTTTCAACCAAGCCTGGTTTGAAAAGGATTTAAATTTAATCCTCAGTGAGGTTAGACATTTCATGCAAGAACTGCAAGCTAACAAAACGTCAGTAAAAATTCTTAGGTTACACTTATTTTCCTCAATATGACATTTTTAAAAGTTTTATTAAATACTATTCTGTAACACCATATGACTATCTAAATTTTTCTAGATCTATGCCAATATTCCACTTTGATTGGGGGTGCCTGCTATGTGGTGCAATGCAGCCACCTTAACTATAACCTCCATAAGTGTTGCAATCTGCCAGATCAGATACACAGAAAGTTCTCAATATATTTCTGTTAAATACAGCAGTGAAGAATTAATTTCCATGACATTTCGAAAGATTAGGAGATTGGTCCAGCATTATTTACACCACTTATTTTATGGTGCAAATTTTCTATATCAGTTGATAGTGACAAATTACAGGAAGGGAAGTAAAACCGGCACATTTCTCATCCTTTCTGATTGTCTAAGACAGGTGACTCTTGCAAAACACTGGGTTAGTAGTGCTTACCTGCCATGCAGCCAAAAATCCACATGTAACTTTATTGTCGGCCCTCTGTATCCACGGATTAAGCCAACCAACCAACCATAGCTCATATAGTACTATAGTACACAGACAGTACTATAGTGAAAATGGTAAAAGCGGACCCATGCAGTTTTTCAAAAGCCAATTGTATAATACCCTGACTTATGATGTCAAATCACCAAAGCTTCTGAACAAAACAGCTAGAAGAAATAGAGTAAGAATGATTTACCTTCATTTTGAGGTAAATCCACTAAAACGTAACTGACAAGGAAAAGAGACAGAAATACAGTATATATTAACTAATAAAAACATAGCTTCTCTTTCTAGTTATGTCTTTTGATGATTCACTTGAGTCAGTGAGACTTTTAGTAATCACTGCACACAAAAAACAACTGGCTATTTTGGCATTTCCATATATGGAAACAGTAATGTACATAATCAGAGAGCCCTCTAGCAGCATTTGGGAGAAAGTCATATATAATCAGATAATTCTCCAAGAGAATTTGGGGAGGAAAAATTTATTAACCAGTGTCCACCAGCATGTGTATCAGTTCCTGAATGCTGCTATAACTATTAGCAATAGTCAGTGGCTTAAAGCAAGACCAATCTTGACCTTGTAGGTCTGGAGTTCAGAACATCAGAATCAGAGTCACTGAGCTGAGGTCCAGGCTGGTTCCCTCTGGAGGTCTGAGCAGCCAGTCTGATCCTTTGCTTTGCCCAGCATGACAAGGCTGCCTGCATCCTTTCACCTGCATCCTCTGCATGTCACCCCCACTGCACTGGTTACATCACATCTCCTATTACTGACTCTAACCTCCTGTCTCCTCCCCTAGGACCCTGGTGATTATACTGGGCCCACTTAATGATCAGGATAATCTGAATTGCAAGACTTTTAATTTAATCACAGATGCAAAGTCTCTCACTGTGTAAAATAACACGGGTTCCAAAGATTAGAATATGTTCCTCTTTAGGGGACAACTATTTAGCCTAGCACAGGGCACAAACACTGAAGATGAATAGCAAGAGAAGAAATTAAATATTTTAAGATTTGAGCATCTAAGATGCAAAGTAGACCAAAAAAACAGGGCAAGCATGTCAATATTATCCTATAATAAATGAAACAATGTTGGAAAGTTAATAACAAAAGCAATAAAATGTACAGAATAGTAAACTAAGATGTTTTAAGAAAAGAAATTTAAATTTACATATAGAAGAAAATATATAAAATAAAATTGTTCTAAAACAACAAAGATAAGCAATTTCCAAGAACCAGAATTAAGCTCTTTTAGCTGATCCCAAATATGACTTTCTTCTTGACAGGTATAACTGTGTTGTTCAGAGCTGAAGCCTACTATTAAAACACATAAAAAGCTCATGCAGCAGAAAGGCATATAAAGTTTGGCAGGATCATGGATTGTAGTGTAACAATAATTCGATATAATTACAAAGCATGTCTACACTGAAGAAAATGGATTGTATAAATAGGCTTTATTTCCATGAAAGGGTTCTCATGTATTTCTGATGAGGCAAAATGTGTACATAGATTGTTATATCATAATACCTAATTTTCTCCCATGAGTGCAACAGTTTACATTTTCTATTATAAAAACCCACAGATTTCAGTCAAAGGTAGGAATTAAATGGAGAAATCAACAAATAGTTTAAGCATAACCATAGAGCAGATGCCACTTTGCCTCCAACAAACCTCTGTTCTCACTGATTTGAGGGTCTTAATTCAGTTGTCACCAGCAGTAGCATATAAACTGATATAATAAATGATTGTTGTAACAACTTCAAAAGAGGAAGATTACATTTATTTGATGATTTGGGTAATGCTGCTATTAATCTCAGTAAATACCACTTACGGCATTAATAATAAGACCTTACAGAAATGGAAGGCAGCAGAATGCAGATGAACACACAGACATGAGAAATGGGAACCAAAAAGCTGAAAACTGAGATGAGAAAACAAGCTGAAGGAGCACATAGTCCTGGAGGTTGGAGAGTTTAAGGAGTATTTATATGGCTGTGATTTTTCTTCTACGCAGTTACAGATTGTGAGACCACTTTCTGTTTAGCCATTGACATTTAGCATCTGAATTAAGACAAACAAGCAGGAAGGAATGTTTTACAAACGGAATTGGTTACAATATCCTTACAGTATAGATGCCCATAGCTTCAACAGATTCTTTGTTAGATAATGAACTTTATACACTGGGGAAAAGGGCTGTCCCCTTCTTTCAAAAGCTGCTCCACCTCTGTCTACAGCTCTTAACGCTGTACCCACCACCAGGCTCTGGAGTTAAAGTAGAAAGACTTGAACTACGGAGGAAAGCTCTGGCCAATATTGAAGCTTCCAAATTTTAGGACTTCCTTTATTTCAGCAGACCGTTGTAGGGAAGTTTCTAAGGGGATATTGATAAACAAAACCTCAACTATACAACAGAGTTACTAACAAACATAAATGGTTCATTTTCTTTAGGATGAGATTCTACTGTAAAATATGACATTAACTTGCAAATGCATCACAATCTTATAGTCACCGTCCCTTTAGGGTTGCAAAGCCAGAAAAAATATTGTTGCTTTATTTCTACAGTTTTTTCACTCATTTTAGGGTATAACATATCAAGTACACAAAAGATTCAAACACAAGCCTCTCTGATATCACAGTGTTCAGCATACTATTTCCATGAACATATATCCTGTATTTAGACAAATCTAAGTCTCTCTACTTTTCCAGCCTCTTGTTCTGGGGAATCTTTTTGCTTACTTACTTTTTTTTTTTTAAGAAATATGCTCCTTGGCTATTACCAGAAAAAGACGAGATCTTTTTTTTTTTTTTTTTAAAAGACGAGATCTAACAGAACTTTGTAAATCAACTATATGACAATAATTTTTTTTAATGACAAGCAATAACAAATTCTGTTTAGAATGTGGAGAGATTGTACACTATTAGTGGGAAATCAAACCAGTAAAAATATGGAAAACAGTATGGAGATTCTTCAAGAAACTAAAAATAGAACTATCATATGATCCAGCAATCCCACCTCTGGGTATATGCCCAAAGGAAACAAGACATCTAGAAGAGATGCTTGTATTTCCATGTTCACTGCAGAATTACTTACAACAGCTAGAGTAGGGAAACAACCGAAGCACCTGTCAATGAACGAATGGATAAGGAAAATGTGGTATACACACACACACACACATACACATACATATAAAGGAGAATATTATTCAGCCTTAAAAAAAGGAAGGAAAACACTATCATTTACAACAACATGAATGACCCTGAAGAGCATCATGTTAAGTAAAATAAACAGAGAGAGAAAGACAAACACTCCATGGTATCACTTATATGTTGAATATTTTTTAAAAAAAGTCAAATCCATAGAAATAGAGAGTTGAAAAGTGATTGCCAATAATTTGCAGTATGAGAAATAGGGAGAGGTTGGTAAAAGGTGTAAACTTCTGGTTATAAGGTTATAAGGTTTGAGGATCTAGGGTGTAACATGGTGACATAGTTGTTAACACTACTGTGTACTTGAAATTTGCTAAGAGAACAGAACTTAAAAGTTCTTATAAAAGAAAAAATATATATACAGGAGATGATGGATGTGTTAATTATCATGATGGGGGAAATCCTTTCACAATGTAGAAGCGTATCAAATCATCACACACTGTAACTTTCTTACAGTTTCACCTGTCAGTTATACCTTAGTAAAGCTGAAAAGTAAATAAGCCCACTCTTGGTGACTGGAAGAAAAAAAAAAGAAAGAAATACCCGCTCAAAATATAACTGCTTTCCACACCTGTGTACCCTCTGAGTTACCCTCCTGAGTCATCGCTATTTCTGATTGGCATTTGTAACAAGTCATGAAGAACAAGTTTTGTCTTAGACACATTTTCCCCCTTAGAAGATATGTAGTGTTATCTCTACATGGATAGTAGTTTGTATCTTTCCTAACTACTACACAACAAGGTATTAAAGAGTTTGTTTTTTGGTAAGAGTGAGCAAATCTATAAAATATCACAGCCCTGAAAGAGACATCTGTAAAAGTCTCTTTTAGAAGTATGAAATAAACATTGCCAAAACCAAAAAATAATAATTACAATAAAGTAGAATATTTAAGTCTATTTGATGAGCATGGTTCCAATTCTGAACCTTTAGGCTATATCTGCACAACACAAAGGGAAAGACAGGTTATTTCATCAAAAGAAATAGCAAATATAAATAATTTGGCTCCTCTGCATAAAGGTCTCTAAATTGACAAAACTAACACTCTACTGCAATAGCATTCTTTACTCTGTTATTTAATTAAGTAAATTCAACATGGGCTTCCCAGGGGGCACTAGTAGAAAGAACCTGCCTACCAATGCAGGAGATGTAAGAGACTCAGGTTCAATCCCTGGGTCAGGAATACCCCCTGAAGAAGGGCATGGACAGAGCAGCCTGGTGGGCTGCCGTCCATGGAGTTGCAAAGAGTTGGACACGACGGAAGCAACTTAGCATGTATACATGTATACATTCAACAGGAGTCTATTTTTCAAGTTTGCTCTGCCAATACTTTTATGGTGAGCTGAGCTCACTTTTTGCTAGGCAAAAGCAGAATTTATTCATTTATTTAATCAATATTAGTTAATAATACGACATTATTTATGGACTCACTCACTGAGGACCTACTGTCTTCTGTATTTTATGGAAAATGAAGCAGCAGCATGCACTGTTTCTGACTTTGAGAGGTTAATACTCCATCAGAAAACAAAATGAAAACACACACAAAGAGCTGAATTACAGTCAAGAAGCGATCAGTTTAACAAACAAACAAATGATAGCAATGAAAGATGTGGATGGAAAAGGGGGCAGAGGGTGAGAGAACGTAGCTCAGAGTAAGAGGCTCCGCTCAGACAAAAGATGGAGGTCAGAGGTCAGAGTGCAGGCTGAAAACGGGTGGAATCTGGTCCCAGCAACTGGTGCTCTGGGTTCACTGCTGTGCAGAGTGAGCAGGAGGACGGGAGAAGATCATATGAGAAACCATGCGCTATTTTATCATAATTCTCAAATATCCTGTAGGAAAGTTCCTACCCCTTTTCTGTTAGCCCTTTATCCCGGGTGTTTTCAGCTTGATATAATCAACGATGGACTGATGGGACCAAAAGAAGCATGCTGTCTGTTAGCTGGAAGGCATTCAGTATTTATTAAAGAATAGATGCATTAATGGTACTTAATGAGCTAGGACATGTGTGTTGCTCTTGTGCAAATGAGAAAAAACAAAAACAAAAAAACAAAAGAAAACAAAAAAAAACCCCTGTATTAGTTGTCCTAAAATGCGGGATAGGATTGGGGATGTTTCTAACAGGATGTAACCCCTCCGTCATGGTGTTTTAGGGGTAGCATACTGGTGCCATGAAAGATAAAACAGGGTACGGGGGAAAGCACAGATACCAAATAGATTTCCTAGAAGTTTCACCTTGAGAAAATTACATGTCTCACTCTTCTTATGGGAAGTGCTTCAACTAGTCATATTTTCAAATGATGAGTGCAACTCCTGTCTCCTCAGTGATACATGCGTGTCTGTACATTGTTTCAGAGCTATCTTGTTCTATAATATACTAGATATACAGTCATTTAGGTTAACTAAAAGTCACTAGAAGTGAATTATGGACTTGATTTTGAAATAACTAATTATCCAAACTACACACACTCTAAAAAAAAATCAAGTATTCAGAGTTAAAGACATGCCTCTATGAAAAATAAATAACATTCTCACTACAATATATTTTACTATGATATTAATTATAATAATATTAATATAAAAATGTGTCATAATTTAAATGTAATGTACAATTTTATAACATACTATGCTGCTCCTAGGAATACAGGAATACATTCTTTTTCTGGTCTGAGATACCCCCTGAAAAGCTGCAATGTGTTCTAATCATTACTATTAGGTTTTTAATACACACGCTATATTATTACTTAAAAAAATATAAATATCTCAAAAAATGATGCCAAAAACAAAACTTTTAAGCCTTCTTCCTCCCACCTGAAGTACCATTTCAGCATGTGGTTTTTCAAAAAGGATATAATATTAATATTTTAAAACATTAATAAGCAAGTGGACTTTGCTGAATGTCTTTGAGAAGCTGAAGGGTAACTGAACCACACGTCACTCAGGGAATCCACAAATCATCCTTCACAGGCTTCTTTGTCCCTAACACCCAACTCATGCTGGTCAGCAGCCCCACCCCAAGCCTCTCTTTTCTGTCCCTTCCTTCTCTTCCTGGGCCTTTCCTTGTTCTTTCTTCATGTAACATAATCTTTTCAGGGAGCTCTGCTGCTCTACTTTAGGAAAATCAAATTTGCTTTTTACAATTCTCTGCTTCACACATCACAAAATTAGTACAAGAGAGAAAACAAAGATTATCCTCAGAAGACTAGAAGAAGAAAAAAAGACTATGAACACAAATATTTTTGAATACTCATACACATAAGCATTTTAGGAAATAATGTTGCACCAGAATATTGACTGCACAAATCCCTTTCTCAGGTGGCATCCAGTTAGTTGTTCAGAGTGAAAATGTTAATTCTCCCAATTCTATAAGTTTCAATGCGGTATAAAGACTAAATGTGAACTGCAAAAATACAAAGGAAGTGAAATCACTAATTGAACAAAACCCTGAAATTTGAATATTTATACTAGGAAAGAGCATGTATTTTTTTCCCTGAGAACCACTCCTTATTTTTCAGTTATAATTTCTTCTAATATTTTCCAGTTAAACTATTCACAACTAAAAATATTAAATGAATTTTAATCTTACCATTGTTGTCTCTTGAATAGATCCAAAGCTGTTGATAAAAATGTTGACTACAACATCAACAGGAATGCCTGTCAATAAAAATTAAGGATATATTTTGGTGGCTGTAAAAACCTTGGTCAGAATCTTCATATTTTTATGGTTTATACTGCTGATTGTTATATTTTTTCCAATCCACACAGATGTATAAACCTATGGTTTCAAGATACATGGTCACAATTGCTATTAACCTATTCTTCTAAATAGGGATCAACACACAAACAAAAATGAGTTATGTTGTTCTTCATAGCGTTATTTATTCAAAAATATTTCTCTCTTAAATTGTAGGGACTCTGGGAAAATACATTTACCTTAAAATTTTTTCAATTGGGCTGATGCATTTACTTTACGATATTGTAACTTATTTTTTTAAAAACATCATTTAAAAATATGATTTATGTTTTTCATTTTACAATCTTTCAAATTTTTACCTAAAATGGCAAGCAGAATACAAAAACAATTACTATGTTTTGATTTTTAATCCATGAAAATGTAAACTTAATCAGACATACAACAGATTCATCATAAAGATTTTTGCCTGACCTGTTGGAAAATAATTTTAGAGTTCATAGAGTGAGAACTAAGGTATAATGTTGCCAATTTCTTTCTTGCTTTCTTTTTTTTTCACTCATTGTGGGTTGCTGCTTGGGCTAACAAAGGGAAAATGTGAATTTAGCCTTTTGGCCACATAACCTCTGACTGATGAAAAACAGGTGTCGAATCAATACATGGTAGACATGTGACAACCCAGACCATGGTGTTGTTGAAAGTAACAGAGTAGGTTCTGGTAATGAACAAAAAACTCTGTTTTTACAACATCGTTGTATAACTTCAGTTGACTAGAAGCAGCTGCAGGCTTTTCTTTTGTTTTTTTTTTTCCTTGTAAAGGAAAAAAAAAAATCAAGCCTCCTAATGTTAATGCGATCTACATTAATACCTGTCCTTAGCCAGCAACAAAGATGGCAGTTTTCCAGAGATATGTTCATATAACTTCCTAACTCATCAAGAGGAAGAAAGAAAGAGGGAAAGTAAGGAAGAAAGAAAGAGGGAAAGTAAGAAAGAAAGAAAGGAGGGAAGGGAGAAAGAAAGGCAGGCAAACATATACAATCTTCCTACAACTTTTACTGCAAGTACAGTTTTGGTTTTTAAATGGTGTGATAGGTGGTAATATTTTATTGGAGTAAAAATATAGTCACGTTTATTCACAAAGTTAACATGTTTTTAAAAACCATATGGCTTCTTTTTTTTTTCAGCCAAAGCAGAGAGGGATTTTTTTTCTAAATCAATGTAAAACACTAACGAAGAGTAAAAAAATAATTTAAATGCCTATCAGAGCTTTCTTTATTCTGAAATGAGTATATGGCTGTTCTCCTACAAAGTAGAACTTTGGTGTCTGAATGAGAGCCAGAGCCTAAATTTAAATTATTAAGGTTAAGAATACAAAGTACTTAGAAAACCCGTCACATGGGTTAGCCAATTAATTCACAATAGAAAACCCATCACACGGGTTAGCCTATTAATTCACAATATCCCTTTTTCTTCTAAACCCTAGAACCATATAAAACTATTACAAGTAATGTTTTGGTTATCTTTAAACATTTTTTGCATTTAATTGCTCAGACATAAGAACATTACAGAACAGTTATTACTGTTTGAATATCCAAAATAAATGATTTCACACAGATAAAATTAGATTTTAAACCACAGAGTGGTGATATTGAAGGGGGGAGGGGAGCCAAACCTTTGAAATTTGGTCTTATCCTGGGATCATAACTGACCAGCAACCTGTTCAAGATATTGCTGGTAGAGTTGGCGGGTACTCGGGCTAGGTCCTCTGCTGACTGTTGCCTATGAGAGAAGAAAAAAACCCTGGTAAGTATTTAGAAACAGCAAGCAACAGGCATGGGTGATTTTCATCAGAGGAAAGACTTTGCTTTTTGAGACAAATACATAGCATGTCATTTCCAAATAGAAGTGAAAAGTAATAGATATTATCAGAAGCCCAAAAGATATGTCATAAAAAACAAAACAGAAAAGTAGTCCAGCACTTAATATTAACAAATGCATAAAACACTGCCCCAAATAATCCATGTTACTTTCTTTTAAATAAAGTTAAGCAGACCTCTTACTTGTCCTGAAGCAATAAGCAATCAAAATCTAGACAAGCACAAAGGAAGGGCAGACAAGGAGTTAAGACAAAAAAAAGAGTTTCTGAATAATATATAATATTAACCTTCTATCTAAGCAAAAAAGTATGTGAAGACTACAAGATGATATGGCCAAAGAGACAGTCCAAGAATTTATAAAATTTATAAAAGTCATCTGACACTTCTAAAATGATACTGTGTAAGAAACACGCAATGAATGCTTTCTGTGGAGTTCATGGTTGTTTAGTTGGTAAGTTGTGTTCGACCCTTTTGTGATCCCATGGACTGCAGCCTGCCAGGCTCCTGTGTCCATGGGATTTTCCAGGCAAGAATCCTGGAGTGGGTTGCCATTTCCTACTCCAGGCGATCTTTAGGACCCAGCGATCAAACCCTAGTCTCTTGCATTTGCAGGCGGATTCTTTACCACTGGTCATCAGGGAAGCCATTAACTCTGGATTGGTAAAAACAGTTCCTTTACTATCAGACCAATTAAATAAAGGAAAGTATAGAGGCCTGAGATACAGCTGCCTTTTTCTTTTATTCAATATATATACATATTTGCTATCAACTATCAAAAAGAGAAAAACTGCCATATTTTTCTATTGTAATTAACTTTGAACAATGAATCTTGACTAAATTGGTAGTTGCTTGGGAGCACTTAAACTCTTCCTTGGAGGTCTATGAAAACTGTTCTTTTGTTTACCATTTGTTTGGGATCTATTAGCACCCATAAAATCTTATCATATAATCATTTTCCCAGTCCAAAAATCAGTTCAGTTCAGTTGCTCAGTCGTGTCCGACTCTTTGCGACCCCATGGATTGCAGCACGCCAGGCTTCCCTGTCCATTGCCAACTCCCGTTTACTCAAACTCATGTCTATTGAGTCGGTGATGCCATCCAACCATCTCATCCTCTATTGTCCCCTTTTCCTGCCTTCAATCTTTCCCAGCATCAGAGTCCTTTCAAATGAGTCAGTACTTTGCATCAGGTGGCCAAAGGACTGGAGTTTCAACTTCAGCATTAATCCTTCCAATGAATATTCAGGACTGATTTCCTGTAGGATGACTGGTTGGATCTCCTTGCAGTCCAAGGGACTCTCAAGAGTCCTCTCCAACACCACAGTCTGAAAATAATATCCATGAAAATCACAAGAAAGATTAAAACTACACTTGAGCATCCAGCATTGTCTATTCTGTATCAATATGATGCACTCCTATGTTCTCAGTCTCCTCAGTCCTGTCTGGCTCTTTTGCAACCCCATGAATTGTAGCCTGCCAGGCTCCTCTGTCCATGGAATTCTCCAAGCAAGAATATTGGAGTGGGTTGCCATGCCCTCCTCCAGGGTATTTCCCTGACCCAAGGATTGAACCTACGTCTCTTGTATTGCAGGCAGATTCTTTACCCTCTGAGCCACCTGGGAAACCCCATCAAGAAGGTAAAAGTATCAATTTCATAAATGACATTAATTTATAAGCAGCAAATAATGTAATACATTTGCTTTGTTTTGAGATCCCAGCTCTGATGTATCAGGCAATTTTGTTCTCTGTTAATTATGCAACTGTGTGCTGATAATATATAACCGCTATAGGTGAAATATGACAGTAACTAGCATTCCAAAAAAAAAAAAAAAATCTAAAAATACCATGAGTTAATACAGACAAACTTTTCAAGTAGCTATCAGAAAGAATCCAAACCATTGGAGAAATAAAGTGAAAACCAATTAGTCAAATCTCCCCAAAGTACAGGAGATTAAGTAGATTTAAGTTCTATCTCTTGACCTTATTGGCTCTCATATGCTACCTAGTTGCAGGTTTTGGGGACTGGTAGTGAGATTTTTCCATTTCATTGCAAGGGAAACTGGAACCTTCTTAGAGCCAACTGTCATCCCTAATCAGAAGATAGAAAACTCCAAAGAAAATGAGGTTATTTCGGAAAATTGGATATTAGGATGAAAATTAGTATCCAAACCCATCTACAGGTTTTCTCATTCAAGGAAGGAAGGTAGAATTGATGGACTGCAAACTACACTTGAATAGGATCAAGTAAGAACTGTTATTATTATCTCTCAATGTAAAATCCTTCAAAAGTCCGTTTCTTCTAAGTAATGGAATGAACCAGACATCATAAAGTCAATTAACAATAATTTATCTTTTTTTTTTTTTTGGCCATGCCATGGGGGATTAGTTCCCCAACCAGGGATCAAATCCGTGCCCCCCACATTGAAAGTGTGGAGTCCTAAATACCAGCCAAGTCTCACAATAATTTTTGTGGTAGAGAACTTTTCAGCCTGACTTTTTTTTTTTTTCCCAGCTGTGAAGGGAGGCAGAATATGACACCCCACAATTTATACCTCTTCAGCATTAAAATTATTGTGAACCAAAAGCACTTGAAGAAAAGCAAACATAGGGACAGGATTTGTCTAAATTCTTCTTATCTGCCTACAGTCAGACACACTGTTATATTTAAAATGGATAACCAACAAGAACCTACAGTATAGCACATGAAACTCTTTTGCGATGCTTTGTGGCAGCCTGGACAGGAAGAGAGTTTGGAGAAGAATGGATACGTGTAGATGCATGGCTGAGTCCCTCCACTGTTCACCTCAAACTATCACAACATAGTTAATCAGCTATACCCCAATACAAAATAAAAAGTTCAAAGAAATTAAAAACACAGAAAGAGTTTCTTCAAAAGGAACCCTCTAGTCTTCAATCCCCTCCCCAGAGGCTTCATCAACTGGGTAAGATGACTCATCACAGGAGAGAACACCACTTGATGCCACACCCAAGAAAACTGAGTCACAAACATCACACCTCTTTCATCTCTTCTTCTCCAGATCAGTCATCTTTTGTAAAAATCATCCACTCTCCCCAGAGGTCCACATTCTCCTCCCCTCCCCCTTCCAAGATGGTACATACATTCTCAAAACTCAACACTCTCTCCCATATTCAATTTTGCTTTTCTCTGATGCTGGCCCATATGCACATAACATTAAAAGTTAATGAATGTGCATAGCTTTTATCGTATTAGCATGACTGTTGTCAGACTACTTCACAGACCCAGCTACTAAGGATGGGGTGGGGAAGAAAAAGAAGCCTTTTCTCCCTTACAGTTGTAAGTCAAGTCACCAAAATTCACCATCTAGCCCTTCCAACTCACCACCAGATTTTATTTTTCTCCCGATTGTCAGCCCCCCTTAGTGGAATATCATAATTCCTACTCATCGTGAACTAATCTACACTATTCTTTAATACTGCCCCTCTAAAATGATGCCTCAATTATACTGGTTTACTCTAATAAACTCAAACTGAAAAATATACTGTTGGGCCAACATCCATTGGATCACAGAGAAAGCAACAGAGCTCCAGAAAAACATTTGCTGCTGCTGCTGCTGCCAAGTCGCTTCAGTCGTGTCCGACTCTGTGCCACCCCATAGAAGGCAGCCCACCAGGCTCCGCCATCCCTGAGATGCTCCAGGTAAGAACACTGGAGTGGGTTGCCATTTCCTTCTCCAATGCATGCAAGTGAAAAGTGAAAGTGAATTCACTCAGTCGTGTCTGACTCTTCGAGACCCCATGGACTGCAGCCTACCAGGCTCCTCCGTCCATGGGATTTTCCAGGCAAGAATACTGGAGTGGGATGCCATTGCCTTCTCCAAGAAAAACATCTACTTCTGCTTTATTGACTACGCCAAAGCCTTTGACTGTGTGAATCACAACAAACTGTGGAAAATTCTTAAAAATATAGGTATACCAGACCATCTTATCTGCCTCCTGAGAAATCTGTATGCAGGTCAAGAAGCAACATTTATCCCTATCAAGCTACCAACGGTATTTTTCACAGAACTAGACCAAATAATTTCACAATTTGTATGGAAATACAAAAAACCTCGAATAGCCAAAGTAATCTTGAGAAAGAAGAATGGAGATGGAGGAATCAACCTGCCTGACTTCAGACTCTACTACAAAGCCACAGTCATCAAGACAGTATGGTACTGGCACAAAGACAGAAATATAGATCAATGGAACAGAATAGAAAGCCCAGAGATAAATCCACGAACCTATGGACACCTTATCTTTGACAAAGGAGGCAAGGATATACAATGGAAAAAAGACAACCTCTTTAACAAGTGGTGCTGGGAAAACTGGTCAACCACTTGTAAAAGAATGAAACTAGAACACTTTCTAACACCATACACAAAAATAAACTCAAAATGGATTAAAGATCTAAATGTAAGACCAGAAACTATAAAACTCCTAGAGGAGAACATAGGCAAAACACTCTCCGACATAAATCACAGCAAGATCCTCTATGACCCACCTCCCAGAATATTGGAAATAAAAGCAAAACTAAACAAATGGGACCTAATGAAACTTAAAAGCTTTTGCACTACAAAGGAAACTATAAGTAAGGTGAAAAGACAGCCCTCAGATTGGGAGAAAATAATAGCAAATGAAGAAACAGACAAAGGATTAATCTCAAAAATATACAAGCAACTCCTGAAGCTCAATTCCAGAAAAATAAATGACCCAATCAAAAAATGGGCCAAAGAACTAAACAGACATTTCTCCAAAGAAGACATACAGATGGCTAACAAACACATGAAAAGATGCTCCACATCACTCATTATTAGAGAAATGCAAATCAAAACCACAATGAGGTACCATTACACACCAGTCAGGATGGCTGCTATCCAAAAGTCTACAAGCAGTAAATGCTGGAGAGGGTGTGGAGAAAAGGGAACCCTCTTACACTGTTGGTGGGAATGCAAACTAGTACAGCCGCTATGGAAAACAGTGTGGAGATTTCTTAAAAAACTGGAAATAGAACTGCCATATGACCCAGCAATCCCACTTCTGGGCATACACACTGAGGAAACCAGATCTGAAAGAGACACGTGCACCCCAATGTTCATCGCAGCACTGTTTATAATAGCCAGGACATGGAAGCAACCTAGATGCCCATCAGCAGATGAATGGATAAGGAAGCTGTGGTACATATACACCATGGAATATTACTCAGCCATTAAGAAGAATTCATTTGAACCAGTCCTAATGAGATGGATGAAGCTGGAGCCCATTATACAGAGTGAAGTAAGCCAGAAAGATAAAGAACATTACAGCATACTGACACATGTATATGGAATTTAGAAAGGGATAACGATAACCCTATATGCAGAACAGAAAAAGAGACACAGAAATACAGAACAGACTTTTGAACTTTGTGGGAGAATGTGAGGGTGGGATATTTCAAAAGAACAGCATGTATGCTATCTATGGTGAAACAGATCACCAGCCCAGGTGGGATGCACGAGACAAGTGCTCCGGCCTGGTGCACTGGGAAGACCCAGAGGAATTGGGTGGAGAGGGAGGTGGGAGGGGGGATCGGGATTGGGAATACATGTAAATCCATGGCTGATTCATATCAATGTATGACAAAACCCACTGGAAAAAAAAATAATAATAAAAATAATAAAAAAATAAAAAAAAAAAAAAGAAGCAACATTTAGAACCGGACATGGAACAACAGACTGGATCCAAATTGGGAAAGGAGTACTCTGTATATTGTATAGCGTACTTCAAGGCTGTATATTGTCAGCCTGCCTATTTAACTTAAAGGCAGAGTACACCATGCAAAATGCCAGGCTGGATGAAGCACAAGCTGGAATCAGGATTGCCGGAAGAAATACCAACAACCTCAGATATGCAGATGACACCACCCTTATGGCAGAAAGTGAAGTGGAACTTAAGAGCCTCTTGATGAAAGTGAAAAAGGAGAGTGAAAACGCTGACTTAAAACTCAACATTCAAAAAACTAAGATCATGGCATCTGGTCCCATCACTTCATGGCAAATAATGAGGAAACAATGTAAATTGTGAGAGACTTTATTGTTTCAGCTCCAAAATCACTGCAGATGGTGATTGCAGCCATGAAATTAAGACACTTGCTCCTTGGAAGAAAAGCTATGACAAACCTAGATAGTATATTAAAAAGCAGAGACATTACTTTGCCGACAAAGGTCCGTCTAGTCAAAGCTTTGGTTTTTCCAGAGTCATGTATGGATGTGAGAGTTGGACCGTAAAGAAAGCTGAGAACCAAAGAATTGGTGCTTTTGAACTGTGGTGTTGGAGAAGACTCTTGAGCGTCCTTTGGACTGCAAGGAGATCCAACCAGTCCATCCTAAAGGAGATCAGTCCTGAATATTCATTGGAAGGACTGATGCTGAAACTGAAACCCCAATACTTTGACAACCTGATGCAAAGAACTGACTCATTGGAAAAGACCTTGATGCTGGGAAAGATTGAAGGCAGGAGGAGAAGGGGACGACAGATGAGGAGATGGTTGGATGGCATCACCGACTCGATGGACATGAGTTTGAGCAAGCTCCGGTTGTTGGCGATGAACAGAGAAGCCTGGCATGCTGCAGTCCATAGGATTCAAAGAGTAGGACAAGACTGAGCAACTGAACTGACTGAATTTTTATAGCTTTTTTCATATCTATGTGTTTATTACTAATTATACTGAATGTACTGACTGATTCTTGAGGGAAGCATGGCTTCTATGGTTTTCTAATTCCCTACACTTGTGTGGCAATAAATACATAATACCCCAGGCACTCTCCACCTGCCAGCTTTTCTGGCCCAGTTTCAGTCTCTGGATACCCGTGGGTACTATAGTGGTAGCAGCTTTGCTCAACATTTCCACATGAAGAACATTTGCTCTTCAGAAATTCTCTTAGGAGAAAGGATTTTTTTTTTTTTTTTTCTCAGAAGCTTCCCAGCATTGGCCCCTGCTGAACCAATCACTAGTAAGGAGGAAAAAGCAATCATGATTGGCTCAGATCTATAGTCTGGTAAAGAACAGATACTGGAGAACCAACCACCATGTCCATTACACAATTTCACTTGATCATCACAAACACTCACTTGGTTACATAGGAGAGAACATGAACCACACATAGAATAGTTTTTCATCAGAGAAAGAGGAAAAACCAGCTAGGTAGAGAGTGAGCAACAGATGAGTAAACGGAACCATAAGGTATGTATATGTGGAAACCAGGACACAGCAAAGATCAGAGATTTTCCGAGGTGGGAGAGTCAAGAATGAACCCTGGCAACTCCCACTACTGGCCAACATATCACAAACCTGCCATTATACAAATGGAATATTATCTATCTTTTATTACTGTCCATCCATATACTCCTTTATGTGATAGAGGACATTAATCTTACCAGTTTTTAAAATCATTAGTCCTGACAATCTGAAGTTACCCCCTTTCTACAACTTGCCAGGGTCTCTTTTTCCTCTAGTCATCTTCAGATGCTGGGACTTCTCTGCACAGTCAAACTTTAAAATATCTTACTTGCTAGTAAGCGCAAAAGCACAGTTTTGGTTGACAAAAAAAATCTCTTGAAATTAAAACAAGAGTATATCAAATACGTTATAGACCTTTTTTGCTATTCTTATTTGTATCAGTACATATCTTCACGTCGTTGCTGCAAGCAACCAGATACGAATCCTTAATTAACACTTCACCCTTCTTTATGTTAGAAATTCAAAGATATTTTAAAATTTAAGTGAAATCTCATGTAGTTTATTTTCGCATACATGAATCCAGGGCTTTTTTCCCTACCTAAAAAAAGGGAAATCTTTTTTTTCAGCTTCATCAATCCTAAAACAACATTAAAGTCATCTTTACCCATTAAGTATATATATATATACATATACATATACATATATATATATATATATATATATATAAAAGCCACTTTATTTTCTTTCAACCAATATCTGTCAACAGTTCTGATATTATTACACAACAAGATTGATTTCATGGAAATATGATATTAATTTAAGACAATAATTGAGTCTACTCAGGCAAAGTGATCAGATGACTAGAGAAAATAATGTCTTGGACCAAAAGCCTTTTTACAGTCTGTCCTCTTTTGTTCACTTGCCTAAACTTGAACTGATGTCATGACTAATACGTAAAGATATGCATGGAATGGACCAGGCTGTATAGCTGGATGATGTAATGTTTTCCAGAACTAAAGGAAAAATCCAGAAATGTCTTTCCAAAGGGGGAAGCTCAGTTTTGCATTAACTGCAGAATGTTCTTGTTTTCCGTGACCCTTTAGTGGCCACATCGCACAAGCAGCATTTCGAAACTGGGGCGCACAGGCACATTGGCTGCATGTCCTCCCTTAAACCAGGAACCTGAGACAAAGGATCATTTTGCTTTTCCAGTGAGTTACAATGCAGCAACAATATCACAGGTCTTCTCAGACCTGGGTGTGGCATGGAACTGTCCAGCTTGGGGCATCTCAAGATGGGAGCTGCAGAGTTTTCTACAAGCACAGGACAGCAAGGAAAGAGTGAAGTTTGCACAATGTGTAGGTTTTATTATTTCTCCTCTTTACTCTAGGGCAGTGGTTGTTTTATTCGTTTTTTTTTTTTTAGCACCACAGACATGCTGAGAATCTGATAAAAGTTACATTCTTCCCTTAAAAATTGCCCACAAAGTTTGCAATTCTGAGGTTTCCCCAGACTGTGCCCCACAGATTAAGAAACTCTCCTTCAGGACTTCCCTGGCAATCCAATGATTAGGACTCTTAGCTTCCACTGCAGGGGGCACAAGTTTGATCTCTGGTCAAGGAACTAAGATCTGGGATGCCATAGAGCATGGCTAAAAAAAAAAAAGAGAGAGAGAGAGAGAAAGTAAAGAAACCTGTCTTCATGGAAACTAGTGCTGTTGTCCTCACCTAAAGTGAGATAAAGGAAGATTTTTTTTTTTTTTAAATGAGACTCTGAAGGGACTTTGCCAAAAAGACACAGGAGCAAACTGAAAGAGCTTCTAATGGCCAAATCTAGGATAATTTCAGCACTAAAATAAAATCAAATTGGGTTATAATCCAAAGTACAAAATAAAAATCCATAAGTCCATAAAGATGTAAATAAAATGACTGATTGAATAAATGAATAAGCGGTAGAGAAAAGACAAATCTCCCATGCAAAATTCCAAGTAACTGGCATAGATCTCTGTGCTCAAACTGGTGCAGAATCACACCCCTCCTTGGTGTGAGCTGTGCAGAGAGACATCCTTCCAAAGACCACAGGATGGGACAGGAGAAAAACAGCAACTTCTACACTGGTGAAGCCTAACAAACACAACCTTACCCAGGTGATTAAACTTAACTGGCTAACCCCACGATATATCATGTTGATTCTATGTACCTTCAATACAGTATGATGGGAATGTTATTTCTAATCATGTGTTCTTCCTCCACAGAACACATAACCTCAATATAACCATGACAAAAACACTGGACAAGTCCCCACGGAGGGATGTTCTGCAACTACCTGACCACTATTCCTCAAAACTGCCATGGTCATGAAAAACAAAGTCTGAGAAACTGTCACAGCCAAAATGAGCCTAAGGAGACATGAGGACTAGATGCAATTTATAATCTGAATGAGATCCTGGAACAGAGAAAAGACATTAAATAAACACTAAGAAATATAAATAAAGCATAAATTTTAGTTAATGACAATACACCAATATTCATTCTCGAATTGTAAAAAAAAATGTACTAAACTAATATAACATGTTAATAATAGAGAAAACTAGGCACAGAGTATCAGAAACTCTATATCATTTTGACAATTTTTCTATAAATTGTCGATTCTAGAACTGACATTTTAAAATGTCAATTCTAAAGCTGTTCTTTTTCAAAGTGTATTTTAGAAAAAAAGAAGAGGGGGTAAATAATAATAATAATCACCTCTGCAAAGGTGAGCAAGATGACAAACAGCATGTGAAAAGATGCCCTACATCCTGTATCACCAAGTAAATGCAAATTAAAACAATAATGAGGTACCATGGCACACCTATTCGAATGGCCAAAATCCAGAGCCCTGACAATACCAAATGCTGGCAAGGATATGGAGCAACAGGAACGTATATTCATCGCTGGTGAGAAAGCAAACTGGTGCAGTCACTTTGGAAGCAGTTTGGTGGATTTTTACAAAAGGAAACCTACTCATATAATATGATCCAGTAATAGCACTCCTTGATGTATACCCAAAGGTGATAAAAATATGTTTACACAAAAACCTGCACACAAGGTTTACAGCAGAAGTTTTATTCATCACTGCCAAAACTGGAAGCCACCAAGGTGTCCTTCAGTAGGTGAATGGATAAACAAACTGGTAAACGTCCAGAGAGTGGAACAGCACTAAAACAGAATAAACTGTCAAGCCATGAAAGTACAAGAAGCAACTGAAATGCATATTTCCAAGAAGCCAATCTGAAAAGGCTGTACATTTGCAACTATATAACATTCTGCAAAAGGCAAAACTATAGTGAGAGACAGTAGAAAGACAGTGATTGCCTAGAGGTTGGATGTCTGGAGGAAGACCAGGTGATGCACAGATTTTTAGGGCAGTGAAGATACTCCATATGACATCATGATGATGGATATTGTAATGGATGGATAACATCATTATACATTTGTCGAAATCCACAGAATTTGGATAACACCAAGAGTGAATCCTCATGTAAACCATGAACTTTGAGTGATTATGATGTGGGGTCATCGACTGTAACAAAGGTACCATCTGGTGGAGGATGTTGATGACATGGGAGGCTGAGCAGAGTACAGGGGAAATCTCGTCCCATCCTCTCAATTTTGCTGTGAATCTAAAGAAGCTCCAGAAAAGCGAAGTTAAAAAAAAGAACAGGAAAGAAGCTAAAAGATTCAAGAAAGGCAATTACACTTTCTTATTCCAAAATCTTTCTTACTTCATAACTCTGTAAACTGTATAAAATCATGTAAAACTGACACTTTGATCATATGTGAAGGCTGGGGCTTATGATAAACCACTGCTACAAGCCCGTACATATCACCTCACTAGAAGGTTCCATTTTCATCCACATGGAAGAATTTTCAGTTGGATAATCAGATAGACATACAAAGATAGATAAACACTTTCTATATCCAGGTAATAAATTTGGTCAGTAGTTATTTAAGAATCTTAAGAATCTAGATAATCTTGGGGTTGTTATAGAGTATTTTAATTTGCTTATTGTTTGCCTAACTATAGTGTAATTTATTATCATTTCTCTTGAAATCTTTTGTATTTATTTTCCATTTGGTTTTCCCAGATTAAATTATGAATTAAAGGTTTCTGCATACAGGGAGTGATACTCTCTACCATCATTAGGTCAGTTTAATTAGCTTATATTATTTGAAAAGAATGTGTTTATGGGTATATGTATATGTGGGTGGTAAAGTGTGTTGTGTTATAATTGGCTAAGAATTGTAATTACCAACAATGTTCCTCAACAATTATTTTATTTATCACCCCAGTTGGGCTTAAGAAACTGATGAATTCCATGAAAACATTTTAAAATCTTTCATATCTTAAATTATGCAATTACTTATCCATGGCTCTTTGAAAAGTACTTTTCACAAAGTAGAAACACCTCTTTGAGAGGTGCTGTATGACTGGTGATAGAAGCAAGGTCGGATGCTGTAAAGAGCAATATTGCATAGGAAACAGGAATGTTAGGTCCATGAATCAAGGCAAATTGGAAGTGGTCAAACAGGAGACGGCAAGAGTGCATGTCGACATTCTAGGAATCAATGAACTAAAATGGACTGGAATGGGTGAATTTAACTCAGATGATCACTATATCTACTACTGTGGGAAAGAATCCCTTTGAAGAAATGGAGTAGCCATCATGGTCAACAAAAGAGTCCAAAATGCAGTACTTGGATGCAATCTCAAAAACGACAGAATGATCTCAGTTTGTTTCCAAGGCAAATCATTCAATATCATGGTAATACAAGCCTATGCCCCAACCAGTAACGCTGAAGAAGCTGAAGTTGAACGGTTCCATGAAGACCTACAAGACCTTTCAGAACTAACACCCAAAAAAGATGTCCTTTTCATTATAAGGGACTGGAATGGAAAAGTAGGAAGTCAAGAAACACCTGGAGTAACAGGCAAATTTGACCTTGGAGTACAGAATGAAGCAGGGTAAAGGCTAATAGAGTTTTGCCAAGAGAATGCACTGGTCATAGCAAACACTCTCTTCCAACAACACAAGAGAAGACTCTACACATGGACATCACCAGATGGTCAACACTGAAATCAGATTGATTATATTCTTTGCAGTCAAAGATGGAGAAGCTTTATACAGTCAGCAAAAATAAGACCAGGAGCTAACTGAGATCATGAACTCTTTATTGCTAAATTGAGATTTAAATTGAAGAAAGCAGGGAAAACCACTAGACCATTCAGGTATGACCTAAATCAAATCCCTTATGACTATACAGAGGAAGTGAGAAATAGATTTAAGGGGCTAGATCTGATAGACAGAGAGCCTGATGAACTATGGATGGAGGTTCGTGACATTTTACAGGAGACAGGGATCAAGACTATTCCCATGGAAAAGAAATGCAAAAAGGCAAAATGGCTGTCTAAGGAGGACTTACAAATAGATGTGAAGAGACGGCAAGCGAAAAGCAAAGGAGAAAAGGAAAAATATTCCCATTTGAATGCAGAGTTCCAAAGAATAGGAAGGAGAGATAAGAAAGCCTTCCTCAGTGATCAATGCAAAGAAATAGAGGAAAACAACAGAATGGGAAAGACCAGAGATCTCTTCAAGAAAATTAGAGATACCAAGGGAACATTTCATGCAAAGATGGATTCGACAAAGGACAGAAATGGTATGGACCTAACAGAAGCAGGAGATATTAAGAAGAGGTGGCAAGAACACACAGAAGAACTATACAAAAAAGACTTTCACGACCCAGGCAATCATGATGGTGTGATCACTCACCTAGAGCCAAACATCCTGGAATGTGAAGTCAAGTGGGCCTTAGGAAGCATCACTACGAACAAAGCTAGTGGAGGTGATGGAATTCCAGTTGAGCTATTTCAAATCCTGAAAGATGACATTGTGAAAGTGCTGTACTCAATATGCCAGCAAATTTGGAAAACTCGGTAGTGGCCACAGGACTGAAAAAGGTCAGTTTTCATGCCAATCCCAACAAAAGGCAATGCCAAAGCATGCTCGAAGTACAGCACAATTGCACTCATCTCACACGCTAGTAAAGTAATGCTCAAAATTCTCCAAGCCAGGCTTCAGCAATATGTGAACCGTGAACTTCCTGATGTTCAAGCTGGTTTTAGAAAAGGCAGAGGAACCAGAGATCAAATTGCCAACATCTAATAGATCATCAAAAAATCAAGAGAGTTCCAGAAAAACATCTATTTCTGCTTTATTGACTATGCCAAAGCCTTTGACTGTGTGGATCACAATAAACTGTGGAAAATTCTGAAAGAGATGGGAATACCAGACCACCTGACCTGCCTCTTGAGAAACCTGTGTGCAGGTCAGGAAGCAACAGTTAGAACTGGACATGGAACAACAGTCTGGTTCCAAATAGGAAAAGGAGTATGTCAAGGCTGTATATTGTCACCCTGCTTATTTAACTTCTATGCAGAGTACATCATGAGAAACTCTGGGCTGGAAGAAGCACAAGCTGGAATCAAGCTTGCTGGGAGAAATATCAATAACCTCAGATATGCAGATGACACCACCCTTATGGCAGAAAGTGAAGAGGAACTAAAAAGCCTCTTGATGAAAGTGAGAGAGGAGAGTGAAAAAGTTGGCTTAAAATTCAACATTCAGAAAACTAAGATCATGGCATCTGGTCCCATCACTTCATGGCAAATAGATGGGGAAAGAGTGGAAACAGTGTCAGACTATTTTGGGGGGCTACAAAATCACTGCAGATGGTGATTGCATCCATGAAATTAAAAGATGTTTACTCCTGGGAAGGAAAGTTATGACCAACCTAGATAGCATATTAAAAAGCAGAGACATTACTTTGCCAACAAAGGTCTATCTAGTCAAGGCTATGGTTTTTCCAGTGGTCATGTATGGATGTGAGAGTTGGACTGTGAAGAAAGCTGAGTGCCGAAAAATTGATGCTTTTGAAGTGTGGTGTTGGAGAAGACTCTTGAGATTCCCTTGGACTGTAAGGAGATCCAACCATTCCATCCTAGGGGAGATCAGTCCTGGGTGTTCATTGGAAGGACTAATGCTGAAGCTGAAACTCCAATACTTTGGCCACCTCATGTGAAGAGTTGATTCACTGGCAAAGACCCTGATGCTGGGAGGGATTGGGGGCAGCAGGAGAAGGGGATGACAGAGGATGAGATGGCTGGATGGCATCACGGATTCGATGGACATGAGTTTGGGTGGACTCCAGGAGTTTGTGATGGACAGGGAGACCTGGCATGCTGCGATTCATGGGGTCACAAAAAGTCGGACACGACTGAGCGACTGAAGTGAACCGAACTGAAGCGTATACTGGATACTGACAATTTCCAAAATTCATCAAAGACTATGGTCCTTTGGATAGAAGCCTCATGACACAACGAATTAAACCTCAATCCGTAGAAAATGTTTCCTGTGCAATTATTTTCCATACTATGCAGAAATCGTATTCCACCTAGTCCAGCAAATCGGTATCCACAGAAATACCTCTGACTCTGAGACTAACTACAACTGAAACAGGACTTATCTTCACTCAGTTTTTCCCACACACAGCATTAATATAAAATATTTCCTGTCTGGCTTAATATAAGTGGTAATAAGGGAAGCTCCACAGTCACATAATAAAGTTAAGTGTGAGTATCACTGAAGAAACCCTTAAGGGTGGATACATGTTCTAGAGTCAGACAGGCTGTGAGAATCCAGTGTGACAGTGGTGAATCACTTATGCTCTCTGGGCCTTCGTGTACTCCATGTACTTTAAATGAAGGTTTAAATGAGGTGACTGATATGATCTTTCAGGTGACAATCCAAATCACCTTGTGAGGAAGGCTGTGACCTTGCGCCCCTCAGATCACCCGGCAGAACTGAGGCTGCCAAGAGCTCAGAGCTCTGAGCTGCAAAACTCCGGGAACAGCCTTCAGCTGACAGGACGTGTCTTGCCCAGAGGCAACCCGACTCTGAAGACTCTGACGTGGGGACCCCAAGGCATCAAGTCCCTCTCTACTAACTTTAGTGGCCATCCTGAAAGTCCATCCCAGTCTCAGAGCTCCCGGGGCGCCAACTAAAGCCTCAGTTTCATCTGCGGTGTTCCTGCGTTTGAATCCACGTCTCTCAGATCCAAGAGGTCTTTTTCTAAAAACAATCTCTTTCTACAGGGAAATCTCTTTCATCTCAGAGGCTGTTTCTGAGAAAACTCAACTGATGATACAAACGAAATAAGATTCCTTAAAGAAACACCAAAGCTTCACCAGTAATGCAACTACCAATATGCTACATGTCTCTTCTACTTTGGTCATTTAAAAAGGTTTCATTTAAGAAAGCTTTTGGCATTCACAACACGCCATGTGCCAGTTATGCATATAAGAGTCAAACAAACATGTGGATGATTCTGATATAAAGTAAACTTATCCAGTGATCCTAAGCTTGGTTGCACTGAACTTACAGCTCAGCAAACTGCAGGGGCTGAGCCCTATACCCCACCTTCGGCTTGAGTCAACGTGGGATCAGGATTTTAAAGGCTTCTCAGATGATCTGAATGGTTAGACAAATCACTTGTTAGAAAACAAAGCTCCATGACAGGCAGACATGGATTGTAATATGAGGAACCCCAACATTAAAGGAGCAGATGGAGGAACACAAGCCAACAATTAAAACAAAGAATGAGCTGCCCAAGAAGGAGGTGTGGTCTACGAATGTCACCTGCCCCATTAGTAAGCAAAGGATGCTGCAACCATCAAGCCATCAGCTGCTGAAACTGCCCCAGCTATGTACCCCTAGGTATGTACCCCTAGATTCTCATCTCAGGACGAGAATCACAGGATGCTGGCCCCAGACAGCTGAGATGCACATCAAAGAAATGACTTCAGTGAGCCCAGACTCTTGTATCCTCCCACACATAGAAAGCACTAAATTCCTTAACTTGAGATATCTGGTTTTCCTTAATCAATAGTAATTTTTCAAGTTCTGACTTGCCTGATCTTTGTTGAAGAAACTCTTATATAGCCTGGTTCCCTTTGCCTTTGCCTCTTTGGAGCCATCCCTCAAAGCTATGTGAGATGCTGCATCCCAGGTTTACATCCTCAGTTTTGTCCACCAAATAAAACATAATCCTCAACATTAAGATTGTGAATTTTTGGTGGCAGCCATCTGACTCGGCATCATGGCCACCCTCAGACCCCTCGTGAAGCCTAAGATCGTCAAGAAGAGGACCAAGAAGTTCATTAGGCATCAGTCAGATCGATATGTCAAAAACAAGTGGAACTGGCGGAAACCCAGAGGCATTGACAACAGGGTGCACAGAAGATTCAAGGGCCAGATCTTGATGCCCAACATCAGTTACGGGAGCAACAAGAAAACCAAGCACATGTTGCCAAGCGGCTTCCGGAAGTTCCTGGTCCACAACGTCAAGGAGCTTGAGGTGCTGCCGATGTGCAACAAATCTTACTGTGCTGAGATTGCTCACAACGTCTCTTCCAAGAACCGCAAGGCCATTGTGGAAAGAGCAGCCCAGCTGGCCATCAGGATCACCAATCCCAATGCCAGACTGCGCAGCGAGGAAAATGAATAGACAGCTCGTGTGCACATTTTGTTTGTAGTAATACAAGCATAAAACCCGAAAAAAAAAAAAAAAAAAAAGATTGTGAATTTTTAAGTCAACAGAGGAAACCCGTAGGTGTGGTATCAACAGAAATCCAAGGAAAAAAATATTTGATGGAGGGCTTGGTTCACAGGACCAAGGCTGCTGAGAGGTAAGTAAGATGAGAACTAAAGACCTTCCCAAGAATTCAGCAAAAGGGAGAGGTGTTTCCAGATGAGGGAGAAATAGAAGCCACACTGGAGTGGGTGGATCGGTCAGATGCAGGGAGGGTTAAGAGCTTGACTGGAGAGACTTCAGAAAATAGAACAAGAACTTCTGTACTCTCCTTCCCCTGTGGACACACTGACTCAAGAGCATCTCAGAGATCCATTCCCTTTGCGAGAAATCCAGAAATTAGCTGAGAGGCTTCTCCACCTAACCAGCCCCAATGGCACCAGTAGGAAAAGGGGCAATACCATCTCCCCAAGAGCACCCACTCCCAGACACAGACCAGTGAGAACAGGGAAAGAGTGGGACCAGCACCCCAGCTCACCCAGGTACCACCCCCCGGACAGGCTTCCAGCTCTCCAGTCTCAAGACCATGAAGGGGCTGGCAGACCCCATTCCCTGCAGACCAGAGAGAACCAAGCTGGGCCTGGGACTAAGGGCACTGGTGACACCCTTCCTGCCCCACTAATGCACAGTGTTGGGCTCTAAAAGCCCAGCTCCTCCCCATATCTGCACCCCCTGGAGTCCCACTGCACTCTGCACCATGGACAGCACGTGGAGATAACCCAAAGTCTATTGACAGATGAATGCATTTTTTAAGAAGCCAGTTTATGCATACAATGGAATATTGCTCAGCCCTGAAAAGGAAACTCTGCTGTATGCAACAACACAGATGGACTTGGAGGACATGATGCTAAGTGAGATAAGCCAAGGGAAGAAGAACAAAAACTGCAGGATTCCACTTATATGAAAAACTTTAAAAAGACACTCATGTAAACAAAGGAAAAGATGGGGGTTGGCTGGAGTGGGGTGGGAAACTGGAGTCACTCATCAACAAGTTTAAAATTTCAGTTAAGCAAGATGAGTAAGTTCTAGAAATCCCCTGTACAGCCACTGATAGTCAACCATGCTGTATTGGACACAAGAATTGGTGAGAAAGGGTAGATCTCATGTTAAGTGTCCTGGCCACAATGAATTTTTTTAATTAAAAAAAAAATTTCCAGTAACAACTTCCCCCAAAAGAAAATCCACACTTCATGTATACATATATTTTAACTGAGTTACTGATCAATTTAATAGAGAAAAAAGTCAGTCAATTATTAGTTTGCTTTTTTTTTTAAATCAAGTGGCTGATTATTAAAACTATTCCCATAGCTAATATTTGAAAACCAAATTGAAAGCCCTGGCTTCCTTCTAAGGAAAATCTGGACCATGAAGAGATAAAAACTGAACATTCGCAGGGCAAAACATCATTGAATATATTTCCTGAATACTTCAACTTCAAAAATTAATAAAATAAATCTACCTTTTTTAAACTCCCCCCAAAGAAGACTGACTACACTGATTCCAGAAAAGGAGAACAAGTGACTAGAAACAGGCATGGGTTTCAGAGACACATGGACATTTTTGTTCACTTTAGTCTGTGATGTAAAATCCAAGTATGTGATGAAAGATGCAGCTGAGTTGATAAACTTGAACAAATTAATTTCAATTTCAGATCCCCCCAAAAAACAGGAGTCAATGAAATCTACATCATGGTTTAGAGAATTAGCCTTGGCTGGATGAAGGGGAGCCCCTTCTCTGAAAGAGATGAAGGGAGAAGAGGACACAGGCAAGATCACATGCCTAGAGGAAGCTGAGTCAGACAGACGTCCTGTCCTGAAAAGCTTCATGATAGCAATCCAGAACAATTTTCTTGTTCACCTGCCAAGAATTAAGTTATCACACAAACACCTAGGAGATAAACGAAATACACTGAATTGTATTTTAAAACAAGTTTGAACATTAAAGGTAAACAAAACATCAGTGTAACTGATTTTGAAATTAACTCATTAGGAGTGTTGCCAAATGATTCACTAAGCACGATTATTATCAATTGGTCTGTAATTGTCTATATTTGTTAACACATTTTGGCGATGGGGGATGTTCTTTGAAAGTAAATTTTCAAAGAGTTGAGACTATTTCTCCCGCACAGAACTCAAACTTAAATAAAACTTCGATTCTGTATACACAGCATGGGTAGCATTCAATACATAATGAGCCAGCTGCAGCTAGGTATTTTCCTAAACCTTGGAAATGCACAAGCAAAACAACATACAAATACACTGCCCTCACAGAGCTCAATCCCTGACTCATGGAATAACTGTCACTGGATAAGAATCCCCAAATCTCCAGTTCCCAGTCCTAAAAGAATATCGTTCAGTGCTAAGGTTTGCATTTGATATGGTTTCAAATACCCACTATCCAGCCACATTTATGAAAAGGTAGTTATTGAAACGTTATGAAAAATATCTTCATTCCCAATTAATTTGCTTTGCCTATTTTCCCCGTGTATGACAATTGTGAGCTTTGCTCCAGCCTCCAGCTGGCAACTCAGATTCCAGCCCTGAGCCCAAGCATCCTGCAGTCCGCACCTGGGCTTCAGAACCCTCCTGGGCCTCCAGGTACAGCTCCTCTACCGCTCATTTCATGCTGCACTTTCTTCCTCTCTCTCCTGGGACCACATCTGAGTTGTAGGAAGGACTCAAACTTTCTTTCTCCTGACAAGTAGTAAACATAGTTCCACTCACAGCAGCCTCTTCTGTCTGTCCCTCTGCCTGCCACCCACGGTCACAGCCATGCCTTCACTTCCATGGGGTTCAGGGACCAGGTCGTCATGAGCCCCTCACTCGGGGGACACAGGTGACTCTGCCTCTGGAGTCACCCAGAGAAGGAAAAGCATTCTCTGCATCTGCTGAGGACCATGAGAACTGCCACAACACCTCCACAATCTCCTCCAAAGAGGCTCTCCCACTGGTCTTCTCCATTCTAACTCTGCTGGGCCGTGGATGCAGATGGCCGGCTGGAGGCCCCATGACCATGACTGCATCAGAGGTCTGTTTCCCAACTCTAGGAGGCAGGCATGTTTGTTCTTGGCCTTTGGAACCACACTAAAACTGACACAGAAAAAAAGCCTACTTCAAATTCCCGACATACTGAGCTACTTTTTAACTCCCCTCCTCCAGTTATTGCCAAAAGAAAATACAATTACAGATTACTTATATAAGTTACATAAGTAAATGTACTATTTACTTAATAACTAAACATAATTAATTAAAATGGCCCTTAATATCAAACAATCAATTATCACATATATTTTGGAGTCTGGCAGGACACAGTCTAAGGACAAAAGACTTTCAAATGTGACAGGTGACTATGAATTAATATAGGCAGATACTATTAATATATGAAATAAGCTATGCAGGCTCTTTAAAGTAGAAATTTAAGAATTTTCACATGAGGCAGGATTTCAGAATTATGAACATTATCAATTTGAATTTTAATAACTTGGCTTTTTAATACAAATTCTCTATTATACTTAATAATTGAATGAGCCATTGATCATTTTGACATAAAGAGCTAATGAAACTATTTCAGAAACTTTTAATTTCTGATATGAAGTGCTTAGAATAGCAAGTAAAAGAGAGTAGAGAATCATGTCTTAATCAATGCTATTCCTCCCCCTGGTCACTGTAAACATTTTTCTGCTATCCACAAGGAAGTCTTATTTTAATATTCCCATTCAAGTAGGTTTTCCTGTAAAATGTTACACACTTTTGAAAGGTTATTTGTGCAATATTGCTTAGAAATAGGCCTCCAAAGACAGACAGACAAATAAGTACAGAGAAAACAATCTGAAGTTTTGAAAACGAATCTTCTGGAACCCAGGGAAACGGAACGATGAACCACATCCATAATCCACTGCACGGCACATTCACCTAAAGCCTACACAGGTTTTATAGATCCTGTGTGCTTCTGTAACAGAGGCTTAGAAGAAATACAGCTATGTTCTGTCATCAGAAGATATTGACTCTTATAGCTATGTATGGTATTTCTATGTATGCAAAGTATTTTGCCTTGAATCTGCGTCTTAGTACAGAATAAATGGTAAGGTTAATAGGTGCACAGTGAAGATGTTCAATATGTAGAACATAGAAAAAACAGTACTGATGAACTTATGTCCAAAGTAAAAACAGAGACACAGACATAGAGGACAAACCTATGGATACCAAGGGTGAGGGGGAAAGAGTGGAATGAATTGGGAGTCTGTGATTGACATATATACACTACTATGTATAAAATAGATTATGAATGAAAACATACTATATAGCACAGGGAACTCTACCTGGTACTCTGCGGTGACCTAAATGGGAAGGAAATCCAAAAAAAGAGAGGATAGGGGCATCCATATGTATGGGATCGCTGGGCTTCCCAAGTGGCTCAGTGGTAAAGAATCCACCTGCCAAGCAGGAGATGTGGGTTTGATCCCTGGGTTGGAAGAATCCTTGGAGAAGGAAATGGCAACACACTCCAGTATTCTTGCCTATGAAATCTCATGGGCAGAGAAGTCTGGCCAGCTACAGCCCTTGAAGTTGCAAAAGAATCAGATACAACTTAGCGACTAAACAACAACATAGGTATCTATATAGTTGATCCACTTTTCTGTACAGTTGAAACTGACACAGCAGTGTAAAGCAACTAAACTCCTACTAAAAAAAAAAGAAAAGAAACTCCTATTTAAAATAAGAGAAAAAAGAGCAATTGAGTTAAATGATTCACTTTTTTAAAAATAAAATTAGAAACAGCAAGCCAGTTAAGAGTCATACAGAAACCATTTTCTATTTACATTAAGTTAGAAGTTTGCTTAAGGTGTGTGAAATCCCAGAATAGAATATTATAAATGCACTCAAAGTAATAATGATTGTACCTTTTATTTAGAGTTAACTTTAGGACTACTCCCATTTCATTGATAATTCAGGGCTGTCTAGACACACCTAATTTTGCTAAGCAAAAAGATGCATGATAATTCTAGGAATAACTTAAAGGGATTTGTCTTTATCTTGGATATTTTAATTACAGCTTCAAAGGTTAATTTTGCCTTTTTCATACAATGCTTATTTTTAACCAACTCAATCTATTTCAGTACTACTAAATTTCTGGTCACCAAGTCTGAGTGATGCTAAATATTATTTTAGTCTGAAAAATTTTGAATCCTCTGGAATCAAAAAAGCATAGACAAAGCTAACAAAGATGAATTATACTTCTGGTAATTACAAACAGTGTATGAACATTTTGCTCTGTATTTTGGTAAACATGTCTACATGTTTCTGCTGAGTATATATATATATAGGAATAGAATGCCTGAGTCATAGGGTGTATGGATTTTCAGTTTCATGAGACACTGCCAAATGGCTTATCAAATGGTGCTGCCTATGTGGACTTTCACCAACAGAGAATGAAATTGTACCTGTTCACACTCTCATGTATACCTCGTATTCCCCTTTCACTTCCACTTTAGCCACTCTGTTGAGTACATAATAGTGTCCCACTGTCATTTTAATCTGTATTTCCTTGATGAGTAATGAAGTTGATCATCTTTAAATATGCCTGTGGCCTTTTGGTTGCCATCATTTGGGCATATTCAATTATGCTGTCTGCCTTTTTCTTAATGATTTCTAAACGTTCCTTATATATTCTCCATAAAAGTCTTTATTAGGGTGTGTGTGTGTGTGTGTGTGTGTGTGTATGCGTGCACGCGCATGCATGTCTATCTATTTGGAAACAACACAAATGTCTACAAAGAGTAGAGAAAAATAAAGGACAGTGATTTCTATCATGAAATATTATGCAGCAATGAAAAATGGTTGAACCCTTGCTACATTTAACATTGTGGATCAATCTTACATATATTTACAGGATTATTCGATTTATCATATTTCAAAAATGGGCAGAAAATAAGCGGCTTCTAACTTGGCAATATTCTATTTCTAAATCCAGGTGCTGGTTACACGGTTACATGTGAAAAGATAAATGCACTTTTCTATATGCAAATTACACTTCAAAAATGTTTAAAAACAATAACACAAACAATTTTGTGCTTAATTATGTCTGCATACACTCACATAAACTGACACAAATACTTGCACACATACATATATGAAGAGAGAGTGTGCTGAGCAACTAAAAAACGATATCAGAATTAATGATTAGTTAAAAGTTTCTATTTTGTATTCTGTAAGAGGGACTAAAGGCATGTGCTATTGTTATTAAGAGATAAATTCTACTTTTCTGTCTCTGAAGAATTAGTCAATTCCTTGCAAGGAGAGCCGGAGAACCATGTGTTTTTACCCCATATCCTTTGTAGATTTGCTTTGTGAATCATATAAGTACATTCAGCAGAAAGAGGTCATTAATCACATGCCATTTTCCGACAATATCAATTCAGAATGCATTCTTATTTACAAAACACCACTGGTAACTGTACTTCAAACATTAAAGAATCTGACTGCGATTCAGGAGACCTGAGTTTGATCCCTAGGTCAAGAAGATTCCCTGAAAAAGGGAACAGCTACCCACTCCAGTATTCTTGCCTGGAGAATTCCATGGGCAGAGGAGCCTGGTGGGTTAGCGTCCATGGGGTCACAAACAGTCAGGCAAGACTGAGTGTCTCACACATTGGTAACTAACATCCAGACTGAATACCACTCATCAACAAAGAGCTAGTTTTCATGTGATGGAATGCACATCGATGAACAGGAAGATTCTGAGACTGTGGGCTCAAAGTCACATTCTCTTACTTACAAAGAAAGCATTCCTTGTTATTTACAAAGAACCTCAATGAGTTTTAAGCCTTAGGAAAAACCTACAATAAACCTAATATATGTTTCTTAAAAATATACAAGATAAAGTGTTCTTACTGGTGAGGGCAACAACTAAAAAAAAAAAAAAAAAAACACAAACATGGTGGTAAGGAAGCTCATGAAAAGACTTGGACTGGAAATCAGAAGTCTATGTTCCCCTCTGGCTCCTGGCCAGGGCTATGCCCTTGGCAAAAACATCTTACCTCCTGGGACCCCAGCATTCTTATCTCCTAGATAAACAGGATAAACTATGACATGTACCCAATGACCAAAAAATGAGCCACAATACCCACCAGAGAGTTACTGGAATATCACTGACTAATCTTATGACCTTAAGAAACACATGCCACAAGTTGCTCATGTGTCTAAGGGAGGGTGCCACGGCCTGTTGCATAAACTCAGCTGAGAATGTGCCCAGCTCTGAGTCTCACTCATAGCTCACAGCGCTGGCCTGGCATAGAAAGGTGGGACACGTGGTGTACTCACCCCAGTCCTAAAATCCTGACTCTTAGGAGAATATGTGCAATAAGGTGAAACAGGTATTGTTTAGCTGTAAAATTAGGTTTTCTGTCTGCAAAAATTAGCTTAAGTCACAATAGGAGAATAAGAGCTAGAATCATATAAAATATGCAAAACCCCTTTGAGCTCTTTCAAGGAAACTCAATACCACAAACACAGGCAGTCCACTTTATAGAATGTTTAGGGTTCAAAAGATAATGTCATACAGAATGTCAAATTATATTATCAGATAAACACTGTAAATCAGTTCATCATTTCTATTTTACAGATAAGAGAATGGAGCACAGGCAGGGCAAAAGAAAGGTCACAAGTGTATTAAGTGATCCATCCCAGAATAGTCCCTTCATACTCAAGACAACATTGTTCCCAACTATTAAGCCTCCAGGGCAAACTTCTCTTACAGTGACCATGAAAAATTCATTAATTCTTTTGGCAGTTCTTTCATTTTACAGATCAGGACTACTCAGGTCCAGAGTGACTTATCTGAGGACACAAAGAAAGTTAGTGACAGAGTGAACTAGAACCCCATTTTTCTGAATTTCAATCCCATTCTTCCTCTTCTGTATCAATTCAACTAATTCCACATTAATATCTGTCCACATTAATAATATGCATATTAATATCCACATTAATAAAGATGAGATGATCAAGGTGAACATCTGGGACAGAATGGAAGGTGCTTAAGCCCTTTCTCATGAAAGGCTAGGCGCAGAGCTAAGGATGGTTGAGAGTGGAGCTAGCTTGATACATTAACTCTGAGGTTCAGAGAAAGTTACAAATAATTAACTGGAACTCACAAGAGTAACTACACCTGGATATAAGGATGTGTGCATAACCCACAGATACACGTAGAACTTAGGGGGAAAGTGCTAAGAAGATAAAAGGACCAAGGATGAACCTCTAGCAGCACTGAGTATATGGACATATGGAAAAATCCACTATTTCTGGACAGACATAAAGGAATAGCCAGAGAAGATGTTTAACCAGGGGTAGTTAGAGCAGAAGCACGCTAGAAGGCAAATTGGGGCTGGTGGGGGACATGGTCGTTTCAGGACACAGAAGACAAACATTAGTCCTTGTCAAGTATTATAAGGTCTCAGAAGAAATTTAGCAGATTTTCTTTAAAGGGACAAAATGAATATCTTCATCAAAAAACAAAATGACTGGACTTCCCTGGTGGTCCGGTGGCTGAGAATCCTCCTGCCAATGTAGGGGACATGGGTTTGATCCCTAGTCCGGGAAGATTCTACATGCCATGAGGCAATAAGCCCGTGTATCACAACTACTGAGCCCGTGCCCTAGAGCCCATGTTCTGCAACAAGTCACCGCAGTGAGAAACCTAAGCACTTAAACTAGATTAGTCCCTGCTCCCTGTAATTAGAGAAAGCTCACACACAGCAACAAATAAGTAAATAATGAATAAATAAATTAAGGAAAAAACAGAGTGGTGACAGGAGTCAATGTGAATAGGAGAATTAATGAGGTTGTACTACATCCTTTGTTACAACAGTAAGGTCTCACTTTTGTAATTTAAAGAAATTCAAGTAAAAAAAGGAAAAATAGTGAATTAGAACTGAGAATGATCTCAGTGATCCCCCTTCATGGATCACTGCTTTGTTGTGGCTAAGGGGCTTGTGTAATTTGATGAAGCTACGAGGCATGCCGTGTAGGGCTAACCAAGATAGATGGGTCATAGCAGAGAGTTCTGACAAAACGTGATCCACTGGAGTAGGGAAGGGCAAACCACCCCAGTGTACTAACCATGAGAACCTCATGACGTATGAAAGGACAAAGATATGACACTGAAAGATGAGTCCCCCAGGTTGGAAGGTGTCCAATATACTACTTGGGAAGAATGGAGGAGAACTACGAATAGCCTCAGAAAGAATGAAGTGGCTGGGCCAAAGTGGAAACGATGCTCAGTTGAGAATGTCTGGTGATGAAAGTAAAATCTGATGCTGCAAAGAACAGTATTGTATATGAACCTAGAATGTTAGGTCACTGAATCAAGGTACATTGGATGTGGTCAAGCAGGAGATGGTAAGAATAAATCAAAATCTTGGGAATCAATGAACAAAAATGGATGGGATTGGACCAACTTAATTCAGATGACCACTATATCTACTACTGTGGGCAAGAATCCCATAAAAGAAATGGAGTAGCTCTCATAATCAACAAAAGAGTCTGAAATGCAGTACTTGGGTGCAACCTCAAAAATAACAGAATGATCACAGTTTGTTTCCAAGGCAAGCCATTCAACATTGCAGAAAGTCAAGTCTATGTCCCTATTACTGATGCCAAAGAAGCTGAACTACATCAGTTCTATGAAGACCTAGAAGACCTCCTAGAACTAACACCAAAAAAAGATGTTCTATTCACCACTGGGGATTGGAGTGCAAAAGTAGGAACTCAAGAGATACCTGGAGTAATAGACAAGTTTGGCCTTGGAGAACAAAATAAATCAGGGCAAAGGCTAACTGAATTCTGCCAAGAGAAGCCATTGGTCATAGCAAATACTGCTTTTCAACAACACAAGAGACAACTTTACACGTGGACATCACCAAATGGTCAATACCGAAATCAAATTGATTACATTCTTTGTAGCCAAAGATGGAAAAGCTATATATAATCAGCAAAAACAAGACCTGGAGCTGACTGTGGCTCAGATCATCAGCTTCTCATAGCAAAATTCAGGCTTAAACTAAAGAAAGTGGGGAAAACCACTAGGCCAGCCAGATACAACTTAAGTCAAATCCCCTAAGAATATGAAGTGGAGGTAATGACTAGATTCAAGGGATTAGAACTTGGAAAAAATGTGCCTGAAGAACTATGGACGGATGTCTGTAATACTGTACAGGAGGTGGTGAACAAAACCATCCCCCAAAATAAGAAAAGCAAGAAGGCAAAGTGGTTATCTAAGGAGACCTTGCAAATAGCTAAAGAAAGAAGAAAAGTGAAAAGCAAGTGGGAGAAGGAAAGGTATGTCCAACTAAATGCAGATTTCCAAAGAACAGCACAGAGAGGCAGAAGGCCTTCTTCAATGAACAGTGTATAAAACCAGAAGGAAACAACAGAAGGGGAAAGACTAGAGATCTCTTCAGGAAAACTGGAAAGATCAAGGGAACATTTTGTCCAAAGATGGGCACAATAAAGGACATAAATGGTAAAAGACCTAGTAGACGCTGAAGAGATCAAGAAGAGATGGAAAGAACACATGGAAGAACTGTATAAAAAAGATCTAGATGAACCAGATGACTAAAATGTTGTGGTCAGTCACCCAGAGCCAGACATTCTGAAGAGTGAAGTCAAGTGGGTCTTAGGAAGCACTGCTGTTAATAAAGCTAGTGGATGTGATGGAATTCCAGTAGAACTACTCAAAACCCTAAGTGATAATGCCATCAAGGTGTTGCATTCAATATGTCAGCAAATCTGGAAGACCCAGCAGTGGCCACAGTACTGGAAAAGGTCAGTCCTCATCCCAATTCCCAAGAAGGGTAGTACTAAAGAATGTGCTAACCATCCGACAATCTCACTCATCTCCAATGTTAGTAAGGTCATGCTTAAAATCTTGCATGGTAGGCTCCAGCACTATGGGAACCAGGAACTTCCAGATGTCCAAGCTGGATTTAGAAAAGGAAGAGGAACCAGAGATCAAATTGCTAGCATTCGCTAGATCATAGAGAAAGCTAGAGAATTAAAAATAAAAAAATCAACCTGTTTCATCGACTATGCCAAAGCCTTTGACTGTGTGGATCATAATAAACTGTGGAAAACTCTTAAAGAGATGGGAATACCAGACCATCTTACCCGTCTCCTGAGAAACCTGTATGTGGGTCAAGAGGCAACAGTTAGAACCCTGTATGGAACAACTGATTGGTTCAAGATTCAGAAAGGAGTACAACGGGGCTGTCTGTTATCACCCTGTTTGTTTAATCTATATGCTGAGCAGATCATGAGAAATGCCAGGCTGGATGAGTTACAAGCTGGAATCAAGATAGGTGGGAGAAACGTCAACAACCTCAGATATGCAGATGATACCACTCTAATAGCAGAAGGTGAAGAGGACCTAAAGTGCCTCGTGATGAGGGTGAAGGAGGACAGTGAACGAGCTGGCTTAAGACTAAATATTAAAAAAGCTAAGATTATGGCACCTGGCCCTATTCAGTTCAGTTCAGTTCAGTTCAGTCACTCAGTCGTGTCCGACTCTTTGCGACCCCATGAATCGCAGCATGCCAGGCCTCCCTGTCTATCACCAACTCCCGGAGTTTACTCAAATTCACGTCCATCGAGTTGGTGATGCCATCCAGCCATCTCATCCTCTGTCGTCCCCTTCTCCTCCTGCCCCCAATCCCTCCCAGCATCAGGGTCCTTTCCAATGAGTCAACTCTTCGCATCAGGTGGCCAAAGTACTGGAGTTTCAGCTTCAGCATCAGTCCTTCCAATGAACACCCAGGACTGATCTCCTTTAGGATGGAATGGTTGGATCTCCTTGCAGTCCAAGGGACTCTCAAGAGTCTTCTCCAACACCACACTTCAAAAGCATCAATTTTTCAGCACTCAGCTTTCCTCACAGTCCAACTCACACATCCATACATGACCACTGGAAAAACCATAGCCTTGACCAGACGGACCTTTGTTGGCAAAGTAATGTCTCTTCTTTTTAATATGTTGTCTAGGTTGGTCATAACTTTCCTTCCAAGGAGTAAGCGTCTTTTAATTTCATGGCTGCAATCACTGTCTGTAGTGATTTTGGAGCCCAAAAAAATAAAGTCTGACACTGTTTCCCCTGTTTCCCCATCTATTTGCCATGAAGTGATGGGACCGGATGACATGATCTTAATTTTCTGAATGTTGAGCTTTAAGCCAATTTTTTCACTGTCCTCTTTCACTTTCATCAAGAGGCTTTTTAGTTCATCTTCACTTTCTGCCATAATGGTGGTGCCATCTCCATATCTGAGGTTATTGATATTTCTGCCAGCAATCTTGATTCCAGCTTGTGCTTCTTCCAGCCCAGCATTTCTCATGATGTACTCTACTCTGCATAGAAGTTAAATAAGCAGGATGACAATATACAGCCTTGACATACTCCTTTTCCTATTTGGAACCAGTGTGTTGGTCCATGTCCAGTTCTAACTGTTGCTTCCTGACCTGCATACAGGTCTCTCAAGAGGCAGGTCAGGTGGTTTGGCCTGGCCCCATTACTTCATGGCAAATAGAAAGATGAAAGGTAGACATAGTAACAGATTTCCTCTTCTTGGGTTCTAAAATTATTGCAGATGGTGACTGTAGCCATGAAATCAGAAGACAATTACTTCTTGGCAGGAAAGCTATGACAAACCTAGACAATGTGTTGAAAAGCAGAGACTTTACTCTGCCAACAATGATCCATATAGTCAAGGCTATGGTCTTCCCAATGGTCACATATGGTTGTGAGAGCTGAATCATAAAGAAGGCAGAATGCCAAAGTATTGGTGCCTTCGAACTGTGGTGCTGGAGAAGAGTCATGAGAGTCCCTTGGACAGCAAGGAGATCAAACCAGTTAATCTTAAGGGAAATCAACCCTGAACACTCATTGGAAGGACTGATGCTAAAGCTGAAGCTCCAGTATTTTGATCACCTAATGCAAATAACTGACTGATTGGAAAAGTCCCTCATGCTGGGAAAGATTGAGGGCAGAAGGAGAAGAGGGCATCAGAGCATGAGATGGCTGGGTGGCATCACTGATGCAATGGACATGAACTTGGGCAAACTTTGGGAGATGGTGAGGGACAGAGAGGCCTGGCGTGCTGCAGTCCATGGGGTCGCAGAGAGCTGGATGTAACTGGGCAACTGAACAACAGAGCTGAGAAAGTAGAGGCTGCTGTGGGCTGTCAGTTTAAGAAGTGTGACAGTGAGCACAGGAGAAGAAACAACGCTGATGAAACAGGAATAGAAAAACTAAGCACTTTTAATATTTTAAATGGACAGTGAATCGGGACCTACTTTGTAGCACAAGTAGCTCTGCTCAGTGTTACGTGGTAGCCTGGACAGGAAGGGAGTTTAGGGGGAGAATGGACACATGGACATGTATGACTAAGTCCCTTTGCTTTTCATCTGAAAATATCATGATGTTGTTAACTGGCTATACCCAAACAAAAATTAAAAGCTAAAAAAAAAACAAAACTACACACTTTTTCAGGTAGCGAGACTTCAGCATATTTTTAAGCCCTTGGAAAAAGGAGCCATAGAAGAGAAGATGATGCATGCTAGAGACGAGTGCGGTGATGGGGAAGTCTCAGAGCGGTGGGGGATGGAATCCAAGACTCTTCCTCTAGGTCAGGAGACAAGGAGAAGAGAAAGGACGATGCCATAGGCAACTTTGGAGGGACGAAGGAGGGGTCTGGGGAGCAACTGTCCAGTGACTTCTATTTTTTTTTTTCCTTTAAAGTTGAAGTTCACACTGTAGGCAAAGGCTGAAAGTGGTGTTGATTGAGGACTGAAACCGCTGTTAGGAAAAGAGAACAGTGGAGCCATGAACAGCCAAGTCAATGTGGAGGCCCCGCAATGAAGACCCAGCCAAGGCGAGATCAACACACAAAACAAATCAACGGAGATTCCAAGCAACATCTGTAAAACGAAATAAAAATATTATAGACGTTCCAATCAAATAAATTTGGAACTTCTAGGAGATATCAAAGAGTGTTGCAATAAGACCTTGGGGATGTCTCAGCCGTAAGGTCCATGTTGTAACTCAGTACTGAACAGTGAGGCACAGAAGGGTGCAAATCCACTCATTAAAGGTGGGCCTATTCTATTTGGTTACTCTCAGGCTCAGAGGCCTAAACTTCCCTGAATCCCGAATCGTCATGAATTCCTACCACTGTCTTCTCATAGGAGGACTAACACAGGTCAGATATTTCACATTTTCTAACAGAGTCTATTAGTGATTTAATCAGTGTTTTGCTATTATTCCAATCAGAGCTCTGAGAAATGTAATTTCCTATTTACATCATTTCTCAGAGGAGCTATTTGTATGTACATAAATTTGAATAATTTGCTTTATGAATTCTATGTGTAAATTTCCATAAAATGTCGGGGCCAAAGGAACTCATTTATGAAGAGTTCTCTGTTCTCAGGAGAACAGCAGTGATGTGCCTTTTTCAGGTAGGAGCATAAGGAGAATACAGGAGGCCTATGCAAAGCTACGGCATCCTTTACTGCATTACAGAACGTATTCACCTCCAAGAGAAAACGAAAAAGCAAACACAAGACATAAGTTTGTAAGTCAAATTCCACAATCTGATAATTATAACTTGTAAAGGACTATAGAGTTAAGAACGGTGACAATTCACCTTGGACACATGTCATTCTTCAATTTGGGAGGACAGTTACATACCTACATTTTGCTAAATCAAATCTGCAATCATATCCCTTAGTAATTAACTTGCTTAAGAAATAGAATTTTGCATATTCTCCTTCCATTGTTTAGGCTTGACTGGTTCTAAATCAGAAAACAGAAAGATTGTGATGAAAAAATAAAATAGCCCTGAATATTAAGGTACCAAAACAACCATAAATAAAACTGGATTGTATCATAATAGACAGAGTTGGAATAAATAAATGAAACGAGGAGACTACTAAGATGAAATTTTTCATCATGCAATGAGAAAATTGAGAACAAGATAAATGACTTACTGAAAATTATAAAGCCTATCAGCAACAGTTCTGAGATACAGCAGTGCTCTTTCCAATTACAGTGCTTTTTCCATCAAGATTAAGCAGAAATACAGAGGGAATTTTAAATAGCACATGTTCAAAGTTGATCTCTAAATATGGCCCCAGGGAGCCACTGAATCAATTTATGATTAATTTGTGATTTTTCTATATACTTAGTTACCTGTTTGATTCCATTTGATTAAGTATTAATACAAACAGAGCTCAAATACAAAGAACTCTGAAGTACGCAGAATATGAAACTATATATATATATAAAATTTCATATGAAACTATATATATATAGTTTCATATTCATATCTATATTCTATATATGAAACTATATAGAGGAACTGTATTTATATATACACATACACTTTCATAAAATATATATGTATTTCATAAAGTATATATATATATACATTTCTATATATATATTCTGCCTAAATCAAAATTCTTTACATAAGAGCTTCATTTACACTAAGTGAAAAGTGTATATGCTATAATGAAAGTGGAGAGAGTGCACCATCTCAAGTATTTGTAATTTTAGCTAAAGAGTTAATATAATATAAACATTTCAATCAGAAAATAAAAGGTATCATAGAAAGAGTAATAATATTAAATCTAATCAAGTGTCAAAACATACAAGATGAACAAAAAGGATTCTAAGAGATCAAGAAGTTTAATTTCGGTTTTAATCATAAAGTCTAATCAAACTTCCCAGTGATGCTTGGTCTGGGTGTGGTCCCTAGCCAAGCATGTCCATCACTCTGGTGACAAAGAACCTCCCAAGAAAATTCATTTTTTCTTTGGATAGTTATATCCTAAACTGTAAACTATGAAATTGAAATGTCTTCTTCTATGCTTCTCTCTGGTCTGGTTCTGTAAGTTGAGGTCTAAATACAAACTCCTCATCTATTCTTAAAGAAAACAACTCAGAGTACAATCAACCAAACCACAGACTTTCATGTTCCAGCAAACCCTGATCATGATTCTTGGAAGAAATTCTCATGTAAATCCAACTCTCATAAACAGCCAGAATTCCACACAAGTTTCCAGTTATGATATACACACCAGGAAATTAACACGCTTTTCTGTCTAAACACTATATTTCTATCAAGGTCCAAGAACTCAATTTATTAACAACCTCAGCATGCTATGAATTTGTATTAATATTTTTCTCAATGGAAATTTCTAATCATTTTACAAGTTTCATAAGGCAAGGTAAAATGATGAACTTATTTACAAAACAGAAACTCACTCATAGACATAGAAAACAAACATGGTTACCCAGGGGAAAGGTAGGAGGAGAGATAAATTGGGAGTTTGATATTAACAAATACAACTATATATAAAATAAACAAGGACCTCATGTATAGCACAGAGAACTAGACTCAATATTCTGTAGCAATCTAAATGGGAAAATAATGTGAAAAGGAATATATTATATATATGTGTGTATATATTTATATATACACATGACTTTCCTGGTGCTTCAGACAGTAAAAGCATCTGCCTACAATGCAGGAGTCCCAATACATACACATACATATGTCTAAGTCACTTTGCTGTACACCTAAAACTAATACAACATTGTTAATCAACTATACTCCAATATAAAACAATTTTTTTAATTTCATAAAGCAAGCTAATATCTGAGATGTGCCTGGAAGGACTGCATAGATTAAGCAGGAAGTTGTCACCCTAACCAAAAGCCTGTCTAAGCATAAGTGGCAGACTGGCATAAAGACTGACTGGCCTTTCTGAGATAAGAAAGTAGTTTTATACTAAGTTCTGCCTGTAAATCAGAGAGGCCTCTGAAAGTCATAGTGAAGAGTCTGACCTGGATCCATGAAGGAATAAGACAACATTGTGGGTCTGGAACATAAGATTAACAAGATGAAAATGGAAACAATATATAAGGTGAATAATAATGAGCAGAGAAAAATACAGTAAATAAGTACAAAGCGATTGCATCAGATATGTTGAACATGATGGTAAGCACAGATGCAATGAATAGCACAGATATAGGAGATCACTTTAAGAGAAAACAGGTTCCATTTAAGTTTCATGCCCAAATAACTAAAATAATGAAGAAGCTCATTTTAAAACCTAGGGAATTATTTGTAAAAGGAAGATCATTAACTCAACTGACTGCAAAATAATAGCACGCCATTAAATTAGAACTGCTCAATAGCAAGTAAGAAAACACATAACTGCCCATCGATGAAAATTTGTTCTACTTCGTTACAGTGATAATAATATAGGCAATTTCCAATTGCATCCATTGTACAGGCTCTCCGTATTCTTTATAAATCAGCATTTCATTTTTCTTGCCAATGTATTTATCTTGAACATTCCTATTAGGTAGTTATAAAATGGAACTAAACAAAAATCAACCCATTTTATTAATAGAATCAATTACTATTAATGAATAGTAGGCAAGAAAATCAGAATAGGAAGAAAACGGCTAACATTATTTAGAAAACACATGATGGCTTTAATTATTCACAATAACCCAACCCTCCTTACTACACAGAACGGATGTACACAGATGCTATCATTAAATGGTACGATAGCTCTCTCAAGGAGACAAAAAAATTCTCGAACACATTTATACACACACAACTTTCTCAGATTGTGAACTAGTAAAAAAAAAAAAAGTCGTATTGTTTCCCATTACACACAGAGAGAACCATAAATCTTTATGCCATGATTTTAAAGCTACAGTGCCAACAGTTTGAGGGATTCCCAGGTGGCTCAGTGGTAAATAATCTGCCTGCTAATGTAGGAGACATAGGAGATATGGGTTCAACCCCTAGGTCAGGAAGATCCCCTGGAGGAGGAAATGGTAACCCACTCCAGTATTCCTGCCTGGAGAATCCCAAGGACAGAGGAGCCTAGTGGGCTACAGTCCATAGATTTGCAAAGAGTAGGAGATGACTAAGCATGCATGCACCAACAATAAAATAAATACATGCAAACACGATCACACACTCAGAAATAACAGCAGCCCACATCAAGTATCAATTAAGGGCTTCTTATATTGCTTCTTCACACCTAAGATCGAAGCACAGGCCCAAAATGGGAGAAGTGAAAGTCGTTCAGTTGTGTCCGACTCTTTGTGATCCCATAGACTATACAGTCCATGGAATTCTCCAGGCCAGAATACTGGGGTGGGTAACCTTTCCCTTCTCCAGGGGATCTTCCCAACTCAGGGATCGAACGGAGGTCTCCTACACCACAGGCGGGTTCTTTACCAGCTGAGCCACAAGGGAAACCCAACAATACTGGAGTCGGTAGCCTATCCCTTCTCCAGAGGATCTTCCAGACCCAGGAATCAAACCAGGGTCTCCTGCATTGCAGGTGGATTCTTTATCAACCAAGCTATCAGGGAAGCCCAAGAAAGGAGATTTCAAATGTAGCTTGCAAGCATATTAGTTACACCTATTGTGAGCGAGTAGGTGAAATTCAAACAGTCCCTCACGAACAGTAGAAGGTTCCCTAACTCAGTGATGCCAAAAAAAGTAGTATGTACCAAGAGGTTATGATCTGGCCAAATTCAGTATTAAAAAGTGTTATTATGTCTGCCATGAGCACAAATAAACATGACAAATCATGTTTTGGTTTTGGTTGTGATAGTTCTATTTTGTTTTGTTTTTGCTTATTCAATCAAGAATTCTGAAAGTATATTTTAGAAAGTTCTGGTTTCATATACAATAGAGATATAAATACAAATCTATAAATCTATGTCTCCTTCATTTCAGTTATGGCAGGCATTCATTAGATAATTTATATTTGTCATCTTTCAATCACTATTTCTTGAAATTAATAGTAGTTTAACACATTTATTCCAGAAAAGAGAAGATTGTGTGGTTTTACGTGTAACTCTATGGCTGATTCATATCAATGTATGACAAAACCCACTGAAAAAAAAAAATAATAAAAGATACTCAAAAAAAAATCTGATTACTCATGAAATTTCAAGAAGAAATGCTACCACTGAAAGTTGTTAAGCCCTTATTATTAGACCAAGATATATTTATTTCATATGGTAGAGCTTTCCAAGACAATGCACCAAAAATAGCAGCTGATCTATTTAAGTCTGGATGGAGATAAAATTTTTAAAAGATGATTCTGTATCATTCTACTATTAGATAGTCATAAGGCTATCATCACATATAATATATTAGAATCAAAGAATCTTTAAAATTTCACAAACTGAAATGTCCATAAATACTGCCATCTGGCCTAACCACTTATTCAATGCTCAAACTTGCTACAAAATAGGCCGCCAAGCAATTATCCCCCATGGCTGAGTGCTTGGAGTGACTGGGAACTCCACTATCTCCCTGCCTAGGCAATTATATCTGGCAGACTGCTATTAGAAAATTCTTCGTGATTTGGAGCCAAAAATATCTCTCCTCGTGTCTTCTACTCATTAGTCCTTGTTTTAACTATCGGTGCCAAGCAGCAAAGACTTTCTCATCTAAATCACAATTTTTCAAAAAATTGAAGACAACTGTCAAATACCTCAGTTCTTTTAGCTCTTCCAAATATGACATTATGGTAATTACCTCAACTATTCTTATTTCTCTCCCCTGAAAGTACCAACTAGCACAGTACAGAAATCTCTGTAAAACTTGCTCTAAATAACTGAATTCTTTTAAGTGAAGTAATATGTTTCACAGAATTAGTAAAATATTAACACTGATTTCTTTCTTAAGTAACTAAATATAGTTATATATAGCTGAGAAAGATATGGAAAGATAAAGTATATAGTTACTTATCTGTATCATGTATATTCTAATATACTATTCTACTCTATTATACTATATTATGTTACATAATGCTTCATCTGTATCATGGTTGTAATGTTAATATACTGGTTACAATACTAATATATTATAAATAGGGCTTCCCTGGTAGCTCAAGTGGGAAAGAATTTACCTGCAATGCAGGAGATTCTGGTTCAATTCCAGAGTCAGGAAGATCCCCTAGAGAAGGGAACAGCTATCCACTCCAGTATTCTGGCCTTGCAGTCCATAGGGTCACAAAGAGTCAGACACAACAGAGCAACTTTCACTCTCTTTTTTTTTAAACCATATTAATAGTATCTAACATTTTTTCCATTTGCTCTCTACCAAGCTATGCTTTCCCCATTCTATATACTTGGACACATGTTTTCTGCAGTCAAATGCTCTACCACTGAGCTATATCCCCAGACACATGTTTTCTGAACCAAAGTGCAGTTTATACTTCAATTTTGTTAGATTCAGCCCCTCACTCTGGCTGTTCAAGACCATATTGACTCCTAATTCTATCTCACGTATCCACCATCTATTTCATTTGAGTGTTTCCTTTGTACAATCTTAGTCATTGGTAAGATGTTTAACACGACAAGGCCAAGCTTTCATCAGGAAACATCATGCAGGTTGAAACTCTGTACTAGCTACCTAGCTGTTAACTAATTTTCCCTATACTCAGACTGTATGTCTAAATATTGTCCACAGAGACCTATAAATTATTTTCCAGCACTGTAACAAAATCTAGATACAATGACATAAGTCATTCAAAGATCTGATGTTTGTATTCATTTTTTAAACAAATGTTTGTTCCATGTACATTTTGTACCTGGCATTATGTTGATCTCTCGTGACTAAGTCAGTAAGATGCTGCCCTCAAGGAGCTTACAGTCTAGTGGGCAAAGCAGGCAATTACAGGTGATATCATCAGATAGCCTTATAAATGGGACAGGCAATTAGGCAACCACAAAAGAACAGAGTGTGATTATAGAAATCAGATTGTTAGGCTTAGGAAAGGTTTCCCAGAGCAAGCAGCAAAGTTTGTGTTGATTTGAGTTTGAGGTCATTATAGAACAGTCAGATTGAAATGTTGGATGTGTGGGTGTGGTGCTCTCTAGACATATCTGGGCCGGACATACAGATGTAGAAGTCAACAGTGAAAACGTAATATTTGCAGCTGTGGACTTGAATAAGAACACTGAGACAGAAGTCAATGAAAGAAGGAAACCTCTGGCATTTTGGCAAAATGGAAGAACGTTTCAGAGGTCTGAAACATCAAGTGTGTATGAGACTTGAGTACGGGTGTGGGCTGGATGGGGAGATAGAGCTGGGGGAGTCAGAGGCCAGTTCAGCAGGAGTTCTGTGCTAAGAAATGAGAACCTTTTCCAGAAGGCTATAGGATCCCTAAAAGGGCTCTAAGCATTAGAATGACTTTAGTAGACTGAAGAAAATACACTCCACGATTGATGTGGGGTAGGAATTGATGGAGGACAAGAAGCAAGGAGACTAATACAGGCAAACAGGTGAGAGGAGGAGAGAAATCAGGGTCATGATAGGGATGGGAGTGACTGACACGCTCCTAACATTGTGCAGACTCTGACCCTGGAGTCTGGGTGACTGACGACTGGATTTGAGGAGCTAAGGTAGACAGAGGGTCCCAGGTAATCTTAAGGATCTGAGCTTGGATGGAAAAGAATGCAAATGGAAACATCACTTTGGGAGAGGGTGGGGAGAGTTTCAATACTTGGTTTTTATCACTTTAAATTGAGTTTTAAGATCAATCCGGGATAACCAGGTACTAATAGAAAAGTTGGATGTATGAGTATGGTATGAGCTAAGAGAGGTCTGAGCTCAAATCAGAGCCTGAGGAGTTAATAGTGAATGGATGGAGTTACAGTCAGAGATTTGGACACAACCAGTGAGGCAGAATGTATAGGAAATAAGAAGACCAAGAGATTAAGATCTATGTAAAATTCAACCTGTAAAAGAGAAAGCTAAACAGTGTCCAAGGACTTAATCTAAAACATATTTTCTAATTTTATTTTATATTTATTAATAGATACTGAATTTCTGAAAATTTTTAACTCAAATTTATTAGGTAGTTGGTCAACCTGGTACTGCTGCTTTCATTACCTACCATAAAAAAATGAATAATGGCATAAATTTATGATTGTCAAGCTTCTCAAAACAATCTAGGTTAAAAAAATAATAAAAAGCCACGAGAAGTTTATCATAAATTCAAGCTTCAAGCTGACCTAGAATATGAAGGGCCCTAAGTTCTTTATTTTTTCTACATTTAAAAACAATTTCCCCCTTATTTCTAATCTTTGGAGGGAAATGTTAGAAGAGTAAAATAGGAAGTGTTTGCTCATGTTTGCTACACGTACATAACACATTAACTGCATATATCCATCCAACTCCATTACTCAACTATATCCCCCAAAAGTTTAAATAAATCAAAATATCACTGGGCAAATTTCACCATATTGAAGAGTATACAGTAGTCCACTTAACTTTTTGGTTTTGTGATCTCAAATACTCCTCTTAGTTAAGATAATTAATGCTTGATCAACTTATACAAGATGGGCAAACTGAACCATACGAGATACAAATAACTTGCATAGTCTTTATCAGCCCATTATTATAACTGAGATTCCCAATCTGAATGTTCAAAGAAATTTAACATAGTGGATCCAATAATAGCCAGAAAAAAAACCTTAGTCTTCAGAGGTTTAGTGATCACTTAAAATCAAAATTCTTTATAAAATGCTCAAAGAAAAACTATATCAATCTAACTCTCCAAAGTACACCTACTTTTTAATAAGATGGATTTGGGGTAGCATCGCTATGGCAGCTGTTAATAAAGCTTTATTTAGTCTCGTTATTATTACACAAAAGTAAGCAATATAATCAAAATTTGATAAAATTTGATCGCCTACTGTGGTTGAGATAGATTTCTCAACATATCTAAAATACTGTGATACGGGCTCACCAGGTATATATTGGGCCTTCCACTTAGAGATTACTATATGTGCCAAAGAGAACCTTCAGCGTTTCACTCTTTATCTATCAGATTTAACTTTAGAAATCTGTCTTAACTGTAGAAGCATACACCCTAAGCATATACAGTCAGTTTATGTGTGTGTGTTCAGTCGTTCAGTCTTGTCCAACTCTGCAACCCTAAGGACTGTAGCCCGCCAGGCTGCCCTATCCATGGAATTCTCCAGGAAGAATACTGGAGTGGGTAGCCATTCCCTTTTCCAGGGATCTTCCCAACCCAGAGACCGAACCTGGGTCTCCTGTACCGCAGGCAAATTCTTTACCATCTGAGCCACCAGGGAAGCCCTAGGCAATAGAGTAATTCTGGGAAGGGGTAAGTGTGAAAGTTGTTCAATTGTGTCCGACTCTTTGCAACCCCATGAATTGCAGCCCGCCAGGCTCCTCTGTCCATGGGATTCTCCAGGCCAGAATACTGGAGTGGGTAGCCATTCCCTTCTCCAGGGGATCTTCCCGACCTAGGAATCAAACAGGGTCTCCTTCATTGCAGGCAGATTCTTTACCACCTATGCGTTCAGGATGCCCTCTAAAAGATCTTATAAGATACACAACAGTTATAAGGCTTGCAGTTGCCATATTCAGAACTCTGGTTCATGACATTTGATGGGTGGCCTGGGTTGGGGAGGGGCAGGGAGACAGGATTCCTATCAGCTTCCTCCGTGATCACAGATGGCTTGACTGCATAAACAGAATCACCAGGACTATAAAACAAATGCAACAGTTCATGTCAATATGCTATGATTTATCAAATAAAAGGTTAATATAAACAAGATCCAAAACAAGACAAGGTGTCCTTTTGCTTGAGAAGAGTAAGGCCTGACCATGTCCAGTTCCCTAAAATGCTCATCTCCCGGCTGTTGCACAAAAACTGTATCAGTGAAGATGAGTGACAGAGGCAGGAGGTCACACTCAGCCAAGCAGATGGGGCCATCCTCTCACACCCAGAACCCAGCCTGACATCAGACTGTGTAGACTGGAATAAGCAGAACCGTTATAGTTGTAAACCAGGAGGTATTGCTTAACAGGGAGATTTATGCACGACAAGGCTTCATGTGGGTCACCATACCAGCCCCAGAACTTCTGTCTCACATATTCATACAAACATCCACCCTGAATACAAACTCTAATATCTTTTCTTTAAAAAATACACTTCCCAAAATGTACCTTAAAAATTTTTATGGAACATCTATGAAACTATATAGTCTATATTTAAATAATGATGATGCTGGAATAATGTTACCCCAGATCAATATGGCACTTAAGAAATCTTAATGTAAAAATAGCCAGTATCAGCAAATTAATTTTTATTCCAGATAACTGCATACATTGTAACATTACTACCTAAAAGCACATATTTTGTGAAGGTTATTTATTTATATACTATTATTCTCCAGTAATATTAACTCTTTATTTTACAAAATGGAGTCCAAACCACAAACCTTGCTGGTTTTTTCTGAGTGGGGAGGGAGTGGGAATTGGACTTAGATTTTTTTTACAAGTAACTTAAAAGTTAATGACATTTTCTGAGAAATATCCTTATTTCCTAATATATATCTTTTACCAAAAAAATACACTGAAATGGAAAACTGATCTACCATGTGAATTTTCTTCTGCCATGCATTAATATGAATTAAATAGACCTTAAAATTATAGTCCAGCTCTCTGATTTTTTAATGAATATTCATTTTTAGGAGTGGTTTCTAAAACGTCAACTTTCGGAACTGGTACTTGCTCAAAATACAGAATCTCAGTATCCAAAGAATTTAGGGTAAGAAAGAAATAACTTTTTTTATGACTTTTATAAAAGATGTATAAAATTATGTAAGTCCAGGGCATGAACAAAGCTTGATAAAACTCTACTATTTTCACCTGAAAGCTGAGAATTAGCTTGCACATACTAAAGCCTTCTTCACTCTGTCACTTTCTACCTATGAAACAAATGGGTACATATTCTGATTGGGATAGTCCTGATGACATGTGTTTCAATAAACCACTTTAGTCTGATAAAAATGCAATAACATCTCTCTGTATAAGAATATAAGACATGAAGGACATACGATGGACATAGGTACTGCTTCTTTTTCCCCTTCCCTTTCTTTGAAGACTTTTCTTTTGAGTAGGCTTCTTCAATACACAAGGAAATTAAAATAAAAAAGGCCACTGCCAATAAAAACTTCATCTTGAAAATTTAAATTTCAGAAGATGGATCTACAAGAAAGAACAAGAAGATATTTACATTCATGAGACAAATGACAATTACATGACTCTTTAAGGATCATTACCATATTACTCATGGACAGGGCGCTTGTACATCATATTTCACTACTCCTGGCAAACATCTGTCTTCCATACATGCACAAACATGAAGACTTTGTCATATTTTAAGCTTACTAAATATATTATACTCGGCAAAATTTTCTATTCTTCTTTCTCTTCCTTGAAAGAAAAACTCTGTAAATTGCATCTCTGTCATTGCACCTTACTAAATATTTTGTGATGTTCTGTGATGGTTTCATAGTAAAAGTTAGTTTAAAAAATACTTCATAGAAAATAAGACCTCCATGAGGAGTAAAAAGTAAGTGTGTAAAATTATAAAATTGTAAATTGATACTGAATTACAGTGTATCAATACATGCTTAGAAAGATAACTGGAAAGATGTTTACAAGGTGTTAAGATTGTGTTAGTACATTTAAATTTATGTTTTATTTTTTAAATTTCTTCTGTTCTTTGACTTTTGTATGTATATTTTTTTCAAAAACAATATAAACTATTCTCAAGGAAAAAGTTAATTCTAATTATTAAAGGACTGACAGAAATAAAGGAAAAAAATTGTATCAAAGTTTCACCCTCTAAATTCATGGTCTTTATTTATATACATTAAATTTGCAAGTTATCTTTTACCCAAAAAAGGAAAGTGCATAATATTTTAAGTCAGCGTTCTCCTTTCCTACTCAGGTGGTACTAACATTTATCATTCAATAGATGATTTCTGACTAGAAATTCTAGGCAACATTGCAAGAAATAAATTAGCAAATATAGTCAGATTCCTCCAAATAATCTTCTTAGCCATATTTTAACAACATTTTTCATGCTCCAAGAGAATTACATTCTTGCCTATCTGATGCAACAACAAAAACTTGAAGCATCTTTTAAACACTGGACTATTTAAATCTCTTCCTCATCCTTCATTCCCAAACCATAAATTGTTTCATCTTCCTTGTTGCCTGCAGAGTATGAGACTGGCCTGTTTCTCAACATTAACTTGATTCCCAACTCCTCATAATTTTGCTTCTCCTGTGGCGTGTTTTCCACCTATCTTCTTCCTAGGAACTCTTATTTTTCCCACATTTATTCTTCCCAGTCCCTAAGCAAGCAGTAACGGCTTCCTCCCTGGTCTTTCTCCTGAAGACACGACAGAGGGGACTTATCAGGCCCACAGCTGCCCTCAGCCAACTGGCAACACTAGACTTCTCCCCCTCCCCCGACGCCCCAGCCCAGGGGGACGTCTGGTGCAGACACCTTTGCCCAAGGCCGCAGGTACTGTGCCCACATCTTTGCCCACTCAGCCCCAGGAGCCCCGAGGCCCTCCTGGAGGTCTGAGAGTGGAGAAATTCCACCCTGTCTCTCTGTATCCACCTCCCACCTTCCGAAGGGGCTGGCTGCAGGGACCAAGGGACCCCTGCAGACCAAAGGACGCCAACTGCGCCTCTGATCCTCCGCTGCCCGCATCCCTCCAGCCGAGCACACCCACACCGCTGACCCGCGGGGATGCGCTCGCCGCCACCACCAGGGATGCTCTCGCCTCCTCCTTCTCTTCGTCCTCTCCTCGCGCCGCCGCCGCCGCAGTGCCCGGTGCCCCCGCCAGGCCTTGCCGCAGAGGTGCGCATCCCTGGACCCCCGCGCCGCCCCCTCTCCCCGAGCCGACTTACCTGAGGCGCCCCTCCCGCAGCCCCGGGAGGACGCGCGCTCGGCCGGACGCGCCGGTGCCGGGGGGCCGGGGCTGGGGGGAGCGGCCGCGTCCCCGTCCTCGCGCCCCCGTCCCCGCGTTCCCGCGATGGGCTGACGCGCCTGCTCCGGCCGAGGAGCCTGCGCCGTGGTGTCCGCGCCGGTGCGGTCTGGGCGCTGCGGGGCCCGCGGCACGGCCGGATCGTGGCCGGAGGAGGGCCGGGCGGGACTGCAGAGGTGTCCCGGCTGCGCGCGTGTCCCCTTCCGGCCTCTGAGTGGAGGAATGCAGTCCCCACCAGGGGCTAAAGAAGATGGGGACGGGGGGTCCCCGATGGGGACAGGGCGCGGGGGACAGCTGGGTTAGTTCGAAAGGAAAAGCCTTTCAAGGAGCTGGAATCCGTTAGAGTCTATTTTTTACCATTAGCAACAAAAAACAATCACAACAAATGACCTTCTGAGACCTAAGCAGACCACAGACTCTGTGACTATCATTGTTATGGTCTCCTGGCATCTAATTTCCTCTCCAGTCTTTTTTACAATTTCTCTAAGCCTGATCTTTTTAAGCATGCTGAAATTGATCAGAATCAATAAAACCATACAATCTTGGACACAAGTTGATTCATATCTTGGCTTTTGTAAATAATGCTACTATGAACATTGAGGTGCATGTATTTTTATGAATTTTCTTCAGATAGATACTCAAAAGTGGAATTTCTGGGTCATATGGTATCATCTGTTCTTTGTTTTTTTTTTTTTAATTTTTATGCATTCTCCATAGTGGCTGTACCAGTTTACATTCCCACCCACAGTGCACAAAGGATCCCTTTCCTAGTGTCCTCACCAACACTTACTAGTTCCCATGTGTTTTGATGACCGCTGTTCTGACAGGTGTGAGTGAGGTGACAGCTAATTGTGGTTTTGTTTTGCATTTCCCTGATGATTAGTGATGTTGGGCATTTTTTCAGGAGTCTGATGGCTGTTGGTATGTCTTCCTTAGAAAATGCATTCTTGAGTCTTCTGCTCATTTTTTGACTGGGTTGTTTGTTTTTTGATATTGAGTTGTATAAGTTCTGTGTTTTAGAGGTTAATTCCTTACTGGACATACCATTTGCAAATATTTTCTTCCATTCAATAGATTGCCTTTTAGTTTTTTGTTGATGGTTTCCTTTGTTTTGCAAAAGCTTTTTAGTTTAACTAGGTCTTATTTACTTATTTACCTTTGCTACAGGAGATCCAAAAGATATTGCTAAGACCAAGGTCAAAGAGCATACTGCCTGTGTTTTCTTCTCAGAACTGTATAGTTTCAGGTCTTAAATTTACATCTTTAATCCATTTTCAGTTTATTTTCGTATGTAGTATGAGAAAATGTTCTAGTTTCATTCCTTTGCATATAGCTGTCCAGTTTTCCCAACACCGCTTATCAGAGAGACTGTCTGTTCCGCATTGTGTATTCTTGTCTCCTTTGTCATAGATTAATTCGCTCATTCATGTGTGGGTTTATTTCCAGGTTCTCTATTCTACTTTGTTGGTCTATGTGTCTGTTTTTCTGCCAGTATCATACTGTTTTGATTACTATAGCTTTGTAATACTATTCGAAGCATGGAAGTGTGCTACCGCCAATTTTGTTCTTCTTTCAGAAGATTGATTTGGCTATTTGGGATCTTTTATGATTTCATACAAACATTAGAACTGTTATTAGAGTTCTAAGAAAATGTCTTGGGTACTTTGAAAGGAATGCCATTGAATCTGTAGATTGCCATGGGTAGAAAATATATTTTTGTTGCTGTTGTTGTTCAGTCACTAAGTCATGTCTAACTTTGCAACACCATGGACTGCAGCATGCCAGGCCTCCCTGTCCTTCACTATCTCCCAGAGTTTGCTCAAATTCATTTCCATTGAGTCAGTGATGCTATCTAATCATCTCATCCTCTGTCACCCCCTTCTCCTCCTGCCCTCAAACTTTCTCTGATGCCCAACATCAGAGTCTTTTCCAAAAGTTGGCTCTTTACATCAGGTGGCCAAAATATTGGAGTTTCAGCTTCAGTGTCAGTCCTTCCAATGAATATTCAGGACTGATATCTTTTAGGATTGAATCCTTTGATCTCCTTGCAGTCCAAGGGACTCTCAATAGTCTTCTCCAGCACCACAGTTCAAAAGCATCAATTCTTCAGTGCTCAGCCTTCTTTATGGCCAAATCTCACATCCATACAGACTACCAGAAAAACTATAGCTTTGTATATGGACCTTTGTCCATAAAAGAGGTACCTTTGTCGTCAAAGAGGTACCTCTCCTTTTTAATACACTATCTAGGTTTGTCTAGCTTTCCTTTCAAGGAGCAACCATCTTTTAATTTCATGGCTACAGTCACCATCTGCAGTGATTTTGGAGCCCAAGAAAATAAAATGTGTCACTGCTTCTATAGTTTCCCTTCCATTTGCCATGAAGTGATGGAACTGGATGCCATGATCTTCATTTTTTGAATGTTGAGCTTTAAGCCAGCTTTTTCACTCTCCTCTTTCACCCTCATCAAGAAGCACTTTAGTTCTTCTTCACTTTCTGCCATTAGAGTGGTCTCATCTGCTTATCTGAAATCATTGATATTTCTCCTGGTAATCTTGATTCCTGCTTCTAATTCATCCAGCCTGGCATTTCACATCATGGACTCTGCATGTAAGTTGTATAAGCAGCATGACAATATACAGTCTTGCCCTACCCCTTTCCAATTCTTGAACCAGTCAGTTTTTCCATGTAAGGTTCTAACCATTGCTTCTTGTCCTACATACAGGCTTCAGAGGAGACAGGTAAAGTGATCTGGTATCCCCATCTCTTTAAGAGTTTTCCACAGTTTGTTGTGATCCACACAGTCAAAGGCTTTAGAGTAGTCAATAAAGCAGAAGTAGATGTTTTTCCTGGAATTCTCTTGCTTTTTCTATAATCTGCCAGATGTTGGCAATTTGATCTCTGATTCCTCTGTCTTTTCTAAGTCTAGCTTGTACATCTGGAAGTTCTTGGTTCGTGTACTCTTTTTTTTTTTTTTTTTTTAACTTTAATCAGCCATAGATTTACACGTATTCCCCATCCCGATCCCCCCTCCCACCTCCCTCTCCACCCGATTCCTCTGGGTCTTCCCAGTGCACCAGGTCCGAGCACTTGTCTCATCTTGAAGCCTAACATAAAGGATTTTGAGCATTACCTTGCTAATGTGTGAAATGTACTGTAGTTTAAATCTTCTTTGACATTGCCCTTCTTTGAGCCTGGAATGAAAACTAACCATTCCCAGTCCTGTGTCCAAATTTGCTGCCATACTGAGTGTAGCACTTTCACAGCGTCATCTTTTAGGATATGAAATAACTCAGCTGGAATTCCATCACCTCCACTAGCTTTGTTTGTAGTGATGCTTCCTAAGGCCCACTTGACTTCACACTCCAGGATGTCTGGCTCTAGGTGAGTGACCATGCCATCATGGTTATCTGGGTCTTAAAGACTTCTTTTGTACAGTTCTTCTGTTGCATTTTATTTCCACCTCTTCTTAATCTCTTATGTTTCTGTTAGGTTCTGCTATTTCTGTCCTTTATTGTGCCTATCTTTGCATGAAATGTTCCATTGGTATCTCTAATTTTCTTGAAGAGATCTCTAGTCTTTCTGTGCATTGTTGACTTAAGAAGGCTTTATTATCTCTCCTTGCTAGTCTTTAAAACTCGAGAATATGTATTCAGTTTAGTGTATCTTTCCCTTTCTCCTTCACCTCTCACCTCTCTGCTTTTCTCAGCTATTTGTAAGTGTTCCTAAGACAACTATTTTCCTTCGTTACATTTTTTTCTTTAGGATGGTTTTGGTCACCACTTCCTGTACAATGTTACAAACCTCTGTCCATAGTTCTTCAAGCACTCTGTCAAATCTAATCCCTTGAATCTATTTGTCACTTCCACTGTGTAATCATAAAGGATTTGATTTGGGCCATATCTGAAAGGCCTAGTGGTTTCCCCTACTTTGTCAATTTAAGTCTGAAATTTGCAATAAGGAGATCATGATCTGAGCCACAGTCAGCTCCCGGTCTTGTTTTTGCTGACTATATAGAGCTCTCCATCTTTGGCTGCAAACAATATAATTAATCTGATTTTGTTATTGGCCATCTGGTGATGTCAATGTGTAGAGTTGGCTCTTGGGTTGTTGGAAAAGTATGTTCATTATACCCGTGCGCTCTCTTGGCAAAACTCTGTTAGCCTTTGCCCTGCTTCCTTTTGCACTCTGAGACCAAACTTTCTTGTTAACTCCAGTATATCTTAACTTCCTACTTTTCCATTCCAGTCCCCTATGATGAAAAGGACATCTGTTTTTGGTGTCAGTTCTGGAAGGTCTTGTAGGTGTTCATAGAATCATTTGACTTCAGCTTCTTCAACATTAGTGATTGGGGCATAGACTTGGATTACTGTGATGTTGAATGGTTTGCCTTGGAAGAAAACTGAGATCATTCTGTCATTTTTGAGATTGTGCCCTAATTTCTGTATTTTGGACTCTTTTGTTGACTATGAGAGCTACTCCATGTCTTCTAAGGGATTCTTGTCCAGAATAGTAGATGAGTTTCTCCAGGCAAGAATACTGTAGTGGGTTGCCATGCCCTCCTCCAAGGGGTCTTCCCAACGCAGAGATCAAGCCCACATCTTTTTGTTTCCTGCATTTGGCAAACAGATTCTTTACCACTATTGCCAGCTGGGAAGTTAAAGAAGATATTCCTACATATTTTATTATTTTTGATTGACTGCAAATGAAGTTGTTTTCTTGATTTCTCTTTCTGCTATTTCATTATTACTGTATATAAATACAATATATTTCTGAATACTGATTTTATACACTGAAACTTTACTCGATTCATTTCTTAGTTCTAAGTGTTTTGCAGTGGAGTCTTTTGGGTTTTCTATATATAATACCGTATCATCTGCAAATAGTAAGTTGTTTTTCCTTCCTTTTCACATTCACTGCTTCTCATTTCTTTTTCTTATCTGATTGCTGTGGCTAGGGCTTCTAATACTTTGTTAAATAGAAGTGGTGAGAGTGGACATCTTTGTCTTCTTCCTGATCTTACATGAAAAGCGTTCATCTTTTCATCATTGAGTATATTACCTGTGAGTTTGTCATTAATTGTTTTGATTATTTTTGGATATGTTTCCTTTGTACCAACTTTGTTGAGAGTTTTTATTATGAATGGATTTTTTAATTTTGTCAAATAGTTTTCTATATCTATGGAGATAAACATGTGATTTTTATTATTATTTGTTATGTTAATGTGGTGTATTTCATTGATTGATGTGAATATTGATCCATTCTTGCATCCCTGAAATAAATTCTAATTGATCATGATGTATCATCCTTTTAGTATATGGTTGAATTTTGTTTAATAACATTTTTGTTGAAGATTTTTCATCTATGTATATTAGGGACATTGTCTGGAATTTTCTTTTTTGTGGTATATTTTCCTGATTTGAGTTTCAGGGTAATACCAGTCTCTGTGTATATATTTGGAAGAGTTTCTTCCTCTTCAATTTTTTGGAATAATTTGAGAAAGATAGGTTTTAACTCATCTTTAAGTGTTTGGTAGAATTCCCCTGTGAAGCCATATTTTTTGTTTGGAATTTCTTTGATTACTGATTTAATTTCATTACTAGTAATTGTTCTGTTCAGACTTTCTCTTTCTTTCTGATTTAGTCTTAAAAGTCTTAGGAATTTATATATTTCTTCTAGGTTGTCCAATTTACTGGCATATAACTGTTCATAATATCACCCTATGATTGTATTTCAGTGATATCAGTTGTAACTTGTCTTTTTTTTTTTTTTTTTTAACTAGGCCCTCTTTTGTTCTTGATGAATCTGGCTAGATATTTATTAATTTTGTTTATCTTTTTCAAAACACCAGCTCTTAGTTTAACCAATCTTTTCTTTTCTTTTTTCTATATTTCATTTGTTTCCACTCTGATTGCAAGTTATTTTAACACCTTATTTTCTATGTAATACCAGAGGCTCAGAAAGGGAATTTACTTCCTTGGGATAATAGAATTGAAAGGGAAGAGATGGGATTATGTTATCTTTAATGTCCTATTAGAACATTAAAACTCCAGTTCTAGTTGCACATAGGTGAGTTAAAGCAGCTTATGTTTTAGACATAGACCTGGTTTGTACAGAATTCTGACTGCCATATAGGCAGTTGAAGTAAAAGAGTCTGTTCTAGGAATAGATTCAGAATCTTTACCTCCAACTTTGGATTAGTCCTAAAGATTAACTAATATGTGAATCATTTTTCACTTAATTTTCTTTCTGCTCCACATAATAGCAATAATAGTAATTGTCATATTGATTGAGGGCATACTGTTTTCCAGGTGCTACACACGTTTATTATCTCCTCTACACCTTTATGAATTTAATACTATTCTTACAGGGCTTTCCAGCTGGCGCTAGTGGTAAAGAACCCAATGCAGGAGACATAGAGATGTGAATCTGATCCAAGAGTTGGAAAGATCCCCTGTAGCGAGGCATGGAACCCACTCCAGTATTCTTGCCTGAAGAAATCCATGGACAGAGGAGTCTGGTGGGCTACTGTTCATTACAAAGAGTCAGACACAACTGAAGGGACTTAACAAGCACAAACTCCCTATTCTTATAACAAATTATAGATAAAGATCTGGAGTCATCATATGACTTTTCCAAAGTCTGTTAATCACTTTCCTAATAAATGATTGAGAGAACTATGCACCTAACTGTGTCTGATTTTGGAAACTGGGCAATATTTTTGTGTGACTGTAAATTGTATATTTAATAATAGCTCATGACACCCAAAATAACATTTGTATACAACCAAAACCCATTAACTGTGATATAATTTTGAGAAGATAAAAGTAGAAATATGAGTAAGAAACTCCTACTTATGAATTTGAACATTGTATTGTTTCACCTAATTGAGAAAACAGTTCAGAACAATCAAAGGCCACTGAATATCTGACAGTCCACCTCAGCCCTAACCTTATAGACAGGAACTATCTGTGCTTGGAGGTATATGGTTATCCAGATTTTAATGTGTTGCCAGAATATTCAGTGTAAAACCACCGAGATCATATCATAAAGTTTTCAGATAAATTAGATATACTGTATGTCTTAAGTCAAAAAAACAAATAAATAAAAAAGAGAGAAAGAGAGAAAGAATTACTTCAGTCAGTCAGTCAGTCAGTCAGTTCAGTTACTCAGTCGTGTCCGACTCTTTGCGACCCCATGAATCACAGCACTCCAGGCCTCCCTGTCCATCACCAACTCCCGGAGTTTACTCAGACTCATGCCCATCAAGTCGGTGATGCCATCCAGCCATCTCATCCTCTGTCGTCCCCTTCTCCTTCTACCCCCAATCACTCCCAGCATCAGGGTCTTTTCCAATGAGTCAACTCTTCACATGAGGTGGCCAAAGTATTGGAGTTTCAACTTCAGCATCAGTCCTTCCAATGAACACCCAGGACTGATCTCCTTTAGGGTGGACTGGTTGGATCTCCTTGCAGTCCAAGGGACTCTCAAGAGTCTTCTCCAACACCATAGTTCAAAAGCATCAATTTTTCGGCACTCAACTTACCTCTTTGTAAACGACATGATGCTATCACCGTACTTTAAGAACACACCTTAGGAAAAAACAAGTAAACTTAGTGATTATTTAGTGTTATCTTTATTGAATCAAACTTGGGTTCACTTACCCATGCACAGAAAAACCAATCTACTAACACCAGTAGAAAGTGCAGAGTTTATTGCAGATACCAACAAGGAATCAGGCAGCTTATGGTCAAAAGTCCTGAACTTCCGATAGCTTTAGGGAAGGGGTTTTAGGGATGGTGAGGGAGGGAGCTGCAGGATGCATGATCAAATCATGCACAGCATCAGAGTGGTTGGCACTAAGGTGAAGTTTCAAGCATCATCAACCCTCTGGTTTCAACTAGTCCAGGGTCTGTGTGCATGTGGTTTTCAGCTGATGGGGATCTGCTTTCTGTAAAAATAACTTGAAACCATTATCTATTTCTTATAAGAAACTGGGAGTTTGGGGGTTCTGTGTGGCAGATTTATAGTCTAAATTGTTACCAGTTCTCCAGTCCAATAGCTGTCCTTTGTTTCTACATCTTCACATCTCCTAATCATTAACTCCTTTAAAAAAGGAGTGTTTTTATTTATTTATTTTATTTAAATATGTAATATATATATAAATATATATATTTATTTAATTTATTTATTTATTTATTTTTGGCTGTGCTGGTCTTTCTTGCTGTGCAGATTTTTCTCTGGTTGTGGCGAGCAAAGGCTACTCTATGGTTGCAGTGTGTGGACTTCTCGCTGCTGTGGTTTCTCTTGTGGAGCACAGGTTCTAGGATGCACGGGCTTCAGTAATTGTGGCATGTGGGCTCAGTAGTTGTGGTTTGTGGGCTTAGCTGTTCCAAGGCCTGTAGAATCTTTCCAGACCAGGGATTGAACCCTCATCCCCTGCATTGGCAGGCAGATTCCTATCCACTACACCGCCAGGGAAGTCCATAATCATTAACTCTTGAGTCAGCCTTTTCCTTCAAAATACAAGTACACAGGGGTCTGTATACAGTTTCATTACTAAGGCTCGTCCAAATATCAACAATATCAAGATCACTGATTTTTGCCAAATCTCTTCCATTCAGATAGGGGCTTCCCTGATAGCTCAGTTGGTAAAGAATCCACCTGCAATGCAGGAGACCCCAGTTCAATTCCTGGGTTGGGAAGATCCACTGGAGGAAGAATAGGCTGCCCACTCCAGTATTCTTGGGCTTCCCTTGTGGCTCAGCTGGTAAAGAATCCACCTGCAATGTGGGACACCTGGGTTTGATCCCTGGATTGGGAAGATCCTCTGGAGTAGGGAAAGGCTACCTACTGCAGTATTCTGACCGAGAGAATTCCATAGGGGTCTCAAAGAGTCAGAGATGACTGAGTGACTTTCACTCACTTCCATTCAGATAGATGTTTTGAAGAAATTGTCGTCCATAGATCAGTTTGTGTGTTATTTATTCCTTTTCTAAGGGGGCATATTTATACTGAAGCCATTTTTTTTTCAATCTAGAAGAGTTAGTGTAGATAAGGTGATGGTTTGAAAGACAAAATCTTAAGTTAGAAAGATATAGACCTGGAATTTAAACAATGCAGCAATCCCCCATATAACAAATGTAAAATAGTTATCAATAATTGAACACTTGTTTTGCGTATGTCTTTTTAAATGTTATCTAAAGGTGTCATATTATTTTTCTTATTTATTTCTTTCATTTATTTTTATTAGTTGGAGGCTAATTACTTTACAATATTGTAGTGGTTTTTGCCATACATTGACATGAATCAGCCATGGATTTATATGTGTTCCCCATCCTTATCCCCCCTCCCACTGTTATTTCAATATGTGCCCCCATATGCATCTCTGCTCTGCAAGCCATAACCACCTTCACATGTCACAACAATGTCATTTTCATATCTAGCAAAATGAAGAATTGTGTAGTATCACCTAAATTCTGCCCATAATTAAAATTTTCCAGTTATTTTAAAATATATATAAGCATAGATTTTTTTTTCGTATCATGTACCCACTCACTCTCTCTTGTTCATTCCTGACGTTTCTCTGTGTGTTGAATTATTCATTCTTCTGTCTTGCAGTTCGCATGTGACAGGTCAGCGTGTTCCTACCGCTCAAAGCCAAATGCTCCTCTGAAACAACAATGCTAGCTCCTGGGGCAGAGGTAGATGAACAGTCACTCAGGTCTGCAAATCTTCCAGGAAAATAGAATCTCCGCCAAAAGCATGTGCAGTTTTTACCAAGTCTAAGCAAAGTTATAGTTGTCTCTTGACCAGTTTGAGATGCTCCTGTTAGCAGAGTTGCAGGTCTGGGAAGAGGTCAGGCTCCCCTCCCTCAGCCAGGAGTTCACACCTTCAAAGTTCATAGCAACAGCTGTCTTCTCCTGGTAACCAGATGTGTCATATCAATTTAAAAAGCAACCCTGAAACCTCTTTTAGAAACTTGTAACCAATGTCAACGTTCATTTATTTTTGCTTATTAGCTACTTCTTTTTAAGACCTAGGTAAACAACTAATACTGGAGAAGTATTATCTATAAATGATATTAAGAATTTATTTCTCTAGGTTTTCTAATATCAAGCTAGATTAGCTGGAAGTTCCAAAAATGCGTATTGTGGATTCAAAATCTGTGACTTTGTTGGAAAGGTTTTCTATTTGCCCACAAGCAAATTCTACTTACAATTTTTGTCTCTAATGTGAGAGATGATGACTAAGAAGATCCTATCTTAGCAACTGTTTAGTAGAATTAGCAAGTAAATGTATGATGGTAGTACAAATATTTAAAAGTAAGTTATAGAAAGCAAACCATGAGCTTCATGAAATTATTATGGTTTTAAAATGAGATTTAAAGTCAGGTTCAATCGGGATGGGGAATACGTGTAAATCTATGGCTGATTCATATCAATGTATGACAAAACCCACTGAAATGTTGTGAAGTAATTAGCCTCCGACTAATAAAAAATGAAAAAAAAAATAAAAAAAATAAAATCAGTTTCATGAAGCAAACTAAGCTCATCATGTTATCATTAAATAACTACTTAAGCTTTCTGTGCCTTTTTTTTTTTTTTTTTTTTTGCACCTCATAGTTTCTGGTTTTATTTCACTAGTATATATTTCTATTTTTGTATTTTCATGAGCCATCTCTCCAAAGATTATTTTAAATGCCCTAGATACATTATTTTCTTCTCAAAATCATGCATTTCTTCTTAGAGACAGGGACTAGAATCATAGTCACCAAAATTATTCCAAAGAAGTGGGGCATAGACAGTATCTTGGCAACAGAAAGCAATATTGCTGGAATGTTTCCTTAGTTTTTTATGGTGAGTGGAGTTTCATGGTAGTGTATATGTTTTTTAAAAAAGAAAATATTTACTTTGGACAAAAGACAACTATAAAGGTTTAAATATTCTAAACATGAATATTTAGGCAAGAAGTCTTCTTAAATAGTTACAGAGAAGTAATCAGAATCTGTTCATTTTTGTGACACCATCCTTAGAAATCAAGATGAATACTTGTTTTATTAGATTCAATCACCTAACAATAATGACCTATGTACTAATTTACATAAACTGTTTTTTTCCAAAGATAACTCTCATTAGCATTTATTATACACTATTCTAGACATAAGCTTGCTGTGCATTTTATTTTATTTTTTTCTTGCTGTGCATTTTAAACATATCTCTGTAACCTAATTTTTAAAAATTTATTTTTATTTATTGGCTGCCCTGGGTCTCCCTTGCTGTGTACAGGCTTTCTCTAATTGTGCAGAGTTGGGGGCTACTCTTCACTTCTGTGCATGGACTTGTAGCGGCTTCTCTCATTACAGAACACAGGCTCTAGGGTGGACGGGTTTCAGTAGCTAGGCCCATGGGCTTAGTTATCCCACACATGTGGGATCTTCTTAGACCAGTAATCAAAACTGTGTCCTCTGCATTGGCAGGCAGATTCTTAACCACTGGACCACCAGAGAAGCCCCTTCTCTAATTTAATTTTTAAAGCTCACTTTGGGTTTCCCTGGTGGTTCAGACATCAATAGAGCTTCTGTACAGTCCTGGTGCAGAGGAGAAGGACATTTGTTGTAGGTTAGCAGCATTAGCAGAGGGAATGAGGGCACAAAGGTGAAGATCTAGTTCTGAAGCTAGCATGCGGGAACAGAGAAGCCAACAGAAAAGTGACCAAAGCTTTATGTTGGGTTAGAAAAAGTGGGACCAGAATAAAATGTTTGGATGCAATTCTCTTGCACTTCCTAAAGCAGGTTGTCTGCTTCATTAGCCCTCAGTGTGCTTAAGGGGAAAAAAAAAGAAAATGTCAATGCCTAAAAGTTTGGAAATTTTCATATCTCATGTCTTCTAAGACTTATAAACTACCCTAGCAGATTAAACGTTCTGTTGTCTTAAATAAACATTTCAATGTTGCTGAACCAATGTTGTTAATCTAGTTTCCCCAAAACATGTTTGACCAGAAAATGTTTTTATGCTATATCTATAAATATTCCATACATGAGTCTAGAGGTCCAATAGATATAATTCAGAAAACCGTTCTGTGCAAAAACAATATAATAGTTTCCTGTTAGGTTAAACGAATGGTGAAAGCATTGCTTTTTTTCTTTATATAGATAGTTAATCAAAGTATTATTGATTTACAATGTTGCCTTAGTTTCAGGTATACAGAAAAATGATTCAGTTATATATGCATATATATATATTTTTTTTTCATATTCTTTTCCCTTATAGGTTGTTACAAAATACTGAGTATAGTTCCCTGTACTATACAGTAGGTCCTTGTTGTTCATCTATTTTATATATAGCAGTTATGTATGTTAATCCCAATCTCCTGATTTATCCATTCCCCCCACTTTTCTCTTTGGTAACCACAAATTTGCTTTCTATGTCTGTGGGTCTATTTTTATTTTGTAAATAAGTTCATATCATTTTTTTAGATTCTACATGTAAATGATATCACATGATATTTGTCTTTCTCTGTCTGGCTTTCTTCAATTAGTATGACAATCTCAATGCTTTTTATGTCTCATGTAAGAATAGAATATTAGCTAAAAGCAGGGAATAGTGGCGCTATCAGGGTAGCACTAGAGTTTTTTCATTACAACAAAAGACATATATGTGGTACTCATAGCTCCCTGTGGAGAGAGTGATTAACGACCTTCAGTAGAGTTCAGTTCAGTCGTTCAGTTGTGTCCGACTCTTTGTGACCCCATGAATCGCAGTACACCAGGCCTCCCTGGTGTAAACCCAACTCCCAGAGATTACTCAAACTCATGCCCATTGAGTCGGTGATGCCATCCAGCCATCTCATCCTCTGTCATCCCCTTCTCCTCCTGCCCCCAATCCCTCCCAGCATCGGGGTCCTTTCCAATGAGTCAACTCTTTGCATGAAGTGGCCAAAGTACTGGAGTTTCAGCTTCAGCATCAGTCTTTCCAATAAACACCCAGGACTGATCTCCTTTAGGATGGACTGGTTGGATCTCCTTGCAGTCCAAGGGACTCTCAAGAGTCTCCAACACCACAGTTCAAAAGCATCTATTCTTCGGCGCTCAGCTTTCTTCATAGTCCAACTCTCACATCCATACATGACCACTGGAAAACCCATAGCCTTGACTAGATGGACCTTTGTTGGCAAAGTAATGTCTCTGCTTTTTAACATGCTATCTAGGTTGGTCATCACTTTCCTTCCAAGGAGTAAACGTCTTTTAATTTCATGGCTGCAATCACCATCCACAGTGATTAACCACCTTAGCGCATGGGAACGATTGCCATTTCATTTGGCATTGCCATTTCCAATGGCATTTCATTGCCATTGCCATTTCTCTTTGGTGTCTGAGTTGGGTTTTATAGATGACTGTGCCAGAATGACCAAAGGGAATTACGAACAAGTGAAAAGATGCGTGTCAAGACATAGATGTACAATACACGGTGTGCACATATTTCCGTAGAGTTTTATTTTTCTGGAACCTAAAGAATTCACAGTTCAAGAAAGACAGTGACAGAAAATGAAGCTGGGCGGGTTCATGGACCAGACAATGAAGGGCCTCATTGACAATGATGTCTATTTTATAGGTTGAAATAAAGAGGGAAGTGTCTTAAGAGAAGGGAATCATGTAACTGGATTTGTTTTGTAGAATGAGCACTTGAATCATCTGGAGAGAATGATGGGAGAGAAAAACAGGGAGCAAGAAGGGCATTGAGGAAGTTGGCTGTAAGTAGAATAAGAGAGACACCAATGACACAAAATTCCCAGGGTCGGTGTTGTCCAGACCTTGAGGATGCACAACAGACCGTGAGAGGCTGAGAGTAACAGAACCAAGTGTGCAGAGGGCCAAAAACAAGGCCGGCAGGCTAGTTATTCTTGGCTTGAATATTTGGTTGGTTTTCAATGGCTGACAAGGTGATGCAAACTGTGGTTGGGCAGTTTCCAAGAATATCTTTCTTATCAATATCTTTCTTATCAATATCCTGCACTGCAATGCTACCTTTCCTGGACAAAATTCCAATCATGTGTGAAGCCCATCACCTGCTTTCTCCAAAACTGAGTGGAAAATTACTGTCAATTACTAATCAGGATAGCTTTAATGGCATTTATGGTAGATGGGCCTTATTATGTTTGCTCTGGTTTCCATGGTTATTTCATACACTCTCCATGATACTCAACCCCCCCACACACCTCTGTCCTTATTTGTTTTCAACAGATGAGAAAGCAGAAGTCATCATTCACTCTACATTCATTCAACAATGTACTGAAGAGAAGTACTTTGCTTTTCTCGTTCCATTTCAGCTAAAAGAAAACATTTCTTCTCCTTTTCTCCTGCTGTCTATTATCAGTTCTGAGTCCCAGCCCTCTCATATGTTCAGAGACCAGTAACACTTGCCGTCTTCTCTCCCTTCCCTTCACTTTCATCTTTACCCTGCATCATAAAACAATGTTTCCAGCATTTAAATATAAAAACTTCTTCTGAAAACTAAGTAATTGACAATAAACTTTAATTAAAAAACCATGGCTTTGGCTAGATGGACCTTTGTTGACAAAGTAATGCCTCTGCTTTTTAATATGCTGTCTGGATTGGTCAGAGCTTTTCTTCCAAGGAGCAAGTGTCTTAATTTCATAGCTACAGTCACCATATGCAGTGATTTTGGAGCCCCGCCCCCACACACACAAAAAATAGTTTCTCACTGTTTCCATTGTTTCACCAACTATTTGCCATGAATTGATGGGATCAGATGCCATGATCTTAGTTTTCTGAATGTTGAGTTTTAAGCCAACATTTTCACTCTCCTCTTTCACTTTCATCAAGTGGTTCTTTAGTTCTTCACTTTCTGCCATAAGGGTGGTGTCATTTGTGTATCTGAGGTTATTGATATTTCTCTCGGCAATCTCGATTCCAGCTTGTGCTTCATCCAGTCCAGCATTTCACATGATGTTTCCTGCATATAAGTTAAATAGGCAAGGTGACAATATACAGCCTTGTTGTACTCCTTTCCCAATTTGGAACTAGTCTGTTGTTCCATGTCTAGTTCTAACTGCTGTTTCTTGACCTGCATGCAGATTTCTCAGGAGGCAGATGTAGATAAATTCTAAAAACATTAGTAGAAAGCTAATTCCTATTAAAGAGCTTTCTTTTGAGACTTTCTGGATATTTTTCAACCTCATATATAAGTCACCAAGTGCAAACAACAGGAGATCTCATTAGTTGAAATTGATAGTACCAAGTAAATACTGTTAATCCAAAGACAAAATAATTAGCTGCACTTTTGATAAAGATTTTTTGTGTTATTTTGTTCAACTTTTTTAATTTATCAATTGTGATAAATTCAACTGTTTCCTATACTTTATTTGTGAATTATTGAAACCTAGGATCCAGTTACTGAAAGTTGGTGAAGGTGGAAATGATAGAGGGTTAGAACAATAGCAACAGATGTCATTTATTTTTAATAAGAAAATAACTCATTAAGGCTGATGAAATGACACATATCTCACTTTTAATCTATTTTTCTTTTAATAAAAATACATTCCAAATATCTACTCTGGGCCAAACATTTGTGGAGCCAACTGAAATATAAAAACTAGTAAGAAATTTTACATAACACTGAAGGCATCCAAAGTAAGGGAAACAGACAAAGTAAGGGAAATAGAACTCAGAGGGCACAGCACAGACTGGGAGAGTCATGAGTGTTTCCCAAAGGAGATGAGCATTGTGGAATAACTAGAATTTAGCAGGATAGAAGTTCTTCGAGTGCAGGTGTTTTTTTTCCTAAAGAGGATGTACATGAACATATAAATTGAAAATGAGTCCCAAAGGTATTCAGAACTACACCATGGCTGGAGCATCAGGGGGGAATGGAAAGTGAAGATGAAGCCAAGAGGAGAGTAAAACCAGGTAATGAAGAACATTGAACAGCATGCCTAAGGTTTTATTTCCACTTTATTCTGAAGACTATGAGAGCTACTGAAGAACTTTAAGTGGGAGATTAAAAGTCCAGATTTGCATTTAAGACGTATGATTAGCAAAAGAACATGTTGATTTTGAAATGCTGTAAAACATTGAATGTCTTTAAAACAGATTAAGCACACTGTAATAGTTTGCACTGAAAGTAAATCTCTTTCAAAGTAACATTGTGATTCCAAAATAACACACCATCGTTATTTCAGTTCTGTGCTATATTAATTTCTTTTAGGTAACCTTATTAACATAGCAGTAAAACAGACCCAAGAAATTATTTATGGTATTTGTTAATGCAAATCGCTCCATTAACAAATTCTGTCCAGAACATGACTACCAACCAATTGCTGTCCACAATTGACTGTCTCTATCTCAATGGTATTTGTTAGGTAATTTTGCACCTAAATTTTTTTTATTAAAAAAATGGCACTGGCATAAAGGAAAATAATCTGAAAAAATATACATACATGTATATAATTGAGTCACTTTGTTGTACACTTGATACTAATCAATCAGTTCAGTTCAGTCTCTCAGTCGTGTCCAACTCTTTACAACCCCATGAATCGCAGCACACCAGGCCTCCCTGTCCATCACCAACTCCCGGAGTTTACTCAAACACATGTCCATTGAGTTGGTGATGCCATCCAGCCATCTCATCCTCTGTCATCCCCTTCTCCTGCTGCCCCCAATCCCTCCCAGCATCAGGGTCTTTTCCAATGAGTCAACTCTTCACATGAGGTGGCCAAAGTATTGGAGTTTCAATTTCAGCATCAGTCCTTCCAATGAACACCCAGGACTGATCTCCTTCAGGATGGACTGGTTGGCTCTCCTTACAGTCCAAGGGACTCCCAAGAGTCTTCTCCAACACCACACTTCAAAAGCGTCAATTTTTCGGTGCTCAGCTTTCTTCACAGTCCAACTCTCACATCTATACATGACCACTAGAAAAACCATAGCCTTGACTAGATGGACCTTTGTTGGCAAAGTAATGTCTCTTCTTTTTAAAATGCTATCTAGGTTGGTCATAACTTTCCTTCCAAGGAGTAAACATCTTTTAATTTCATGGCTGCAATCACCATCTGCAGTGATTTTGGAGCCCAAAAAAAATAAAGTCTGACACTGTTTCCACTGTTTCCCCATCTATTTCCCATGAAGTGATGGGACCAGATGCCATGATCTTAGTTTTCTGAATGTTGAGCTTTAAGCCAACTTTTTCACTCTCCTCTTTCACTTTCATCAAGAGGCTTTTTAGTTCCTCTTCACTTTCTGCCATAAGGCTGGTGTCATCTGCATATCTGAGGTTATTGATATTTCTCCCAGCAATCTTGATTCCAGCTTGTGCTTCATCTAGCCCAGCATTTCTCATGATGTACTCTGCATATAAGTTAAATAAGCAGGGGGACAATATACAGCCTTGACGTTCTCCTTTTCCTACTTGGAACCAGTCTGTTGGTCCATGTCCAGTTCTAACTGTTGCTTCCTGACCTTCATATAGGTTTCTCAAGAGGCAGGTCAGATGGTCTGGTATGCCCCTCTCTTTCAGAATTTTCCACAGTTTATTGTGATCCACACAGTCAAAGGCTTTGGCATAGTCAATAATGCAGGAATATACATTTTTCTGGAACTCTCTTGCTTTTTCGATGATCCATCAGATGTTGGCAATTTGATCTCTGGTTCCTCTGCCTTTTCTAAAACCAGCTTGAACATCTGGAAGTTCACAGTTCACGTATTGCTGAAGCCTGGCTTGGAGAATTTTGAGCATTACTTTACTAGAGTGTGAGATAAGTGCAATTGATACTAATACAACACTATAAATAAACTATACTTCAATTTTAAAAAATACTGGGAAAAAATAGTTGTTCTAACACAAATCAGTGTTACTCAAGGAAATTCCACCTGTGCTGCCATGAGCGCAGTTGCTTGCTAAGCCTCTGGAAGCCCAATGCACAGATTAACAGTATGTGCGTGCAGTGGACAGGATTGCGCTGGGAGAATTCAAAGAGGAAGAACAGGTTGATTGCGGAGCACTCCTGGGGAATCTCTTCCACTAGATTTATGAGCTAAAGATTTTATCTTCCTAAGTACTGGAGAAATATTTATGACACAACACGGTCAGAATTCCTAGCTATTTAATATAAATCTCTGTCCATGGAGTTTGGAAAACTTCCAGATGAATCATACATTTGAATTTCATAAGGATAAAATATTTGCCTTTTTTCTAACCTAGAATGTAATGATACGTATTTTGAAAGACAAACGTACAAAAACAGATAAATACTATACTTGAGACATAAGTCTACACCCCTTGGAAGATTATGGGGTTTTGTTTGTTTGTGTTTCTGTCTGAGTTTGTTTTCTCAAAGAAATAAAAGAATTCCAGAAATAGTTCTTCCTTTATTCCATTTGGTTGGTATAATTGTAAGAAAAAAATATGTGCAGTTGATTAATTGTTTCCATTTGAAAACCAAGACAAACAATGTCTTCTCCAAATGCCAAACCAGGTACAGTGTTACTGATGGAATAGCTAAAAGCAAAAGAGGCTTTATTCGACTAGTGGAAGAATATATTTCAGATTTTATAATAGAGGGCATCTAATGCAGTCCCACTGATTTCATTATGAACACTTAAATGTTGCTTTTAACAAATTTGTGTCTCCAAATGGGAATTGATCTGGAAGATGAGAAAAGCCAGGAAGCAGGAAGTGTGCCAAGATTTAAGGAGGTCAAAAAAGCTCAAATGTTAACATATGAATGAAGCTCAGCAAATTTAATGCTATTTCTGTTGTTTCTGAAGCAATATATTTTAGATTCTCCACATTGACAAGTAGGACAAAATGTATTTCAATAAATAGGTCTCTTCATTTTCACAATTTATCAGGATAACATTTTTTTGTGAATAAAGAGGGCAGCCTTGATTTGAGAGATTTCACTTGGCCAGATGCAAAATAAGAGTCAAAAAGTTTGTTTAATACATACAGGTACAGTTTTTTACTTTAGTTAATTCAAATGTGAGGAATTCTTTTACTTATAGAGGATAAAATATTGAATATTCTTTAGTTTTCATCAGGTTCACAATGCTGCAATTTTGCCAACCTCAATATATGAAAGTGTTGCTTGTCTAACTTTTTTATTCAAGAAGATGGAAAAAAGTTAACAACCAGCAAAACAGTCTATAAAGATGGCTTCCTATGCTACTAATGAATCCTTATTTAAAAAAAGAAAATTTCTTCTAGTCATCTGAGTGTGTATGTGCTCTAAGAAGTTGGGGCCAAGGGCCACAGCTTAGGGAGAAGCAGGAGGTCACATAGCCTCTGGTACAAGGTGCTCTTTCCAAGGGGCCCCGCCAGAAGCAAAGTCCATCGCAAGGCTTTGCAGTCTGAAAGGACAGCCCGCTGGGGAGACTCAGGTGATGACATCCCAAGCTGTGGCTTTCATGGAGAAACATCCCTGTCTGCTTTCTGATCATGGTTCTGGGAAAAGCATAAAGTTGTTACCCATACTATTCCCCTAAGGAGGACTGGCCAGGGGACCAGGAAGCCAGGAGAAGAATGTCTCTCACTGTTCCCTCTGTAAGAGCTGACAAGCCTGGAGGCATCCAAATAAAGTCATTCAATCTGTGGTTAGCTTTCCAGCCCATGCTGGTTGCCAACTGGTAATAGGATTCATTTTTGACCTCTCACCACCTGGGTGACACATTCCCCGGGTATATATAAGGAAATGAAAATGGATTCTTAAAATAACACAAGAAAACACTTCAAAAAATGAGCAGAGAGCAAATTTTTTTTAATGTAAAACAACAACAAAATGATGTTTGTAAAGTAATAAAGGAAACTAAAAATAGACTACATTGACACTTTATCAGCAGAAGAGTGGATAAAGAAGCTGTGATACATATATACAATGAAATATTACTCAGCCGTAAATAGGAACAAAATAATGCTATTTGTAGCAACATGGGTTGTCATACTAAGCAAAGGCAGGCAGATAGAAAAAAACAAATATTATCACTTATATGTGGAATCCAAAAAAGAATGCTACAAATGAACTTAATTAGAAAAGAGAAATAGAGTCACAGATGTAGAAAACGAACTATGGTTACCAAGGGAGAAAGGAGGGAAGGAGAAATTGGGAGACTGGGAGTGGCATATATACACTACTATATATATAAAAGATGGACAACTAATAAAAGCTTACTATATAACACAGGAACTTAACAGTACTCTGTAATGACCTATGTGGGAAAAGAATCTGAAATCAGAGTGGACATATAGTATTGAGTTGAGTCCCCTGTGCTATGCAGTAGGTTCTTATTAGTTGTCTGTTTTATATATATAATAGTGTGTGTGTATATATATATATATATATATATAATATTTTTAATGTAAAACAGCAAGAGAATGATATTTGTATATAAAGAAAAGGTTAAAAAGGAAATTTAAAATATATATGTATATATAACTGATTCACTTTGCTATAAACTTAAAACTAACATAGCATTGTAAATCAACTAGACCCCATTAAAAAATATTTTTAAAAAAGAATTTTTAAACTGATACAAGAAGATGCTTCAAAGAATTGAGCAGAGAACCCAAAAAATAAAAAAATTAAAACAACCACAAAATGATTTCTGTATATTAAGAAAATGTTAATAAAGGTAATTAAAAATAGAATGCTAAAAACAAATCATGAATTTGGGAAATCAAGGTCAGAATCTTCACAACACAAAGCAACAATGATGATTCAGCAGTTATATGTTGAGTTGTCCTATTAAAAGGCAGACACTAGGTTGGATTAAAAAAACAAATCCAGCTATGTGCCTTTCAGAAGGAATAAGCCAAAAACAAAGTTACATTAAAAGTCTATCAATAACAAAATATCAAAGGATGTATTAAACAAATGATAAATTAAAAATCAAATAAGGTAAACTGTAACATGAAAAGCATTAAATGAGACCCAAAACAAGTATACTTACAATGAGAGCTTAGATTAAGGAACTCTAGTTTTGCATGCAGAGAGCTCGGAAGAGCCCAGAAGTTGTCACTTCTGTATTTAAGGCAAGAAAAAGCTGAACAAACTGAAAATCAGTGATTTTCCTAAAACCTTTCAGAGTACTAAGTCTGTGGTGAAAACCTCCATCTGAAATTCTGGGAAGACTGTCAAATCTAGAGCTTCCTAACTGAGATCTGGACTGGGCTTTCCTGGCGGCTCAGATGGTTAAGAACCTGGCTGCCAATGCAGGAGACCCAGGTTTGATCCCTGGGTTGGGAAGATCCCCTGGAAAAAAAAAATAGCAACCCACTCTAGGATTCTTGCCTGGAGATTTCCATGGACAGAACAGCCTAGTGGATTATATGAGGTCTATGAGGTTGCAATCAGCTGGACATGACAGAATAAGTAGCAATTTTGCTTTTTTTACCTAGAGTGGAAGCCCCCAAAGCTGTAAATGGATAGGGACTCTTACAGGTGCTTTTGTCAAGCTATTGGAGGCAGAATGTGGACTAATATAAGAGAGAGACCCTCCTGGGTGCTGAGGGCTTAGTAAGCGCCACGCTTCTTGGACTTCACTTCCAGGGACCTCCCTGGCTGTCATGGTGAAGTTTGGAGAAAGGTCCCTTCGTGGATCACACAGCGAGAGGGAAGAGTGAGCTTTGGGACAGATGCCCAAGACTTCTCTATAACAAGAGCCTACTCCACAGGGGAAAGGAATGCATCAGGCCCTGGTCCCAGGGTTGTGTGTGAAGGGTGTTCCTCTTCCCACCCCCACCACCCCCAGCCTTCCTGTCCTTCTAAGAGGAGAAGCTATACAGGAAAAATCACTCCTGAAGGTCACAATCAGAGGTAAAGTCCCCATGAAAGAGATTTAATGGGAAGTGTACAGAATGCCCTCTCTCACCCATGTGCTGCGCTGTGTTTAGTCTCTCAGTCATGACCAGTCTTTGCCACCCCATGGACTGTAGCCTGCCAGGCTCCTCTATGCATAGAAATCTCCAGGCAAGGATACAGGAGTGGGTTGCCATGCCCTCCTCCATGCTGTCACCCATATCTTATAATAAAAATGATTAATAATAATAATAGTGGATTACAGTTGTAAGCAAGCAGACTCTCTCTGAGAAGTACTTACAGTCCAAGAAGGAAAAAAAATATATGACACAAGAAGAATCTGAAGCCTTGTCACTCAAACCACAGCAAACAGTAAGAAAAGCCCAAGTCCTAACCAGATTAGCTGAGAACTAAAGGCCTGTCCCCTCACTCCCCATTAGCTGGTAAAACATGTTCTGATTTCATGAAAAAATGACAAGGCAATCTAAAAAGTAAGAAAAAATCATCTGAAGAAACAAAACAAGCATCAGTCCAGATTCAGATATGGTGCAGGTATTTGAATTCTCAAACAGGAAATTTAAAATAACAGTGATTCGGGAATCCCCTGGCAGCCCAGTGATTAGGGCTCGGTGATTTCATTGCTGTGGCCCAGGTTCTGTCAGTGCCTCGGTCAGGGAACTGAGATTGTGCAAGCTACATGGAACAGCCAAAAAAGTAAATAAATAAATAAAAGTTAAATAAATAACCCTGATTAACATGATAAAGGCTTTTATGGGGGAAGTAGCAACAGGCAAAAACAAGTGGGTAATATAAACAGACAGATGAATCTTCTAAGAAACAATCAAAAGAAGTGCTAGAAATCTAAAAGACCTAGCAGAAATGAGGAATGCCTTTGATGACTTCATTAGGAGACTAAACTCAACAAGGGAAGAAATAGCTTACCTAAAGAATATATGATAATCATGAATTTTCTTGCCTCATATGCTATAGGAAAGGCATGTACAGAAAAAATTTATATTAATTAAAAAAAAAGAAGTATGCAACTCATAGTGAGAGATTTTCACACGCATCTTTTAGAAACTGTCAGATGAAGTGAATAGAAATGTGTAGAATTTGTTTGCTTTTTGCTTTGTCTGCCATATGACCCAGCAATCCCACTTCTGGGCATACACATTGAGGAAACCAGATCTGAAAGAGACACGTGTACCCCAGTGTTCATCGCAGCACTGTTTATAATAGCCAGGACATGGAAGCAACCTAGATGTCTATCAGCAGACGAATGAATAAGGAAGCTGTGGTACATATACACGGTGGAATATTACTCAGCCATTAAAAAGAATTCATTTGAATCAGTTCTAATGAGATGGATGAAACTGGAGCCCATTATACAGAATGAAGTAAGCCAGAAAGATAAAGACCATTACAGTATACTAACACATATATATGGAATTTAGAAAGATGGTAACGATAACCCTATATGCAAAACAGAAAAAGAGACAGAGATGTACAGAACAGGCTTCTTCTGTGTGTTTTATTAACAAGATATATAATTCTCTTTGCCCCTGAGTAGGTCTGTACTGCATGAAATATGAAGTATTTAGTAGAATCACCCTCAATTTCACATCCATACTGTCTCTCCTCCCCTCCCTTTCCCATCAGTCCAGATTAAGGACAATGTGATTCCGAGGGCAGAATTCAAATGACACAATTAACATGATTGATCTAATATATACAGAATTGTATAGCAAAAAGAAATTTATAGAAAAAAATCACAAAGAAATTTTGAAAATCCACACATATTCTTAGAACCCCAAACCTGAATTCTTTGACCCTGCAACAGTAGACCACGTCCATGCATAAGGCCACAATGAATAACTCAATTAATTCCAGGAAAAAGAATTTATACAGGCCACAATGTAATATACTAGATATTAGCTGGGACTCCCTTGGTGGTCCAGTGATTAAGACTCCACACTTCCACCAAAGGAGGCATGGGTTTGATCCCTGGTTGGGGAACTAAGATCCATCATGTTGCATGGTCCAGCCAAATATATATATGGACTTCCCTGGTGGCTCAGCTGGTGAAGAATCCGTCTGCAATGTGGGAGACCTGGGTTTCATCCCTGGGCTGGCAAGATCCCCTGGAGAAGTGAAAGACTACCCATTCCAGTATGCTGGCCTGGAGAATTCCTTGGACTGTATAGTCCATGGGGTTGCAAAGAATCAGACATGACTGAGTGACTTTCACTTTCATATATGTGTGTGTATATATATATATATATGCTACAAATGACTCAAAATGTACACATACATTAGCTCCAAATGACACAAAATGCATACATACCTATAAAGTACTACATCCCCAAATTTGAAGGTCATTTATAAAGAAAATATGAGTTAAAGAGGAATCAAAAGCAAAGATTATGAACTTTATATATAAGCCATGAATCTCCATATATCAAAAGTAATGGATTTAGACCAAAGCAGTACTAAGAGGAAAATTTATGACTATACATGCATTCATTATAATTCAAGAATGTTTTAAATAAATGAATTAAACATTCAGCCCAAGAAATTACAAAAAAGAACAAAGCTAGTTTTTTTAAAAAATAGACAATAAAATCAGAAGTAAAAATTCATTAAAATAAGTAGCAAATAAATTATGCCAATTAAGTAAAGTAGCATCTAGCCAAGTCTTATTTTTATCAAAGTAGAAGTTACTATCAACATATTATTAGTAATGAAAAAAACAGAAAAGATAAAGATGCAATAGATTTTTTTAAACTTTTTATTTTATATTGGAGTACAGTCAATTAACAATGTTGTGATAACTTCAGGTGAGCAGTGAAGGGATTCAGCCATACATATATATGCATCCATGCATCCACTCTCCTGCAAACTCCTCTCCCATCCAGACTGCAACATAACATTGAGCAGAGTTCTCTGTGCTATATAGTAGGTCCTTGTTGGTCTTCTTATCCAAGGATATATATAAATGACCAAAATTGACTCAAAAACACATAGAAAACACAAAAAGACCAATACCCACAGACTATACTGAAGAGAATACTGTCGACTACAGGAGATGAAAAACCTGGTTTTTCTGTAAAAAGTCAGATAAAGAATATCTGAAACTTTGCCAGCAATACTGTCTCTATCATGTATGAGTGAGTGCTATCACTTCCGTCATGTCCTACTCTTTGCGACCCCACGGACTATAGCCCGCCGGGCTCCTCTGTCCATGGGATTCTCCAGGCAAGAATACAGGAGTGGGTTGCTGTGCCCTCCTCCAAGGTATCTTCTGAACCCAGGCACCGAACCCAAGTCTCTTACATCTTCTGCATTGGCAGGCGGGTTCTTTACCATTAGCGTCACCTGGAAGCCCATTGTCTCTACTACAAGTACACAACTCTGGATATGTATCAAGATGGCAGAGTAGGAGAACATGGAGTTCACTTTTTCCCACAAACACATCCAAAAAATCTACAGGTGGAATAGTTCTCACGGAAGATACCTGGAAACAGGCAGAAGGACTCCTGTACAAGCAAGGCTGTAAGAAAAATACACAGGTGATCAGGTAGGGAGCGGAAAAACCATCATGTGGGACCTGGACCCCTGGGAGGGAACTCAGAGGAAAAGGGAGACAGCCCGGGTAGACACTTGTCCCAGGGAGTGAACCAGGAGAACCACAGATTGGGAGCTCCAGGCTCGGAACCCTACGTGGGGAAGACAGGCTCCCTTGCCGCTTGAAGGACCTCTGGGAATCACAGGAGGGCTGTGGGAGCCTGGACTGTGCCCTCTAGGGGTGCATGTACTGGCCTGTCCACAGGTGGGACAGAGAAACGTCTGTTCTAGCAAGCCAGGCTTGCTGCAATTGTCCCAGCCCCAGTGGAGCAGACACTAGAGTCCCGCTCGCTCCACGTCACAGGGCAGCACTGGGTCTGTGCAGCCGCAGGTTCGGAGAAGACTGGACCTTCACACAGAAGACCCCTGGATCTGGGCAGAGCCTGGGTGGGCAGGGGTACCCTGCTGGCACTTACCCTAACAGCGCCTTGGAAGCGGCTCACAGCTCTGACAAGGCTGATCCAGCACAGCCATCCCCATCCACACTGGGAGCCTGCACACACTGGTTTCTGTACTCCCCCCCACCCCCCCACTCCACATGGAAAGGACCTCCTTGTGGGGAGGGCAGAACACACTTCAAGGGCACAGATCCCACTTAGGCAAGGATCCACAGGGTTTCTGCTCCAGAAACTCGGGATCAGACACCACCCCCAGTAGGGCAGTGATGGCCACTGAGCAGAGAGGAAGGCTTCCCTCAAAGCAGCTTGCAGCTCCAGCCCTTCCACCCCAGCCCCACCCCACCAAGGTGACAGCTGCCTGCCTACCTGGGGAAAGACAGGACTGCATTCACGTCAAACCCAGCTCTCCCCACAGAGGCTTTGGAAACACAGTGTGTATAGGGATGTTCCCACATAAGAATACAGCTTGAAGACCACAATAAATAACCGTTTTACCTAAATTCACAGATGCAGAGGAAGTTAAGCAAAATGAAATGGCATTGACAGAAGAATGGGTAAAGAAGTGTGGTACATATATACAATGGAATATGATAAAAGGGAACGCATTTGAGTCAGTTCTGGTGAGCTGGATGAACCTAGAGCCTGTTATAGAGAGTGAAGTAAGTCAGAAAGAGAACAAAAAATACCATATTTGTAGTATAACACAGAGAGCTCAATCCAGAGCCTCTCTGACAACCTAGAGGGGTGGGATGGGGTGGAGGATGGGAGGGAGGCTCACGAGGGAGGGGACATTTGTATACTTATGAATAATTCATGTTGTTGTACGGCAGAAATCAACACAACATTGTAAAGCAGTTGTCCTCCAATTAAAAAAAAAAAAAAAAGAAATGGCAAAGGATCTGCTCTCAGCAAATGAGCAGGAGAAAAACCATAAAAAATAAATAATGAAGTGAACGATTTACCAGATAGAGTTCAAAATATTGGAAATAAAAATGTTAAGTGAATTGGGAAAAGAATATATATATATATATATATATATATATACATATATTTATTCTTTTTTCTTATGTTTCCCTATGCTATATAGTAGGTACTTCTTGGTTATCTATTTTACATATAGTAGTGTGCATCTGTTAATCCCAAACTCCTTATTTATCCCTACACCCTCCCCACTTTGGTAACCATAAGCTTGCTTTCTATGTCTGTGAGTCTATTTCTGTTTTTTAAATAAATTAATTTACATCATTTTTTTAGATGTCACATATGTGCAATATTATATGGTATTTGTCTTTCTTTGACATTTCATTCGGTATGAGAATCTCTAGGTCCATCCATGTTGCCTCAAATGGCATTAGTTTGTTCTTTCTTATGACCGAGTGATATTCCACAGTGTGTATGTACCGCATCTCCTTTATCCATTCCTCTGTCAAAGGGCATTTAGCTGCTTTCCATTTCTTGGCTCTTGTAAACAGTGCTGCTATAAACATTAAGGTGCATGTATCTTTTCGAATTATGGTTTTCTCTGCTTTTATGCCCAGGAGTAGGATTGCTGGGTCATATGGTAGCTCTATTTTTAGTTTTTGAGGAACCTCCATGCTATTTTCCATAGTGTAAAAAGGTTCTTTTTCCTTTACACCCTCTCCATTATTTACTGTTTATGAATTTTCTGATGATGGCCATTCTGACTGGTGTGAGCTGATCTTATTTATTAAGACCTCATCTTAATTTTGATTTGCACATGAACTGTCTATGATCCTCTTTGCTAGCAAGAATGGAAAATAACAAATTCATCCAATCAGGAGCCATACACAGGGCACCTGTTATTCTACTCTAGCAAAGGCGATCACATCTGGACGAGCAGCTGCAACTTGGATGATGACGTGGTGGACTTTCCAGTAGTCGGCTTCATCTTCCCTCCAGCCAGCAGCCAGCAAGCCCTGAAATCCCGTATTAGCATCTGCTCTTTAGAACACTCCTGGCACTAGCTACCGCGATTTGGCTTCCCTACGAAGCAGACTCTGAGATGAAGATGAGTTTGCCAGACATTTGTTAAAGAGTGCTCTTGGGACCCCACCAGTGTGGAAGAGATGGAAAGGAAACAGGACTGGACAGAGGGAGGGACTGAACTGTGACAACACCCCAGTAAAAGCCTCCCTGTATTCCACGGCCTTTTGGAGTCGGGGAGAAGGGGCTGGGCTGATGGGTCACTGGGTGCAGGTGAACCCCAGAAGCAGCTGTGACCTTGAGCTGGCCAGGTTGCTCCAGCCGAGGATATCCCCATAAATAGCCAACAGTCAGGAAGCATCTTCCAGCAGGTTTCTCAGCAACTTCATCAGTCTCAGCAGCTGACAGAGGCAGTCCTTCTGGTATTAAGGGAAATACGGGTTGCTCATCGGACCACCCACCACTGTAGGGTGACAGTCTATGGGCCACTTCTGGGCTCTCAACTTCTCTAATTTTGCACAAATATCATGTTGTTTTAATTATACTGCAGCTATTTGGAAATGTCTAGCACTGTACTTCCAAGGGTCATAAATTATCCCTCCATTTATTTAGTCTTTCATCTTAAGGAGGATTTTATTTTCTAGTGTGGAGTCTTTAAACATCTTTTGATAGATTTATTCATAGATATTTGGTGTTTGTTGATGTGATTATAATGGTAAAATTTTTTTCTATTTTTTGTTGTTTTGTAGGTGGAATGCAAATGATTTTTGTTGATTGAACACACATGCAATAACTTTGCTAAATTCACTTATCAATTCTGAATGTTTATGAACTCTTTATCTTTTCTAGGCACACAAAAACTATGACTGAATAATGATTGTTTTATTTCTTCTGTTCCAGTTGTTATGTCTTTTTTCCTTGTCTTATTTTACTGGCTAAATGTTTAGTACAAAGTTGACAGTGACAACTTTATCTCATTCCTAATTTCAAGGACAATCTTTTCAATATTTCACTGTTGTGTAAGATGTTTGTTCTAGGTTTTTTTTTAATAGATACTTATAAATTACTTATAGTTTAAGATATTTCCCTTCTGCTTCTAGTGTTCTCAGAACTTTTAATCATGAGTGGGTTGAATTTGGTCAAATGATTTTTCTCTATCAAAATAACCATATGAATTCCCCCCTCTCATTTATTCTCAGTGTTAAATTACACTGATGGTTTTTCAGTGCTCAACTAACTTTGCATATGGAAAACCCCATCTGATATCAGTATATATATGCACACTCATTCATACACATATACTGAATTGAAATTGCTAACATTTTATTAAGGAGGTTTGTAACTATGTTCACTATTAGTCTGTAATGTTACTTTTTCCTTGCCAGGGTTTGGAATCAATGATTAGACGCTACTATTTAAAAAAAAATAAAAACTAAGGAATTATCCCCTTTTTCCGTATCCTAAAATAATTTATGTCTGACTGGTATCACTATTCATTTACCTTTCTTCTTTAAAAGTTTGGAAAGATACAGCAGTGAAACTTTCTGGGCCTAGTATTTTTACTATGAGAAGGTTTTTTAAATGATGTATTCAACTCTAACTTGTAGAATGTTAAGGAATGATATTCAAGGCCCATTTATTGAGTGTATGTTACCTACCAAACTACTTCTTGAATGTATGTACTGTACCATCGTGGTAGAAGTCAATGAAAATTCTGAGTGTAAATGGCATTTTTGCTGAAAATTCAGAAGTGAGATGCATGGGCCTTCTTTTTGTGGAATACACTCTAGAGGGTAGATAGGGTTTTGTTATATAGCAATAAATGTAAGATTTCAATTTTGACAAGTTTAAATAGAGGTTCAGGGAGCCATGAGAGTTAATAACAAGAAGATTTGATCCCTAGGCATATTAGAAACAACTTTTTAAAGAAATGATATGTGCATAATTAAATGTTTTCAATGTATCTGTATTTGTACCTTTTCATTACTCCTCTCAACTTTGCATCTGTTAAGAAGCTGCTCCTCCACATTGCTACTTCTCCAAGACAGGCTGTAAATGTAGTGGCATCTCTCTTACAGTTAGGAACACCCACCCTGGGAGGAGAGTCCAGCCAGCCTTTGAGGTCCCTCCGCTGCCCAAAGCTGTTTCTCATCCTCCTCACGTTGCCATTGCTTCTCCCCGCCAGAAGGTGTCTCTGTTGACAGCTGGTCCTCCACAGCTGTGACTCCACAGTCACCTAGGAGATGAGTCCCTGCATCTCCAAAGGATTCTGAGAATAACTTGGAATAAGGATGCCCAATGCTTGAATGTTCATCATCCGCTACTTGTACTCGTCTCTCCAAGCCATCCTCACCATCCCCCAGACTCAGGGAGCACTGCGTCCACATTTTTCAGAAACTGTCTTTGCATTTCTGAATCTGCGCCTGTATAACTCTCAAAACCCAAAGGGCTCCACAAGCCCCTCTCTCCAGTTGAACACCTACCTTTGTAAGGATTATAAGACTAAATATCCCGGGTCTAGAAAACCAGGCAAAACACAAGAGAAACATAGGGAACCCTTTTCTAGACCAAGGAATCTACTTTGTTCAAACTAAGAGAGGGTTCTTTTTTCAGATCTCCAGGGAGATTTCTCCTTCTACAGATTACTGAGGTAACTTTCTAACACTCCGCTTGCTAGATCAAAGAAGTGGAAAAGCAAACACACATTTAACTGGGGGGTATATATACAATTAAATGCTCTGTAATTAAGCACCTTTCTTTTGTTCTAGCAAACACTGGTGTGGAGAAAAAACAATAATTAGTCGCAATCTGGTAAAATGCCTCATGCGTCTAATAATAACAATCAGGCTGCCCCACGGGCTTTTCTTCTCATAACACAATTCTTTAAAACTTTCCTCGGGTTATTATTTTCTGTCCCTTCATTTTCCTCATTCCTTTCCCATCTTTTCCAGTTTGTCCATATCTTTTAGAAAGTATAGTGACCCAAAGTAGCCACAGGATCCTAGTGTAGCACTCATGAATGCATAATATAGCAGGAAAATTGCTTCCAAATGCCCCATGAATTATTCCTTTTAATAAATTCCAGTACCCTCACAGCTTGGGTTCAGAATCCAGCCTCCAGGTTTTTCTCTTATATTTTTATCTAGTTGATCCTTTCCATTTTTTCCTACAAAGTTTTATCCTGCTTTAGAAACCAATATTTTTGCTAATGTCATTTTGATTCTTATTTTCACATTTCAGAAAAAAATGACAAGATTTCCAGATGCTGAGTTATTTCACATCCCAACCCTTTTATATATATGAGATTAATTCCTCAGTGGTTTCAATTTATTGGCCTTAAAAGTGATTAATTTGTACTCGACCTCCCCCAATATTTTAACATTTATTTTTTAAAAGCACAATTTAGACAATAACTGAAAATGTCCTGATTCTGGCAAATTTAAGTGCATTTTGTCCAATTTTAGCAATGATGCAACAATTTTGTACCAAAGACCCAATTCTATCATGCTTCTTTCAATAAAGCACTAATACTAAAGAAGATATTTTATTTTAGTATGCTAATGTATCTGGAAGCATATGGCTAGGTAGGATCATTTCTTCATATTCTTTACAGCATTATTATTTTAAGTAAATCATATATATAAACTCTATAGCTTATCATTACACTGTTCAGCAAACAATAAAATTCATTGTATTGTTCTCTTATAATTCATTGAACCAAACACCCACCCACCCACCCCCATCTATGAATCTTGAAATGACATTAGAAATTGCCACATAAAGCTCCACAATTAAAACTATGACATTTAGACAACTTAAGAGATTTGTCAAAAATCAGTTAGTGACCAAAATTGTATTAGAAACCTGATATAAAATCTAAAGTTCTTTCCTGTACATAATATCATCCCCTGAATTTGCCATTTCAATAACTTTTAACTAAATGTAAAGTTTAATGAGTAATATATAGAAAATTTTAGTCTATGAGCTTAAGTACCAAAGAATTGTGGCTATAGAGCAGAAAAATAATTTTCTTAGTATCAATTAATTTGTTGTAAATATTATTTGTAATTAGAGCTAAGTGAACTTTGATAGGTGTTTTCAAAGGTCTTCTTCAATAAACAATGCAAAGAAAGAGGAAAACAGAAGAAGGGGAAAGACTAGAGACCTCTTCAAGAAAACTGTTATCAAAGGAACATTTCATCCAAAGATGGGCACAATAAAGGACAGAATCGGTAAAGACCTAATAGAAACAGAAGAGATGGCAAGAATACACATCAGAACTGTACAAAAAAAATCTTAATGATCAGGATAACTACGGTGGTGTGGTCACTCACCCAGAGTCAGCCGTTCTGGAGTGTGTAGTCAAGTGGACCTTAGGAAGCATTGCTGCCAATAAAGTTAGTGGTGGTTGCTGTCCAGTCATTCAGTTGTGTCTTACTCTTTTCTGCCTCATGGACTACAGCACACCAGGCTTCCCTGTCCTTCACCGTCTCCCAGAGCTTACTCAAACTCATGTCCATTGAGTCGGTGATGCCATCCAACCATCTCATCCTCTGTCGTCCCCTTCTCCTCCTACCTTCAATCTTTCCCAGGATCAGGGTCTTTTCTAATGAGTCAGCTCTTCGCATCAGGTGGTCAAAGTATTCGAGCTTCAGCTTCAGCATCAGTCCTTCCAATGAATATTCAGGACTGATTTCCTTTAGGATTGACTAGTTTGATCTTGTAGTCCAAGAGACTCTCAAATGTCTTCTCCCAGAAACTCAGTTCGAATGCATCAATTCTTCACCACTCAGCCTTCTTTATGGTCCAACTCACATCCATACATGACTACTGGAAAAACCATAGCTTTGACAAAAAGTATGAAAAAACTAGTGGAGTAGTGGAGGTAATTGAATTCCAGCAGAGATATTTAAAATCCTAAAAGATGATGCTATTAAACTGCTGCAATAAATATGTCGGCAAATTTGGAAAATCCAGCAGTGGCCACAGGACTGGAAAAAGTCAATCCTCATCACAATTTCCAAGAAGGGCAGTACTAAAGAATGTTCAAACCACCAGACAATTGCACTCACTTCCAATGCTAGTTAGGTTATGCTAAAAATCCTTCAAGCTAGGCTTCAACAACACATGAATAGAGGACTTCCAAATGTTCAAAGCTGGATTTGGAAAAGGCAGAGGAACCTGAGATCTAATTGCCAACATTCACTGTATCATAGACAAAGCAAGGGAATTCCAGGAAAATATCTACCTCTGTTTCATTGACTATGCTAAAGCCTTTGACTATGTTAAGTTCAGTTCATTCGCTCAGTCACGTCCGACTCTTTGTGACCCCATGGACTGCAGCACACCAGGCCTCCCTGTCCATCACAACTCCCGGAGCTTGCTCAAACTCATGTCCACTGAGTCGGTGATGCCATCCAACCATCTCATCCTCTGTCGTCCCCTTCTTCTCCTGCCTTCTTTATGGTTCCAACTCACACATCCATACATGAATACTGGAAAAGCCATAGCTTTGACTAGATGGACCTTTCTCGGCGAAGTAATGTCTCTGCTTTTTCATATGCTGGCTAGGTTGGTCATAGCTTTTCTTCCAAGGAGCAAGTGTCTTTTAATTTCATGGCTGCAGTCACCATCTGCAGTGATTTTGAAGCCCAAGAAAATAAAGTCTGTAACTGTTTCCATTGTTTCCCCATCTATTTGCCGTGAAGTGATGGGATCAGATGCCACGATCTTAATTTTTTGAATGTTGAGTTTTAGGCCAGTTTTTCCACTCTCCTCTTTCACTTTCATCCAGAGGCTCTAGTTGTTTACCTTGTTTAATTCCATGCTGTTTAGATTCCCTTTGCTTCTTTTATCTGCAACCCCCTATATCACCATTACTCCACAGTGAAAAACAGAATTGGGGCAGGTATATATTGAACCATCTCAGGCCATGACCACAAAATGTTTCAATGCTCTACTTCATTTGACTGTGACAACTAGCCCATTGTAAAATTTCAACAAGATATGGATTATTTCCCAGAATGACATTTTAGTGTCTCAGGTCAACTGTAGGCTGAACTAAACAGTCAAATATGCACTATATTAATACCTGGCTTGAAAACATGCATATGCAGTATTATATTATATTATATTATATTGTAATATATATTAGTACAAACTCAAAACTTTTTAACAAGTCTGTCTTTTGCTGTACTATTTGGGCCCAAGATCCCATTTCCTGGAGTCCTATTTTTATCTTATTGCTAGAATTTTTTAATACCTAATTATTTATTTGGTTACTCTGGGTCTTATTTGTGGCATACAGATCTTCAATCATCGTTGTGGCATGTGGGATCTTTAGCTGTGGCGTGTGGAATCTAGTTCCCTGACCAGGGACCGAATCTGAGTCCCCTGCATTGAGAGCACAGAGTCTTAGCCACTGAACCACCAGGGAAGTCCCTGCTAGAATCTTGAGAAGTAGCCATGTCTTTGGCTCCTTACCTTACTTTAAAGTGCAATCAGTATCAGAGTTACAGTCCATGCAGATAGACTAATGTACACTTATACATTTTCAACCTTTTCCTTTCTGCTAGGGCTGGTAGGACCTATTGTGTATGTTACATGCAGAATCACAACAACTGGTATAAATGGATTAGTTAAATGGGTATTAGAAGGCTCCGAAGATTCAACAGACTGGCTTTGGGTTTAAAGTGTTAGAGATTAGGGGAAATCCTCCATTCTGCCTGGGTGATATATTCACCGGGACCTCATCCAAATCTCCGGAAGAGGCAATTTCAGTGCCAATTGTTAACTAATGCTTTGTTTATTCAAAAGGTTGATAGGTGACATCCTTTAGGATAGTCATGAACTCGCTAACATCTTTGAACGTGTTCTTTCTTTTGCTCACTTTTCCCCATCTACATCGCGTCTTTGATGTTGATCATTTTTGTTGGCTCATTAATTCAATGTTTCTTTGTTCAATAAATTTCCCGCATGCTAATGTTAAATTGCCAGGAATAAAAATCCTGATGACAGAAGTGGCACCAGAGAAATCACTGCTATTCTTGGCCGCAGACCTTTCCAGTCTGAACAATAGCTGTTTTCTTCATAGCTTTCACCAATGTCATATTTTAAGCAGGGATTTTGTGGGCTCAACAAATGAATGGAAAAGTCTGCAAAATGTGTTGCAGAAATCTCTCACAGGTAGGCAGGAAATTTGGAATAGATGATCAGGATAGAAAAGTCATAAAGAGATGTCTAGGTCAAAAGACAGAGTAAAACTGCTGAAGAGTGTGGTAAAGTATGGTGTAGTCAGCAGCACAGCCATGCTCATCCCAGCTGATTCTGAATCCAGTGCCACACGAGGAATTTAAGGCTGCAAACCAGGACACTGGGCAATCTGAAGATTTAAGAAGTGTTAAGAAAGCAGGTTTCACAAGAACAGAACTATCTCAACGTAGCTTATTTTATAACTCACTGTAATAAAGCTCTTATCCTTTAATTTTTTTTATTTTAAAAAGAATATTGAATTATAATTGATTCACAGCACAGTGAATCTTTTAAGCTTATTTTCCCATATAAGCCATTACAGAGTATTGAGTAGAGATCCCTGTGCTATACAAGAGGTCCTTATTAGTTATCAACTTTGTACATAGTAGTGTGTATGGGGTTCAATCTCAAGCCCCCCGTTTATCCCACCCTCCTTTCCCCGCTGGTGACCATGACTTTCTTTTCTACATTCTTATCCTTTAAAATGATAATTATTTAAACCAAAATTTTCACAAATTTGCAAATATCCAAATAGTCAATTCCAGAGTTCAAGGGATATGAATTGGGGAGACTTAGTGAGGATAATCTCCCCAGCTCTCCTTGGTTACTCAGACAGTGAAGAATCTGCCTCAGTGCAGGAGACCAGGGTTTGATCCCTGGGTCGGGAAGATCCCCTGGAGAAGGGAATGACAACACACTCCAGTATTCTTGCCTGGAGAATTCTGTGGACAGAGGAAACTGGGGGAGCTACAGTCCATGTGGTCGCAAAGAGTCAATCACAACTGAGCGACTAACACCTTCAGGGAGAATAGAAGTGATGCTCATACTGGAGTTTTGTGCCTTTCTTGGATTTTTCATCAAAGGGTGAGTGGGAGGTAACGAATGCAAATAAAACTGTTTAATTGTAAAAAAAAAAAAAATGCAGAGAAATAGGGAGCTTTACTGAAAAATATCTGAGAGCTCAGGAAATGTCCCAAGTTTATTCAAATCTTGTTTATTTTTCTATCTCTCCAGAGACCCACAGGAGTGAGACTGCCCCTCGAATACTCCCAATCTTTTCAACCTTTCTATACTGTTTATTTTCCTTCATTCCTCTGTAGTGATCTATTTACTCTATGAATCAAGGTAAACCTTTGTAGATTTTTTTCCTTTGGATCACCACTATGACTCCCAGCAAATTTACTTCATTCTGAAAGCACACCCCAAAAGGTAAATTTGTTCTCTAGTTTAGAAGATATACCTCTTGTTAGAAAAAGCTGATTATACTGAGACATCACAAGTATTTGTGAATTGACTTCTTTCAGTTTCAGACAGAGTTCAATGTCTAAGGATACTGTATTAACTCTTAGGCAGTCTAGAGCAGCAGCCTCCAATAAGATAGTCATAGACATATCTGACAAATTATATCTGAGTTGTTTATTAAAATTAAAATTTCACTCTCATTTGCCATATTTCAACAGCTTACTTGCCAACTATGCCTAGTGTCTCTCATACTGGAAAGCACAGAGACAGACCTTTTTCATCTTTGCAGAAAGTTCTATCAGGAACACTGTTCTAGAATCTTCTATTCAAGGTGCCTTCATGAACCAGCAGGGTCAGCCTCCCATGGGAGTTAATTAGAAAAGCAGTTTCCTGGGCTCCACCCCAGACCAATTGAATCATAATTTGCACTTTTCATGAGACAGCTGGGTTTCCATGTGAGGACACATCAGTTCCATCAAGAGGTCATTTTTGGGTCTACTTTTAAATATGTACTTCCTTGTAGAGACAGCATATTAAAACATGTCTGATTTTGAGATATAGGGGTCAAAAACTCCATCAGAGCTTTTCTTATTGTGCGGTACAATCATTAAGTCCTTATACACTTATTTTGATAATAAGGGCAGTTAGGATGTGTTAAAAACCTTCCAAGATGTCTTCTTTAATTTAACAAGCTGATCATTTTCTATAATTGTTCAAACACACACGTCGTCCTGCAACTATACTTCTTTTACTGGGACCCTCAGAAAAAAAGAAATTCACAAAGTGCAGGTCATCATGGTGTGACACTTTTTTGGAAACATGAATATACTTTAGTCAACATGAAGGAACTTCATGCAGGCAGCTCTCTGGGTGTGGAATGAACTATCTACACATGTAACTGCAGAATGTAATGGGATTAACCCAATTTTAAAGACAAGGATAATAATCTGTATCCACCATTACCTATAGCACCCTGAAGATGTTTAATGTTTATTTAAAATCATAAAAAAAACAATTCAGCTCTCAAAGTTGCTAAACCACTCACCATGGACTCCTTTGAAATGGAGAAAATCCTGCTTCACATGTATTATATATCTTATCACTTTTTATATTACTAGTAAATTGTTTAATGACACTGAAAATTATTAACGGGTCAAATATCAGAACTACTCCTGCGAGTCTTCTTAGGTAGATCCTTTAATATAATTATGTTTCAAATATTTGTTCTTAAAGATGAGTATTCATTTCTTTACTAAACGGCAAGATTATAAGATAATTAGTTCTTGTAAAGTTGTGTAGGATTTAGTTCAGGTTTTGAAGATAATTTGAATGTTTATCAAATTGACTGGGCTTGAATTTCAACTCTTAATTTCCATTATGGTTTATTACAAGATACTGAGTAATATTTCCTGTGCTATATAGTAGGTCCTTGTTATCTGTTTTATATACAGTGATATGTATATATTAATCCCAAAGTCTTAATTTATCCCTCCTTCCCCTCTTTGACAACCATAAATGTATTTTCTATGTCTGTTTCTGTTTACTGGTGTTATAGATTATTAATTCAATCAAAAACCCTATACATAAAATCTGAAGCTTAGTGGGTTTTAAGAGTCATGTTTATTAATTAAGCAGATGGAGTTTCAAATTCAAAACTTGTGCCAAGAAGGATCAAAAAGCAACAAAGATTTTTCATGTACCAGTAAAAATAATTTTTAAAAAATCACTTCATTTTCTTTTTCTATTTTGGATATTTGAAAAAATAATAACTTGAAATCAGCAGAATTAAATTCTGATAATTCTTTCAAATATGCACTTCATTGTCACACAGCCTATGGCCCAGGACAGTAGTTGAATTATAATATACATACTCTGGAATTTAACAGACTAGTCACTGCACCTCACTGATGAAATTATCACAGTAAGCCCCTTTCATAAGAAAATAAAGCAAGGAGAAGAATACATTTTCATATTTATATTTATAAATTAATACTGTTATGATATATTTGTGATTTTCCAAGTTCCTTTTTGTAACTGAACAGGTTAGCCATTTGTCATAATTGTTTCTATTGTTAGTTTGAGCAGTTTTCTCAAAATCTTAGAAAATAACATGCATAAATAAATCCATAGACATAACATAAGCAAACATATAGAAAGCAGAACTGACAGTGATACAAATTCCAAGAAAAAATAAAATTATCTAGATAGCAAAATTATTAATAAAATTATATTTTCATGAATCATAAGAATTTACCTAGACAAAATTAGCTATATAAAATAAAGACTAAGTATCATACTTAAGACTATGTAGAAAAACTAAGAAGCCAACTCTTTCTGCATCTTTATGATACAATGCATTAATATGATGAGGACTATCTTTTGCAAAAAGTTAATAGCAGCTTTGAAAATAGAAAGTTTTTATGCTTTTCCAGAGTATATTGGTGTTGGAGAAGACTCTTGAGTGTCCCTTGGACTGCAAAGAGATCAAACCAGGCAATCCTAAAGAAAATCAGTCCTGAGTATGCATTGGAAAGACTGATGCTGAAGCTGAAACTCCAGTACTTTGGCCACCTGATGCTAAGAACTGACTCATTGGAAAAGACCCTGATGCTGGGAAAGATTGAAGGCAGGAGGAGAAGGGGATGACAGAGGATGAGATGGTTAGATGGCATTACTGACTCAGTGGACCTGAGTTTGAGCAAGCTCCAGGAGTTGGTGATGGACAGGGAAGCCTGTCATTCTGCAGTTCATGGAGTCGCAAAAAGTCAGACAAGACTAAGTGACTGAACTGAACCCTGAGGGTATATTGCATGCTGGTATTTAAAATTATAAACATTTATTTTACCCACTCTAGTTATTAAATCCTCCTAGGATTTCTTATAAAATAGATGTGCTCTAGGAAGTACATTAAGTCATTTCTAATTAGAATAAGTACTTACATGAATAAGAGTTTTAAAGTGTCTTATATTTATAGACAAATAAAACTTGTTTAACTGTGGTATGCCTTTTGGATTCCAAAACTATATCCTAAGGAAAATAATTAAACCTTAATTTCTATATCCTTTCACAACTCTACAAATATTTGACTTATTTGTATATATTTAAATTTAAACTATAAAGCTTTAACCACAAATTTTCCAAAAAATAAATTATATTTTACATGGGTTCTATTAAGAACATCCTGTACCTTTTTTATTCTTTATGTATTATTTTAAATACAGTACTTTACACAAAAATACATGTGCCATACCAATGAATTATTAAGGAATTTTCAAGCATAATTTGATTGAGCACTATTTCTATGTTGCACACTGATTTAGAGAATCTAATTCTCATATAAGGTGCATCATTTCTCATGATTAGTTAATTGTAAAACTTTATACCAAAGAAAAAGATCTTAATGACCCAGATAACCATGATGGTGTGATTACTCACCTAGAGCCAGACATCCTGGAGTGCAAAGTCAAGTGAGCCTTAGGAAGCATCACTATGAACAAAACTAATGGAGGTGATGGAATTCCAGTTGAGCTATTTCAAAACCTAAACAGTGATGCTATGAAAGTGCTGCAGTCTATGTCAGCAAATTTGGAAAATTCGGCAGTGGCCATAGGACTGCAAAAGGTCAGTTTTCATTCCAATCCCAAAGAAAGGCAATGCCAATGTTCAAACTACTGCACAATTGCACTCATTTCACATGCTAACAACGTAATGCTCAAAATTCTCCAAGCTAGGGGTCAACAGAGCATGAACTTCCAGATGTTCAAGCTGTATTTAGAAAAGGCAGAGGAACCAGAGATCAAATTGTCAACATGCATTGGATCATACAAAAAGCAAGAGAACTCCAGAAAAACATCTACTTCCGCTTCATTGACTATGCTAAAGCCTTTGACTGTGTGGATCACAACAAACCGTGGAAAATTCTTCAAGACATGGGGATACCACACCATCTTAATTGCGTCCTGAGAAATCTGTATGCAGGTCAAGAAGCAACAGTCAGAACCAGACATGGAACAATGGACTGGTTCCAAATTGGGAAAGGAGTATGTCAAAGCTGTATTTTGTCACCCTGTTTATTTAACTTACATGCAGAATATATCATGCGAAATGCCAGGCTGGATGAAGCACAAGCTGGAATCAAGATTGCTGGGAGAAATATCAGTAGCCTCAGACACGTAGATGACACCACCCTTAGAGCAGAAAGTGAAGAGGAACTAAAGAACCTGTTGATGAAAGTGAAAGAGGAGAGTGAAAGAGATGGCTTAAAACTCAACATTCAAAAAACAAAGATCACGGCATCCAGTCCCATCACTTCATGGAAAATAGATGCAGAAACAATGGAAACAGTAACAGACTTAATTTTTCTGGGCTCCAAAATCACTGCAGATGGTGACTGTAGCCATGAAATTAAGACCCTTGCTCCTTGGAGAAAAAGCTATGACCAACCTAGACAGCATATCAAAAAACAGAGACATTACTTTGCCAACAAAGGTTCATCTGTCTAGTCAAAGCTGTGGTTTTCCCAGTAGTCACGTGTGGATGTGAGAGTTGTACTATAAAGGAAGCTGAGCGCTGAAGAACTGACACTTTTGAACTGTGGTGTTGGAGAAGACTATGGAGAGTCCCTTGGACTGCAAAGAGATCAAACCAATCAATCCTGAAGGAAATCAATCCTGAATATTCCTTGGAAGAACTGATACTGAAGCTGAAACTCCAATACTTTGGCCACCTGATGTGAAAAACTGACTCATTGGAAAAGCACCTGATGCTGGGAAAGTTTGAAGACAGGAGGAGAAAGGGATGGCAGAGGCTGAGATGGTTGGATGGCATCCCCAGCTCGATGGACATGAGTTTGAGCAAGCTCTGGGAGTTGGTGATGGACAGGAAAGCCTGGCGTACTGCAGTTCATGGGGTTGCAAAGAGTTAGGCACAACTGAGCGACTGAACTAAACTGAACTAAAACAACTAGAATTTTAGAAGCATTGGACTTTAATCCAAATCTTAGGGCTCCTCCTAACTGGAAGCATTTGAAGCATTTTGTATTTGCCATAGTTTTCTTCTCTGTAATATGAGTAAAATGTGGTCACCCTCAAATGAGCATACAAAATTATAAAAAATGTAAATATTACAATCTAAAACTTTGAATGAGCAAGATAGTATGCAAAGCATTTGCCTGTATTATTAATGGTTCCTTTTCCCTTTTAAGGGTTAAGTTTTCCTTGAAAAGAAATTGATACGTTACCCTAGAATTTCACTAGTGTGCCTTAGAATCTCTCACAGTAAAAATAAAATTGGGCATGTCCCTGGGCCCCACTTCCTATAGATTCTGACCCTGCAGGTGTGAGATAGGCACTCTGGTGGTTCAGATGTAAATGCTGCACTTGACCTGCCCAATAGCAGAACGAGTCACTCATTTCCCGCGAAGCTGCTGCTCTCCCTTAAGTTAGGACTTAACTCTGTAATGAGTGTACATGTGAATCACACTGGCTGTTTAATGAATCTGGTTTAATATTGATAAGTGTATGAGGCCTTAGGAGAAAAACAGTTGCATACTGGCCTCCCATTGGAATAATTCTTTTATCCCCATTACCAAGTTCTGAGGCCCAGCACAGGGGGAAAACGAGGTAAGTTTGATGAATGGTGAAGTATTTTTAATTTATGATCTTTTCCTACTTAATGCATTTTCTCTTATGTCTTTTGGGAAGTGCTAGAAAAAATTTATAAAGATAATGTGTTTTAATAAATCAACATCTGGTAATAAGGTACTTCCCTCTCAATGTCAGGTGTGTCTGTGCATGTGTGTTTGTGAGACAGAGAAAGAGAGAGGAAAAAGAAAGAGCATTTTTAGTTGCAGCAAGTGAATGAATACACAGAGAATCATGTCTGAAGGTGATGTGGCTGCGACAGTTCCCACACTCTACCACGGGACCATGTCCCAAAATGTTATCAAACTCAGGTTCAGCGGTCCCTGCTAGAAAATCAGTAGCCAGGGAGCAGGTGTTGCTAGAAAGAAAAGTTACTTTTAATCAGAATGTCATCAATCTGGGGAGAAGGTGGACTCAGTGTCCGCAAACACTACCTCTGAATATTCTGCTCTGCCATGAAGATTTTTCAAGGGAAAAAGGAAGTAACCTGAATTATTCATTAAGAGAGGGGATCAGAGTCATCACCATCCCACACTGAATGCAGGCTTGTCAACTCTTCATGAGCTTTCTTTAAATGCATCTTGTTCACACAGTTTGTTCAAGAGATTACTGAAAAAGAAGCTGGGGAAGAGACTTGGTCATCCGTTAATTACTTCTTCTTTGATCTACTGAAGGAACCAACAGGTTAAGTGAAGCATTGGGTGATTGGGGTGGAGATGAGTAGAGCACAAAGGCATCTGGTTTAAAAGTTAGTTACATGTGGCTTTGTTAAAGTGATACGGAAAGAGGCTTCCTGCTGAGGACTGTCTCCTGCAAAGAGCTGCTTACAAAAATAGAGAAAACCAACAGCAAACCCTGGGGGTCACATTGCGATTACCACAAAACAAATCTGTACAGGTCAGTACCAGCAGTTGATCCACCACTGGAAGTTCTCCTATGAAGACATAACACACTGAGATTATAACATAAAACTGCAAGACACTGCTCCTGACAATGGTGCTGTGGACGTGTGAGCAAGATCATGTAGAGGAAGAAGAGCCTGTAATTATGAAACATTCTTGGCTTTTGTATATTGTTAGCCTTCTGGCTGGGTGGTACTCTTCCTTGCTATTTATCATTCACTGTTAGCCGACTGTAAAGAGACTCCAGATTTTGACAAGTAGACAATATCCTTATCGGTACTCAGTTCCTCCCTATCTTCTTTAAAAGTGAATATGAATTTTATAAAACTGAGAAGATACATACCTAAGAATGTACAACATTTTTCTCTAATATTTTGGCTATGCTACAATTGGCTGAATTAGTTGATGTTAAATGTATGCTGCTGTCCTTTTAGAGGAGAAGGCAATGGCACCCCACTCCAACTCTTGCCTGGAAAATCCCACGGATGGAGGAGCCTGTAGACGGTAGGCTACAGTCCATGGGGTCCTGAAGAGTCGGACATGACTGAAGTGACTTAGCAGCAGTCCTTTTAGAATTCTAGAAACCAAGGGAATTTATAGTAGACTCTTCTAAATCATTGAGTTTGCTATTCTACCAAGATTATGTCAGATAAATACAAGAATGCTATCTGCATTGAGCACTTAGAAATGCAAATGCATGGACACAGAAAGACCCTGCCTAGATGCCTTGTGAAAACACCAAATAACTATTCCTGTGTGTTTCTCACCCACCACTATTCCTCCTCCCCTCGCATGTGCACATAAACCCAAGGGCACAGACGGCGCCTCCTGCAACCTCGTGCCACCCTTTTCCTCCTGCCGGCCATCGCCCTTCCTAGTCATGGCAATAAAAATCAGTTTTATTGTTTTTGTAAGAATGTTAAATATGTTTATGATAAATGGGATTTACTTTTCTCAAATTAAAATATTTGAGGTTTGTAAAGTGATCGGCTCTACTAGCAAATCTTTTCAGACACGTTTAAATATGACATATTTATTGTTTTAAGTATTGACATTTTATAAAGTTAGAGGTGCTTTAATACTTTGATAGCTTCCAGAAGAAAATATTTTAATTCATTATTTAAGTTACCGGCTGAAAAGTCTTCTTTTCCTTGACTTATGATGCAGCTAAGTCCTGTTAAATCCATTGTAAGTTGAAAAGATCCTGTCAAAAATGTGTTGACTACACCTGACCTACCAAACATCATAGCTAAGTCTTGCCCACCTTAAACAGACTCAGAACACTTACACTAGCCTATAGTTGGGCAAAATTATCTGACACAAAGCTTATTTTATAATAAAGTGCTGAATATATCATGTAATTGACTGGATATTATACTGAAAGTCAAAAACAGAATTGTTTGGGTGCAGAATTGTAAGTGCATCAGTTGTTTACCCTGGTGAATGTGTGACTGCCCAGGATCACGAGACAGGATTGTACCATTTGTCACTAGCCTGGGAAAAGAGCAACATTTTAAATTCCAAGTATGGTTTCCACTGACTCCCTAGTGCTTTTGCACTATCTTAAAGTCAAAAATTCATAAGTTGAACCATTGTTAAATCAGGGGTTGTCATACTAGAAATCATCTCTCTGTGTTATGATAGGAATTTTAATGAAGATTGTTCTTGTAATAGTCTGTTTTCACTGAATAGCTTGAAACAAATGTTGAGGTCTCTTGAATTCTAAAAAAATTTAGATAGCTTCTTTTGTAAACAGTAAAGTCTCTTGTAAATTGGGAAGATTTTGACATATGTATTATAAATTTAATTCAACTATAAAATAACAATACAAGGTGGGGAACTTCTATAATGATAATTAAGAATCAGCAAGATAATAGAGAAATACTTAATTTTTCACACAGGACCACGAAAAACACCAACTGGTAAAACTAGTGTAGTGAAGCCAAGGAATTTTGTAACAAATTTCATGAATAACAATGAAAGGGATGCTGAAGCCTGTGTTGAAAAGAAACACTTTAAGCTTCTAGTCTTATAAACAGTAGTTTAAATTTTTTGCATTATTTTAAATTTAAAACAAATTTTTTTCTAATGTTTGTTCTATATGCTCATTTCTTAAAGGTTTTTCTCTTCTGGATAGAATTCTTAAAACTTTGTATCTTAATGTCTTCAGACTCTGGTGTGAAACTAAGAACGCAGCATCAAGCTAAAATATGTAATTAATACAAAGGGAAGGAATTTCTAAAATGACTCAAGACTTTAGAAAGCTTAAGATCTTTCCCTTCATTTTGCAGCTGCTTCTGTCATGGTGACAAGGCAGCAGGAAAAAGCCAAGTTCAGTGCACCCTTAGTCCTGTTATGAATTTCATGACTTATTTCATTTGGTTTGCACAAATAGCAAGAAATAATATTGGCAAATCTATTTCACATCCCCTGAGTTTCAAACTGATGCAAATTCAGAAGAATAAGCCAATACACTCACAAACAATTAAACTCAGTGGAAAATTAGCCTGAAGCCTCTTGTTTTAATTATAAAACAAGAATTCTTAAGAGATCTTTTCTTCTTTACTTCTGGCTGCACTAGAAAAAAAAATTATTAGTAGGCCATCTTTACTTTAGGACATTTTTCCTTAGTGTTGAAATGTTTGCAATTTCCTGCCCTTTGTCAGAAACAATATTGAATCCAGTCAATTTATATCTTGGTCAAAAGTATACTTTTTACTTTTATTAATATATTAATATGAATATTAATGAAAGATAACCCCCGGAATTTCCAACTATTTCCTTCACTGTGTCTTAATTAAGTTTATTCTTACCCACACATAAAATTATTTATGTGTTTACATTGTATGTGTTAATTTTTTGTATGTGTAAGTTTTTAAGTTTGACTTTTTATATAGGATATGTGCCTCTTTCATTTGTTCAAGACAGATTTATTAGCATCTAAAACCTAAGACCTTGCAAAAAGTTCAAAGATATGTATGTCTCATTCATGAATTTTTTCAGCAGTTATTACTGAGTATTTGCAATGGGCTAAACCCTTTTGAACTGTGGTGTTGGAGAAGACTCTTGAGAGTCTCTTGGACTGCAAGGGGATGCAACCAGTCCATCCTGAAGGAGATCAGTCTTGGGTGTTCATTGGAAGGACTGATGCTGAAGCTGAAACTCCAATACTTTGGTCACCTCATGAGAAGAGTTGACTCATTGGAAAAGACACTGATGCTGAGAGGGATTGGGGGCAGGAGGAGAAGGGGACGACAGAGGATGAGATGGCTGGATGGCATCACTGACTCTACGGGCATGGGTTTGAGTAAACTCTGGGAGTTGGTGATGGACAGGGAGGCCTGGTGTGCTGTGATTCATGGGGTCGCAAAGAGTTGGACACGACTGAGCAACTGAACTGAACTGAACTGAAACCTTGGAAATAGAGGTATCTGATTATGATGAGGCATGGCTGCTTCTTGCAAGAATGTTAATGTGAGAGTGAATTTTAATGTGTTATTTAACGTGGGTGAATGTAAATGTGTATCGGAGAGGTGGGGGTAGGATTGATTAAAGATGGCTGAGAATGGATTTCTGTTTCACTTTTCCCTTTAAGAAGTGAACTCTAATGTAATCTGGGCTATCCTTTGTGATGTATTTAACTGACAGAATGTATTGGCAGTAATGTTATGATACTTCCAAGTCTGGACCGAGAAATGATTTTGTCTTCATCTCTTACAATGTTTGCCTTTGGAAAATTATTCCCTCTGAGAACCCTGCTGACATACTGAAGCCATATGGAAAGCCCACATGTTGGTCCAAAGCTCTAGTCAAAAGACCCAAATCAATTCCCGAGGGAAAGTCAGCATCAGTTACTCGCCGTGTTAATGATCCCTCTTGCAAACATCCAGACCAGTGGAACTTACAGGTGAGCAGAACCCCAGATGACATCACCTGCAACTGCACTAGTGACCCCAGGTCAGAAGCAGGCTCTCCTATACTTTCAGTTTTTTGAATAAGTATTAGAAAAATAGAATTGTGTTCCCTCAGTATTAACTTATCATTAGGAGGTAGGACCCTGGTGATCTTTTACACCCATTGTCTTAGTTTAGATGAGGATATGAAAAAGCTAAACTGGAAAATAGTAATTTATGCATCGTGTATTTATTTCTTGATCATAGTATGTATCCAACACAAATTGGCAAGTGTTGGATTCCACCAAGTTACATGCAAATGTAGAGAGCAGATGGAATGTGAGTGGTATTGCAAACTTCTCTACACTCTCTGACTTGCAGTCATGACTTTCATGAAACATTCAGTTTAATGTCAGTTTGGATATGGATACATTTGATGAAGACGTAGTGGATTTAAAAATGAAAGAATTAAGGCAAACATGACAAAGAATAGTGAAATTAAAAAGAACAATAAAAATAAGAAATGGTATTTAAGTGTTAGAATGTGCCAGACATGTTCTAAGAACTTAAAATGCTTTATTTCCCTTAATTATTGCAATTACTTTCTAAACTAATTATTATTACTATCCAGAAATTGTTACAAAGCCCAAGCTCACTCTGCTGACTATCCAGCAGGTCAATAAATCCAAGGGATAAGATGTTGAGGCAAGGGCTACAACTTTATTTAGAAACCTGGCAGACTGAAATGATGGCAAACTAATGTGTCAAAATAACTATCTTATCAAGGTCTGGATGCAAGATTCTTTAATAGAACAGAGAAGAGGTAGGTGAGGAAGCAAAATAAAAAAGGCCATTAATCTTACAAATTCTCCTGAAATGACTTTCCTCAAGGAGGGGAAGTGTTGATTTCTTCCTTTCTGTAGCCATCCACAGGTTGACAGGGTCCTAAACAAAAAGTATTTTTGTTCAGCATTCAGAGAGAGAGCAGGGTTCCCTGAGGCAAGCCATTATATATGATTATAACACTAAATATTATCAGTTCAATTCAGTTCAGTCACTCAGTCATGTCTGACTCTTTGTGACCCCATGAATTACAGCACGCCAGGTCTCCCTGTCCATCACCAACTCCTGGAGTTTACTCACACTCATGTCCATCGAGTCGGTGATGCCATCCAGCCATCTAATCCTCTGTCATCCCCTTCTCCTCCTTCCCCCAATCCCTCCCAGCATCAGTGTCTTTTCCAATGAGTCAACTCTTTGTATGAGGTGGCCAAAGTATTGGAGTTTCAACTTTAACATCAGTCCTTCCAATGAATATTCAGGTCTGATTTCCTTTAGGATGGACTGGTTGGAACTCCTTGCAGTCCAAGAGACTCTCAAGAGTCTTCTCCAACACCACAGTTCAAAAGTATCAGTTCTTCTGCACTCAGCTTTTTTTTTTTTTTTTTTAAGAGTGAAAATATATAATTCTAACTTTATTTTCTGATTGCTCAATGTTCAAATCCTTCAATGGTTAGCATATTTTGAGATTTAGAAAATGTTCTGAAAATTAAATGGGTGCGCTCAGCTTTCTTTATAGTCCAACTCTCACATCCATACACAACTACTGGAAAAACCATAGCCTTGACTAGATGGACCTTTGCTGGCAAAGTAATGTCTCTGCTTTTTAATATGCTGTCTAGGTTGGTCATAACTTTTCTTCCAAGGAATAAGAATCTTTTAATTTCATGGCTGCAGTCACCATCTACAGTGATTTTGGAGACAAAAAAAAAAAAAAAAATAGCTGCTTTTTTAGTAACTGTTTCTGCTGTTTCCCCATTTATTTGCCAGGAAGTGATGGGACCAGATGCCATGATCTTATTTTTCTGAATGTTAAGCTTTAAGCCAACTTTTTCCACTCTCCTCTTTCACTTTCATCAAGAGGCTCTTTAGTTCTTCTTCACTTTCTGCCATAAGGGTGGTATCATCTGCATATCTGAGGTTATTGATATTTTTCCCGGCAGTCTTGATTCCAGCTTGTGCTTCTTCCAGCCCAGCGTTTCTCATGATGTACTCTGCATATAAGTTAAATAAGCAGGATGACAACATACAGCCTCGACATACTCCCTTCCTTATTTCAGACTAGTCTGTTCTAACTGTTGCTTCCTGACCTGCCTACAGATTTCTCAAGAGGCAGGTCGGATCGTCCAGTATTCCCATCTCTTCATGAATTTTCCAGTTTGTGGTGATCCACACACTCAATGGCTTTGGCATAGCCAATAAAGCAGAAATATATGTTTTTCTGGAACTCTCTTGCATTTTCTATAATCCATCGGATGTTGTCAACTTTATCACTGGTTCCTCTGCCTTTCCTAAAATCAGCTTGAGCATCTGGAATTTCACGGTTCATGATGTACTGTTGAAGCCTGGCTTGTAGAATCTTTAGCATTACTTTACCAGCATGTGAGATGAGTGCAATTGTGCAGTAGTTTGAGGATTCTTTGGCACTGCCTTTCTTTGGGATTGGAATGAAAACTGACTTTTTCCAGTCCTATGGCCACTGCTGAGTTTTACAAATTTGCTGGCATATTGAGTGCAGCAATCATGGCATCTGGTCCCATCACTTCATGGCAAATAGATGGGGAAACAGTGGAAACAGTGGCTGACTATTTTTTTGAGCTCCAAAGTCACTGCAGACAGCGATTGCAGCCATGAAATTAAAAGATTCTTACTCCTTGGAAGGAAAGTAATGACCAACCTAGACAGCATATTAAAAAGCAGAGACATTATTCTGTCAACAAAGGTCTGTCTAGTCAAGGCTATGGTTTTTCCAATAGCCACGTATGGATGTGAGAGTTGGACTATAAAAAAAGCTGAGCTCTGAATAATTGATGTTTTTCAACTGTGGTGTTGGAGAAGACTCTTGAGAGTCCCTTGGACTGCAAGGAGATTCAACCAGTCCATCCTAAAGATCAGTCTTAGGTGTTCACTGGAAGGACTGATGTTAAAGCTGAAATTCCAATACTTTGGCCACCTGATGCAAAGAGCTGACTCATTTGAAAAGACCCTGATGCTGGGAAAGATTGAGGGCAGGAGGAGAAGGGGACGACAGAGCACGAGATGATTGGATCACATCACTGACTCAATGGACATGGGTTTGGGTAGACTCTGATAGCTGGTGATGGACAGGAAGGCCTCGCATCCTGTGGTTCCTGGGGTCTCAAAGAGTGGGACACGACTGAGTGACTGAACTGGACTGAACTGAACTGAATGAACTTTCACAGCATCATCTATTAAGATTTGAAATAGCTCAACTGGAATTCCATCACCTCCACTAGCTTTGTTCATAATGATGCTTCCTAAGGCCCACTTGACTTCACATTCCAGGATGTCTGGATCTAAGTGAGTGATCACACCATCGTGGTTACCTGGGTCATGAAGATCTTTTTTGTATAGTTCTTCTGTGTTTTCTTGCCACCTCTTCTTAATATGTTCTGCTACTGTAAGGTCCATACCATTTCTGTCCTTTATTGAGTCCATCTTTGCATGAAATGTTCCCTTGGTATCTCTAATTTTCTTGAAGAGATCTCTAGTCTTTCCCATTCTATTGTTTCCCTCTATTTCTTTGCACTGATCACTGAGGAAAGCTTTCTTACCTCTGCTTGCTATTCTTTGAAACTCTGTATTCAAATGGGTATATCTTTACTTTTCCCCTTTGCCTTTTGCTTCTCTTGTTTTCACAGCTATTTTGTAAGACTTGTTCCGACAGCCATCTTGATTTTTTTGCATTTCTTTTTCTTGGGGATGGTCTTGATTCCTGTCTCCTGTACAATGTCATGAACCTCCATCCATAGTTCATCAGGCATTCTGCCTATCAGATCTAATCCCTTGAATCTATTTCTCACTTCTACTGTATAATCATAAGGGATTTGATTTAGGTCATACCTGAATGGTCTAGTGGTTTTCCCTACTTTCTTCAATTTAAGTCTGAATTTGGCAATAGGGAGTTCATGATCTGAGCCACAATCAGCCCCTGGTCTTGTTTTTGCTGACTGTATAGAGCTTCTCCATCTCTGGCTCCAAAGAATATAATCAATCTGATTTTGGTATTGACCATCTGGTGATGTCCATGTGTATAGTCTTCTCTTGTGTTGTTGGAAGAGAGTGTTTGCTATGACCAGTGTGTTCTCTTGGCAAAACTCTATTAGCCTTTGCCTTGCTTCATTCTGTACTCCAAGGCTAAATTTTCCTGTTACTCCAGGTGTTTCTTCACTTCCTACGTTTGCATTCTAGTCCCCAGTAATGAAAATGACATCTTTTTTGGGTGTTAGTTCTAGAAGATCTTGTAGATCTTCATAGAACCGTTCAACTTCAGCTTCTTCAGCATTACTTCTTGGGGCATAGACTTGGATTACCTTGATATTGAATGGTTTCCCTCGGAAACGAACAGAAATCATTCTGTCGTTTTTGAGATTGCATCAAAGTACTGCATTTCAGATTCTTTCAATGACTATGATGGCTACTCCATTTCTTCTAAGGGATTCTTGCCCACACTAGTAGATATAATGGTGTCTGAGTTAAATTCACCCATTCCAGTCCATTTTAGTTCGCTAATTCCTAAAATGTCGACATTCACTCTTGCCATCTCATGTTTGACCACTTCCAATTTGCCTTGATTCATGGACCTAACATTCCAGGTTCCTATGCAATATTGCTCTTTACAGCATTGGACTTATTTCCATCACCAGTCACTTCCACAACTGGGTGCTGTTTTTGCTTTAGCTCCATCTCTTCATTCTTTCTGGAGTTATTTCTCCACTGGTCTCCAGCAGCATATTGCGCACCTACCGACCTGGGGAGTTCATCTTTCAGTGTCCTATCATTTTGCCTTTTCATAGTGTTCATGGGGTTCTCAAGATGAGAATACTTAAGTGATTTTCCATTCCCTTCTCCAGTGGACCACAAATTGTCAGAACTCTCCACCATGATCTGTCCGTCTTGGGTGGCCCTACATGACATGGTTCATAGTTTCATTGAGTTAGACAAGGCTGTGGTCCATGTGATCAGATTGGTTAGTTTTCTGAGATTGTGGTTTTCAGTCTGTCTGCCCTCTGATGGAGAAGGATAAGAGGCTTATGGAAGCTTCCTGATGGGAGAGACTGACTGAGGGGGAAACTGGGTCTTGTTCTGATGGGTGTGGCCATGCTTCATAAATCTTTAATCCAATTTTCTGTTGATGGGTGGAGCTGTGTTCCCTCCCTGCTTTTTACCTGGGGCCAAACTATGGTGGAGGTAATGAAGATAATGGCAACCTCCTTCAAAAGATCCCGTGCATGTACTGCTATACTCACAGCCTCCAACACTGCAGAAGGCCACCACTGACACGTGCCTCCACTGGAGACTCCTGGACACTCCTGGCAAGTCTGGGTCAGTCTCTTGTGGGGTCAGCCATCTTACCCAACAGAATTGGAGGTCACATGAATCCAATCAGAAGTCTGAAAGAAATCTGGGATGGTCACATCCTGATGCTGTTGCCCTGAGTATTAACTAGCTTTTGTGGCTCAAGGGGGTTATTCACTTTTGTCTTTGACTCTGAAAAAGGAGAAATCATTCCATCTCTGAATCCTCGAGCTTTCCTCAGACTCACTGCATTCCCTTGAAAACAGTACAAATCTTTTCTGAGCTTATTCTTTCTTGTATTAGCTTCAGAAATATATCAGGTCACAACCAATTTCAAACACCAAATACATTACATTCTCAGCCCCTCAGGTATTTGAGTTCAAAAGTTCAGCCAAATATTCCCTTATTACATAACATGGCTTTCCATTTTTCCAGACTCCTAAAAGTTTTCTTACATTACATCACAGCCGCAAGCCAATGCCAGAACTTTCTATTTCTTTGTTGTTACTGTAGAAAAAGATTCAATCCTAGATATAAATATCTCCACTTGTCAGCTTTAAGTATGTAATGCTCCATAACAAACAAACAAAAAAAAACTCAAAATTATGAGGCCTCCCACATCACACTTACATGTTATTCACCTGGCTCGCTGTTGGCTGTGAATTGTGAGGGTTGCAGCCATGTTTCAGGCTGTGAACTGGATACGTGTTCCACAAACTGATGAAAACTTGTAATTTGTTTCAAAGCTGAGAGCTATCAAAATGTCACTTTTGCCATATTCCATGAACAAAGTAAGTTATTTGACCACAAGCCCAAAATGGATGAGGTGGGGAAGTACAGTTCTCTTAGCAGTTAAGAGAGAAGATGATTGAGTATTTGTTGACAAATAATACAATTCACCACAGTTACTAAACCTTCATTGGCCTTACTATGATGTGAATCCATTAAAAGTAAAGACAGCACACAAGCGTCACACACACTTTGTAACTGGAAATTGGATGCTAAAACATATCTGTGCTTTTGGCATTTACAGAATAATTTTCATACACTAATAATTAGCTTGAAATCAAACTGAAACATACTTACTCCTTGCTCTCTGTGAGTGGCTTTACTAAAGCTGTGTGTTAACTTTCCCCCTGTGTGCATCCTGAAGTCAGTGAGCTCCCAGTGATGACATTTAGATCTGGTACTACACCACCATCAGTGACTCATCATTAAAATATCAGTGAGAAATGACAGCAATGTCTTTATCTGTAGTGTCAAAACATGAAAGTGATTTATTACCCCTTTGCACAAATTTCAGTACCATTCAATCACCAGAGTGTCCTCTAAAGGACATTCAGCAAATACCTTGGCTTTTAGCACCATCATAATATGGCCAATCTGCCTGTCACCCATGTTTACCCTGGTTTCCATTTGAAAGATAAGAAAAATAAGTTTTTCTGTAACATGGCCAGACATAAAGTAAAATTTCTTCCATTACCCACCCTCCTTCCTCATTTCCAAATATCAGGTGTGTGGAATTTGGAATTCTTTCAAATTATATGAATAGTTAGGCTCTATCCTTCAAATACTATTTACATACAAGGATCAGAATCAGAACAGTCATCCCAAAGCTTACTGTTAAAAGGGAAGTGTGAACCATGGAAAATACGCATCTCTGATCAGGAATTTTTCTCATTGACTCTCAGCTCCTTTATAAATCTCACTCCGCACCTGGCAATCACCTCAGAATGTTAACAGATCCGTGAAAGAAGCAACTGTATCAGTGCCCTGTGTGCGAATTCACAGCTTTATACCTGTGCCCTAATCCACATCCATCCTGTGACCTTTGGGTGTCCATTTGTCACATCTCATAAATGCAGGGATAAAAATAAAAGGGTCAGTGCTTTGAAAGAAATTTTATACCAGCTGCTGGTGCCCATTTCCCACCTGTTTATTTTATAACAGGCTCAACTTTACAAGGAGGAGTGGGTATAACCACATTCAAAGGAAAGGTGGGGCCATTAGTTCCAGGGCTGGGACTGTCTCCACCACGCTTCGGGGGTACTGTGGGGTTGATTCATTCATCATCACAGTGATCTGACCTGCTCTTGGACATAAGCCAGAAAAAACCTGGTGTGAATAAAGAAAAAGTAAATGGACCGAATTTTAACTCTTAGAAGCATATTTTTCAGCTGAAGTTCCCACTTGTTCATACATGAAAGTTGAGTCTAACACCCAACATGATCGAAGACTTCAATAAGCCTGGATTCTCAGACGTAAAGCTCAATTGTCTACTATTTGTTCCACTTTTCATATGTAATAGGGAGGACTTTGTCTGAAAACATATGACAGATTTAAGTATTTTAGAATAAAAATTTAAGAAGAACCAATACATGCTTACTTAAAATGACTAAAACCCAAATAAAATACTGACCGTACCAAGTGCTGACAAGGAAAGAAGTGGCAGGAATGCACACCATTGCTGTTGAGGATGCAAAATGGTATAGAAACTTTGGAGAACTATCTGGCAGTTTCTTACAAAATTAAACATACTCTCAAAGATGATTCAGAAATCTTGCTCCTTGGTAGTTACCCAAATGAGTTGATAACTTCTCTTCACACAAAAATCTGCACATGAATTTTTAAAGCAGCTTTAGTCATCCATTGCCAGAACATGGAGGCAGCCAAGATGTCCTTTAATAGGTAAATGGATAAATAAACTATGTAAATCCATACAATAGAATATTACTCAGTAGTGAAAAGAAATGAGCCTTCAAATCATGAAAAGACATGGAGGGAACTTAAATATATATTATTAAGTGAAAGAAGCCAATCTGAAAGGATTACATACTGTATGATCCCAAATATATGATATTCAGGAAAACAGAAAACTATGGAGACAGTGAAAAGATCAGTGGTTGCCAGAGCTTCAGAAGGAAGGACTAAGGGAAGGCTGAATAGACAGAGCATGTAGAATTTGGGCGGCACTGAAATTATTCTGTATGATACTATAATAGTGAGCACTTGTCATTACATATTTACAACACAGCACAAGGAGTGAACTCTAGACTATGGAGTTTAGTCATTCATAATGCATCAGTATTGGTTCATCAATTATAATGAATAATAATACACATTCTCCTACTCTAACATCTTTACTATAATCCAGGATGTTAATAGCAGGAGAAACCATGGGGAAGGGAGAGGCATATGAAAACCCTCTGTACTTTAGGCTAAATCCTTCTGTACACTTAAAACTGCTCAAAAATTCAATGCTATTAATATAGTAAGAAAAAGAATTTAAGAAGATAGACCTGTGGAGAGAGTGAATTAAGTTACAACATATAGTGTCATGAGTTGAAATCAGTCCAACTGATCGCATCTTATACATGGCAATAAATTTCATTACACATCACTTTTGTTTCATATTTCATAAACATTCCAGATACATTCAGCAAAAAGTTAAGGGTGAATACTGACACAGTATTTTCTGAGTGTTTAAAAGCTGTATGTTTTTAAAATATAGTTTATTTTTAAAGAACCATATATTTTAAGAAGTATTCATTTGAAAAATAATTTCAAAATTGAATGTATCTTTAAACAGTTATTCATACTGCCTCTTGCCATTGCCTTAAAGATACCTCTTGCTTAGAAAACTCTTTCACTAATTTGTCCAACATTTTTAAAGTATTTACTATGTGCTGGGCATTGCCCCAGATGTTTTGGTAGAACAAGAGATGTAATGAAGAAAGACCTCTGAGCTCAAGGAGTGTGCACGATCTAGTGAGACAAGATGTGTTTAGTTCTGTAACAAACATGTTGAAATCTCAGCAGCCTAATACAGGTTAATTACCAATTTATATCACAGTTTAGGGTAGACTGCTATACGGGGTGGGGGATTTGTGAGGGTAGGGGGCGCCAGGCAATGACTCAGAAACTCAGTCTCTTTTTACCTAGCAGCTCCATCAACTACAGTGTATGGCCTTAAATACTGCCATGAAGGGGAAGAAAGAAAGATAGAATGAAGATTGGAAAGGGGTCATACAGCCAAGCCTCTCTATCAGCATACAAGTCGTGGTTTCAACCTCATTATATGAAAGAGTAGAACACAGTACCTTTCTATTTGGCTGGGAAGAAATAAAAAGGATTTATACAGAAGGTAATGCTTTCTCTGTCACATAGACATATAAGAAAATATTTCTAATGCGATGTGGTAAGTGGCACAACAGAGCCCTGTGTAGGTAGTCCCATTTGATTCAAAGGGGAATTTTCCAAAGACATTAAATTAACACTCACATAATTAAAATAATGTTCACATAAAATAAAAATAAATGTCAGTTAGAGGAGGTGTGTTTTTGGACATTATAACTCTTCATCTATTTGCTTGTCTGACCCCTTTCATTTTCTCAACCCATGTCCAATATTTTAAAGTTTTCCATTTTAAATGAATTAGCAAGGCTGGTCTTGTAGTGTTTGACCTTGGCATTTCCTCACATCTCATGTGTATCTCAAAGTTTGAGGATATAATTGTCATCAAATGCAGTTATACCGCCAGTACAAATGACCTCCAGATGACACTGTACAAAATATTGTACAGTGGATATTTTGTGCAAAGGATACAAAAATATTCTCTGTGATAATATCATATGATAAAATACAACTCCTTGTAGAGAGAGTCTGAGGTCCATGAACAAATTCACAGAATAATGGCTAAATATAGATGAAAGGCAGAGCTGTTTACTGGCCAAACTGGTACCACCATACGGTTTATACAGGCTTTATAGTTTACAATTTCCTCTGCCTGAAAGCTTTAAAAGTATGTGATCTTAACAACTGAAACTAACACAATATTGTAAACCAACTATGTGTGGGTCTGGGCTAAGTCGCTTTAGTCGCATCTGACTTTTCTCGACCCTGTGGACTGTAGGCCACCAGGTTCCCTTTTCAGATTTTTTTTAAAAAGGGGAAAAAAAAAGGATGTGATCTTGATGAATATGTTTAAATGCTTTTAGATTCTCAATATCTCAAAAGTATGATAATCAATATTTTAGTGGTTTAAAATCACATAATAAACTCGGCATAAAAATTGATCAAATTTATAAACTGTCTTTTTCAATAGCATCATAAGCTACAGAGTAATCTGGAATAGCTTTTCTATCCTTAGAATTTCAATTCCTCCTTCATATCATCCACAGAGAACTGCCAATGAGAAGCATGAATCTCACTATGTGATTCCCTTAAGTCAGAGCCTTCAAATGGTTCTTCACTCCACTGGCTCCACTACAAGACAAAGGCCAAACCCTAAAACTTTTAAGTACAATTCCACACAACAGACATCTAATGAAAATCTCCTAGGTGCCAGGTCTTTGGGAGAAACAAAATTTAGAAACTTCATAGTCTTTTAAAACTTACTCTCCCATCTGTAGTTTCTGCCACATCTATCGTTGGCACCAACACACCTAGCAGCAACTCATTCCCTTACCACAAGATTCTTTTTTCACATCTCTTGCCTTTGAACATGCCGAATCAGCCAGAATGGAGTGTGGTAAACAGATATTTCCAGCAGATGGGATTTGACACAGGAAATTAAATGCTTACGAAATGATTGAAGGGCTGCAGGAGGAGGGGGAGGTATGGGGCTGCTCCTGGACTGATTAGTTCAAAGACTCACTGGATGCTGACAGCTAGACCCAGGTATGTGGATTCCGGCTCCTACACAGACCGGCTGTAGACTTACCAGTTCCTGGACTATTTCAGTCTAGCTGCTACCACCTTTAAACTCCAACATCTCTCTGGAATTATTTGCTACTTAAAACAGCAGAAAGAAAACAGCCCCCACCACATATCCACATTCCAAATTTCACATGAAAGCATTCAATTAGCATAACCTAATTTGCATCCAGACCTGGGCTACCAGGAATTCTAAGAGACATAGTTCTGGGCTCTCTGTCTACTATCGTTCAGGAATGCAAATAGCAAGAAGTAGGAAAGGATTCTGAGTCACATCCAGAACATAGATGTATCTGAATGCTTCAGTTGAATTCCTCCCTTATTTTTTGCTTGCTACCATCCCCATGCATCTAATGCCAGTGGGGGCATGTTAAGTCGTTTCAGTCATTGTTGACTCTTTGTGACCCTATGGACTGCAGCCCACCAGGCTCCTCTGATCCTGGATTCCCCAGGCAAGAATACTGGAGTGGGTTGCCGTGCCCTCCTGTGGGGTGTCTTCCTGGGAAGTCCATCTAACACTAGCATTTCCTTCTATAAGATGATTTCCAAGTTGTTGGGACTACAATCTAGCTCAGTTCCTGAGCATACCATTCTTATAGGAGGTACTGAAGATAAAGAATCCACAGAATACCTTGGGTTCTGAGTGAGTGGTCCTTCCTGAAATTGTTCACTTCAGCATCCCTGTGGTAAATTTTTCACAACCTGACTTTACTGTGATGCTCTGCTCTCTCTTCACCCCACTAGACTGTGTACTTTCAGAAAGCAAAACCTACATCTTACTCTATTTACTTCTTTTCTTTTTCCCACATGCCCAGGTGTATAAAATGTTCTTTAGATGATGCACACTTGAAACCAACACAACATTGTACATCAACACTACTTCAATTAAAAAAATAGATTTAAGAAAGAATGTAAATACAGGCAAGAATTCTTTAGGTAGCAAAATCAATAGAACTTGGTGACTGCTTGGAAAATAAGTAAAATAAAAGTATGCCATCTATAAAATAAATACATAAATAAAAGGCACTTAGGAAAAATTTGTTGAAGTGAATGATTGAATAAATAAATCAATAAATCTTTCAATCATAGACATATATGTCATCTTTGTTTGCTGTCATCAGAGCAAGATAGAGACTTCTGGAAAATTTTTGATATATGTGGAGGAAATGTTTGTGAAAGCTTTAGGTATATAGGAGATTCTTTTTCATTACTAATCTTAAATGAGTTTAAGAGGACTACCTGGGGAAAACTGCACGGATACATAATTGACTCATATTGGAACATTACCAGCTCTGAGTCATGTACATGAGTTTCGAATGCACGAGTGATCGTCCATGAACTTCTCAGTTTTTGAGTGTTTGTTTTGTTTTTGTTTCTTTTTCCTATTAACAGCTCAGAATTAAGCTGGAAACAAAGGAGGCATTTTAATGTGGCTGAAAAAAACATACATTCTCTTTAGAGATTTGCGGTTGGGGTTTCGTGGAACGTGAGCTCCCTGGGAATTCACGTAATCAGGGGCATAAAGTGAAGCTGGAAATAGCCAGGAACCCAAGCAGCTCTGGGGAGGAGCCCTGGGCTGTCTCTCAAGCCAAGGGTCGTTCCTGGTCTCTCACGTTCTCTGTGCATACACACTTCTTGTCAGCTTCCTGAAGAACTCCCTTCCCCTGACACTTTTCTTCTGCAGGAGTTTAACTCGCTTGAGATCCCATGGCATTGACAAGATCCATCCACATCTCTTTTTGCATTGTTTAGCTGCAGTGCCTACCACTGTCCTATTGGGTCCTCCATCAGAATCTCCAGAGAAGACTCTCCTTGGTCCAGCTTATGTCTTCATGCTGGACCACATCATGGGAAGTTTTCAAATCAGGTCCATGTCTTCATCCCTGAGAGTCACTGCTGAAAACATTTTCAGTGTCCCTGGGGTATTGGCCTGTCCCTAAACAACAGAAAGCTGAATTCTTATAACTCCAGGGGCAGTTGCTTCCCACATAACGGTTTACCCCAGTTATCTGTTCCTGGCTTTTTGTGGTGTATGTGGACATTGCACACTTTATGACATATAGTGTCTAGGTCTGTAAACAACCTGTAGTAGCCGCCAAGAACCGTCATGAGTTTGAGATTATACTCTGCTCCCGAGCTGCGTTGGATGGCCTATAGCTTGTAGTTTGACAGGTACCTTTTGTGTTTCCTACTCTGAGAAGGACTCCGTTGCAAGGAATAGGACCTCTAACCCCACTGAAGCCCGAGTGTTCATTGCAGCCATAGACAGCATAGAGTCCCTGGTCAGGCATAGGCAGTGACAGTAGATGGGATCAATTTGGTCCTGAGAACCGTGCATTCTTCCAATTGTAGATACAGAGTCATATGCAGAGGGCTTTTGTTTGCTCACTTTTACTGAAGTATAGTTGATTTACAATGTTGTATTCTTTCATTTGCATAGCAAAGTGACTCAGCTATACATATATAGATATATATGCAAAGATACGTATATATACATATATATTTTTTTATCAGATTCTTCTTCCTCACAGGTCACCACAAAACAATGAGCACAGTTCCTCATGCTATGCAGCAGGTCCTTGTTGGTTATCCATCCTATATATAGTCATGTGTATTTGCTAGCCCCAAACTCCTAATTATTCCTACCTACCCACCCCACAACAGATTCAACATTCAAAAAACTAAGATCATAGCATCCAGCCCCATCACTTCATCGCAAATAGATGAGGAAGAGTGGAAACAGTGTCATATTTCATTTTCTTGGACTCCAAAATCACTGTGGACAGTGACTGCAGCCATGAAATTAAAAGATGGTTGCTCCTTAGAAGAAAAAGCTCTGACAAATCTAGACAACATATTAAAAAGAGGAGACATCACTTTACCACAAAAGGTCCATATAATCAAAAAGGTCCATTTTTCCACTAGTCATGTAAGGATATGAGAGCTGAACCATAAAGGAAGCTTAGCACTGAAGAATTGATGCTTTCAAATTGTGATGCTGGAGAAGACTCTTGAGAGTCCCTTAGACAGCAAGGAAATCAAACAGTCAATCCTAAAGGAAATCAACCCTGAGTATTAATTGGAAGAACTGGTACTGAAGCTGAAACTCCAATACTTTGGCCACCTGATGCGAAGAGCCAATTCATTGGAAAAGACCCTGATGCTGGGAAAGATTGAGGGCAGAAGAAGAGGGTGACAGAAGATGAGATGGTTGGGTTATATCACTGACTCAGTGGACAGGACAGCAAACTTGGGGAGATAGTGAAGGACAGGGAAGCCTGGGATGCTGTAGTTCAGTTCAGTTCAGTTCAGTTCAGTCACTCAGTCGTGTCCGACTCTTTGCGACCCCATGAACCACAACACCAGGCCTCCCTGTCCATCACCAACTCCCGGAGTCCACTCAAACCCATGTCCATCGAGTCGGTGATGCCATCCAACCATCTCATCCTCTGTCGTCCCCTTCTCCCACCCTCAATCTTTCCCAGCATCAGGGTCTTTTCCAATGAGTCAGCTCTTCGCATCAGGTGGCCAAAGTATTGGAGTTTCAGCTTTAACATCAGTCCTTCCAATGAACACCCAGGACTGATCTCCTTTGGGATGCTGTAGTTCATGGGGTTGCAAAGAGTTGGACACAACTTAGCAACCGAACAACAACTCCAACAACCCCTCAAACACACATATGCATAACGTGAGCACAGTCCACAGAGTCCAGCCCACAATTTTGTAATTCCAGGCCAAAAGCCATCTCGACCTCCAGAATTTCTCGTCAGCCCCCTGTGCTGAGATATCCTTGGCTATCTCCCCTTTGAACTCTTTCTTGAGATTTCACAGCTTCAAATTTTGTCTTAAATTTTATATCAGAGTTAATTTACAATGTCATGTCAGTTCCAAGTGTACAACAAAATGATTCAGTTACACATATACATGTATCTATTCTTTTTCAAATTACTTTCCCATTCAAGTTGTTACAGAGTTTTGGGCAGAGTTCCCTGTGCTATACTGTAAGTCCTTATTTTGTTTTACTTTATATGTAGTAGTATGTGTATGTCAATCCCAAACTCCCAGTCTTTCCCTCCCCACCTCTCCTTTTCCCACTTGCTAAGTATAAAATTCTATGACTGTGAATCTGTTTCTGTTTTGTAAATAAATACATTTGTGTCATTTTTTTTTTTAGATTCCACACCTAAGTGATATCACATGGTATTTGTCTTTGTCTGTCTCACTTCTCTTAGTACAATAGCTCCAAGTCTATCCATATTGCTGCAAATGGCATTATTTCACTATTGTTTATGGCTGAGTAATATTCCATTGTATATATGTACCTCTTTTTTATCCTTTCATCTGTTGAGAGACCCTTAGGTTGCTTCCATGCCTTGGCTATTATAAAGAATGTTTCTGTGAACATTGCAGTGCACATATCTTTTCAGATTATGGTTTTCTTGGGAGGCCTCTTAATTTGATGCCTAGGCTGTATCCAGGGAGTGACACCACTTCTCTGCAGACTATTACTTCTAGGATGAAACTTCAGGTATGCCTTCAAAAAGAGATCCCCAGGCTCTAGCAGACCAGCCACATTTGGTTGGCATGGTACATAATACAACCAGAAGATTCCAGGAAAATAGGCCTTATACCAGTGTTCAGATGATGTGTCATGTGACATTTCCTGTCTGAGGGTCAGGTACTCTGTAAGCCCAAAGAGTGATGCTGACTGAGGTTCTGAGAGAAGAGAGGCAAGCCCATACCCCAGATAGGTACCTATTCTTCCAGGAACCTGGAGGGATAAAGTCTAGCCCTTTCAGGACAGGGGGCCCTGAAAGCTCAGTTGCCACCATGCAGGCAGTTATTCTCTTTGAGAAACAGTGGCAAATGGGAGGCTCAGCATTGGTCTCCATTACTGGCAAGTGGCATAGAAGTGGAAGCAACTGCGTCAGCCTCAGCAACTGGGGATCCATATGGCCGAGTGCATGCGTATTCTCCTCTAGGTCATCTTGGTCACCCTACTTCTGGGCTCATCATGCCAGTTCTTGGATGACTGATGACCAAGACAGGCCACATCATTCTGTCCACATAGCTCTTCAGTGCCTTTCCCATGATGAATACCTTCTGGCGGATGGACATGAAATGTGACTTTAAAAATATATTCACAGTTTCTGCTCACTCCTATGTCTACACCTACACTCATCCCTCTACTTCCCAAGAATCTGTCTCTGATTTTTTTCTAGGCCCCTGACCAACTGGGCCAGGGCACTGACCACTGTCTAAAAGTTTGTATATCTTCTCCTCCTGGGCCACTTCTTCCTCCATGACAATGAAGCTTCAGCCATTGGGAAGAGTGTCCTGCATTGCTGTTTGTATATGCAAACACATAGGTATATGTTCCCCTAAGCCTTTGGCGTGTCCGAATCACACACTGGCAGGGGCGTTCCTCTTCAACAGGACACTCCCCCAGGTCATCCCTGGTGAATTCTCAGCAGCTGGGCCACCGTCCTGTGCAGAGAGGGTTCCTCCTGCCTTCTCAGCAGAACCGACTGTGTCAGCTTATCCTCTGGGAAGCATGTTCCCAGTAGAAATTACAAATACAAGAGCCTTGTTAAGGGAAAATCTCTGAAGAAAAAAAGAGGGTAGTTGGAGGAAGCAGGGGGAGCCTACAGACCGCCATGTTGGTCGGACATTTGTGAGAGGAAGTTGCATAAGAAAATCTGACTGTAGAGCTGTGTTGAGAAAGTCATGGTGGGGCCAGTGGGGTACCCAGGCTGCAAGAGAAGAGTCCACATCAGACAGAAAGGCCCCAGTTCTCATGCCCTGACCACATTGTCAGAGGGTGGGAGCCGCCCTGGGAGATGCGTCTTCCTGTGAAGTCAGAGGCCACTGGAGGACACGGGTCACCTGTTCTTGCAGTGTGAAGTCTGAGATGTCATCCTGGAGTCAGGATGGGGCATGTTTAACCCGTTTATGGTTGCAGAGGGGAATCTTCATGCCTGAAAACATACACATGGGGTGGGAACATTATGGACCTGTTGTCCGCAGAGCTATTTCTCACTTTTTCATCATCTTGCTGCTGCTGCTGCTAAGTCACTTCAGTCGTGTCTGACTCTGCGACCCCATAGACGGCAGCCCACCAGGCTCCCCAGTCCCTGGGATTCTCCACGCAAGAACACTGGAGTGGGTTGCCATTTCCTTCTCCAATGCATGAAAGTGAAAAGTGAAGTCGCTCAGTCGTGTCTGACTCTTAGCCACTCCATGGACTGCAGCCTACCAGGCTCTTCTGTCCATGGGATTTTCCAGGCAAGAGTACTGGAGTGGGGTGCCATTGCCTTCTCCATTCTCATCATCTTAGCAGAGCATTTTATCATTTTTTGTCGTTTTTGTGATTTATTATCATGTCTTTAGTTAGTTAACTTTCAGGCAATATGCTCCATCCATAATGACTTGCCAGCATCAGATGCTTGGTCCTTGCCAGGCATTTGTATCTGATGTCCTAACCCACCTTCCTACCTGACTCTGGCACGCTTTTCTGACACATCACTTGGTAATTCTCAACCTTATATGACATTCTGTTCTAGTCTTGTGGTTTCCTACCCATTTCTTCCTGCACTCACTTCCCATCACCAAAAATCAACTTGCCCATATCTTCAGAGAAGGCAATGGCAACCCATTCCAGTACTCTCACCTGGAAAGCCTATATCTTACCAGAGATCAAATTACGAGCATCTGTTGGATCATAGAAAAAGCAAGAGAATTCCAGAAAAACATCTAATTCTGTTCCATTGACTATGCCAAAGCCTTTGACTGTGTGGATCACAACACACTGTGGAAAATTCTTCAAGAGATGGGGATACCAGACCACCTTACCTGACTTCTGAGAAACCTGTATGCAGGTCAAGAAGCAACACTTAGAACTGAACATGGAACAATGGACTGGTTCCAAATTGGGAAAGGGACTACATCAAGGCTGTATATTGTCACCCTTCTTGTTTAACTTATATGCAGAGTACATCATGCAATATACCAGTCTGAATGAAGCACAAACTGGAATCAAAATTTCTGGGAGAAATATCAATAACCTCAGATATGCAGATGACACCACCCTTATGGCAGAAAGTGAAAAAGAACTGAAGAACCTCTTGATGAAGGTGAAAGAGGAGAGTGAAAAATCTGGCTTAAAACTCAACATTCAAAAAACTAAGATCATGGCATCCAGTCCCATCACTTCATGGCAAATAGATGGGGAAACAATGAAAACAGTGACAGACTTTATTTTCTTGGGCTCCAAAATCACTGCAGATGGTGACTGCAGCTGTGAAATTAAAACACACTTGCCCCTTGAAAGAAAAGCTATGACCAACCTAGACAGCATATTCAAAAGCAGAGACATAATTACTTTACCAACAAAAGTCCATCTAGTCAAAGCTATGGTTTTTCCAGTAGTCATGTGTGGATATGAGAGCTGGACCATAAAGAAGGCTGAATGACGAAGAAGCTATGGCATTGGAGAAGACTCTTGAGAGTCCCTTGGGCTACAAGCTCATCAAATCAGCAAATACTAAAGGAAATCAATCCTGAATATTCATTAGAAGGACTGATGTTGAAGCTGAAGCTCCAACACTTTGGCCACCTGATGCAAAGAGCAGACTCATTAGAAAAGATTCTGATGCTGGGAAAGATTGAAGGCAGGAGGAAAAGGGGATGACAGAGGACAAGATGGTTGGATGGCATCACTGACTTAACGGACGTGAGTTTGAGCAAGCCCCAGGAGACGGTGAAGGACAGAGAAGCCTGGCGTACTGCAGTTCATGGGGTCACAAAGAGCTGGACATGATTGAGTAACTGAACAACAATATCTTACCTACTCACAATCTTATTAATTTCTTGCTGACTTAACATGAAACACTAACATCAATTAAAATAATGTGCAATTCGTATTATGCCACTACAATGAGGACATTGGCCCTATAATGAATGACACTGGCATTCTGGTTAAGATTAGTCATAGTATAAGGACACTTAAAATGCTGTGAAATCATACAGTTTCCATTTGAAATAAACTGGACAGAGATTTTCTTAAATATAACTACAATCTTAAAAATTAACAATATAATTCAATTAAGTTGAACCTCTGAAACAATCATTTCTAAACCATTAACAAGAAGAAATAAATCTTGATCCCCCAGACTATAGGAAAGTAGATACTATTTCTCTATTCTGTCTACAACAAATGATATTAATAAATTACAGTCACATGAAAAGGTGAATTCAACTATACATCAAAATAAGATAAAAATTTGAGGAAGGGATGTATCAGACAGTTTGTTTTCTATAAAGGCTACATCTACCAGAGTGAAACATTTTAAAACACTAATATAGAGTGTTATCTGTGTCTTAGAACATCAATGTAAAAGTATATTACTGGTGGGAATGTAAGTTGTTATAAACTTACAGCGATGGAAATCAAAATTTTAAGTTTATGATTTAAATTTTTTGAAAGATAGATTTCTAGGCCTTCAGTGTATACACTGAATATATCTATTGGCTTCAAGAGCACTTAAGCAATTACATTTTGACAGAAATAAGGACATGTTATCCCTTTTGAAATATTAGCATCATAGTAGAATAGAAAGACATGGGCCTAGAAACCAGTCTAACTAGCTGCTAATCTCATTTCTATCATAAATCAATTTTTTCCTTTGGTCCAGTCATTATCTCAGCCTTTTAATCTGAAAAATTAGAGGAATGGCCAAAGTTTATAGCTAAACTAAAATTATGTGATTATCATTAAACTATTATTAAACTATTATTATGTGATTATTATTAAACTAAAATATGTGATTATTACCATCAATTCACTAGAAAATATAAAAGCCATCTTTTCACATATATTCTGCTTTGTAATGTGATATAAAACCAAATAAAATTTCAGGTGTAGTGACAGCTCTGTCAGTGATTATTATCAGTCAGTACCAATGCTTATCAAGCTTTTAATTTCTAGGGATATTCTAGAAAATCTTTCTATTACATTCAAGACAACTCTTTTTTTTTTTTTTTTTTTTTTGAGAGAGAGAGAGTAAATGGAGAAATATTTGTAACTACCAAATCCAACTGTGCTCTATAGCAACTGTAGCACAGAGTCAAAAACCAGTGACTTGAATAAGATGGACTTTTTATTTTTCTATGTAAAATGAATCCAGGAATAAGCAATCCAAGTTCATGAAGCCTTTACAAACCAAGGCTCCTTGTTAGTTTCTACTCTGCCTTCTCTAAAGCAATAGTCATGGTCCAAAATGGCTGCTAGAGCACCAGCCTTCACATTTGCATTTCACATAACAGGATGGAGGGAAAATACAGGAAAGGAATAGACAGTGCCTTCAAAGTAGCACACCACTTTTGCTACAGCAGGTGGGCCAAACTGTCATCTCTTGGCTGTAATCAGCTGCAAGAAAGGATGGAGAATGCCCTTACTTCTTCTTGGTCTGCAGTGTGTTCACTGACCACCAGGGCTGTTATCACAAAGTAAGGAAGGAAGACAAGGTACTGGGATTCCACTAGCAATCTCTACAACAGCATGCTTACCTCATCCTCTAAGAAGTTATTGTAAGTATGATGCTTTATTTCCAAGAATTCGTTTAGCTTCTAGCCTTCCAGTTTTTTCCTGATTTCTGTTCCATTGCCTTGCTCTGACTTTTTTGTTTCAAGAGAGAACTTCTGGCCACCTGCCTTTCTTCTAATCTGGCTTCTTCCTGGGACTGCCTCTCAAAGCACAGCCTCTTCTTGGCTCAGCCACTGGAGCCTACAGTCAAGAAATGCATTCTCCACCTTCAAGTCCAGCTCTGCAAGTCCCCATTCAAGCCTGAACTTAGCAGTCCAGCTCCCTTCTTTTCAAGGAAGAGAGATCATCCACTAACAGTCTAAGATTTTTCCAGTGCAAAGTAGAACCCTGGTTTTTCAAGCTCTGTCTAAATTTTACAAATGGACAGGTTTTCATCTTTTAGACCAATTGCTCCATGACTACATTGATTGATTCATCCATTGCCTTATTACCAAACATCTATTGAGTACCCACCACACACCAGACACTGAATTAGCAGAGGATCTTTTTTTCCTCTATATTGACTTATTTTTATGAAGCACACACTCCGAAACCAGCAGCAAAAGTGGGTTAAGGATTGATCACTCTCTTTCGAACCAGAACACATTGCCACGTGAAACAAGGGATCACTGTGTACTTTCACAATGCCTTCCAGGCTAATATTTCAATATTTCAAGACAGTTATAGCACATTTCCTTATTTATCTCCCTGACTCTTTCAACTCCCGGGTTTCAGTTGTTGGCAGGTAGACTTTGGCACCTTCCTGTGGATATTCTTACACACCTTCCAGCAGGAATAGCTTCAAAGAATCAGCCTATTTACTGTTACTGATTATGCAACCCATCATCCTGACAACCATAACACTACTTCCTGGAATTAGGAGAACACACTGTACTGAACTGGCAATTGGTGGAAAGAAGTTTTAAAATAATTGCTCCAGAAAATAGTGTATGATAAATCAAAAGCAATTTAAAGTATTTCTTACATCAAGTGATGCCTAAATATATTTCAATAACCTAGAGCAGACAAGTCATAGAAAATATTTTAGAAAACAATAGAGTGATTTCATATACGCCTTTCGTTTCAATGAGATCAGATTCCTGGCAATGAGGTCAAATTCTTGGCAAATCACCAAATGTGTAAATTCAGATATGAGTTTCCATTCAAACGTGGGGATCAGAAGATAAAAAGTGGCATTATCCACTCAAAATGGGATAATTGTATGATCTAAAAACCAAACAAGTTAACTTAGACTCTCATAATGCTGCTATAGCATCTCAATTTTATATTAATAAAATCAAATATCAAAAATGTGTGTTTGCTTTTAAGACGTTGAAAATTCCCCTTGTTTCCTCCTTTTCCTCATTATCAGATTTTTTAAACAATAATCTCTATATTTTTCACCCACCTTGTCACCACTTGCTCAGTTTTGTGACTCTTAGAACTTGGTATATAATGTACAATAAGATTTACTGCAGGAATAAATACATTGCAAACACACACATACATACGCGTGTTTCTTGTCTTGCCTGCAGGAAGTCTGCCACAAGTCCAGTGACTCTGCAGAACATTTTCCTTCCGAAGGTTCAGGGATCTAGAATGTTCCATCTCGTGGCTCCAGAATCTTACTACAGTAAGTCCTCTACATAGGAACAAGTTCTGTTCCAAGAGCATGCTTGTAAGTCCAGTTTGTCTGCAAGTCCGACAGAGTTAGCCTAGGTACCCAATTAACACAGTCTGTTATATAATACTATACTGTAATAGGTTAATAATCCTTTTCACACAGATAATATGTAAAAGACAAACACAGAAAAATAAAGTGCTTTTAATCTGTCAGTACAGTACCATGAAAAGTACGGTAGTTCAGTATTACCTGGCATACAGAGGCTGGTATTGAGTGAATAGGAAAGAAGTGTTCCTGTCTAGAAGATGGAGAGGAGGTGGGAGAGAGCAGAGCTGAAGCATCGTCAGCAATAGCAGAAGGTGGGCAAGCTGCAATTACACTCGGGCCTGATGTTGATGGAATGCACATTCACATCTTTGAAAATTCACGACTTGAAGGTTTGTATCTAAGGGACTTACTGTACACAGCCCCATAAGCTCTGTGGGTGGAAAAGGACCAGCTGGAACTTTATACCATAGATTTTCATCACCTCAGCCCAGAAGCGATACCCAGCAGTTACTTCTCCTCTGTGTGACTGCATTATTCATAACCAAGCACGTGGCTTTGCTGTTTGCAAGAGGGCTGGTAAGCAGAGCTGTTGGTCCTGAATGATTCAGAAGACAGAGACTTGACTGTTGGGAAGTTTTAGTAGTGTTTAGCATACCGATTTATTGAAACCATCCTCTTTATTATTAAATGTAATACTTTCCTAGTGCCTTATATTTATTATTTTTGTTATCATTTTCTTCCTGGAATTATTATTCTGTTCTAAGATTAGGATACACTCAGAACCCATTTGAACTCTTGGCCAAGATTGTAAGCATATTTTTTAAAAAACCAAAACCACAATGAAAATGTTACTCTTAGTGTGGCCCCTGTGGTCTGTACCTCAAGAAATTCATCTGGATTCCTCTTCTGGGCTGGCGCCCTAAACCTACTAGCTGTGACGTGCTCTCTCTGTTGACTGTGAGGCCAGATTCCCTCAGAGTCAGGAAGGACACTTGAGAATAGGAACTCCACCCCCCTGCCAGTGACGTCAGCATCTGCTTGGGTGCCCACCCCACTCCCACCACACTGCCTTTATATTTGCAGATGTGCTGGTTTGTGACAAGACCTTTATGGAAGTCCCATCCACTTTTCAGAGGAGAGCATCAGTAGCTCCAGCCCTCAGATTCTTGGAATTCCTGTCCTGCAGGAACTGCTTCCAACAGTCCTGGACTGTTGTGTGTGATTCTGACCCAACCCTAATCAAGTCCCTGTGTCGAAACTCCAGTCGTCTTAAATCAGCTTCCCATTGTCAATTGTCTCTGACCTTCCTGCTCCGACTTGGAGGTACTACAGAGCTCCATGGAAGTGGTGTCCTCCTTTCCCAGTGAGCAAGCTCTCAGCTGTGTGTTACCAGCACAACTCAGCACTAAGATCAGGGGAGCTGAGTAACTATTTCTTATCTGGTTTCTGCCTCTTTGCCTCACAAATTTACAGCAATTCTTCCTTTAAAAGTGGCTTGAGTATCATAGAATACCACTTATCAGTTCAGTTCAGTTCAGTTCAGTCGCTCAGTCGTGTCTGACTCTTTGCGACCCCATGAACTGCAGCACGCCAGGCCTCCCTGTCCCTCACCAACTTCCGGAGTTTACTCAAGCTCATATCCATCAAGTCGGTGAAGCCATCCAGCCAGCTCATCCTCTGTCATCCCCTTCTCCTCCAGCCCCCAATCCCTCCCAGAATCAGGGTCTTTCCCTATAAGTCAACTCTTCACATCAGGTGGCCAAAGTATTGGAGTTTCAGCTTCAGCATCAGTCCTTCCAATAAACACCCAGGACTGATCTCCTTCAGGATGGACTGGTTGGATCTCCTTGCAGTCCAAGGGACTCTCAAGAGTCTTCAACACCACAGTTCAAAAGCATCAATTCTTCGGCGCTCAGCTTTCTTTATAGTCCATCTCTCACATCCATACATGACCACTGGAAAAACCATAGGCTTGACTACATGGACCTTTGTCAGTCTCTGCTTTTTAATATGCTATCTAGGTTGCTCATAACTTTCTTTCCAAGGAGTAAGGGTCTTTTAATTTAATGGCTGCAACCACAATCTGCAGTGATTTTGGAGCCCAAAAAATAAAGTCAGTCACGGTTTCCACTGTTTCCCCATCTATTGCTATGAAGTGATGGGACTGGATGTCATGATCTTAGTTTTCTGAATGTTGAACTTTAAGCCAACTTTTTCACTCTCCTCTTTCACTTTCATCAAGAGGCTCTTTAGTTCTTCTTCATTTTCTGCCATAAGGGTGGTGCCATCTGCATATCTGAGGTTATTGATATTTCTCCCGGCAATCCTGATTCCAGCTTGTGCTTCCTCCAGCCCAGCATTTCTCATGACGTACTCTGCATATAAGTTAAATAAGCAGGGTGACGATATACAGCCTTGACATACTCCTTTTCCTATTTGGAACCAGTTTGTTGTTCCATATCCAGTTCTAACTGTTGCTTCCTGACCTGCATACAGGTTTCTCAAGAGGCAGGTCAGGTGGTCTGGTATTCCCATCTCTTTCAGAATTTTCCACAGTTTATTGTGATCCACACAGTCAAAGGCTTTGGCACAGTCAATAAAGCAGAAATAGATGTTTTTCTGGAACTCTCTTGCTGTTTCAATGATCCAGCCGATGTATGTGGAATCTAAAAATATGATATAAATCACCTTATTTACAAAACAAGAACAGATTTACAAATATCAAAATAAAACTTTTAGTTATCAAAGGGGAAACATGGGTGAGTGGTAAATCAGGAGCTTGGGATGAATACAAACGCATTACTATATGTAAAATAGATAAACAACAAGGACCTACTGTATAGCACAGGGAATTCACCTCAATATTCTGTAATAACCAAAATGGAAAAGAGTCTATAAAAGTCTGTACACACACACACACACACACACACACACACACATAGCTGAACTTGCTGTACATCGGAAACCAAAGCAAAAGTGTAAATCAAATCAAACCCTCACTATCTTAGAGTAAACGTTGTGCGTCCCTGGCACAATCATTTCAATACTCCCAAGCTATTAATGTCCATTCTTCGAATTCTTTTCAACCAATTATAATCTCTGCCTGCATTCTTTATTGATTATTTGTTTAATGAACTTTTAATACATATTCACTTTACATCTACAAAAGAGTTATGATTTTACCCTTTTTTGAGATTAACTTTTAACAGAAATGAGTTCCTCTTTCATTCTTCCTGGTGTTGGTATAAATTCTGGCTACCTAATTGTGAGTATGACATTGGATAAACTAGAAAACAATAAAAGGAGGGCGGCCAAAATAGTATGGAAACATTGAAACCTGCCATAAAGAACACTTGGGAAAAATTGGGAAAGTTTAGGCTAAGGGAAATGATCACTGTTTACAAAAAACCTAAAGGGCTACTATTCAGAAAAGTAGCTGGTGGGGTTTTATTAGTTTTTAGAGAACGAATAGGAAAAATGCAAGAAAATTTACATGGCAATTTTGACTCAATATAAACACAATCATGTCCACAATTAGAACTGTACAGAAATGGTGTGGTCAGCTTTGAGATGTGGAAATGTCCTTGTCTCCTGTGGAATTCAAGCCAAGTTTGGACACAGTCTTATGAGAATTCTTTTACTATCGATTAAACTATTAATTGTAGAATTGAACTAGATGCCTTCTGGAAGGTTTCAGCTCAGAGTTACAAATTTTGAAATTTAGCAGGACCCCGTGGAGCTCCTGGGCATGGAAGTCTTTCTGTGTCTCCCATTTTCTTTGTAGAGAGCAGACTCCAGCCTCCATGAACCTCCCTAAGTCCCAAAGCGAAGGTTCTCACAGTTGCTAATCAGGAAAGGGAGGGATGCAGAAACAAGGGAGGAGCAGTCAAGAAACAATGGTATAGCCTTGGGACGGGTTCCTGATTACCCCTCAAGGGATATGCATAACAATATCTTTGAGCTCTTCTGAAGAACTAAAACCCCCACCAAAGGGAAGATGTTCCAAGAAAGCAGTTTGATAACCTCAAAGCTTGTCAGGCCCTGCACACACTCTAATCTTATCAGCAACTCCATCCTTAAACCATTGCTATAAACCTCTTCACCAAATCTCCCAGGTTGGGACATACAGTTTTTGGAGGGTGCCAGTCCACCATGTCCCCCTTTGCCTGGCAAAGTAGTAAACCTATTCTTTTCTATTTCACCCAAAACCCTGTCTCTAAGATTTGATTCAGCATCAGTGCATGGAGGCCGAGTTTTTCAACATCAGTTTCAGAATTCTATTAGATCCTGGTTGTGTATGCGCACTGAATCTCTTGTGCCACCTTAAGTGCCCTCTTGTAGGGCTGCTACGAGTCACACTGTTGCAGCAGGATATTAAGGTGAGGCTTTCCTCTTGGAGGCTTTGGCTCAGGTCCCAAAGCTGAGAACAAAGTATGATAGAGGGTGTGATGTGGATGATCCAAAACAGTCTTTTGTGAATGGACAGCATGCCAGCTTTTTAGGAAAATATGTTTCTGTACCCAGTGGGGTGCTCAGGAAGCTACAGGAACTCAGGCTTCCAAACACAGTGGCAGCATCCTTGGGAGTTTGTGATCCCTGGGATTTGGGGGTGGTTGGCTGGCTGCTATGAGGGCGACTGATTCTTCCCTGGGAGAGTCAAAGTCTAGGATTGGAGTTGCTTGAGAATCTGAGCAAAGCTTGCAGCTGCCAGGGGAGGGGCTGGTCCTAAAGAATTTGGTGGGCAAAAGAAGTGTAACATTTCCCAAAGCCAGAGGCAGCAGCCTGGAAGGCAGCCAGAGTGACTCATTAGGAAAGAATGTGACATCAGCAGTTGCTCCTCAGTGAATACCCCTGGGGCTGGAGTTGAGTGGTAAATGTAAGGAAAATGTCAGCCAGAGAATCTACTGTCGAGTTAGGAAACTGTGCGGTGCTGGAGAAGGGGGTGGAGTGGGGAAGGGGATTCCCAAATCTAGTAGGATTGAAGCGCAGTGCTTGTCAGGACAGGACGCCCACTTGCCTATGGCAGGAGCATCATTCCCCGGAGAAGGTAGCCTTTCCTCTCTTTCCTCCACCCTCTCCTGATCCTGGAGCATCAGCAGCGTGAAGTGATGAGGGGTCTTGGAGAAGGCAACTGGGAAAGACACAAGAGTGAGGTGACCTGTTGCCTCCCAGGCCCCACGGGAGAGAGCTCATAAACCGGGAGAAGCTTTGAGACTGAAGTTGTGACTCATTGGAAATCCAAACATGTCACAGTTAGAATGTACGGAAATGGTGTGGTCAACTTTGAGAGATTGGAGCAAAACTTGAATAACTAAAAATGATGTTGTATTGATACCCAAAAGGTAATGGAAGGCCAAGGCATCTGCTCAGAATGTTGTTATAGAAGCAGGAGAGAGGGGCCCAAAGGAAGATTTGTAATGCAGAGATGGGAGAAAGGAAGTAATTTCCATTTGTAACTCACCAAGTATGGACAATTTTATAAACCTGTTTCAGTTTTCATGGTGAACATTCTTGGTCACTCTTCACAATTCAGTTCAGTTCAGTGACTCAGTTGTGTCTGACTCTTTGCGACCCCATGGACTGCAGCACGCCAGGTCTCCCTGTCCATCACCAACTCCTGGAGTTTACTCAAACTCATGTCCATCGAGTTGGTGATGGCATCCAACCATCCCATCCTCTGTCATCCCCTTCTCCTCCCGCCTTCAATGTTTCCCAGCCTCAGGGTCTTTTCAAATGAGTCAGTTCTTCGCATCAGCTGGCAAAGTATTGGAGCTTCAGCTTCAGCTTCAGCATCCGTCCTTCCAATGAATATTTAGGACTGATTTCCTTTAGGATTGACTGGGTGGATCTCCTTGTAGTCCGAGGGATTCTCAAGAGTCTTCTCCAACACCACAGTTCAAAAGCATCAATTCCTTGGTGCTCAGCTTTTTTTATAGTCCAACTCTCATATCCATATATGATTACTGGAAAAACCATAGCTTTGACTAGATGTACCTTTGTTGGCAAATTAATGTCTCTACTTTTTAATATGCTGTCTAGGCTGCTCATAAGGCATCTAGGCATCACTTTTCACAAGTCTGTACAAATCTGGTGATGCAAGGGCCATATTATGATTTGAATTGTGTATCATTCAGTTAAACCCAGAGCTCCCAGATTTAAATTGTTGCAGAAATTTTTCTTTTCATGGACTAGTAGGACACTTAAGCTTTCCTTCTTTCTTGTTTTTGTTTTTTTAACTTTTTAAAATTTTATTGAAATATAGTTGATTTACCATGTTGTGTTAATTTCTTCTGTACAGCAAAATGAGTTAGTTATATATGTATATATTACATATAAGATAAAAGAAAAGAAAGAAAGAAAGTGAAGTTGCTCAGTCGTGTCTGACTCTTTATGACCCCATGGACTATAGCCCATCAGGCTCCTCCATCCATGGAATTTTCCAAGCAAGAGTACTGGAGTGGGTTGCCATTTCCTTCTCCAGGTCTTTCTGACCCAGGGATTGAACCCAGGTCTCCCGCGTTGCAGGCAGGCACTTTATCGTCTGAGCCACCAGGGAAGCCCATACTTTATATACTATATATAATATATAGAGAAACTTTCTTTTTCATATTCTTTTCCATTATTGTTTACCCTAGGATATTGTATGTAGTTCCCTGTGCTACACAGTAGTACTTTATCTTTTGCCCATTCTATATATACTAGTTTGCCTCTGCTACCATCTTTCAATTCAAAGATACCATACGTTTTAGACATTAGTTATTTGAGAATGTCAGTTTAACTCCCATGTCACCGCATGACTGGAGGAATCTTTCTCCTCCTCCACTGTGTCCTTCATCAATGACACTCCACTCTCTATCCACTGGCAGCCTGGGACAAAAACAAGGGAGTGAAAGGAAATAGTAGTATTTGTCAACTTAAAGAAATATGCACAACCTAAGAATTGAGAGTTATGTTTTATTTGGTGGGAATTTTTAAGACTCAAGCCCAGGAGGTAACATCTTAAGTAACCCCAAAAGAACTGTTCCAAGGAGGCAAGGGGATGGGGGGCGGGGGTGGGGAACCAGGTTTAGCAACAAAGAGCAAGTAATCTGAACACCAAAAGATTATTTTTAATTAAAGTGAAACTGGATATTCCCAGTCAAGTAATTTAGTGCTTTTCTGTGTATGGGAAGATACAAGAGACTGGGCTCATTGAAATCATTGCTTTGGTGTGCATTTCAGCTATCCGGGACCTGTATCCGGTGTTTCTCACATCCTGAGTTTCTTCGGGGCTCACCAGCTCACCATTGTGGTGGCTGCAATCACCGGTGACTGTGACATCCTTGTTTACTGATACAGCAGGAAATATTCCATTTGTCCTATCTTAAAAGGGTATTTAAAAAAACAGACTGAACTTGAAGGGAGAGATGGACACTGGTTTAGCATGTACTGGAACCAGTATACTGTAGAAGATGTTCTAGCCAGCAGTTAAGCTGGACACTTAAGATCTGATTTTCTTTTAAACAGTCCATCTGGAGACGATGATTTTGAAATTCTCAGACTCCTTCTCCTCCTCCTGGTCCGCCTTCTTCTTTCTGGTCCTCCTCATCCACACTAAGAGGATGGGGCAGGGAAAAAGGAAGGATGGCTGCTTGAACTGTGATTCAGAAGATTTGAGGGATGAGAAGGGACTGATGGGTGGGTGGATCGTGGCAGGACTTGTTCTGACACCTCTAGACCAGGGTTGCCCTGGTGGCTCAGCGTTAAAGAATCAGCCAGGAGTGCAGGAGACCCTGATTCAATCCTTGGGTAGGGGAGATCTCCTGGAGAAGGGAATGGCTACCCACTCCAGTATTTTTGCCTGGAGAATTTCATGGACAGAGGAACCTGGCTGGTTACAGCCCATGAGGTTGCAAAGAGTCAGACAAGACTGAGCAACTAGCACATGAAGCCCTGTGTCTTGAAATGAAGCTGGGAATAACGTGGGAGAAACCGATCTCTCAAAAACCTCCAGCTTTCCTTGAACATTGTATGACCTCAAATAAATACCGGCCATCTTTGTTGTAGCTGCAGGATCTTGCCAGATGTCATTGGAATCAATACACCTCTTCCTCCTTCCCACCCCAGAACAAAGTCTAACTTTGGACTTCACTTCCCCATCCTCAGATTTCAGTTCAGTAGCTCAGCTGTGACCAACTCTTTGAGACCCCATGACTATAGCAAGCCAGGCTTCCCTGTCCATCACCAACTCCCGGAGCTTACTCAAACTCATGTCCATCGAGTCGGTGAGGCCATCCAACCATCTCATCCTCTGTTGTTCCCTTCTCCTTCTGCCTTCAATCTTTCCCAGCATCAAGGTCTTTTCCAATGAGTCAGTTCTTCGAGTCAGGTGGCCAAAGTAATGGAGTTTCAGTTTTAGCATCAGTCCTTCCAGTGAATATTCAGGACTGATTTCCTTTAGGATTGACTGGGTGGTTCTCCTTGCAGTCCAAGGGACTCTCAACAGTCTTCTCCAACACCACAGTTCAAAAGCATCAGTTATTCGGTGCTCAGCTTCCTTTATAGTCCAACTCTCAAATCCATACATAACTACTGAAAAAACCATAGCTTTGACTAGAAGGACCTCTGTTGGAAAAGTAGTCTCTGCTTTCTAAATGCTTTCTAAGTTTGTCATAGCTTTTCTTTCAAGGAGCAAGCATCTTTTTATTTCATGGCTGCAGTCACCATCTGCAGTGATTTTGGAGCCCCCCAAAATAAATTCTATTTGCCATGAAGCGGTGGGACCGGATGCCTTGACCTTAGTTTTTTGCAGGTTCAGTTTTAAGCCAAATTTTTCACTCTCCTCTTTCACTTTCATCAGGAGGCTCTTTAGCTATTTTTTTGCTTTCAGCCATATGGGTAGTGTCATCTGTGTATCTGAGGTAATTTATATTTCCTTGGCAATCTTGATTCTGAGAAGCTGGTTCTTCCTCTAGCCTGGCATTTCTCATGATGTACTCTACCTTTAAGTTAAATAAGCAGGCTGACAATATACAGCCTTGTCATATTCCTTTTCCAGTTTGGAACCAGTCCGTTGTTCCATGTCTTGTTCTGACTGTTGCTTCTTGACCTGCATACAGATTTCTCAGGAGGCAGTTAAGGTGTTCTGGTATTCCCATGTCTTTGAGAATTTTCCACAGTTTGTTGTGATCCACACAGTCAAAGGCTTTGGCCTAGTCAATAAAGCAGAAGTAGATGCTTTTCTGGAACTCTCTTGCTTTTTTGATGATCCAACGGATATTGGCAATTTGATCTCTGGTTCCTCTGCCTTTTCTAAATACAGCTTGAACTTCTGGAAGTTCACATTTCACGTACTGTTTTAGCCTGGCTTGGAGAATTTTGAACATTATTTTGCTAGTGTGTGAGATGACTGCAATTGTGTGGTAGTCTGAATATTCTTTGGCATGGCCTTTCTTTGGGATTATAATGAAAACTGACCTTTTCCAGTCCTGTGGCCACTGCTGAGTTTTCCAAATTCGTTGGCATATTGAGTGCAGCACTTTCACAGCATCATCGATTAGGATTTGAAATAGCTCAACTGGAATTCCATCACCTCCACTAGCTTTATTTATAGTGATGCTTCCTAAGGCCCACCTGACTTTGCATTCCAGGATGTTTGGCTCTAGGTGAGTGATCACAGCATCGTGGTTATCTGGGTCATGAAGATCTTTTTTGTACAGTTCTTCTGTGTATTCTTGCCACCTCTTCTTAATATCTTCTGCTTCTATTAGGTCCATACCATTCCTGTCCTTTATTGTGCCCATCTTTGCATCAAATGTCCCCTTGGTATCTCTAACTTTCTTGAAGAGATCTCCAGTCTTTCCCATTCTATTGTTTTCCTCTATTTCTTTTCATTGATCACTGAGGAAGGCTTTCTTATCTCTCTTTGCTATTCTTTGGAACTCTGCATTCAAATGGGTGTATCTTTCTTTTTCTTCTTTGCCTTTCACTTCTCTTCTTTACTCAGTTATTTGTAAGCCTTCCTCAGACAACTGTTTTGCCTTTGCATTTCATTTTCTTGGGGGTGGTCTTGATCACTGCCTCCTGAACAATGTCATGATCCTCCGTCCATAGTTCTTCAGGCACTCTATCAGATCTAATCCCTTGAATCTGTTTGTCACTTCCACTGTATAATTGCAAGGGAATTGATTTAGGTCATACTTGAATGGTCTAGTGGTTTTCCCTACTTTCTTCAATTTTAAGTCTGAATTTGGCAGTAAGGAGTTCATGATTTGAGCCAGTCAGCTCCTGGTCTTGTTTTTGCTGACTTTATAGAGCTTCTCCATCTCTGGCTGCAAAGAATATAATCAGTCCAATTTCAGTATTGACCATCTGGTGACGTCCATGTGTAGAGTCTTCTCTTGTGTTGTTGGAAGTGGGTATTTGCTATGACCAATGCATTCTTTTTGGCAAAACTCGGCTAGCCTTTGCCCTGCTTCATTTTGTACTCCTCAGATTTAACCTCTCCCCTTAGTCTTCAAGGGCCTATAACACTGCATGTTTTTGTTCCAATTCCCTCAATAAACCCAGGCTTCCTCTAGCTTCTAGATCCCTTTGTTCTAATGAGAACTTTCTCCCATGCCACATTCACCTGAGTATCTCCTGTAAGAATCCTGCTATGAGGCACCTCCCACTGGATGAGCATCTCTGCCCCCCAGTCCAGGCTGAGTTTCTGCGTGCTCTGCAGACACCTGCTCTCTGGTTCCTTGTGCTAATTGCCTTGTGCCCTCGTGTGCAAGTCCTCACTGCTCTCATGCTCAGGGAGAGCAGAGTTTTGGTCACTGGTGGGTCCTCAGAACATTGCACACATTTGGCATGTGTGCACGCCACATGCATGAGACACCCAGGAGGACGGTGAAAACTAAACTTTAGTGGAAGATACAGCATTTGCCGTTGCAACTAAAATCAAGAATTGAGGTCCTTGTTTGAGACAGGATCATGTCGGCTCTCCAGCGCCTCTAGAATTTGATTCCAGAATTCATTCGATCAGCTCCATCATCTGTGTTCCTGAAGCCGTGTATAAGTTTCTCTCTTACAGAAGTTCTGTGCTTTATTATAAAAATGTAGGGAAGAGCATGTTCACCAACAGGACTCAGCTCAGGAGAAAAGACATTTTCTCCATTTGGTGTAGGGTTACCCACATTGTAGGCATTCAGAGGCGCTTGCTAAAGTCTGATGGACCCTCCAACACCGAACTATCCTCTCAGGAATAGGATCCCTCTAGTGGCTGACATACATTAATACAAATTTTCACTTTGATAAAACTCTTTGATTAGGAACCAGCTTAGCAAAATACTTAACAAGAGAATTACATTTGGTCTATCCATTGTATTTTATGATATTTGCAATACCTTGTAGTTTACACACCTTTTTATTGAGGAGAAGGAACAGATGGGGAAGAGAATTTATGGATCACACTTTAAAAATATGAATTCACTGCATTCTTATCTCTTAATACATATCTAATGAACAATAACCATTCTTTAACACTTAAGGAGAAAATGTTAAGTTTTTGTGGGTTTATTAGTATAAATTTTTTAATAAAATGTTTTTACCACCAAAAAATTAAATAATGTTGTTTTCTGTACATTATCATGTATCCGGTAACAGGCTCATGCTGAAAATTAGATACATTTCCTACTGGGAATCTATTAGACTTTGGATACATTCACAGGGCTCAGCCTATTAATAACACTTGACTTGATGCCATAAGCCACCAATAAAACATATTTTTTAAATTTTCATGTAAGTGGAGCCTACCAAGTATTGAAAAATTATTGAAATTTGATCAAAATCATTCTTGGCAACTTTTACATTGGCTGCATGGGGGTGAAGGAAGCAGTAAAGCGTGTGAGACTCAAATTTAAAGAAATACTTTTCTAGTAGTTTCACAATATCACAATAATTTATTTTTTTCATTTATGCTTCTAAGATAAATATATCTGTAATTTATGTGGCTCATTTTGTTTTAATAATCATCTACCCCAAAGTATTTTGTTATACTTAAATGGGTCTTTGGAATATTCATCATAGAAACCAGTAGGGCAGACATTGCTCAAAATTTACTTTCAAAGCATGTTATATTTGGGTATTATGCTCAGGTGTGTAGGCATTTATATATTTCAGTTCAGTTCAGTCCAGTCGCTCAGTCGTGTCTGACTCTTTGCAACTCCATGAACCGCAGCATGCCAGGCCTCCCTGTCCATCACCAACTCCTGGAGTTCACCCAAACCCATATCCATTGAGTTGGTGATGCTATCCAACCATCTTATGCTCTGTTATCCCATTCTCCTCCTGCCCTCAATCTTTCCCAGCATCAGGGTCTTTTCAAACGAGTCAGCTCTTTGCATCAGGTGGCCAAAGTATTGGAGTTTCAGCTTTAGCACCAGTCCTTCCAATGAACACCCAGGACTGATCTCCTTTAGGATGGACTGGTTGGATCTCCTTGCAGTCCAAGGGACTTTCAAGAGTCTTCTTCAACACCACAGTTCAAAAGCATCAATTTTTCGGCACTCAGCTTTCTTTATAGTCCATCTCTCACATCCATACATGACCACTGGAAAAACGACAGCCTTGACTAGATGGATCTTTCTTGGCAAAGTAATGTCTCTGCTTTTAAATATGCTGTCTAGGTTGGTCATAACTTTCCTTCCAAGGAGTAAGGGTCTTTTAATTTAATGACTGCAATCACCATCTGCAGTGATTTTGGAGCCCAAAAAAATAAAGTCAGCCACTGTTTCCACTGTTTCCCCATCTATTTGCCATGAAGTGATGGGACTGGAGGCCATGATCTTAGTTTTCTGAATGTTGAGCTTCAAGCCAACTTTTTTACTCTCCTCTTTCACCTTCATCAAGAGGCTCTTTAGTTCCTCTTCACTTTCTGCCATAAGGGTGGTGTCATCTGCATATCTGAGGTTATTGATATTTCTGCCTGCAATCTTGATTCCAGCTTGTGCTTCTTCCAGCCCAGTGTTTCTCATGATGTACTCTGCATATAAGTTAAATAAGCAGGGTGACAAGATACAACCTTGATGTACTCCTTTTCCTATTTGGAACCAGTCTGTTGCTCCACGTCCAGTTCTAACTGTTGCTTCCTGACCTGCATATTTAATGAACATCTGTCATGTACCTGATTTTGTGACATAACTCCTGTCTCAAAAATCTGGGGAGTGGGATGGGTGGTGAACCCATCCAAATTACTTATAACCTAATGCAGCCAATGGAGTGATAGAGATGCCCACCTAATCCAGGATCCCAGGGGAGAGACACATAACTCAGCATGGAGATTTCCAGGTTTTCAGGAGGAAATTATGTCAGAGCTGTGATCTCACAGGTACATGGACATTAGGAAGGAAAGGAGAGGAGAACATGGAAGCAAAAGTATGAGGGCAAGAAAGAACCTGATGTGCAGGGGGAAAGCAGCAGAGTGGAGAGATGAAGGACAGGAAACAGACATCAAGGTCCTAAAGGTCAGGCCATGTCATCCGCCGTGATGAAAAAGAGCTGATACCATTGAGAATGGGGACGACATGACATCGTCATATTTGGAAAGAAGTCTGAATCTAAGAAAGAGGAGACCAGAAAGAGTAAGACCAATTACAAGGCAGGTAAAATAGCTCCAGTGAAAGTCATGAAGGCCTTAAATAAAACAATAATAGTAGGACGGGGAGAGGGGCCTGAATTGAAAACTATTTAAAAAAGATCAGCCTCTGCTACGAGGGAGGAAAGAGAATCATTTTAATAACCACAAAACATACATTCATCTCAAATGTAACCATTTAATGCAAACATTAATCCAGTTAAACCATTTTATGAGGTCAGTGTTACACTGATACCAAATTCAGAAAAATACATTCCAAATAAAGAAAACTACAGACTATAGACACAAAAATCTTTTATCAATTCAGTACCAGCAAAGTGAATATGACTAAGTACAACTAAGACACCTGAATTAGAAGAAAACTTTGTCAACCTGATAAAAACCCATAGCCAACATCAGATGTGGGGTGAAAATCTAGATCCATAATTCTCTGGGATTGGGATGGTATCAAGGGTGCTTGTGCTCCTCACCTCTAATCCGAGTCTTATTGAAAAGACTAGCTAATACAATGTGGTAGGAAGAATAAATAAATGACATAGAGGCTGGAAAGAAAGAAAGAAAACCGTCTTTACTTTTAGTTTCTTAGGGCTGCCATAACAAATACCACAAGGTAATTTTTGGGAGCTGAAGTCTAAAATCAACCTATTGGCTGTGATCCTTCTGAAACTTCTAGAGGGAGGATCTTTGTCTGTCTCTTCCTGTCTTCTGGTGGAGTCTGCCAATCTCCAGTATTCCTTGCCTTGCAGCTATTTAACTCCATAATCTGTCCTAATCTTCAGAGGATGCTCTTTTTGTGTGTCTATATCTTTGCATGGCCATCTTCTTATAAAGATATCAACCTTATTGGGTTAAGGTCCATCCCAGTGACCTTGTCTTAAATTAATAAAATCTTCAAAGACCCTATTTTTAAACAAGGTCATATTCACAGGTACTAGGTGTAAGAACTTCAACATATGATTCGAAGGGAGATGCTCAACCCATAATAAGATGACATGGTTATGTATATAGAAAACTATAAGGAATCTGTGAAAGATCTATTAGAATTAGGAGTCAATTTAGGTAAATCAACAAGATTAGTACACAAAAATTGATACTATTTCTACTTGCTAGGAACATACAATTAGAAAAAGAAGTAAAAAAACACAATCTCATCTATAGTATCATTTAAAGACAAAAAAATATATTTAACTTACAAAATATTTACCTATTTCTCAAAATAGGTACAAATCTGTATCTTGAAAACTACCAACCATTGCTGAAAGTAACCAAATATCTAAATAAATGAAGGGACAGGGAACAGAATATGCTCACAGACTGAGAGCCTTGATATTATTAGGAGGTCAAATCCCCCCAAATTTATCTGTAGATTTAAAGTAGTCCTAATAAAGATTCCAGCATGCTTTTTGGGTAGAATTTGAATGGCTGATTGATTTATCTATAGTCAAAGCAATCTAAAAAAGAAAAAGAACAAACCTGAAGGATTTAGGTTTCTTGATTTCAAGGCTCACTATGAAGCTACAATAGTTTGGATGGCACTGTAGAGACAGAAAAATGGAAATACAGATCCAGGGAACTGAATGAAGAGTTCAGATGTGGACCGACACACACATGTTCAATCGATTATCAATAAGGGTGCCAAGTTAATTCAATGGGGAAAGTAAAGTCTTTTCAACAGTTTTGGAAGAATTAGGTATTCAAAGTGGGAAAAAAATGTAATATTTTTTCCACTTCCCTCCAAACCCAAATGTTAAGTTGAAATGGATCCTAGACAAAAGCTTAAACAATAAAAATTCCAGAAGAAAACACAGGAGAAAGTTGTATAAATTTGAGTAGGCAAAGATTTATTTGATAAGATGTAAAAACTTCAAACAGACTTCCCTGGTGACTCAGATGGTAAAGAATCTGCCTGCAATGTGGGATACCTGAGTTCGATCCCTGGGTTGGAAAGATCCCTGGAGGAGGGCATGGCAACCTACTCCAGTATTCTTTCCTGGAGAATCACCATGGACAGAGGAGTCAGGTGAGTTACAGTTCATGCGGTCGCAAAGAGTCAGACACGATTGAGTGACTAAGAACAAAACAAAAGCATAACAACTTCAACATCCCTGAAATAAACATGCAATAACTCAGACTCCAAGTAAAAACACTTTCTTTACTAAAGATACCATTAAGCAACCAAGGAGGCTAACCATGGAATGGTTAGCCTAATGTTCTCAAATAATACTTCTGACAAAAGTCATCTTTCTATAGAGAGAACTCTCACATGCAGCCCAGTTGGTGGGGGAACAGACACTTGTATCAGTTTTCCAGGGCTCCCATAACCCCAGTAAACAGCCAAAAATACCACAGCCAGGATGGCTTAGACAACAAAGGTTTATTTTCTCCCAGTTTTGGAGATTAGAAGTCAAAGCATGGGTATTTTTGGCTTCTTTTGAGGCCTCTCTCCTTGGCTTACATGTGGCAGCCTTGCCTCCTTGCTGCGTCTTCATGCTGTCTTTCCCATCACTTCCCTATTGGTATCTACAGGTGGCAAAACTAACCAAATCATAAGCTTAAAATAAACAAATTAACTGTGTATCAATGTAATACAATGAATTATTTAAATTAAAAACAATCTCCAGTGAACTCTTCTGCTCATCCCATTCTAGTTACAGTTATTGCTTTGCTACTAGAATTGCTTTTATCAAGATCAGCAATAACCTCCATGATCCCAAATCCAGTGTGTTCTTTATCCAGTTCCTATAGATGCTACCTTACCTCCTTCCTTACCTCTAACAACTGGTATTACGTACTTTCCCCAGTTCTCCTGACAACATCTGTATTTATTACACCTCACAAGTCTGGGTCTTCTTAGACCCCTTTTCTCAATTGTTCTTCTCAACCCAAAGTCTACATGTTAGAAGTTCTTGAGGCGTCATATTATCTAGGTCTTCCAGAATCTAGCACAGTGCCTGATACATATAGTCAATGTATGTTGAAAGAAGGAGGAAATAAAATACTGAAAATACAAGCCCAGAATATCTCTGTATCAATATAGTATGGTGATTCATGACCTGGAAAAGGGTATCTTTCTAGGATGTTAAGCATGGTACTTCAAAGTGAATTTATTTCTCTGTCTATTTATCCTAAAAATGATTTTCGTCAGCATACTCAAATCAAATTTATCCATGATGTAGTCCAAATCCTCTTTATGATTTTTTATGTTATAAAGGGTAATAAACATCTGGTAAGTGACAGAGCTATGATTAGAGCCAGATCAGACTGTCTTTACAGCCTATGTACATAATTATGTGTAAGCATTTTTAAAGGAAAAGAAAAGTTGTAGTTTATTCTTAAAAACTCAGCTATGCATATTGTCCCAACTAACTACATTTTCCTTGAGAAGAAAAATAGGAAGCATATGACTTTAAATAATATTTAAAAGGTGATGTCTAATTTTCTACAGTTTTTAAAAGTTGGGTAGTAATATTTAAATTTATGCATAACAATGGTTACTTTTTCTTTCAAAATATGACCAATAGTCACCATAGTAACAGATACAGAGTCTCCTGTATGTGCCTCCTGGTGCTATCAATGTGAATAATCACACAATATTAGATTCAGAGAAAGGCAAAGAACAAATCCATAGCAGAATGTCAGGAGATAAGTTTTAATAATTGTAGTACTTTTAATTTACATTTAAATCTAGGAATATTAATATTCATTATTATGAAATAATGATAAAGGAAGTGTTCCCTTTTTTATCTAGATAATATGAATATTAAAACAAATATAATTTGCATATGTATAGAAGAACAGACTGACCCATCAATCAATATCCTTTTATACTGCTCCATGGAGTTCAAACATCAGACAGACTTGTTACTGCAGAACCACCAGCAGAAGCCAAAACAGAAACTGTCTCTGTCACTTTGTAACTCATATGTATATATGAGATAATATATATATATAAAGATAATATATAAAGATGTATATATAAAGATAGTGACCAAAGGCGGTGTAAAAGTCCTAAATTGTTAAACCCTTGAAGAATAATTTGTATAATAGATTTTTTGGAAGACATTGAAATTTTGATTATAAGATCTTTATCTTTTCCCTTGGTAGCTTTTTTTCCTTTCTTCTCTTTTTAGATTCCATATTCTTTCCCCCCTGTCCTCCAATAAGTTTTTGTTGTAAACATTTGAAAATTTTAGAGTGATATATACTCTTCCTCTAGTCAGAAAAGTCTTTAAGACCCAGGTCGGCAAGTCTCTAAGAAATCACGACTACTCTGATGTGATGTTCAGCTAAGTAGAATATTTCTGGACACAGGTTGTTTCCTTTAAAAGGAAAAAAAAAAAGAAGAGGTTTGAATATGTAATTGTCTCCCCACAAGAAAGACTATGAGAATAGATATTTTTTTTCCTGGTAAAAAAGAGGCAAATTGGACATTGAATCAGCAAATGTTGGAAAAAGAATCTTGAAATCAACCAGGTAAACTTTCAGTTTTGCAGCTATAGAAACTGAGGACCAGACAGTTTTTGCTGAGACAAGTTAACTTTTCATTACTGTTAAAGTCACGTATCTAATTGTGGTAGGACACAGAACTGATTGTGGGTACTTACCATAGTAATGTGATGTTCCACAATAAATTAGTATCATGCACCAGCATTTGGTACACTGTAAAACAGTTTTGAATCTTTCAAAATTACATTACTAATGAAATCTCTCTCCCAGTTTCAGAAATATAAGATACCTTTCATTTGTGAAGTTTTGTGTCTGATCAACTTCATGAGGTACATTTACATGGAGCAGTGGTTGGAAGCACCATACCACATCAGCTGCAAACACATCATTTCAGCATCTGCAGTGAAAGGAATAAAGAAAATACCAGAAACCGCAGTTTTATTTATTTTTATTCAAGGATGATGCTGCTGCTGCTAAGTTGCATCTGTCATGTCCAACTCTGTGCGACCCCATAGACGGCAGCCCACCAGGCTCCTCTGTCGCTGGGATTCTCCAGGCAAGAACACTGGAGTGGGTTGCCATTTCCTTCTCCAATGCATGAAAGTGAAAAGCGAAAACGAAGTTGCTCAGTCATGTCCAACTCTTGGGGACCCCTTGGACTGTAGCCCACCAGGCTCCTCCGTTGGTGGGATTCTCCAGGCGAGAGTACTGGAGTGGGTTGACATTGCCTTCTCCGTTATTCAAGTATAGTTGATTTACAATGCTACATTAGTTTCAGGTGTACAACACAGTGATTCAGCTTTTTTATAGATTATGTGTTAATCACTCAGTCGTGCCCCCGCGACTCTTTGTGACCCCATGGACTGTAGCCACCAGCCTCCTCTGTCCATGGAATTCTCCAGGCAAGAGCGCTGGAGTGGGCTTTCATTCTCTTCTTCAGTGATAAACAAGATTTTTAGGTCATAATAAATAGAATCATTTTTTTTTTTTGAGTTCACGTTTGTTTATTGTTGTAACATTTTGTTTTGAACATCAAACACTGCACCAAAATATGAGCCATTTATCTTCAGACAGTTATCTTTGCCATAAAGTAATGATGTTGACAATTTCTGACAACACAAGAAACGTATTAGTGGCACTGCTGTGTCTAATAATCAAATGTCATCATAGACCTGAATCCATTTTTATGAACTTAGAGTAATTATATTTTATCTAACCTCACCAAGGAAGTTTTTTCATTACAGTGTTATGAATTAATTTATTATAAGAATAGAATCTCAGCCTGTATGCCTTAATTTTTTTAATTAAGTATAATTGATTTATAATGCTGTGTTAATTTCAGGTGTATAATGAAGTTATTCAGTTATACATTCATAAATATCTGTATTTATATCTATATATATTCTTTTTCACACTCTTTCCCCTTATAGGTTATTCAAAATATTGAGTATAGTTCTCTACTTGCTGGTTTTAAAGTAGTGAATTGGTGTTAGACAAGACAAAAAATCATGAAGTGGTATGCTTGGTTCATTCCATGGCCATTTCTTTATTTTTTAAGATACTAACTCAGAGTTGAAGTCTAAGATTTCACATTAAAATTAATTTCCCAAAGCACATGAAATGCAAAGTGAATTGTCATTTTGTAAAATTACTTTACATATGAATCTTCATAAAACAGAGATCCTTCATATCCCATTTTATTTAGATCACTGGCTCTTAAAAGTTCTTTCACACAGGCAGCAACAGTCAGCAATTAAAACCACATCCTTTCACACACATACACATTTTAAATTTTAACACACAAACTTTAAAATCTAAAAGTAAAAAAAGCAAAGGATTTCATTTGACATCATACTTTGATGTCATGAAGAAGATACTCTCATAAAAGTTAGTTTCCAAAATGATGACATCTTGGATATAACAGATTGGCTATTAAAGAGAGTCTTGTGAACCAACTGTTACATAAGATTTTTCTATTATAAGGAGTTAACTCTGTTTAAACCAGTCAAGCAATGAATATGGGCAGTTTGCCAGGCTTTAGAAATAACCTTGTAATATTGGCATGAGGATTTATTAAAAGGCAGATTCTTCACTGCTTCCTGTTTGGAAAGTGTTTACTTGGTCTTTTTTTTAGCTCATCAAATGCATAAAATTATATGAATAATTTCACATAGGTGTGAGCTTAGACATTAGTCCAGCTTGACTCCTGTTTTCCACAATTTAGCTCTTTCGTTTACAAGCTCCCCAACTCTGACTGGCAGCCAAGCCAAAAATGAACTCCACATGGTTCTAGTCTTTCATTGTATCAAGAGCTGAAGTTCATTCATTTTTTCCTTCCATGAAGATTTATCATGGGTGTAACTGCATTTGGCTACTTCATGCTTTTGTTAATTTCACTTACCAGCTATTAAAAGATGAGTTAAACATGGAACTGCACCCATGCAGTGTTAAGTGCTGCCATGGTGAGATGGGGCAGGGGTGGAAAGCACAATTTCTGCCATTGAAGAGTTTATATGAAGGGTACATCAACAAAATTAGAAGATGTAATCATCAATTTGGGGGCAGTGAGGTTACGGATTTGTCCTGGAAAGTTTTGGGGAGGATGAGACTTCCCCTGGTGATGTAATCTGTGGTGGCAAGTAAAGCAGAGGAGAGAGGGAAAGACTTTTTTGTTTAGCCAAAAAAATTACTTAGTATTAATGAAGATAATACATTAACACCATTAATGATAAAACTCTCTATTGAATTAATAACAGCCTTTTGGAGAGGGAAAAAAAAAAAGATGTTAGCTTGAACTTCTTACTTCAGTGTTTGGATCGTGACTGGGCATCTTCATGGCCTTCGGTACTGCTTGAACACTTTCTGTTAGAGACAGAGAGATGGTTGAATGCAGGGATTTGAGACAGACTTGCCAAGTTCAAGACCCAGCTCTGCTAACGACCACGTGAGTAGTCTTAAGCCAATTGCTTAGCCTCTGTGTTCTTACTGTTTCCCTATGAAAGTGCTAGTCACTCAGTAGTGTCCATCTCTTTGTGACCCCATATAGCCTGCCAGGTTCCTCTGTCCATGGAATTCTCTAGGCAAAAATACTGCAGTGGGTAGTCATTCCTTTCTCCAGGAGATCTTCCAGATCCAGGGATCAAACCCAGGTCTTCCATATTGCAGGCAGATTCTTCACTATCTGAGCCACCAGGAAAGCCTAGCAAATACTGGTTAATAAACCCATTTCAGACAGAGAAAGACAAATGCCACAGCATATCACTTATATGTGGAATCTAAAATATGACACAAATGGACCTACCTAGGAAACAGAAACAGATTCTCAGACACAGAGTACAGACTTGTGGTTGCCAAGGGCGATGGGTGGTGGGGGAGGGATGGACTGGAAGTTTGAGATTAGCAGATGCAAACTATTATATCTATATAAGATGAATAAACAACAATGTCCTACTGTATTCAACTTCCTGCAATAAACCATAATGTAAAAGAATATGAAAATGAATATATATATACATATATATGAGTCACTTTGCTGTATAGCAGAAGTTAACACATTGTAAATCAACTGTAGCTCAATAAAATAAATTAAAAAATTACAGCCATCTCATATGTTTGTGGTGAGAATTAAGAAGTGAATAAACATGAAGTTTTTTTAAAATAATGTCTGGCACATAGGAGAGTTCACTATCATTATTTGATAAGTGCAGTATGTTAAATACTGGGAAAAAAGAAGCTAAGAAAAAAAAGTGAAACAGAAGAAGTTCTAGGTTGAGTTATCTGTAACTATGGAGTGAGCATGAGAATAGAAGCAAAGACCAGCACGTACGGGAATTGTGGTGCTTCCGGAGTGTGAGATCTGGAGTGGAAAGAAGAGCAGATGATGCCCACGGAGAAGGTTTTCTCCCGCAGGCAAAGGGAGGCTCAGATTTTTAGAGTAGCGATCAGGCTGCAATCAGCTTTGTATTTAAACAGATCAAGCTCATCTGAGGACAGTTTGCAGGAACATGAGTGGCCCAGGCAGAGGGCAGTCTTTAGGCACAGATAATGCTGGAAGACAGGTTGCATCAGAGGTAGACACAAACACAAATGAGGATGACTGGATGCACCAAGTCAGGGTGAACTCCCTGAGGGCAGGGATCCTGCCTTTTACCCACCTTGTGATTTCTTGGGACCAAAAACATCATCAGTGGTCTTGACAGATTGCTATCTTGGTCAAGTCCATGATAACTTCAAGGTCACTGCTAAATGAAACTGTCTTCCATGCAGAACGTTCACCATACCCAAGAAACTAGTAAGTCATCTCACTGCCTTTGGTTTTCCTACTTTTGTCCTTCAGAAACTTATTTGAATGCATGTTATAGGTTTCCTTCATCACAAGTTGTCAGAACCAGCGACAGTGTAATGGCGATTTTATGGCAGGGTTTTATCACTAAGAATCAGGGCAACAGACCCTTTTTTCCTTCAGATGGTTTCAAACGGTTCATTTCTCATATCTATAGCCACTAAAAAGGGGATTCCATCTAAGACGACTATGATGGTTTCGTTGACTAAATGCCTCCTTCCTGTAGGCTTGGGGCACTGTCCTTTTGATGTGAGACCAAAATCAGAATGACGTACTGTTTGTTGCTGGCAGTAGAATTTTAAGTTACATATTTCTGATTAGAGTGGTATGGAGTTATAAAATAAACCCCCAATGCTTAACAGAAATGGATATTTCATAAGTTTGAAATGTCTGTTTGAAGTCATTCCACACCTAGCGCTGTGCTTGGTGGTGTGGAGGAATGGGAATGAGAGGTTTAAAGTGCCGGCTCTGGAAGCAGGTACCCGCCTCCCAATTCTGACTTCAACACTCATGCAGGAAACTGGCCTCTGTTCACCAGTGCCGAAGGGAATCTCAGAGACAGAGTCTGGGTGAAGTAGAAAAGAATTAGCTTTATTGCTTTTCCAGGCAAAGGGAAACACCGCAGACTCCTGCCTTTGAAAACTGTCTCAACCCCGGGGGATTTGGTGAGGAATTTTATAGCCGTGGTTTAAGGATGGAGCTGCTGCTAAGATGATAAGATCAGGGTGTGTGCAGGGCCCACACTTCTTTCATCTGGCCTCAGGAGGGTTCTTGATGAGTTTCAAGGTTATCCTATTGTGACTTTCTCTCTGGAACATCCTCCAGTTTGTGAGGGTTATAGTTCTGCACAAGAACTCAAAGATACTGTTATGTATATCCTTGAGGAGGAACCAGGACCCTGACCCAAGTCTGCACTATTGATTCTTTTTTTTTTTTTTTTATTAGTTGGAGGCCAATCACTTCACAACATTTCAGTGGGTTTTGTCATACATTGATATGAATCAGCCATGCACTATTGATTCTTGATTGCTCTTCCCACACCTGTGCATCTTCTCAATTATCTGGTTAGCAACTGTGAGAACGTGCCTTTTGGGACTCAGGTCATGGGTCATGGAGTCTGTTCCTTACAAACAAGAAACAGCGGACAGAAAGGCTTCTTTGCCCAGGAATTCCACAGAGTTCTGCTCGGTTTCACTACTTACAAATATGTGTCTCTGCTCAAGTTACAAAACTTCCTGGGCCTCAGTTTCTCATCTTTAAAAAGAGGATTCTGTTAATATTTATGCAAAGCATTGCACTTAATAATCAGTAGAAGACTCCAATGTAGAGTGCTTCATTGTGGACATTTCAACTAAAAAAAAAAAGTAGTGATGTAACAACCATTCCCCAAGATGTAAATGAAAGTGCAGGTTACTCTGCTTCACTGACTTGGTGACAGTCTGGTTCATACACCAGACCACACAGAGTCTGAAGGATGAGACACTTCTTTCCCCTTAGCAGAGCTGAGAACACTGAACGTGGGTTTACACAGAGATGATCATCTTGGAACAGAAATCTCGGTAGGCAGGAAGATAGTGATATTAGGACATGTTTTGAATTCTTAAAATATGGTTTTTAACAGATGCACAGTTTAATCATTTGCTTCAATTAGTGAATAATAGTGGCTAGAATAATTGGCTGGTTCTCACATTTTTCTGTCCAGTTTTATGTGTGTCTAAAATATTGTTCAAGAAAGAAAAGAATGTAAAGAATCTTTTCTCTTACTGTCCATTGGGACAAAAAAATGGATACTATGAGTATCTTTTCATTTGCTATATCCCTTCCGATATGGATCTCGGGAATTAGAATTTCAATTGAAGACTTTTTCCTGTCTGAGGGCTTAACAGGTCACTAGTTCCTTCTTGCCTTTGGGCTTCGAGTAACTTCAGCCAATCTAAAAACACCTTCATGAAAGTATCAATGGAAATGCAAATCTGCCTTGTCATAGGATTTAACAAAAACCCTAGGCCAGAAACTTTGAATTAGAAACACATGAAGGGATACACATAGGAACAGTGTGCATGAGCGAAGGCTAGGCTCTGACACCTAGAGTTCATCATGAATTGATTCTTCAAAGGGAACAACTGCGAAAACACTGTATTTCTTCCCAGCCCTGATGCTTTTAGTTCAGTAGCAATTGTGAGCAGGAGGAGAGGAATGATAATTCATTCCCTTTGTCTTCAAAGACGAGGAGATAGATTCTCTGACATAACTGCCCACAGATGGTGGAGGCTGAGACATTAGCTGGATGACTAACTTGGCCAGGGTAAACAGGATACTCAGGCTAGCCCACACTTTGGGTGGGCTTCCACCCCAGGCCAGCTTTCTGATGCCTTAGTCACCATCTCTGCCTCCAGTAACCCAGATTCAGTGTGGCTCAAACCTTTTATGGAGGCTGTTCCAGAAAGATAGCTGTCTTAGCGCTGTGTTCTTAAACACGTGGGAAAGTCTAAGTACCCCAGGGTCTCCCCCAGGGCAACCATGGGGAGGGCGGTCTTTGTGGAAAACTTAGGGAAACATACAAAAGCTTCCCATAGGAATGCTCTGGTCCAAAATCCAGGGACTCTAGTGTCACATGAAAAGCACAGGAGTCTAAGGAGAGCCCTGGGGACAAAGGTGATCTGTACTGGTCACCCATAGGGTCGCCCTGGGCAAATTCTCCATTAATTCTCCATTTCTCTGCAGTAACATGGGGAAGCTCTGGCTTTTCTTGAAGGACTGGTGGGAAGATGAAATGTGAAAATATATTTTAAGGTATCTAATAGTTCCTGGAACATGATTAATGCTTCACAGGGTAAATTTGAACCTGAATGATTCTCCTCTCGTGTTTATTCACCCTGGGTTGACTTTTATTTAACTATCAGTCCTTTTGAGTTGTCTGTGGCAGGAAAACATGCTTTGTACCCTCCTAGTTTTATGGAAGACCAGTAAAAGAGCATCCGGACAATGAACAAGCAATGAAGGTGGTCCAGGAAGATGCGAAAAGCATCAAAGCCAACTGGACTGATAAAAATAAAATTTGGAAAATAAAACAATGCCTTAAAATGTCACACACTGCTTTAGAACAGAAGAGAGCAGGCACTTTTCTGACTATGACGATAAAGACGACAGACGGCTGACAGTCATAATCATCATAGAAAAGGGTTATGGAAATTCCTTGAACTATCTTGAACTTCAAAAGCAATTGAGGTTACTTTAATGTTAGATGAGTTAAGCTCTATTTTCCTTCCTTCTAATCAACAAATACTTTTCTAAATGTTCATGAAGTCGGGTGCTGACGCTCTGGGCCTCTTTTAAAAAGGCTGGCAGCCAAGGAAAGACCGCACTTGAAACAATGATCACAAAGTGAGAGGGTCCTTCTCTCATGACCTTGGAAAGAAGGGGGTCACTGTCTTAGGAAGGAAGATCTGTAGCCATGTCTTGACCCCTTTACTATGATTTGTCACCATGTAGACAGAAGCCTTCCTATCCTACACATGACTTCAGGCAAGAAAAAAAATGACATTTATTGACTTGGGGATATGACCAAGCACAGTGTTTGATTGCTGGTCTCATTTTTAGGGGATTTATCCCTGATTTAATGATTGTTAGAGATGCTACCAATGGAACTCTACAGAATAGTGGGAGGTTGGGCATTCATTCTTGGCTAATGACAATAGAATTTCCTTACCATTTACAAATTGTTTGTGTACTATAGGTATTTTTCTTTACCTTGAGACCAATCCTTGGCCTCTTTTGATGTTGTTCCCATGATATCAAACAAATATTAAATATTAAAATATGGCTTCCACACATATTTTATTGTTTCCTTGAATGCAATACAATTCCTGATACTTGCATTAGTCAGTGATTTCCAAACTCCTTTTTTTCTTCTCTCTTTTTGATTATCAGTAGATCTTTTCTTTCCCAACCAAGATCACAACAGATAAAACAGAACTTTTTTGCTTGACTGTACAAACTCAGGGAGAAGCCTCTGCTCATCGTCTCTTGCCAGCCTCCAAGGCACCTCTGAGTTGAGGCCAAGAAACTTGTCCTAATTCCATATCATCACAGAAGTACTGTCAAGTTTTAAAAGAATTGCCATCATTATCTGTTGCATCCTAAAGAATTCTAAAGCAAGTAGAGGATGGAGTTAAGAATCCAATGGTCCTCTGTGTCTCCTGGGGGGAGGCGAGGAGGGGATGAATTGAGACAGTAGCACGGACATATATACATTACCATGTGTAAAATAGATAGCAAGTGGGAACCTGCCATATAGCACAGGGAGCTCAGTTCAGGGCTCTGTGATGTCCTGGGGGGTGGGATCAGGGGGCTGGGAAGGGGACCTTAGAAGGAGGGGTTGTGCGTGTACATATGGTGTATTCACCTTGCTGTACAGAAGAAACTAACACAGCCTTTTAAAGCAATTATACTATAATACAAACAAAGAATTCAGTGCAATTTTCTCCCATAAAGAAAAGGGGCAGGAAGAATTCTAGATTAAGGTTGTGCTGTTTGCTAGCAGTAAGGCCAGACTAGGTCCCTGGTCTCCCATCTCCCTGGGAAATGACCTTTGGCTGTGGTGGTCCTAAGGTGATCAGGGCTCCTGTCTCTTTGGGGCTGTGTCTGGCTTCATTCTCCCTTGAGTTCTGAGTCAGACCAGCACTTTTGAGATCTTGTAGAGTCTTTGTAGGCTTCACCATGACTGCCAAAAGGAAACAGCAGCTTCACTGCAGTGGGAAGGCCACTGAGTGCCACCCCAAGGCCTGTCCTTGTCACGGTTTCTCTAGATCACACACCTCTAACTTTCCACCCCCGGACTCTCCATCCTCAAAAAGTCAGACTTAGGATCCTTGGGAGCAGGATCCTAACACAACCCCCTGCCATCTGCTTCGGGCAAGCCAGCCTTTCTGATAGCATTGCTACACTGGTAAAGGGTGACTGATCTGGACCAACAAAATATAAGGAAAAGTGTGTTTTTATTTTTCCAGGTTGGAAAAGTAGAGTCTAAATATATCCTGAAATAGCCAGAGAAAGCATGGTCATATGTTTCTCTGGGTGGGGTAGTTGGAGAAACTGGAGAGGAAAGGATGATTCTAAGATTACTTCATTTCTTTTGTTTCCTGCTAGAACAGTCTTTATTCCTCCTGTAATCTGTGGGCATTTACTTTGCTTACTCATGATACCCTCAGCTCCCAGCCTCATTTAAATCTATACAGAAGTGTTGGCAGTTAGTCATTTTGGAAAGTAGTGGATACTTAGGTAGATCATAGGGCTCTGAACTTCAGAAACTCATGTTCAAATCACCTGCCACTAAAATACTGAAACGTTCTAGGAAAAGTTTTAATATCGTTTTGCACATGTATGTGTGTTAGGATTAATTCAGAAGAGAGAGGAAGAAAATTTGCAATACTCTATTTTCTGAGCAAAATCTCGTCCCCATGGTTCCTGCTCTCCTGAGCGTTAAATGCCTAATTGAATGGATAGTTGACTTTAAATGTTATTTCACTTCAAAAAGAATTTAGTAGTGACGTCCACCCTCCTTCCTCAAATTATGACTGCTCATAACCCAGTACCTTCTGGTATGTTCCTCACCAGGAATTTGTAGGTAGCACTCTCTCTCTGCATTCAGCCGGAGTGGGCACGCCTGCTGAATGTTTAAGAAAACATGAAAACCACAAAGAATGTTCCCAATTATTTTCTCCTGGTTGGTGGAACAGATGCCTTTCCTCAAGGAAAATGCTTTAGGCCAAAACAAAGCCACATTCATTCAGAATCTATTGTTTAGTAATTGTGCAGACTCTGGATTATATAAAATCTACTTTCAATGCAAAAATACTACTTTCTTAGGAAGAGTTTGTAAGCAGAATGGAGTAGAAGATAGGCGGAAGATACAGTGTTAGAACAAAGTTTCCAAGGGCAAGAGCAGTTCGGGAGATAGCAGTTCAAGGACATTGGAGGGAACCCAGGCAATGCAGATGTGGACTTGGTCTGGTTTGGGGTCCTGCAGGGGCACCTGGCTGGCTTTACTTATAAGGCCAGTCTTAAAGCAATCTATAGAATATGGATGAGGTGAAACCCAGAGCTGGAGTATTATTCTTGATCATCTGTAACTTTTCAAATACATCCTCCATACTGAAATTCTAGGGCAAATTTAAGTGACTCCAATAAAGAAACCTGCCAGTCAGTCAAGAGTGTTTATTTATGACCCCCTTGGGCCAGGCACTCTTCTGGACGATATGAAATGATACAAAATAAAGGGCGATCCTCACCCTTATGATCTCTTGAAAGCAAACGGATCGAATTTGCACACACACACACACACACACACACACTATGTGGGTGGTCATCAAACTCAACTATATAGACATATAACAGCCTTATTTATTAATAGAAAAATCATGATTAGAAAATTAAATGTACCAAATTAGAAAAATTGGGGAGTAATTAATTTTATTACAAATAGATTAAAGCATGTTCATAAAACATGTCTTTTATATAACGAGTCTCATTAAGCCATTAAAACTGGGAACACTCCCTCACCCTCCCACAAATCTACAGAAAACTCTTGGAACCTATTATTTATTGCGCAAATATGGATACACACTGGCCTTGAGGAGCTGCTGGAGTGAATACAATGAGAAGGCCTGTGTCCTGCTAAACTGTAACTTCTTCAAAGACTGGGCTTTTCTTACTGGCCTTGACGTCCCGCACTCTGGATACAGAAGTGGTGAAGGAGTAATAATGAAAGGATGGTCTAGGTGAGTAAAGATTCAAAGAGGAGATGCTGCTGCTGCTGCTAAGTCGCTTCAGTCATGTCCGACTCTGTGTGACCCCACAGACCGCAGCCCACCAGATCTGTCCGTCCATGGGATTCTCCAGGCAAGAGTACTGGAGTGGGTTGCCACTGCCTTCTCCGAAAGAGGAGATGAACTTAGGAGAATTTTAAGAAGGAAAGAAAGAAGAGGACTAGGATGTTAAGTGGGTCCAGTGGGTTGGTCTCAGCGGGCTTCCAAGCTTAGGAAGAGGACCTGACATTTTCAGCCTGACTGAGGAAGGGTCTGCCCCTAGTTTGGTCCAGGGGACATCTGAGCATCCCTGGATCTTTGTCAAAGCAGTTCTCCCCAGTCCTCATGGAGGGCCTAGCAGGGCAAGAAAGCAAAGCTACTTAAAAAGAAACACTGAAACTCCACGGTATTTTAGCTTACGGCTTCCTTGGTGGCTCTGCAGTAAAGAATCCACCTGTAATGCAGGAGACACATGTTCAGTCCCTGAGTTGGGAAGATCCTCTGTAGAAGGAAATGGCAACCCACTCCAGTATTCTTGACCGGGAAACTCCATGGACAGAGGAACTTGGTGGGCACAATTCATGGGGTTGCAAGAGTCAAACATGACTTAGCGACTAAATCATCACCACCATCTCTCCTCACATCTTAAGGATCCATACTTCCGTCTGACCCCAGGTGGAGAATATACCCGAGTACATCCTGCCAGTTTGCATCCACTTGTCGACAAGCAGTTGGAGGCTATTTCTTCTTTGCCTGCCCTGGCCCTTGCTTGATCCTAATTTAAGGCAAGTTTCAGGAGGCCGGAGACTTTGATCTGTTTTCATTTCTGCAGGCTTAGAACAGTGCCTGCCTCCGTAGGCGTTCAGTCAACAAGAGTGTTGGTTAAATGAATAAATGTGATTATTCTGGCCATTTGTCTTCGTTTGTCTTTACTTTTGGTTTTTCCACCCCCTCTCTTCAGAGAGTTGTTAGCAGGAGAGAACGAAGTCCCTTCGTTCCATCAGCCCACAGACCCTGGCCAAGGGTCCCGGCCCAGCCCTTTGGGAACGGGGATCCCTCGGGAAGGAACAAGGAGTCCTGGCTCAGGGGCGGGGAAGAGGGAAGAGGCAGGAAGTTCTTCCCACTTCTTCTGGCTCCCGCGGCATCCGCAGCGCCCGGCCCGCCCGTTATTTGGGGCTCGGGGCGTCCGGGGAGGGGAGCTCGGGCCGCTCGGGCGCATCCCCGTCCGGGGCCCGGGACACCCAGCACCCCGTCAGCGCTGGCACCTGCCGGACCGCCCGGCGGCGGCCCCGGCGAGCGGGACCGGGGCCCCCCCGCCGCCGCGAAGGTGGGGAAGGGGAGGGGACAGGCGAGCTCGAGCCGGCCTGCTGCGCGCCCGGGGCCCACTCGCCGCGCCGCCGGAGCGCGGGGGAGGGGACGGCGAGCGCCCCCCGCGCGACCCCAGTCCGACCTCCCGAGCTGCGCCGGGCGAGGGCGCCCGGGCCCGAGAACTCTGGTCGCGGGACCCGCATCCAGGTGCCGGATCCGCGCCGCGCGCCGGGCGAGGAGCGCGTCCCCCGGCCTCCCTGCGCTCGGCCCCGGGCGGCCTCGGCCTGGACCCCGGCCCCGCTCGGGACCCCCGGCCCCGGCGCCGCGCCCGCGCCTGGGTCTCCCCTCCCCCTCGGGGTGGGGGCGGGGCGGCCACGGCGCCCGGAGAGCGCATCGATCGGCAGCTTTGTTATTGATCAGAAAGTGCCCGCCGCCGACCCGGCTGCCGGCCGGCCCCGCGCGACCCCCAACCCGTTGCGGGTGCCGTCCCCCGGCTGACAGGTGCTCCCAGCCCCTCGCCAGGGACTCCTCGGCGCGCCCGGCTCCCCGCGTCCCCACCCCCCTTTCCTCCCTCGCCTTCGCCCCCACCCCACCCCCACCGCCTCGGCACAGCGCAGGATTTGTTTAAACCTTGGGAAACTGGTTCAGGTCCAGGTTTTGCTTTGATCCTCGGCACAAACTGGAGACGCAGAAGAGGGCCCTCGGAGAAAGTCTTGGATGGGAGTATGTGGAAAGTGCCCCGCGAGGCTCGGCGGCCAGAGCAGGCGCGGCGCGTCCCGCCCGGCGCGGCCCTCCCCCGGCGGCGCTGATCCCGTCCCGGAGCCCCGCTCCCCCAGTGCCCGCCGACCGCGCGCCCGCCCGCTCAGCCCAATGCTCCTCTTCGGGCTCCTCCTGCTGACATCCGCCCTGGCCGGCCAGAGACCCGGGACCCGGGCTGAGTCCAACCTGAGCAGCAAACTCCAGCTCGCCAGCAACAAGGAGCAGAACGGTGAGTCCCCCCCAGCTCCTTCTCCCGCTCGCTTCCCGCGCCGCATTGTGCACCCGGGCGGGATGCACCCCGGCCCGCGCGGGGACGGACGCCTCCGCGCGCGTTCGCAGGCACCGGCTTTCGGAGGTTCCGCGGAGTTTGCAACTTCGGGAGCGGCCGCCGGGGCTCCAGCCCGGCGGCGTGAGTGTCTCTGCGGGCGCAGCCGGAGAGGGGACGTTCGGGGAGCCCCGGGGAACGTCGGTGCCAGCGTGCCTTGCAAGAACTCATGTTGCCAGAGTTCTAAGTTCAAGAACTGCCTCTAAATCCGAAGCCAACAGGAATGAGTCTTGGCGTGTTTGACTTTACTCAGAGTTTTTTGGATTGGGGAGGGGTTGTCCCAGGACGTGTATCAACCTCATTAATTGAAGCGCTCTAAGTGGAAAGACATCAGTTAATCAATACATAGATAGGAAGTAAAGCGGTCAAGAGGCCGTGTGGATGTTTTTAGGAGGTATTTAAAAAATGTATTTCTCTTGCGCTTTTTTTTTTTTTTTTTAATATGCCTTTGTACTCTGAAGCTCTTACCTTTCTGGTGGTGTGTTTTTATATGCGATGGTGAGTGGCTGCTATTTTGTGTGTGCTGGAAACGACTTAATCCTGCATAGGAAATGAGAATTACTTTCAGCTTTCAAGTGTACCTGAAATGTTTAGAAAACTCTCAGATGCAAGTTCCCTTGGGCTGGGATTGCACAGGGCTGGAGAAAGGCTCCTTTCATGAAGCCAGGGCTGCTTCAGGGTGTGTAATTTGCTTAGCCTCTGAACTCCATATGATTTACATCATTCAGTTTCTAAACTCTTTTGCTCTTGATCTACCATTATGAAGTCATTTTTGAGACTACTTTGTAAATAGAAATTTTATACTGCACATGAAACCACAATGTTAATGCAGGCTGTCTAAAATTAGAATATTAAACACCCTGTTTACAAGCAGTGGCTCTTAGTTTTATTTGAAAAGAAATGTACATGTTTTGACTGCTTTGTGTGCCATCTATTCAGAATGCAAGAATGCTGTCTCTTCATTAACCAGGCGACATGAACATAAGCAGCATACTTAGGAGATTGGAATGGTGTATGCTGTGTTTTTAAGTCTGAGCACCATTTTCTCTATGTTTTGGGGGCGTTTCCAAGCTTTAGTTTTGTACTGAAACTCTCCAAAGTGTTCACCTCTAAGAAAGCACAGAAAGTTCTAACGTACAGACGGAGAGAAAATAAGGATTCCTGGGACCTTTGTAGCCATTACGTGTATTTATTGTACCGGCAGCAAGACAAGCTATCACATTCATCAGCTAGACTTAATGTGGCTGCTTCTTACAACTTGTTGATGTGATGGCACATGGCACCTGCAGGCTGCTTGAGCTGCTGATCAAAAGGCAGCCTAGGGATCCATCTCTAATCACTGGGACTGCAAAGGACTGGGGAAGGGGGTGATCAAAGAAGTCACAGCACCAGCTGTACCCTGGCAGGAAACAGATCAGACCAACCTTTGTTCTTTCTCATGTAAAATAAATGTCAAGCTCAAAATATTGCCTCTTACTGGACAGACTTTCTCAAAATGAGTATGCATGCTATTCCTGGCTTCTGGCTTCTGTTTTTGACTCTTCCTGCCCCAGGTCCCTTCTCCTGCTGCTCACACATATCAGGCCTGGCCTGACATCTCTTATGTTCCCGAGTCCCTTTAGGACGTGCGCCTGTCACTGTCCTTTCCTTGGCATTTTTGTCGTGTGGTCCATGTGCCACCATCCCTTTTAACCAGACTCCAGAACTTTCATGGGATCTTAGGCCACTTCCTGGAGTAGGTGCACACCCTCCTGAGAAATGGGTTCATGAAGTCAGGCCACACACATTCTGTTGCCGTCAGAGACTGGGCCATTTCTCTTCCTAAGATGCATGATGCTAAAAATAGCTGGGTTGTTTCCTAATCTGTGGGCAGAGGACTGGGCTATGTTTAGCCCTATGAGGGTTGGCCTCCGGAAGTAAGTGGAGGTGGAGGCACCACTCACCTTGCGGTGTTCAGGCTGAGAAGCGAGGCGGCCAACGCTAGGGGGCGGTATAGAGCTATTTTCCCCGCAGAGGCAAGTTTCCAGGCTGGGAGGGTAACAGGTAGTTGCTGATTAAGATTCCCCCAGGGAATGTGAGCAGGTTTGCTGGAACTTCTCTTATTGTGTGACTTTCAAATGTTCCACCCCGTCAAGTGGGCATTTTTTGCTCTCCTGTTGAATTTTGATTGATTTTTGATTGCCTTGCTGCCCTTCTCAATTTAGGTGTCTAATCTGAAAGTACAGACCCACCTGAGGATGCCACCTAAAAAGTGCCATTGGCCCAGTTTGTAATGGATCGTTTCTGAAAGATCTTCCACGTGCGAAATATGAAATGTCCAAATTGACCTATCATGACTGTAGGAGCTCATTTTGACTTTCATGGACCCCTTCTCCACCATGGGACCATTTTTTTTCTGGAGTATTCCAAAGTCTCCTGTGGTGTCGTCCCCATCACATCCCCAGGCCTGCCCAGTTTCAGATCAGCTGGGTGTCCTGAGATGTGTTATAAATGGAGATTGATTGCTGTAGCCAGTGTGGGTATTGGGTTTACACTGGGGCAAGGGAGGTGTTTCAAAGTTATCCTTGAGACATCAGTGTCATTTGCCCAATTAATTAGGTACTTGGATGTTTACTTAAAACTACGTTGCAATTCTTGCCACGTTACTGTGAAGATAATTGTATCCTGCAGTATCACCTGTTACCTCTGCGTCTTTTGTTTCTGCCCGTGCCACGTGGCTTGTCGGATCTTAGTTCCCCACCGTATATGGATTGAACCCCCTGAGTGAAATCGCTGAGTACTAATCACTCAACTACCAGGGAAGTCCCGCCTTTGTGTCTTCATCCTTCACACGACTCCTAACAATGAAGTCTCACATATCCACCGAGGATTTCCACCCAGATTTCACTTAAAGAGGGAGATAAAAAATCAGAACGCAAAAAAAAAAAAAAAAAAAAAAAAAATCAGAACGCTGAGGTAGGCAGAGTTTCTTACCTGTACGCTCATGGCCATGGAAAAATTACTGTGATCTGTGTGAACTCATTTTAGAAGAGGATGCCTCCCAAGAAATGAGTAAGTTCCAAGATACTGTAGCAGAAGGAACCATATATATCACAAACAAAACAAAACTCAGCTTATTTATCTCCTATGTGTAGCCCTAAGTGGGCTTCCCAGGTAGCTCAGTGGTAAAGAATCCGCCTGCCAGTGCAGGAGCTGAAGGAGACTGGGGTTCGATCCCTGGGTCAGGAAGATCCCCTGGAGGAGGAAATGGCAACCCACTCCAGTATTCTTGCCTGGACAATCCCATGGACAGAGGAAAGGAGCCTGGCGGATTATGTCCATAGGGTCACAAAGGTCAGACAGGACCGAGCTACTGAGCACACACACATGTAGCCTCAATAGATGCCAATCACAAGTGTCTGGACTAAGGCCTCACCTGCCTTGTGTCACTGGATAGGCATCTTTAATTACCCAAAGCCCTGAAACATGCTTCTGACTTCATCCTTTTTAACTATTGTGAATGTAGATTTGAAATATGCCTCTATTAGGGTTTTCCTTATAAACATCACTTTTAAAAAATTGAGTAGAGTTGATCTTTAATCTTATGTAATATACAGTATAATGAGTCACAATTATTACAGTTTATACTCCATTTATAGTTATTGTAAAGTATTGGCTACATTCCTGTCTGGTGTAATATACCTTGTAGCTTATTTTATACATAATAGTGGACCTTTTAATTCCCTATCCTTATAAGCTCCTCCTCCTCCCTTCTCCCAATGCATATCATTTATCATGTGTGCACTTTTCCTCAAGGACTTTTGTGGCCTGTGAAGCCATTTACTTTGGGGACAAATGGTCCCCTTGTAATGTGTCACTGAGTATGTGTATCTTGTATTTGTGGCTTTTCTGTCATTTTCAGTGCCAGCTTTCTCCTCCTCTGGCCAGTATGTCCCTACCCACTCCCCCTACAATTCACAGGTCGCCGCTTCAAAGCTGTATTTGAAGCAGCACTGCTCATCACAATCCTCAGAATACTGTCCACGAGTAAAGAACTCTGCCCAAGGACTCAAGGGACTTTCCTGTTAGTCTGTAAGTTGTCATGAAAGACCTTTGTGACAATTATTTTTGTTGTTTAGGGTTTTTTTTTTTAACTTCCTCCTGGTTCTCCGCTCTCTTTGGGATAGTTGAGGAAGTTGAAGAAGTGAAGTACCATTATGTAATGATGAATATTGCTTTTCACAAGAGGTGACCGGAAAAACCCCCTTCTATTTTATGGTAACTTTTCTTCTCCTACCAACTCTTCATATCTTTTATGCTTAATCTGATATACTTGGTGATTACTTCTAAAAGGTGATTAGACAGTACAAAGATCTGTGTGAAGCTTCAGGGACTATATATCATTTGTGAATAGCTGTAAGTAGATGCTAGTGGCTGATCCTGAACTTTCCTCTTTGTTGGATTTTATAGATCCCTGTCTTGGCCATTGGGATCCTAGCTTGGTCTATTCTTATTTCATCCTTCCTAAAATTTATTTCTTACATATATTCTGGGCATTCTTTTCCACTTCATGTTTTTTCAGAGTTTATGGTGCTGAAATTTTGCTGTACATGTAAATTGCACACTTTTTGTAGAAATAGAAATCTAGTGATCATGTGATGTGTGTTAAATAGGTCTTAATTGAATCAATGCATTTGTAATATCCACCCTCCCCAAAGTCCCCAAGACTGCTAAACATTTCCCTAAAGGTTTCTGTTTTGTTTTTATTTATTTTTAAAATTTTAAGTTTATTTTATATTGGAGTATAGTTGATTAACAAAGTTGTGTAGTTGTAGGATTGCAAAGTGATTCAACTATACATATACTTTTATCCCTTCTTTTTCAAATTCTTTTCTCATTTAGGTTTTTCCAGAATATTGAGCAAAGTGGAAGTTTCTGTTTGTAGCAATCAACATGGTAGAAGTCATAATAAAAGTCCCTTCATTTACTTTGTCTGATTTTAATTTTTTTGATGATTTTAGTTGAAAATGTTATCTGTAGTCAGAATATCTTTGTATCAATGGTTCCCAACTTTTTCAGCACCAGGGACGGGTTTCATGGAAGACAATTTTTCCATAGACCCAGGGGTGGGGAGATAGTTTAAGGATGATTCAAGTGTATTACATTTATTTGCACTTTATTTCTCTTATGAGTACATCAGCTCCACCTCAGACCATCAGGCATTTGATCCCAGAGGTTGGGGATCTCTGCTGTGTATAATGCTGTATCATTTTTGTATAGCTTATTGGTTAAGGGGGTCTCTGTGAATTATTTTTCTCTACCACTGTCTCCACCTGTGATTTTTTTTTTTTTTCTCGCACCTCCCTTTCCATGTCCTCCGGAGGACATGTCTAGTGGTTGATTTTTGGCTAGCAACCCCAGGTTCGACCACACCAATTGTGGAAATATTGAAACATCCCCAGAGGATTGGGAAGGAGCCCAGCTGCTCCTCCAGGACAGATGGAGCACCTTTGTGCCTGGCCCAGCTCCGGACATCGGAGGCAGCGCCCCAGCCCTGCTGGCCTCCTTCCTGATGAATCTCTGTGCCTGCCACTCTGATGGTTAAGCCTTTTGACACTTTCTGCTGTGGACAATTTAGTTCATAACAGAGTTAAAACTGCTGTCTCTTCTCCCCACTGCTGCGCATTCAGGCCTGATGCACCTGTGGCCTGAAGGACCCAGAGAGAAGGAAGGGTACATCCTTCTTCGAGCCTTCTTCTTGCAGCTTCTTTGGTTCGAGCCAAGGGTGTGTGTGTGGGTGAGATGGGGCAGGGGATGTGGCACGGATGGCATGGGACTGGAGCACTCGGGTGCCTGACCCTGCTTCCCCAGGTGCCACGGAGCAGCTGCTCCCGCCTGGGTACCACCTTCCTGTTATCTGGGTTAAAGAGACTGTCTGCTCTCTGAGGCCCTTTTTCTAGCTGCTTACATTAACCACCCCTGTTCATCACATCAAGGTGGATCCACTCTTTGGTATTCTGCTTGTTGTTTATTGGTTTATTTGTTGTCTCCGTGCCCTGACCCCCACCCTGTAGAGTGTCAGGCCCCTGAGAGCGGAGCCCTGTCTGACTTGTTCTCTATGGATGCTTCCAGGGCGGGGAACTGAGGGTGTCATATGTTGAGGATTTGTTGGATGGTTCTGGATGTTAGTGTCTTGTTCCATGAGGACTCTGGCATTGCCTGGAACCTGCAGGCCATCTTGGAAGGTGGCATGTTGACACTGGACCTTTCACATTGCTTGCCTGTTTTCATAGGAAGAGAAACTTGCTTATTGGCTGGGATGGGAGATGCCAATGAGAGTTTTACTTTGTCATTTTAGTAAATGTCCCACATTACCAGGAGTGTACCAATTCGGTGGGTAGGCTTCCCAGAAGTGGTGCTAGTGACTGTCTTAGCAGTGTCACTCTGCCAGGCAGTCAGCAGGTGGACCACGTGTGGTCAGGCTCCTGTGCTGCCCAGGATGGTGAACTCTGAATGGCTGACACAACTCCAGAACCAGCGTGCTTCCCGCCTCCTGCTTGTGGTGCACAGGTTAGAAATCAGCAGGAAGTCTGGTGTGTGGAGCCTTAGAGCTGGAGGGGTCCCAGGAATCTGTCCCCGCCGACGTGGAAAGTGAGGCCTGGACCACCAAGGTGACTTGGTCAAGGTCGCCCTGGAGGGCAGCCAAGTTCAACGGCTCATGTGCTGATCTGTTTTTCTTCCAGGAGAACCAATTAGGCAAATGGAATTCTAGTGTCAAAATTCCAACACTCTGTATAAAAGCATTTTTTTTTACTGTTTTATGAGGTTTCATGCTTTGGGGGCAGTAAGGGGAGGTGGGACTCCTTTGATCCTGAAACATTGTTTATGGGAACACGAAGGACAACAATCTTAGAATAATCACGCTAATTAAATATAATTGGCTAATGTCTATTGTAATATGGCTGTTGTGGTGGAAATATGACAGTTTGGCAAATGACTTGAAATACTTCCCTTAGAATTGTTACTGTGATGTCTTGAGATCTTATTTTCAGTAGGTCTGTGGATAAACAGTGTTTAGTTGCATATTTTGCCATATTTGTTGAGGATGGTGAAGAGGAAGACTGACATTGGAAAGCCTGGCTTCACAGGGAGCTTTTCTTTTGCTTTCTGTTTTTTATTTTGGCAGTTTTGAACATTTTATTTAGCAGGATGTCTCATTGGTAAAAGTACCATCAAAATGAGTGGATGAGAGTGGTTTAGTGAGCTCTAGGTGCACAGCCTGTTATTCTTATACAGTGGATTTAGTGAATGATTTCAGCCTTTATTTACACTGTATTACGGGATTTCCTAGTCAGAGGTTCAGATTGCTCTTAAAGCCAAGAGCATCAAGGAAATTAATTTATACCTGTGGACTTGAATCCTTTCCTAAAACAAGATTCACTTACCTTTTTAAAAAATTGTGTTTGCAGAGTTCAACATCTGAGAATAGTTGAGCTGCATTTATAAAGGGGAGTTACTTTCTTATATTTATCCTTAAAGCCACATTACTACTAGTGATGTTTTTGGTAGCATCAGCTCATTTTGTGAGGATACATTGTAAGCGGAGTTCAGCTCCTCTTACCTGCTGTCTGCCTCCACATCAGACCTCTTATGCCACCTTCGAATTGGTGACAGAGCAGCCTCCTTCCTGGACATCTGCCTTGTTGCAAAGCCAAACCATCTTTGCCAGACTGGCTTCAGTAATTTTACTTTCTTAGTGTTAGGCTTAATTCCTTTTTAATTTTCAATCTGTGATTTTTTTTTTTTTATTTGGCATTTCCTCTATTGCATAGTAGTTGAGCCATTTTTCAATTGAGGGAAGGTCTATTGGATTGTTGCCAGGTTTGGAGGAGCCGAGGCAAAGCGGATGTCTGGCTCTTTGAGGAAACCAGCATCCCCAGCAGCGTGAGGCCCGTGGATGATAATAAGTATCATCAATGCAGCTCTGCCTTGCTCCTGTGTCCACTGCGCTCTGCTGAGAAACCAGGACGCGCTCCTGGAAAGGGCAGCATCTGCAAGCATCCTTTGGGGGCAATTCGATGGGATGAAAGGGTTCTTACTTAGTAAGCCGCTGGTTTTCTGATGGTTAATGATGATTCCGCAGGAGAGCCTGTTAGGAGCTAGTCTTGTGCTCAGTAGTTGCAGACAGTATGGAGTTTATATCTCTGTAACCTCCCCTTGTGGTATTAGGAAAAACACGGAGGCTTTACTGGCTAAGTAGCCAAGGTCGCACAGCTGGTAAATGTTTGGACCTGGATCTGACTCCAGGCCAGGACTCAGAGCCACGTGCCTCCCTCTTCATGACTTAATGGTCTAGTGTTTTATTAGAACATTGTTTTTAAACAGCAAATATTTATAAGTGTCTGCTCTGTGCTAAGCTCTGCCATCGGTGCTGGATACATAAAGAAGACTTGGTCCTCGTCCTTGCAAAGCTCTGTCCAGGGAGGACTGTGGCTCAGAGTTCATCTCCTGGTCTGTTAGTTCTGGGCTTCCAGTGCTGTGGGAATGCAGAGGGTTTTACTGCATTCTCGCAGTCTCCAAAACTCTGTTGATCGACCAAGTGGTGGATTCGGCCTGGGAAAGAGGCACATGGAGAAAAGCCCCCACAAGGGAGCTGACATGTTTTGAAATGGGCTTGAAGAGGGAAAAAGAGGAAAGGGTTCTAGGCCGAGGGCGCCCTGCATCAGAGAGTAGAGGCAAGTCTGGGGCCCATGGTGAGCAGAGGTGGGGGAAGATTCAAGGGCCGGATGCTGTTTGCAGGGCGTGCCTCCTGCAGGGTTGGCAGCTCACAAACAAAATTCCAGAAAAGGTTGTCTTCACTCTGCAAACAACAGAAGCTGGAGAGGGTGTGGAGACTAAGGAACTCTCCTACACTGTTCGTGGGAATGGACATTGGTGTGGTCACTACGGAGAACAGTATGGCAGGTCCTCAAAAGACTAGAAATATAGAGCTGCCGTATGATCCAGTAATCCCACTACTGGGCATACATCCAGAGAAAAGTAATTCAGAAGGGTTCATGCACCTCAGTGTTCACAGAAGCGCTGTTTACAATAGCCAGGACATGGAAGCAACCTAAGTGTCCATTCACAGATGAATGGTTAAAGAAGATGTGGTACATACACATATATAATGGAATATTACTCAGCCACACAAAAGAATGAAATAATGTCATTTGCAGAAACATGGATGACCTAGAGATTATCAGACTAAGTCAGAAAGAGGAAGACAAATGCCATATGATATATATCACTTATATGTGAAATCTAAAGAAGAAAAAGATACAAATGAACTTATTTACAAGACAGACATAGAGAACAAATTCAATGTTACCAAAGGGGAAAGGTGAGAGAAAGATAAAGTAGGACTTTGGGACTGACATATACACCCTACTATATATAAAATGAATAAGCAACAAAGACCAACTGTATGGCATAGGGAAATACACCTGATATTTTGTAATAACCTATAAAATAAAAGAATCTGAAAGAGAATATATATATATATATATACACATGTACATACCAAATAGATACATATCTACTTATGTATATATACACATGCATGTATGTGATCAGTGTCTTCAGTGGTGGCTGACTCTCTGCGATGCTGTGGACAGTATCCTGCCAGGCTCCTCTGTCCGTGGGGTTCTCCAGGCAAGAATACTGGAGTGGGTTGCCATGCCCTCCTCCAGAGGAGATATATATATATATATATATATATATACACACACACACACACACACACACACACACACACACATATATGCCTATATACATATACATCAGTTATATGTATATATATATATATAGACTTCCCTAGTGGCTCAGATGGTAAAGAATCTGCCTGCAATGCGGGAGACCTGGGTTCGATCCCTGGGTTGGGAAGATCCCCTGGAGAAAGGCATGGCAACCCACTCCAGTATTCTTGCCTGGAGAATTCCATGGAGAGAGGATCCTGGTGGGCTACAGGCCATGGGGTCACAAAGAGTCGGACACGACTGAGCATGTGGCAAAAGCAACATATACATATGTATATATTCAGTATGTACACACGTACGCATACATATACTGAATGGCTGTGTTGTACACCTGAAGCTAACAGCATGGTAAATCAAGTGGACTTCAATAAAAAACCAAAAGACTGTCTTCATGTTTAAGATTGGTCAGAAGCTTCCAGTTACTTTATCGGCAGGCAGGCAGCAGTTCTGAACTGATGTGAGCAGATAAGGGCTCTGTGGGGTTTTCTTGGGAAGCTCTGCACCAGTCTGGGGGCGGGCTGGACAGTCTCAGGGATGCTTGAATAAGGGAAGCCAGTGTCCATACTGCTGTCTGTTGCCTGCTATTTACATGAGTAAACAAAGAGCTGACTTCACACTCCATTCACAAAATGGATGGCAGGAGGAGGCTGGGTGCAGGACCAGGACGGGGTAAGGCAGCAGTGTACGTGCAATTAGTGTAATGACGTTCTTCCCCTGAAAGGAGCAAGGAAAACAGCCTTTGCCCTTTCAAGGGCAAAGATTTTGAGTTTCCTGGAAAAGTAACTCCTGTGAGGTAAGGCAAATGCAGGAGGTTGGTCCTGGTTCCTTGGACACGACGCTAGAAATATTTTGAGGTATTTAAGGATTTGAAATGAATACATTCTCTTGGTGGATGGGCTGTGTGGATCTCATGTCACTTTTTTTGAAGTCAGGCTATTTGCATTCCAGGAAAGCCTTGTTCCTGAGTGGACACTATTTTAAGCTTTTTGGCCTTTGCATGATGGTCTTGGGCTTCTTTTCTCTGAATATGCACAGCTGGTCCTTGCACCTGCCTTGGGAATCGGTACGCAGATCAGAAACCATTAACAACAGAAGCTGGCCTTCCGTGGTGCTTATCTCGTGTTGTTTCTGGCAGTTATTTTTGCTGGGTATTTATAAGGACATCTGTCTTTTAAAGAGTCATGTTATTTATCTTTTTATTTTTTTCTTAACTGAGGAATAAATCACAGCTTGTTTCCTTACTGCCACACACATTCATGGTCTGAGGTGATTATAAATGCAAATTGTAAGTCATTAAAGTGTTATAATGTCTTTTTCTGTGCTGGCAGGTGATGTTTAAAATCACTGTATAAAGAAGGATCATTTGCTTAGAATGTGATTAAGAGATGGGAACAAATGAGAAGAAAAAAATATCCAGTTCTTTCCTGGAAAATTCTTACCAGGTTTGGAGAAAAGGGGAACTTCAGGGTTCATTTTTGATGTACCCTACTTTAAACTTGAGATATGGTGATGGGAGGGTGCACATAGTTTAAGAACACAGGAAAACACAGTAACTTTCAGCACTTTCATATTTTTCCTTGGAGATAGATTAGACTTCTTAGAGTGTGACTTGCCATCTGATTAGCCTCTCAAAGGATGGAGATTGAACTCCATAAAAACAAGAAGCCAAGCTGGCTAGTGTTCATGGAGGGCCAGAGATGCGGTGTCCTGGAGGCAGGTCTCCCCTGCTGGTAATAGATTTATGTTGTGGGTCATAAAAGGTATTGGGGCGGCTTCCTGTTAAATAAGCAGCAGTGTTTCAACCTGTGGGTTTTGTGACTGGTTTTACTTTTATCTGTAAACTGAAGTGCACTCTATCAGGAGATCCCCACGGAAATGAGTTGCCTCTGTGATACAGGAGACTAGCTCTCATAACAAACTACCATTTCTAGAGTTTCAGATGCAGTTTCTTGTATAGCATAAATATATATGATGGCCTCAGCTATATCTTTATTTTGTGTTAGTCACAAAACCATTTGTAGAAGAATCAACAATCAAAAATAGGCATTTCCTGGTCAAAATCTGGCCAAGATATTGAGAGATGTTCAGAGAATCTAGATACCTCATTGATAAAGGTTAACCCTTGAAAAAGTAGTTTGAACCTCTGTTTTCTTGAGACTGTTCATAGGCTTGATGTTTACAGGCATGATTAAAAATGAAATATTAAGAATTAAATGATCTGTATTTTTGTTTGTAGTACTTTTTTCATCATGGTAGAAGATGCATCTTTCATGTATACCGATCACTTTTCATGGGCACCAGTGCACACCTCTTAAACTAACTGCTCTAGAAAGGTTCCCTTTGAGAATTAATATTTACATCCTCAGAAATCAATTATGGTGTCTGGATCCCAATTTCCTTGCAATCTTCCTTTGTGGTCACTTCCAAATGGCCAGCCTGCTGTAGCAAAACACTCAGAGGTGCAAATCTTCTGGAAGAAGTGCAAATGCTATACTTTTACTTGGGAAAACGGGAAAGGAGGACTTCTTTAATATATCTGCTGGGCATTTAAAACTGCACAAAGCACAGGAAATAGTTTGGGAATGTGGGAGCGTGTGGTGTTTCCAAGTACAAACATTGTTTTGAAAATTTCCCCGGTAGTGGTGAATTATATGAGACCACGTCCAGCTAAGGAGAGCTTGTTTAACTGGCTTGTGGTTCTGGGGTTCATTCAAACACTCTTAAACAAAATAAAGGGAGTGGATGTAATGACTTCTTTATGGAAAGGCCGTAAAAAGGTACAGAGCCGTGTAAACAAATTGAGTCATTTACTAGATGTTTCAGTGATAGATTTGCAGTCCAAATTCAGGGTTGTGTATTATGGTTTATAGGCTCTGACCATGTTCTACCTTAAAAATGAAGTTACAAGCTTGTTTTTTGGTTTGTTTATATGTTTGCTTTTCTTTGGTACATGGAAATCCGTTATTGCTATGTTATGTGACAGTTTGAAAAAATACAATTCTGAACATCGACTTGTATGCTGGCTCAACTTTGGAAAATGGTGAGAAACTCACGTGTGAAAAGTTGAACTGACCTGATGTTTGGTAGCCCTGGGTTCTATTCAAGAAAAATAGGATGATTGAAATTGAAGTTTTCCTTCTGGGCTCAGGCATGTCCGAACTAATTGTAAAATAATTGTTCTGGCTAACAGGAGCAGGCCCATAACTACAACTATGTAAAGTGGAACTCCAGCAACAGTTATGATTTACAGTTATGGTAACTCTGCCAATCTTGTAATAAAACCGCTATTATAACCAACCTACAGTCACATTCATTCCTCTTAGTTGAGGCCTAGGTAAAAAGTCCTCTCCCGAGTGGTCTTGCTTTCCAGAGCTGCTGTTGCATTAGGATATTCATTGACCTCCTCTAAGATTGGTATGAGGGCTGTGCCATCCGGTGAAGGGGAGGCGGGTGGAGTGAGAGTCAGTACACGTGGTTTTGCACACTCGTCATGGTGACTAGCGGCAGCGGAAAGCCAGAAATAAATTTGGAAATTCAAGTGAGGAAAGGAAACTAAATAATTTCTATGTTGATACCATAACATTTATTCATTCTGTAACTTCTCTCCATCAGGGTTGGCTTGCCTGGCCTTAGAGGAAGTGGATTGTGTAAGAAACCTCGGTAAAAATCAATGAGCCTTTCTAAGGTCTGAAAACTGGTGGCATCGCACCATACTGGCGGCTTTCAAGTGTTCCTGCGGGAAGTTTGGCAGCGGAAATAGCTGCTCCAGCTCCACGGGCCTGAAAAACAGGGGACAATGGTGGATATTATAGCTTCTGTGTAGTGTGTGACTTGCCATTTCCTTTTTTGCCCCTCCTTTTAATGAATATGGGTTACATGGCCTTAAGTCTGTGAAAGATCTAGGATCTGCCTTTAAATCAGATTCTTGGTGATCCTGACAACAGTTTAGAGCCTGTTAACCTCTCTTACGTAGCACAGAGTTCTGATGGTCATATGTGATCTCAGCACAGAGTGACCTGGGACCTGCCTGAAATCAGGAGGAGTCACTGCCTTCAGCAACTTATCTTGCAGAGGGGAGATAAGGCAGGCACTGGGTGTGATGCAGAGTACCCCAAGTGTGTGGTGGGAATGCAAGGAAAGGCAGGTGGATTTATAGCTTAGACCTTTGAAGAGGGTTATTAGGGAGGTTGTTAGGGCAGAAGTGCATCTGAGCAGAGGCGCCTGGATAGGTGAGTAACCTGTATTCCTGCAGAATTGGGGCTGCTGGAGTGGAGGCTGGGAGGGGGAGCTGCTGAGGAAACGTGCGGAGCCCGGAAGCCAGGAGCCTCAGTCTTGCAGTGTGTTGTGATGGAGACCTCGGGGTGAATCCCAGGGGCGGGTGGTGGGAAGGGAGGCCCAGAGGAGGCTGGCACAGCGAGGAAAGAGTGCCTCCAGCGCCATCGTGAGCGTGCTACGAGCCCTAACGGAGCCGCTCAGGAAGCCAGGTGAAGACCTGCCTTCGGTTCCTTGTGGAGGGTGGTCATTAAGAGACAGGATGCGGGCTGCAGGCAGGGAGGGGTAAAGTGGAAGGACAAGGAAACTCCACGTTTGTGGTCCAGAACCAGCAGGAGAGAGGGAAGAAAATAAAGAGGGGAGGAGAGAGGGGAAAGAAATAGAGAGGCATGAGGCAGGGTAGAAAGGGAAGGAGAGCAAGGAGGCAGGAAGAGTGGGAGGGAGGCAGGAAGGAGGCACTTTAAGGCAGGAGGAGGCAGGTACCCAGGAAGGGAGAGAAAAATCAAGGAGCTTGGCCAACAGTAAAAAATACAGTAGAGTTTCAAGAAAATGAGGACTGATGAGTAGACATTATGAGGTTTCGATGTAGACAAAAGCAAAGACAAAAGCAAAAACCCTTCAATGTGATGACCGGTGCAGAAGTAGAAGGCAGAAGGTTTATGGAGTCCAGTGGAGACATTAGATATAGTCTGTGAGGGTTTGGGGAGAGCTTTAGGGATCAAGGGAAAGCAATACTGAAGTGGTTTCTGAGGGGAAAGGGAAAAAAGTTTGTCTTGTTTGCTTGTTTGATGGAGAGAGACTTGCAGTGGGGTTTTGGTGCAGCTGAATGTGTCCTAGGTAACAGGAGAGAAAAGGTAAGGAAAGTAGGTGTTTCTGCCTGGGCTGTCTAGAGGGATAAGGAGATGACAGGACTTGAAGATGGAACTGGAGGAAAGATGCGTGAAGGCAGTGGCTAGGGCAGCATCAGTGAAAATACTTATGTGGAAGAGAGTGACTTGGAAAATGTATGTGAAAAAGATACAACGGAAATCCGTGTTAGCAAGGACTTTAACCTATACAAAGCCACAGAGGTTTAAAAAAAGAAGCATGGAAATTCAACTCAATGAGCACTCTTTAAATTGAGTTTTTATTTTATACTGGAGTGTGGTTGATACGCACTGTTGTGTTAGTTCCAGATGTATAGCACAGCTGTTCTGTTATACGTATATGTGTGTCCATTCTTTTCCAGAGTCTTTGCTCCTATAGTTTATTACACAATATTGGCGGAATTCCCCGTGCTTTGCAGAAGGTCCTTGTTGGCTACCTATAGTAGTGTGTATATATCAGTTCCAGTCTCCTAATTTATCCCCCACTACCTTTACCCATTGGTAACCATACATTCCTTCTCTCAAGTCTGTGAGTCTGTTTGTATTTTATAAATAAGTTCATTTGTATCACTTTTAAAAGATTCTGCGTATAAGCCATTTCCTATGATATTTGTCATCTCTGTCTGACTTAGGTTATTTAGAATGATGATCTCTAGGTCGTTGACCTCTTTGATGACCTTTACTTGATTTCCCTGGTACTGATGCCCTTAAAAATGTGCCCTCAAGTCATAAAAGGTAGGGGAACACCAGGGCCAGCCTTCTGGGCGTCTCTGCTGTGGCAGCTTTAGCATCTGTTGTAATCACTACAGTTTTGTTCTGTTTTGTTTTTTAACAGCTAAAGCCACATAAAAGTTTGTTGGGGGTAGGTTCAAGTTATGGTAGTTCTTTGCTTGAGAGAACAGAGCTTGTGATTCCCATGCCCTCCAGAGAGAGCTGTTTTCTCTGTACGTCTGCAGGGCAAGGATTGTCTGTGCTACCATCCTGGGGCATCCTTCTTTATGTCCCTGTGATCATTGGAAAGAAGCTTTTGGAATTGGTTTATTGAATGATCGTGACCCTTGGGTCTTGATCAAAATATGATGTTATTGTTGTTACTTATGACTTTTATTGAGCAGGGGAATTCTCCTTCTGTCCCAGGATGGATATTTCTGTAAGATTGTGTGTTTTTCAGCTCACTCCTAAGAGGTAGAGCGTTCTAGAGTAACTTCAAATGTCAGCACCCATACAATTTACCGATGAGACTTCCCAGTCCTTTGGAATAATAAAAACTCTCAGTGGGACAGCTTTGGATCTTTTGGCCCTCTACCCAGGCCTGTTTCCTGTATGGAGAAGGAAGAGGGTGGGGGTGCAGAGGGACTCCATGTTCAGGGAAGGCTTCTAGCCCATCCCCTTGAAACTCTGCAGATGGTGGCATGTCTCTTACGGTCACTTTGGTATCCTGGGGCACTGGTGCCCGAGTCCCATTAGCACACCCAGTTACACTCGTGGTTTCAGGATTTCTGATTCCTCCTAGCTGCACTTGCTCTTGAACTCCAAGTCTGAGAATGCAGTCTAAAACTAATAGCATTTGTTCTGTTTAATATCATTCCTTTACAAACATGCAGAGTGTATAATATAGTCAATTAATCAAGCACAGAATTATTGTTTACAATACAGTAGATTAAACAAGCTCAGAATTATTGTTAAGCTAATGAATGAATATTAACATTTCTATTTTTAGATAAAGTAATTATATCTCTATTTTCTGCTTTCTCACTGTAGTCACCCTAGGTCAGGTGCTGGCTACATAAGCAGTGACAAAAACATCCTTTCTCTTCCTTCTGCATCCAGGCTTTTCCCACACTCCCACTCCCAACCTGTCACACATAAGAGGTTGATATCAGACAGTCTTCCTGCAGTGGAGTTCTGATTGTTACTCCTCTCTGGTTTGGATTCCTGCTTTTCTCACTTTGATGTTCTTATAAATCACTTGGGGGTCTCAGTAAAATGTGTTCTGATTTTGTGAGTTGTGAGGGGCAGAGAGGGCATTTTAGCAGCTCCCGGGTGTTGCTGATGATGTTGGTGATGGACAGGGAAGCCTGGCATGCTGGAGTCCGTGGGGTTGCAAAGAGTTGGACACGACTGAGCGACTGAACTGAACTGAACTGGGTAATGCTGGTACTGTTGGGCTGAGGACCAGACTTTGAGTCACAAGGGTCTCCCCATGTTCCAAGGTCTGCTGTGACCTCACCAGCTTTTAATATCTTTCTAATAAAAACATTCCACCAAGCCCATCTCTGCTGCCCACCGAGGTGCCTCCATGCCTCTGTGCTTGCAACTCTGTTAAACCACGCAGTCAGGTCCGTCTGATGAACATGGAGTGCTTTGGTTCTGGTAACATGGCCCATCCTGAAGAGGGTAAACCCAATGAGGTGCTTGGGGTCTGTGATGTTGACAGTCATGTGACTTGTGACACCCCAGAGGGGTACGCAGAAACCTGAAGGAAGAAGAGCTCTTCCATTTCCCAGTCATGAAAGACTTCTCCTAAGGCTTCCCAGGTGGGTCTTGAAGGATGAAGAGAATTCACTAGAAAAGGAGGAAGGTTCCAAGCAGAAGGCGTAGACTTTGGAGAGACCACAGTCTCTTAAAAAGTCAGCTTTGTTTGATGGGAAATAAAAGATTGAAAAAGTTATTCATTGAATATGAAAAGCTCTGTTTGACATAAGGAATATGTTTGGGTCTATGGGATGGTGTAGGGGGAAGCCCATAGGCCTTCTGCAGTAGTCCCTAATCATAAAGGCCTGTCTTCCCCTCCATTTTTCATATTGTTTTTGTTTGGGCCATGCCATGGGGGATGTTAGTTCCTGAACTAGGGATTGAACCCCTGCCCCCTGCATGGGAAGCTTAGAGTCTAACCACTGGACTTCTAGAGAAGTCCTTCCATTTTCATATTTTTACACCTGTAATAGATCAGTCACTATCTATTGAATGGTCAGATTTGTTTTTTGTTTATTTTGTTTTTTGCTTGCAAAAAAGATATGTCAGGATGATCATAAAGAGAAGCTGGAGGCAGAAAGAAGCCTGACACCAGTTTGAAGGCATTGGTGACAATTTGGATGTCAGATGAGGAGTAAATTGACCAGTTAGCGTCCCCGGGAAAGGGCAGGTACACACCACCTCTCTGTTACTCTCTGTGTTCATAGCTCACACGGGTTCAAGGTTGCCAAGTCTGTGTGTGTGTGTGTGTGTGTGTGTGTGTGTGTGTGTGTGTGCATGTGTTATTTGCTCAGTTGTGTCCAACTCTGCTACCCCATGGACTGTAGCTCACCAGGCTCCTCAGTCTATGGAATTCTTCAGGCAAGAATACTGGAGTGGGTAGCCATTTCCTTGTCCAGGGAATCTTCCCAACCCGGGGACTGAACCGAGGTCTCCCGCACTGCAGGAGGATTCTTTACTGTCTGAGCCACCAGGTATTCAAGGCTGGCACGTCCACCTTCTTCAAACTCCCAGCATATTGCAGAGCCCACCTTTTTCTGCTTCAGATTCTGACTGTACATATGCCTCATCTCCCATGACTGTCAAGTGTCAGAAAGTTAAGATATAGAAGTCTTGAATTTAGAGCCCCATTGGATGGCAGATCTTTGAAATGAAGGGCAAACACCCCCCTTGACCCAAGGCAGCTTGTTCTGTCCACGTAGACCTCTGGCCTCCTGGCTTATAGCTGAGGAGCTCTAAGAAGTCAGCTGCCTTATTTCACAACCAAGGATGCAGCTAACGTCTGGCTTCATTTTGAGGAACTAAAAGGGGGTGCACTGTAGGGCCTCTTAATCTTTCTGCTTAGACTGAGCAAAATGAATGTGCAAAGAACCTCATTGGCAAAATTATAATGATGACTGCTTAGAATGTGATTTCCTCCACAAGAAAAAAGAAATGTATCATTTCCAGGAAACTTATTTTTAGACAGAGAACTTTGTGATAATATTTCTTGCAATGGTTTATTCTAAGAAGAGCATGACTCTCAAAAATCCATTTTCAAGAGTTTCACTTATTTTCATTTTCAATTATTTCCACCCATCTGTTTTTTTTTTCTAGTTAACATTAAATGTGTACTTTCTTATTTTTAGTCTGTTTTTCTTTCTTTTAACCTTTGAGACTGACAAGTGTGATTGATCCCCTTGAAGGCAAAACTCTTGAAAAAGTCTTTATTTTAGAAAGTCATTCAAAGAATGTATTTTTTTTTTTTTTTTGGAAATACAATGGAATTTCTCAGCCTTGATCATATGAGACTATGGGCAAGTCGTCTTTCATTCTGGCGTGTGGACAGAACAGAAGCAAGCCCTGGAGGGGAGAGTTCAAAATTCATGGCAGGGAGCACATGCTAAGTGGGCCAGCGTTTATGGTGTCACAGCCAAATTAAAACCATACCCTCTGCTGTTTACAGAATGGCAGCCCCCAGACTGCACAGGTTTGTGCCCGGCTTTCTGCATAAGTCTAAGGCAGTACAGATGCTCAGGACTCTTAAGGACCAAACTCTTTCTCTTTACATCCATTTGGTTTTGCTCTGTGAGGGAGAGTGAACTATCTTCACTTCTGTTCCTTCTGAAGGGCTTGAACTGAGCAGAGGTGAAAACTGGTTTTGTGTCTCACACATGATGTATTAAGGTATTAATAGTTATACCTTGGTCTTCTCACTCCCAGGCTGGGGGGAGCCAGGTATATTGCTTACTCGTCATGAACATAAATGGCTTCTCATTTTTTAAAAAGAATTCAAGTGATTTTTACTTTATTATTAAATATTTTTTTTTAAATGGGCATGTGGTTTTATATAATGTTTTTAAAGCTATCTCTATGGTGAGGAAAATGATAAAATAGAATGAAGATCTCATTTATAGTTGCAATAGATATATATATATAACATTAGAAATGAATTTAACAAGAAATATGTAGAAAAAAACTTTACAGCTTTATACTTTTGCAAGACCAAGATATCTAGTAATTCAAGTTACAATCCCACTGTTAGGCACTTGTAGAGCTTTGGAAATGATATTGGTAGTACAAAACTGCAGTGGTATGATTGGAAAGAGGTTTGGTAGAAAACAATATCACCTTGCCCAGTGGATATGACATTTGAGTGTGAATGCATCATTAATGATCCTTTTGAAAGTCCTAGGTTCCTCCCAGATTTCTCCTGATTCTAGGGTTAGCTGATACTGGAAAAGAAATATGGACAGGAACCAGATTATGAGACGTCTTTATAGGTTGGCTGTCTGACTTGGGGTCCTATGAATCAGTGTCAAGAGAAGGTTTTTTACAACAGTTGGTGACTACAATGGCCATCTTTTCTGCAAAGGGGAGGCTTTCTCATTTGTGGGATAAAAGAAGCTTTTACAGAGTAACTCCCCTCTTAGCAAATGAAGCTTGACTATGTAAATCCTTCTTTTGCAATGGAATAGAATCCAAGATATTTTAGAAGTCATTTTATTTTTTTGAGTTCAGTAATTTAAACATTGTGCTTATGTTCTTTTTTTTTTTTTTGGTAGTCCAAACATCGATCTTTAAGATTTCCTTGATGTTTTCTTAAAAAGACAAAATTCATTGTGTTTTCATTGTGAATAATTGTCTTAAAAATAGACAAAACAGAAAGTAAACTTTCCTTGACCATTTTTTTTAGATGAATTATTTGTTTTTATGCCCAAGAATTTAAAAATAATCACAGATTTTTCACTGATCTTTTAAAATGTTATTTTGGTGCTGAAGTAAACCTATACAGATTATTTTGGGTGTTTAAATCTTGTGAAGATTAATAGAAAATACCAAGGAAATTTTCTTGGTTGTGTCTTAGAAGGGTGGGGAAGACCACTGGCTTTTGCAGTCCGGTAGTAGATCAATTTATTGAATGTTTTGTGTTAGGTGTCTCATTTATCAGGCAGTGTCGTGGGCTTTGGGGAGACTTGGCCTGTGCTATTTACATTCTTGTCTAGCTGCCAACATTGATTTCCCATTTTGTATGCAACTTAGGTCTTTGCACTAGAAGAGATACCAGGTTAAAGAATCATTCATATCTTAAAACATTAATGGATTAAGTTCCAGTGCTATCTGTGATTTTAGTGGCTAATAAAAGGACATTTGTGTGTGTGTGTGTGTGTGTGTATTTAAAATGTAGATTTAGAAATTTGAAAAATTAAATAATTGAAGATTTCTTTTTAATTTTCTACATGGTAATAAGTATGGTAATTGACTATTAATAAATACTGCATTTCCGAAAAAAACTTGGCTGTATCATCATATGTTTCTGTGTAGTAACTAACCTATAATTTAGACTAACACCATCGTTATTTCATGACTTAAAATTCTTTGCTTCTGACTGTTTCATGGCTTCTTTTAAATTTTGTAGAAAATGCCTTATTTAAGTGGAAAGAGGATGTTGGTAAAATAAGATATTTAGTAAAAGCTCTAGAAGAAAGTTGTACTTACTGGAAATGTCCAATATTTAAAAGTCCTACAGAGTCATCCTTTTGCCTAAATATATTGCTTAGGTTATAAACAGGACATGTTTCAGTTTATTGTACATATGAAAGAGGTTATGCCGCAAATGAGATAATGTGACCAACAGTTGCCATTTTTAGTATTTGGAGGGAAGGAAGTCTGAAGCAGAAGAATAGTCCTAGAGGAAGGATTTGGTTTCTTTTCTACCAATTTAGATGTTTCACTGTCAGTTTCTTTGCCACTAAAATTTATTCTTGAAATGGCCCAGAAGTTTTAAATGTGGAACATTTTGGGGGCCTGAGTACATTGTGGGTTTAGGAATGACTAACATCGGCCCTTTGTGCAGTGAGTCTGCATTAGAAAAAAGGACTTTTTGTCTTTCCAGCCAGGTGGAGTGTGGATCTCCAAGCTCAGATTTTGGCTAAGACCTTTCTCTGACTAGATGAATATCTCAAAGCTAAGGCTGACTCTGGAACTGATATAGCGGTTGTCTTCTTTTCATTGTCATTTGCCACTTGAATTGTATTTGATAGATTAGTATAATGACCTTGAACATAAAAACACTCAGGAGTCAGGGTTAACTTCTGCCCTTTCAACACATCATTCAGCAAGAAACCAAAATGTTGAGAATCTAATCACAGCCCGCTAATCAAAGCTTGCACAGTTAATGATGGTTTCAGAATTTTAAAAGTAGTATGATGTTGGCATATTTTCAAGCACACTTATAGAAATACAGAAATATGTGTATCATGCATTCTCTTTGAAATGGTTGCCTACATTGATTGTGGTGGGTGCTTAAAAACTGAGAGAACAAAAAAGTGAATTTTAAAAACTACAAAAATGTGAACTGCTGTTTTTGTTACAAAGATATATTAACTGGCAATTTTGATGCTTGGATTAATTTTTTTTTTTTACCAATTTATAAAATTTTGCATTTCACAAGTTTATAGTCATTTAGCACCTCAACAACTATAAACATTTTGGAGATCTGTGCATTTGTGAGTGTTTGTAAGCTTTTTCTAACTCAATACTGTAGAAGTTGGGGGATTTTTTCCTCTACACTTTTAGGTTTTGTTCTTGCTGTATGTAAATTTAACTGACAGAAGACACGTGAAGAGGATAAAAGCATACAAAGTTTGTTAATATTTTCAATCTAATTTCATAGAATCTTTTTTTTTTTCCTTGATTTCCTAGTTCATTATATTTTTTTTATTACTTTTATTTTTTTTTTCCAGTGGGTTTTGTTATACATTGATATGAATCAGCCATGGATTTACATGTATTCCCAATCCCGATCCCCCCTCCCACCTCCCTCTCCACCCGATTCCTCTGGGTCTTCCCAGTGCACCAGGCCCGAGCACTTGTCTCGTGCATCCCACCTGGGCTGGTGATCTGTTTCACCATAGATAGCATACATGCTGTTCTTTTGAAATATCCCACCCTCACATTCTCCCACAAAGTTCAAAAGTCTGTTCTGTATTTCTGTGTCTCTTTTTCTGTTCTGCATATAGGGTTATCGTTATCACCTTTCTAAATTCCATATACATGTGTCAGTATGCTGTAATGTTCTTTATCTTTCTGGCTTACTTCACTCTGTATAATGGGCTCCAGCTTCATCCATCTCATTAGGACTGGTTCAAATGAATTCTTTTTAATGGCTGAGTAATATTCCATGGAATCTCCCCAATATATTTCCTAGTCACTTTCACACAATTTATAGTCCTTTGTTAAAATGGTATATAAGCCCCTGAATCTAACTGCTTCTTTGGGTTTTTTTTTTTAAACCCAAAGAAGCAGTTAGATTCAGGGGCTTATATACCTTGCAGTTAGATTCAGGGGCTTATATACCATTTTAACAAAGGACTATAAATTGTGTGAAAGTGACTAGGAAATATATTAGGGAGATTAATGGAAGATAAGTTATTTTCACTTTAGTGAAGTCTGTTTATGCATACTCATCTCTGTGCAGCCCTCTATCTCCAGAGATAAGAGTAGTTTTTCTTATCTGCGTACTGGGGTTGGGGAGACAAAATTTATGCCACCTTCCCAAGGCAGAATTTGCATTCTGTTTTTAGACAGATGAGGGAAGAGCAGAGAATTTTTCCTGTATATGTTGATTCTTAATTGTCTTCTGCTCAAAATAGTAACAGTCCTTGTGTCAAAGTGGTGTATTTGGGGGCTACCCTATTCTGGACTCCTAACCACTGGCTACACCATTTGACTTTTGCTAATATGTAGCCTCGAAAATGGGTCGTAAGTAGGGCTGCTGGTAGCTAGTGATGCTGGTCTTGGGTACCTCTGTGTGAAGCTACTGTTCTTTTCTGGTACACTCCATCTTTTCTTATAAAAGCTGAAAGTTACAAATAATATAGTATCTAGTTCTTCTGCCAGGACTGAATCCACACAATCTCAAATATTTCCTTCAACAAGTAGACAGGAGGCTGAGTGAAGGAGAAGTGATGCTACAGCCTCATCTGTGCTAGCTTTGATTTCTGTAGAAAATCAGAGGTCATTCTAGTAACACGCAGCAAGGAAATGTGAAGCGTTCTGACTCATTGTGTGTTGGCTTTGCGCAGTGTAGAAACTTTCTGGCTGGGAAGGAATTCCTTTCCAACTGGCCATCCGCCGGAGCATGACCTGTTCTCTTCTCTCTAAGTAGGTAGTTTTCTCTTTGCTCAGACATTCTTCTGGGCTTAGCTGCTGTGTAACCTCCTAACCCCTCATTAATAATTTCCTGAGGCTGGTTTGTTATAAAGAAACATTACCGTGCAGATAATGTGTGTGTGTGCCCCTCTCTGTGTGTGTATTTGTGTGTATAAGTGTGAGTGTGTATTTGTGTGTGTGTAAGCATGTGGATTTGTGTAAGCATGAGTGTGTGAGTGTCTGTGGGGCTGTGTGTGTGTGTCTGTGTGATGACTCCTTAAAAACCAACTCAAAGGGTATTAACATTCAGCAGGAAAAAAACTAGTGAGTATTAGAAACATTTCCTCTTAGTTTACATGTTAATTAAGGAGATCATAGCCTTAGGCAGAAGGTAATGAGTGTTTTTCAACATCTCTCCACCATTCAAATTAAATGCCTCGTTTTAATATTGCACACACATCCCAATGTCTTGAGTATTTAAAGGAATAATTTTGGGATTCTTTTGAAGGCTTTATAATATTAGGAAACCAGAGAACTTTTGGTTCTTAACAAAAAGTTCTTTTTAGTTTCTTTTTTTGGGAAGAGGGTGTTGGAAAGGTTTTTATTTATTTACTTATTATGTTAAATTTTATTGGAGTATAGTTGATTTACAGTGTTAGTTTCAAGTTACAGCAAAGTGATTCAGTTATACATACACATATATCCATTCTCTTTCAGATTCGTTTCTCATATAGGTTATCACAGAATATTGAGTAGAACTCCTGTGTTGTACATACAGCAGGTCCTGTTGGGTATCTGTCTGATTTATGGCATCTTTCTAGCTTCTTGACGAGATCCCCCAGGAGCTGGGTGTGTTCAGAGGTGGGCATCTGGGCTTCCAGCCTGCACTCTGTAGCCCCTCTCACCTTTCTCCTGTTTCAGCTGCACACACCATCGGTGCAGGGTAGCCGGCAGAGCAGAAAACCTCCCAGAAGAAGAGCTCTGAATTATCTAGAATTCTCACTACTCAGAGCAAACAGGGTGTGATCAAAATGCCATCACTCCCAGGAAAATGCTCACACAACCATGTTAACAGAAAAGGCAGGGTGAAAGTCAGATTTTAAAAATTTTACATATGCCCACGTACATTTTTCCACAGAGGTAAAGAGTGGAACATACTCACATGATCTCAGTATTTTATCTACAAGGGCTCCAGCAAAGCAGTGGGGGCTGCTGATATTTTCCTTCCTACAATACACTTAAAGTTTTGAAAATTTCCTGTCATATGCTTACATTACAATTACGGTAGAAACTAAGCTGTATTAATTTGGAAACCTAATTTTCAAACAAATTTAGGGGAGGCAGATTCAAACAGTGGCACTTTCTCCTGTTCTTTTTTTTTTTTCTTTTTTTAATTATTATTATTTTTTTTTTTCCAGTGGGTTTTGTCATACATTGATATGAATCAGCCATGGATTTACACGTATTCCCCATCCCGATCCCCGCTCCCACCTCCCTCTCCACCCGATTCCTCTGGGTCTTCCCAGTGCACCAGGCCGGAGCACTTGTCTCGTGCATCCCACCTGGGCTGGTGATCTGTTTCACCATAGACAGTATACATGCTGTTCTTTTGAAATATCCCACCCTCACATTCTCCCACAAAGTTCAAAAGTCTGTTCTGTATTTCTGTGTCTCTTTTTCTGTTTTGCATATAGGGTTATCGTTATCACCTTTCTAAATTCCATATATATGTGATAGTATGCTGTAATGTTCTTTATCTTTCTGGCTTACTTCACTCTGTATAATGGGCTCCAGCTTCATCCATCTCATTAGGACTGGTTCAAATGAATTCTTTTTAATGGCTGAGTAATATTCCATGGTGTATATGTACCACAGCTTCCTTATCCATTCATCTGCTGATGGGCATCTAGGTTGCTTCCATGTCCTGGCTATTATAAACAGTGCTGCGATGAACATTGGGGTGCACGTGTCTCTTTCAGATCTGGTTTCCTCAGTGTGTATGCCCAGAAGTGGGATTGCTGGGTCATATGGCAGTTCTATTTCCAGTTTTTTAAGAAATCTCCACACTGTTCTCCATAGTGGCTGTACTAGTTTGCATTCCCACCAACAGTGTAAGAGGGTTCCCTTTTCTCCACACCCTCTCCAGCATTTATTGCTTGTAGACTTTTGGATAGCAGCCATCCTGACTGGCGTGTCATGGTACCTCATTGTGGTTTTGATTTGCATTTCTCTAATAATGAGTGATGTTGAGCATCTTTTGGGGAAGGTTCATAGCATTACAGGCTTACATCAAGAAACAAGAAAAAAACCAAATAAATAACCTAACTCTACACCTAAAGCAATTAGAGAAGGAAGAAATGAAGAACCCCAGAGTTAGCAGAAGGAAAGAAATCTTAAAAATCAGGGCAGAAATAAATGCAAAAGAAACTAAAGAGACCATAGCAAAAATCAACAAAGCTAAAAGCTGGTTTTTTGAAAAAATAAACAAAATTGACAAATCATTAGCAAGACTCATTAAGAAACAAAGAGAGAAAAACCAAATTAACTTTCTCCTGTTCTAAAGGAAAACACCTAAAATGCAAGTCTTGTTGTAGAAGCTAGGAGGAGATGACATCTCTAAAGGTGGCCTTTCAGGGTTAAGAACTGAAATTGGCACTTAGATTTATCCCGGAGGCTGGACGTGGCCACAGCCCTCGGCAAGGGCGCGCCATCACCACAATGATCTGTGTTGTTTTTGGCACTTGACAAGAAATGTTGTTTTCACAAGACCTAAGAGTTTTGTCTGGGAAGAGAGAAGAGAGCTGCCAGCATTTGGCTTCATTTGGGGATTTCTCCTTTTTTTTTTTTTTCCTCTCGAGCTTAGTATGTAGTCTGTATACCCTGCTCTTAACCTTTAAAGATGAAGACATTTTAGTGGGGGATTTTGCACAGTTGGAAGCACCTGGAAAGTGGTGCTAGGTTGCACACTTGAGCTTTGTTTACAGACAAGCGTGTGATATAAACCACTGTGAAAAAAGAAGACCTGCCCTCCTCCAGCTGCGTTTCATGGCATGTGAGATTCCCAGGTCTTTTTGGACCACAGGGTCCTGGTTGTCCTATTCACCCAAGCTGGTAGATGGAGAAACACATGGGACTCGCCCTTCAACATGAGCTTCCTTGGTGGCTCAGTCGGTAAAGAATCTGCTGGCAGTGCAGGAGACCTGGGTTTGATCCCTGGGTCAGGAAGATCCCCTGGAGAAGGGAATGGCAACCCACTCCAGTATTCTTGCCTGGAGAATCCCATGGACAGAGGAGCCTGGCATGATACAGTTCGTAGGGTCACAAAGAGTCAGACACGACTGAAGTGACTTAGCATGCACACATATTCTTTTTCATATCTTTTCCATTAGGTTTTATCACAGGGTATTGAATAGGTCCCTGTGTTATACTGGTAGGACCTTGTTGCTTATACATGCTGCATGTAATAGATTGTACCTGCTAATCCCAAACTCCTAATCCACGCCCTCCCGCCACCCACCAGCAACCACAAATCTGTTTTCTGTGTCTGTGAATCTGTTTCTGTTTCATAGAAAAGTTCATTTGTGTCATATTTTAGATGCCACATATAAGTGATATCATAGGATACTCGTTCTGTGACTACCTTTTTAGAAATTCCATGCTAAAAATTGTTTCGAACTCCAGGTCTAAAACACAATGAAATCTCTGCTCCAAGGAATACTATTTTCGAAGAAATGCTACAGTTTATATTTACAACACTGAAGGTTGAGTTAAGGGAATGAGAAAAAACAGACTGATAGTGATGACTTGGTTTTTCAGTGCCCGTGGGAGAAAGTGCACCTTGACTGAGGTGCTTATTTTGGGAGATCCCGGCTTAGCAGTTCATCTGTCACAGGAGCAGTGACGTTGGTAACAGAACCCAGAGAAACAAAAACCCTAAATAACAAGGAAACTACACAAGTGACTGGTTTCTTGACCCTCACTTTTCCATACTTTGTGGTCGTGCCTTCATTCTGATGTTGGATTCTTATGGTTCCAGGAGGCAGATGGAAAATTCTGTCTACCTAGGCTGGAGCCCCTCCAAATGCACCGAGCTCTGGGACTTGCCAGCTCAGGGGAGAATCCTAAATGAAAAGGGAATTTTGAAGAGGGAAGCAGACTTGGGGTTTTGCATGAGGAAGCAGAGACCTTCTGCACACAGTGGAGGGTCGCAGCTCCCTGGTGGAGGGTGGAGGCTGCAGCTGTGTGTCCACAGAGCCGGAGTTGGGGGTTGCCAGGCAGAGTCCTGGGCGCTACCCTTGTTTTCCCTGCCTTTGGTCTTCATCCTGTTTACTTCCTCGTGGCAAGAGTCCTAGGAGATCCGAGGGCGATGCCTCTGTTCACCCTGGGGCCCTCCTTTCCTCCTGTGGTTGCAGACTTGTAGGGTGACTCACCCTGCCCTGAGGCTGGGCTGTCTGAGCCGTGGGGACAGCCCTGCTCCCAGACTTGAAACCAAGAGAGCTCTGGGTGTCTGCCTTCCCCGCCCAAGTACTCTCCAGATTATTTCAGGATTCTGAACTAGACCTGATGATGTCTTTTTAATGCTTTGGTTGTGGACATTTTCAGGATGGTCAGAGTCTTTAAACCTCCAGGAACAGGCCCCGGGAGTGGGGAAGATGCCGTCAGGAGCCGCTCCTCTGGTCTGGGAGGTGAGGTCATGGCCTGAGTCATGGAGGCCTTGGCAGCAGGACCAGAAAGCAAGCCTGGCCCTCGCCCCGGCCCGTGGGCAGCATCCTGACCTGCCCTTCGGTTCACATTGTCCTCATGACAAGCGGGTGACCTCCTGAGAGAAGACGGGGTTCTGCCTTCCAGCAGTCTTGGCAAAACTAAACTCATTGTTGCCTCAAAAAAGGAGTTTTAAAAATAGCATGCTCATTAAATGGAGAAACGATACCAAGGCCATTTTTCAAAACAGATCAAAACCTTGCTCGACGTATTCCTTTACAATTTTCATTAATAAATAAATGAAGTCATCTGGGGTGGAATATTTTCTAATATGCTTTTAAGTGGGTTGGTCTCTTTTTCTGATTTATACATTTTGTGTCTGGTTAGTTTGTTACTGTATCCTGTGAAATCAGAGCTGCTATTTCTGTCTCAGTCTGGGTTTATATTCATATTCTAGATGGTAGATAAGATGTTTCAGAATTTCACACATTTCTTAACTTTTAAAATTATTTTTTCTATATCTCTTCCATCTATGTGAATGATATCAGTAAATAGTACTTTCTGCAGGCTCACAGTTCTCCTTTGTTCATATTCTGTAGGTTGTTTAATAGGTAGGACATAGTCTACTTTTATCCATTTTTTTTCTTATAAATAATACATACTCTGTAGTTTACAAAAGAAAATATCAAGGCTGAAAGCTTCCCATTGTTGGGGTGATAAATACGACCAAACCAAACATGGGAAGAGAACAGAATATGAGTTCTGGTTCCTTCGTTCTTAGCAGCTGGTTTGAAGAAGGTGAGTTAGTGTGTTGCAGCAAGGGGTGGAGTCCTGATGTGGTCCAGGTCATGCAGGAGTCATATTGAACCCATGAGTAGATATCAGGGTAGAGAGAAGAGTACAGAATTCAATACTTTACAGATTAGAGTGGAAACTAAACTGCTGAGTCTTGATGCTCATTAAAATCTCCGAGGTGCTTTTTGCAAGACTATGAGTTGTTCGCCAGCATCTTGGCCACATGAGTAATTGCTCGGTCAGTCAGTCCTGCAGTTTCATTATTTCAAGGTCATTCTATCTACCATTGCATTCAGAGCCTTTGTAACTGAGTTCCTTAATTCACAGACTCATACATTCATCAGGCTTTGCTTTGGGAAATGAAATAGTTGTTTAGCTTCTATAAATTGGAGTTTAGTTTTTTTTTTTTTCTTCCCTTTTCTCCTTTTAAATCTTTAGGTTTTGATTTAAGTTTTTGAACAGGAAAAAGCATATTGCTGTCTTAAGTTCTTGCTACTAAGATTATATATATCTTATTTTTAATTAAAAATATTTATGTATTTATTTTTGTTTGCATCAGGTCTTAGTTACAACAGATGGGCTTCTATCTAGTTATGGTGCTTGGGCTCCAAAGTGTGTAGGCTCAGTAGTTGAGGTGCTTGGGCTTAGTTGCTCTCCAGTATGTGGGACCTTATTTCCCTGACCAGGTATGGAACCCACGTCCCCTGCGTGGTGGATTCTTAACCAGTGGACCACCAGCTAAGTCCCTTTACCCATATATTCCTATCTTGAAATATTAGGAGATCTCTAGACTCTTCATGAGTCTTGGGGGTTAATGGGATGGGAATAGGATGACCCCCCCCCCCCATTCATTTATCCTTTCAACGAATGTTTCCTGAGGATTTAGCACATAGACAGCAAGATGCTAAACCCAGGTGGTAAAGTGATGACAGATTGTCCACAACCTCTTGAGACAGGCTGGAACCTGAGACCTCTGCTCCAGCGCTTGTATACTTCTCCAGCAACAGATACAAAGAAACTATAAGGGATGAAAAATAATTGTGTGCATGCAAAGTTAGGTCAAATTATGGAAAACAAGATACAAAAAGCCCCAAAAGCCCAAGCAAAAACAGGTCCTGCGCCTGATCTCTGCACACAACACTACCTAGAGGGTGGGTGCCACCCAAGGCACCCCTCTGGCCCTGACCCACCCGTCTGCCCCCTTCCTTACCCGGTTTAAGGGACCAGACTGTCCTCCCCTTTCAGGGAGTAAGCAGGGGAACCTGTTACTTGTTCTCACTCCCCTCCTGCTATAGCAGGAGCATTAAAGGCTCCTGAATTCCTTGTCTGGCCTCTAATCAATTTCTGTTGATTAAAGATCTTAAAAAGCCTTGGTGGTTCAGATGGTAAAGAATCCACCTGCAGTGCAGGAGAACCCAGGTTCGATCCCTGGGTTAGGCATATCCTTGGGGAAATAAATGGCATCCAACTCCAGTATTCTTGGAGAATCCTGTGAACAGAGAAACCTGGTGGGCTACAGGGCAACTGAGTGACTTTCATTTCAGCTTTTTTTTCACTAAGAGCCCGAGGACCCATGTCACTCACACTCTGACCTCGTGTACTCTGCATTCTAGTGAGGACGCAAGATGATAGACACACACCGAAGGGAAATATTGAGATAGTGAGGTTGGATCGTGCTGTGACTAGAGGGTAGTTAGTGTGACTGCAGTTTAGGAGAGGTCGTGGGGGTCTCACCAAGGTGGCTTGATCATGGATCTGAGTGGATGGGGAGAAACCTCACAGTGGGGTGGGGGGAGACTCAGGCCCCTAGCAGGAACCCTGCCCTGTGCTGGGGACATGTGGGGACAGCAGCCGGTGGCTGGAGCAGGCTGAGGTGATGGGATTGCTACTTCTGCAGGGGAGAAAGGAAGAGGATGGTGGCTTAGACCACAGTGAAGGAGGTGAGTGGTCAGATCTGGATCCCTTCTGAAATGAGAGCTGTTAGGATTGTTGAGAGTTCTGAATCAATTGTGAGGAGGAAACTTGAGGCTCTGGCCTGCAGGTCTGGACAGGCATTAAGGTCTGCGGCCCGTGTATGTGTCTTAAGAGGCTTCAGGCAACTTGTTAATTGCTCTCTTAGCTACCAGGTCACATGACTTGATTGTGATCATGAAAGGATGTATAAGATACACATTGGTGATGGAGTTTATTGTCCATATTAATAATGATAAGCAATCATACAAAACAGAAAGAGACTCACAGACTTTGAGAATGAACCTATAGTTGCCAGGGGAAAGGGATGGTTAGGAAGTTTGGGATGGACGTGTACACACTACTGTATTTAAAATGGATAACCAACAAGAACCTACTGTATTGCACAGGGAACTCTGCTCAATATTTTGTGGCGGCCTAGATAGCTGGGGAGTTTGGGGGAGAATGGATACATGTATATGTGTGGCTGAGTCCCTTTGCTGTTCACTGAAACGGTCACAGCATTGTTAACTGGCTATACCCTAATAGAAAATAAAAAGTTTTCTTTAAAACAAAAATCTTCCACAAAAAATGACAAGAAAAGAAATAAAACCAGAATTTATTGATTGTTAAAAAAAAATAATGATAAAACGATCAATATGTGTGAGTTTAAGAGCAACAATGAACAAGAAGAAAAAGAATGTTGTATTGATTTGGAAGGATAGCTGCTTACTTAGTGTAAGACTGGCCCTTTTTAATTTTAGCCAGAGGCAGGTTGTACTGAATTAAATTCCATTCCATAAATTCCATTAAATATTCCATTTAATATTAGATACACTTCACACTGGGCTTTCCAGGTGGCCCAGTGGTAAAGAATCTGCCTGCCAGTGCAGGAGATGCCAGAGATACAGATTCGATCCCTCGGTCGGAAAGATCCCTTGGAGTAGGAAATGGCAACCTAATCCAGTATTTTTGCCTGGAGAAGTCCAAGGACAAGGAACCTGGCAGGCTGTAGTCCTTAGGGTTGTGCAGAGTCCGACACAACTAAACGTGCACGCACCGCACCACCGTACTTGATACCAAGTGCTTACTGCTTACCATACAAAGGGCATGTATTAATGCATATTTGTGTACATTGATTCCTTTAATCCTCACAAAAACCTGTGGGAAAGATGGCTTGGATTATTCCTAACTTGAGGAAGATGTGAGCCATCACCCACTTGCCCAGGGTCAGGGGCTCTGAGCAAAGCAGTCTGGTCCCAGGGTGCCTGCCCTTAATCACTGCGACATCCTTCCTCTAATTGCCATCCTCTTGTGTTGGAACGGCAGGTCTGTTGGTTAAGACCTGAACAAACTTACTGACTTGTGGTTCTGCTTCTATTTTTTATAACTTACCTGTGCATAGTTGATTACAATGCTGTGTTAGTATCCAGGGTACAGCAGAGTGAGTCAGTTACACATGTGTGTATGCGTGCATGTGTGCTAAATGGCTTTAGTCGTGTCTGACTCTGTGCAACCTTGTGGAATGTAGCTCACCAGGTCCTCTGTCTATGGGATTCTCCAGGCAAGAATACTGGAGTGGGTTGCCATGCCCTCCTCCAGGGGATCTTCCTGACCCAGGGATTGATCTGGGTCAATCTCTTTTGGCTCCTGCATTGGCAGTTGGGTTCTTTTCCACCGTTGCCACCTGGGAAGCCCATACATGTATGTATACTTATTCTTTTTTCAGATTCATATCGGTCATTACAAAGTATTGAGAAGAATTACCTATGCTTTATAGTAGGTGTGTAGGAGTTAACTATTTTATATGTAGTAGTGTGTATATGTCAGTGTTTATTGCAACACTGTTTACAGACAGCCAGGACATGGAAGCAACCTAAATGTCCATCAACAGATGAATGGATGAAGAAGATGTGATACATATATACACAGTGAAATATTACTAAACCCTGAAAAAGAGTGGCATCATATGGTTCTGTTTCTTCAATCTCAAGAAAGCATTGGTGATGCTGAGTACCCTGAAGGTTTTTCTCTCCAGCATCAAATTCTTGTTTTTTAGAGAAAGCCTGGACATTTGGGATGAGAAGAATCCATAGAGGAAGAAAAGGGTAAGAGTATGACTTAGTGGAGCCCAGAACTGAGTTTGAATCCTGGTAGATCCATTTGTTAATTCTAGGATCTTATCTTTGTTCCTGTTCTGCCCATAGTCTGGATCCCCGATTGGGAAAGAAGACTCCTCGAGACAATGCAACTTGCAATAGGGGAATTTATTACTGACTCGAGCCAGGGCCTCCTGCCCTCACCAAGGGTGTGAGGACAAAAAGGCCCCGAGCCCCAGTTCTCTCGGGTATTAATTGGGTACAATCGGGTAGTTGGCACAAGCGGATTGGTTACACAGTTGCAAGGCAATTTTTGTTGGCCCAATCCTTGTGGGCTTTCAGCTTTCCCCTGATAGGTTCCCTTTTTCTTGCTAGGCACATGTTGACTGGCTGGCTCCAGGTGGCCTGATAATTATGTTACCCCGGGAAACCAGGCCTACTCCTAATCTAGGCTGCCTGTCATGGCGTTAGCCGTGACAGCCTCACATTTACCTTTCTGAGTTCCTAGGTGTTGGATTTGGAGAATTTTAATATTATGAATGATCTCACAGAATAACAATAATGAAAACTAGGAAAATGCCTGATTTGCTTTATATATTTGACTTTCTCTGCCCATCTTCCTGGCTATGGAGGCTGAAAATGAATGTAGAATTTCTAGGGCAAATTGGATATAATTGAAAAGAGATTTGATGCCAGAGGGTAACAGGATAGGGCAGTGCAGCCCCAGAGAAGACCACTCAAGAAAGAATCTGCATGAGTTCATTCAGATCAGTGGTCGTCAGACTGGAGTGTTCATTGGAACCCTCGGGGATTTTGTTAAAATATAAATTTTGCTTCAGCAGTCTTGGGTGGGGCCTGAAATTCTGTTTTTCTGTCAAGCTGATGGGATGCTGGTGCTGCTACTCTGGGGACCACGCTCTGTCACCAAACAAAACTTGGGTCTGCTTGCCTGCCTTGCTGCAAAGCCAACCCACTGACCCGAGGTTGTGGCCAAGACAGTTACAGCTTTTATTGCAAGCACTAGGCAAGGAGAATGGACAGTTCATGCTCAAAAAGACCTGAGCTCCTTGATGACTTTGAGATGAGGGCTGCAGGGTGCATGCCTTTCCTCTGATTGGCTGGTGATGAGGTAACAGGGTGGTGGTTCAGGAATCTTAATCATCAACAATCTGGTTCCAACCAGCCTAGGGTCTAAGTGTTGTGGTCAGCATGTAGTCACCATCCTCCACCTAGGTGGGGGTCTTAGATGCTACAGAATTCAAAGATAATGTGTCAGATTGTTCTGTATACCCCTTGGGGAGGAACTTGGACTCTGTCTTATCATTCAGCTGTTGTTTAAGCTCTCATTAATTTTTCTTGTTTAACTGCTTTTCTTTTGTTTCTGCATGCCCTCCCTTCCCTAATTAGTAACTGCTTGTCTGCTCTTTGGAACTCAGGGAAAGTCTAGGAGACTGAAACCTTTTCTCTACAAACAAGAAATGGGTGAAATGGAAGGACTTTGCACCCAAGAGGGCCAGATTCCCGCTCAGTTTTGGGACTAGCAGGGAATTATTAAGATACATTTATGGTCACTAGTCTGTTCTCTACATCGGCATCTTCATTCCTTCCCAGTGATTCATCATCAGCACACTTTTTCTAGATTCCATACGTATGCATTAATATATGATATTTGTTTTTCAGTTTCTGGCTTATTTCTCTGTGTATAACAGGCTCTAGTTTTATCCACCTCACTACCACTGACTCAAATTCTTTCCTTCTTATGGCTGAATAATATTCCATTTTATATATGTACCACATCTTGTTCTACAGCAGAAACCAACACAACATTGTAAAGCAGTTTCCCCCATTTAAAAATAAATTTAAAAAAGAAGAAAAGATACATTTATGAAGTACATGGGAAGTGATAGTCAACATCAGGAAGACATTCTTCCAGGGCATCTCAGAGGTGAGGTGAGCTGCTTCATCGAGGACTGTTCCCCAGTCACTGTTGATGCTCTGGAGGTTGAGTCACACTCGCATCTTGTCTGACCCACTGGTACCCAGTAACCTTACCTGGAAGTGGGTGGAGCCTTCAAGTGTCTTGTTTAGATGGGTTTGTGGGGGAGAGCCGACTCATTGGAAAAGACCCTGATGCTGGGAAAGATTGAAGGCAGGAGAAGGGGGCAACGGAGAATGAGATGGCATCACCGACTCAATGGACACGAGTTTGAGAAAACTCCAGGAGATAGGGAAGGACAAGAAAGGCTGGCGTGCCACAGTCCGTGAGGCTGCAAAAGAGTCAGACACAACTGAGCAACTGAACAGCATCAGCATCTGGGGGAGAGAGTCTGACTCTCTCTGGATGACGACAACCCTGAGAACAGACATTTTTCGGGGGAATTCATGCAGTGAGAAGATGATCAGATGAGATACTGTTAACATTCAGTTTAGCTTTAAATCATGGGTCTTTAAATCAGACACTGATTCCAGCTAAAAGCGATACTCTTGAGATCTGCACAGTGTCTCTTTAACGCAAGTTACTTAACTGAAATCACAAAGTTTCCTAAGAGTTCTAAATGGAAACTATTCATTGTCATGGCCACGTGATCTGTGTTCACAACGTTGTAGTTACATACACTGTATACACACACAGACACACACGTGCGTGCGTGCCAAGGATATGGTCCCTACTGTGCCTTCTAATCTATTGCTCCTGGTATTTTTTTGTCAGTTTTAAGCCATGGTAATGTGTGCACTTATTGTTTCTCAGAAGCTTTCAAACTTTAGCCTTCTAGAAATGTAAATGGATAGGCCATTGTGATGGAACAGAAACCCCCTCTTTATTCCTCAGTGTTCACACAGCTGTCCTGCTACTAGAAAAAATTGTCTATTTATGGGAAGTGTGTTTTCTCTCCTCCTGCTGAAACTTAAAGGCTTATTTCCAAGTATTTCTGGAACAGTCACCTGTTAAATGATAGTGATCTTATGCTTTGTAGATATTTTTCTCAGGAGAGAAGATAAGCTAGAAAAATAAAGTACATTAGATGTTGGAAAAATGTCACAGACTTTTTGAATCCTACTTGCGTTGCACTCGGGACCCCCCTCTCTGGCCAGGCTTCAGGAGCGCCAGTGAGCACAGGGGAATGGCATGTATTTATACTCCTGTAAATAAGATCCTGTATACTCTGCCTGGGAACATGCAGGCAGTCCTTTTATGGTCAACCAGGGGGTTTTCCTCTGGCCTTTAGGCAGACAGTGGCGCTAGGAGCTCGAGTGTATTTTTATACCACCCATAGGAAGGGTTTCACAAAGTGGTTCCCTTTTACAAAATCTTAGAAATTGTTTTGTGATGCTTGTCTTTATTCTCTGATGGGTCATCCAGGAACTTATGCAGACAGACTACATTTTTGGTGTTTATTTTTTTCAAGTTCACCTCTGTTCCTGGGCAGTGTTTAGTTTTGTTAATATATTCTACTTATAGAATAGACAACGTCACCTTATTATTTTGACAATGTCTTATTATGTTTAGAATTGCTAGGGTTCCTTCCAGGAATATATGATGTCTTATTTTGTTCCTTGAGTAACTTCCACATTTGTCTTTGAGGAAGCGTGTCATCTATTTTGTACCCAAGGAAATTACTAACCAGTCCGAAAAGATAATGGCTGAGTCATTTTAGGAAGCACCGTTGCACAAACACATATTTGATATTTTCTTTATATTTAGCATTATTTTTAAGAGCAAGTGATATTAACATCAATCATAATAACATTATTAAAAACTTACATGTCCTAGAAAATGATAGAACTGACAACTGAAAATGTGCTGTTTCCGTCAGTATAATTGCCCTAGGAGAGATGGTTGTGTGTCCCACTTGAAATCCAAGATTTTCGCTGGAACCGAGGCATAGACTCTGTGGAGAGGCAGTGGTCCCCTCATCTTGTTCAGTTTCTCATTTGTAAGGGACTTCTTCATTTCAAATCATTTTCTAGATGGTGCTCAACGGCTTGGAGAACATTTTAGATAGCATTACCTAATAAACTGTGTACATTATTAAAGTACAATTCTCCCCCTCTTATCTACTCATCTCATAGATCTGTGCCCGCCCTTCAGACTCTAGCTTAGCAGTCTCTGTGTTTGCTTGGCCTCCTTCATAGTTCACAATTCAGTACTTACTGAGCACCAACTATGTACTGAACCATTGGTCCTCAAACTTCTTGGTCTTAAGATCTTCCCTTTTTTTTCCTTTTGGCCTCACCATGCCATATTCAGGATCTTGGGGATTGAACCTGAGCCCCCTGCGTTGGGAGTGTGGAGTCCTACCCACTGGACCCCCAGGGGAGGCCCCAAGATTCTTGTATTCATGTCAAAACTATTGAAGATGCCAGAGAGCTTTTGTTTGAATGGATTATATCTGTTGATATTGATCATATTTGAAGTTAAACTGAGGAAGCTTCAACATACTTATTCATTTAGAATTAGCAGTAATAAATATTAATATGAACCTGTTTTATGAAAAAAAAAAAATCTATTTTTCTAAAGAAAAAACGAGTAAGTAGAATGGTGTTGCTTTACAGTTTTCGGAAATCTTTTTAGTGTCTGGCTTGGAAAGACAGATGAATTCTCACATCCGCGTCTCTACTCAGTTCTCCTGTGATGTGTGCATCAGGCCACCTCAGTAAAATATTATGGAATGTTGGTGGGAAAAGAACTTTGACCTCACAGACCTCCTAAGATTCCCAGAGCACAGTTTGAGAACCCCTGTGCCAACCGCGAGTATAGACTGGTACACAAAGAGACACTGGTCTTGGCTTTCATGGACCTGAGGACTGTTTATTCTCATAGTATGTACACTTTTTCTTTTTAATTATTATTATTATTTTCCTCCTTTCCTATCCTCCTTTTTAATTATTATTTTTTAACTCTCCCCCCTACAGTGAAGTCTCCAAAAGAGACTCCTTGTTTTTGATTCTCACTTACTGGTTTATTTTTCTGGTTTACATTATTATTAAACATTTATGGAGGGAATGGACAAAGTCAGCTGTTTATGGTGTTGAATATACAGTTTCTAATCCCATATTTGGGGCTTCCCCGAAGGCTCATGGGCTTCCCAGCTGGAGTAGTGGTGAAGAATTCGCCTGCCAAAGCACGAGATGCTGGAGTCGCGAGTTCGATCTCCGGGTCGAGAAGATCCGCTGGAGAAGGAAATGGCAACCTACTCCAGTGTTCTTGCTGAGGAAACCCCATGGACAGAGGAACCTAGCAGGCTGCAGTTGAAAGGGTCACAAAGAGACATGACTAAAGCAGCTTAGCAGCAGCAGCATAGACGTGACTCAGCATCTTAGAGAAGGCTGGCTTCAACCTGCCTGGGTGAAGTGCTACACTTTTAGAACTTTTTCAGGATACTTGGAAATAGACACAATTGAGCCTTGAACAACACAGGTTTGAATTGCCTGGGTCCACTTATATGCAGATTTTTTCCATAGTAAATAGACAGTACTATACAATCCAAGATTGTTTGGCTCTGAGAATATGGACGAGCTGTGGGTTTGGAGGGCTGAGTATATGTTATGTGTGGATTTTCGACTTCCCAAAGGATTGGCACCCTTAACCCCCACTTTGTTCAAGACCCAACTGTAGTAAAGTATTTAGGAAGGAAATGCTGTTTTTAAATTTGAAAATAATCGACTTTATGTAGTAAGAAGATGATTTCCTTTATAGTTCCCTGACTATGACCAGTAGTTTGATTCTTTAAACATCTATTTCTAGTAGTTCACATTATTCAACATTATAAAAAACCTTTCATCTGTGAAGAATCTACCTGAATTAGTATTAACCTGTTCAGATATCATGAGGAAATGAGAAAATGGGCTCTCTTTTGTAATGATTTTAAGTAAAAAGCAGTACAGTCTTGTAAAGCATCTGCAATTGTCTACCAGTTTTAAAACTTTCTTTCCAATAAGTCGTTGACAGTTTCATATATTGTAAACCCTCGAAGGTATTGGCTGTTGTTTATTCGCTAAGTGGTGTCCAGCTCTTTGTGACCCCATGGACTGCAGCACGCCAGGCTCCTCTGTCCTCCACTGTCTCCTGGAATTCACTCAAATTCATGTTTATTGAGTCGGTGATGCTATCTAACCATCTCATCTTCTGCCGCCGCATTCTCCTCCTGCCTACAGTCTTTCCCAGCATCGGGGCTTGTCCAATGAATTGACTCTTTGCCTCAGGTGGCCAAAGTATTGGAGCTTCAGCTTCAGCATCAGTCCTCCCAGTGAATATTCAGGGTTGGTTTCCTTTAAGATTGACTGCTTTGATCTTGCAGTCCAAGGAACTCTCAAAAGCCTTCTCCAGCACCACAATTTGAAAACATCAATTTTTCAGTGCTCAGCCTTCTTTATGGTCCAACTCTCACATCCATACATGACTTCTGGAAAAATGGTTTCATCTTTTGTCTTTATTCTTTGTCCTATCAACATGAAACTGGTATCAGCAGGGTTGATGGTCTTGTATCATGGAGGCAATATCTAAGAAGTAGTTTGTATAGCAAGGATCAAAGTTAAGAATAAAATTATTGTATAACATGTGCTTAGAATTAATGTCTTACAAGAATATGTTAATTTGATCTTTTCTGATGGCATGTTGATAATCATAATATATTTTTTAATTTAGTTTTTATTGTATATTGGGGTATGCCTGATTTACAATTTGTGTTAACTTCAGCAAATATTAAGAATATACATTCAGCTATAAATATACATATGTACATTCTTTTCAGATTCTTCTCCCATATAGATTCTTATAGAATATTGGTTACAGTTCATATATAGTAGTGCATATATGTTAAATCCAAACTCCTAATGTATCCCTCCTCACCTTTCTCCTTTGTTAATCTTAAATTTGTTTTCTATGACTGTGAGTCTGTTTCTGTTTTGTAAATAAGTTCATTTCTATGATTTTTTAGATTCACATGCAAGAGATATCATATAGTATTTGTCTTTCTCTGTCTGACTCACTTCACTCAATAAGATAATCTCTAGGTTAATCCATGCTGTTGCAGATGGCATTATTTCATTCTTTTCTATGTCTGAGTATTATTCCACTGTTTATATGAACCACATCTCCTTTATCCATTCATCTGTCAATGGACATTTAAGTTGCCTCTATATCTTAGCTACTGTAAACAGCGCTTCTGTGAACATCAGGGTGAATGTATCTTTCTGAATTATGGTCTTCTCCGCAGAGATGCCCAGAAGCAGGATTGCTGGATAACTCTAGTTTTAGTAACTCTAGTTTTAGTTTTTCGAGGAACCTCCATACTGGTCTCCATATTGGCTGTACCAATTTACTCTCCCACCAATAATGTAGGGGAGGGTTCCCTTCTCTCCACACCCTCTCCATTTATTGTTTGCAGACTTTTTGATGATGGCCATGCCAACTAGTGTGAGGTGATACCTCATTACTTTGCATTTCTCTAATAATTAGTGGTATTAAGCATCTTATGTTTTAGTAAGATATATTATTTAAACAAACCACAATTTAACTATGCCATGATACAATATTTTCTTTGTATATTTTCATTGACTTGTGATACAATTCTGAAGTAAATTCCTCAATCCCATGTAAATGAAAAATGTGTTTTCTTATATATGAGATCTGTATAGTCTCCTGTTTTCAAGTCCTCTTATTTATGAGCCTAATTATGTTTTTCAGATTCATGAGAGAAAATCCAGGAGTGAGAATAGGCCTTGCTGATGAAAGGATTTTCTTTCATGCAGAGTTGAGCTTGCTTGTTATTTCTTGTTTCTACATCTGACTCACTGAGTTATTTTTCTAGTGAATTCACTTTGTTCATGATGTCAGCATTACAGGTTTACATACATGTTGTATAATATAATTTAAAATAATATTTGGACCAGAAAAAAACATAACTTTCAAGTGGTGATGTAAGTTGGACTGTGGTATATGGCCAGGCATACCTTGGAGCCTGAAGAGTAATGATATGTAAATTAAATATCAGAGGATCTCTAATTGATTCATAAAGCAGGCCTAGACTTTATTCACTCACAGCCCGAGAGAAGCTGATGTCTTCTGAGGCTGAGCTGCAGAAGGCGGTGATCTCGGACTTGCCATTCTCTTTCCTTGGATGTATCCAGCTCATACATCTTCTGATACATCTCCCTTTTGCTTCTTGGATAAAATCTACATTCTTGAGCACAGCTTTCAAAGCTTCCAATCTGGTCTTCCCTCTTCTACTCTCCACCTGGCATTGACCTCTGGGTCCTGCTTGTGACTCACACTGCTCAGATAGAGAACTTCTGTCTCCTCCCAGCTCCACCTCTTCCCCATGACAGTTTTGTGTTAGCTGTCAGTTCTATGTTGTTTGGTCCTGGAAGCCTTTGCTTCCGGGGATCTTTTAGCCATGTTACATGCTTCTCCTTGCTTTCGTGAATATTGACCACCTGTTTACTGAAGTTAAATTTTGATGTGTGTGTCATCTTCCATTTTTTTTTTTATCAATTGTATTTACAGTTCTCTTTAACCAGTCCATCCTAAAGGAGATCAGTCCTGGGTGTTCATTGGAAGGACTGATGCTGAAGCTGAAACTCCAGTACTTTGGCCACCTCATGTGAAGAGTTGACTCATTGGAAAAGACCCTGATGCTGGGAGGGATTGGGGGCAGGAGGAGAAGGGGGCGAAAGAGGATGAGATGGCTGGATGGCATCACTGACTTGATGGGCATGAGTTTGAGTAAACTCCGGGAGTTGGTGATGGACAGGGAGGCCTGGTGTGCTGCGATTCATGGGGTCGCAGAGTCGGACACAACTGAGCAACTGAACTGAACTGAACTTTCACAAAAATGGAATATTATGATTCATCTGCTTTATGATTTTTCACAGGATAATAAGATGTCATGGATATAAAATATTAGCTGACAGCATTATTTTGCTCATGATACGCTGCTCTTTTCAATTCATGTTCTGTAATTCCTTAATCAGTTTTCTATTGGAATATTTTGATTCAGGTTTTTTTGTATTTCTGTGAGCAGTGATGTGATAGTTATCCTTCATAGATACATTTTGTTTTAAAACAAGCAATTACTCATTTTGTGTAGCATGATTTCAGTACAGTACTGGTAAAGTTTAACATTTTTCTTCTTTCTTTTAATTTGTGGTCATCTGCACTTCTCTCTTGGCAGGTACATCTTCATAACCCGGTACACCAACATAACCTAATTTTTATGTTGGTAAATTTGTGTTTTTTTCTCGGTATATGTTAGATTATACTTACAATAAAGAGTTCATTACATTGACACAAGTCTAGGGAATATTTTCTCTAGTTTAAGATTTGCTTTTCAATTTGTGCACAGAAGATAAAAGAGAGGTAATCAAAGAGACGTTTCTAACAATAGTTTTATCTTTTTCTCTATGAAACAGCAAATAGTTTTTGAATGAAGTATGAGTATGATCTGGCTCCTTTTATTTAGGAACCAAAGCTGCTGGGACAGATTGTACTAAAGCCGTATCAGGCTTCTTATCCATGTTACTTTTTGGCTGAAGACCCTACCTTTCTCTTTCCTTGTGGAGGCCACCAGGCACTTGGTATTTGGGGTTTTTTGCTTCTCAGGACTGGCTATATTGACTGACACGTTGGAATTTAACCCTCCAGTTCTTCTTGCTTTAAGGTTCCTGAGGACAAGAACAGAGGCTCTCTGCATTTGAAAGGTTTTATTTTAAGTAGCAGACATTGGTCATTAAAATGGTTATGACTATCTATAAAACTACTATAATTGAGCCAGACTGCTTTGTTGAAGGGAATGAATGAAGTTTAGGGGGGCCACTGGCTTCAGTGCATACTTTGAAACAGCAACTCCCTAAACGTTTTTAGTCAGTGCCTTCAGACTTGAGACATCCTTTTATTCCTCTCCTCATTCCTGACTGACAGAGCATGTGCCCCAAGGTTGGAGAGCCCAATGGTGACCAAAGCAATAGCTTTGCTGAAGATTGGGCAGCCATCCAATAAGTTTGCCAAATGCAGGGGTTCAGACAAGTTATGTTGGAGAAGAGATTTGCACTTGAGACAAAATCAGAGGTTTTGCTTCCATCCCTGCCTCGTTAACCCTCCTGACCTGTTTTTCCTACGAAGTCACAGAGGTGGGCATTTGCCAAAGAAGTTTGGGAGGAGATGTCTCCTGTGGCTGGCGGGGTCCTGGCAGGAAACAGGTGGAAACTTTCTGTTGAAGAAACCTTAAACAACAAAACCATTCTATGTTAACTTAAATAACATGATTTTATGAAACATAAAATTGCATTTTCCAAAGAAGAATTTTATTGATAGTGCTGGAATTCTTTTATGTTTTTGCCAATTTCTTTCACATCTGGCCTATTGGAAGACAGCCTCGTGTTTGTATCCCTGTCTGCACTCAGTAAGTTGTGGTATCAAGTCACGTTGCTGTTGGCAAAGTTCATTGCACACGCATGACAGAGTGAGTGTGAAGAATGCAGAATGTATATATGCTAATATTGTTATGAAAATCGTTTTGAGCTCGTGGACTCCTTGAAAGGCGTTTGGAAACACCCAGGGGTGCCTGGGCCACTTAGGGAGTCCCTAATTTGAGGACAGACGGCCTCCCAGGTGGCTCAGTGGTAAAACAACAATAATTTGATGACAGGGGTTTGAGGGAGGAGGGGATAAATGCACAACCAGGACTTGAACAAGGCAAGGACCAGAGGTAGAGGACTCAGTTTTCTTTCTCCTTTTTCTGTCCTCTGGCCTTGGACCAGTAACCCGGCTGGATGCTGGAGGGCATGGGCACCAGGCTGGTGGCCTGTGAAGGTCTGCACCCGCCGGCACAGTGCAGGACAGGAAAGGCGCAGAGTGGGGGAAGAGAGACAGTGCTCACTGGACCAGAGGGTGAAATAAGGGGAAAAGGACAAACGGGCTAAGTGCTGGCCTTTGTAGGGCACAGAGAGAGGCCTGAAGCTGTCTGATGTTTGCGTTTGAAAGACACAGTAAGACACTTAGGAGGCAAATTCATAGTGTTATTCCTTCCCCACCCTTGAAGAGGAGTGAGTTGAGGGGATGCAGGTTGTGGGGAAGAGAAAGACCGATGCCAAATCCAGCCGCTGAATTAAATCTTGAAGACACAGTTTCGGGTGAGTTAGAAAAGAACAGCTTTATTTCTTTGTCGTGCAAAGAGGGCCACCACCAATACTGTGTATCCTGATCTCCACGGGGTAGTGGGGAGTTTTATAGGAATGGCTCAAAGAGGGTGTGCTCTGCTCATGGACATTCTTCTGATTGGTTGGTGGTGAGGTAATCGGGGGTCAACATCATCAACCTTCTGGTTTCAGCTGGCCTGTGGGCAGCACATAATTAACTTCTCCCACCTGGTGAAGGTTTTAGCCTCTGTGTGCGACCCTATGGTCCGTAGCCTGCTAGGCTCCTCTGTCCATGGGATTTTCCAGGCAAGAATACTGGAGTAGGTTGCCATTTTCTTCTCCAGGGGATCTTCCTGGTCCAGGGATTAAACCCATATCTCCTTCATTGGCAGGTGGGTTCTTCCTTGAGACACCAGGGAAGCACTGTTCATGAATTTTACATAGTTCGGAAAAGAATGACACAAATTTTGTTTATGTGTTAATGTTTTAAGAAGTATGTACTTCTTACTTTTTACTTTCCTTGATTGCAAGGGTCTGTGTTTTTTCTTTCTTTCTTTCTTTTTTTTTTGTGGTTGTTTTGTTTTTGACTGGTCCGTGTGGCATACAGCAGCTTAGTTCCCTGACTGGGGATCAAACCCACGCCTCCTGCAGTGGAAGCGTGGAGTCTTAACCACTGACTGCCAGGGAATTCCCAGGGCTGTGTTTTTAAATGGTGTACTCCTGTTGTTTAACATAAGATCTTGTGTATACATAATGTCAGTTATTATTTTCTGTGGTAGTTACGTTCTATAAAGTCATTGCAGACATAAAATACTGAATACCCAACCATTGCTTCTAGGGGAAATGTAGGATGAGGTTCCCATGAGCCCTTGGTCACAACCTGGTTTTATGTGTGTTTCTATTTAAAGACAACTCATTTTTCTGTGTTTTTGATTTGTGACAACTGAACCCATAGCCAGTGGCATATAATTCGTGTCTGAACAAAGCTTACCTCACACCCATAAGATCATCACAAGGTCAGCACTTCAGCACCAGTGTGGGGCTCTTGAAAACATTGAAATCTCCCCAAAATCACAAAAATGAGGAACATGAAGAGGAAAGGAAACTTGTTTGCAGGATGGGACTGAAACCAACAGATGAGTGCCCCCTTGTTGGACACCAGCTGAAACTGGGCCTTGGGGACCGTATGCCTGCTGGACCCCAGATGATGACAGTTGTTCTCCATGTCGATTTCATGTTAAGAGATAACTTGTAGCCAATTGAACATTAGAAAACATGGATTCCAAAAATAGTGAGACTCTACTGTAGTGCTTGCCAATGAGTGTGAAAAGGTGAGCAGCATTTCGTTATATGAGTGGAATGTACGGCTGAAATCACCCAGTGTCTGCTGTAGCCAGGAGTTCCCTCACTTTCTTTCATCTGGGTCTCTAGACAAACCTGTGTGTTTGCTGACATTTTGGTAGAGGTAAGACAACTCGGACTTTGAGAAGTTATGGACGACTTAATGGTTGGATTCTCCAAAGCGTGTCTGGCTCCACCGGTGATTGGTATTAAATATTAACTCTCCCCACTCTTTTTTGTTCCCACTTTGAGCACAAATACAGGATGGCATTTGTAGGTTGACTTCCTTTAACTAGATAGAGGAAATATATCTGCCTGGATATCAGAAAGCTAAACCTAAGTGCACTCATTCATAAAAATTTTTCAGTGTTGCCCTTAGAAATATAAACTGTAGTAAATGTGAGGAGATGAATTCAGACAGCTAATCAGAGTAGAGTCTTTGGTGTATTAGAAGTTCCTAATAATGGATTAGATTGGCATTATGTTGGTATATAGAGAGCTCTCCTCACTCCTATTTTGACATTTTCTAAAACTTGGAGCTATTTGAAAGCCAACTCATCTTATAAATATCATGACCAGGTATTGTGTGTTTTTTAAATGTTGCCATAGTATACTTTTTAGGAAGAATGTATGAACAATTTTCAAAGGAAAAACGCTCCTAAAATAAAAGTAAAATACACAGGATTACCTGAGAGTTTTCTGTTCAGCAGAAGTAGATTAAAAAAAAAAATCCTCCCATAAATGTGATGTTTAAAATCCACAGAAAGATACGTTCCACTGTAAGTATAAACCATAATTCTGAATAAATATCTCCACTTCAGTTTAAGAGGATGGTTAGCATAGCTAATGTCTGGGTGGTCCAGGGCTTGCTGGGATGGGAGCCTCTGTCCCTGCCCTGGTCCCAGCTGTGAGCCACGGTGGATGTGTGAGGTCTTCAGGAGTCCCCTGGGTTGTGTTTCCTGGACAGCAAGGAAAGATGAGCCCTCTGCCACTCCCCCTCCCAGCACGCCTGCCCGATGGCTGTCCTGTGTCCCCAAGCCCATGCACTGACCAGGGAGATGACGTGATCACAGGCCACTTAAGCCTTTGTTGGATCTTGGCCTATATGTGTTCTTCCCAGTGGAAATAGAATACTCCTGTCCCCTAGCTGATAGACCCTCTTAACAGTCTTCTCATTGTCACTGTGTAGCTATCTGTTCCAAAGGTCTCCGTTACTTTAAGGAAGGTAATACAAAAATGCTTTCATTAGAGGAAATCTATGCTGTGTTATTCCTAATACAGAAGCGTGCATGCCTGCTGGGGAGCTGAGTTGGACCTCTGGGTTTCATGTTCTACAGGTCAGAATTCCGAGGCAGTCACATCCTTTGCTTTCAGGATTCTTGTCAGTTTGGTCTATTCAGAATGATTTTGCTCATTCATAGGTAGCAAATAAAGAAAGTTAATGTCATTTATGGAGTTACCGGGCAGGGAAATTAGCACCGGTAATAATGTGGGAAGGGAAAAGAAGCCAGGCTGAATTTCGTGTGTAATAAACACATGAACCTAGATTCTTCATTGTGGCCTTTCTTACCAGGAGTTTCAGCTTCATAATGAGATTGGATTTTTGTTTACAATTATATGACTCTGGTGGTAATGCCTTACTTAGAGAAAGTGTCTTTTAAGATAATAAAAACAATTCATTCTGTACATTATTACCCCTCCCCTCAAAAATCTAATAATAGGGTTTGCTATTTTACAAATCCTTCATGGATCAAGCTCAAGCACCTTATTGCTTTCAGCCATTCACCTCTGCTATCTAAAGTCTCAGCTTTTCTGAAAGCCTTTCAATTCCCCAAATGTGAAGATTTTTGCACAGTTTTGCACATATTCTTCCCCTTGCCTGAAATTCTTTCTCCACGTGTCTGCCTGAAAAAGTCGTATGGCAATAAGGGTGAGCTTAACAGAATTTTCTTTTTTTTTCCTTTAGATCTGTTTTTGAACATGCAATTTTAAGAGATATTTGCGTATGTTGTATATACATTACTTGATCTTCCCACAAAGGCATTGAGGCGAGTTATAAATGAAAATGTGCTTTTCTGGAGGTTAGAAAGGTGAGTCTAATGACAGATTAATCCAGTGAGCAACCCAGCTCATTTAGTTTAGATCCAAACTCAAATGGCAACCCACTTGGTGTTATCCAGCATCTGGTGTATTACCATCTGTGAGCAGATGATTTTTTTCAACATTCTACTTGGGTGGGCCTTCTGGGCAGGACCCTGCAAGCTCTGGCCTGTCAGCACCGATATCTTGAAAGGGCCATTTGAAAGTAGGAGAGGTAACGTGATGTGAACCCAAGTATTTGAAAATGTTATCAACTGTGGCTTGTATCTGTAAGTCACTGAAGGGTAAATAACTAGGGAATATTTTTCATTCTGCTCTCTGTAAAGTTTGAGCACCAGCTCCCCCCACTTTTTCTTTCTTAAGCTGACCTGAGTTAACCCTTGTTGAACAGTAAATCATTCACTACAGGAGGAGGAGGAGGAAAGATAATGTCTCTTTGGGTCATTCCATTCAGTTGTATTTTGATGCTTTCTGGAAGGCTGGAAGAATTTACAATTAAATGTAAAGAAATGACATGTCCACATACCTGGGGGCAAATTCAATTTAGTTTTTTAGCTAGAGAGTAGTTCTATATTTTATTGCCCTTTTTTACTATGAAAAAGTGGTTTTATGAACTATAAAAATAATTTTTATGAGATAGATTTACTTTTTCTCCTCTTTCTTTCCTTTCTTTTCTTTCCTCCCCAACTGATATCTTACCTAGATAGCTCAGGACATAGAATATATTATTTTTTCATAATTTCTAAATGTCAAGCAGATGATGATGTTAATAACTTTTCTTTGAAAGTACACAGAATTTAAATATTGAATTAACATATTATGTCTACAGCATCATTATTACCATTCAATAGTTTTCTGTAAAGGTTGACTAATTTGTATCTTGTATCTTCTTGCCAATTGTCACTGGCACAGTTTTTTAACTAAAGGTTTCCAAGTTGTTTGAGGGTCTTAGGGCCGAATCCAGGCAGGGATGTCATTTCTCCTTTGTCACTCGCTTCCAGCTCCAGCACCCATCCTGAGTTGCCCCTCATGAATTCATTTATTGCAACTGTTTCTACTGATCTTTCTTTCGCAAAGATGCCATGCGTGTTCTTTGAGTTTATCTCTTCTTTGCCTGTTGTGTTTTCTATTTGTTATTTGGTTTCACTTTCCTATACGTGCAATCTTGTATTGTTAGCATGATAGTCCTCTTGAGACCCACCATAGGGATAAACACTTGCTTCTTCACTGCTTATAAACTCTGTTCTTAGAACAAGCAGTATGAGAAAATGTGACATCTCTTGTACGCAGTGTTTTTCAGAAAGTCCTTTATGGCTACTTTTTTGTTTCGGGGAAGCAATGAGCTAAGAAGTCTTCAAATGCCACCATAAAAGGATATTTCTCATGGTGTCCCAAAGAGAGGCAAAAACAAGCTGAACTGGTGGGTCTAAAATGAAGGCTGTCTAGAGCGGAGTGCCGAGCATGGAAGGGGTGATGCCCTCTCTGTGGTCCATGCACCCTCTCTTCTCCATGCATCACTGGGGCCTCAGGACCTCTTCCTACCAGCAAGGCCCCTGTATGTCCTGTTCTTGGCCTGCTTCATCATCTTCTTAGCCAGCTCAGGATTTTCCTTTCCCTTCATACTGACCAGTAATTAGTAATCCCACCTTACAGATCCAATTTTAATGCATAAATTTTCAGTCTTTAATGATAATATCAATAGATCGATGGAAAAGGTGCTGTTGTTATGTACAGTGTGGGAACTGTATAAACGAAATGAACAATGTAAGTGAGAAGTGAATTTCTAAGTGCCTCATGATTGTTCATTGTATGTGAGAATAATGGAAAATAATAGTCTATAAAATGAGAGTGAGATGAAATTGTGACTTAATTTTTTCCCCTTAAACCCGACCAAATATATATATTTGACACCATAGAAAGTGACTTAGATGGAATATTTCAGACATGAATATGACAAACCTGTATTCTAGAAATATCCACCACCTGTATCTCATTCTTATATTTTATCATTTAGCAGATTGAGTTATTTAATGAACTCCAGAATTATGCTCTCTCCAATGTCTCATCTCTGTGGTTCTTTAAATCTCTAATTTTTGAAATACATCCACTTTCTATATATTTACAGAGCAAATTCTATAAATTTGGAAAGGCTTTAAACACCAGCTTAAATGCTACATTTTCAGTCAAAACCTTTTATTATGATTTTGCCAGGTGGAAGTAATTCTTTCTCCTGAATTTTCATGGTCCTTTCTGTGTATCTCTCTTAGGACCATTACTGTGCTCAATCTTTAACCTTGAAGGGTTTGTGGATCTTTAACTCTTAAGAATGAGGATTAATATATGATATATTTAAATTTCTTACAGTTATTAGCCTGATGCCATATGTCTCTTTTACATTCAATAAATCTGTTTTAATTGAGATGTGGTTGTTTTACAATGTTGTGATAATTTCAGGGAAATTATACATTCAATAATACTGAATGAATGAATGGTAGAATGAGTCGGCTGTGATTACTGAGGTACGTTTAACAGGTATAATAGAAGATGATCGACATGAAATTGGAAAGATAACTGTCTTTGGAACCCATTTCTTCTTTACCTAATCTCTTGACTTCATATGCTGCATGTATGGAGATGACTCTCATATTTATCTCTAGTTCTGATGTTTCTCTGATTTCAAACTTGTCTTTTTTTATCCATCTGCAAATATCTCATAGGTATCTTTACTTGAACTTGAATGGAATGATCTCTTCATTGTTTTTCTCAAATGTACTTCTCCTCTAGTCTTCTTCCTTCTTAGTAAATGGTTGCACTGACACTACCATATACAGAGTTGCTAAAGAAGAAAGCATGCAGAGTTTTTGATCTTGCCTCTCTCTCACCTTTGTGTGCACACATCTGCTCAACCATGACTTATCCTCCCCAGCATCCTGACTTGCCTGCTTTCACTCAGGACTCCACTATTCATTTGCACCAGAGTCATCTTTTGAAAATACAAATTACAGATGAATGTACAAAGAGGATATGGTACATTTATACAATGGAATACTACTTAGCCAAAAAAAAAGAACAAAATAATGCTATTTGCAGGAACATGGATGGATCTAGAGATTATCATACCAAGCAAAGTAATCCAGACAAAGACAATATATGATATCACTCATATGAGGAATCTGAAAAATAAAACAAATGAACTTATTTACAAAACCAAACAGACTCAGAGACAGCAAATTTATGGTTGCCGAAGAGGAAAGGGGGTGGGGGAAGGATAAATTAGGAGGTTAAGATGAACAGACATATACACTACTATGTATAGAATAGATAACTAGATAACAAGGTCCTATTGTATAGCACAGGGAACTATACTCAATATCTTGTAATAACCTATAATGAAAAATTGGAGAAGGAGATGGCAGCCCACTGCAGTATTCTTGCCTGGAAAACCCCACGGACAGAGGAGCCCACAGAAGTGGGCTATAGTCCATGGGGTTGCAAAGAGTCAGGCACAACTTCAATGACTGAACACATGATGAAAAATAATCTGAAAAGGAACAAATATATATATGTGTGTGTGTGTTAGTCACTCAATGGTGTCTGACTTTTGGGGGCCCCAGGGATTGAAGTCCACCAGGTTCCTCTGTCCATGGAATTCTCAAGGCAAGAACACTGGAGTGAGTTGACATTCCCTTCTCCAGGGGATATTCCCAACCCAGGGATTGAACTTGGGTTTCTCACATTGCAGACAGATTCTTTACCATTTGAGCCATCAGGGAAGCCTATAAATGTGTGTGTGTGTGTGTGTGTGTGTATAAAATGCACATAAGATCTTGTTGAGCCCATATTCCCACCAGTGTCTCCCAGACACTTTGCTCTGGCATCCAGAGCTCTCTGTGGTCTGATTTTATATGTTAACTCACCCACTTTGCTCCAGACATTCTATTGGGTGACCTTGAATGAGTACTCTAAGCTGGATCCTGTTCTGGCAGTTCCTTCTGTCTGGGAATCTTTTACCCTGAATCCTTCTTTTCATCTAGACACTAGCACACATATCTCCTGGTCCATGGACTGCCTGCAAGCGCAGCCTCCCTGCACACCAGTGGCATCTGCAACTCACTTGAGCCTCCCTTACTGCCCAGAAGGATAGAAGTTGCCAAGAAGTTAATCTCTCTCCTCACTGGCTCGCAACCACTGATTCATAGGACTTGGTGTATAAATACCCCAGCTCCCTACCCCTCAGTACTGGGAAACTAGAAAGCATGTACAGGTTCACAGGGTCCCAGGGTTTGCCCAGAAAATTATCACTAGGAATTAATTGATGCTGCTCATAGTGGTGACTGAAGGAAATTCTGTTGGCTGCTTGATTTCCTGGTCTCATTCCCCACCCTCCCACTGATGTTTCTTCCACGTCCCGAGTAAACATTTTGCACCTAAATCCTTGTCCCAGTGTCCACTTCTGGGGATACTAGTATCTGAATCTGATATACTGAGACACCTGAGGCCACCAGTGAACTCACCCCATTTCTACCACATCATGTCATTTTAATTCTCTGTGTAACACACATGACTGTCTGATGTTTTTCTTGTTATTCTAGATAAAATGTATTAAAAATTGTTTTTCTTCCTGCTGAGATTAAGAGCAGGGTATTTTTCTGTCAGCACACCAGCAGCAAAAGGATGCTCTGTGTATTGCAGGCAGTCTGTAAATGAATGATGGAGAAGGTAATGAGTTTACACAGAGAAAAAGGGCCTGATTTCAAGAATGTGGTTGTAGGTTAAAACCGTTCAGCTGTTCCTGAATAGACACTTGACTGCACCGAATGAGGTTTTAAACTTGTATGACCCAGCTTTGTGGAGACCAGACATTGGCTATTCATTTTGCCCAGGTTTACTGAGTGCCTCTTCTGTGCATTTTAGGCCAGTATGCTTGACTGGGGGTGCATATTAAGGAGACACTGGAAAGAATAACATTTCAACTGATGTAGCAGTCCTTGGGGGAGCGAGGGGCCATATTTCTTTTTAGGAGTAGGCATCAGCCATTCCACACTGTGCATCTTTTCTTTCTTTCTCGCTCCCCCACCCCCAACAGCCTCCTGTCTTCCCGTTGGCCTCTGTAACCACCCACAACATCTGTGTTTGCTGCTTTTCTGTCCTGTGTGTTATCCAGACCATGAGTTGCAGAATTGCAGGAACTGATTTTTTTTTTCTGATTTTTTAAAAATCTCTTTGTCCCCTTTTCCTCGCATGTGTTAGTAAATGATGAATAAATACTTGATGACTTATTAGATGTTGTGTCTGCTGGAGGGTGCATGGGCCATGTTCGAGAGTTTTATAGGTTATTTGAAAAGAAACTGCTAGCAGTTGTTGGTCATTCTAATGTTGTTGAGTGGAATTTGGAAAAGGAATCTTTGCTTTTATATTTCATTTAAAAAGATGGCTTGAAGAAAATGGCCTTTGAGTATTTCATTGAAACTTCTTTGTTTATTTACAAATTAATTGTCTTCTGCTGCATTTCCCTTTAGTGCTAGTAATTAAAAGTATTTAAAAATAGTTAGTAACCACATCCAGTCCTGATTTTCCAAGTCTATTCACTGAATAAAATTGAATAGCTTGCTTATTTTCTCTTTATCGTTTTTGAGCTAGTTTACTTAGCCTTTTTTTTAAAGGCTTACAGGGTTTGAGCCATAGATTTGAAATAATATTCATTAGGTCTAGCTGGAATATAACTAGCTGGTCTGTAATTATAGTAAACTGTTAAAAGATTTTTCAATAGTTTACCACAATTATGGGCAGATGTGAGATGCAGACATAATGAGTTAATTATACCTGATTGTGAATATATGTTAATTTTCTCATCAATTTATGTCTTACATAAAGAAGAAATTAATTACTCTGCAGATCTTTTGGCCAAAATAATTACTTCAAAAACCAACAGGATAAATGTATTTTGGGATACTTTAAACAGAAGTTTTACAATGTCCAAACAGGTAACAGTGGTCTGGAACTCGTCTAATATACAATATTACTACAATCCTTAAGCCATTCTTTGCGGCTTTTATATGTAAAAAGCTAGGAAATTGAAGCCTCAGTTTGACACTTCATCGCTAACAGATGCCACTCTTCTGGACTAACTTTTTAAAAAATATCTATTTTATTTGTTGATTTATTTGTCTGCCTCAAGCCCTACTTGCAGCACATAGGATCTTCATTGTGGTTGTGACATGCAGGCCCAGTAGTTAAGACCTGTAGACTTAATTGCTCTGCTGGATGTGGGATCTTAGTTCCCTGATCAGGGATTGAATCCTCATACACTGCATTGCAAGGCAGATTCTTAACCACTGGACCAGCAGGGAAGTCCCTGGACTGGCTTTACCTTAAGCCATGATTAAGGAAAATAAAATGGGTAAACCTTGCTATGGGAGATAGTACCAGTTACTCATTTTATATATTTATTGTGTATGTTTGCTACTATTTTATAAGCATGTTATTATAAGCATGGGGTTAAGATGGCATTTCTGTATATCTTTTCTATTATAAGAGTACTATTTGGTGAAATTAAGAAATGACCACTGTTGATGTATTATAATAATTTATTATGCCTCTATTGAATATTTGTACTTCCTTGACCCGGAGAGGCACATTTTTTGCAAATTTCCATGACGGAAGTTGTAATAGACCTTAGACTTAGAACACATTTAATGTCCTCTCTGAGTTGACTGCAAATAAAAAAAAAAATAATCATTTTGAGGTGTTGTCTTCTTTATTCTACGCAACAACAATGAACCATTTCTTGATCAGATTGTAACATGCCATGAAAAGTAGATTTTATAATACGACCAGTAACAACCAGCTCAGTGGTTGGACTGAGAGAAACTCCAAAACACTTCCCAAAGGTAAACTTGCACCAGAAAAAGGTCATGGTCACCGTTGGGTGGTCTGCTGCTGGTCTGATCCACCACAGCTTTCTGAATCCTGGCGAAACCGTTACATCTGAGAAGTATGCCCAGCAAATCGATTAGATGGTATTGGTCAACAGAAAGGGCCCAGTTTTTCTCCACGACAACACCAGACAGCGCATTGCATGACCAGTGCTTCAAAAGTTAAAGAATTGGGCTCTGAAGTTTTGCCTCATCGCCATATTCACCTGACCCCATCACCAACTGACTATCGCTTCTTCAAGCATCTAGACAACTACAGGGAAAACACTCCCACAACCGGAAGGAGGCAGAAAATGCTCTCCAAGGGTTTGTGGTATCCTGAAACGTGGATTTTTATGCTACAGGAATAAACTTATATCTTGTTGGCAAAAATGTGTTGATTGTAATTTCCTATTTTGATTAACAAAAATGTGTTTGAGCCTAGTTACAGTGATTTAAAGTTCATGATCCAAAGCCACAATTATGTTTGCACCTAAATATTAAGGGATAATGCGAATAAATCTCTATCTACACCCTGGGGGGACTTGTCTATTAATTCCAGCTTTGGTAGTAAAATATTTTGACGCCCAGAGGATCATTAGAATGAGTTCTTCACTGGTGGGAGGTTGTTTCTGTAATGAGACAGTTCCACTGTCTTATTTTGTTTTTCCTTTTGTTTTTATTTTCGTTACTCTTAGAGGTGGATTGAAAAAGATAGCTCTGATTTATATCATAGAGTGTTCTGCCTATGTTTTCCTCTAGGAGTTTCATAGTATCTGGCCTTACATTTAGGTCTTTAATCCATTTTGAGTTTATTTATTTATTTTTAATTAAAAACTTATTTTAATTAAATTTTTAAAAACTTATTTTAAATTAATTTTAATTAAAAATTTTAATTAAAATTTATATTTTAATTAATATAAAAATAATTATTTTTATTGTGGTGAAAGTCACAAAACATAGAGCACACTATTTTAATCATATTTATCTGTACAGTTCAGTGACACAAAGTTGTTGTTGTTTAGTTGCTAACTTGTATCAGACTCTTTTGTGACCCCACGGACTGTAGTCTGCCAGACTCCTCTGTCCATTGGATTTCCCAGGCAAGAATACTGGAGTAGGTTGCCATTTCCTTCTCCAGGGGATCTTCCTGACCCAGGGTTTGAACCTGTGTCTCCTGCTTAGCATCTGGATTCTTTACCACTGGGCCACCATGGAAGCCCAGTGCCACCAAGTAACATTCATATTGTTGTGTGACTCTCACCAGCATCCATTTCCTGAGTTTTTCACTTTTCTAAACTGAAACTCTGTCCCGGTGAAACATAACTCCCCATTCCCCCTCCCCATCCCACTTCCCTCCCCCAGCCCCTGGCATTTATTGGTGTACTACTTTCTGATTCTATTAATTTAACTATTTATATTAGTAAATATATCCTGCATTATTTATTTATATGAGTGTATGTATATTTATATTAATGTACATGTTAGAGTTATAATATATCAATTATAATTAATGTATATATTGCATTTATATTAGTGAATATATCCAGCGAGGAGCTGGGAGATCCAGCTGGAAGGTTGGCACAGAGGTTCCATCCTGCTGGTCAGCCTCCCTGGTCAGGATAAGGAGCTTGGATGGTCTTCTAAGCCTGATGAGAAACCACTGCAAAGTTTTCAGGGGAAAAAGATGATGTGATTTGTATTTGAAAGAATCACCTGGCTTCTGTTTGGAGATGAGACAGTGGGTAGGGCACTTAGGGCTGCCTTCGGCGGGAGAAGGCGTGGACCTGAACGTGGTTGGGGAGGATGCAGGGGCCCGGCGTGTCCTGGTTGCTGCAGTGGCTTTGATGCTTTCTCTTACCCATCCCTCCCGCTCATCTTTCCTCTCGACCCTGCTTCCCATCCCTCCCCTCCACCATCTTTCCCAAACACCAGGCCATGAGGATGCTCAAGTCTTTCCCCTCATCTTCCCCATGTGAACATTCCTTCCACCTTCTTGGGTGAGCTAGCTCAACCCACACCTCTGTCTGTACACGTGAGCCTTGGTCCACCATGCCCTGCTTTATGGACAGCCTTCCGAGGTGCAGACCACTTCCTCACTCTAGCCTCCGCCCTTCCTCTCATTGTCACAGCGACACTCCTCACACCACGTGGTGTCACATGCGAGATACTTTTTATTATTTCTGATACTTTTTATTATTTTTAGTCTATTGACATTTCCAGAAGAACAGCCCTGGGTACATTTTCGTCAGTGTTGTAGCCTAGGCACCTAGTATTACACACAGAATGGATAAAATGAATTTTCCAGATTAGAGGTGAAACAGAACAATCTTTTTTCAATGTCCAGCACCAGTGATCAGTTTAACTGAGTACATACTTTATATAAGAATTGAACCAGAAATCAGAAACACACACATGCACTCTCTCCCCCATTGAAAAGATGAATCCTTGTGATGTGGGTACAAGCCTATGGACCCTTTACTGTATATTCCTAAATAGCACAGTACACTGATTTTCATTTTTTGTTTCCCACTAGGCTGAAGCTTCTTGAGGGCTATGTCTAGGCCACATTCATTATGATCATCTGCATACCTATTATTAGCACAGTTAGCAGAAACAGGAGTACAGTCCCTGGGTTGGGAAGATCCCCTGGAGTAGGGAATGGCAATCTACTACAGTATTCTTGTCTAGAAAAATCCCATGGACAGAGGAGCCTGGTGGGGTACAGTCCACGGGGTTGCAAAGAGTCGGACATGACTGACCACACACACACAGCAGCTTGTTACATCAGTGGTAGTTGTAGTCATCACTGTACTGGGGTTTTCAAGCACGTGTGTATGTGAGGGTGTGTGTGTGTGAAGTGAGTTGCTTAGGAGGGAAGATTTTGAGATGACAGCATATGTATAAGAACGAAAAATTAGGAATATTAACTATGGATACTCAAATCAGTAGAAATAGTTATCTGTACCTCTTTTAATAACAGTTATAAGTTTTATATATACACACATACACACACACATACATAGATATGTGTGTATATATATTTATAAGTAGACTGAGACTCTTTTTCCTAAGTTAAAATTTTTATGAAAAGCTTCCAAAAATGAGTTGTGAAGAGAGAAGCAAGCACCTTGGACTGAGACGCAGGATGATTGTCAGTGAAAAGTTGTAAAATGTTGGTGGGTGTTGACTTCCTTGGAAATCACTCCCTTTTTATATATTGAAGGGTTGAACTGGATTCTAATACTGGTTGGTCTTTGATCGAAGCTGTAAGGTCACTCAGTTCAGAGAGTCATTTCAAGTTCAAAACTTCTGGCCTCACACTGGAAATGTCTTTCTGTCCCTCAACTCAGTCACCCAGGGGGAAAAACCTCTGGTTCAGTGTGTTGTTATTTCATCAGTAAACCATGTCTGACTCTTTTGTGACCCCATGGATTGTAGCCCGCCAGGCTCCTCTGTCCCTGGGATTTCCCAGGCAAGAATACTGAAGCGGGTTGCCATTTCCTCCTCCAAGGGATCTTCCTGATTCAGGGATTGAACCTGTGTCTCCTGTGTCTCCTGCACTGGCAGCCAGACTCTTTACCACTAAGCCACCTTGAAAGTCCTGGTTCATTGTGAATCTTTATTTTCTCCCTTCCTTCCTTCCTTCCTCCTTCCTTCCCCACCCTCTCTTCTTTTTGGAAGTTCCTACCTAATTCTCCAGAAGCCTGGCATCACAGTCTCTTAACACCCAAACATGACCCATCCTGTTGATTATGGGAAGTTCACCATGGTTCTTGGTATTTTGGAGATCAGGGTGAGTCCTTATTCTTGAACTGTCTGCTGCTCTGAATTCCTGGCCATGGGTGACTGGATTCCTGGTCCTCACTGCTTCCCTCCTGGCCACCCTGCTTACACATGGGTCAGCTTCCAGCCTGGTTACCAGCACAACATTTATAGATCTTACGAATCTTGCTGCAGTCTCTGAGATAAATCATGAAGGTGGGCTCCACCTGTCATTGGGCGAAACAACTTAAAATTGCTTAGGAATCTGACCATATCTTGGCAACTCCTCTCAAGAGGACTGTGTTATTGGCTGTCTCATTCTTTACCCAGCTTCCAGTCATGTTCTGATTTGAGGAGCCCATTCTCTATTGCATCTCATCTTCCATCTCCACTTCTGTCTCTCTTAAAGTTACAAATATGTGGATTTTGTTATGCAGAGAAATTTAACTTTTAATCTCCACCCCCTGGGCTCCAACATCCTTGGCACAAAACAGGATTCTTTGTACTTTTTCCCAAAGTGAAGAACCATCTACCACACCATATGCTTCTAGGACCAGAAACACAGTAGAAAAAGTTTTAAAATTACAGTTTTCATTTTAATTGGGCCAGAAAAAATTCTTAGGCAGATCTAGGCCATCCATAGGACAAACTACATAGCATTTGTCTCCATCCCTAGGACAAACTATAGGGCTGTGTGCATATGTGTGTGTGTGTGTGTGTGTGTGTGTGTGTGTGTGTGGTGTGAGAATGTTAGTTTCCCTTCCTGTTAAGATTTTCTGAAGTAGAATTTATGTACTCTCAAAATACACTTTCTCAGATGGTTTGGTTTTTCTTTTATATTGAAGTCTGCTGATTTAAGCTAACTTCTAAATGATCTTGACACTGAAGACATTTTTCTTGAGGTACGGCAGAAGTTTGGAGAGAGTATAGAATTTGAAGCCAGGCTCTTCCATGCTCAAACCCTCATCTACCATTTTTAGTATTCTATCTATAGCCTCAGTGGTTTCCATCTGCAGAGAAGATGACAGTATCCACTTTGCAGAATTGTCACAGGGGACAGAGGAGACAAGGTTTTGGTGAGACGACAAGGTGGCCTGGTTGCCTGTGAGATGGACCTTCAAACAGGCACGTTGACCATAGGCTGATACATTAATAAGAACAGTTCTGTTTTTAGAGAACTAAGGTATTTTGAAACTCCTGTTAAGTTTCACATAGGTGTTGTACTTAGTTGCTCAGTCGTGTCCGACTCTTTGTGACCCCGTGGCCTGAAGTCCACCAGGCTCCTCTGTCCATGGGGCTTCTCCAGGCAAGAATACTGGAGTGGGTTGCCGTGACTCTATCCAGATTGATACCGTCCTGTTGTTATCCTAGTGACTACAGAAGTCACAGCTGACTGGCCTCTCAGTGCCTGTTATCCGGGGACTGGGACACATCCTTGGGGGCCTTCTCCTTGGTCCTCAGCCTTGTTTCCATCCTTGCTTCTCCCAGAGGACAGAGCCCAGGTAGGCAACTGCCTGAGGGTTATTATGTGTGGAACCGGGGCGAGAGGGTGATGCAGGACGGGCCAGGCTGCTCCTGAGGATGTGGGACCAGGCTGACCTCTGGATGTCAGGTTTCCTCCTCGAGAATCACTTCCTCTTCAGTGAGGGAGGTTCAGACAACTTTTTCTTAAATTCTTTGATATCCTCCTTTATCTATCCCAATAAATTCTTTAGTCAGATTAAGATTATGAAATGTGGGGGTCGTATAGGAAGGTTAGGGATTACCTGGATGTAGAAAAAGGTTCGTGTACTTTTTTGTACTGAATTGCAAGTTTTTCTTTTTTGATTTGTAAGGAGGTAAGTGAGAAAATAAGATTGAAACCAGCTTTCCTTAAAATAAGATAGTAGTTTGCCTTGCTTTACTCTGTCTGACAATCTCTAGGTCCATCCAAATCTCCATAAATGACTCAATTTTATTCCTTTTTATGGCTGAGTTATATTCCACTATTATCTTGGGTATTGGAATGCAAAAGTAGGAAGTCAAGAGATACCTGGAGTAACAGGCAAGTTTGGCCTAGGAGTACAAAATGAAGCCAGGCAGAGGCTAACAGAGTTTTGTCAATAGAGCACTCTAGTCATGGCAAACACCCTTTTCCAACACAAGAGCCAACTCTACACGTAGACATCACCAAATGTTCAATACCAAAATGAGATTGATTATATCCTTTGCAGCCCAAGATGGAGAAGTTCTATACAGTCAGCAAAAAACAAGACCCAAAGCTGTCTGTGGCTCATATCATGATCTCCTTATTGCAAAATTCAGGCTTAAATTGAATAAAGTAGGGAAAACCATTAGGTCATTCAGTTATGACCTAAATCAAATCCCTTACGATTATACAGTGGAGGTGATGAATAGATTCAAGGGATTAGATCTGGTAGACAGAGTGCCTGAAGAACTATGAATGGAGGTTCCTAATTGTGGAGGAGGCAGGGACCAAAACCATCCCAAAGAAAAAGAAATGGAGGAAGGCAAAGTTGTTGTCTGAGAAAGCTTTACAAATAGCTGAGGAAAGAAGAGAAGCAAAAGTTAAGGGAGAATGGGAAAGATACACCCAACTGAATGCAGAGGTCCAGAGAATATCAAGGAGAGATAAGAAAACCTTAAATGAATATTGCAGAGAAGTAGAGGAAAACAATAGAATGGGAAAGGCTAGAGATTTCTTGAAGAAAATTGAGATATCAAGGGCACATTTCATGCAAGGATGGACACAGTACAGGACAGAGATAGGAAGGACCTAACAGAGGCAAAAGAGATGAAGAAGAGGTGGCAAGAATATATGGAAGAAAAAAAGAAAAAAGTTCTTAGTGACCAAGATAACCATGATGATGTGGTCACTCACCTAGAGCCTGGAGTGTGAAGTCAGGTGGGCCTTAGGAAGCATTACTAAGAACAAAGCTACTGGAGGTGATGATAATCCAGCTGAGCTATTTAAAATCCTAAAGGATAATGCTGTTAATGTGCTGTACTCAATATGTCAGCAAATTTGGAAAACTCAGCAGTGGCCACAGGACTGATAAAGGTCAGTTTTCATTCCAGTTCTAAAGAAGGGCAGTGACAAAGAATGTTCAGACTGCCAAACAGTTGCAGTTATTTCACATGCTAGTAAGGTTAAGGTCAAAATCCTTCAAGCTAGGCTTCAGCAGTACATGAACTGAGAACTTCCAGATGTTCAAGCTGGTTTTAGAAAAGGCAGAGGAACCAGAGATGAAATTTCCAGCATTCGCTGAATCATAGAGAAAGCAACGGAATTCCAGAAAAATATCTACTTCTGCTTCATTGTGTGCACTAAAGCCTTTGACTGTATGGATCACAACTGTGGAAAATTCTGAAAAAGATGAGAATACTCGACCACTTTACCTGTCTCCTGAAAAACCTGTATTTAGGTCAAGAAGCAACAGTTAGAACCTTACATGGAACAACTGACAGGTTCAAAAATAGGAAAAGAATACGACAAGTCTGTTATTGTCACCCTGTTTATTTAACTTATATGCAGAGTACATCATATGAAACGGCGGGCTGAATGAATCACATATTGTAATCAGTATTGCTAGAGAAATAGCAACAACCTCGGATACAAAAATGATACCACTCTAATGGCAGAAAGTGAAGAAGCACTTAGTCGCCTCTTCATGAGGGTGAACGAGGAGAGTGTAAAAGCTGGCATAAAGGTCAGTATTCAAAAAACTTAGATCATGGCATCCCGTCCCATCACTTCATTGCAAGTACAAGGGGAATAAATGGAAACAGTGAAAAATTTTATTTTCTTGGACTCCAAAATCCCTGCAGATGGAGATTGCAGCCATGAAATTTAAAGACGTTTACTCCTTGGAAGAAAAGCTGTGACAAACCAAGACAGCATATTAAAATGAAGAGACATCACTTTGCTAACAAAGGTCCATATAGTCAAAACTATGGTTTTTCCGTTAGTCACATATGGATGTGAGCATTTGACTTTACAGAAGGCTGAGTGCTGAAGATGTAATGCTTTTTGAATTGTGATGCTGGAGAAGACTCTTGAAAGCCCCTTGGACAGCAAGGAGATCAAATCTTAAAGGAAATCAATCCTGAGTATTTACTGGAAGGACGGATGCTGAAGCTGAAGCTCTAATACTTTGGCCCTCTGATGCAAAGAAACTCTTTGGAAGAGACCCTGATGCTGGGAAAGACTGAAGGCAAAAGAAGAGGGCAGCAGGAATTGAGATGGTTAGATGGCATCAGCGACTCAACGGACATGAATTTGAAGAATCTCCGGGAGATAGTGGTAGACAGAGGCACCTGATGTGCTACAGTCCATGGGATTGCAGAGAGTCGGGCAGAACTCAGTGACTGAACACCACCACCATCCATATGCCATTGTATATATGCACCACATCCGTTTTATCTCTTCATCTGCCCATGGACATTTAGATTACTTCCATGAGACATGTATGTGGAATGTAGAAAAGGGATACAGATGAACCTATTTGCAGGGCAGGAGTAGAGACGCAAATATAGAGAACGGAAGTGTGGGCATTGGGAAGGTGGGGGCCGGGCTGGGATGAATTGGGATGTAAGTAGTGCCATATATACAGCATGTGTAAAGTGGGTCGCTGGTGTGAAGCCGCTCTGTACCACAGGGAGCTCAGCTTGGTGCCCTGTGATGACTTAGAAGGTGCTCTGTGATGGGGGGGAGTGGGAGGGAGGTCCAGGAGGAAGGGTGTATATGTGGACATGTAGCTGATTCACTTTGTTGACAGTAGTAACTAACATAAGATTGTAAAGCACCTATACCTCAATTTTAAAAAAAGGTGATGCTTTGCTTTCCTTTTTTCAGATATCCTGATATAAACAGTTTTTCAATGGTATACTTCATATTCTTGATTTACAAACTTGTATATATATATATATATATATCAGATGGAAAGCATATTTAGAAACAAGTCAATGTCTTTCCTAGGCCCGAAAAGAGGGTACTTTATGCATAATACTGAAAAGGTGTTCTTGTTTAGTGAGTCATGTTGTAGAATTTCTTTACTTTTAGGCAGCATCTTATTAGCCTACAACCTAATATAATACTAAGAACCATTACAAAGCATATATTAAAAGAGTGTTCTTTTAGGAAATTTGGTAATATCTTTTTTTGATAATGTTATGGATTTTATATTTCAAGGATGTTCAGTATGACAGTTCGTAAAAATACTCCATACCTATCTAAGGGACATAGTCTTACAGATACAACCTTTTAAATTCCTGTTTTCCTCATTTTTTTCCTAAGTGGATTATATACTCTGTTTAACTGTATATATGTAGCGTATCTTCAGGATTAAAATCATTATGACTTCTTAGAGTAAATTCCCCAACAATAGTTATATCTAAGGAGAAACGATAGTTTAAGAATAACCACATTTTAAAAGTGCCTGTTATAAAGATTGCCCATAAGATGAAAAACAATGAAATGTCTTCAGTTATGAGTTAAAGTTGATGTGGTGGAAGTGATTCATTGAGCAATATCAAGTTGGTAAGAATATCACTTTAGAAAACTAAGTGCATTTACAATTTAAAAAGTTTTTTTTTTCTTACTAATGGAATTTAATTAGATTTGAAGCAAAACTTTTTTGAATGTTCGACACATGATTTTTAAGTATGAATCTACTCAAGAAACAAATGAAAACCAAAAAAAAGTGCATTATTTACTGTTCATGCAGAATTATATTTTTTAACATTCTGATAGTTTGAAAGCTAACAGCTTCACATATAAGCAAAATATTCCACTGAATATAACTCCTGTAGATTAGATAAGTTAAAGTTGGATTAACTTAATTTGTTAAAGATTTTGCAAAATAAGCATTTTAGAGCTTCTATTATATGATCCTAGCCAGGGGATTTGTTTTTAAAATATGTATTTTTTAATATGTAAGTGGAAAACAGATTAAGGCTTAAATACAACTTTCCCCCTTATGTTTACAATTCAGAATAGTTGGTGTACTGGTGTGGCAGCACTAAAACAATATAAAGATGCTCTTCAAATTGTTTTTATGGATCCTTCACTGCAGTGCTTGTGTTTTACCTAGGGTGTGGAGAGAGGATTTGACAGCTTCTTCGGTGTCTATATGGGCTTCCCTGGTGGCTCAGCTGGTAAAGAATCTGCCTGCACCGTGGGAGACCTGGGTTCGATCGCTGGGTTGGGAAGATACCCTGGAGAAGGGAAGGCCTACCCACTCCAGTATTCTGGCCTAGAGAATTCCATGGACTGTATAGTCCATGGGGTGACAAAGGATTGGAAATGACTGAGTGACTTTCACTTTCACACTTTCTGTGTCTATATACTCCATAACTTAACTGATTAAGTATCTTTCTTTAGGAAGAACTGTATTCTGAGAGCTTGTTGATCCAATATTTTGTGAAATGATAAGTGTAAATGGTAATTTTTAAAAGGTAATCCCATACTAATAACCAATTAATTAGTTAAAACTGTACTGAATTATACAACTGTGAATTTACATAAAACATTGAATTATGCACTTCATATGGGCGAGTTGTATGGATATGAATTAGATCTCAATAAAAGCTGTTACAGAAAATAAGCTGTTGACCCATGAGATCTAGGTAGCCTGGTTCTTAGCTGAAGGATGCGAAATGTTTGCGTGTATAAATTATGTGCCAATGATGCCCAGGGTGTGTAAGAAATTTTCCAGGATCTCTACTCTTTGAAGATAAGAGGGGCACAAGAGGATTTGTTAAAAGACAGGCTTTTTAAACCTAAGCTTTGCATCTGGGTCTTTCTGTTAGCGGATTGTGGGCATCAACTTCCCAACTGGAAGCCTCTGTCCAAAACGTGAGGATGGGTGTGATTTGCATCTCAAAGGATTAGAACTGTGAACAGGGAGGGGAAAATAGCTCTTGAAGTTTTATTTAAAATGCCTCCAGCTTTTTTTATTTAGCAGCATTCTTTTTATTTTATAGTCTATAATTTTAAGTAAATGTATGTATGGACTATTATATGATATCCTACTGAATACATCCAATGTCAACACAAAATGTAAATATTTATACAGTAGTGACTGTATACTTACATACATCTTGAGTTTGCCTCTTTTTTCTCCTGAAGAATTTGACTGATTCCTTTTATTAAAATTGTGAAATCTCATGAACGTTGACAGATGAGGCTAATGCTCTTAATAATCAGAATATAGGGATAGTTTTGGCTTTGCCTCCCTATTATTTCCTCACCTGCCAGAAAGGAAGAAGGAAGGAGGGAAGGGTGGAGGGACCAAGGGACAGAGGGAGGGAGATAGAGAAGAATGTTCTAAGGGCATTTGCCCTGAGTGCAGTAACTACTTCCTAATCATTAGATGTTAGGAACCTGTGATCATTTGAGTATCTACTATGTACAAGGGACTGACTTAGTATTTTTTTAATTTGTTTTATTGAAGTATAGCTGATTTACATTGTTGTGTTAATTTTTGCTGTATGGCAGAGTGATTCAGTTACATATATATATATATATATATACACACATATGTATATATATATATAAAATCTTTTCTATTATGTTTTGTTACATGATACTAAATATAGTTTTCTGTGCTATAGAGTAGCGCCTTGTTGTATATCCATCCTATATATAATAGTTTGCATTTGCATCCCAAACTCCCAGTCTGTCACTTGGCAACCACAGATCTGTTCTATATGCCTGAAATTCTATTTTGTAGATAAGTTCACTATATCATATTTTAGATTCCCCATATAAGTGTTATCATATGGTATTTGTCTTTCTTTATCTGACTTCACTTAGTATGATCATCTTCAGGTCCATTCATGTTGCTGCAAATGGCATTATTTCATTCTTTTTTTCCCAGGTAATAGTCCCTTGTTTTTATACACCACATCTCCTTTACCCTTTCCTCTGTTGATGGACAGTTAGTTTGTTTCCATGTCCTGACAGTGCTGCTGTGACCATAATGGGGCACATCTTTTCAGATTATAGTTTTGTCCAGATAATGCCCAGCAGTGGATTTGCAGGATGATATGGTAGCTCTACTTTTAGTTTTCTATACTGTTCTCCATAGGGGCTGCACCCATTTACATTCCCACTAACAATGTCGGAGGGCATCCTTTTCTGCACACCTCGGGACTTAGTTCTTAAGTGTAGCACATTTAGTGTCTATAAGCACAGGCTGCCTGGCCTCCAGGAGTTTCCCAGCTCATTCTTCAGATTGAAGACCACAGCTCAATAAAGTATGTGTAGAGTCCAGCTACTATACTATTGATGAATCTTTAAGGCTTCCCTCGATCAATGTCCAGCTTCACTAGAGCTTGCTAATAATTAGATACTTTGTCCTGTAATCCCTTTTCGTGACCTCCAGAAAAAAATCAGTTTCTCAGTTTAAATTCACTCTCTGCCCCCTTCTGTCTTTTTTGGCTAAATCCTAACAAAACTTTCCTCATTCCCTCAGATCCAGTCTCTGCACTGCTCCCCCCCCCCCCACACACTTTTTTTCCATATAGAAACCTTGATCCAAAATGATTGAATTTCTGATGAAGATTATCAATATTTGTTTCTTAGCTATAATTAATTCTCCAGTCATCATACTATTATAAATAAATCATTAACACATCTACCCATAGAAAATATAGCTTTTCCTTACCAGTAATTATGTGGATTTATTTTCAAGTATTCCCATCTGTCTTACTGCTCCCAATATTCAGCTGTTCTTTGGAATAATTATACACATGTTGTGTCTAAGAGATTAATTCTGGCATCAGAACTGGATTCATTTCTTATCTCTACCAGTTTCTGGGTATTAATGGGCTGAATGTTTGTGTCCCCCAAATTCATATGTTGAAGTTCTAGTCCCCAGTGTGATAGTTTTGGGAGGTGATGTGATGCTGGTGGAAAAGTGAAATGCTACAGGCACTCGGGGAAATAGTTTGGTGGTTTTTTATAAAACTAAACATGGACTTACAGTATGATCGAGAATCACACTCTTTGCCATTTATTCCAGATAAATGAAACCTATGCTCTCACCAAAAGAATCTATATGTGAATTTTCATAGCAGTTTTATTTGTGAAAGCCACAAATTGGAAGCTACCTAAGTGTCTTTGCACCAGTGGATGCTTAAAAAAACCTGGTGTCTTGCTCAGCAGTAGGACAGATATACCACATTGTGTCTAACTGTAGCCTACCAGGCTCCTCCATCCATGGAATTTTCCAGGTAAGAGTATTGGAGTGGGTTTCCATTTCCTTTTACCAGGGGATCTTCCCGACCCGGGGATCAAACCCAGGTCTCCCACATTGCAGGCAGACGCTTTACCATCTGAGCTACCAGGGAAGCCCATCAGGCAAATCTCGGTTAAGGGCCATTCAACAAAATGCCTGACTGGTGCCTCTCGAAGTGGTTAAGGTCACCAAAAAAAAAAAAAAAAAAAAAAGAGAGAGAGAGAGAGATCTGAAAAACTATCGACATAAAGGGAACCATGCTGCTTGGTGACTCAGTCGTGTCTACCTCTTTGCTACCCCATTGAACCCTACCAGGCTCCTTTGTCCATGGAATTTTCCAGGCAAGAATACTGGAATGGTTGCCTTTTCCTTCTCCAGGGGATCTTCCCAACAGAGGGATTGAACCCATGTCTCCTGTGTCTCCTGCTTTGGCAAGCGGACTCTTTACCACTAGCACCACCTTTACTGTTTAGCCTAAAGGGAAGCCTAAGGTAGTATTAAAACAATAACTCCATGTCAGTGTGATGTCCTGGAACAGAAATGGGACTGTAGGTGAAAACTTAAGAAACATAATAAATCTTTGACCTTTGTTAATGACAATGGAGCAGTATCAGTTCATTAATGATGACAAATGGACCCTAGGGATTTTAAGATGTTAATGATGGGAAGCAAGATTAGGGTTGACAGGTACACTACTGTTTTCACAATTTTTCTGTAAATCCCAAACTTTTCTTAAAAAAAAAAAAAAAAAACTTAACTAAAAAACTACCTGTGTTACATGTAATTGAGGAAAAAAAGTCCCATTTGCAAATGCCATTGAGCTACAGATAAAGCCCATGTTTAACCCCCTTTCTCACCTTGAGATGCCTTCAGACAATACTGAGGGGTAGCCAGAATCCAAGTGTGCAGAGAGGAAATTATAAGAGCTTTATGAATCCAAAGTCTATTTCCACTTTAATTATATCCCCAGACTTCAAAGAGAAACCTTTGTCCATGCTCAGAATTTCTTCAAAGTACATCATAAATCTTTTTCTTTTCATTTTTGGAAACTGTCCCCCTAAGCTACCTTCCAGGAATTCCTAATTATAACACAGGGTAGAACCAAGACGTCAGCTCCCATTACTCATCTGTCTACTCTTAAAATTATAGTTTTACACTGCATTGTATCACATGTTTTAGAAGTGATGATAAAAATATAGTAAGTCAAAGAGAGAAAGTGATTATTTCTACAAAAGAGGAGGCCAAACCACCCCTCAACATGTGCCATAAACATTCTAGAGTTTAAGCAAGGAAGTAGAAATCAAATAGATAAACAATGAGGTCCTACTGTATAGCACAGGGAACTATATACAACATCCTGTGATAAACCATCATGAAACATAATATGAAAAAATATGTATATATATAAACTGAATCACTGTGCTATACACCTGAACCTGATAGAACATTGTAAATCAACTATACTGCAATAAAAAAGGTAAAAACCAACAAACAAATACTAGATTGAAATTCAATTACTATCTTTAACAGTGGATATAATTTTAATGAAATGAAAGAACAGAAGAAGCTTACATTTTCCACTTTCAAAATTTAGGACTTTAAGAAATCTAAGTCAGAAGTATTTTTAAGTGATTTGTATTTGGGCACAATGATCATATGAAATCCTCTATTATTTGCTTTCAAAATTTTTAACAGGTGAAATGTGTGTATATATTATATGTGTGCACATAAACATTAACTGCATATGTGTAGATGATAAATATATGTCTCTCTGTATAATTATAGACACATTTACACACACCATGACACAGCATACAGAGCTGGGAGCATCTTTCTCCCAGTAATACTGGGTTTCATGTTTTGCTTTTGTTTCCTGACACATTTGCGTTAATGGACATGCAAGCTCACATGTATGTTTGAAGTGGCGTATCTGCTATAAATTAAATGTGAGATGATGTAGGACTATTATGTTCCTTTATTCCATTTCAGAGAAAGAAGGCCCCATGGGTAATAGAGAAAAATATTTCTAATGGAATTAAAAGAAAGTGGAGCTCTTTAACTAGATTTTCTTTGGATCTGGGCAAATAGTCTCTTTGGGAATGAATCAGAGGTTGGATGCCAGGATTTCTAAATGGCTGATCAAGAGGGGAGAAGTAGATATATATATATTCTATATCAAGTGATTTACTTGACAGGTTAGAAGACCTGTTTTATAAAAATTTGGAGTTGGCATGTGGTCTTTTAGAACAAGAAATTTTCATGTCTTAGGCTAGAGTGTGAATCCTGGTCCTGGCACCTAAATGTTTTTGTTGCTTGGGTAGATTTTACAAATCTTTTTGAGTCACATTTCAATTTACACATCTGCATGTTATGGATAACTATCTTATCTATGAGAAACAAAATGAAATAAGTGATTGTGTGAAATACCTCTGTAAAGTGTCTTGTGGGTAGTCAGAATTCAAAAATGGCACGGAAGCCATGCAGGGGTTTAGTGAAGATCCAGTGAAATCACAACTGTGAAGTATCTACAAGAATGCCTGGCTTATGGTCAAAAAGGGCTCCAGCAAGGCTGGAGGGCTCCAGGTTTTCCTGCAAGGCTATCAGGTTACTATGCTCTTATTTTCTAAGAAATGATGATTAATTTGTTCAGTGAAGTTTGGAGGTTGCATTTTGAGTCAGTGTTTATTTCTGGGTGTAAGCTGATTCCTAGGTGTTACTCGTGGCAGTACTTATATCCTTTTATTTATTTTGCTTTCTTTTTTTTAAAAAAATGACTTGAGTATAGTTGATTTATAATGTTGTGTTCCTTTCAGGTGCATAACAAAGTGAATCCATTATACATATACACACATCCACTCTGTTTTAGATTCCCATATAGGTCATTACAAAGTGTTGGGTAGAGTTCCTTGTGCTATACAATGGGTCCTTATTAGTTGTCTGTTTAATATACAGTAGTGTGTATACTGGAGAAGGAAATGGCAACCCACTCCAGTATTCTTGCCTGGAAAATTCCATGGATGGAGGAGTCTGGTAGGCTACAGTCCATGGGGTTGCAAAGAGTTGGACACGACTGAGCGACTTCACTCACTCACTCAGTGTGTATATGTTAATCCCAAACTCCTAATTCGTTAATTTGTTAACTCCTAGTTTGTTAATCAAACTCCTAACTCTCCTCCCTTCCCCTTTCCCCAGTGGTAACCATGAGTTTGTTTTCGACATCTGTGACTCTATTTCCATTTTATAAATAAGTTCATTTGTACCATTTTAGAGTCTACATATAAGTGATATTATATTATATTTGCCTTTCTCTGTTTGATTATTTACTTCTGTGTAAGAGAGGCACAGAACCCAGTTCTGACAGCTCCGCAATGCCCAGATACTTCTGCCGCTAAGATACACGGTTTTAATCCAGAATGATTTTCTTCTTTCAATGTCCAGTTTATTCTGAAGGTAATTTTCTTTGTAACTCATGCTTTTATTCGGCAAATACTTTTGGGGCACCTATCATGTCAGCAGTTATGCAGTAAAACATACAGATGAAGTCTCTGTTCTCATTGAATTTTCATACCAGTGAGGATAGACAACCAATAAACCAATGAGTCAGGTGGTGAGGAGTGCTAAGAAAGAATGCAAAACAGGAGAGCAGTCTGGAAGACTAGAGAGGTAGATATGCCAGTTGTCAAGTGCTGCTTTAGTGACCAGGGAAGACCCCACAGAGGAAGTACTTTTGAGCTTCAGGGTATAGTAGTTGGTTGGAATAACTGTAAAATACATGTACACACAGATGAAATTTTCTTAAAGCTTGTTTATATCTTCTAAAGTTTATGTCACATGAGCATCTTAAGAGATAGTTTTTGTTTGGATCTTATAAAGGAAGGAACTACTGTTTTGAGAGTTCGATAAAAAGTGTGTTTTTTTTTTCTATATGAAAATAATTTTTATGGGTAAGAGAACTAATAAATGCAGGATACTTTCTCTGTGTGTTTTTTTTTTAATGTTCACAATAGTTAAAGAAGATATAATTAGCCCTGCTTTATAGGTGATAGAGGCCCAATAAAATTAAGTAATTTGCCTAAAGTCACATATCATTAATGACTGATGGAAAAAAGGATTTCAGTCATAATCTCTTTTCTTTGCATGAGCTTTCATCCATTAATTCATATGATAAATTGGGAGGCATGAAGACTGAATTTCTAAGTCAGGTTATAAGGTTCTCAGCTCTCTCTTCAAATAAAGACTCATGATCCTCCCTTAGCTTCACCATTCCATTTAATCCCAATTTAATCTAAGTTTACCTGTAACTTGTATGTTGTAATTACACTGCAACAGCATGACAGGGAAGTTCATTTTCATTTTACAAATTTGATTATTACATTTCACCTAGTTATTTGATGTTTATAGGTAACTTGTGTTTGGATTACTAACCAGTTTCTTAAAGGCAAAAATCACTCTGAACTCTGGATCACACTAGTGAGGTTAAAACTGGTTGTTAAAAGAAAAATCTTTCATCTTTTTGAGTTCAGAGTCTCACTTTTCTTCCTCTTCCTGTCAAACCTGTGTATTTGCTTAGTTTCTGTACCTATCCTTTGCTATATTTTAAAGTTAATCTTGAAATTATGACGAGAGCCCACTGAATTGTTTGTCCTAAAAAAATGGATTGTGTAGTCTGCTGCTGTTTGGTAAGTTGCGTTATTTATACATTTGGATTTATTTTTATTTCTGATAACCTGATAAGGGTGTTGTCTTGAATCGCCATGTCTTTCCAATAGGCATTTAATCTTTATTGTTCTTATTTTAATTAATTAATTTTAATTGGAGGATAATTTATTTACATACTGTGGTGGTTGTTGCCATCATCAACCTGAACCACCCACGGCTGCACATGTGTCTCCCCATCCTGAAGCCCCCCCCACCTCCCTCCCCACCCCATCCCTCTGGGTTGTCCCAGAGCATCGGCTTTGAATGCCCTGCTTCATGCATAGAACTTGTACTGGTCACCTCTTTTACATATGATAATATGCATGTCTCAGTGCTATTCTCTCAAATCATCCCATACTCCCACATAGCCCGAAAGTCTATTTTTTACATCTGTGTCTCTTTTGCTGCCTTGCATATAGGATCATTGTTACCATCTTTCTAAATTCCATATATATCAGCATTCAGTCTTATCAGTCAGCATTCATTTTTCATTTTGGAATCACTGTCATTCTTAATACCTGTTTCTGAATTTGCTATGTATAATTTCTTAGTTTACATTTTGGGTGTAATTTTCACTGTTTGTAGGTGAAAATGGCCATGTCTATTGTTCGTATGTATAAATAACTACAGATGTAGAAGTGGTACATAATTTTACCGTCTGGGAACATGATAAATTCTTGTGATAAGCTCTTCTCTCACCTTTGCTTAGTTTGGTGTGGTCTCCTAATTGTTGTTTTTATTGAGCATGTGTTACGGAGACTTAAATTGGCACAGATGCGTGAATGATGTAGGTCATCAATGCATCATTGAAAGTTGATGTTTAATTTGTTCTATAAATCATTTTATTTCATAATATTACTTCCACCATTTGTTTTTAGGTTGAATATTTCATCTCTTTAAAAAATTAAAATTTCCTTAAGTGCCCTCTTACACACACACACACAAACACACACACACACTTGTCACTATTGCTTTGTGGCTTCTGTCTTTCTTCACCATCAGAGCCAGGAGGGCAGGAAGTCTTTGAAACCACCGTATGTTACTCTAACAAGTGAAACATAGCAGAAGCTCTCTAAAGAAATCTTCAGGAACTAAATACTTTTTTTAATCCAGTAAATAATTACTCTATGTCTATTTTTTGTTCTGTATAGTTGAAGACTGAGAAGTTTGAAGGAAGCCAAATAGGAAAAAATATATTCTTTGCTAAAATGCTGATGCTGGGAGGGATATACTTCAGGTAGAGATGAGATGAACAAAGGTGAGATGTTCAGGACCACAGGTGGTTGTTTGGCTGTGGCATAGAATGCAGATGGATTGTTAAATAACTCCCTGCAAGTCCATCAAGATGTAATCTTGTGGGTGAACTATGGTAAATTTTATAATGCACTATACAGCCTTTAAACAAATAATCTAAAACCTATTTTATATGGATGTAGTCAGAAGTATAGCATTGAATTAGGAAAAGTAAATTATAGACAATCCTTATAGTTTGATAGAGCATATGTAATGTGTGGAAACATGAAAAGCAATAGAATATTAGGGGTCATATAAAAACATTCAAGAAATAATTAAGACCAAAATAAGCATAAAAGTTTTCTCCATGGAGATGAGGAGGACTATGGGATTATGAGAGGGAACATGGGGGTCTTCAACTGTATCATCAATAATTAATTTCTTTTGAAAATTCTGAAGCAAGTTTGGCAGAAAATTAAGACCTGTGAAAGTTGGGGCATAAATACTAAGTGTTTATCCTAATATTTTCTGGACTTCTCTTTTTGCTTGAAATACTTTATGACAAAATCACAAACATATTTTATAACAAGATAAGGTAGTAGACAGTAGTTAAACAGAAGATTGAAGGAGTCGGGGTGAGGTTGTAAAGTGTATGATGTGTCATGCTGAATTTTGGATTTGCTGTCTGAGTGTATCCACTCTTATGGTCTTTGTTACTCATCTTTTGGTTGATGACTGTGAAATCCTTGAGCTCAGCCCAGCCTAGGCTCCTCCTCTGTATGTCGGATACCCTGGTCCTGGTAGCACTGTGGATGTTGCGTGCCCCAAACTAGACTTCTGCTTTATTCTAGACTGTCGTTATTCAGTCATGTCTGAATAACTTCATTCATGTCTGCTAAGTCATGTCTGACTCTTTGCGACCCCATCAATTGTAGCATGCCAGGCTTCCCTGTCCTTTACTATTTCCTGGAGTTTGCTCAAGCTCACATCCATTAAGTCGGTGATCCCATCCAACCATCTTTTCTTCTGTCGTCCCCTTCTCCTCCTGCTTTCAGTCTTCCCCAGCATCAGGGTCTTTTCAAATGAGTCAGTTATTCGCATCAGGTGGTCAAAGTATGGAGTTTCAGCTTCAGCACAAGTCCTTCCAATGAATATTCAGGACTGATTTCCTTTAGGATTGACTGATTTGATCTCCTTGCAGTCCAAGGGACTCTCAAGAGTGGTCTCCAACACTGCAGTTCAAAAGCATGAATTCTTCAGCACTCAGCTTTCTTTATAGTCCAACTCTCACATCCATACATGACTACTGGGAAAATCATAGTTTTGACTAGATGGACCTTTGTCGGAAAAATAATGTCTCTGCTTTTTAATATGCTGCCTAGGTTTTAAAAAGCAGGGCCATCACTTTACTGACAAAGATCTGAATAGTCAAAGCTGTGGTTTTTCCAGTAGTCACGCATGGATGTGACCTGGCCATCTCTCTCTCACCACCAAGATATAATTGTCCACCTGCTTTCACCTATTTCGTCTGCCATGAATTTGTCTTAAATTCTCTTTTGACTATTCCAAAATTGTCTGAGTTGGGCCCCCAGTCCCTCTGTCCTGGCCTACTGAAGTGTCTTTGCTAGTGGCCCCTTGGATGCACTCCACATATTAATCTTTCACCTGCTTTCTAGAGAGACACACTCAAAGCAAGTCTGACCATTACCCATGCTTGCTGAGAACTCTTTGAGGACTTTACACTCTCTGTAAGGATATTTGTATGCTCCATGGAAGGCCCAGTACCAAAGCCACCTGTGGTCCTTGTTAGAAATGCAAGTTTCTGGACTTCCCTGGTGGTCCAGTGGTTAAGAATCCACCTGCCAATGCAGGAGTCATGGATTCTACTCCTGGTCTGGGAAGATTCCACATGCTGCGGGGTAAGCAAGCCTGTGTGCCACGACTACTGAACCCATGCTTTAGAACCCATGCTCCACAACAAGAGAAACCACCAAGTGAGAAGCCCACTCACCTCAAATAGAGAGTGCGCATAGCAGTGAAGACACAGAACAGCCAAAAGTAAATAAATAAATGAAAAGGCAAGTTTCCTGGCACAGACTCTGACCTGATGACATAATCTCTAGGGTTGGGTCCCAGATGAGGATTTATAAGAACAGCCCAGATGATTTATCTGCATCGTAAATTTGAGAATCATCGATCTGTTAGATAAAACACCAGCTCTGGAGCTGAGTGTGGGAAGCACATTCTTCACTAGTCAGCCTCATCTACTGATACTTCGTCTCTGCCTTCCACACTCACTTCCCTGCCCTGTTCTTTTGTTCACTCTCGCTCATCCTTTATACTAAAAACACTAGCATCTCATCTCAAACTCTTACCTGTTCCCTCTGCCCCCAACTCCACAAGTTTCTCTCTCCAACTCCATATAGTTTCTCAAAAGTTCCCTTCCTTTAAGTGGTGATGGTCCTGAGGCTGGGGCAGTCTTGTTTCTGTAACACACAGCAAGGGATCTGGTGTAAGGGTGACCTTCTAAAAAGATTCTTAAACTAATAGCACTGCTTCTGAGTTGACAGGGAGATGATCATGAGTTTTGAGCCTGTATTTTAGGTAGGTCATTCAAGAAATCTGTGAAAAAGAGAAGATCAAAGCTGGCCATGGTGAATTCTGGTGGTTGGATGTTTAAGAGATCAAGATTGGAGATTTTCGTTAGATAAACATAGAGATGATTGACATCTCTGGGCTATAGCCAGATGAATGGAGAGGATGAGGGTTTACATTTTACATATATTATGTTTTCTACTCAGTTATTTAATAAACATGACCAGTATTTATTTAGAGATACAGAGTCATGATCATAAGACTAGAAATGAACTATTTGGAAGATTTCAGCCAAATAGGGGGTAGTTGAAGTGATGTGCTTAAATTATCACTTACAGGAAGGAATAGAAAGTATAGGATATAAATTATAGAGAAAAATTTTAGAAAATTCTAAAATTTCTAAAAATTCTTAGAAAAAAACTAAGAATAAGGGCTTCAGAGAAGAAATGACCGTACAGTAGTTTTAGCAGAAGAGTGGGGACTTTGTAGAGAGCAGGAGTGGCTGTGACAAATGATGCAAAAAGATCCAGTGAATTGCAGATTGAGAGTTATCTTTTGGAATTTGTAATTGGGACCATAATTGATAGGAACCATAAGAAAAGTCATTTTAATGGGGCTTTGAATGAGGTGGTGGGAGTGGGAGCTGTTGGATTAGTGAATGAATGGTTGGTGAAGATATATTGACAATGAGAATCCGCCTTGTGTTCAAGAAGCTTTAGACAGTGAGGCAGTCATGCATTTGAGTGATTTTGTTTTGTTGGCTTTGGTTGTGGTGAGTGTAACTTGAGTATGTGTAATTGCCCAAGAGATCGAATTCCAAGAAAAAGAAAAGTCCCTTAGGGCCCAAAAAGGATTGGAAACCATTGCTATCAAGAGGGTGAGTTATCCTGAGCAGAAGCAGAGGAACTCTAGCTTGGGTAGAACAGTGATGGAAAGTGGGATCCAGCTGCTGACTGCTCAAAAGCCAATAAAGAGGTCAGGTTAGTGGAAAGTTTGCTTTACTTTGGATGCAGGGAGCTGAGGGCAGGGGAAGGGCCAACACCTGTCCAAAGCCCAATTCCCCGACCCCCCCAACCCCTCCAACAATCAGGGGGCAAGAGGTTTTACAGACGAGAGAGGGGGCTCAATGCAGAAACGGTGCAATCAGCTCTGATAGTTGTCTTGAAACTGGTCATCAGGAGTCTGACCAGTGTCATCTTGACTGTTTTAAGTACAGTTAATCTTCAGTTCCAGGGATGTTTGTCCCCATGCCTTGAGAACAGTTCTCGGAATTGTGGCAGTTTATATCATAGCTACAATCGGTCACTATGTAGTTAGCGTTTTTCACCTGGTGCGGGTTTAGTATCCCCAAGACAGTTTACAGGACATGGCTCAGAATATTATCTATAGCCCTTGAAGAGGGACTAAAGGTCCTTGAATATGCTGAATGACTGCATGCGTGCTCAGTGGCTAAGTGGTGTCCGACTCTTTGCCCATGGACTACAGCCAGCCAGGCTCCTTGGTCCGTGGGATTCTCCAGGCAAGAATACTGGACTGGGTTGCCATTTCCTTCTCCAGGGGATCTTCCCGACCCAGGGATCAAACCTGAGTCTCCTTCATTGGCAGGTAGAAACTTTACCACTGAGCCACCAGGAAAGCCCTGCTTAATAACTACAATATTATTATTTAGTCTTGTTAGACTGTTTACCTTTGTTTCTGCATTTTCTCACTTTTCTGATTAAATTTAATCTTTGGCTACACTTCTTTTGATTCACTCAGCGGAAGTGGATTAACTATTATTGTATCAATGTTAATGTTTAATGTATAAGTCACATATGGTTTTCGAGTAAATCAACATTTTCAGTTATTCTGTTATTTTACTAACTTTTCTGTTTGAATTCCATCCTTCCCTGTTTACTTATTCTGTTTTTGATTTCCGTGCAACTTATTGTGGTCTCATTATTCTGTTTTGGCTTATGTAAAATAGATAGCTAGCGATAAGCTGCTGTGTAATAGAGGGAGCCCAGGCTGGCTCTCTGTGAAGAACTAGAGGGGTGGGATATGAAGGTGGGTGGGAGGGAGGCTCAAGAGGGAAGGGATATAGATATATGTGTGTATGTGTGTATATATATATATATGGAGAAGGCAATGGCACCCGACTCCAGTACTCTTACCTGGAAAATCCCATGGACAGAGGATCCTGGTAATCTGCAGTCCATGGGGTCGCTAAGAGTTGGACACGACTGAGTGACTTCACTTTCACTTTTCACTTTCATGCATTGGAGAAGGAAATGGCAACCCACTCCAGTGTTCTTCCCTGGAGAATCCCAGAGACAGGGGACCCTGGTGGGCTGCCGTCTATGGGGTCACACAGAGTCGGACATGACTTAGCAGTGACTTAGCAGGAGCAGCATGCATATATATATATATATATATGTATATACTTATAGCTGCTTCACATGTTGTACGGCAGAAACCAATAGAACATTGTAAATCAATTATCCTCCAATTAAAAATAAAAATTAAAAAACAAATATTTTTAATAAAAAACACAAATGTTTTGTGCAAGTATTATGCTATGAATACACAGATATATACATAGAGTTTATATCTCTGAGGAATTAAGGTAGAATTTAGCACTTTTATGGCAAGTGTTTTTTCTATTGATTGTTATCCCCAATTAGGTATAAAAGCATTTGAATTAAAATTGAGGGCAAGAGGAGAAGGGGGCAACAGAGGATGAGATGGTTGGATGGCATCACTGATTTGATGGACATGAGTTTCAGCAAGCTCCAGGAGTTGGTGATGGACAGGAAAGCCTAGCATGCTGCAGTCCTTGGGGTCACAAAGAGTTGGGACATGACTTAGCGACTGAACAACAGCATCAATAGCACTTTTGTGTAAACCTTATTTTTGTAGAAATAGAAGATTTAGAGAACTAAGTGGAACCTCATGCTGGCTGGTGTGTAGTCTCACCTTGTCAATAGGAGGGACCCTGTTCACTCACAGAAGGTCTGTGTTTGGATAGTCACTTCTACGGTCCTCCTGTGGAGTGGCGCTCACATAGAGCTTTCTTAGTGGTGCGTTCTGTGAGGGAGTAAACATATATAACATGTCATCTGAGCTCACAGGACTCCACTTTGCTTGCAGAGGCAAAAGGAACACATAGAGGGTGGACCGTTCATATTTGGATGTAATTGTACACTAAGTTGTATGCAGCGTTGCTGATTTGCATGTCCAGTGGCTGTCCAGATCTTCAAGGGTATCAGTAACAAGAGACTGAATTGAAGAATTCAAGGATGGGTCAAAATCCATAAAGGGGACTAAAATGAGTGAAGAACTTAGGGCCTGGTTTTTGTTCAATTTTTCTGTTAACTTCTCAGACAGGATCTCTGTCTTCTCGCTTATTAACCAATGAGTCCTTTAATTTTTTCTATTTGGTGGAATCCCAATTATTCTTTAACATCAGGCTCCCATTTTTTGAAGGTAGTATTAACTTAAATTTTTTTTAAATTTTATATTGGGGTATAGTTGATTAACAGTGTTAGTTTCGGGCGTACAGCAAGGTGATTCAGTTCTATGTGTACATCTATCTTATTCTTTTTCAAATTCTTTTCCCTTACAGGTTATTACAGAGTATTGAGTAGAGTTCCCTGTGCTATGCTGCAGGTTCTTGTTATGCTGTAATTTTATCCTCCCTGTGATAGATTTTCTATTTATGACCTGCCTCTGAATAAGAGAATGAAATTGTTTTGAATATAAATTGAATTACTGCCATGCATTTACTCAAATTAATTGATTACTTGCTGAATGTTTTTATATGTTTAAATACCTATTGTGTACATTACAGTAGTGATGAGACCAACCCTTCTGGGACAGATTTTTCACAAAAGGCAGAAATGTCACATACTGTTAAAAGGATCTATCAGTCCTTTATGGAGGGACTTAAATCCTTGGCTTTAGCATGAATGTGGGGGAGAACTGGATAAATAAGTAGCCCGGTTAGAAAGTTAGATTGATAATCTAAGTTTTGAAATTCTGCATTATATGTTTAGACTATAATTAGGCTTATTTCTCAAAAGATTTTAAAACAGCCTCTAATAAAACAGTCAAGATTTAAAGGGGGAGTTAATACACCAGAATTTTTGCTAATGTATTTGTGATGATAGAGTAATACATTAGGTCATGGACATTCTTTTACTCATGAAATAAAAGATGTGAATGTATAATTAGTTGAGCAGTTGTTTTTGAGTACCTGGTATATATCTGGTACCTTGGAAGATATTAGGAATAAAAGGTGAATTTTAGTTAATTGTGAATCACCTTCAGGAAATACATAATCTAAAGGGAGACCTCAAGGTCTAGTCTGAGAGAAAAACATTACTAAAGAGAAAAAAAAATCTTACCTCTGCTGTGATTTTAATGGAAGACTTTGAAATATAATATTTACATGTATTTCCCATCTTAAGATGTCCTAACATTCTGAGTTTCTAAATTATATTTGTTTTGCTTGCCCTTTGAGCTAGTTAGTGTACCTCACTGCTGGTTAACCAAGCATGGAAACCAGCAGACCAGTGTGAGCAGTAATTGCGTTCACTGTTGCTTCATCATGAAGACTTTTTAATGGGTGATCAACGAGTTCATAAACAGATCCAGCAGAACTCTTTCTACTTCTCATGTCCCTGGGCACTTTCTCTCCATAAACGATAAGACTGAAGTTGAAAACATGTATTGCTACTGTTGTATATAATGAACAGAATAGTTCTTTTCACATTAATTAAACAAGATTCTCAAGAAAATATGGTATTGCACACACACATATGTGTGTACAAATAAACTCATTAGTGAAAAAAATAGACTCACAGACATAGAAAACAAACTTCTGTTTGCCAAAGGGGAAGGGGGGGAGAGATAACTTAGGAGTTTGATATTAACATATACAAATTACTATATATAAGAGGGATAACCAAAAAGGACCTATTGTTTAGCACAGGGAACTCGACTCAATATCTGGTAATAACCTATAGTGAAAAAGAATCTGAAAAAGAGTGCTGTTCAGTTGCTAAGTCACGTTTGACTCTCTGACTTCATGGACTGTAGCAGTCCAGGTACCTCTGTCTTCCACTATCTGCCAGAGGGCTCAAATACATGTTACTGAGTCAGTGATGCTATCCAACCATCTCATCCTCTGCTGTCCCCTTCTCCTCTTGCCCTCAATCTTTCCCAGCATTAGGGTCTTTTCCAATGAGTTGACTCTTTGCATTAGGCGGCCAAAGTCTTGGAGCTTCAGCTTCAGCATCAGTCCTTCCAGTGAATATTCAGGGTTGATTTCATTTAGGATGGACTGGTTTGATCTCCTTGCAGTCCAAGGGACTCTCAGGAGTCTTCTCCAGCACCACAGTTTGAAAACATCAATTATTTGGTGCTCAGCCTTCTTTTTAGATCAACTCTCACATCCACACATGACTACTGGCAAAACCATAGCTTTGAATGTACAGAAGTTTGTCACATTTACTTGCTGTATATTAATCAGATGAAATCAGCTGAAATCATATAAATTTAGCATTTGTGAAATTTGAAGGATTCTTCTTTCTCATAATATTTCCCCCCTTTCCTTGCGATAGAAATAGGTCGTGAAACCAAACATTGTCATAATTATTACAATGCATATACTTCAGGAAAATAAAAATACTATGCTATAATTTTATTGGGCTTCAGTATTGGTGAGAGTCCAACTTTCACATCCACACATGACTATTAGAAAACCATAGCTTTGATATATGGGCCTTTGTTGGCAAAATGATGTCTCTGCTTTTTAATACACTATCTAGGTTTGCCATAGCTTTGCTTCCAAGGAGCAAGTGTCTTGGTTTCATGGCTGCAGTCACTGGCTACAGTGATTTTGGATCCCAAGAAAATAAAATCTGCCATGGCTTCTACTTCTTCCCCTTTGATTTGCTATGAAGTGATCTGGCTAGATGCTATGATCTTAGTTTTTCTAATGTTGAGTTTCAAGCCAGCTTATTCACTCTCCTCTTTCATAAAGAAAGAAAAATTATTTCAGAAATGAACACTAAAGTAGAACCAAAAAGAGTGCATAAACATGACAGATAATGCCTTAAGAGAAATATAAAATGAAAATGAAAAACTATGTATATAAATTTTAAATTTAAGACAGTTTAGTGCTGTTTCAGGTTCATAACAAAATTGAGGGAAAGTTACAAATTCCCAAATGCCCTTTCCCCCCACACATACCTAGCCTCCACCACTGTCAACATCCCCCACCGACAACATCCCCCACCAGACTGGTACATTGGTTACAACTGATGAGCGTGGTTTGGCACATCATTACCACTCAAAGTCCAAGTTAACACTCTTGGTGTCACACTTTCTATGGGTTTTGACAAATGTATAATGATGTGTATCCATCTTTATGGTATAAACAGTATTTTTACTGCCCCCTCCCAAATACTCTGTGCAATTGCCTATCTAACCCTCCTAACCTCCTCTGATCCCTGACACGTAACAGCCACTGAACATTTTACTGTCTCCATAGTTTTGCTTTTTCTTGAATGTCATAGATGAAATCATACGTGATGCCAGTCTTCAGATTGGCATCTTTCACTTAGTAACATGCATTTAAGTTTCCTTCATGATTTGATAGCTGACTTCTTTATAATCCCTGGAAAAGGAAATGGCAACCCACTTCAGTATTCTTGCCTGGAGAATTCCACGGGCAGAGGAACCTGGTGGGCTACATCCATACAGTCCATGGGGTCAATAAGAGTCAGACACGAGTGAGCAACTAACACTTAACTTTCACCCTCATCAAGAGACTTAGTTCCTCTTCCCTTTCTGCTGTTAGAGTGATATCATCTGCATATCTGAGATTGTTGATATTCCTTCTGGCAATCTTGATTCTAACTTGTGTTTCATCCAGCCCAACATTTTGCATGATGTACTCTGTATATATGTTAAATAAGCAGGGTGACAATATACAGCCTTGTTGCACTCCTTGCCCAATTTTGAACCAGTTGTTCAAAAAAAAATGTATATATATATAATATATGTGTGTGTGTACATATATGTATAATATGTAAGTTATATATATATATATCAAACATCAGGTGATTTTAAGACTCACCTGATGTTACTTTGCTGTACATCTACAACTAACACAACATTGTTATACACCTATGCTCCAATGTAAAATAAAAATTTTAAATATTTGTGTGGTGTACAGGGTGCTGAGAACTTAGCCAGCCACAGGCCAGGTATCTGTATGTCTGACTCCAGAGCACTTAGTAAAGGGTCAAGTCCTCCAGACATGGGCAGTACCAGCCTTGTGAGTCCAGAGCCTTGCCTTAGGGGACCAACACAGTAAGTGATAACCAGTTGCATGTGCCTGCCTGAGCAAACAATATCGTGGTCCAGCGTGCTCTGTTTACATCATCAACGTCATTTGCTGAGAAATTATAAGTTCAGCTGAAATTCTTTGGCTGCATAGTTCATTTATGGAATTCCTGTAACAAAAGCATGTTTGAGTTTCCATCCATATTTTAATGTATTATATATTTATACTGTTCTCTGACTCTCTTTATAATAATCCCTTGGGATTTTATATCCTCTCTTGGACTCCCTGTTGACCATTCATCAAAGATTAGGGCAGTATTCTGTTATGATTATGTTTCATTTTCATTTCTGATTTGTGATAAGAAAAATGATGCCAACATTAGAAAAATTGAAAAAGTAATTAAAATAATCTCTACAACAAAAGTAAAACAATACACGATATCTAAGAATTGATTCTGGAGCAAGACCAAAATGTGTTGCGTTTTTATAAGTCCTAGGACCTCAAAGCTGAATTGAGAAATGTCACTTTTGTTAATTATGCATCTGCTAGAGTGTAATCTACATAGGCAGAGTGACTGTCTTTACTGGAGAGTATCTGACCCTACTGATGCCTCAGTGGTTTCTGGCTTTACTGCTGCTTTACCAATTATTTTTTGTCATCTGTCTTAAAATGTAGACATTATTTCCCCCCATTTTAATGATAAGGACCTACAGGGTCAGGGATCTTACTTGTTCCAGGCTATATAGTTGGTAGGGCTAGCATTGAGCCTAGTCGTGACTGTGTTCAGTTTATGCCAGACTAAATCAGGACCGCAGGGTGCAGAATATGCCAATTGGATGACAGCCAGCAGGTCCCATGTCTAGGTGAAATAGAACACCCTACTCATCACAATAGTGGCATTTAGAATTACAGAGGTAGTTTGTGCTTGTGTCCAGGTTTTTCAGTTATAAAAATCTTTACTGTACTTTGATGCTGATAGAAAATTTATTTTTCCAGGGAATTGATCAAAGATTTAATGAAAGCTGTCACTTCGGTGGAAATGATCAGTGAATTATTCAGCCATAAGGCCAGCTCCCTCTACTCACTGCTGTGTCTTAGCACATGTGCTAAGGGAGGGGAAAGGTTCATATTGTTTGCCTGAGTCTGCACTTAACTTATTTAACTGATCACTTGAAAAGTTTGCTGAAAGGTTAATCTGAGGTCAGTTCAATTTGTCTCTGGCCACTGGCCAGGTGGAAATCACTATTCCTCTCTGAGGGTGGAGGTCATAAGACTTTGAGGGTAATATCCACAGTGAAAATGCAATATATGTGCATCTGTGTTACCAAATGAGTGTATATGATGGGGAACAGAAAAATTTAAACAGAAAAATTTAAACAATGAAATGATATAGGGAGTATTTGGTTTATAAAAGCTATTCTTTAAATTTATTAAGGGTTTTTATTTTTTTTCTTTAAATTTTTTTTTTATTAGTTGGAGGCTAATTACTTCACAACATTGCAGTGGGTTTTGTCATACACTGATATGAATCAGCCATAGATTTACACGTATTCCCCATCCCGATCCCCCCTCCCACCTCCATCTCCACCTGATTCCTCTGGGTCTTCCCAGTGCACCAGGCCCGAGCACTTGTCTCATGCATCCCACCTGGGCTGGTGATCTGTTTCACCATAGATAGTATACATGCTGTTCTTTTGAAATATCCCACCCTCACCTTCTCCCACAGAGTTCAAAAGTCTGTTCTGTATTTCTGTGTCTCTTTTTCTGTTTTGCATATAGGGTTATCGTTACCATCTTTCTAAATTCCATATATATGTGTTAGTATGCTGTAATGTTCTTTATCTTTCTGGCTTACTTCACTCTGTATAAGGGGCTCCAGTTTCATCCATATATTATTTTTTTTTACTTTAGTCTTTCATTCAACACATGAATTGAGCATCTATTTACTCTATGTTATAAACCAAGTAAAGAAATTCCAGAGATCTTTGCTCCTGCTTCAAGATCTAAGTTTGTGACGAAGGCAGTTAAACAAGAGGGCTGCACGTGCTTTGGCTGCACTGGGGAAGGGGAAGCCTTAACTTACAGCAACTCAACATCAGAAAATACCCAAAAAACCCAATGTAAAAGGAGGAGAGGACCTGAATAAATATTTTCCCAAAAAAGACAGATAGATGGCCAACAAGTAAATGATACAGTGTTCAGCATCGCTAATCATCAGGGATGTGCAAATCAAAACCCAAATGAGATATTACCTTACATCTATCAGAATGGTATCATCAATAAGATCACAGATAATGAGTGTTGGCGAGGATGTGGTGAAAAGGGAATCCTCGTATACTGTTGGTGGGAATGTAAATTTGGTGCAGCCAGTATGGAAAATAGTATGGGAGTTTCTCAAAAAACTAAAAATAGAACTACTGTATGATCTAGCAAACCTACTCCTGGGCATATATCTGGAAAAAGTGAAAACACTAATTTGTAAAGATATTGTACCCCAATGTTCACAGTAGCACTGTTTATAATAGCCAAGACAAAGAAACAAACCTAAATGTGCATCAGCAGATGAATGGATGAAGATGGGACACATTTACAGAGATGTATGTAGGCAGCAACGTGGATAGACCTAGAGATTGTCATACTAATGAAATAATAAGTCAGATGGAGAAAGACGAATATCATATGATATCTCATATATGGAATCTAAAAACGAAAACTAATGAATGAAGCAGACTCACAGATACAGAAAACAAACTAGTGGTTCCCTGAGGGGAGGGAGGATGGGGAGAGGCAAGAGAGGGGGAGGGGACTAAGAAAGACATGCTTCTCTTGATCAAAATACAAAATAATTAAATGACAAGGATATATTGTACAGCACAGGGATTACAGCCTTTATCTTGTAATAACTTTTGGTGGGGTATAATCTGTAAAGATACTGAATCACTCTGCTGTACACCTGAATCTAATATAATATTGTAATTCAATTGTACTTGAATTAAAGACGCAAAAAAAGAATGCATGCAATACTGTGATGGGGGCGGTGCAGGGGAGACTTCCAAGAAGCTGAGACGTTTTTTCCCAGGGTCTGGAAGGTGAGGAGGGAGGGTATGGGCAGAGGAGGGTGTCCTAGGTGAGGCAGCAGCCATGCAGGATGCTGAAGCAGGGAAGCCTGGGATTCAAGGACCAGAAGGAATCAGGGGGCGGGAGGTACATCGCTCTCAGACTAGGAGAACCACAGCCTCCCGAAGGAGCATCTGGTTTTTGCAGTGGTCCTCCCCCACTTTCCTGGTCCTTCCCACTCTCTGGGTGGATGCCCCTGCTCTGGTCCAAGAGTCACTGCTTCCAATTGACTCCCCCTCCTGTATGTTTTCCCCTCACTCGACTCATGTTGCTTCCAGCCAGATCCCAACCTCTTTGTAAACCCTGGAGCTCACAAAATGCAGACCACCCGTGTGCATTAACTCAGACTACCTGCTGAGGTGAAATTAAACACATACATAAAACTAAGGAATGAACTGAACAAATAGCCAAGAAAATCCCTATGCCTACTTCTAGGTATCATATACATTTTCCCATGATAAACCAATACTTGGACCCTTCAACGCTAAAAAAAAAACCAAAAAACAACAACAACAAAAAACAAACATGCTTTATGTATGCAGCTTACTAAACCTTTACAGGTAGGTAAAGCTTGCATGCTGCTGCTGCTGCTAAGTCGCTTCAGTCGTGTCCGACTCTGTGCGACCGCATAGACGGCAGCCTGCCAGGCTGCTCTGTCCCTGGGATTCTCCAGGCAAGAATGCTGGAGAGGGTTGCCATTTCCTCCTCCAGAAGCTTGCATGGCTACTGTTTATATATATGCATGAATTGGATTCTTTGTTTCACAGAGAATGGCAATTAACTGCTGTTGAGAATTGGGCAAAAGTCAAGATCATTTAAACAAAAGCAAGACAATTTCTATGCGCTTCAGGTCTTCTTTTGGTTTTGAAGTTGGCTGTGTTTAGCTGGTCCATGTGGGTTGGTTGGAGGGAGATACAGAGCTTGATCCACAAGCTCAAGTCAGTGAATGAAGCCTCCAGTTTTACACTTCGAACTCCAGGTTACAGGATTGGTGCTGTAGACACCTAGACAGGGATGAGGAATGTTACAGGGAGTATGATAATTAAGAACATTGGCCTTGAAAGTTGTACATGTTGAAATCGCAGTCCTAGTACTTGGGCAGGTGACTTGAATCTATTCAGGCCAAGGACACTTTCATGGACTGTGGCAGTAGTGCATGTTCCTTCTCCATAAATCTGGGACACTCTGTGGATCAGATGCTGTCTTAAATACGGTCAGGCCTCCTCCACACCCATGGACTCAGCCAATCTAGATCAAAAATATTCTGAGAAAAAAATATTCCGTGAAGATTCCAGAAATTTTGAATTTGCTGCACACCCCAACAATTTACAGGGCCTTTACATTGTTAGGGATTGTAAGGTGTCCAAAGATGATTTAAAGTATACTTGAGCATGTGTGTAGGTTATATCATTTTATGTAGGTAATATCATTTTATGTAGGGGTCTTGAGCTTCTGCAGGTTTTGGGGAGAGGGGTCCTGGAACCAATGCCTCGTGGATACCAACGGCTGACTGTGCGGATGTGTTAGGGAAAGTATAAAATGTGATGCTCACTAGGCCTGATATAGGTGTGATGTTTAGAGAGACTTCCAGATCTGTATGTGAGATTCTGCAGACACATCTGGATATTTGAGTAAATGAAAAGAGGAGGAAAAGAGTGATAACCATGAACAGAGTTAAGAAATCATGACTGAGGGCAAGATTGGTTTGTGTCTGCTCATGAAAAGTAGATTTCTGAAGATAATAGCTCTAAGTGAAAAATGGGAGGCTTGTAATCATGCAGAATAATGATCATTTCTATTTATCCCAGCAGTAGACACACAGTGTGTTCATTCTCTTGGAGTTCTGGGTGGTTCACAAAGGAATCATTTCATGCCACGCAGTTCAACAGTACTTTAGCCCTAAAGAGTGACTCAAGGCATTTAGCAGACTGAGTTTGAAAAAAACTTGTTTTTTTTCCTCAACCCTGTAGTTCCTGGGTGAACAGTTCCTGTCTCTAATTATGTGAAAGTTGTATGTGCCCTTTTCTTCCAGCCTGTTGTGAATACTTCATGCAGGTACCCGCTGAAGCCTCAAACACAAATTTGCAAAATTGACAAACAATACACATACACTGTTGTAGAGGGGGGCAGCTTTGGAGGAAAAAGGGATGAGACCCTAAGAAAGAATAATGTGAATTGCAAGTAAACAAAACATAGAGCAAGACTGGGTGATGTGAGAAGAAATCAGAGCAGCAAGTAAGATAAATCAATACAAAAAGCTAGGCAGAATATATGGGAAAGAGCCTTTGGAGGACGGATTTCTGGGTGGTGGGCCAGGAAGAAGCTGCAGCATGTGATGAGGGCGGGGGTGCTCTGTGGAGAATATTTTGATCTAAAACCTAGCTTTATATCTGAATTCATGATCAGTAAAGACCTCTTTAAAGAGCTTTAAAGGATCTGTTGAACTGAATTAAGTTATGAATATGTAGGTGGTATAAATATACACAAAGTTGAATTCCAAAACAATGTTCCTGAGGTGACGAGGTAACTAATTGCAACTTTAAATGATGTGTCTCAGGGGTAAGATGCTTTTTTCTTTATGTTATTTAGATACCAGGATGAGTAGCCTCTTAGGTCTGTTTGACCTGGGGACACACACATGGTAGCCATGGTTTAATTTCCTGTTGGTATTTATCAAGCAGAGATTAAGAGTATTATTTTAAAGAGATTCCTAATAGAAAGCTTTTTGAACTGTTATGGGACTTAGGGTGTCAGTTTCTGCTTATCTTCTGTTTCCTCCAAGTCTTGAATTTCGACTTGCTCCTTGTCCTGAGACCAACATGGACTCTTATATTTCCTTTAAAAATTAATTACTTTTTTAAAAAAGATTTATGCCTTCTGTGATGTTGTCAGCCTATTATTAATGAAGCATTTAGATAACCTATGTGACCTCTGGCAGAATATTAATGCTCCTATTTGATGATAACACACGTAATCTGTCCTTATTCCCAAAAGAGGTGTGACGACCACCAGTGGAGAATGGACAGTGAGCTGAAATGGGTTCCTTGCATTCCCTCCCTGACTTGTTACTAGACAGCAGAGCTAGAGAAAGTCTGTCCAACAAATTAACATTAGACTTAAATAAACAATTGGAAACCATTGGCATAAATGCATTCTTAAATTGGTTTTTCATACATATGCTAAACTGTGGTGCTATGAAACTTCATGGTGATCTTCTTCCTCACATTCTAATAAGTACATGATCTAAAGAATGTTTGAATGCAGAAAGAAGCTTCTTAATAGTAGGTCATGTGGCTTTGTTTCTGAATATATATTATGTGTATGTGGTCGTGGTTTAGTTACTAAGTCATATCTGACTCTTGTGACCCCATGGGTAGCCCACCAGCTTCCTCTGTCCATGGGATTCTCCAGGCAAGAATACTGGCGTGTTTGCCATTTCCTTCTCCAGGGGATCTTTCCAACCCAGGGATTGAACCCCTGTCTCCTCTACTGCAGGCGGATTCTTTACCTACTGAGCTATTCAGTTCAGTTCAGTTCAGTTGCTCAGTCGAGTCTGACTCTTTGCGACCCCATGGACCACAGCATGCCAGGCCTCCCTGTCCATCACCAACACCCAGAGTTTACTCAAACTCATCTCCACTGAGTCGGTGATGCCATCCAACCATCTCATCCTCTGTTGTCCCTTTCTCCTCCTGCCTTCAATCTTTCCCAGCATCAGGGTCTTTTCAAATGAGTCAGCTCTTCGCATGAGGTGGCCAAAGTATTGGAGTTTCAGCTTCAACATCAGTCCTTCCAATGAACACTTAGAGCTGATCTTCTTTAGGATGGACTGGTTTGATCTCTTTGCAGTCCAAGGGACTCTCAAGAGTCTTCTGCAACACCACAGTTCAAAAGCATCAATTCTTTGGCACTCAGCTTTCTTTATAGTCCAACTCTCACATCCATACATGACTACTGGAAAAACCATAGCCTTGACTAGACGGACCTTGACTAGACTTTGTTGGCAAAGTAATGTCTCTGCTTTTTAATATGCTGCCTAGATTGGTCATAATTTTCCTTCCAAGGAGTAAGCGTCTTTTAATTTCATGGCTGCAATCACCATCTGCAGTGATTTTGGAGCCCAAAACAATAAAGTCTCTTACTGTTTCCACTGTTTCCCTGTATATTTGCCATGAAGTGATGGGACCAGATGCCATGATCTTAGTTTTCTGAATGTTGAGCTTTAAGCCAACTTTTTCACTCTCCTCTTTCATTTTCATCAAGAGGCTTTTTAGTTCTTCTTTACTTTCTGCCATAACTGAGCTATTAGGGAAGACTGTTATCTTTACCATCTGAGCCACCAGGGAAACCCATATATATATACACACAGTTCTAATACAGGGTCATTATGTAGGATACTAATAGCTGCAGGTTACAAAACACTCAAGTCCTGGACTTACCTATTACATTTATTGTCTCTTATAACAAGACATCTGGAGTTCAGGCAGGTTCAGGATGACTTAGTTTCAGAGCTCTGTGCCATGGTCACCAGGCTCTTTAAACATTTACCTCCATCATCCTTGGCCCGTAGACTTCAGACCTTGGGCTCATCCCAGTATCACCTCCTGACAGAACTGTGTCCAGACACAGGAAAAAGAAGCTTCAGCACAGCTTTTTAAAGTGCAGGTTTTCCATCATTGGCCATAAATGGATCTCAGGCCTCTGTCTGGAACAGTCGCTGGCCACATGGGCAAAGACACTGCCATTCATTTTATTAGATCATTTCTGAGTCTATTTTTCTGAAGGAAAAAACCCAAGATTCTGTTAACAGAGTATAGTTAGAGTGGGATGACAGTTAGAGTATTAACAAAATTGTGTCTACCAAATACTAATTCGCTGTAGTTCATATAACCTGCTGAATGATAGAAACTTCTATTTTTGTACAGAGATTTTTTTTTTTTTTTGTAAAGTCTCAACTGAAACAACAAATCTTGTAGGAATAATCATTAAGGATGAAGTAGCATTTAATCTTTTGTTCATCTACAAATAGTTCCCAGTACTTTGGCATTTTACTGACAGGTAAGTGAAGTCTCTAAAAAATGTACCCCCCGATATATTTATATCAGTAATTATGAATTTATGTAAGAGACCTTGCTACAGCTTTCTCTTGCTCTAAAATAACCTTCCCCAATTCTTATCTGTATCTGAGTTCTTATTTCATTTCTCCCCAACCCCCTCCAAGTATTGTTTCCTGCTAAATTGGCTGTAGGTTGGGTTTTGCAGTGCAAAATTTTAATAATTGAATGGGAATTCTAGGTGATAATGATCAACCTAGGAGACAAAATGTAGTGTACTATTAAATCTTTCTCTAAGTGTGCTAGGATGCTAAAAGAATTGACAAAATTATTTTGCCATACTAGAAACTGAAAATAAGGAATATAGATGCCTACATCTTAGGAAATGAAACAGCAGCAATTTGAAAGTTAATGAGTGCTTCCTTCAAATTACCAGTTGAAAGTTTTATTTGTCTATGCTATTCATATTTAAACTTTAGAAATGTCGAGTCTTAAATCATACATGCAGTGTGAACGGGTTCATAAATATTCTTACCTTTATTAAATGCATTTTTATTAATCTTTACAGCCCCCACATTTTTGAAACCTACATTTTCATTGACCTGTCTATTAAAGGTGATGTTCATCATTTGTATTAGGACGTATATGTAATGCAAGATTTTGTTGGATGCTATTTACATGGAAGAGATATTATAAAATCAACTGACATAAACCTTCTGTTTGTGGAGTAGAGCTGCTGGTAAAATATTTAGATATTAAATGTTTGTGTAAGGATGGATGGATTTGTGTGTGAACACACACACATAGACACATACATATACACATTTGTAGGCCTGAGTCCTTTTTTTCCTCATATGATATTTCTGCTTAGGTTAGGACATTTGTTCTCAAATGGCTGACAGAAGGAATACTGTTATTATTATGGTCTCTCCAAATATGCAGCACCTGAAGCAACAGTGCCAGGCATACTCTGAAAATATCTTTTGCCTAAAGGTTTATGATACACACATAGGCACTGGAAAGGTTCTTTTTAGGAAAGGCTTGCCTAAGCCAAGCCTGATCTCTCAGCAACTTGAAGCCTATGGATTGCATCATTCTTTTCTAAGAAAACACAGATAAACTTCCACTTTAGTAGAATTCATTAGATTTAGTTTGCCTCATGGTAGCTAGGCAATCATTTTGAACAAGTGTAAAATCACCTTCACATGAAACGTTAGCTGTGGAGAATCTGGAGTCCCTGTCTGCTAAGCCTCGACTTCTGCACATTTGATGTTTGAGTCAGATAAGTGTCTCTTTCACAGGTTTGATCCATGGGTTGGGAATATGCCTTAGAGGAGGAAATGGCAACCCACTCCAGTATTCTTGCCTGGAAAATCCCATGGACAGAGGAGCCTGGTGGACTATAGTCATGGGGTCATAAAGAGTCAGACACAACTGTGTGACCGAGCACAAACACACACACAAGTGCCTCTACCTTCTAACAGCTCCATGACCATATTAGTCAAACTCAGCGTAATTATTTAGAGTCAACTTAGTGGGTGGTTTCTCTCATTTTCTGAGAAAACTGGAACTTTTAAATTGATCCTACGTAGACATTGTGTAGTTGACAGAGTTTGTACAAGACAGAACAAAGCCATCTGAAATAGTCTCTCAATACAAATATAAACTTTCTTTCTGTAGATGACAGACCTCTTAGATTAACAATTGCATCAAAAAATATATATGTTTCAATAAGCTACAGAAAGCAATACTGAAGCTCAATAAAAATATAGCATAGTATTTATATTTTCCTAGAGTATGCATTTTTAATAATTATAACAGTCTTTGGTTTCATGACCTATTTCTATTACAAGGAAAAGGGAGAAAAATAAGAATGAAGAATGCATCAAATTTCACAAATGTTACATATACATGATTTCAGGTGATTTCACTTAATTAATATACAACAAGTAAATGTGACAAAGTTCCATACAGTCAAAGCTATGTTTTTTTTTTCAGTAGTCATGTATGGATGTGAGAGTTGATCCATAAAAAAGGCTGAGCACTGAAGAATTGATGCTTTCAAATTGTGGTGTTGGAGAAGACTCTTGAGAGTCCCTTAGACTGTAAGGAGATCACACCAGTCAATCCTAAAGGAAATTAACCCTGAATATTCATTGGAAGGAATCATTAGAGCATCAGCTGAAGCTCTAATACTTTGGGCACCTGATGTGAAGAGGCAACTCATTGGAAAAGACCCTGATGCTGGGAAAGATTGAAAATCGAAGGAGAAGGGGTCAGCAGAAGATGAGATGGTTAGATAGCATCACCGACTCCATTGGTATGAATTTGACCAAACTCTGGGAGATGGTGGAGGACAGAGGAGTCTAGCATGCTACAGTACAGAGGTTACAAAGAGTAGGACTTACGGCTGAACAACAACAACACAAATGAGACATTATTGTGGAATCTAAATATATTTGAAGGTCAAAACTAATTGCTGGGTTTGCCTTTGCATGGGTTTCCTCCCGTCTTGCTTAGCTTTCTCTTAGAGGCAGTATCCAAACAGGACTTGACTTAAATAGACGGAAAGAGGTCCTTACGGACCCACAAAAGAATACACATGCTTAATTCTTCTGCTGAGAGTCGGAGTGAGTAAATTCTAAATGGCCTGTAAGAGGTGGGCATCCTTAACGTCCCTTCAAAAATGATGTGTGAGTGGTGTTTGTCAAGAGATCCAAAGCTTCTTGTGGGTGTGCTTGGGTTTAGGTAGATGCTTGGAATCTGCCTGCAATGTGGGAGACCTCAGTTTGATCCCTGGGTTGGGAAGACCCCCTGGAGAAGGGAAAGGCTACCCACTTTAGTATTCTGTCCTGGAGAATTCCATGGACTGTATTAGTCCATGGGACTACAAAGAGTCGGACATGACTGAGCAACTTTCACATCACATCGGTAAAAGTAAAACCCTAAAGGGTCCCCATAAGCTATGATGATATTGTTAAGTTTTCAGTGGATAAAAATCACAGTTTAAAAAATAGCAGTTTAGATAAACAACTACTTGAGTTTTCTTTAAGGTACTGAGAGGGAAAAAGCAAGTCTCAGATCCTTAAGATATCCTTACCCTTATCAAGAAGATAGTTCAGAAAACGCATAGGAATACTATAATTCAGTGACATGTGACAGCAAATGGTCTTTGAAATTATTCTGGCTAATTTGTTTTCTTCTGCCTAAGGTAAATTGCCAGTGTTATTGATCAAGACAAGAATATTTGAATGTTTGCATTTTTTAAGGCATTTCAAAAAAGGAATTATAATAGCCTCTGCCCCTGAAATTGATCATTCTCGAGGTAGGCTAATTGTATGTTTGTGAAAGAGAGGGTAGTATTGTGGGCTAGAAAGAGAGGAAAACCAAGGGTCTGAAGCTCTCCTGGGTGTGTTTTCAGTTTCAGAGTCTGAAAAACCCTAATGGTTTTCATCCAGTGACTTTGGTCTTATTGTATCATGGTGCTTAGTTACACACTCCTCATCTGTAAATTAAGAGTTGGACCTGATGACCTCTTAGGTTTTTTTTCCAACTGTACTCTATTCTGAAATAATAGGAAAATATGGTAGAAGAATTCAGTACAAGAAGAATGCCGTCTTGTTTGATATAGAGAGAAACACATGAGGAGAAGTGTATAAGAATGATATTAAGGCTAGACCAGTGATGACATCAAGCCAGAGTGACCAAGTGACATTTTCTGTAAAATTGTGGACTTGAAGGCTGCAGGTATCTTCACAAGGCAGTATGTGTTTCATTTACATTTGTGCTTAAAATGGCTTTAGGGAAGTCTATTTCAGAATCTGTGGCTGTTGTTAAGTTGCTCAGTTGTGTCCCACTCTTTTGCCAATCCCATGGACTGTATGTAGCCCATCAGGCTCCTCTGTCCGTGGAATTCTCCAGGCAGGAATACTGAGAGTGTTGTCATTTCCTTCTCCAGGGGATCTTTCCGACCCAGGGATTGAACCCATGTCACCTATGTTGGCATGCAGTTCTTTACCACTGTGCCACCAGCGAAACCCCATTTCAGAATCTACTGCTGATTAATTTTAGTAAAAATACCTCCATTGAGCCAATTTTTACTTTTTTAAGAAGAAGAAAAATCTTTATCAACACAACTTTCTGTAATTATAAACTTTATGTGTGGCATATTTTAGCTTTTTGAACCCTGTGTCTTTATTTATTTAAAATGATAATTTAACTATCTTATGTTTTTGGAGTATTTTTTAGATTGTCTTATATCTGGGGCATTTCATGCACATTTATGGATAACCTCCTTAATACTTCTTCAAATTAAATGACTTATACTGTGTTGTATTTTTGTATTATTATATCTTGGAAATAGGGGAGAGAATTTTCTTAAGGTTTTTGAATATTGAGGCAGTTTGTTTTCCCTAAAATATTTTTGTCAGAAAATTCCTTGATACAATTTGCAAAGGAATTAAAAGATAGATAGTAAATGCGAAGGATTGAAGACTCAAATTTTAAAATTAAAAAAAAAAAAGAAAAAGGTTTTTCTGTTGTACTATAATGAAACAGTCATATATAAGATATGTAAGACTTGGAAGACTTATTACTATGCGAGATATAAATTGTAGCTTAGAAGGTCTGCCTGGTAATATATGGTCTTAAAGAACTATATTTATTTCAGGAGAGGAAAATAATGTGTTATTGTTTAAAATCAAAACAGTGAAAATCTGCATGTTCTATACAGTAGCTCAAAAATGTCCATAAATCATGTTTTAGAATACTGGAATTTGGAGTAAATGCCCCATTGTTTATGTAAAGGCTTAACGACTGATCAGCAGCTTTATTCTTTATTATTAATGTACTGTATTTGCTAATGACACTCACTTGTTTGGTTTTCTTGTGCCTTTGGAGAATTCATTTTCCTGTTATCTGTGTCACAGTTGGGCTGTTTTCCAAGAGTAGGGTTTTAAGAAAGTAAGCAACTTAAAAGAGATAGAAAGGAACTGAAGTCTATAATGCTTATTTACAAAGTATAAACAGACTCATAGACTTAGAGAATGAGTCTGTGGTTATAGGGGCAGGGGGAAGGATGAGAAGAAGGGGGAGGAAGTTAGGGAGTTTGGGGAGATGGATGTATACACCCTGCTTTATTTAAAATAGGTAATCAACAAACTCCTACTGTGTAGCACTGGGAACTCTGCTCAATGTTACATAACAATCTAAATGGGAAAATAATTTGAAAAAGAATAGGTACGTGTATATGCATAACTGAGTCACTTTGTTGTACTCGTGAAACTAACATTGTTAATCAACTATACTCCAATATAAAATTAAAAGTTTAATGTAAACAGAAAAAGAGACACAGATGTACAGAACAGACTTTTGGACTCTGTGGGAAAAGGCAAGGGTGGGATGTTCTGAGAGAATAGCATTGAAACAAGTATACTATCAAGGGTGAAACAGATCACCAGCCCAGGTTGGATGCATGAAACAAGTGCTCAGGGCTGGTGCCCTGGGAAGACCCAGAGGGAAGGGATGGGGAGGGAGGCCGGAGGGGGGATCGGGATGGGGAACACATGTAAATCCATGGCTGATTCATGTCAATGTATGGCAAAAACCACTACAATATTGTAAAGTAATTAGCCTCCAACTAATAAAAATAAATGAAAAAAAATAAAAGTTTAATGTAACTGATTCATATTGTTGAAAAGCAGAAGCTAATACAATATTTAAAGCAGTTATCCTTCAGTTTAAAAATAAACAAATGAATAACGATAAAGTTTTAGATAAAATTAAATGGTTAAAATAAATAAAATAAAAAGAAACAACAGCAAAAACAATGGCAAAACTCAAACTAAACCAAAAATCAATGAAATTAACCATACTAGCAAAATAAAGCAGGAAAAATATGTGATCATTCGATATGCAGATAATATGGACCAAATAATCTAAAATCCGTTACCAATAGAACCTCAGCAAACTAGGAGTAGAGGAAGTTTCCTCAACTTGATAAAGGACATCTACTAAAAACCCTGCTTACATCCTACTTCATGGGAGTACCTCGATACACTAAGTAAATACTAACAGATAAGAAAGGAGAAACAGATAATTCAGTAACAGTAGGGGTGTTGATATTACACTTCTAACAGTGAATTCATCATCCAGACAGGTAACCAATAAGGAAACAAAGTAAAAGAAGCTATTCCTAAAAGGCCACTTATTATATGATCTTGTTAATATGAAATATGGGAAAATCCATATAAAGTACATTGGTGAATGTGGTGAGATTGGGAGGAGAGGAAAATGGGTATGAGACTGATAACAGGTGTGGATTTTCACATTGTGGTGACACAATATTTGAATATTAGATAGTGTTGGCTGCATAGCTCTGTGAATGTACAAAAAAAACATTGAATTATATACACCATAAAAGTTTGACTTTTTAACTCATTAGAGAAGTACACACATAAATTCTTGATTTAGATGAAACAGGAAAACTAAAGTGGAAAAATAAAAAATTTATGTACAAAAGAAAATAAACTGCTTTGCTTTCTTCAACTGCAGCTGTCTTTGCTTGATGGAAATGGGTGCTTGATCCTCATATTTTGGTAGATTTTTGTTATCTATGAGTGTGAAAGTGAGGTATTGTTTTTGATTGTTGACAAGCGTAAAAGAGATAAATTTGATCTGTTAATTGAAGATGCTTTTATAAGAGGACTGGGTATTGTGCTTAGGTATTCTACTAGCATTTTTTTGTTTGGGTATTTTTTCAACAAACAAACATATGTTGTTAGCAATGAGAAAAAATTAAAACTTTTATAATTTTAATAAAGATGAAAGTGAAAATTGCTCAGTCGTGTCCAACTCTTTGTGACCCTATGGACTATATAGGCCATGGAATTCTCCAGACCAGAATACTGGAGTGGGTAGCCTTTCCCTCTCCAGGGGGTTTTCCTAACCGAGGTATCAAACCCAGGTCTCCCGCATTGCAGGCGGATTCTTTACCAGCTGAGCCACAAGGGAAGCCCAAGAATACTAGAGTGGGTAGCCTATCAATTCTCCAGGGGCTCTTCCCAACCCAGGAATTGAACTGGGGTCTCCTGCATTGCAGGCAGATTCTTTACCAACTGAGCTATCAGGGAAGCTTTAATAAAGTTACCCTTACCCTAATAAATAATATGAAAATGATGCATATTTTATATTTTAAGCATATTCCAAATTTCTCACCAGAAATTCTGTATTATGAAGAGACTCGTGTTATAATCTTATTTATATCAATGTATGACAAAACCCACTGGAAAAAAAATAATAATAAAAAAATTAAAAAAAAAAAGAATTAAACAGTGAAATCTGGAGAAACTGTAGTAGTCACAACCCTCAGCACTGTGAATAGTGACTCCTGTTTTGGAAGACTGCTTCAGTCTTCATTATCCATTAACCCTGCCTCCAATGTCTTGTATAATTCTCTGTGATAATTACTCAGCTATTAAATGGGAGATTAAACAGTATTTACTTCAAAGCTGTATTGGAAAGAGTAGACAGAATAAATCATTTGAAGTTTAGGATTTTTTCCCCCATATTTTAAAATAATTGTTTATATATTTGTTTATTTTTGGCTGTGCTGTGTCTTTGGTGCTGTGCATTGCACGGGATTTCTAAAGTTGCAGCAAAAATAAATAAATAAATAAAGTTGCAGCAAGCGGGGGCTGCTCTCTAGATGTGTGCATGATACCAATTGTGGTGGCTTCTCATTGTGGATCACGGGCTCTAGGCACTCGGGCTTCAGTAGTTAGGGCACTCGGGCTCCGGAGTTGTGGCTTGCAGACTCTATCTGGGATCTTCATGGCCCAGAGATTGAACCCAGGTCCCTTGTATTGGCAGGTGGATTCTTAACCACTGGACCACCAGGGACGTTCCCCTATGTTTTTATAATTTAAAATATTGTGGGGATAGGATTAGGAATAGATCTTCTTTCATTAAGTTTGTCATGGACACGAGGAAACTATTTGTTTACTCAAGTCATTGTTTTGTTTTATTTTGGTCAGCACAATCAAGTGTTTGTGTTTGATCTCTTCTGTCCCAACTTTACATTTTCATCCAGGAGCATCTATCATTCTTAAGTTGAATCTACATCCTTTTTGCTTCCTGTCTAAAAATTCTCCGACAGCTTGAGGGGTAATAGTTCCTTAAGATTTCATTGATAATGTGAACCAGTTTTAAAATTATTTTGTCACATTTCTGTGCTAAGTCACTTTTGAGATACACTTTCTCTGATCTGTCTGGATAATATTACCTTTTGCGGGGGCTACAGTAATTTGGTCATAGTCTCATGTATTTATTTTGCCATTTAGCTTGATTGAGTGAAGGGACATCTGGTAGACCTGGTTTGTGCTGGTGATCAGAGTGTATGGACTTTTAAGGGCTCAGCATCCATTTGAATGATGGTCACACTTTCTCTTCAGCTCTGTGACTAGAGGGAAGGTTGATAAGCTTTAGATTCAGCCCAATTCCCAGTGAGTTGGTCTATTTTTGATCTTTATTACCTCCAATTCTGTTATTCTAGTCCAGAGGAGGACATTATTGACATTTGTACATTCTGCTATGTGCACCTATTGGGTGCATTCCTGGATTCAGTCTGCTTGGGACTGTCTAACATTCTGAAAGATTCATGCGCGCTAGTGTTCATAGCAGCACTATTCACGATAGCCAAGACATGAAAGCAACCTAGATGTCTATGGACAGAGGAATGGATAAAGATGTGGTTACATAGATACAATGGAATACTACTCAGGCATAAAAAAGAATGAAATTTTGCCATTTGGAGCAACATGGATGGACGTACAGATAATCATCATAAGTGAAAAAATTCAGACAAAGACAAGTATCATATGATATCACTCACATGTGGGATCTTAAAATAGATACACATGAACTTATGGATGCAGTTTTAACCCAACAGCTCTCTTAATTCTTTCTGTACTCATCAATTATTTTTGCTTTGTTTTCTGATAATTTCAATATCTACATGATCAGGGTGGTGCATATACCTAAAGTCACCTTAGCCATTTCAAAAATAAGTTGTCAAATAGAGAATTTTTATTCTGTTTGACATCTACCCAATGTTTTTGACTAAGAGGCAGCTGGAGGGAAATGCAGTATTGTCTTTTTTTTTTTTTTTCAGGTGGATTGGCTTGTTTAATTTCTTAAGCTGAATCATAGGGAAACTACTGATTTTTTTGTTGTTGTTTATTTCAGCTGCCTTGACTTTATCATGTGTAAATTCTCCCCAGATTGGGTAAGATCTGTTTTGCTAGTCATAGGTTTTGTTGTATCTGAGTCTTCATTGTTCTCCAAGGTCTGTCTAGAAACCACCTTAAACGAAAGTCGTTCTCGTGTTTGAGTCTTCATACTGGATATTTAATAAATATTTTAAATATTTAAATAAATATTTATATACAGCTTATGATCTATGGTTTTACTTTTTTAATTCCTTGAAAATGGTTATTTTATGGAATATATTATTTTTTCTTTCCATATTTGTTGTAGTCAAGACAACTTACTAACCATATAATACACAGCTGTACATGTTTACAATTATGCAATTGGAAAATTACTATACAATTGTTATCACATTTTTTGAGCATCTTGTAATTTAATGTCTCAGAGCTAATGTCCAAAGGGTTGTTAAGGTTTTGGTTTTGATTTTAGTATAGAAGGGACTTTGTATCTGGTATTTGGCCATGCCGCACTGTCTTCAGTCCTACAAATCTGATCATTACTTCTGCAAGTGTTGATAGGTGCATATGTAACAGTAAACACCGAATTTCTTATATCATTATAATCCAGGGGCCAGCTTTCACGGTTTTGACCAGGAATGACTTGTGGTAGTTTCAGTAAAGGCAACAAAAGATCTTTGCAACACTGGACTTTAGTATTCATTGAATCACTTTGCATATGTAATTTTCCTGTTTTTTGCTCAAAGCTGATGCTTCTTACTTTTTTTTACTTCTTCTTTTCCTATCTAGATTCCTTTTATTTCTTTCTCTGATTGCTTTGGCTAGGACTTCCAAAGTATGTTGAATAATAGTGGAGAGAGTGGGCACCCTTATCTTGTTCCTGATCTTAGAAGAAATGCTTTCAATTTTTCACCACTGAGAATGATGTTTGCTGTGGGTTTTGTCATGTACGTGACGTTTATTATGTTGAGGTAGGTTCCCTCTATGACCACTTTCTGGAGAGTTTTTATCATAAACATGTGCTGAATTTTGTCAAAAGCTTCTTCTGCATCTATTGAAATGATCATGTGGTTTTTATTATTCTATTTGTTAATATAGTGTATCACATTGATTGATTTGTACATATTAAAGAATCCTTGCATCCCTGGGATAAATCCCACTTCATCATGGTATGTGATCCTTTTAATGTTTTGTGGATTCTGTTTGCTAGTATTGTGTTGAGGGTTATTGCATCTATGTTCATCAGTGTTATTGGCCTCTAATCTTTTTTTTTTTTTTTATGATATCTTTGGTTTTAGTATCAGGGCAAAGGTGGCCTCATAGAATGAGCTTGGGAGTGTTCCTCCCTCTTCAGTTTTTATGGAAGAGTTTGAGAAGGAAAGATGTTAGCTCTTCTCTAAATGTTTGACACAAATCACCTATGAAGCAGTCTGGTCCTGGACTTTTGCTTGTTGGAAGATTTTTAATCACAGTTTCAATTTCATTGCTTGTGACTGGTCTGGTCATATTTTCTATTTCTTCCTGGTTCAGTTCAGCTGTTGTATCTTTCTAGGAATTTGTCCACTTTTTCCGGATTGTTCATTTTATTGGCATGTAGTTGCTTGTGGTAATCTCTTATGATCTTTTTTTATTTCCTTAATGTCTCTTGTAACTTCTTCCTTTACATTTGTAATTCTATTGATATGAGTCCTCTCCCTTTTTTGTTGATGAGTCTGGCTAAAGGTTTATCAATTTTGTTTCTTTTCAAAAAACCAGCTTTTAGTTTAATTTTTGTTTGATATTGTTTTCTTTGTTTCTATTTCATCTGTTTCTGCTCTGATTTTATGATTTCTTCTACTCATTTTGGGTTCCTAATTTTTTTTTAAATCAAGTGATAAGGCAAATTATATACTTCCCACAAATGTTTTTTAAGAGCATAATAAATCCCAAGAACATGCTGGATGGACCCTTGGTATAAAACAGTGAGCACGTCAGCCTTGATTCCATTCTCATGAACTTCTTGCTGTTATTCAGGATATGACACTGCTTTATACATGTTCATAGTTTTTACCAAAATTATATACAACTGTTAGTCACTAAATTATTCACTCATATATTCCCTAAAAATTTTCCCTTATGTTGAGAAACTCTTCTCTTAAATGAATAGATTAAAATAAAAAAGCAATAGGAAATATCCATGGAAACAAAAATATAATTTATGTATATATAATATCTATTAAAGTGAATTATCAACTGTTAAAGAACATGCCTTTTTAATGTACTAACCAAAATCACATTAAGAACTGCTAGTAGTTCATTTACTACACTTTCAGAAACAGTGGGAGAAGGCAATGGCAACCCACTCCAGTACTCTTGCTTGGGAAATCCCATGAATGGAGGAGCCTGGTGGACTACAGTCCATGGGGTCACGAGAAGTCAGACATGACTGAATGACTTCACTTTCACTTTTCACTTTCACGCATTGGAGAAGGAAATGGCAACCCACTCCAGTGTTCTTGCCTGGAGAATCCCAGGGACGGCGGAGCCTGGTGGGCTGCCGTCTATGGGGTCGCACAGAGTCGGACACGACTGATGCGACCTAGCAGCAGCAAAAACAGAAACAGTGATCCAGAGCCGGTTCTGAACTGGATCCCCAGGAAGAAGGCTGGCAGTCATGCTTACTTTGGTTTCAGGGGTGAGGAGATGAGAGCTGTGGTCAAACTATTTCTCTTAACCTATTCCGTGAGTTGCTAATCTAGATGGGTGAAAAGTAGTTGGATAAACCTAATCTTGTCAAGGGTCAGTTATAATAAATAGTAGATGTTGTGTTTATTTTGTAAATCTCATGATGCATTTAGTGTTATACCCGTTCAGTCACTCAGTCGTGTCTGACTTTTTGCAACCCCATGGACTGCAGCACGCCAGACCTCCCTGTCCATCACCAACTCCTGGAGATTACCCAAACTCATGTCTATCACGTTAGTGACGCCACCCAACCATCTCATCCTCTGTCATCCCCTTCTTCCACGCTCAGTCTTTCCCAGTGTCAGGGTCTTTTCCAGTGAGTCAGCTCTTTGCATCAGGTGGCCAAAGTATTCCAGTTTCAGCTTCAGCATCAGTCCTTCCAAAGAATATTCAGGACTGATTTCCTTTAGGATGGACTGGTAGGATCTCCTTACAGTTCAAGGGACTCTCAAGAGTCTATTCCAACACCACATTTCAAAAGCATCAGTTCTTTGGTGCTCAACTTTCTTTAACTCTCACATCTATACCTGACTACTGGAGAAATCATAGCTTTGACTAGATGGACTTTTGTTGGTAAAGTAATGTTTCTGCTTTTTAATATGCTGTCTAGATTGTTCATACCTTTTCTTCCAAGGAGCAGGTGTCTTTTAATTTCATGGCTTCAATCACCATCTGCAATGATTTTGGAGCTCAAAAAAGTAAAGTCTGACACTGTTTCCATTGTTTCCCCATCTATTTGCCATGAAGTGATGGGACCAGATGCCATGATCTTTGTTTTCTGAATGTTGAACTTTAAGTCAACTTTTTCACTCTCCTCTTTCACTTTCATCAAAAGGCTCTTTAGCTCTTCTTTGCTTTCTGCTTAAGGGTGGTGTCATCTGCATGTCTGAAGTTATTGATATTTCTCCTGGCAATCTTGATTCCAACTTATGCTCCAGCCCTGCGTTTCACATGATGTACTCTGCATATAAGTTAAACAATCAGGGTGACAATATACAGCCTTGACGTACTCCTTTCCATATACTAACAATGAAAAAACAGAAAGAGAAATTAAGGAAACAATACCGATTTGGAACCAATCTGTTGTTCCATGTCCTGCTCTAACTGTTGTTTCTTGACCTGCATACAGATTTCTTAGGAGGCAGGTCAGGAGGTCTGGTATTCCCATCTCTTGAAGAATTTTCCACAGTTTGTTGTGATCCACATAGTCAAAGGCTTTGGTGTACTCAATAAAGCAGATGTTTTTCTGGAATTCTCTTGCTTTTTCTGTGATTCAGTGAATGTTGGCAATTTGATCTCAGGTTCCTCTGCCTTTTCCAAATCCAGCTTTGAACATCTGGACGTTCACGGTTCACATATTCTTGAACCCTGGCTTGGAGAATTTTGAGCATCACTTTGCTAGCGTGTGAGATGAGTGCAGTTGTTTGGTGGTTTGAAGTTTCTTTGGCATTGCCTTTCTTTGGGATTGGAATGAAAACTGACCTTTTCTAGTCCTGTGGCCACTGCTGAATTTTCTAGATTTCATGTTATATAGATTACTTTCTTTCAGTCTAAGAGGGTTTTTTTTTTTTTTTTAATAAATGACTAACAGTCTGAATGTTATCATTCACAGAAATCCTAAGATTCATATGTACTTAAGTGCTTATTGGGTGCAGAATGGTTCATCAAAGATGGAATCATTTGAAATTCTATATTCAGTTGCGTTGACTTCGAATGTTGAAAAGGAAAACATACCAAAGTATATCTGTGGCCTCAAGTAATGTCCAGCCTGGTTAAGGAGATAAAATTTAAACACATTCTTTAATTAAAGAACAGCAAAGGCCTCTAAGCTGCAAGAGCCTGGCTGATGTGCCTGGATGCTGTCATGGCATGAGGTTAATGTATGCATTTGGGCCATTGGTGTGTGCTGGTCCCACTCTGGCCGCCCACCCTTTGAAGCTCTGAGTCAACAGCGTATTCCAGTTGGAGCTAATCAAAGCGATGCCACCAGAAATGTCTGCTGACGTGTGTGTTAGAATAAACAAATCCTTAATCACGTTTTGGGATTTGAAGTCCTAGCCTTGTTTGTTTCAGACCATAGACTCCTTTTCTGATTTCCCAGAAATCCACATCTGTGACTCATTGTTTATATTTGGGTTTAGTGATGTGTGTGTACATATTGTATATGTACAAATAAATTTCAGTATATTATTATATTTATGACAAGCGTGGCAAAGGACTGAGCTGTGACTATTGGTTAAAGGAGTCCAGGTATAACCAGAGTGGGCAAAAGTATTATTTTTAATCTAAGTGGTAAATAGAGGTTTAGTGATCTTATGTATGCTTTTTAAAGAGGTTTACTTTTATAATCTTAAGGTGTTTTTTTTGTTATTTATTCTTTGATTAGGTTTATTCCTTTAAATATGCCATTTGATTATTGAGGGCCAAAGAAAGTATAGATTTATCAAAAAAAAAAAAGCATTTGAGAACTAGTCTCTAGAGGTCTATAACAGGCAGTAGTACAAAGTTAAAAGCCTGAAATTGACACATCCTTGGTGACGCCTTTATCTTTCTATGGACAACACATGGTCAGGATCCCAGTGTCCATTTACAGTAATAGCAGAGTATTACAGGCTAGCCAATAACATTAAAAAATATATCTTTTAAACCTGTGGCTGCAGTATTTAAGCAGTATAGTCTAAGAAATATATTCTCTTTAACAAACTTCCCTGAATTCTTTCTTAACTCATTTTCACTTGAATTAATTATTTAAGCACACTTTATATTAATCTATAAACAAAAACCGAAATATATAGATATTGAGCAAAAATGATTGGATGCTTTGAAATAGATGACAGTCATAACAGATGAATTTCTCTTATGCAAGGCCCATTACAAGAGTCAGTTTATTCATTCACTTGTTTTTATTATTATCCCTGCACCACTTCATATATTCATACCATCAAAACTATAACTGAAAACTCTGGACAACACAGTCACTTTTTGGTTAGACTCACTGGGTCCATGCGCTTATTTATTTATTTCTTGATTTCCGGTCTTTGCCAGGATAATATTTTTAAACCTAATCCTTTTTAGGCCTGTTCCTCTATAAATTGCCTAGATTTGTTCCACTTCTTTCCATTTGTCTCTTTTTTAGTGCTCATATTTGCAAAGAATTTCTTACACACTTCCCACCCTAAGCTGATTAAAGCCCCGTGTTGGCATCTCTTTAAGAGAAGTTGCAGCTGCTACTGCAGACTGATCTATTCACAGGAAGGAATACCAAGGATTATGGCCTTTATGTCCCTTGTTGATTTTCTTTGTACCATATACTCGACACAAAAAAGCTCCTGCTTGTGAACCTTTATTCTGTTGACCTATAGGATTTTCCCTCCATGTTGACTTTTCGTGTTTTGAATTACTCAGTCTTCAGTGCTTTCTATGATCTTTTCCCCTTTACCATTTCCTTTGAACAGTTTCTTTAAAGATACTTTGCAGCAATTTTATAAAGCATAGCTTTTGTTGTCATGTAACTATAGCAAGATATAATATACAAATAAATGGCATTAAAATTGGGTTAAACTTTGGGATACTGTGGTGAACATGAATGGGTGAGAAAACCATTTATTTCCTCATAGGAAACAGCTTTGTAATTAAAGGATTTCTTAAACTTCATGGTGCTTATATATCAGTGATATAGTAACTGAGCATTCTTTTGAAGCACTCATTCCATATTTCTTCTTTTTTAAAAATAGTTTGTTATAAACCTGATGGAAACAACTGTGCAATATCAATTTATTTATAGGTAAAGAAGATAAAAACCATTTATTGTAAATATGGTAGGGATAACATCTTCAAGAAGATTATGGAGAATAGGGCTTCACAGAGACAGTATACAAAAGAGGAAATTTCTTAGAAGTAGAAGAATCACGTGCTGTGCTCATCTTTTTGTTCAAGAGTTAAAACAAAAACATTTAAGTTCACTTCAGCCTTGTGACTATATAGCCCTATGAAATTTGTCTGAAACAGTCTAAGCTTTCATTCTAATGAAATTCCTTTGGGTGAGATAAATGGAGAGAGGAAAAGAAAGCCCTTTTAAATGAGAGGGGGAAAATCGAGACTTGTTAAAGTGTAATAAATGGGTAAAAAGAATTGAAAGGAAGGAGTGGGAGGAGCCTCAAGTCAGTCATTTTTATTGAGTAGATGCTCGTGGTTTGGCTAGGATGCCAGTCCTCTTGGTGTCCTTGTTAAATGGACGGCAGTATTACAAAATCATAGAACTTTGTTTTTTTTTCCTGGCTGTGATAGGTGGTGTGCAAGATCTTAGTTCTCCAACCAGGAATTGAACCTGGGCAGTGGAAGCTCAGAGTCCTAACTGTTGGATCGCTAGTGAATTTCCAAAAAATCATGAAACCATTAAGACAGTCTGACTCTTGTATAGTTACATGTAAGGCATATCATTAGATACATACCAGTTTATTAGTTCAACAAACACACTGTGCACCTCCTATGGACCAGGTATTGTTCTTGATGCTGAGGATGCAGCAATAAACAGAACAGAGACTTGTCAGCTTTCCAGGAACCCCTCTTCTGGAAGGCAGAGAGGGGCAATGAAGCTAATGCATGTTACACAAGATGATTTCAGAGTTGTAAGTACTGAGGAAAAACTGAAAGTCGTGTGATGAGCCCATGGTGAAAGGTGTGAAAAATTTTACCCTACTCATGACAACTACACAGTTGCTACCTTTCAGTTAAACTAAAAACAGATGTGCGAGATCTTTGTAAAGATAATTAGAACTTTACTGAAATAGTAGTTGGAGAGCAGCAAAGCTGTGTATTTGTCTTAAGTGAGACAGTGTCTCTCTCTGTGATGGGGGAGGAGCCAAGAGCTAGAACATTTTAACAGCTGACATTTTTGAGAACTCTCGCAGTGGTTACTTTTTCCACCATGCATCTGTTTTTATTCCATACCCCTGGATTCAGCTTTGGGATGTTGATAATCAGATCACAAATCTGATGCTGGCATTTTCCAGCTGACAGGAGTGTACTCAATAGCAGTTTTATATATATTCCTTATATTTTCAGTATCCATCCTTGGAGTTGTTCATATAGTCTTTAAAAGAAAAAAAGCATAAAATGTAAATAAATGAAGAGAGGAATACCATGTTTACTGCTGGGAGAATTTAATATTACAGTTATGTAAAGTGTCCTCCAGTAATTTTATAAATTAAGCATTATTGCAATGAGATTCTTATAGAATTTCATGGAACTCAGTTAGCTAACTTGAAAACTAATGTAGAAAAGTAATGGGCTATGAGTAACCAAGGCACTAAAATTTATTATAAAGGTATGGCTATATGCTGTTTTCTGTTCAAGAACAGCCAAATAGTACATTGAAAAAGATTTTAAAAAGACAGAAATTGATTTATGTACATATAGTAGTTTAATTTGTGAGACAGAATGGACAAGTGTTTAGAATATTGGCCATCCGTATAGGAAAATAAATGAAATTAAATATGACTTGTACCATATACAAAAAACATTAAAAAAAACAAAAAAACATTCAAGTCACGTCTGACTGTCTGCGACCCCATGGACCATAGCCCCAGCAGGCTTCTCTATCCATGGGGTTCTCCAGGCAAGAATACTGGAGTGTGTTGCCATTCCCTTCTCCAGGGGATCTTCCTGACCCAGGGATCGAACCCAGGTCCCCCGCATTACAGGCAGATTCTTTACCGTCTGAGCCACCAGGGAAGCCCCTTGATTTATACACATATAGCAATCTAATTTGTGAGACAGAATGGACAAGTGTTTAGAATATTGGCCATCCGTATAGGAAAATAAATGAAATTAAATATGACTTGTACCATATACAAAAAACATTAAAAAAAAACAAAAAAACATTCAAGTCACGTCTGACTGTCTGCGACCCCATGGACCATAGCCCCAGCAGGCTTCTCTATCCATGGGGTTCTCCAGGCAAGAATACTGGAGTGTGTTGCCATTCCCTTCTCCAGGGGATCTTCCTGACCCAGGGATCGAACCCAGGTCCCCCGCATTACAGGCAGATTCTTTACCATCTGAGCCACCAGGGAAGCCCCTTGATTTATACACATATAGCAATCTAATTTGTGAGACAGGATGGACAAGTGTTTAGAATATTGGCCATCTGAATGGGAAAATAAATGAAATTAAACATGACTTATACATACACAGAAACATTTAAAAAACACTCAGGGGTGAAATATTTAAAAAAATATATATTTTTGACATGTTAAGATATAGTTTCTTAAGACCCAAAAGAATCACAATTTGCCTACTAAAATTAACCTTTTGTGTGTGTACATGTGTGACAAAAAGCCTTACCAACCTTTTTTAAAATGTCAGAAACAATTTTCCTCTTAATTGTGTTCACTTAAAAATTCACTATGATAAAAGTAGACATAAATAGGCATATTGGTGAAACATGTTTTTTCCTAAGTTTATTCCTTAAGGTGATAAAGAATTATCAGTATTCATTTTAATACAGATTTGTTTCACTTATAGATATATCCAAGTAGCACACAAATATATTGTTACTTGAAGGTGGCAAACTCTATAAGGGTCACAGGGCTGGGAAACTCAACCTTTATTAATGAAGAGGAAGATTGCGATTTGATTACATTTGAGTATTCCATATTGAAGACAGTTGTAGAAACTACAGTAACCAGTACAGTAAGTTCCCTGTATGCAAAGGAGTTCTATTCCAAGAGCATGTTTCTTAAATCCAATTTGTTCGTAAGTCCAACAACGTTGGCCTAGGTACCCAATTGACAGAATTGACTCTTTAGTAATCCACCTGCAATGCAGGAGACCAGGAGACCCGGGTTTGATCCCTGGGTCGGGAAGATCCCATGGAAAAGGGAATGGCAACCCACTCCAATATTCTTGGCCTGGAGAATTCCATGGACAGAGAAGCCTGGTGGACTACAGTTCATGGGGTCGCAAAGAGTCAGACACAACTGAGCAACTGATCACAAGCGTGCACACACACACACACACACACACACACACAAGTAATAGGTTTATATGTACTCTCCACACAAATAACACATAAAAAGCAAACAAGAAATAAAACATTTTTAATCTTAAAGTACAGTACCTTGAAAAATACAGTAGTGAAGTACAACAGTTGGCATACAGGGGCTGGCATCCAGTGAAGAGAGAAGCAGAGCTGCTGCCTGGAGGAGGGAGAGAATGTGGGAGATGGTAGAGCAGAAGGGTCGTCAGCAACAGGACACGGAGTGCAAGCTGTGTCATGCCTGATGTTGAGGCACAAGTTCTGGCTCCTTGAAAGAGTCAACTCTATCTGCCCTCTTGAAAAAACAATCCAGTGATGTCTGGGTGGTAGCTTTTTGTTTCTGGTCATAGGTGATGCCATAGGGCTGGATCCATTCTGGATCCATGAAGGCTGCTGCAGCCTCTATGTAACGTTCTGCGTTTGGGTCCTGTTCTCAAAAACACACAATGCCTCCTCAGATGAAGACCACGTTACCTGTTTCAATTCTTCAGTTACTTCTTCCTCTTGTCTCTCTTCATCCTCTCCCTGGGCTTCCAGTTCCATCAGGTCTTATTAGTGAGCTCCATGTTCACATCTTTGAAAGTTCGAAACTTGAAGGCTCCTAAGTCGGGGACTCACTATATCTATGGAACACTAACTGGGTCCTAAGCCATATCTTTGCCTTTAGCTAAAGGCAAAGGAGAAAAGGAAAGATATACCCATCTGAATGCAGAGTTCCAAAGAATAGCATGGAGAGACAAGAAAGCCTGCCTCAGGGATCAATGCAAAGAAATAGAAGAAAACAATAGAGTGGGAAAGACTAGAGATCTCTACAAGAAAATTAGAGATACCAAGGAAACACTTCATGCAAAGATGGGCTCAATAAAGGACAGAAATGGTATGGACCTAACAGAAGCAGAGGATATTAAGAAGAGGTGACAAGAATACACAGAAGAAATATGCAAAAATGATCTTCATGGTCCAGATCTTCACACCCACCATGGTGTGATCACTCACCTAGAGGCAGACATCCTGAAGTAGGAAGTCAGGTGGACCTTAGGAAGCATCACTACGAACAAAGCTAGTGGAGGTGACGAAATTCCAGCTAAGCTATTTCATGTCCTAAAAGATGATGCTGTTAAAGTGCTGCACTCAATATGTGGAAATATGGAAAACTCTGCAGTGGCCACAGGACTGGAAAAGGTCCGTTTTCATTCCAGTCCCAAAGAAAGGCAATGCCAAAGAATGTTCAAACTACAGCACAATTGCACTTATCTCACAGGTTAGCAAAGTAATGCTCAGAATTCTCCAAGCTAGGCTTCAACAGTACATGAACCAAGAACTTCCAGATGTTCAAGCTGATTAGAAAAGGCAGAAGAACCAGAGATCAAATTGCCAACAGATCATAGGAAAAGCAAGTGAGTTCCAGAAAAACAACTACTTTTGCTTTATTGACTAAACCAAAGCCTTTGACTGTGTAGATCACAACAAACTGTGGAAATTTCTTCAAGAGATGGGAATACCAGACCACCTGACCTGCCTCCTGAGAAATCTGTGTGCAGGTCAAGAAGCAACAGTTAGAGCAGGACGTGGAACATCAGACTGGTTCCAAACTGGAAAAGGAGTACGTCAAGGCTGTATATTGTCACCCTGCTTATTTAACTTATATGCAGAGTACATCATGCAAAATGAGGGGCTGGATGTAGCACAAACTGGAATCAAGATTGCTAGGAGAAATATCAATAACTTCAGATATGCAGATGACACCACCCTTATGGCAGAAAGTGAAGAGGAAGTGAAGAGCGTCTTGATGAAAGAGAAAGAGGAGAGTGAAAAAGCTGGCTTAAAACTCAACATTCAGAAAACAAAGATCATGGCATCTGGTCCCATCACTTCATGGCAAATAGATGGGGAAACAACGGAAACAGTGACAGACTTTATTGTTTTTGGGCTCCAAAATCACTGCAGATGGTTACTGCAGCCATGAAATTAAAAGACGCTTACTCCTTGGAAGGAAAGTTATGACCAACCTAGACAGCATATTAAAAAGCAGAGACCAACAAAGGTCCATGTAGTCAAGGCTATGGTTTTTCCAGTGGTCATGTATGGATGTGAGAGATGGACTATAAAGAAAACTGAGCGCCGAAGAATTGATGCTTTTGAACTGTGGTGTTGGAGAAGACTCTTGAGAGTCTCTCAGACTGCAAGGAGATCCAACCAGTCCATCCTAAAGGAGATCAGTCCTGAATGTTCATTGGAAGGACTAATGCTGAAGTTCCAATACTTTGGCTGCCTGATGCAAAGAAGTGACTCATTGGAAAAGACCCTGATGCTGGGAAAGTTTGAAGGCAAGAGGAGAAGGGAACGACAGAGGATGAGATGGTTGCATAGCATCACCAACTCAATGGACATGAGTTTGAGCAAGCTCCAGGAGTTGGTGATGGACAGGGAGGCCTGGCATGCTGCAGTCTATGGTGTCGCCAAAAGCTGGACATAACTGAGTGAACTGAAGTGAAGCCATGTCTTATTTTAAAATTCATCTCAATCATATTAAATTGACCATATAGTGTCATAAGCAAAAAATAAAAATCATGAGATTTTGAGGCTGACTGGCTGGTGAGATGTTGATTCCATTCATAGATATTATAAAAGTATAGTAGAAGACCATCTAGACCTATGAATAAGTTTGCAGTAGGCTATATTGCTTTAAAGGCTATTGAAACACTTGGGAATGTGAGTTTTGTGGTTTGAAAGAGAGTTCTGAGCTGTTGGTGTAGATTCAAAGAGCATATGCTTATGGAAGATAGTTCAAGAAGTAAGCTTGCCAAGGATTTGAGATTGTAGACGAATACTGAGAACAAAATGTTGGCAAAGAATGAACTCCAGGTATCAGACTAGACTCTATAGAATCTAAGATATCTTAAGTGGGACAGAAAGTAGACAGTGGTACCAAATAGAACGATAACATGAAACAGATAAAAGAGCAATTCATAACTGTCATATCTTTCCATCGGTGATTGGCAGCTCATTAATAGAAAATAATCATAAAATCAGTCCCTGAAAATGTATAAAAAACTATGTGCTTCTAATTTAGGAGAGTTATTTTTATATATCCATTTTTCCTTGAGTGTTTTATTCAGTGTAAAACATTATAATTTGATCCTCTAACAGATGCACTGACTCTTCAGTTATATTTTCAAAGCTGGTGACAGATAATCCTTAAATAACAATGTTTGCACAGGAATCATTTTGAGAACAATTTGTTTTTGCAGTAATAAAATTTTATTTGACTTCAAAATGACCTGTGAAAGAGGTGGTTTCCAGCTCAGCAATTTGGTTTACATTAGATAAAACTATTTCATTTGAACTTTCAAAACGCTTCTGTTTTGTTTTAGTGAGGTATGGCTGGGAGTTGCATGATATTCGTGGTGTTTAGTATACTGCCATTATTGCCACAAAATTTTCATTCATGTAATTCCCTCACGTGATACCACTTTGTCGGTGAGTCAAATGATTGTTCTTTTTTGCTTAAATTCACTTTCACATGTTTTTTCTTTGATACATGGCTTTTTAGCACTCCCCATCAATTCTTTTGTATTGGAGGTTTATGGTTTTAATTTTAAGATCTCTTTTTAATATAGAAAAAAATACCCAAACTAGCTATAATCACGTGCTCATGAACAGCAAAAGAGGCATAACACTCAAAATACACAACTTCTGATGTTATAGTGAACATTTTTCAATTCTCTATGCCTTCGCTAGATGACTTGCTGCTTATTTTAAGGTCAGAGAAGATATTGATAGATTGATAGCTAAGTTCACTTGAACTGAGAAGTAAAGACACTTGGCCTTGGCCGTGATGTCAGTATAATAGCTTCTTCCACCCGGACCATCACCATCCACCACCATCTCTTGATGCAAAAAGAAACCTTAAGTGACTATCAGTTCAGTCGTTCAGTCATGTCTGATTCTTTTGCCACCCCATGGACTCCAGGCTTCCCTGTCCATCACCAGCTCCTGGAGCTTAAGTGACTTGGAGACTTATGATATGCTTTTAAACGTCACTTAGTCCAAGAGGTAGAAGAGTCACCTGTCATTGTTGCTCAGCGCTTTTTGGTTCAAATAAGGAGCACCTAAGTGTGTGGCAGTGAACCTGGACCCCACTGGGCTGCAGTAGCCTGGCACGCCCCCTTATAACCTGAACTCAATGGGCTGTCGTTGAATATTTGTTGTCTGAAACATTTAGACGCAGCTATGAAGTCTAATTCTACATAGAATATGTTCTATGATTTACTAAATAATTCAGTTTCATATGCATGCTAAGATATTTCATTCTTGACTAAACCATGAAATTTGGGTGTGAAGGCTTCTTTTTAAAACTATAATTTAACCACCTTTCAGGATTTTTATTGTACTGGACTTCTTATGCTCTACTGTTACACTGTACTTTTGATGGAGAGGGAGTTAATGAGAAATAAGAAGGTGATTAAGTTAATGAACTGTCTTCTCCACTGCACTTGTACTCTACAGTGACAAGTAGAAAATAATGCTGATTCCAGACCATGACATGAGCCTGAATCCAGTGCTGATTTAAAATGTACTCACGGTACAGTGTTTTCCTGTAAGTTTCTTTACCGTATTCACTGAGGAAAAGAACCTAACTTACTGTGCATTTCTCAAAAAACAAACTGCTTTAGTTAATATTATTAAGAAAACTGTTCAACTATCTATGTAGAATTTATATATAGTACTGTTCTATTTCACACTTTCTTAAATTTGCTTTATCAAATAGAAAATCTAGTGAAAGATTTAAATTGTATCATAGCAATTCTTTAAGAAGCAAAAAATAACAACAGGAACTTCCCCAGTGGTCCAGGGGCTAAGCCTTCACGCTGCCAATACAGGGGACCCAGGTTCGATCCTTAATCAGGGAGCTAGAGCTTACTTTTCGCAACTAGAGTTCACGTGCCATGACTAAAGATCCTGAGTGCTGGGACAAAGAGTCAGTGAAGCCAAATAAATATATAAATATTAAAAAAATAATATGAAATATGCAATCCTTGTGTTATTGCTTTCTACCTGACTGAACAAGATTTTGGGTTGTTAAAAATGAAAGGTAGGTGACAACTTCTAAAATTGTCTTAAATATTTTCTGCAAATGAATCACTGTCAATTTGGTCACGAGAGAACTAGAATCAAATTAGATCTATCTCTTGCTATCTGATCCCCTCCACGGCTCAGGAGAACCAATGCCCATTTCCAAATATGTAAACTCTTGTTACTTCCCATCCTAGGGTGCAGTTATAACCAGCCACAGAAGGAAGCCGCTTTGTTATCAATCTGCGCCTGCAGGTGGGAGCATTGTTGCTGGGGTGGGGTTGGGGGGGGCACATTTGTCACCACTTTTTTATTCTCTGTGCTCATGAGGTGTTGATCCAGTTAGAAGTGTTCTACTTGGTGGAGCATTGGTGCCAGGGCCTCTCTGACAGCATTGCTCTTGGATAATTCACACTAATGCCTGATGGTCACTAGTCCCTTGTTAATGCTCAAAAATGGTAGCTTCTCTGTCTTTGCATTTATAAGCTATTATGGTAAATAATCCTTCTTGTTGAAATATAGGAGTGCAGTTAAACTATATTATATTACATTCTTTTATGTATACATCTCATACATGCATATTGTATGCATATTCTTTTCCATTTTAGGTCATTAGAAGATATTGAATATAGTTCCTTGTGCTATACAGTAGGACTTTATTGTTTATCTGTTTTATACACAGTCGGGTATACCTGTTTATCCCAACCTCCTAATTATCTTCTCCCCTCCCACACTCTCCCCTGGTAACCACAAGTTTGTTTTCTCTCTGTGAATCTATTTCTGGTTTTGCATTTTGTTGTTTAGTCACTCAGTTATGTCCAATTCTTTGTGACCCCATGGACTGCAGCATACCAGGCTTCCTTGTCCTTTACTATGTCCCGGAGTTTATTCAAACTCATGTCCATTGAGTCGGTGATGTCATCCAACCATCTCATCCTCTGTCACCTCCTTGATCGCCCCTCTGTCTCCTCCTGCCCTTAATCTTTCCTAGCATCAGGGTATTTTCCAATGAGTCAGCTGTTCGAATCAGGTGGCCAAAGTATTAGAGCAACAGGTTTTGTACACATTTCCTTGAAAACAAATTAAGCTTTCTCCAAAAAAGATAACATTTGAAAAATATCACTGAAAAATGAGTGCAAAGAATTCTTTGTTGTTTTTCAGTCGCTAAGTCATGTCCTCCTCTTTGCAACCCCATGGACTATAGCCCACCAGGCTCCTCTGTCCTCCACTGTCTCCCAGAGTTAGCTCAAATCCATGTCCATTGAGTTTGTGATGTTACCTAAACATCTCATTCTCTGCTGACCCCTTTTCTTTTGCCTTCAGTCTTTTCCAGCATTAGGGGCTTTTCCAGTGAGGCAGCTTCTTGCATCAGATGGCTAAAGTATTGGAGCTTCAGCTTCAACATAGTCTTCAAGTGAATATTCGGGGTTGATTTCCTTTAGTATCCCCTTCATGGATTGCCCTTTGTCGTGGCAAAGAGACTTGCGTAACTCAGTGAAGTTATGAGCCATGCCATGTAGGACCACCCAAGACAGGTCACAGTGAAGAGTTTAAAAAAATGTGATCCACTGGAAAAGGAAATGGCAACCCACTCCAGCCTTCTTGCCTGGAGGACCCCGTGGATGGCATGAAAATAATTCTTAGATTGTTTTAAATTACACATTTTGGATTCATGTTTTCAGTTTTGTACAGTTGCTGCACCAGAAGTCTGAAATAGTGTCATTATTTTTTATGTAAAAAGCATGTTACACCTACCTATATATGTGTATGTGTTATTTATTTTAGTTTTTATTTAAATTGTAAGATAATTGGTTTATAATGTTGTCTTAGTTTTTGCTTTACAACAGCGTGAATCAGCTGTAAGTATACGTATATCCCCAGCCTCTAGCAGCTCCCTCCTATCTCCCTTCTAGGTCATCACAGAGCACTGAGGTGAGCTACCTGTGTTAAATAACAGCTTCCCACAAGCTATCAATTTTACAAATGGCAATGCGGCATATAGGCTTCCTCGGTGGCTCAGTGGTAAAGAATCCACATGCAATGCAGGAGACGTGGGTTTGATCCCTGGCTTGGGAAGGTCCCCTGGAAGAGGGCATGGCCACCCACTCCAGTATTCTTGCCAGGAGAGTTGCATGGACAATATATATATATATTTATATATATATATATATATACACACACACACACATACATATATATGCATATATACATACATACATATACACACATATATATACACACACACATATAATTTACTCTAAGATAAATATATATTTTACTCACTCCAAAACTCAAGTTAGTCTTTCAGAATGATTTTCTTTATTGATCCCTGTTTGCTAAACTCTTTTACACTAATGATGTTTTACCCAAATGGTTGCTTTATGATGGATAAGTTATTTTTGAGGAGAGTGTTGATTTCATAGATAAAAGGGTTCATGGATAGTTTTCAGGGGCTGCTTGAACATTCTGAAATTGTATGCTACTGTATGAAATTATGAGAGTCTGTATTTAGATATATAATTTCCTGGCTTGAATATTCATACTTTTCATCAGATTCTCAAAGCTTTCTCAAGCCCGTGGTTTAAAAGGATTTAAAACGATAGCTCTGGTTATCCTTGGTTCATAAGTGTAACATCATTGAGAATCCTGAAGTCTAGTTTTATATTTGGATCAGTTATAAGGGAACAGAGGATTATAGGCATTATTTATCAAATTATGTCAAAGTTTGTTTTTGTCTCAACAACTTCCTACATTGTGATATTCTGTCCAGACCATCCCATAGCATGCCCTTCACCATGATGGTGCTACCGTATTATCCTGCCATCCCATAATGCTCACAATCAGTTCTGAATATCCCCTATGATAACTTTCCTCTAGCAAATTGTAGTAAATATGCAAATTGTGAAGAGAATCTCTCAAATTTATCTGTGTTTCAAAGATATGTGTAGTTCTAAAGTCTGCCCAAGAGAATGGGGATTCTGTTTTTTAAAACAAGTATTTGACTTTGGTTTTCAGAAAGCTAAAAAGAGTTTCTTCCCTGAATATGATGCTCTATGGGTGAAATCTTACAGTTGCTTGAAGTTTTATTTTAGAGATCTCAGAGATGTGGTGACGTAATTCCAAATATGAATTTAGTATATATAACTCAGCTCCGTAGAAACAGATTTGCTGGGGTGACAATAGATTGCTGACGTCTCCCCTCGTAACATGAGGGATTTTGTTTCTTCTTAAGGCAGAAATCTTCAGAAAGCAGCAATAGGCCAGGAATCTACCCACATATCATACTTTTTAATCAATACATTTCCTACGTAAGCGTGTTTGCAGCTGAAACATGTGCTTTTACTCCTGGGCAACCCAGCCAGTCAACACTTATTTATTAAGTCTCTATTATAGGTGAGGTGCAGTGTTATTTAGGGGGATATATTAGTGAAAAACAAACAATGAAAACAAAGCAAAATGAACACCTAAGCAAAATCCATAATCTCTTGGAGTTTGTTAATGAAATTACATGCAGCTAAGTTAAAAACTGAATAATCAAGTGAGTAAGGGAATATATACATGAGACAGTATTCATTGTGAAAGGTATACAGTTTTTACTTTCAGTATTGCTTTATTTTCCCATACTTTTTAACCCTAATGATAAGGCACCTTTCAAGTGACCTCTTATCTTCTCCAAATATATATGAAGTTTATCATTTGTTAAGGAGTACTGAATTCTGGAGTAATGTTTACACTTAGAAGTAGAGTTAACATCAGGCCTATTGTTCCAAGCAATGGAATGGAGTTAGAATCCAGAAAATCAGCAATTATTGGTAAAAATGTCTCCTGCTTCCTTGGTAGTATTAGAAAGACCTCAGAAATAATCCATTAAAGAGAGGTTAAACAGGAAATGTTTAAAGTTAGGATTGTTATTTTGTTGCTGTTTTTATTTTAACCTGCCTTGAAATAAAATACTTTGAAAGTACTAGATATTACTAAGTTTATGAAAACAAAACATTCTACTTGGTGAGCTGAAATGACTATGGATGCTAACAGGAAAACAGACACTTCAGAATTCTTCGTACAGGTGTTTATGGTGAAAAATTTCTTGGAGTCATGTGATGTAGTGGAAAGAGAATAGGATTTAGACTCAAAAGCCCTGGATTGAAGGGTAAAGCTGTTTGTCATTATGGTAACCATGAGCCCAGGTTGTCTGGGGACCATCGTGGTTTATATCTGTGGTCTTGACACAATTAATGATACCACCTTATTTCAGTCATAAAAATGTGCTGATTTGGACAAGAAACTATATGGTCAATTTAAGGTGACAACCAGCTCTTTTTGCATTAATAAATTTTGCATGATACATTGGCTCTTCCAAGTGATTGTGAGAGCAGAAGAAACTTGTGTGTCAGAAAATGATTTGTAATCTGAAAATAATTTATAAGAGCTAGAAAGAGGTGTATAAATATTAGTGTATTCATTTGGACAGAATCACCACAGTGCCTGTGTAAAGAGAGTAGATTTATTTTAGTCAATCGCTCTGGAACAGAACAGATTGAACAGATTACTTAGATTAAACAAATGACTCTTGTTTAAGAAGCTGGATAGAGGCTTCCCCTGGAGGCCCTGTGGTTAAGACTTCTCCTTCCAATGCAGGGGTGCAGGTTTGATCTCTGGTGGGATAAGCTAAGATCTCACAAGCCTTGGGGCCAAAAAAAAAAAAAAAACATAAAGCAAAAGCAATGTTGTAACAAATTCCATAAAGACTTAAAAAGAAGTTGTATAATGCCCTAGTTTTCCAAAATGTGTTGTACTGGTATCAAGGTACAGAACAGGACAACAAGGAATAATAAACCTAGACTTGACTTGTGATGAGGATAAGGGATAGATTTCACTTAATTAAAATTCTAATGGGTTTACTAAACTGAGAAAAGTGGAACCAATTATTGCATAATTTCATCAATATTCAATTCAGTTTTCTTCCAGTTTGCCTCTTTATCATCTTCAAGAGACACTTGCATGTCCTATTAGCTTTGGGACATGGTAATAATTTTATTCTTTTTCAGAAGCTATTCCCAGTCATCACAGATGTTAATGAATTTGATCTTAAGTGAGCAATTTCTAAAAGAAAAAAAAACAGTCACGGGACTCTCCTCCCAGCTTCTGTTTTATTCAGGATGATCCATGTGCTCTCTGTAAACTGACTGAACCGTAGTGTGGTTTTCTTTTATTTTTTTTGCAGGGGCGTGATGTGCTCAGTCTATTGCTTTGCACAGGTTTTTCTCTAGTTGCTGCGAGCGGGGACTTCTCTCTAGTGGTGCATGGGCTTCTCTTGTTGCAGAGCATGTGCTCTGGGGCAGGAGGGCTTCAGGAGGACTCAGGTTCAGTAGTTATGGCTCACGGGCTTAGTTGCTCTGAGGCATGTGGGATCTTCCCGGACCAGGGATTGAACGCGTGTCCCCTACATTGGCAGGTGGATTCTTATCCACTGTGCCACCAGGGAAGTCCTGCGCCATACCTGTTTAGATTTCTTCCCGAGAAGCTGGCACAAGACTTGTGTTCATTTGAAATGAAATAAAACCAAATCAGTTTTTATTAACAGAAAATGAGTTTCCCACAACTTTAAGGTCTCTTCATCAGTAGGAAAAAGAAACTAAATCAGTCTAAATCTGTGAAGCCATTGACTAAACATTGTGTGGACCACAGAACCTTGGCAAGCAAGAGCCAACTCACCATTTGCAACTTTTAAAAATAGTTTCTGGGACAAGATATTAGGGGATAATTATTACTAATTCACAAGGTTGTTTAAAAAAACTAAAGAGAATATATATGGAAGGTAGTAATCTGCAATTTTGAGTAGCTAGTCAATAAATACTAGTTGAGTAAATGAGCAAGATTTAGGAAGAATGAAGCATCAAGGGAATATATCCTAAAAATAATGCTCTTTCTTTTATTTTTTTCTATGCCAGCCAAAACCCTCTCCCTTATACATTGGTACAGATGGCCATGAATGAGTTCATTTGACTGACTCAGATAACAATGATCACAAGCTTTATGTGTCTTTTCAATCATTAAAATAATTTCTACCTCCAAAATCTGAAATTGAAGATTCTGAACCCCCTACACTAGGATTTGAGGTCACCACAAGACTCAATTTTACTATCTCCATCTACTGGCAGGGAGGAACTATACCCAAGCATCTGGACTGGCATAGAAAAGAGGAGAAAGAACATTTAAAAGGTAAGCAAAACATATGTTTTTATTTACTTTACATTTTTAAACTTTACTTATACATTCTTGACATAATCTCAGGTGATTAAGGTTTATACAATGAAGCATATTAGAGAAGAGAATCTTTTTAGGGGGGATCATATTCTTATCTGATTCTCTGACATGAGCAACTATAGACTTCACTGTCTTCTTTTCACAGTGGGAGTTTTTCTGTCCTTGTCATTCTACATTTCTATCCAGTTGTGCCAATGCTCAGTACTGTTTTCATATTCCTAATAATCTGCAAACTGCAGCGGGGTTACTGAAATGTTCTCATTTATGAATTCTTTGATGTGTTAAAAGTAATTTCCCCTGGCACATTATATTGACCTTATGGTGTCGAGAGTGGCAGAATTTTTCTCAAACTGTAATTGATTATTCTGGTATTTCTTAGACTTTTTTTCCGCATTCTTCATTGATACTAATTTCATTTGGCAGAAAGTGCTGTATAAAAGGTCCCTGTTAATCAGTCAAAGTCTTCATACATATTTATATCAGTTTTTTTTTTTTTTTTTGGTATTTTTCCTTCCTATCATGAATCTTCAGTTTGGTTGGTTTTTAACAGGATTACAACACTGCAATCATGTTTTGAATTATGATAACTTCTCTAAATGTTTTGATGGTTTGTGTGCTTGTGCAAGAATAAATCTCTGTAAATTTAAATTGCATGCTTTAAATGATTAGGTGTTATTAATGCTTTTATTATACATATCTTTCTTTAAAAAGCCTGATCTCAACTAGAAAATAGGAGTAATAGCCACATGCCAAGATAATTAGTATTACTACACTTTCTGTAATTAAATTAAGTACAGTTTGTACTTTTTTCTCCTGTTAGGTTTCTCCTGCCTCTCCCCACCCCCAAACAAGTGTTTTCCTATCTTTTTTTCCATTTCTTTGGATAGTGTTCCACTTCTTTCAGAAGAGGGACTGGTGGATTTATAGGGGACATGGGTGGAAAGTTTTCAACATCAAAATCAGATTCTGTGGGCAAGAATTTTCAAGGAAATGCTCTGTTCAGACAGGTCTGTTCACTCTCTGGGAGGTCACGAATGCAGCTGGTCCATTTGCTGACTGAGGATTACAGGCACGTAAACAGTGCAAACACTGTTCAGAAGGATTCTTAAATCTCCTTGTGGCATCTGACAACGTCCAATCTGAGAGATGTATCCTCAGAGTCTTCTCTGAGGTCAGAATGTAGGGGAGTAGGTATTTTTGGATAATGTCGAAGGAAGCAGTGATAAGGAGTGTTAGAGAATCATCCATGAAATGAATGAAATGAAACTTCCGGTGGACTCTGTAAGGTTTCAGTTCAGTCCCTGCTTGGAATTTGTGTTCAAAATTCAAAATATGTATTTTCTTGACGCTGTCCCATCCCTATGTTTCAGCTCCTCTTTTCAGACTATTTTTCCCTGAATCTTTGGTTTGATTTTAAAACTATTGTCATAAAACTAGCTGTTGCTGGAGAATTCAGCTAATGGTTCTGTGGTTATAGTTAAGCCAATTATTCAGCATCTCTTTATTTACTCTCTTAGAGTAGACCAACTAGAAGATAAAATAACCTGAAATGACATAGCTAAACATGGTTAGATACCTCATGCTGCTGCTGCTGCTGCTAAGTCACTTCAGTCGTGTCCGACTCTGTGCGACCTCGTAGACGGCAGCCCACCAGGCTCCCCCGTCCCTGGGATTCTCCAGGCGAGAACCCTGGAGTGGGTGTGAAGTCACTCAGTCACGCGCGACTCTTCGCGGCCCCATGGACTGCAGCCTACCAGGCTCTTCTGTCCATGGGATTTTCCAGGCAAGAGTACTGGAGTGGGTTGCCATTGCCTTCTCCGGGATGCCTCATGATCATTATTAAAAATGTCACTGAGAAATAGAATTTAGGTAATCTATATACCCATCAATGTTACGTGTTTTATTTTTATTTTATGACTTCCACTTATTTTAAAAGTCCCACAGTTATATTTTATGCACATTTTAACATCACTTTAAGATTGAGGACAGTGGTTGAGGGTAGGGGGTAGGGTGGGAGGTAATGTTTTCCAGCCAAGCAGAATGATTAGAATATCCTTGAGCGTAAGTTTGTTTAAATATAGCCTCTGAAGTGCAGTCATGTCCAGTGTGATTACTCTTCATTTATTGCTGCTAGCTTGAGGTGGAATTCCTACTGAAACCAAATATCCTGCTACAGATGTAACTTCTAAATCTCAAATATTGCTATGAATGTGCAAACCTTTTATCAGTTATTGATAGTGTTTAATTAATAATATTAGAAACATAAAGTGGGAGGACGTGATTTGTATAAAAGCAACCAAATTTACTATTTTTCCTACTATCTTTGGATATTATTTATAAGAAACTCATAGGCTTATTACATATAAATTATATACATTCATCTTTGAATATGAAATGCTAAATATAAGTAGGAAACAGTAAAGTCTCATTTTTCAGTGGTGATGATTGCTAAATACATTAAGACAGAAATAAATTCATCTTTTATTGTTTCTTAGAAATCATTTATTTCCCCAATGCAGAGTTTAATGTAAGAGAGAATTTTAAGCATATTTTAGATTTACACATATTTTAGATATTCACTAAATTCATAAGCAAATGGCCTTATTTGCATTTTTGAATGAGCTTGTATTGATTACATTTTCATTATTATTGTCCTTGATGCATTTTAAACATCTTCCCATCAAAATGTCACTACTGTATCTAGACGTTTCACCAAGAAATAGGTCTCTGCTTTCAACATTTGAAATTGCTCATAAATTCCATCTCAATGTTGTGAATTATGTGTCTGGTGCACATACAATATACTGACAGATGCTGAGAATCTAAACAGATGAAGTTCTTTAATATATTTTTTCTTAACTAAGCGTAGTTGATTGTTCTGAGGTTAAATAATATGAATTTGTATTTAATAATGTTAGCTGGTTTGGGGGATAATATTTCAAATAAATACATTTCACTGCTTAAAATATTTCAGAGTTCCTACCACTTAATGTAAATTCTCTAATACTGAATAATAGTTTTAATTCAACAAGAGATTTGATTAAATATTGAAAAAATGAAATCAATAATGAATCTTTAAAGTGAATGCTTCTTTTTTAAAGTGAATTATTCCTCATTTATCTCTGTTCTGTGTTCTGGTTTTAGCCTTCTTGTGGCATGTATAATACTGTATAGTTTAACTCAGGATAAAATATAATAGCATTGCCTAAACATGTTTTGCTGTGGTAATGTGTGTGTATAAAATTATAATCATTACTAATTGGAGTTCAGTAAAGTGTTTAAGGAGATTCTGTGTTTCTGTTGTTCTCCAGTCTCTAAGTCATGTCCAACTCTTTGCAACCCCATGGACTACAGCATGCCAGGCTACCCTGTCCTTCACTATCTCCTGGAGTTTGCACAAACTCATGTCCAGTGAATCAGTGATGCATCCAACCATCTCATCCTCTGTTGCCCCCTTCTCCTCCTGCCCTCAATCTTTTCCAGCATCAGGGTCTTTTCCAATGATTTGGCTCTTCCCATCAGGTGGTCAAAGTATTGGAACTTCAGCTTCAGCATCAGTCCTTTTGATGAATATTCAGGGTTAATTTTGTTTAGGATTGTGTGGTTTGATTTCCTTGCTGTGCAAGGGAATCTCAAGAGTCTTCTCCAGCACCACAATTTGAAAACTTTAGTTCTTCAGTGCTCAGCCTTCTTTATGGTTCAGTTCTCACATCCATACATAACTGCTGGAAAGACTATAGCTTTGACTATACAGAACTTTGTTGGCAAAGTGATGTTTCTGCTTTTTAATACCCTGTGTACGTTTGTATAGCTTTTCTTCTAAGGAGCAAGCATCTTTTAATTTTGTGGCTGCAGTCACTGTCTGAAGTGCTTTTGGAACCCAAGAAAATAAAATTTGTCACTATTTCCATATTTTCCCCAACTGTTTGCCAGGAAGTGATGGGGCCAGATGCTATGATCTTGGTTTCTTGAAAGTTGAGTTTTAAGCCATCTTTTTCACTCTCTTCTTTCACCCTCATGAAGAAGTTGTTTAGTGTCTCTTTGTTTTCTGCCATTAGAGTGGTATCATCTGCATATCTGAGGTTTTTTTATATTTCTCCTGGCAGTCTTGATTACAGCTTGTGATTCATCCAGCCTAGCATTTCGCATGATGTACTCGGCATATAGGTTAAATAAGTAGGGTGACAATATACAGCCTAGCCCTACAACTTTCCAGATTTCTAACTAGACTGTTGTTCCATATCTGTTTTGTTACTTCTTGACATGTGGACAGGTTTCTCAGGAGAAAGGTAAGGTGGTCTGGTAGTCCCATCTCTTTAAGAATTTTCCAAGTTTGTTGTGATCCACACAGTCAAAGGCTTTGGTGTAGTCAGTAAAGCAGAAGTAGATGTTTTTCTGGAAATCTCTTGCTTTTTCTGTGATCCAGTAGATGTTGGCAATTTGATCTCTGGTTCCTCTGCCTTTCTAAATCCAACTTGTACATCTGCAAGTTCTCAGTTCACCTACTGCTGAAGCCTATCTTGAAGGATTTTCAGCATTAACTTTCTAGCATGTGCAATGAGTGCAGTTGTATGGTAGTCTGAACATTCTTTGGCATTGCCTTTCTTTTGAATTGGAATGAAAACTGACCCTTTCCAGTCCTGTGGCCACTGCTGAGTTTTTCAAATTTGCTGACATATTGAGTGCAACACTTTCACAGCATTGTTTTCTAGGGTTTGAAATAGCTCAGCTGGAATTCCATCACCTCCTCTAGCTTTATTCGTAGTATTGCTTCCTAAAGCCCACTTGACTTCACACCCTAGGATGTTTGGCTCTAGATGAGTGACAGCACCTTTGTGGCTATCCAGGTCATTTAGAACTTTTTTGTGTAGTTCTTCTGTGTATTTTTGCCACCCCTTCTTAATCTCTTGTGCTTGTTTTAGGTCCTTGCTGTTTCTGTCCTTTATTGTGCCTATCTTTGCATGCAATGTTCACTTGTTACCACCAATTTTCTTGAAGAAGTCTCTATTCTTTCCTTTTCTACTGTTTTCTTCTATTTCTCTGCACTGTTCACTTGGGAACATTTCTTACCTCCCCTTGCTATTCTCTGGGACTCTGAATTCAGTTTGGCATATCTTTCCCTTTCTCCTTTGCCTTTCACTTCTCTTCTTTTCTCAGGTATTTGTAAGACCTCCTCAGGCAACCACTTTGCCTTCTTGAATTTCTATTTCTTGGTGATGCTTTTGGTTACCAACTCCTGTACAATGTTATGAACCTCCATCCATAGTTCTTCAGGTACCCTGTCTATCGTATCTAATCCCTTGATCTCTTTGTCACCTCCACTGTATAATCATCAGAAATTTGATCTAGATCATACCTGAATGAGCTTATGATTTCCCCTTCTTTCTTCAATTTAAGCCTGAATTTTGCAATTAGGAGCTCGTGATTGTAGCCACAGTCGGGTCCAGGTCTTGTCTTTGCTGACTGTATACAGCTTCTCCATATTCAGCTTCAGAGAATGTAATCAATTTGACTTCAGTGTTGACCATCTGGTGATGTCCATATGTAGAGTCATCTCTTGTATTGTTGGAAAAAAGGGGTTTTGCTATGACCAGGGTATTCTCTTCACAAAACTCTTAGACTTTGCCGTGCTTCATTTTGTTTTCCAAGGCCAAACTTGCCTGTTATTCCAGGTAGCTCTTGACTTCCTACATTTGTATTCCAATCCCCTGTGATGAAAAGGCCATGTTTGTTTGTTTGGTTGGTTGGTTGGTTTTTGGTATTGTTATAGATCTTTCCCTGGTGGCTCTGGTGGTTAAGAATCCACTTGCAATGTGGGAGACCTGGGTTCGATCCCTGGGGTGGGAAGATCCTCAGGAGGAGGGCATGACAACCCACTTCAGTATTCTTGCCTGGAGAAACACCATGGACAGAGGAGCCTGGCAGGCTACAGTCCATGAGGTCGCAAAGAGTCGGACACGACTGAGTGGCTAAGCAAGCATGTATTAGGTCTTGTAGGTCTTCACAGACCCTTTCAGCTTCTTCGGCATCACTGGTTGGGGCATAGGTTTGGATTACTTTGATTTTGAATGGTTTACCTTGGAAATGAACCGAGATCATTCTGTTGTTCTTGAGATTGCACCCAAGTACTGCATTTTGGACTCTTTTGTTGACTGTGAGGGCTAGCCTATTTCTTCTCAGGGATTCTTGCCCACAGTAGCAGATATAATGGTCATCTGAATTAAATTCACCCATTCCTGTCCATTTTAGTTTATTGATTCCTAACATGTTGGTGTTCACTCTTGCCATCTCCTGTATTTCTGTACTAGGCAGTTTATCCTGCATCATTGTAGGTAAGAAGATCATTGAAAGTTCGTCTTCCATAATTGAGCCTTCATTGAAAATGTTATACCCCCAAACCAAAATAGATTATTTTTACCGTTACCTTGAGGTCAAAATACCATGTTGTCAAATCACTGCCATTTGTTTCCCATGCCTCAATACCAGAAGAATTTTATAGATCTTACTTGTGGTGTAACATCAATTCAGATATTTCAGCAATGAAAAGGGAACACCAGCAATAGCCACACCAGGATAAATGGCCTGAAACTGCCACTCCAGGCAGACCCAAACATGTTTGCTATGTAACAATTTTGGTTGCTTGTATAAAAATCTTAGCTCTAACTGGTTTAAATGGTGTAAGTAATTTGATTAATCATGTTTTGAGAAGCCTAGAAATGGGCTGAATTTACTGTGTGCTTTGAGCTGGGATCTGGCCCCGTCTTGCTGTCCTACTGTGTGTCTGTCTACTTCTGTGCATCGACTTTTCCATCAGACTGACTTCTAAAATGACACCTTATTGGCTACAGCAGTTCTAGACCTTACTTCTGTGCCCAACTTGGTCTTGTTCTCTACTGTTGAGGAAAAGGAAAAAAAAAAACAGCCACTGGATTCACTCTGATTGGCCCATTAGAGCTAATCCATGAAACAAGGGAAATTGGCGTATGTTGATTTTCCAGGCATACTTCTGGGTAGAGTCAGTCCAGGACTGCTTCACTGTGGTGGTGTTGGGGGGCTCTGGGAAGATGCTCACTTGTAAACTTTTCATCATTGCACATGGAAGGTTTGCTCTGAACTTCTGAACTGGGTCCTCGTTTCTTACCATTGCTCATAGTTAGGTAGGATGGTAATAGCTGAGTTCATTTACTTCTTATTAGATACAAAATAATTCAAACCGTGATATGCACGGCTATGTATAAAATAGATAACTAACAAGAACCTACTGTACAGTACAGGTAACTCTCCTCAGCGCTCTGTGGTGGCCTGAATGGAAAAGAAATACAAAAACGAGGGGATTTATGTATCCAGGTAGCTGGTTCACTTTGCTGCGCAGCAGAAACGAACACGACATTGTAAAACAACTATATTCCAATAAAAATTCATCTTAAAAAGACAGTGTCAGGTCAAAGAAACTGCATAATTTCTACAAAGTTATCGTTTTTGCCATCTTCTTCAGTCAACCTGAACTGCTGATTCAGGCAATTGGGGATTCGCATTCACTGTTGAGAAATTACTGCTTCTAGCTTCATTAGTTTTGTCTTTGTGAAATTGGATTCCTTGTGTATACTGGCCAATTTTGCATTATCTTTCATAGCAATCTCCTGTTCACTAATATCAGAAAAACTGGACAGTTGATAAAAATTTTTCTTTCTCACTGTGTTTGAATTAGATAGAATATGATGGACAAAATGTCTGTTTTACATACATACTGATTTATAATTATCAAGGTGGTTAGTTTATACAAGTATCATTTCATTTGAATTTTAAAACAACCTCTGATTATTGCAAGTTTATAAAAATTAAAACCTAATGTGAAGTATCTTGCCTAAAATAACAGATTTTTACCATCAACTGATTCATAGTTCAGAGTTAAGATAAAATAATAATACATGTGGTATTCTCAGTGTGGTAAAATTATAGAAGGTGCTTTATTTAAAAATGAGTATGTTAAGACAATGGAAAATCTCAGTAATGAGTGATATAAAACGTGTCACCTGGAGCTGAAGTATGTATGTAGGTAATAATAGATGAACTTTGAGTAAAATATGAAGTAAGGGACTTGAGGAATATACATTGTAAAGGTTTATTACGTCTACATGTATAGCCTCTGGAAACTTAGGAATGAAAGATGAAATATTGAAATATTGAATTTTTTTGCCATGAGCTAGGAAATAATTTTTCTTTATCTTAGCAATATGTACCATGTGATGCCATGTGCTGGGCGAAAAGCTAGATACTGGTTACAGACTTCAGAATCAGTTCTGTCTAGGTTTTTCTGTCTCACTGAACGCTCAGAGTAGAGCAGGAAAGAAAGGAAGGTCAGCCCACCAAGGATGATTAAAATATGCCGCCCTACATAGAGAACAGACTTATGGTATCGCCCAAGGGGAGGAGGTGGGGTAGGGATGGATTGGGAGTTTGGGATTAGCAGATACAACTATTATATATAGGGAATGGATAAACATCAAGGCCTTACCGCATAGCAGAGGGCACTATATTCAGTGTCCTGAGGTAAACTGTGATGGAAAAGAATATATATAAAAAAAAATTGTGTGTGTGTATGTGTGTATAACTGAATCACTTTCCTGTACAACTCAAATTGACACAATGCTCTAACGCAACTCCACTTGAATAAAGTAACTTTTATAAGATGCAGCCCTCAAGAAATGTACAAAGGGAATTCAGGATTACATTCTATCTGAAGTGGGTTTTGATAATGGAATATATGCTTACTAGAATTTCTAGTTGAGGAATGATACTAAATTACAGTCTTATAAGTTGTCACATCAAGAGTACAAAGCTTCGCCTGGTTCAGACATCCCAAGCCCTTGGTGCAGTGCATGAAAGAAAATAGGTTCTCAGTATATGATTTTTGACTATTCATTCCCTTGAGGAATAAATGATTATCATCTGTGATAGATTCAAGAGCCACAATTGTATATATTTTAAATAATTGCTTTTGTTTTTATGGCTTGCTTAATATAGCAATCTCTTATTTTCCCCTAGTGCACAGTTATTCTCATACATAATTCATGAAGAGTTGGAGGTATTGTTGTTCAGTCACTAAGTCATGTCTGACTCTTTGTGACCCCATGGACTGCACATGCCAGGCTTCCCTGTCCTTCAGGATCTCCTGGAGTCGACTCAAACTTATGTCCATTAGGTCAGTGATGCCACCCAACCATCTCATCCTCTCTTGCCCACTTCTCCTGCCCTCAACATTTCCAAGCTTCGGGGTCTTTTACAGTGAGTTGGGTTTTCACATCAGGTGACCAAAGTATTGGAGCTTCAGTATCAGTCCTTCTAATGAATATTCAGGATTTATTTCCTTTATGAGTGACTGATTTGATCTCCTTTCTGTCCAAAAGACTCTCAAGAGTCCTCCAGCGACACAATTCTGAAGCATCAATTTTCCAGCTCTCAGCTTTCTTAATAATCCATCTCTTACATCTATACATGAACTGGAGAAACCATAGCCTTGACTAGACAGATCTTTGTTGACCAAGTAATGTCTCTGCTTTTAATATACTGTCTAGGTTGGTCATAACTTTCCTGCCAAAGATTAAATGTCTTTTAATTTCATGGCTGCAGTCACCATCTGCAGTGATTTTGGAGCCCAAGAAAATAAAGTCTGCCACTGTTTCCACTGTTTCCCCATCTATTTGCCATGAAGTGAAGGGACCAGATGCCATGACCTTAGTTTTCTGAATGTTGGACTTTAAGCCAACTTTTTCATTCTCCTATTTTACTTTTATCAAGAGGCTCTTTAGTTCTTCTTCTTTTTTTGCCATAAGGGTGGTGTCATCTGCATATCTGAGGTTATTGATATTTCTCCCGGCAATCTTGTTTCCACCTAGTGCTTCATTCAGCCTGCACTTCGCATGATGTACTCCTCATAGAAGTTAAATAAGCAGCTTAACAATATACTGCCTTGACATACTCCTTTCCCAGTTTTGAACCAGTCCATTTTTCCATGTCCTGTTCTAACTGTTGCTTGTTGACCTGCATACAGATTTCTCAGGAGGCAGGTAAGGTGGTCTAATATTCCCATCTCTTTAAGAATTGTCCACAGTTTGTTGTGATCCACAAGGTCAAAGACTTTATTGTAGTCAATGAAACAGATGCTTTTCTGGAATTCCCTTGCTTTTTCTATGATCCAGCAGATGTTGGCAGTTTGCTGTCTGGTTCCTCTAATTTTTTATTATTATTATTATTTTTTTTTTTTGGTTCCTCTAATTTTTCTATATCTAGCTTGTACATCTGGAAGTTCTCAGTTCACCTACCAGTGAAGCCTAGCTTGAAGGATTTGAGCATTAACTTGCCAGCTTGTGAACTAAGAGCGTTTGTGTGGTGGTTTGAACATTCTCTTGCATTGCCTTTCTTTGAGATTGTAATGAAAACTGACCTTTCCCAGTCCCTGCAGCCACTGCTGAATTTTCCAAATTTGCTGACATATTGAGTACAGCATTCTGACAGTATCAGCTTTTAGGATTTGAAATAGCTCAGCTGGAATTCCATCACATCCTCTAGCTTTTTTTGTCATAATTCCATGCCTTCCTCCAGGGCATCTTCCCAACCCAGAGCTCCAACCCAGGTCTCCCACATTGCAGGCAGTTTCTTTACCATCTGAGCCACGAGGGAAGCCCAAGAATACTGGAGTGGATAGCCTATCCCTTCTCCAGGGGTCCTTCCCAACCCAGGAATCGAACCAGGGTCTCCTAATTGCAGGCAGATGAACTACAAGGGAAGCCCCTAATGCTTTCTGAGACCCACTTGACTTTGCCCTTCAGGATGTCTGGTTCTAGGTGTGAGTGATCACACCATGGTGATTATATGGATCATTAAGATCTTTTTTGTATAGTTCTTGTGTTTATTCTTGTCACCTCTTCTTAATCTCGTCTGCTTCTGTTAGGTCCTTGACATTTCTGGCCTTTGTTGTGCCCATCTTTGCCTGAAATATTCCCTTGGTATCTCCAGTTTTCTTGAAGAGATCTCTGTTCTCTCCCATTCTGTGAAAATTTCCTCGATTTCTTTGTATTGTCCACTTAAGAAGGCTTTCTTATCTCTCCTTACTCTTCTCTGGAACTCTGCATCTAGGTGTGTGTGTCTTTCCCTATCCCCTGTGCCTTTTATTTCTCTTCTTTTCTCAAAGAAGAAAAGCCTTCGGAGATAACCACTTTGACTTCTTGCATTTCTTTTTTGTGATGGTTTTAGTCACCGCCTCCTATACAAGTTATGAACTTCCATCCATCGTTCTTCATGCACTCTATCTACCAGATCTAATCCTTTGAATCTCTTTGTCACCTCCACTGTATAATCATGACGGATTTGATTTAGGTCATACCTGAAGAGTCTAGTGGTTTTCCCTACTTTCTTTGATTTAAGCCTGAGTTCTGCAAAAGGGAGCTGATAATCTGAACCAAAATCAGCTCCAGATCTTGTTTTTGATGACTGTATAGAACTTCTCCATCTTCAGCTGAAAAGAATATAGTCAGTCTGATTTTGGTTTTTACCATCTGGTGATGTCCACATGTAGAGTCATCTCTAGTGCTGTTGAAAGATGGTGTTGGCTATGACCAAGGTGTTCTTTTGGCCAAACTATGTTAGCTTTTGCCCTGTTTCATTCTGTACTGCAACACCAAACTTTCTTGTTACTCCTGGTATCTTTTGACTTATTTTTGCATTCCAGTCTGCTGTGATGAAATTTTTTCCTAGTAAGCTTTTGTTCTTGCATGTAATTCATGAATAGTTTGAGATAGACTGCACTAACTTCTGATTGTGTTTCTTTTATTTGCTCTTGTTTTATAGTATGTAAATGGTAGATTGAGTCATGACAAAATAAAAACATGAGTCATAGTTTTCTGTCTAGCATATTATTGTACTTTTATGCTAATAAACAGGATTTAGAATATTAAGCATTAAAAACTCCTATATAGTTTATAATTTATATAGACAGATTTATTTGCACAGTGGAGCTCAGGTATACTGTCTGTCTACAGAATCAAGAAAGATTAATTGAGATAACTCTGGATTTTCCAGGCAAAAAGGTGCCATTTATGGAGCCAGTGAAACAAGCCATATACACATATGTATATATGTATGCATGTTTATATATGTGTAGTATGATTTTAACTAACTTTTGTTAAAAGTAAAATTTGTTAATTAACACTTAAATAGATTGAAAATGGAAACAGGCTTGTGAAAACTAGCAAGATTAAAATAAAGGTTTATCACAATTAAAAAAAAAAAAAACAGCTAGTGAACAGAGCAAAGCACAAATAAGACATTGACTGTGTTTATGTATCAAGGAAAGGTTTGGAAATAGATGCAACTGTTACAGAAATGCCTTTTCTGACCCAGTTTGAAAATAACATATTTAGAAATAAACACACCAAAAATCATATAAGACACCTGTGAAATCTACTATTTCACAAGGATACTTTCCTATACAGCCTTGCCTATGTTAATAGGATCCCGAGTTCTGCCGAACTTTAAACCAAGATTGAAGACCCTTCCGTTTACCTCCTTCTGAATCCTCCAAGACTTTTCTGCTACAGTCAACTTAAAACATTAGCATGCAGAAGGACATGGATGGTTTCTCTTTCTTTATGGATCATATCTTGTCCACAAACTTCTTTTTTGATGTTATCTTTTAAAATAATACAACTTTTTCAAGTATTACATTTTTATTGCTTTCCATGATTTTCTTATTCTAGCTGCTTTCATTCATAATGAATACACCTTTAAAGGAACTACCTGCGAATATGGCAAGTAGAATAAAACTACTTTGATTTTAATGTTAACTTGTTTAATAATGTTTAATGTTAATACACAAATGTGTAATGATTTTTTAAAAATTAATTTACTTAATTTTTGGCTGCTTGGGGTCTTGGTTGCTGTGCTGGGCTTTCTCTGGTTGCAGTGAGCAGGGGCTACTCTCTAGCTGAGGTGTGCAGGCCTCTCATTGTAACTTCTTTAGTTGTAGAGCATGGGCTCTGGGGGCAGGTCAGTAGTTGTGGTCCAGTTCCTGGACCAGGGATCCAACCCATGTCCCCCACCTTGGCAGATGGACTCTTAACCACGGAACCATAAGGGAAATCCCTGTAATGATTCTTTATAACTGGAATGATGACCAAGCTGTATGGCTTGTGGGATATTAGTTTCCCCACCAGGGACTGAACCTGGGCTCTTGATAGTGAAGGTGCCAAGTCCTAACCACTGGGATGCCAGGAAGTTCTCTTTGTAATTGTATTGTATGTGAACATATATAGTCAACAATTTTGCAGTATTTACATGATTAATCTCCTTTCCTGTCCTTTTTTAATTTTTATTTCATGTTAGTTTTCAGTACTCCTACCTCAAGGTGGATTGGGCAGGATAATAGGAAAAAGTGTTAATATTAAATTTTAAAATTTACTGTCTGTAAGTATTTTCATGCTAATCCTATCTGGATAAACAAGCCTTATTCTTGTTTAGGATGCATTGAAATAGAGTGTTGCAAATACTTTTATGATTTGCCACCAAACATCTGTTTCATTTCTTTGGTACTTTCTTTGAATATCGTGCTCATTGTTTAGGAAAAGCAAATGTTCAATAAAGTAGTCACAAAATATGCACTTGTCTCTACCCTGATATCCTAGTAAAGTTCTATGTTTGGAAAGATCATTTTTAAACAACTGAACTACGAATGCAGTCTTATTTTGGTAGATCCTAAATGTTGTTTCTTTTTTCTTTTCTTTTTGATTATAGGCCTACTTGTTTGAGATTTACATAAACTGTTGACAGTCATGTGCAAATCATATGTATTTGGTGGCAAACCTCACTGCATTCCAAGATGATTTGGGGGGAGCAGCAATTTAACTTGAAAGGAAATTTACAATTCTTTTACCACAAATAAGGTCTAGATTTTCAGCCTTTAAATTATGCCTAATTATAGTTTAATGAAATTGTGAACTATAGAGGAAAAAAGATGTAAACATAATTTAAGTATATGCATTTTAGCTATGGGCTTTTTTGCCTGCAGATATAAAAATAGAATTCAGATCTTTTAGTATCCATGTAGTTTTCTAGATTGCATATGAAAGCATAAACACAGCTATATTTGTAAAGAGTGTCTCAGATGACATAAAGCACTTTTTTTGAGACAGAAGGGGGAAAATAATAAATTTTAATAAATCTGATTGGAAAAAAATTAATTCATTAAAAAAATATTAGTTGCCAAAGTGAGAAGGCCTTGATATAAACTACTCTAATCCACCTCCAAAATATGTATGTTATTAAAATTTCAGAGAGTGGGGAAATATCTCTTTTAAGAGAAATCTTTGAAAAAGAGGATGTATTAATTTAATTTTGATAGTAAATTGTCATTGATTTATTAAAAAAATTTGTCAGTATAGAGAATTCAGCCAACTTGATAGATCCTTCTGTGTTCTTACAATAATTACTGGTGCTAAATTATGTACATAGGAGAGGTATTGATTATTTCATATATATTAATATAACTAATGGCCAATCCAAGCATTATCCCCCCAATAAGACAGAACATGTTTCTGCACAAATTATAAGTGTAATTATAAGTAATGATTAAATTTTTCAATTTAAAAATTCCATGGAACTTAAAGGCATATTTACATAATATGATGATATTCCCCATCACATGCACTGTATATATTCGAAGGAAATCATATTTGTCTTTATCTTGTCTTGAAAGTGAAGTCGCTCAGTCATGTCCAACTCTTTGCGACCCCGTTGACTGTAGCCCTCCAGGCTCCTCTGTCCATGGGATTCTTCAGGCAAGAATACTGGAGTGGGTTGCCATTTCCTTCTCCATATCAGCTTTTGCAGAAGCATTGTTGAAATAGCTGGGTTTAAAAGAATGAAAAACCTGCCTTACAAACCATAACTACAACTTGTTACAATTATGTGAGGTATTTTAACAAGAAAATAGGTATTCTTTAATCCTAACCATATTCTCACTAATAAATAACCCTTAACATTGTCTTTTGAATTCTGAAAGTTACTTAAAGTGTATTATTTAGTTGCATTTTATCGGTTGAAATACGTATTTTGAGTTACATAACTACTAAATGACGAGTTGCCACAATTACTGTAATTGCCATTGAGAAATAGGGGCAAAGAGACATACTTGCAACCGAAATAGCTTCATGCACAGTAGATGTGTTAGTCATCTACTGTTATGTAAGAAATGCCCAGAAACCTGCAATTTTTGCAAAACTTCCCTGGTTTGCTTTCAGGTGTGAAGCTCAGAAATTCAGTCCTGGGAGACGGGGCTTTTTCTCTGAGTTTTTACAAGACGAAAACCAAGGCATCAGACTGATCCCATTTCCTTTCTGGAGAATAGTAGAGACACTACCTTGGATTCATCCAGGTCTATTGAGGCTTCAGGATGGAGCCCCCTCTTATTCAGTACCCCTCAGCTGCTCACGTCCTGAGCACCTGAGCTTGCAATCTCTTCTCTTTCCAAGGCTGGCAGCACAGAACTCCCCCTACAGTCTCTTTCATACTTTGAATTTCTTAAGATCAGGAAGCGCCCAGATTCTGTGTAGGGCTTTTCCTATTTAGGTTCAGCTCCCCCTGTAAGCTAATTTCTGATCAATTCGGAGTTAACTGATCTGATCATGGGAGAAATGCTCCGTCCTTTTCAGTTTCTAGTTGAAATCAAGGCAGGGGCTCATGCACACATGTCGGACACAGGGCGGTGGGGGAATCACCTTAGTGTCTGCCTTCCAGAGCGAGAAGCGAGGTCATTGGTGTGAAATCATGGGCAGAGCGAATGAAGTTTAAATACTGAAGAGGCAGTTGGGCACTAGAAGTCCATTCCATTGGTTAAAAGGGAATTAAGATTAGTAGATACCCAGAACTGTGTTTAAAGAGATAAACAACAAGGGCCTACGCTATAGCACAGGGAGCCGTATTCTATATCTGGTAATTACCCACAGGGGAAAAGAATCGGGAAAAGAATATATAACTGAATCACTGTGCTATATACCTGAAACTAGAAACTAACACAATACTGTAAATCAATTATATTGCAATTAAAAAAAGAGAGAGAGAATTAGGGTTTGGAAGTGAAAGGATCAAAGAGGAAAAGGCAGAAAACAATAATAGAAAGAAAAAAAGAAGAGAGAAGAAAAATGTAATTTAGTGTAGAATGTCATATGACCTAAAAGGCCTCAGACAAATCTGTATTGCAAAGTTTGATGAAACATATCTAAGGAGTCAATAAAATGAGGAATGTTTCATATTTCCACAAGCAGCTATATGTATGTTCAGCCTGGAAATTGGACAAGGACAAATAAAGGGAAAATGGTGCTTATAAAGTAATGATACGCTTCTCTCTGTATAATACCACAAATACAAAATTCAGTCTCATGAAGCATATCTCTTAGGTATGACCGCGATTAAGGTATTGGTATAGTTTAAAATTACTGTCCTGATATTATGAGTATATCAAAGTTGAACAAAAAAGTGTCAGGTATGTGCCATGCACATTACTTTGTGTTCACGGTCCAGTTCAAGCCTTTTAACTTGTTTTAGAAATTGAATTAAAGATTGTTTTAAAGGTTTTGTGTTTTTGTGATTTTTGTTTTGTTTTTGTTTTGTTTTGTGTTTTTGTTTTGTATTGTTTTGTTTTTACTGAGATTTAGCAGACTTAATGGATTGGATCTTCATGACCTGAAAGGGCACATATCTTACTTCTTAGATTTTGTTTTTGTAGATAAACAGCTGCTCATTTCCCAAATATCAGTCATGTGTTTCCCCTCAATATCAACTCTTAAATGGGTGGACATAAGAACAATTTTGTCTCTGAGCACTTGTGTATAAAATAGATAACCAACAAGGAGACCTATTATATAGCAGAGGGAACTGTATTCAATATTTTATAATAAAAAGGAATCTGAAAAATATATATATATACATACATCTATAGCAGAATCACTTTGTTATACATCTGTAACTTTGTAAATCAACTATTTCAACTTGTCTTAACAATACTGATTTTCCTTACCCCTCATTTCTCCCCAACAGTCTAATCAGAAGTAAGAGATATTATTAACAATGTATTTTGGCATTTCATGATGTAAAATGTTGCCATGCGTAATAAACTTGGAAAGTATTTTATACTGTATTCGCCTCTTAGAAATTTGAAACTTATTTTAGCCTTGTAAAGTCACTGAGAAGCCTTGCAACATTTCTTATAATTTCTTATCTTTGTAGACTGCTGATAATTCCCATACAAGATATTGACACGACTGCTTTGACCTCATTTCTTTTTTCAAGGTCATTTAAGGGTTGAGATCATTTAGTAATTACAGTTCATGGAAGACTTTGGGCTTATATAGGATACCTCTTTTTCTGAAGTTATTTTGAAGCCCATAATTTTTGAAATCTGTTCTAAGTGTGTGTCTACGCTTCTGGTTTTCCTTTTAGGTGTACAAGATCCCCAGCATGAGAGAATTATTACTGTGTCTACTAATGGAAGTATTCACAGCCCAAGGTTTCCTCACACTTATCCAAGAAATATGGACTTGGTATGGAGACTAGTGGCAGTAGAAGAAAATGTGTGGATACAGCTCACATTTGATGAGAGATTTGGGCTTGAAGACCCAGAAGATGACATATGCAAGTAAGTTATCATACTTGAAATTCCAACAAAGTAACAACTGTTACAGTTTTTCAAGACGCTTCATTCTGAGGGTGTGATTTTTAAATGCCATCTTTTGTCCTCTTATATTTTTCTGATCACCCAAGAAATTTACATCCTTGTTTAAGCTATGTTTCCATCTTCTTCTTCTTCTGATTCAAAATAATTTGAGGTAATATATGGCACAAGAATACATATAGAGTAAAGCAATTTAAAATATAGAATAAAGTAAAAAACCAAATAAAGGAATGTAAGTTGTGCCAGGGTGACCATTAGTGCCAAAAATTTTACATTTAAGCTTCCTCATAACCAAGTCAATAAGATAAACAATAAGCTATTAAAAGAAAAAAACAGTATCCATGGATATGTATTACCCATAGCATCCAGTACCTACAGGGACACACATAGTTACACACACACACACACACACACACACACACAGACGGGCACACACGGGACTCAGAAGTTTGAATATCCTAAGAAAGAAATACAATTCTGAAAGCAGAATTAGAAATTTAGATTTGCATTATAGTTGACTAGGTAGACATTTATCATAATTCTCCTAGAAACTTTCATGAACTAAAGTCAGCTGGAGTATTTCACCCATGCAAAAGACCACCTACCGTATGTCATACAAATATTACTCTTTAAATCCTATGTGAATACACTTGTCAAGGTTGGGTGGTCTTATGGAAGATTTTTCACTTCATTGGCATTTGTATATCATGAAAATATTTTACTTGAGCTTCTTCGTGAGGGTCTTTATTTTCCCTTTGATATACAAGTTAAAAGAGAATTTTCACTTTATGGTATATTACAGATAAATATTTCAATACAGATAAAATAAACTTTATACTTTACTGTCATCACAATTTGTATCTTTAACCTTTATATATGTAGTTACTTTTTTTCAATTTCTTCTTTCTGTGGATAGCATTTCAGGTTATTTTTTCCTCTTCTGTCTCTAAACTTAAGCCTGGAAAACAAGAAGTTATTCTAGCTATTTTTGGAGATGGTGCTATTCAACCCTTCATTTTATAGATAAGCAAATGGGTTAGAGAAATAAAATAGCGACCCTGCATCTCATTCATAGTTTATAACTCAACACATGCTAAGATCCATTTTCCTAACAATCACAGAGGTGGTTTTCACCATTCACTTCTGCACCTCTTGCCTTCTTTTCATGTGAAGTATTACATGATGTTGTAGAAATTGCAGAGTTTAAGATCTGGCCCTCTCTGCAAAGTAGCAAGTTAACCTACAGCAGTCTCATGGACTCTGACCACAGACAGCAGACTCGAGGTTCCCAGACCAAGGGTGGGTGACGGTAGTGGTAGGAGTTCCATTCCCACAGGTCAGTGCCAGGAGGGCCATGTTATACCTGGGGGCCTGGCAGAGTGTGTGAGCGGAGAGGTGACGTTGTGTGTGTGTGTGTGTGTGTGTGTGTGTGTGTATGCGTGTGTGTATGATGCATGTTAGTAGTTAGATCATAAAAATACACTTGTCCAGAATGCCCTCATAGCCTGTGACTCAGTTTCCCTCAGTATGAGACTTAAGAAAAGTTAAGAAAGCTGAGCACAGAAGAATTGATGCTTTTGAACTGTGGTGTTGGATAAGGCTCTTGAGAGTCCCTTGGACTGCAAGGAGATCCAACCAGTTCATCCTAAAGAAGGTCAGTCCTGGATGTTCATTGGAAGGGCTGATGTTGAAGCTGAAACTCCAATACTTTGGCCACCTGATGTGAAGAGCTGACTCATTGGAAAAGACCCTGATGCTGGGAGGGATTGAGGGCAGGAGGAGAAGGGGACAACAGAGGATGAGATGGTTGGATGGCATTCCCGACTCGATGGACATGAGTTTGAGTAAACTCTGGGAGTTGGTGATGGACAGGGAAGCCTGGCATGCTGCAGTTCATGGGGTCACAAAGAGTCAGACACGACTGAGCGACTGAACTGAACTGAACTGAACTCTACGAATAGTTCTGAAATCCTTTCCCTTTGTACCTTCTTGATGTACCTTCTTATTATTCTTGCAGACATAAATCATTTTCCTAATTTTGTAAACCTGATTTCTCAATTTTTAAAATAATTTTATCATGTGTATGTATCTCCCTATATATTATCCTATAAATTTAAATTTATTTTTATCTGTTTTGAAGTATCTATCAATGTGTTTATACTATGTGTTTACTTTTATGACGATGTGCATGTGAAAACAGCAGAACTCAGCAATATAAGGTTTTTCAAGTTCATGTGGACTCAGAGAGATTGTAACATTTGCCTTCCATGAGGTACAGTATCCATTATATAATTAGGCAGCCTTTCTTTTCTCTTCTGCTTTGATGAATGCTTGGCTTACTTCCAGCTTTTCTTGTCCAAAACTGCAAGAAATCTTTCTTGGCATTTATAGCTAACAATGGTATTACGTTCTTAAGACATTAATATTTTTAGCTTTATGAGGTAGAGTTAAATTATTTCTAAAAGTGACCAGTTTACAGTTCTACCAACAATATGTGAAATTTATTTTTCTGCATTCTCTCCAACCTTTTAAACTGGTACTCATTTAATTCTGGGTAGAAGGATACGTAGAAAATTGTACCTTAATGTAAAATTTTGTTTCTCCTTCCTACCAATGAGGTTGAAAATGTTCGTATTGTTACTGGCTGCTCAGAAATCCTTTACTGTGAAATGCCTGCTCATGACTTTTGCCCAGATTTTATTGAACTCCTTGGTTATTTAAATTTTGGTTTTCATATTTAAGTCCGTAATCCAACTGTAATTTATTTTGTCTATGCGAGGTTTTACACCAGGGCATCTGATAGTGTCCTGACACTGTGTATTTAGCAGTCACACTCTCCTCCGATGATGTGCAAAGCCAGCTAACTTGCAGGTCAGATTTTGTATCTGATGTGGTCTGTTTCTGGGTTCTCTATTCTGTTCTCTGGCTTTATTGTGTCCATCTGTGTACCAAATTGATACTCCCTTAATTACAGTAAGGTTATAGAAGCCAGATGATAGGGAACTCACTTTGTTTTCCTCCTTTTGGAGCATCCTCAGTATTTTACTTTTCACTATTTTTTTTTTACAAACAAGTTCCTTGAAATCTCCTGTTGCAATTTCATTGAAATTGTGTTGCATCTATAGATCATTCTGCAAAGAATTGACATACTTATAGAAAAGAATCTTTCTGTCGTTGAGAATTTTATGCATCTGCAGCTATCTAGGTATTGTTTTTGTCTGTACAGTTTTAAACTATTCTTTATAGAAATGTGATGCACCATTATTTAGATTTATTTCTGTGATCTCTATGTGGTTGTTCATTTGCTAAGTCATGTCCAACTTTTTGTGACCCCATGCACTGTAGCATGCCAGCCTCCTTTGTCCTCCACTGTCTCCCAGATATTGCTCAAATTCATGTCCATTGAGTTGGTGGTGCTATCTAACCATCTCATCCTCTGCTGCCCCCTTCTCCTTTTTCCTTCGATCTTTCCCAACATCAGGCACTTTTCTAATGAGTCATATCTTTGTATCAGGTAGCCAAAATATTAGAGCTTCAGCAGCAGTCCTTCCAAAGAATATTCAGGATTGATTTCCTTTAGGATTGACTGGTTTGACTTCCTTGCAGTCCAAGGGGCTCTCGAGAATCTTCTCCAGCAACACAATTCAGAAGCATCAATTCATTGGCACTCAGCCTTCTGTATGGTCCAGCTCTTACATCCGTACATGACTACTGGAAAAGCCGTCGATTTGACCAGATGGACCTTTGTTGGAAAAGTGATGTCTCTGATTTTTAATATACTGTCTAGGTTTGTCATAGCTTTCCTTCCAAAGAGCAAGCATCTTTTAATTTCATGACTGTAGTTACTGTTCCCAGTGATTTTGGAGCTGAAAAATATAAAATCTGTCATTGCTTCCACTTTTTCCCTTTCTATTTGCTATGAAGTGATGGGACAGGATGCCACAATCTTCATTTTTTGAATGTTGAGTTTTAAGCCAGATTTTTCACTCTTCTCTCCCATCCTCATCAAGAGGCCCTTTATTCCTCTTGACTTTCTACCTACCATTAGAGTGATATCATCTGCATATCTGAGGTTGTTGATATTTCTGCCAGCAATCTTGATTGCGGCTATGCTTCATCCAGCCTGACATTTAGCATAGTATACTCTGCATAGAAGTTAAATAAACAGGGTAACAATATACAGCCTTGTCGTACTCCTTCCAAATTTAGAACCAGTCAGTTGTTTCATGTCCAGTTCTAACTGTTGCTTCCTGCATACAGGTTTCTCAGGAGACAAGTAACGTGGTCTGGTATTCCCATCTCATTAAGAATTTCCACAGTTTGTTGTGATCCAGACAGTCAAAGGCTTCAGAATAGTTAATGAAGCAGAAGTAGATGTTTTGCTGGAATTCTCTTGCTTTTTCCATAATCCAGCTGAATATTGGCAATTTGATCTCTGGTTCCTCTGCCTTTTCTAAATCTGGCTTGGATGTCTAGAAGAACTTGGTTCACATACTGCTGAAGCCTAGCTTGAATGACTTTGAGCATAACTTTGCTAGCATATGAAATGAGGACAGTTGTGTCCCATAGTTTGAACATTATTTGGCATTGCCCTTCTTTGGGATTGGAATGAAAACTGACCTTTTCCAGTCCTGTGGCCACTGCTAAGTTTTCCAAATTTGCTGATATACTGAATGTAGCACTTGCACAACATCATCTTACAAGATTTGAAACAGCTCAGCTAGAGTTTCATCACCTCCAGTAGTTCTGTTCATAGTAATGCTAGCTAAGGCCCACTTGATTTCACACTCCAGGATATCTGGCTGTGTGACCCCACCATTGCAATTATCAGGGTCATAAAGACATTTTTTGTGTAGTTCTTCTGTGTATTCTTGCCACCTCTTCTTAATCTCTTCTGCTTCTTTTAGATCCTTCCTGTTTCTGTCCTTTATTTTGCCCATCTTTCCATGAAGTATTCCCTTGATATCACCAATTTTCTTGAAGAAATCTCCAGTCTTTCCCATTCTATTGTTTTCCTCGATTTCTTTGCATTGTTTGTTGAAGAAGGCCTTCTTATCTCTCTTGGCTCTTCTCTTGAACTCTGCATTCAGTTGGGTATATCTTATCCTTTCTCTTCTCTTCTCTGTTATTTTTAAAGCCTCCTCAGACAACATCTTTGCCATCTTGCATTCCTTTTTCTTTGAGATGGTTTTAATTACTGCCTGCTATACAATGTTGTGAACCTCTGTCCATGGTTCTTCAAGCGCTTTGTCTACCACATCTAATCCCCTGAATCTATTCGTCACATCCACTGTATAATCATATGGGATTTGATTTAGGTCATACCTGTATGGTCTAGTGGTTTTCCCTACTTTCTTCAATTTAAGTCTGAAAATCTTCCAATGAGAAGTTCATGATCTGATTCACGGTCAGCTCCAGGTCTTGTTTTTGCTGACTGTATAGAGCTTCTCCATCTTTGGCTGCAAAGAGCATGATAAGTCTGATTTCTGTATTGACCATCTGGTGTGTACATGTGTAGAGTTGTCTCTTGCATTGTTGGAAAAGGGTGTTTGCTATAATCAGCATTTTCTCTAGGCAAAACTCTGTTAGCCTTTGCCCTGCTTCATTTTGTACTTCAAGGCCAAACGTGCCTGTTACTCCAAGTATCTCTTGACTTCCTACTATGATTTAAAGGACATCCAGTCCCCTGTGATTTAAAGGACATCTTTTTGTTGTTGTTGTTGTTGTTGGTTCTAGGTGTTGTAGGTCTTTTAGAATCAGTCAACTTTAGCTTCTTCGGCATCAGTGGTTGGGGCATAAACTTGGATTACTGTGATGTTGAATGGTTTGCTTTGGAAACAAAACAAGATTATTCTGTCATTTTTTAAATCACTCCCAAGTACTGTATTTTGTTGACTATGAGGGCTACTCCATTTCTTCTAAAGGATTCTTGCCCACATAGTAGATATAATGGTCATCTGAATTAAATTTGTCCATTCCTGTCCATCTTAGTTCACTGATTCCTAAGATTGCGATGTTCAATCTTGCTATCTCCTGCTTGACCACATTCAATTCCCTTGTGGCTCAGCTGGTAAAGAATCCGCCTGCAATGTAGGAGACCTGGGTTCGATCCCTGGGTTGCGAAGATCCACTGGAGAAGGGAAAGGCTACCCTCTCCAATATTCTGGCCTAGAGAATTCCATGGACTGTATAGTCCATGGGGTCACACAGAGTCGGACACGACTGAGTGACTTTCACTTCACTGGACCTAATATTCCAGGTTTCTATGCAATATTGTTCTTATGGTCTTTATAGGCAGCTGCTAAAATCCCTTTTTAAAAATTACATTTCTAATTGTGTATTGCTAGTATAAAGAAATGCAATCCATTTTTTGTATTGATCTTACATCTTGCAAACTTCCTAAGATCTTTGTTTAATAATTATTCTGGAAATTAATTTAGATTTATCCAAAAAACAACATGGCTTTTGAAAAAGATTTCTTTCTTCCATTCAGTTCTTTCACACTCTCTTTTCTATTTCTTATTATGTTATTGAATGCACGAGGAGATGTCTCTGACTTCTTGAATTTATTTAAAATTTGTTTATTTATTTTTATATTTCTTTAATTTCGACTGTGCTGGTTCTTCATTGCTGTGTGTGGGCTTCCTCCAGTTGTGGTGCACGGGCCTCTCATTGCAGTGGCTTCTCTTGTTTTGAAGCCTGGGCTCTATGGCATGTGGGCTTCTGTGGTTTCAGCGCACAGGCTTAGTTGCTCTGTGGCATGTGGGATCTCCCAGACCAGGGAATCAAACCTGTGTCCCCTGCTGTGGCAGATGGACTCGTTAACCACTGTACCACAAGAGGAGCCCTGGCTTCTTGATTTTATAGTTTGCTTCTTTAAAAATAAAATTTAAAATTTGGAGTAACTTTAGATTAAAAAATTCTACAAAGATGATACAGAGAGTTTCTGTATCCCCAGGTTTCCTCTCAGTTACATCTTATGTCATCACAGCATATTTGCATACCTAAGAAGCCAACTTCATACAACACCACTAACTGAACTGCACGCTTACACAGATGGCAGCAGGTTTTTTCACTCTGGGACCTTTTTCTGGCTCAGGATCCTTTCCAGGATGATCATTGTATTCATTCCTCAGACCTTACTTAGTCTCCTCCAATCTGTGAGTTTTTCTTTTTTTGTCTTTCATGACCTTGACAGTTTTGAAGAGTAGTGGTCAGGTATTTTGTAAGAGTCCTCGATTTAGGCTCTCTGGATGTTTCCTTATGAAGATGCTGAGGTCATGGGTTTGGAGGAAGGGTTCCAAGGAAATGTGATGCTCTTCTGTTGTCGCCTCAGGTGCCTCCTACCAGCATCATCACTGATGCTGTTCATAGTGATCACTTAGGTCAGGCAGGCTTATCCCCTGGTGAGAAAATGCATTTCCCTTTTATATGCTAGTATTTGGTCATGTATGGATATGAGAGTTGGACTGTGAAGAAAGCTGAGCACCGAAAAATTGATGCTTTTGAACTGTGGTGTTGGAGAAGACTCTTGAGAGTCCTTTGGACTGCAAGGAGTTCCAACCAGTCCATCCTAAAGGAGATCAGTCCTGTGTGTTCATTGGAAGGACTGATGCTGAAGCTGAAACTCCAGTGCTTTGGCCACCTCATGTGAAGAGTTGACTCATTGGAAACGACCCTGATGCTGGGAGGGGTTGGGGGCAGGAGGAGAAGGGGACGAGAGAGGATGAGAAGGTTGGATGGCATCACCGACTCGATGGACATGAATTGAGTAAACTCTGGGAGTTGGTGATGAACAGGGAGGCCTGGCGTGCTGCGATTCATGGGGTCGCAGAGTCGGACACGACTGAGCGACACGACTGGCTGAACTGACTAAGACCAGCCCATGTTCCAGCAGACAGTGATTGTTACACATCCTGGAGAGGGGAATATATACATATATTATTTGGAATTCTTCAGTAAAGGAAAATTATGCCTTTTCCTTCCCTTCCTTCTTTCCTTCCTTTTTCTCTTTATTTCTTCAATCATTTTTATCAGTATAGACTCACAGAGATTTATTTTATGCCATGTGTTATAAGCCAGAGTCTATTTTTATTTACTTTATTGTTGAAATTGTTTCATATTTGGCCCCTGAAAGTAGAACTTTTGTTGTTACACATCAAAATTGAGTGTCATATTGATGAAATTTTCTTATATTATTTGAAGTATTTTGTTATTGTTGTTTCTTACCTTTCTAAAAGGCATTTCTCCCTTGAGAAACGTTTTTTATTCTTTTAATGCAACTTTCAAAAATAAGTTCCAGACATAATGACGTTTTATACTTCACCATGTGTCACCTAAAAACTAGGGTATTTCCTGTGTGTTTTCAAAACCAGTGTCACATACAAAAAATGTAGCATTAATATAAAACTATTACCCAATGCATAGTTGATTTTCCATTGTTTCCTATGATCCCAAAATGTTATCACTTCTCTATATTCTTTTTCTCTTATCATGTTATGACTCAACAATCAATCAGTGATTCTGGTTGGTTATCAGCAATCTTGGTTTTCATGACATTGATATTTGTGAACAATCCAGCCCATTTGTTCTGTGGAATGTCTCTCAATTTCATGTCTGTGTGTGTCTTCATAATTAAGTCCTGCTGAAAGATCCTGGCCAGAATGTTCTATAGGTGACATTCTGTAGAGTGCTTCTGACTGTTCACACTGCTCGCTTATTGCATATCCACAACATGATTTTGCTTTCTCAGTCCTATGTTTCCTACATCTTGCCAAGTTTGATAATGTGGTATTTTTATTTTTGTCCATTTGAGGATGTTTTATAACATCCATCATTTTCTTCTTTTAAACTATAGATCATATAGAACTATATCGTTCATTTTTCATGTTAAGTGCATGAGGCTTTTTTAATGTATTTTTTATTGTAGATTTCTAAATTAATTGTGTTTTGGATAAAGAGTATGGCCCATCTGTCCATGATTATTTGAAATTTAAGACTTGACTTCCCTGACATGAGGTTTTTTAAGTTTCCAAATGTACTATTCTTCCATTGTGGGTACAACACTGCATGTTATGTACGTTACATCAATTTTGGCAGTTGTGCTGATCACAACATCTGTATCTTTCCTGATTTTGGTTTGTTTGTTTGTTTTTTTTTCTGATGTAACAATTCCCAAGAGATACATGTCAAATTCCCCTAGTAGAGAATAAAAATATTTGTCAGTTTCATCTTGTAGAGCATCCACTTTTGTTTTTATATGTTTTTAAATTGTCCCAGTTGGCACATGAAGGCTCAGCTACCTGACCTTGTTTAATCTTTTTTAATGTCTTGTTTTGACTTCAGAATCTGTTGTGCCTAATATTGATATAACTGCATCAGGTAATCATGGTGGTTATTTGCATGACACTCTTTCCATTCTTCTACTTGGAGTTTTCCTGTGCCTTTGTGCACACGCGCGCATGTGTGTGTGTGTGACTTTTGTTTGTCTCTTGTGAGAGGAACATAAGCAACTTTAAAAAGAAAAATTCAGTTAAAAAGCTTTATATTTGGGATTAACATATATACACTACCATGTATAAAATAGATAACTAATGAGAACCTAATACTCAGTGCTCTGTGGAGACCTAATTGGGAAAGAAACTCCAAAAAGAGGGGCTGTATAAACATATGTATAGCTGATTCACTTTACTATACAGCAGAAACCAGACTACAACATTGTGAAGCTACTTGACTCCAGTTTTACAAAAAGAATGTTAACACAGAATGGCTTGTCTGATATAAAAATCTCATCATGAGCATATTTAAGAAAACCTTTGTATTATTATCGCTTAGGTACTTAATTTAGCACATGGGTTCTGATTATTCATACTTTAGATTCAGTGCTGCTGTTTATTCTGTGCGTTCCATTTACCCTCATGTTGCTGTTTCTCCCTTTCCTCTTTTGCATTCATTTAGTTTGTCTTCTCATCCCATTTTTCTTTTCTACTGTCAATAATTTACGCTAGAAGTGTGCACCAAGTTCCACTCTGAAATGGCTACCTTAGAAATGCATATGGAACTCCATATGGAAGGCTAGCTCATGTTTACCTGACTTCCTCAAACAGAAAATTACCTGAGAACATTTGAACTGCCCTGGAACGCTGGCTCCCTGCCCTCAGCTTAGTTACTAAGCTAGTAACACAGAACCACTCCTGTTACTCAGCATAGTGACAGGGATGATCACCTTGATAGCTCCAGCCGGGTCTGGGGAGGAAACTCAAAACCAGACTTTGCTGAGGATTTGAAGTTTGGTTTAGAATGGATTTATCTGCCTTAGAATGGATTAAGAGTCGGGTAAGAATCAGGACATAATAGTTCAAAATTGATGGAAGCAAGGCAGGGATTTTTAGGCTTGAGTTCCACAGTGCTAGATAGTAACTGCGAATGCTTTCAGTTGAAGGAGTTACTGGTTCTTTGGGGGAAGTTCTTGTGATGAACAGTAAAGTTATTTACCTTGGAAATAATGAAGACCATAAAATAGTGACACCTTCTTTCTGTAACCACTTAGCTGGGTGGTTTCATCCTTATTGTCCACTCCTGATTGGTATGTGTTTGTTCCTGAGAATATTAGTTTTGTATTTTTTAAAGTCATAAGTAAAACATTTGTTATTGTTATTTGATGTAATTAATAATTCTTTTAGCTATTCTATGTGCTTACCTTTGGCGCCAGTAATTGCTTCTTGAATTTCAGAATTTTGGTGGTAGGATTATTTTGCTTATTTAAGAATTGCCTTTTTAAAAGTCTCTTAAGTGAAGTTGGTAGCAAATATTCAGGTCTTATGTATTTGAAAATTCCTCTATTTCACCTTCATTCTTGGAAGTCGGTCAGACAGGATATAGGATTTTTGGTTGTGTGCTTATGTTTTCTCAACAATGTGAAGATGCCACCCACTGTCTATGGCTGTTGAGAAGTTATCCATCAGGTTAATTGTTGACATATAGCTGTAGTCTGCCCTCAAGGGGTAGATTTTTCAGAGTGACAGGAAAGGATGGAGCAAGGGTCCAGCCCAACTTGGGTCCTGGACTACTTGTGACCCATTAACCTCCCACCACAGCCACCCATTGCCCTTGCACATAGGCTCAGCAGATGCCTACAGGGCCCAGAGTGTATTCACCTCACCGAACTCTTGGTTTCCTTTCTTGTTTGTACTTCAGAGAATTTTATTTTCTTGATGGTTCAGTACTGCTTGAAAAACAATGGTTTTCTTTTGATCATTTCTTCAACAGTTTTTGTTGTAACATACCAAGAGGAGTTTCTCTGCCTGACTTTGTCCACCACAGAGCTGGAAGTTGCACTGTTTCCAGCAAAACCAAGTCCCTCCTAATAAGACATAGTATTCTCAGGCTCAAGTTCAAAGTTGAATTTTTTAAAATGGCCAGGTGGACTCTTCTCCATGACAGGACTGGAGAACTAACATATAGATGTGTCCTGGATAAAATGCACCTCCAGAATTTAAACTGCCCCAGTGTCAATGTTCTCTCAAGTCTGGATCATAGGAGAAGCCAGAAAATATGATTCACTGTTTTAGTGGCATCTTTAAAACAGGGTAGTAGGATGAGATGTGTGACTTTTACCCCCATGACCTACCTGGCTTCTCAAATCGTCTTTTATGTAAAAAAGAGAGAGAGACAGAGGGAGTTGTGTTTTTATGCTACTGAGGGTTGGCATTACTACTGAGAACAAAGCAAGTCAGAGGCAAGTTAGGTTTTCTTGATTTTTCTAGCCTGAGAAGATGTACAGGCAACATGGTGGAGGGTACTGGTGTGGAATGAGAGTGGAGGGGTGGTGTGTGTGTGTGCGTGCACGTGTACACACTTGGTGTAAAAAGTGCCAAAATATGTCTTGTCTTTCACTATTGTCTGTGCGTGTGTGGTTCTTAGGTGAGTGACACATGGTATCCTTAAGAAGGAACTCTTTTAGTGGAAAAGTCTTAAAATTTTTTTTTTGTTTGTTAATCTGATGTAAACAATTTTTACAGATTGGGGGTACATTATATTTTACAAAGAGAAAGACCATAAGGGACAGAGTGTGGAAGAGAATGGGGTGCCCAACAGTGCCTCTGTATAACTGAATCATTTTGCTGTATAGCAGAAATTAGCACAACATTATCAGTCAACTGCAATTCAGTTTAAAAAAATAGTGGCTCTTTTCCACTAAAACAGCTGAATTTCTTTGGGAAGAAATGCTATCATCCAAAAAAAAAAAAACAAAGAAATGCTATCATCCAGTGTGGGAAAATGTGAATGATAAAAATGCTAAATCTACTAAATGAACACATTTTTTAATATTTAGAATTTAAGATGATCAAAATTGTTAGTTTCTTTTAAAATGAAAAAAAATATTTTGGACATTTTCCTTACTTCCTGCTGTTCATAGTAGAATTGATGTGGCATTTTGATTTGCTCATCTATTTACTGTCAATCCAGTAGGCACTTGCTGAGCCCTGTGGAAGGTGTGTGTGGGGGGTTGTGGGGCAGAGGTGAAGAGGAGGTAACTTGTGTCCTCAAGTAGCTCATAATCTGTTTAGACACAGACAAGTAAACAGACAATTAAAATGAAATGCCACCAGTCTCGGAAGATGGGAAATATAGAGCACAGTTATGACTATAACTGATTGTGTTTAGATTGCTTTGTTGACCATCTTCTAATTCAGACTATGGCTGTGTACTTTACTAGCCACAGTCTATAAATAATTATTATTAATTTGTTATGGAGAAATTGGGTGCACAAATTAAGCCTCCCATGCAGACCTCGAAAACTCATTTTTTTCAGAATTATTTTTTAATATTTCCCCATAGTAGATGTAACTTTGAAGCATATGATAGATTTCTTACATTAATTTTACAATGACAGTGCAAGCTCTAGGTGATAAAATTTTAAGGAAAAAAGGTATTTTGTGAAAAGGAATAAAGTTATCTCTTAGTTTCGTTGCCATACAACTGAAATAAAGGAAAACAATACATTTAGCCATTCATGACCTTGGAAACCCATCAATGTGTGTCCTAAGAATTTAGTTTTCAAGCAGAATATTTTCGTGAGCCCCTTAAAATGGTGAAGGAAAGGAAAAAGCATTAGTCAATATTTGGCGTAAATGACCTGTGATTTTAGCCCTGAGACATCCAAAGGCACCCCATGAAATCAGTTGCATACATACCTAATTCCCTACCTCAACCACTGGCGAGGGGTAAGGGACCCAGGTTTGCTTGGAGCATTTATTATCTGTCCCTGAGACTTTCCTGAAGGTCTGTCTGTGCCAGTCATGTGCAGTCTGGTTGCCTACACTGGTCACTGCTATTTGGGGCAAACAGGGCAGGTTCACTGGAGGAGACCACAAGGGCAAATGTAGGGTCTCCTGCAGCACCTGTCATGACTAGAAAGTGATGAGTTACCATCCAGAAGGACTGGAATACAGTGTGTGTCCAGCCTAAAAAACAGCTAAAACATCACTAGCTGACCAGGACTTAGTGGGTACTCAGTAAGAGCTGGTTAAAATTAGAAGAATTTTAAAGAGAAATGAGTCCTCCAGACAGATTTAGACCGGTAAAAGTGGGGAATAATCTGCCCGTGATGAGATGCCCTGGAGATGAGGCAGGGATGTGACTGTCCTGGTGGCAGGGTCCACCTGTGAACCCCCAGCCAATGGATTTGGACCCCCTTCTCTTGCTCTCAGAAGCTGAGGGTTTTGCTGCAGAACAGAGCGTGGACCAGTCTATAGTTAAGGAAGTGAATATGGCCAAAGCCGTGCAAAATAGGTTGGAGGAGACTTTAATAAAGGCACTTAGAACAGTTGAAGAAATTGTGTTATTTTCAAACACAAAGTTCTCTTGTTGAGATTTCCTCAGACCTACTCTTGGCTCACTATTTTCTGCGTGGTCTTATCACAGAAAGCACATTTCTCTCTTCCCACCCCTCCTTCCTTGTGAAAGCTCCATGTGAGTGGAGGGGTGGGGAGAGGGGGAGTATGCTCACACATGTGAGTGCAAAGAAAGACAAATACCATGTGATATTGCTTATATGCTTTATTTTTTTAAAGAGCTACAAATGAACTTATTTATAAAATGGAAATAGAGCCACAGATATAGAAAACAAACCTATGGTTACTAGAGGGGAAAGGGGGGGAAGGATAAACTGGGAGACTGGGATTGACATTTGCGTACTACTATATATGAAATAGCCAATAAGAACCTACTGGATAGCACTAGGAACTCTATTCAATGCTCTATAATGACCTACATGGGAAAAGAATCAGAAAAAGAGTGGATATATGTATATGCGTCATTGATTCACTTTGCTGTATGCTTGAAACTAACATAACATTGTAAATCAACTACATGCCAATATTTTTTTTTTAAAGGAACTCTACCCTGGGATCAATGCTTTTTATTTCAAAGCTACATTCCCCTTTGCCCCAGGGACGCAAGTCTGGGAGGAACCAAACAACCAATTTCAGAATTGCTGACAATAGACAGTGAAAGTGTTAGTTGCTCAGGGGTGTCTGATTCTGTGCAACCCCATGGACTGTAGCCCACCAGGCTCTTCTATCCATGGAATTCTCCAGGCCAGAATACTGGAGTGGGTAGCCATTCCCTTCTGCAGGGGATCTTCCCGACCCAGAGACTCAAACCCAAGTCTCCTGCATTGCAGGGAGACTCTTTACTGTCCGAGCCGCCAGAGAATCCTGACAATAAAAATATTTATATTAAACACAAACCATGGAATCATCTAGGATGTTGAATGGCCTCTCTGTTATAGAAAAGAGATGACCTTCCTCACTCTTCATTGGGAAAAGTCAGGTTTCCAGGGCCTCCGAGAAGAGCCAAGGATACATACCAGTGTTTCATAAAGTCTGGGAATAATACTATAATTCTGCTACAGGAGTGCCAGGACAGAATAAATTTCCCTAATAGGTAATAACATCAATTGAAAGATAGTGGGATTCATACCAAAAGAGTAACTTTTAAGATTATTTAATTTCAAGTAACCACAAGTAATTAGCTGGTAGCCAATTGAAAAAGAAATGTTTGGATCTGTTCTTGAATATTTCAGGAGTGAGCTTCATCCAGGTTTTGAATGATGCCACCAACTCTGTCTCTTTCTCTGCCTCCATGGACTTGCTTCAATCTCAATTGGTTTTCATGAAATCTCTGAGCAAATGAGGAAAGCGCCAAGATGTTAGCACTTCTAATCTTTAAATGAGACTGGAACTTTTCCTGCAAAAGTTTTTGGAATGTTTTTCTTTTAATTTTATTGAAGTTTAGTTGATTTACAGTGTTGCATTAATTTCTGCTGTATGGCAAAGTGATTCAGTTATATGTTGGTATACATTCTTTTTCATGTTCCTTTCTGTTAGAGTTTATCACAGGATATTGAATGTATTGATAGTTCTCTGTCCTATACAGTAGGACCTTGTTGTTTATCCATTCTATATGTTATAGTTTGCATTTGCTAATCCCAGGACTCCATTCCATCTTCTCCCCCACCCTCCTCCGCCTTGGGAATCACACCCCTCTTTGGAAAAGTTTTGATTGGGCTGGTTTGAACCAAGTATCTGTCCCTGGACCAGTTGCTCTAGGGGGACCCAGGAGCAGGTATTGCACTTCCCAGTTGGCTCAAACGGTAGAGAATCCACCTGGAATGTAGGAGAGCCAGGTTTGATCCCCAGGCGGGGAAGATTCCCTGGAGAAGGGAATGCCTACCCACTCCAGTATTCTTGACTGGAGAGTTCCATGGACAAAGAAGCCTGGTGGGCTCCAGTCCATGGGGTCAAGAGTCGGACATGACTGAGTGACTAGCACTTTCACTCCACTTCAGGAAAAGGTGTTACTGTGCTTGCAAGATTTGGGTTACTTGCCCATCCTGAAATTAAGTGATGATTTGTATTGCTGGAGAAATGGTTCCTGAAAGCGAAACTTTCTTTTTATTCATCAGAAAGTGCTGATGGTGCAAAAATAACCATCTCCTCTCTTGGTGTTAAGACCCAAAAGGAGTTAAGTGCAACTTTCAAATGTTCACTTATAGTTTTCCTTACCTGCACTTCTGGCCGCAGAATGAAGCTTTCTTTAGAGTGAAGACTTTGCCTGTGCCCTTTCGAGCCACTCTTCTGAGTATAGTGAGCTCAGTGGCATAATTTATAGTTTCGTCATCCTTTGACCTCTGTAGCAATTACTTTTGTAACTTAGAAAAAAGTCATCATTTCCAAGAGGGCTGAAAATGAAGGGTGGGGATGTGACCAAGTCTGAGATCAAGGGACTCTGCCCTTGGCTAATGAGATGTTTTGATTTTATGTTTTGAAATGTTCAAAATCAACATTCCAGCAGAGGAAGAATGGATCCTGTAGCTCCCAGAACCATGTCAACTCACCCAGTGCTGCGTCTCCAGCCCTCTATATCTGTTCCCTGTCTTACCTCGCCACCCGACTCCCAGCACCTCCCTCCCTTGCCTGCGTTCCTTCTCCCACCTTCCCTGTTGATTGCCCAGCTCTGACTTTCCTCCGTTTATTCTGGAAGGTTCTGAGAGTCTGCACTCCATGAGAATTTGGGGGATATCTGAGCGCCCTGCTCTGGGCCTAGTCTTTATTTTCAGCTCCTGTTGTGTCTTCCCTCAGGGCAATGCTGAAGCCTCCTGCCTGTCCAACTGGCACAATGACTGACACATGGATAACTTCTGTGACCAAAGAAATACCCATATGACTAGCTAGCTATCTAGTAATCCATCTATATCATTTCACCCCCAAAAGAAAAACCAAGCAAGAGCAATACAGCACCAATCATTAATAATAAAAGATTTCTACGTGGACAAGTCTTAGATACTCTGCACTGGTCTTTCTTTTCTTAGCATATTCAATATTTTATTGGGCTTGTTCGGTAGTTGTATCTTCAGTATTAAATTATTATTATTATTTTGCTTTATGAGCTTTCAAATGGCATGCTTTCCTCAGTTCCTTTAGCTGTGACTCTTGGGGAGCTAGACTGTGTTCCATTTAGTGGACAGCCTGCCTTCTAAAGAATTCAACCTTTAATTTCTTTTAAATATTTTTTACTGTGGTAAAAGTCACAAAATATGTAAAAAATGCTATTACATGCTATTTTGACCATATTTAGCTGTACAGTTCAGTGGCACTAATTACATTCACATTGTGTGCAGATCTCACCATCATCCATCTCTGGAATTTTTCTCCTTCCTAAACTGAAACTCTGTCCCCATTAAATACTGCACCATTTGCCCTCTCCACCGCCACCCCCCCCAATCCTTAACCTCTACCAAAGTAGTTTCAGAGTCTGTGCATTTGACTGTTCTATGTTCCTCATATAAGTGGAATCAAATTTTATTTGTCTGCACCTGATGTGAATTGGAATGCATTTTTAAGGTTAACTTAATATATGTCCTACAAATAAATTGTGCCTTCTTTTTTCCCCCTGTACTATACAGTATGCTTTCATTAATTATCTATTTTATACATAGTATCAATAGCGTAGGGCTTCCCTGGAGCCTCAGTGGTAAAGAATCTGTCTGCAGTGTAGGAGACCCAGGCTCAATCCCTGGGTTGGGAGGAAATCTGGAAAAGGAAGTAGCAATCCATTCCAGTGCTCTTGCCTGGAAGATCCCATGGACAGAGGAGCGTGGCAGTTTACAGCTCATGGGGTTCTCAAGAGTCAGACATGACTTAGCAACTAAACCACCACCACATCAATAGTGTGTGAATGTCAGTACCAATCTCCCATCCTTGCCTTTCCCCTTTGTTGTCCATACATTTGTTCTCTATGTTTCAGTCTCTATTTCTGCTCTGCAAATAGGTTCTTTACCATTTTTCTGGAACTTCCCAGGTGGCACCAATGGTAAAGAACCAGCCTGCCAATGCAGGAGATGTAAGAGACACGAGTTTGATCCTTGGGTCGGGAAGATCCCCTTGAGAAGGGCATGGCAACCCACTCCAGTGTTCCTGTCTGGAGAATTCTTTGGACAGAGGAGCCTGACAGACTAAAGTCCATAGGTTCACAAAGAGTTGGACACGACTGAAGTGACTTAGCAGGCAGGTGCCATTTTTCTAGATTCCACACATATTTTCTGACTTACTTCACTCTGTGTAATAGTCTCAGGTCCATCCACATCTCTACAAATGGCACAATATCATTTCTTTTTATGGCTAAGTAATATTCCAGTGTATATATGTACCACATCTTAAAGAAGTCAGTCTTTACTGTTGGACTCTGTGAGCGAAGGCAAGGGTGGGATGATTTGAGAGAATAGCATTGAAACATGGGTATTTTATCATATGTGAAATAGATCACCAGTCCAGGTTCAATGCATGAGGCAGGGTGCTCAGGGCTGGTGCACTGGGATGACCCTGAGGGATGGGATGGGGAGGGAGGTGGGAGGGAGGGTCAGGATGGGGAACACATGTACACCCATGGCTGATTCATGTCAATGTATGGCAAAAACAACCACAATATTGTAAAGTAATTAGCCTCCAATTAAAATTTTTTTTTAATTTTTTAAAAAAGAAGTCAGTCTTTAAAAAGGCCACCTCCTCTGCTTTTGTAGGACAGAGATACAAAGTCTGACTTTGAATTAGCTGACTGAGGATTTATTTCTGATTGATGGATGGAATTGCTTCTAAGTATTATTTGATTTCTCCTCTAAGGTTTCTGCCAGAATGAATCAAGACAAAAACTTTCACATAATGATTATTGTTTTGCTGTGCAATTAACAGAGAAAGGTTAAATTAAGATATAACAAAACCCTCTCAAAAGTGAAAAGTGAAAGTGAAGTCCCTCAGTAGTGTCCAACTCTTTGCGACCCCATGGACTGCAGTCTACCAGGCTCCTCCATCCATGGGATTTTCCAGGCAAGAGTACTGGAGTGGGTTGCTATTCGCTTCTCCAGGGGATCTTCCTGACCCAGGGATCGAACCTGGGTCTCCCACATTGTAGGCAGACGCTTTACAGTCTGAGCCACTAGGGAAGCTTAAACACTCTCAAGTTAAGCTTAAAAGATTTCATTGCACCTGATTCACATATGGGACTTCCCAGGCAGCACTAGTGGTAAAGAACCCACCTGCCAATGCAGGAGCTATAAGGGATGTGGGTTCAGTCCCTGGGTGGGGAAGATCCCCTGGAGGAGGGCATGGCAACCCACTCCAGTATTCTTGCCAAAGAATCCCATGGACAGAGGAGCCTGTCAGGCTAGAGTCCATAGGGTCACAAAGAGTTAGACATGACTGAAGTGACTTAGCATACACGCATGCAATTCACCTGTGAAGGTAGAAAAGGGAAGTTAAGGACCGCTTCTCAGCCTCCTTCACTGTACTGGTCATGCTGACACCTCTGCTTTCAGCATAAGGAATGATGTAACCGCTTATCTCCTGGTCCATGAATATGATATGAGTGATATGTGTATGTGAATATTATAGTGGTGCTAATAGTATATAAATATGAATAGTGCCTGTATTTGAATATATGATATGAATAACACATTTATATGAATTTCTAGTTATACGAACAGTGTCTGCATATGAATATTACAGTGATATATAGTATATGTATATGACTATTATAATGAGGTGAATAGTACATGGGTATGTGTGTTATAATGATGTGAATTGTGTGTGTGTATGAATATGGTAATGATATGCATAGTGTGTGCATGTGAATATTAAAGTGTTATGTGTAGTATATCTGTATGAATATTATGATGATATGCATAGTGTGTATATAAACATTATGATGGTATGCATAATGTGTGAATGAATATCATAATGATGTGACTAGTACACAGGTATGGATATTATGATGATGTGAATAGTATGCATGCATGAATATTGTAGTAATATTAATGGTGTATGTATATGAATTTTATAATGATATGAATCTTATAATGATGGGATTGTTCATGGGTATGAATATATAAGGATGTGAATAGGATGTGTATATGAATATGATAATGTGCATACTGTGCATATGAATATATAATTTTATATATATATATATATATATATATAGTGTGTGTGTGTGTATATTAATATTATGACGTGAGTACTATTCAGATATGGATACTCTCACCATGCCGATGAGGCAGGCTTGCTGTGAGCCCCAGCAGACTGATTCTGTGCAGACAGAACCAACTCTGATCACTCACTGAAACTTAGAGAAAGAATAAGGGAAAAGGGATTTTCTGTTGGTATGTAGAGGCTCTCCTAGAAATCAGAGAGAATGTTCTTTTATTGGATTAGAATAATTAAAGAAAAATGCTATGGAAAGGACCTCACTTTCACATTTCAATTAAATGAAATCAAAGGAACCTCACCTTGACTTGATGCAGTGCTCTAAAGCAGGGGTTTATGGTACTTGTGACTTGCCTACAGATGAGAAGAAATTAAATATTGGTGACAGATGTGTGTTGTGTAAACCAGAGATTCCCAACCCCCTGTTAGGAACTGGGCTGCGCAGCAAGAGGTGAGTGATGAGCGAGCAAGTGAAGCGTCACCTGTATTTACAGCCGCTCACCATCACATGCATTGCTGCCTAGGCTCTGCTTCCTGTCAGATCAGCAGCGGCGTTAGATTCTCGTAGGAGCGAGAACCCTACTGTGAACTGCACATGCCAGGGATCTAGACTGTGCACCGCTTATGAGAATCATCCAGAAACCATTCTCCTCCTCCTCCCCGACCCCTACCGCCCCAACCAATCCATGCAAAAAATTATCTTCCATGAAACCAGTCCTTGGTGCCAGAAAGTTTGGGAATCGCTGGTATAAGCCACCACCTGACTTGAGAACAATTGGGGAGACCTCTGTGTTGTTAAATACCCACTTAGAGGAGGGCAGAGTAGAAAGGGGGCAGGGGTCCTGCCCCGTGGAGTGGACTCTACCTCTGTGAACTCCAGTTCAGAGCAATTGGATGGTTAGTAATCTAGGGAGCTGCTTCTTTTTATGTAGACACAGAGAGATGTTCTTACCCACAGGAATGTACACCTTCTTTAATTTCCATCTGTAGAAAAAAATGACTGGTACACAGAGCTGTATGTTTCTATTCTCTTACTATTAATAAAATCATGGAGGAGATGGTGAGGAGTGTATATTTTTTCTCATGCATCAAGGTGAAATTCCAAATGCAGTTTTCCGTGCTCACAGTATTGAGACTGCTAGTTTGGCAAATGGAGAAATTTGTACTTTGCGCCAGGTACCATACTAATGACTGATTTTTTAGAAGGGTGAGTTGGCCATGTACGGATAGGAGAGAGCTTAAGGTCCTAGGAAGAACACCAGCTTGGAATGCCTGACATGTTTCAGATTTAGCTCTGTCCTTTACTGTTAACCACATGCCTTTGTTTACATTACTGAGCCTATTTTATCAGAATAGTCTTTAAATAAAAGAAAATAGGAGGATTGGGTTCCAGGTGAAGATACAAGTCTCTTCCAACAGGGAAAGATCTGTGTTTCCTCAGAATATCCACATGTATAGTATGGTCACACTAACATTTGTTTTACCTTTATCCAAATAAGTAGTGTTTTGTAAAAGGTATTTGAAAAATTTTTTTTCATTTATTTTTATTAGTTGGAGGCTTTTTGTCATTTTTTACAGTATTGTAGTGGTTTTTGTCATACATTGACATGAATCAGCCATGGATTTACATGTATTCCTCATCCCGATCCCCCCTTCACCTCCCTCTCCACCCGATGTATAGGTATTACTATAACTTTTTTGTTCCAATGGGGAAAAAAAAATCACTTCAATTTGTTAAACCGTAGTTTGATATATGATTCTTTGAAGTAAAATATTGATTTTTTGAAATATATTTTATTTATGATGCTTTGTTAATTTCTGCCGTACTGCAAAATGATTCAGTTATATATGTCTGCGAGTGTGCGTGTGTGTATTCTAATATTCTTTTCCCTTATGGTTTATCACAATGATATTAAAGATATTAGATACTATACAGTAGGACCTTATTGTTGATCCATTTTCTGCATAATAGTTTGCATCTGTCCTAATTTTTCCCTCTCCCCATCTCCCATTTCATCACCATAAGTTTGTTCTCTAGGTCTGTGAGTCTGTTTCTATTTTGTAGATAAGCTCATTTGTAACATATTTCAGATTCCTTTCAATTTAATTGAATAGGACAGAAATTTCACTACCCAGAAATCTCTCAGGTGCTTAGGTGTTCCTGTTGTCATTTTTAAACTCTTAACTGTATGATTCAAGCCCATGACAAATCCCTAAATGTAATAGAACCAGCAATTCTGATGAACGCGCTGCCGACAGTCAGGTAAACAGAAAAGGATTTATGCATTGCATGAAGTACACTTTGAGACTTCATTGCTCAAAGATTTTCCCCCTAAGGTGACTCCTCATAGCTGTTTCCAGCACTTGGAACACTGTCTGAATACATTTTCAAGTATCAAGTAGACGGTGCTCCCCGTCTGCCAAAAAACACAGATCGTTCCCCCATATGGCAGCTGACTTAACCCCCGACTTCTTTCTCAGCTGAAACCTCGTGCACTGACTTCAAAAACTTCACCCACTTCTCGACCTTTCTGTCTGTGGCTCTCCATCTCTCTCTGTCCATTTGAATAAGCAAGTCAGTTCATGATATCAAAATATTTGCGTAAATAGAACCAGTCATAATTTATTGCTTCTAAAATTATTTCATGAGATTGTGGTAGGCACTGTTTTCGCTGAGGTATCGGGGTTAATCTCTGTGGAAGTGAGGCATGCACTGTATGTTATCCTAGAGAATTTTGCCCACAAAAACTCTCTCATCATAGTTTCCCTACTATTTATCTAGGTTAAGAACTTCCAAATGCGTTAACTATAATAGTTCTACCTCATTCTCCAAATGGTGACAGTCTTCTTTTATGCTTGGCAAAATGCAGGCCCTTGTTTATATAGCTTAAGAAGTTGAATATGAGGAATTTCTTAGAGATAAGAAGGGAGGTTTAAAAATCTATTCGAAGTTTTCCATGAAGCCTGTAAAGAAAAGAAAGAAAGGAAAAGGGAAGGAAAGAAAAAAAAAAAAGAAGAGAGGGACAGAGGAAGGAAAATGGGGAAAAGGATGAGAGGAAGATGCTTTGTTTACTGCTGGCTGTTTACAAACTACACCCCTTTACTGATGGTCTCAGGTGGCTGAGGGCCTGGGCAGAGAACCCTAGCAGATCAGAGTCATGTGACAAGTAGCACCACTTATGGAGCGCCTACTGTTTGCAAAGCTCTTAACTAGGTTGGTTACTCACATGAGTTCTGGTCTTTCAGCAATCCATCATGGCAGGGATTATCTTTTATTTTACAAAAGAGGATACAAACTAAAAGAGGCCTTAAAAATTGTCCAAATACCACGTGTAAAATAGATAGCTAGTGAGAAGCTGCTGAATAGCACAGGGAGCTCAGCTTGGTACTCAGTGATGACCTAGAGGGCTAGAGGGCGGAGGGTGGCTGGTAGGGAGATCCAAGAGGGAGGGCACGTATGTGTACATATAGCTGATTCTTGTTGTTGTACGGCAGAAACTAACACAACATTCAAAAGCAATTTTATTCCAGTAAAATGAAGATAATGTTTAAAAACACAAAAAGCAAACAAATGAAAAAATCCCATGTACTCATTATGTGATACATGTGAGTGTGGTAGCAACAGTTGAACACCTACCTTGTCTGTGAAGGGCCTGAAAGCTTTATCTCCTTCATAAATTTACCACCAGAAGGTGGCTTTCAGCTAAGATGATCCAAAATCTGGCTTGACTGACACACTGGGCTAGGACAAGCTTCTCAAGGCCAGGCCTCAGTAAAGCAAGCTCTCAAAATACCAACCTGTAAATCAGAATTAAATGTATTAAGTGTAAATGAAACATGCAATGTCCAATGTTCTGATTTGACAAAAAAGCAGATAAATCACCAGTGGTGATTTGTATGTAGTGCGTGTGGCTTGTGGGCCAGCCTTTAAGGTGGGCAAGCCTCACACTGTGTAGACAGAGGAGGAGCCAGTATGGATTAGGGTTGACTAATAGAATAATTGGAATTATGTTAATGAGGCCCTGAAATCATGGGACTTCAGTATTGAGAGAGGAAATAGACAAAAATATTTTGAAATGAACAAAAGTATTTGCACTATCAATTCATGGGCTGGGCTATTCGTGATAAGGGAGGATTAGTCATGAACCACTTTATAATTCATTAATCTCCTGTTTTACAGAGCAGGTAGGGGGAATTAGAAAACTTAGCTACAGTTCTGTTATTTCCCTGAAAGATATAAAATGTTCAGTCACAGAGAATGATTGAAATACATACTATCTATAGAAAATACGTAACTGACAAGGATCTACTGTATAAACAGGGAAGTATACTCAATATCTTATAATAAGCTATAATGAAAGAGAATGTAAAAAAAGAATATATAGATGTATACACATATGTATAATTGAATCACTTTAATGTCCACCTGAAACTGAAACAACATGGTAAATCAGCCATAGTTCTATAATTTTTTAAAAAGAGAATGATTGACAATAACAATAAGCCTGGAGGCTTATGTGAGAATATGTAATTAATACTATCTTTACAAGCCTTTATTCAGTATAGTAACCATTCCTGGGATTGAGATGTATGACTCCCTGCTTGGAGATAGATTTGAAAAAGAAACAGTGGGACACCTAGACTGCAGAGTTCAAACACATCAAGTTGCATAACTGGTATTCAGCTGGTGTGACAAGTGTATACAGCAAGTCAGAGGGCTCACCATGGTAATGAGCAGCAAGTAAGGAAATGAAAGAAGTAACATTATAATAAAGTTCTAAAAAATAGGGTCTAATTGATTATTCTGAATAAAGTCTAGTGTCTCATTTTTTAAAAGCCACTTGCAATTATTGTGGAGAAAGTGAGTTACACTTGTATTTCATGTGAATAGGCAGAAATAGAGAAAGAAGAAAAAAATGTTTAAGAGTATGAATATTAGTTATATAGGAGTATTTCAAGACCACTTGTGTAAGCATGACTACTTATGTTTGTATACAAATATGCACGTTAGCATATATGGGGGCTTCCCAGGTGGCGCTAGTGGTAAAGAACCCCCGTGTCAGTGCAGATAGATGCCAAAGACAAGGGTTGTGAAGTCGCCCTGGCAGAGGGCATGACAACCCAGTCCAGTATTCTTGCCTGGAGACTCCCATGGATGGAGAAGCCTAGCAGGCCATGGTCCATAGGGTCACAAGATGGACACAACTGAAGCAACTTAGCACACACATACCCATATATGTATGTATAAGCTCATCCATCCATTTGTCCAAACATCCAATCATCTATCCATCTATCCATCCATCCATTACTCATCAGTCATTTAGTCCTTGCTATGTGTGAATCAAAGACCAAGGTAAATACTAGGAATGAAAAGATTATTAGATGGGCCCCTGAACTCTAGAAAGCATTGAATAGTAAGGAGACAGGTATACAAAAAATATAATTGAAAACAGTAATGTGTGTAGTATGGACCTTGCTGGGGAAGGTTGCAGCCTTTTTTGCCTGTACGACTCACAAGAATGTCTCTGAGAAGATGACATTCAGCTGAGATGTGAAGATTATGCATAGTTTTGCCAAGTGAAATGCTAGAGCTAATACTGTTGGTCATGCAGCACTTAATCAGTTGACTTTTAAAGTGTTGAGTGTGTGGGATTCATTGATTTAAAGGAGTCCATGCTCAATACTTTAAAAGTTGCCATTAGGCAGGTTCTAAGTAGATCCATGAAATGTCCCGCCGTGTGTGCCTGGAACCCATGAGTCATAATTGGTGATATAAAGTGCGTACTTGACCTATGACAGGAATATTATTGCTGGAGTTGCTGTCCTGAAAAATGGGATCATACTCGCCATCTGGTGAACTGCGCTGTCTCACCCAGGTTGAGGTTGAAGATGACTAACCCCCTGCACAGACCACAATTACTGTTGCCCAAAAGCCCACAAGTAGTCGGGAAAGTTGTCTGTGTTTCGTCAGATCCCTGAAGTGAAGTTTGCAGAGCGCGGGGACCGGGGGAGGTTGCGTGCTGCCTTATCTTTCACTTTCCTGTGTGGTTTGAAGCACTTCACTTCTCACGTCAGTGAAATGGAATGAATGGATCAGTGTTTGTACCTTGGCGTCACATAGTAGAAGCTGGAGATGTGGAGATTAAAAACGAAAAAAAGAAGAAAGAAAGAAAGAAGGAAAGAAATACAGCCCCTGCCTTCTAAGAGCTTATATTCTAAGCTTATATCTTGTGCTAAAACAGTAGTAGACATTTACATGTGTTGTTTTTTTTTTTTCCATGTTTTAAACTCTGGCTTAAATGAAAAGATCAACAGCTTTGTAATTGAAACCCGAGCACATCAATTGCTATACATGGCTCTTGTTGAATATCAGTTTGGCCTAAATGGCACATGATTTGGTACTCTGCTACTTTTTTTTATATTATTTTCTTGTTTACTTACAAGATGAATAAAGTTAAGTGAAATGCATGATTGATTCCTGTCATTTTCAGAGAAAACATTGAGGCTTAGTAGAAATAAGTGGGTAGATAAGATTTTCTGAGTATATGAGTAGAAGTCAGGAGATAATTTTTTTTTCATTTATTTTTATTAGTTGGAGGCTAATTACTTTACAATATTGTAGTGGTTTTTGTCATACATTGACATGAATCAGCCATGGATTTACATGTATTCCCCATCCCGATCCCCCCTCCCACCTCCCTCTCTACTAAAATAAAAAGCTATTCTACCCCTTCTACCAGCTGTTGAAAATAGCTTAATTTTCTGGTAGCCCGGGAACCTGTAAAAGGCTGTGGTAGGAATCCTGGATATCAAAGCCCCTCGAAGGGGTAATTTTACCAGGATAAGGAAAGAAACACAGAGCAAGAGGAACATATTTAAAGTGAGAAGAGGAAAATAAAACAATCCCTGGGCCAAGAAAACCCAGCCGAGGGATGTTGCCCAGGAAGGCGGATGGAGCCAAGTGGGCACAAAGCCTCCTGTTTCTTATTCCCCTTTTCAGGCTCAAAATATGAAGTAATCGCCTTTGCAGGACTTACCAGTGATTAAACCACCAAGCAATCTGAAATGCTTCCCCAAATATGAAGATTGTTGTTTTGTTAGTTTCTTGAAATATGGCAACCTTTTTTTTCTTTTGCCTTATTTCGTAGTCAGGTTCTGAGGAAAATATAATACCATATATCCCATAAATCTTTTTTATTGGCAGTAAAAGTGATGATCTTAGGGAAACTCAAAGTGAAGATCAGTTTTTTTAATTGCTAAATAAACCTTAAAAAATTTATGCCATCTTTACCTAATTCAGCTTCTGGAGTATGTGTGTGTGTGTGTATGCATATATATACATATAATATTTTTATAGTATTCCAAGAGAGTAATAGTATAGATTAATAATGAATATCCTTAAAGTGGATACTTGTGTACTTAGGAGTGATATAAAAATGAAAGTGTTGTGAGTAGAATTTTACTTATTCTACTTTATATATGTATACCCTAAATACACCCATGCATATGTGTGTATATGTGTATATTTACATATGAATGCGGGTATACTCATACAAATATATGCCTGTATTCTATAGAGTATCACTGAAGAAAAGTTGGAAAAGTGAACAAAATAGCAGTAAAATTGCACTTTTGTGACTTAGACAACACAGGTGAGTGAAAAATTAGAAAGTCTAGGAATCTAATAAAATTTTCATTTGATAATTAAAGCATCCGTTAATTCAGCATCTTCTTTATGCCAGATCCTATCCTGTTGGTATCCTTGGAGCCACTCTTGGTATCTTAAAGGAGGAATAAGGGGCCTATTTCTTATCAGAAGAGTCAGATGGAGCCTATGTCACATGAATTCCCAAATGTGCTTTTGTGTTCCAAAAGAAGATCTTTTTAAAGAAAAAAAAAAAATTGGAGTATAGTTGATTTACAATGTTGTGTTAGTTTCAGGCGTACGGCAAAGGGACTCAGTTTATATATATATATATATATATATATCGAAAAGGGAATATATATATATATATATATTCCCTTTTCGATTCTTTTCCCATAAAGCTGACCTTTTAAGGTGTGGTTTGTGCTGCTCAACTTATAAGAAAAAGGATTTTGTGCTGCTAGACGGCATTGCAGTTGGGGAGCCCTAGGTTTTCACGTGTACCAATAAGCCCTAGGAAAGGTTTTGTGGAAGTGCCTTGGTTAGGAAGAAGGGAGGGGGTTTCACTCCCTAGGGGGCGGAAAGCCCCTACCCCTAGGCTGCCTGGTGAGAGGGCTGGCCGTGCACAGAACCAGGCAGATCATTGGCACATTTGCTCAGTTCATCAGCACCTCCATCCAGGACTATATTTTTTTTTTTCTGACTTCATAATATACTGGTATTTATAAATTGGTTTCCATGGAGATTGAATATAGAAAATGATGCTATCTGGTGATAACAGTGCCACATAGACATTTGGAAAATAATCAGATGTTCTGGAAAAATGTGGTAGTGGGTGTGTTCTATAATATGTTCTGTGTTTAAGTTGCTTTTTTTTTTTTTCTTTTGACATGACTATACACATCGAAGGAAATGTAATTTGAATCTTAAACCAGAAAAAAGAAAAAGCTAAGATTTAAGAAAGCAATGCCTTCTGGACTATATAGTTCACTGCTTCATTTTGCCAAGAGGAACCTAATGTCTGAAGCCATTTATTACTAAACAGCTATTTCCTTAAAAAAAAGCAGTTCATGAGTCAAGACTGCAGTGGTCTGCATATCTATCTGTTTTTCTTAAAGTACTAGGCTATGATATCTTCTTACTGGTTTTAAAACTTTGAATCATAAACAGTACTTGATGGTCTGATTTTTTTTTAAACCCTGAAAGTATTTTTTTAGAAATTTTTTTCATAAATCATTGTACTATGAAATAATTTTTAATGAGTATAAATGATCAAAATAAGTACCTTGGGTTCTAAAAATAGCACTCATATTCAGGACTATGCTTGAAATTCTCTAGTGTCTTAAGAGGAAGAATATTTTTATTTCACTTTGGTGTAATAAACTTATTTTGTCATTTTCACAGACTTTATCATCAAAAGGTAAATTTGTATGTCTAAACAGATAAGCCTTTTAAAATCCCTTATGCTGCTGATCAGCTATTTAAATATTTTCTTTTAAAATCAGGCCTGAAGTCATGATAATGCTTTGATAAGCATTGCATGAATCCTATCCAAATTTTATTATCACACTACTTAAATATTTCTCTCAGCTTTAGAAAAACCCATATCTACTGCACCTTGGTCCAAGCAAGGATAACGACAATACAGCAAATATTAAAAAATGAAACAACCTAACCAATTATAATCCCTTAAAAATGTCTTGATTAATGGTGTGATAGCCTTTTACTAATGTGTTAGGCAATGGAACTCAGCTACTCAAAGAATATGTTTAGTTGGTAGGTGAACAGAATACAGAAGGAGCATTCTGTAAGATGCCTTTGTAGAGTGAAAGTGAAGTTGCTCAGTCGTGTCCAACTCTTTGCGTCCCCATGGACTGTAGCCTACCAGGTTCCTCCGTCCATGGGATTTTCCAGGCAAGAATACTGGAGTGGGTTGCCATTGCCTTCTCCAGGAGATCTTCCCGACCCAGGGATTGAACCCGTGTCTCCTGCATTGTAGGCAGACACTTTACCATCTGAGCCACCAGGGAAGGTGCCTTTGGGTGATAGTTAATTGTGAGTTTCTATGCATGGGATGGTCTTGGTGTTGGGTGGATGAGATTATATTCATAGCCTTTCTTTCTTGTCTTAAATTTTGATGCCTTTTAAGTAAACCTTTATACATGCATTGCCATTTCAATATTCCTAGTTTTCTAAAACTCAAGAGTTTGAAATGCATTACAGGAAGCCCTACTTTTTTCGTATATCTTCCTACATCTATAGGCAAATTCTCCTTTATCCTTACTCTAAGTATTAAAACTAGAAGGAAAAACAAACAAGATGATAATCCATGAGAGAAAACTTTTGCTTAAGTCTAAGGAGAATATTAATTTCAATTCTACTGTCAGTACTACAGTGGTGTAGTTGTTGGCATATGTGATAAAGGTATATTCTCAATCATTTATATGAACTGTTACTTAATTATCCCCCTTCATGGATCACAGCCTAATCATGGCAAAGGGGCTTGCATTACCTCAATGAAGAGCTATGAGCCATGCCATGCAGGGCCACCTAAGATGGACAGGTCATAGTGAAGAGTTCTGACAAACTAGATCCACTGGAAAAGGAAATGACAACCCACTCCAGTATTCTTGCCTGGAGAACCCTATGGACAGTATGAAAAGGCAAAAAGATATGGCACCAGATGAGCTCTCCAGGTCAGAAGGTGTCCAGTATACTGCTGGGGAAGAGTTGGGGTCAATTACAAATAACTCCAGTAAGAATGAAGCAGCTGGGCTAAAGTGGGATCAGTGCTCCGCTGTGGATGTGTCTGGCGGTGAAAGTAAAGTCCAATGCTGTAAAGAACAGTATTGCATAGGAACTTGAAATGTTAGGTCCATGAATCAAGGTAAATTGGATATGGCCAAGCAGGAGATGGAAAGAGAAGAGAAAGACAAGGGAGAAAGATAAAGATATACCCAACTGAATGCAGAGTTCCAGAGAATAGCAAAGAGAAATAAGAAGGCCTTCTTAAATGAACAATGTTAAAAAATAGAGGAAGACAATAAAATGGGAATGACTGGAGATCTCTTCAAGAAAATTGGAGGGATGAAGGGAACATTTCATGCAAGGTAGAGCATGATAAAGGACAGAAATGGTAGGGACCTAACAGAAACAGGAGAGATCAAGAAGAGATGGCAAGAATACACGAAGTGAAAGTGGCTCAGTCGTGTCCAACTCTTTGCGACCCCATGGACTATACAGTCCATGGAATTCTCCAGGCCAGAATACTGGAATGGGTAGACTTTCCCTTCTCCAAGGCATCTTCTCAACCCAGAGATTGAATCCAGGTCTCCTGCATTGCAGGTGGATTCTTTACCAGCTGAGCCACAAGGGAAGCCCAGAATACACAGAAGAACTGTACAAAAAAGGTCTTTATGACCCAGATAACCACAATGATGTGGTTACTCACCTGGAGCCAGACATCCTGGAGTGTGAAGACAAGTGGGCCTTAGGACGCATTACTATGAACAAAGCTAGTGAAGGTGATGGAATTGCAGCTAAGCTATTTCAAATCCTAAAAGATGATGCTGTTAAAAGTCCTGCATTCAATATGTTGGCAAATTTGGAAAACTCAGCAGTTGCCAGAACTGGAAAAGGTCAGTTTTCATACCAATCCCACAGAAGGGCAATACCAAAGAGTCTTCAAACTGCCATACGATTGTGCTCATTTCACATGTTAGCAAGGTTATGCTCAAAATACTTCAAGCTAGGCTTCAGCAGTATGTGAACTGAGAACTTCCAGATGTACAAGCTGAATTTCATAGGGGCAGAGGAACCAGAGATCAAATTGCCAACATTCAGTTGGATCATGGAGAAAGCAAGGGAATTCCAGAAAAACATCTACTTCTGCTTCATTGACTATCCTAAAGCCTTTGACTGTGTAGATCACAGCAAACTGGAAAATTCTTAAAGAGATGGGAATACCAGACCACCCTGCCTGTCTCCTGAGAAACCTCAAGAAGCAACAGTTAGAACCAGGCTTGGAACAACTGACTGGATCCAAATTGGGAAAGGAGTAGGACAAGACTATATTGTGACCCTGCTGATTTAGTTTATATGCAAAGTATGTCATGTGAAATGTGGGGTCAGATGAATCACAAGCTGGAATCAAGATTTCTGGGAAAAATATAAAAGCCTCAGATATACAGATGATACAACTTTAATGGCAGAAAATGAAGAGGACCTGAAGAGCCTCTTGATGAGAATGAAAGAGGAGAGTAAAAAAGCTGGCTTGAAACTCAACATTCAAAAAAACTAAAATCATGGCATTCGGCCCCATCACTTCATGACAAATAGAAGGGGAAATGTGGAATCAGTAACACATTTTATTTTTGAAGGCTCCAAAATCACTGCAACACTGACTGCAGCCTTGAAATTTAAAGATGGTTTCTCTCTGGAAGAAAAGCTTATGATAAACCTAGATAGTGTATTAAAAAGCAGATTAATCACTTTGCCCACAAAGATCCATATAGTCAAGGCTATATTTTTTCCAGTAGTCAGTACTAATGTGAAAGTTGGACCATACAGAAGGTGAACATCGAAGAATTGATGCTTTCTAGTTGGGGTGCTGGAGAATAATCATGAGAGTCCCTTGGGCTGCAAGGAGATCAAACCAGTCAGTCTTAAAGGAAATCAACCCTGAATATTCTTTGGAAGGCCCGATGCTGAAGCTGAAGTTCTAATACTTTGTCTACCTGATGCGAAGAGCCATATCATTGAAAAAGACCCTGATGCTGGGAAAGATTGAAGGCAAAAGAAGAGGGTGGCAAAGTATGAGATGGTTAGATAGCAGCATTGATTCAATGGACGTGAATTTGAGCAAACTGTAGGAGACAGTGGAGGACAAAGGAGCCTGGCATATTGCAGTCCAGGGGGTCTCAATGAGTCAGACATGACTTCACAAATGAACAACTACAACATGTTTAATAAATAGCCACACACCACAAAGTATCACACTAGGCAAGCACATGTGTTCTTGTGGATTTATTGTAAGAATAATTATTTGATGTGATGATGACTAAAAGTGGTCCTCAGAATAGAAAGGAGCTTTGTCTTCAGAGGGAGTTCTCAGCAGCTGACACAGCAAAGTGAGCTCCTGAATCTTAGCATAGTTGCAGGAATTGGGCAATGAAACAAGGTGATGTTTCTGTAACAGAGAGAAGAAAGGCCAGAGGGGCTGGTTCTGAGGTCTGCCTGGAGCCAGAGGTAGTGACCTTGCAACTTGGGGCTGGATGAGGAGCTCTGGATCTGCAGTTTCACAGAGTGGAGTCATTGCATGTGTGGTTGTGCTGATAGCAGTTATTTATAAAAAAAAAAAATACCACTTATTGAGAACTTTACTCCTTAGGCATCATTCTAATTACTTCAGATACATTCTCTCATTGACTGTTCTTGACAAGCTTGAATGTTAATCAGTGTTATCCTGATATTTGTTCTTATAAAAGAACAAAATCTGGGGAATTGTCATCAGAATTCTTGGAGTTCCATGGGTCCATTGTGTTCTGTTTAGCTAGAGACAGTATGTGCAATGGCTAATAATATGGGCTGTGAAGCCTAGAACATGGTCCCTTCCCCCCGTTACTCTTCGCTGTGTGACTTGTTTTGTTACCTCTGTACCCCTCAGTTTCCCCATCTCTAATCTGGTTTTAATAATCAGAGCTAAGATAACATTGTGTTGGAGACTGAGTCAGTTGATATTTATAAAGTACCTGCAAATAGTGTGTATTCCATATTCCTTGCTTTGTTGTTGTGATTATTATTTTCCACAAATTTTTTAAAAGACTTGGGATTTTGGTAAAAGTTAACACAAATGCCAGGCAAGTACAGCCTTGAGAACAAAATAAAGTAGGGAAATGGCTAAATAAATTCTGCCAAGAGAATGAACTGGTCATTGCAAACACCCTTTTTCAACAACTTTACACATGGCCATCACCAAATGGTCAATACCGAAATAAAATTGTTTACATTCTTTGTAGGCCAAGATGGAGAAGCTGTATACCATCAGCAAAAACAAGACCTGGAGCTGACTATGGCTCAGGTCCTCAGCTTCTCTTAGCAAAATTCAGACTTAAACTAAAGGGGGGAAACCACTAGGCCAGCCAGGTATGACTTAAGTCAAATCCCATATGAATGTGCAGTGGAGGTAATGAATGGATTCAAGGGATTAGATCTAGTTAACAGTTTGCCTGAAGAACTGTGGACAGAGGTCCATAACATTGTACAGGAGGCAGTGAACAAAACCATCCCAAAGAAACAGAAAAGCAAGAAGGCAAAGTAGTTTCTGATGGAGGGGAGGCTTTACAAATAGCTAAAGAAAGAAGAGAAGTAAAAAGCAAGGGAGAAAGGAAAAGGTACTTCCAACTAAACACAGAGTTCCAAAGAATACCAAGGAGAGACATGAAGGCCTTCTTCAATGAACAGTGCATAAAACTTGAATAAAACAACAGAAGGGGAAAGACTAGAGATATCTTCAGGAAAATTGGAAATTTCAAGGGACTATTTTCTCTTAAAGATGAGCACATTAAAGGACAGAAACAGTAGAGACCTAGTAGACACTGAAGAGATCAAGAAAAGATGGAAAGAATACGTGGAAGAACTGTACAAAAAAGATCTTGACGAACCAGATTACTGTGATGGTGTGGTCAATCACCCAGAGTCAGACATTCTGGAGTGTGAAGTGAAGTGGGACTTAGGAAGCATTGCTGTTAATAAAGCTAGTGGATTTGATGAAATTCCAGTAGAGCTATTCAAAACCCTAAAGAATGATGCCATCAAGGTGTTGCATTCAATATGTCAGCAAATCTGGAAGACTCAGCAGTGGCCACAGTACTGGAAAAGGTCAGTCTCATCCCAATTCCCAAGAAGGGTAGTGCTAAACAATGTTCTTACCAAAAGACAATGCACTCATTTCCCATGCTAGTGAGGTCATGCTTAAAATTTTTCATGCTAGGCTTCAGCATTATGCGAGCCAAGAACTTCTATATGTCCAAGCTAGGTTTAGAAAACCAGAGGAACCAGAGATCAAACTGCCAACATTCACTGGATCATAGAGAAAGCAAGGGAATTCCAGAAAAACATCTACCTCTGTTTCATGGACTATGCTAAAGCCTTTGTGTGGATCATAACAAACTGTGGAAAGCTCCTAAAGAGGTGGGAATACCAGACCATCTTACCTGTCTCCTGAGAAACTTGTATGCAGGTCAAAAAGCAGCAGTTAGAACCCTGTATGGAACAACTAATTGGTTCCATATTGAGAAAGTCATACAACAGGGCTGTCTGCTGTCACCCTGTTTGTTTTACCTATATGCTGAGAACATCGTGACAAATGCCTGGATGAGTTACAAGCTGGAATCAAGATAGGTGGGAGAAACGTCAACAACCACAGATATGTGGATGATACCACTCTAAGGGCAGAAAATGAAGAGGAAATAAAGAACCTCTTGATGAGGCTGAAGGAGGAGAGTGAAAGAGCTGGCTTAAGACTAAATATTAAAAAAAAAAAAAAAAACCTAAGATCATGACATCCTCCCCCATGGCAAATAGAAAGGAAAAAAATTGGAAGTAGTAGCAGATTTCCTTTTCATGGGCTCTAAAATCACTGCAAATGGTGACTGCAGCCATGAAATCAGAAGACGATTGCTTCTTGGCATTAAAGCTATGACAAACCTAGACAGTGTGTTGAAAAGCCGAGACATTACTCTGCCGACAAAGGTTCGTAGGTCTTCCCAGTGGTCATGTATGGTTCAGAGAGCTGGACAGTAAAGAAGGCAGAATGCCAAAGAATTGATGCCTTCAAACTATGGTGCTAGAGAAGACTCCTAAAAGTCCCTTGGACAACACGGAGATCAAACCAGTCAATCTTAAGGGAAATACCATGAATACTCATTGGAAGAACTGATGCTGAAGCTGAAACTCCAGTATTTTGGTTACCTGGTGCAAACAGCCAGCTCATTGGAAAAGTTCCTGATGCTGGGAGAGATTGAGGGCAGAAGGAGAAGAGGGCATCAGAGGATGATGGCTGGGCGGCATCACCAACGCAAAGGACATGAACTTGGGCAAACTTCGGATGATGGTGAAGGACAGTAAAACTTGGCATGCTGTAGTCTGTGGAGTGGCAAAGAGTCGGACACAACTGGGTGACTAAACAACAATCGTAAATGCATGCCTTTTTGTCACTCAATAATATAATTTGCCTTTATTCACAAAGTATATTTTATTGGTTAAATACATTACTACACAATTTGACATTTTTCTCTAATCAGTTACTCTTTTTTTTAATAATGTCAGTAAGAAAAACTATTGATCCTTGTATATTTATCTCAAGTTTATTGAGGTAACTAAATTCTGTTTTAGTTCTGGTTGATTTTTAAAAGCCAAAAACCTTGAAGTCATCTTTGACACCTGTTTTTCTCTCACATCCACACCATCTCTGTCAGATCTTCAGGATATTCTCAGCCTGGAGTCATTCTTTGCGTCCTCCTCCCCGCATGCTCAAGCCTCTCCTCCCCATAGCAGGATGATGCCCAAGCATTTCCAATTTCTGTGCTTATGGACTAAAGTCTGTCCTTAAGGGATTTGTTGTCAACTAAACATCATTCTGGGGGCTTCTCCAATGACTCAGCCGTCAGTAATCCACCGGCAATGCAGGAGATGCGGTTTCAATCCCTGGGTTGGGAAGATTCCCTGGAGGAGAATATGACAATCCACTCCACTATTCTTGCCTGGAGAAACCCACAGAGAAGCCTAATGGATTACAGTCCAAAAGGTCACAAAGAGTCAGACACAACGGAGCGACTGAGCACCAAGGATAATCTTTTCCTCTGTTTCTATTATGTTTATTTGCTTTCCTCTCATTAAAGTAGCTAGAGCTTTCCTCCAAAATACTGAAAAGCAATAGTGAGACTGGCCAATCGTGCTTTTGTTCTAACTTTAATGAGAATGAATTTGGTTTTATTTAATGTAATATTTGCAGTTAATTTATGTTACCCAGTTTTACCATGATTTAAATGTTTCCTGCACTTCACAGTTGACTCAGTTTTTATCTGAGTAGTTTATTTATTATGTTTTTCAACATTTATTAATATGAGCATATAGTTTTTCTCCTTTGAATATTCTAAGTTATTCTTATATTAATCCTCAAGTTTAAGAACTAAATCCATACTCTGTTAAGAAGTATTATATCGTTTAATCCACTGTTGGATGATATTTGATTAAATTTTACTTAGAATTTTTGCATTTCCCTACATTTATTAATGAAATTGGTCTTCATTTTTCATGTTTGATATTGGCATTTCAAAAAACTTGGACATAATACTTTTTCCCATTTATTAGAAATGTTTATATTTTCCAGTTTCATTGAGATGTAATTAACATGTAATATTGTGTATGTTTAAGACCTACAACATGTTCATTTGATATACTTATATGTTGCAATATGGTTACCACTATGGGTTGGTTAACAGCCCCTTACTGTCAGATCATTCTACTTCTTTTTTGTGGTGAGAACATTTAAGATCCACTCTTAGCAACCTCCAAGTATATGATACAGTTTTGCTAACTTTATTCATAAGATTTAGGCTAGCTTTTTTTTTTAATAAATTGAGCAAATATCTACCTTTTAAATCTTTTTTTTTACAATTTCTTGTATAAAATTGAAATTATCATTCCTTTAAAATCAAATAGAACTCTTCTATAAACTTCATGCCATTGCATCTTTTTTATTGATAAAGATTTGACAGTCTTTTCAATTTCTTCTGGTGTTATTAGTCTGTTCACTTTTTTATTCAAGCTTTATAATTTATGTTTTCCTAGTAAGGCATCCATGTCATTTAACCTTTCAGATTTAACTGGTATAGTGTTACCTAAAGCATATTTGCAGATGTGAAATCCATTTTTATCTGTGATTTTATCGTTCCTGTGTATGTAAATTGTTGACCCTTCTCTATCTTTCCATTTTCTCCTCATCTCTCTCTCTCCCTCCCTGCCCCTTTTCTGAGAACCAGCTCTTGGTTTTATTTCTGAATTCTAATTTTATGTTTGCATATATCTTTTATAGTTTTGTCTTTACTTGTTTTCACCTTATACTCTCTTGTTTTTTTTTTTTTTTTAATTTTTCTAGTTCTGTGGACTGAATTTATGGCCTATATATTTGCAGTACTTTTACATAGTAATAAGACAATTTAAAACTATTCACTTCCTACTGTGTGCAATCCACCACATACATGTACACATCCCCATTTTTACACATAGAACTCTTGTATTTTCCTGAGAATTACTCCACCTTATGTTGTCCTCTCTCTGAAATGTTCTCCTTTGTTTTACTCACTGTGTAGGTTTAAAATTCTCCATAGAGAATTTTGAGTGCTTAGAAATAAACATCCCTGAGTCAGTTAACATAAATATCTGTGGCTTGGTATGCCCAAATTCTCATGTTCACTGATCAATTTAATTTGAATGATCCTTGATGTTTCTTCAGCCACTGAACAAAATCATGTGGGCAATCTGAACAAAGGCACATGAATTCTACACTGTTAGCCCTCAAAATAGAGCAAGTATAGTTAAGTAGACATATTTTAAATATAGTAGGCCGTATGACTTGGCTCTTGAGAGCATGGGATCTGAGCTCAACTATCAAAACTGAAGCCTTTGCTCTACACTTAGTTGCTCTGTGGCTTTGCCCAGGTACTTAGCTTTTCTATATTTTATAATCTATAAAATGTCCACAATGACAGTATCAACCTTTTATGATTTTTGTGAGGATTAAATGAGTTAATATATATAGACCAATGTATATGTGTATGATGTATAATTATTAAAACATATTTTCATTATAAGGTAAAGCATGGATGTGTCCAAATGGGGATTTAAAGCTTTTACTCTGGGTCTGGGTTGTCTTCTGTTAAGCTAAAGTATAAGCCGGTAAGCACTGTTGGGTAGTTGTCATCTTATTAATTTTATTACCTTTCTCAACAAGCCCAGGCTCCCGTTGACACATGCAGAGCAAGGCCTTTCTTAAGATGCACGTTTACTTGTTGGCAGAGTTTCACGCCACCTTCAGGTCTGATCATTTTCAGGGCAGATTTAATTGACAGGGTTTTAGTTAGTATGAACTAGAAGCAGCCTGTCTTGCAAGGTTGGTTTATTTTTGTGGAAGGAAGGTGGTTGTCAGACAATTGTGTTTACAAGTGAATTTATTTCTTTGGTTTACTCCTCAGCAACCCTCCTATCTTCACAGTTTTTAAATTCCCACATGAGAAAGAAAATTTTGTCTACAATACCAGACTTGTTTGTTAAACATAAAAGGACATAAATCCTCCCTGGGTCCCCAGGGGCATGGTAGAGAAAGGGAGTGATCATTATAAACCACTTAGCGCTGTGTGCTCTGTATCATGTTTCCTTGAGAAAGTGATGTTTGATTGGCCCTTAATGTAGGTTTAGTAAATCCCTTAAATACTGATGTGAGCAATTGTGCACATTGGAAATTAATACCTGAGAGTATATTATAGGGTTTACCGTGTCTCTAGAAAGTCACCTGGGCATGTGTAGATTTCTGAACCTGAGATGATTCTGTTTTGTAATTTCACATTTATGGGTCCAACGTTGGTTGATTTTCTTTTCTTCTGCTTATTTGGCTGAGGTCCACAGATAATCTTTATCATTGTTTTCTCTTTTCCTTTTCTTCTTGATGTTTTGAACTGTGTTATATTGTATCAGCCAACCAGCTTATGCAATGAAGCCTATATTCCAAACATGGCATTCTATAAGAAAGAAGAATTATTTCAAATTATTGTGGAAGACAGTTGGATTGAATGCATTAGTCCTTTTCCAGCCATACTCATAAACAAGTTGGAGGAAAATACGGAATCAAGTGGCAATGGTTTTTTTGTTTGTTTTGTTTTGTTTTTCTATTTTGAAGAAACCATCCCAGGTAGATTTTCACTGGCTCTGTTTTAGATGATTTGACTATAATTTAAATTTTTAAAATCCTGTTTGTAGCAAGAGAATTTACTGTTTTGACTCACACAATTAATGGTAGAATAATTGGATGAAATTTGTAGTTATATTGTCTTAGATTCCACTTTTGAAAAAAAAAAAAATTCCTAAAATGCCTAATCTACCGTGAAACAATTTGTAGCAAAACTTTGAAGTGCTACTATTTTTTTTTGAAGTGCTACTATTTTTAAGGCAAAAAAACATAGCATTTTTTAGATGTTCATCTCATTTAACTTCATGGAATGCAAAACTATGTAGCTCTTTAAAACACAGTGATAAATGGATGCCTCAGACTTGTATGAGCTTGTGAAAATGAATTACCAACTATCTCACTGCAAATCCAGAAATTGTTATAAAGATTAGGGCTATGTGTTTTTTTGAACGCCATCAAATTCAGTAAAAAGTCTTCATGAAACAAGTAATAATATACTTGCCAGTCTTCTCTTATTTGCAGGACGGTGGTTTTTCTACAAGTTAGGTAAGGCAAAGTTTAAGACTTATTTGTTCCTTAATACATGCTTAACATTTATAATCTAGATATTTCCTAGTGTGCTTAAATACTCCTTTTAAATACTTTTAAAAGGCTTACTCATCAGATTAACACATACAGTGTGGTGGTTTTTTTTTTGGCCGTGCCACATAGCATACCAGATCTTAGTTCCCTGAGCAGGAATCCAACCCCTACCCCGGCCGACGGTGGAAACACAGAGTCCTAACTACTCAGCCATTGGGGAAGTCCAGTGGTGTTTCTTTTTTAACAGAAATCAAAAAGAAATTATGTACAGCAAAATAGTTATGTGAGTTGTTAATTTTAAGTTCCTTATAAATGATATTCTTATCTCTTGAGATGTTTCTGTTAAAAAGTGTTAGTTGCTCAGTGGCATCTGACTCTCTGCAGCCCCATGGACTGTAACCTGCCAGGCTCCTCTGTCCTTGGAATTCTCCAGATAAGAATACTGGAGTGGATAGTCATCCCCTTCTCCGGGGGATCTTCCAAATGTTGCAGGCAGATTCTTTACCATCTGAGCCATCAGGGAAGTCGCCTTAGAAAGATAGTTATTTTGAAAATGGCTGGGGGAGGGATAATTCAGAAGGTTGGATTCACATGCTACTTTGATACTTTGATTATATAGATAATCAACAAGGACCTAGTGTATAACATAGGAAACTATACTCACCATCTTGTACTAACCTATCATGGAAAAGAATCTGAAAAAGAATAGATCTAGGTATTTATGTATAACTGAATCACTGCCCTGTACACTTGTAATTTACACAAGCATTGTAAACCAACTGTATGCCAATAAAAACTAAATAATTTTTTAAAAAATCTGAAGTAATATTTTGATCTTATGAGTTCACCCAGCCAGCTGATTGAAAACGACTTCATAATTGCCAGGTCCAGGGAGAGCTGCTTGGTTTTCATCCTCCTTGGTCCTCTTTGGTGTGGGTGATCTGCCCACTTCTGCTTGGGTGGACCCTGTCACCCCCTTTTCTCTTGATTCTGTGTCATCCATCACAGTGGTTTTCCTGCTGCTTCCCTGATGGCTCCTTTTCAGGCTGTTTTTGTTAAAAGTTCTTCAATCCTGCCCACACTTGAGATGCTGTGGTCTCCTAGCATCCTCGGATGTGCTGGGATCCTGTGTCTATATTGCTCCCTCACTGAAACTCCCAACAGCCGCCCTGTAGGCTGCAAACTCAGGTGCCCGTGTGGGCAAGTGATGGAGATCAATGAAGATCTGGATATTAAAAAAAAGTACCATAGAAACTACACAGGGGTTTTTAAAAACTGGAAGGAGGATGTCCCCTGGCCTAGCCTCCGTTCCCATGAAGGAGTGAAGGCCATCCTGACCTCAGGTAGTGAACGATCTATGTGTCTGACACACAGGTGCTGGGTGAGAGAAAGGCCCCTCCTCTCCTGGAGTGGATGCCAGGTCTGCAGACCTGAGCCCGCAAGGAGTCACATCAGGGCAAAGAGTACTTAGTATGACCAGATATTCAAGTTTGTTTTAAGGAAGCCTGAAATTCAGATTTTTCTGTGAAATGCAACTTTTTCAAATGGTGATTTGCAGGCAGGAAAAACCAACTATCTTATGATTTCATGTATAGGTGGAATCTTAAAAAAAATGATATAAATGAGCTTATTTCCTAAATGGAAATAGACTCACAGACATAGAGAACAGAATTATGGTTACCAAATGGAAAAGAGTGGGGGTGGGAAGGGGCAGGAAACGGTGATGGGAGATAAGTCAGGAGGTTGGGATGAACATACACACGACTGTGCATAAAACACATAAAACCACAAGGACTGATGGTAGAGCACAAGGAACTCTACCCAGCATATTGTAATAATCTATAATGGAAAAGCGTCTGAATATATATATATATATATATATATATATATATGTACATATATTACATATATAAAACTGAATCACTTTGCTATACACTTGAAACTCTCAGGTTATAAATTAACTATACTTCAATTAAAAATGAAAAAATACAGGTAGTGCCTAAAAGGTGATTAATTAATTAAATGTTGGCCTAAATATTTTAAAGCAGTGTGAAGTGAAGTGAAGTCGCTCAGTCGTGTCTGACTCTTTGCGACCCCCCTGGACTTGTAGCCCACCAGGCTCCTCTGTCCATGGGATTTTCCAGGCAAGAACACTGGAGTGGGTTGCCGTTTCCCTCTCCAACAGTGTAGAACCTCTTTACACTGTGCTTCCCTGTTTTCAACCCTGGTCTAAAAAATAACATTCTCATATTCGACCCTGGAATCCCAAGGTGGCCTCACCTACACCTGTCCTCCCAGCTTGAGCTCCGTCCTCTGCTCACAGACAGCCAACCAGGCCCTGGGGTTCTTCTGTTACATCCTCAGGATTGTGCTTCTTGCTAGAATGCATTCCCCCACCTCTTCCCCTGGTAGCCCAGATGCTCCCTTGTAAGCCGACCCTAATCTCACCGTGTAGGGTTTTCCTCACCCTGCCAGCATTCCACAGTGTTCCCTACGCACTCTCATTAGAGCAGCCGCCAGTGTTTAATGGACCCTGAGCCCACAGGAGCTGTGGTTTCATATTTGCACCCTGAGAATCTAGCCCAGCACTTTGTACCAAGTCCGTGCTTCACAAATACTCACAGAATGATTGACCAGCCTGAAATCAGCTCTCTGCAAACTAGTCCTGGTGGTGACTTCTATCAGCTAGCTTCCCTCCCAAGCACAGAGCAAACATACTCTGTGAATAGCAGCTTTGTTCCACATGGAAACAATCTTGATATAAACATTACTCTTTGATCTAAAATGCTGGTTATCAACTTTTGTACCAGATAGGTCTGAAATAACCACCCAGTCTGTTTTACCCCCATCTTCCTCCCCTGTGCCCCACTTACTGGTCCCACCACACACTTAGAGCAGGCTCCTGGGATGGTTGTCCTGAGAAGGCTTATGCATTTGTAATTTATAACCCAGACTTGTCATGTGATAGAGCAGAAGTACTCTGTCCCTTTGGTATTTGAGTTTTCTTCACATTTATGCTTTCAAACTCTCAGGGTTATAGGTATGGGGTAAGGATGTGCCGGGTAGGGATGTGGGGCAAACTGTTAACGCTTTCGGCTCTGCTCAGGAACTGTTCCATTTCCCTTTTCTCAAAACATCCCTATGAGTCAGATTGCACTACCCTAATTTAAGGACAAGAAAAATGAGGCTGGAACAAGTATAGTTACCATTAGAGAGTTGTGGCTAATTATTTAGAATAGAATTTATAAGTATAATTGGTTTGTTATGCACTTTGTACTTTTCCAACATTTTTTTCTTCTGTAAATTCTATACTATGCAAAATATATTAATTTTTGTTGTCTGGTACATACTGGTTTTAGACTTTCTAAAAAAAAAATCTACCAATAGTTTTCATCCATGCCAGACCTCCCGTAAGAAAAATTTGGCAACGTGCTAAGAATTCTGAAATGCATCATAACAATGATCCTCTATTATATGCAGTTGTTTAAAAATAGATATAAAGGTCTACATGCTATGTAAAGTTGAAATAACAACCGTAATTTATATTAAAATAATGCATTTAAGTGAATAGATACACATGCCCAGTTGCACAAAAAAATAAAATGAAGTAGTCAGATGTTTGTATCTTTTAACTAACAGACTCATTGTGTATATGATAGCTATGGTAATAGACTAAATGGGTATGTCTAATTGTTTTCATCGTGATGCAGAGTGTAAGCCATGTTCCTGTTAGTGGTTTGATTCTCTAGAATAGTAACTCTTGTTCCAAAGCATAGACACTCCCTTTATTTGATAGTTGAATGTCTAGAAAATTGGGCTTAAACTAAACCTTTGAAACATATTTGCATATATATGTGAGACAGTATTATGTTCCAGATTCAGATGGACAATAGCAAGAATGTCGCTTATGTGAATGTCCAGTGAGCTGTTTAAAAGGCCTGAAGGGCCTTTTGAGGCCATTTTAAGGATTCTCCTGTGTTGGGTGTCCAAGGACCTTGCCCTCCTCATCTGCCATCATTGAGATAGCCTAAAATGCCTTTACACATTTCTGGAACATTCTGTAAGGCAGCTCTGCTCTCTATGAGTACCACTGATCAAAACCTTCAAACCCAAGGTAACAGTGGTTAGAGAAATATAAGCCATTCACTGCTTAGGTTTAAGATGTCATATGTAATGCAGTGTAAACTAGAACCACAAGAGGATTGATTCCTTTCTTCAAGAGTTTTACAGCCTAGCCAACTAGATGGATCACTTGCATATATGTAGTTAAATGTTGAAAATATGTGTTTGACAGAAAGAGAAAGATGTCTGTGAGCTGAGGACACACAGAAAGGTCTCACAGAGGCAGTGTAATATGGAGTGGGATTTGGAGAATATGTATATAATGAAGAGGCTCTAGAAAAGCTTGGACACAGATGAGGATAGGGAGCAAGGAGTCTGACCAGGTGAAGGAGTTACTGCTGGAAAGTGTTGGACAGTAATCATGGAAATCAAGAGTAGAGCAAAACTGTTATATCCAAATGGAAATTAAACTGAATAATTCATGAATTGAATATCAGATACGGTTGCTACATACAAAATATCTAAGTTTGATGTGGCTGTTTAGTGAATTTGGAGCTCCTTACCAACAAGACTGGAGGGCTTAGAATAGAAGACTCATATTTCTTTAATTGAGAATGCTTTTTCAGTTGTGCCTCATCTTTGGCATATTTTATTCTATTTACACAGTTAAATTTGAGATGCACTCACTCCCTCGAATTCCTAAAATAACAGATCATGGTTTTATGTCTCTTTTCTCCTGGTCTCTTGCAGGTATGATTTTGTAGAGGTTGAAGAACCAAGTGATGGAACCATTTTAGGGCGCTGGTGTGGGTCTGGCAGTGTGCCAGGCAAGCAAATTTCTAAAGGAAATCAAATCAGGATCAGATTTGTATCTGATGAGTATTTTCCCTCGGAGCCCGGGTTCTGCATCCACTACAACATTGTCATGCCAGTAAGTACCACTTAGAGATGCCCCTGTGTATACAGATCAGACTTGCTTATTTCTTTTTCCCCTCTTAAACATGAGATTAAGGAAAACCAAGAACCAAAAACCTTCTCTAGCTTGATGTTTTTTTCATAAGTGTCACTATAGTTATCACAAATAACTTGCGTGTTGTCACTTTAAATCATTAGTGTCTGTATTGCCTCAAAAGTCGGTGCTTTTATGTGATGTTTTACTTTTTCTCCCCCGTTAAGGTGACATCGTTCTTTCTACTCCTTTCCATACCCACTAAAAGTTGATGTTTTCGGTGGGTTCCTTATAAATACGTGCATGACATTTTTCATCTTTTTTTTTTTTTTGAAAATGGTAAACTCCCTAGTGCCTCAATAGTAAAGAACCCATCTGCCAACCCAGGAGATGCAGGTTCATTCTTGTGTTGGAAAGATCTCCTGAAGAGGGAAATGGGAACCCCCTCCAGTGTTCTCGCCTGGGAAATCCCCATAGACAGAGGAGCCTGGTGGGCTACAGTCCACGGGCACACACAAGAGTCACACACGACTTAGCAGCTGAGCAACAACAAAACGTGTTAAATATTCTTTTCAAATCAAAGTTTGAGTAAAATATATTTTTAAAAGCAGTAATCTCAATTTTGCTACTTATCTTAATATTTATCCTGCTTAAATAATATTTATGTCCTTTGTGCCCCAAAAAGGAAGTTTCAAAATTCTTACAGGAATTTAAGAAATCTGTTTTCTCTGAGTGTAATTATTACTCTTTTCATTTGTGTCACAATTTCTCGTACCCTTTATTTTATGTATTATTGTAAATATTTGTATCTATGTATTGCTGTTTAACAAAAGTGTTGAAATCATTTTGGCTATTTTTATCCCATTCTACTTATAGTAGTAATTCAGAAGTACAAATGTGATGTCCCCTAGTATACTACTCAAATATGTTCAGTATCACCACTTAAAACAATATAAAATTGATATTGATAATGGTTTTGACAGATTTAGCAAATCATTGCACACTGGGAGCACAGTATGGTGTGAATTACATGCATTAATTGATATGCATATCCCAACTGTTTATAAAAGAATGAACCAGTCCTAATGAGATGGATGAAACTGGAGCCCCTTATACAGAGTGAAGTAAGCCAGAAAGATAAAGAACATTACAGCATACTGACACATATATATGGAATTTAGAAAGATGGTAACGATAACCCTATATGCAAAACAGAAAAAGAGACACAGAAATACAGAACAGACTTTTGAACTTTGTGGGAGAATGTGAGGGTGGGATATTTCAAAAGAACAGCATGTATATTATCTATGGTGAAACAGATCACCAGCCCAGGTGGGATGCATGAGACAAGTGCTCCGGCCTGGTGCACTGGGAAGACCCAGAGGAATCGGGTGGAGAGGGAGGTGGGAGGGGGGATCGGGATTGGGAATACATGTAAATCCATGGCTGATTCATATCAATGTATGACAAAACCCACTGAAATGTTGTGAAGTAATTAGCCTCCAACTAATAAAAAAAAAAAAAAAGAAAGAAAGAAAAAAAAAAAAGAATGTACCTAGCACACTAGCAACTCATGAGGTAATTTAGAAAATATAGAATCAATATTTTGCTTAATATATTTGTATTATAACATTAAACAGAAGTTTCCCTTTTTAATTACCCACACTCAATTCTGTGAAATACTATTTAAGCTACTGATTAAATTGTGAAATTGTTATTTGAGATACATCTGAAAAGAAACAGCAAAATTTAAAGCTGGAAAGTGATAATTTTATTTATTTAGTAGCAGAATTGTTTATTGTGTGCAATTTAAGATAAGGGAGATATTTCTAAAATATATGTTATGAATTTTATATGGTGACTTTTGATCGATCTCCTTTTATAGATTATTTAAGATATCTTCATCTTAAATATACATTAGCTTTAATAAAATTTAATAATTTCATCTAGAAAAGTGTTAATGGTAGACAAAGATGAACTTATTTAAAAACCCATTGATACTGTGATTATTTTTTTGAATGAAACCACTAAGTATTTGTTTATCATCCTTTCACAGTACTCTGCTTCACAGAATTAGTGAGTTAATATTTGTTTTAAGTCTATAATAGCCTTAGAAGCCATGGCTACACTTTCACGAAGTTATGCAGTACATATTTTCAGTTTGGGTTTTAGCACAGCTAATGTTTTTAAATATTTAAATATAAAACAATCAAATTTTACTATAAAACATAATGATAGATCTTGAATCATATAAAAGATTTGATTTACCCCAAACCTGTAACAAAAATGAACTTAAAACTGAAAAGTTATTTGTGTTTTAAATCAGCTAGCATCTTCATATTATGTTGATAGCAACCTATTATCATCCCACAGAATAAGACATGAAAGTGAAAACACATGTAGGCCAACACCAAGAGTTGTTTTTTTCTGATTTTATGGTCTCATGAGTTATCTGGTTGTGTAACCCATGCAGTTGTGTGGAGGAAATTAAATATATAAAGACACAAACAGAAAATGTACAATGCCTCGTTTAGTCTCAGCCCCGTTACAGTTTTTCAGTAAGTGGCTGGGCACGGAGTTGACCATGCCGCTCAGTCACCCCAGCTTAACTTGTAACAGCAGGTTCACTGACACTTGTGTTTCTGTGTGAAAGTGTATGTCAGATTCCTGAGCCTGGAGATGAGACAAAGACATGTAGATGATCTTCTGTAAGTACCATCCCTCCTCTGGACCAGAAAGGGTCTTGCCCCCTGAATTTGACTCATTACCAGAGATTCACTGTGACTAACACCAGAACTTCATCTGTGAGATTCTGGATGGAAAGGGTATCAATCACTGATTGCATCATCAAAATTAAACTCAGTGCATTTTTAGATCATTATTGAAATAGCTGGATGAATTGTAAATATGGACTTTGGGGGCTGGGAGTTGACAAACTTCCTGGGCTCTGTTGAGCTCTGTCTTTCTTGGTATCAAAGTTGCCCAGTGATGGCTGCCTGGAAAAAACAGCACAGGAGCCCTTATTCCAGTTTGCTTTCTGCTCAGAAAGCCAGCAAGCTAGGGACAGAGAAATGAGAGAACAGGACAGTGGTTCCTGCATTGCCTTATGTGATGTGGTGATTTCAATCTTGCCAGGTTGCTCTCTGGAGTGATCATTGGTATATGAATTGTACCATGTCACAAGTTTTCTTTCAGGTTTAAGTTTACTCTGACAGTTTATCTGCCATTCCTTCATTTGTCCTTTGTCCTACTTGCATGCACCCATCTCTCTTCCCATGCAGACACACCCATTCTGCTCTCAATAACTGCCTGGAGTTGCTAGGTGAAAATTTGACAAGTAATTTTGCTTTGCAGCCTCACGGAGTGTTTTGAATTATCACCATGCATCGCTAACTGCACCCCTCCCTGCCCGTCCCTCTGCCCCCTTGCATCCTTGCCAACAGGACAGCATCCATCAATCTTATCTGTGTCTCAGTGAAGGAAAGCCTCAGGGGGAAAGCTTGCCTTTTGGAGCATAGGCTTTAAAGTTCTGTGGCATTTGCTCAGGGGCAAGTGCTCCTCTGAACTCCTGGATCATCGCTCATACTTTTTCTTCTTCTTTTTTGTCCAGAGCTAAACTTCATAAACTCCCCCAGCTCCCCAGAAGCCATAGTCCCACTGACTGCAAACTCATCAGCGCAAGGTAGAGCCAAGGGGCCCCTGGCCTGACGGCTTCTTAGTTTTATACTGAAGACATGATGTTCAGCACAGGTCCTGAGTGGGCTCTGAACTTCGTGCCTTGAGGTTTGTCGTTGTGCGGCTGCTCAGTGGTACCTCATCCTCTATTGCCCCTGGAGGGCATCTGAGCCCCATGGAGCTGCCTCATTCACTGTATGTTCCACAGTAGTGATGACTCACAAACCAGAAAACTGAACAATCAAGTAATGACACCACATATTCTCCTTGCCCTGGAGTATTATGTTCTATTGCCAAGGATCATGATGCTTGCCCTCCTTAAAGAATGGAATTGGCATCTTCTTTTCTGGTTGGAAACTAGACATCCAAGTAGTTAAATTAGTGCCTACTTATGATGTCATGTGCATTGATGTCCATAACCATCTTTCCTGCTTTTTAATAATTATCTGAATCAATATTTTGCATCTTTTCATACATCGAAAAACTGTTGAGTGTGATAGCACTTTTTCTGGGATAATTATAAAGAAAGTTTATTTTAATATCTTTTGTATTTAACAAATAAGACTGAACTCTGCAATCCTTTTTTGGGAGCTTGAATGAATATTTGATTCTAGTCAGCCTTCAAAATTCCGTGGCTCTGATCACCGTACATCTTAGCAGGAGAGTTTTAATGCATTAGTTAAAATTCTCAGAAAGAGTTATTGTCACACATATTTCCATTAACAATTTTGCTTACCTTTGTAAGATGAGTCACCCACTCTTTTTCACTCCACTAGTGAATGAGAGCATATAGTGAAACAAGGGATCCCTTACTATTGTGAACAAAGTAATGCTGGTCTGGGTCTCCAACCTTGTAGGCAGATTCTTTACCATCTGAGCCACGAGGGGAGTCCTTAGTATATTTTACATATATTGTATATAGATATTGTTTCCTTTGTAATATTATACTTCCAATACCTTTTTCTTGATTCCCAGGTACCTTAGACTAAGACATAGATAAAATTCATCTTCCCATTTTGCTCTTTCAAGTAGATATTGTAGACTAAGTGTTAGTTTAAGAAAAAACTTAGCATAAGGTATTTACCTGAAATTACATGGCTAGTTGTTAATAGCTTAAAAAGTACTAACAGATTGACTACACACATTAAAAATTTTAGAATTTTCATGCAGTCTTTGAGCATTATTTATGGAAATGTATATTCTCCAGTCATGCTCCATTAATAAGTAATGGAAAAGAAAACCAGGGCAAAGGATATATATTCAGCTTTCCAATGGTGCATAAGGAGTTAATAATGTCTTTGATTTTTGTTTCCTTTATGCTAGAAGAGAGGGAAAAAAGGCCCGGTAGATTAGCAGTGAGAGATTGTTTGGGAAGAAATGAAGCAAAACTGAAATAAAACAGTGCAAGCTTGTTTCTGTTTGGAGGCCACACACATTGAGAACCAGTGCACATTTCAGATCTCTTAGAAAGAAAAGAAAATTTCTTGTTTAATTTTGGAGTAATTTATAATAGAGTATGTATGTTTTACTGTGTGTACTGTAGTATAAGCACCATTATTTTAAAATGTTAAACCTACAAAGGCTGAAAAATAACATCTTTTCTCATATCAAAAACTTTGTTAAAAGTTTTATTTTTAAAAAAATCTTGGCCTTAATGTAAAATATGTATCATATTTTTTGTTATCCAAAAAACAATATTTATTGTTAAAATATATATTTGTTGGGCAGTTACATCACAAAACCATACTTGTTTTTTAAACAAAATGCACAAATCTAGATCTGAATATTTTTAATGGTTTTATTTATATAGAGAGCTATTCGTCTTGAGGATAATATTACTTGTAATCCATACTTTTTTAATGGTTCTGAGTTTTGAGGACTCTTTTTCTCCAATCTGGTTAATATTTTGAAGGGTGATTAAGCTACTGCTGTTTTCTTTCAAAATGGCTTTATTGAATATTATGTTTTAAAGAGTTTTAATCTAAGCATTCTGATCCGAAGTGGTAACAGTATTTTCAACAGTTTATTTGCTCTCTTTTTCAATTTAATGACTGGATCAGTTTAGATAAAAAAAAAATAGATATTAAAGCTACTACCGTACCACTTGACTCCATATAATTTTTCAAATTATTTATTTGTTTATTTGGCCACTTTGGGTCTTAGTTGTGGCACACGGGCTCCTCATTGCATCATGCAGGATCTTTTGTTGTGGTGGCACACTCTAGTTGTGGCTCTCAGGCTTAGGCTTAGTAGTTGTGGCGCCTGGGTTTAGTCGCCCCATGGCACATGGGATCTTAGTTCTTTGACCAGTTATCAAACCCACGTCTCCTGCATTGCAAGATGGATTCTTAACCACTGGACCACCTGGGAAGTCCCCTTGACCCCATCTATTTTGATCTTCTTTCCTTTATTGTCTGAAAAGAGGAGGGTGGAATATGAATGAAGACTCCTTTAATACAATCCCATGCAACTCATCTTTAAGTTGCTTCCAAATTTGTTCCATTGTTAGTATGATTTTAATTGTAATTTTCTTAAATTACCAAAGGTTATGGTTTAATCTTTTTACATGTTTATTGAAATACAGTTTGATTTATAGTGTTGTGTTCATTTCTTCTGTCCAGCAAAGTGATTCAGCTATACATATCTGTATAGATATAGATAGATAGAGATATATTCTTTTCTTATGTAATCGTTTCCATTATGGTTTATCACAGTATATTGAATCTAGTTCCCTGTGTTACTTTTTATTTTTTAATATGCATAACTGGCACCTGTTGGATATCACACACGTTTTATTCTTACTAGTAAAGTTATACCCAGAGATGAATGTATGTGAGAGAATGAGTGAAGTATGACGGCCACTTGCAACCCAATGTGTGCTGTCCTGACCCGATGAGCTTTCCTGTGAAGTACACGTGGGAAGTGAAGGGGCCATGGATTGGGAGCAGAGGGTGTGTGGTTTCCACTGGGCGGGCTCAGAGGACACTTGAGGCCTGAGGGGCCATTGAGGAATGCATGACTGATCACCAAAGGAGTTATTAATTATGCAGGATGAGGGGTACAGAGCCACTCAGTGAATATTGGCCTCGGGGGCAAGAAAGAAGGAGGGAGGAGATGTTTTCCACCCCTTCTGGATATGCCGGTAGGTTTATCACTATTATGATCTTGTTAAGAAGAGTCTTACCTGAAGGCCACATTTGCTTTTATGTTGTTCAGTTTAAGAAAAATCCCAGCTAACTCTCAAACAAGGCATCAGATTCATTGGTTCAGTTTCTCAGGGGAAGAAAAAAAAAAATAATAGTATCCTAACACAAGTCCCATAGGAGAGAAAATGTCAAAATGTATTCAAGATTTTTAAGAATCATAAATCTTCATAACAAACTGCATTGCATTCCTATGTTATTATATTAAACTGATGTGAACAAATAAAATTTAGGTTTAAACCTTTTAAAATTAAATTTTATTTACCTTAAGAGAGAATTAAGAGAAAAATGTGTTCTTAGAATTCTTTTTTGTAGCAAAGAATGCAAGAAGTATTTTAAGTATAATATGTCTACACTAGAGTCTGAAACACATTGGAATGATTTGATTTTTATTAAAATATACAACTTACTTGTATATTTATGCAGGGAGTCTTGAGGTGACAGTGTTTTTTTGCATCAAAGAAATTATACAATTGCTGCAGAGACTAAACTCTTACTTGGCTAAGAGCTGTTAAATATATTTTTCCACCCACCCTCAAACCCTTGGACACAGAGCTCCCTTTCACGTGAAGAGTATGGGCCGTCTTCCATTTTTGCTGATGTTTTTTGTTCCAGTTAATTCCAAGCTATCTAAGAAAGAATCTCACAGATAGAATGATTTGTAGTTGGAAAGAAAAAGGCAGTTGCTAAAACTGCAGAAATGGTAAAAGGCAGGCAGATCAGTTTAAGTTGATATACCCAAGTCGGTTATAAATTAGAATTTAGACTAATTGAAAGTTTGGAGTTTGATTCGTATTTTTACATCAAAAGCCACAAAGATTTAAAAGCTTAGGGTCAAAACAGCAACCTAAATCCAATGGAGAGAATTGCTCTCTAGAAGTAAGTTTGTCACCATTTAAAATGATAAAATAGATATGTTTTCTTCAATATCCCCATCCATGTTCCTGATAACTTTTTCTTTTAGTATTTATTGAAGAATATGTGATAAGATATTTTGGTATGAGAAAATTCAGAGATGTATATGGAATTCCCATGTGTCTCTTAAGAGCCTCACTTGCTTTGGAGAAGAAATACATATTGTACAATATTTGTATATTTGTACAAAATATACCTGTTCAAGTATTTGTGTGTGTCAACATGTCCTACAAGTAGCTGGAAAGATTTTGAGAAGGAAGAGAAGCAGTTGTTGAGAGGAGAGGATGTCACAACTCTTAAAGAAAACAACCAAACAAACCAGCAAACAAACAAAAATCTGGGAATTATCTAGCATAAATTTTATAGCAACTATATAATAAATATCTCTCAAGAACTTATTAAAAATGTATATTATCAGATGTCAGGGATTATCTGAAAAAGAGAATTATCTGCATTTTTATCAAGTGTGCTTAGAAATTCTGGTCCAAGATGATCTAACACTGAATTAGGGGGAAGAATATGCTCTGAATCACAAACTGAGCAGGATACAGAGTTTTACTATAAGATGTTGGGGAAATACATTTTTATATTCAAGCAAGCATGAATATTTTATGGGTAGACTAGAGACTCTGCTTGCATATTTTATAGCTAACATGCCCATGTGTTCTCTATTTTTCAGGATTTCAAAAAAGAGTGAGATTTTTCTCTTAGAATTAGATGGATATATTTCAATTTTTTTCAAATTATTCCAGTGAAAAATTTTTTTTCATCATTTCAGTTTGTAGTACTTGCATTTATTATACCAACTTTTCTGAGTTTCTGATTAAAACCTATCAAGTTTGTCAACTGTCGGTTTCTGTTATGCCTGGAGCTACGATGCATGACCACCTGCCATCTTTTCTGGGTTAACGCTAGCTTGTCTGATCATTTGCAGATGGTGAAGGTCCAGCACCAAGGCACTGTTCCCGACTACATATTTTGTTCTTGGGTGTGATGAGGGTGATGAGACACTGTCAGTTAAACAAGACTGTCCCAACTATCAAGAGACGTTCTTTCATTCTTCCCATACACTTTGACATGCAATCTTAATTTTGTCAGAGTTACAGTTGCTTTTTATCTTTAAAAAGCAGCTCTTCTTGGGCTAGTTACACACTCGGCAGTTGCCACGCCCCTTTTCTCTACCCAGCTGTTGTCCTTTGGTAGCAGGTGCTTCTGGTTCCTTTAAGTCAGCAGCTCCCAACCTTTTTGGGACCAGGGACCAGTTTCATGGAAGACAATTTTTGCACAGACCATGGAGTGGGGGATGGTTTCAGGATGATTCAAGCACATTATATTGTATTTATTTATTTATTTTTGACTGTGCTGTCTTCCTTGCTACTTGCAGGCTTTCTCAAGTTGCAGAGAGTGGAGGCTCTTCTCTAGTTGCAGTGTGCAGGCTTCTCATTGAAGTGGTTTCTCTTGTTGCAGAGCACGGATTCTAGGCATGGGAACTTCAGTAGTTGTAGCACTCGGGCTGAGTCCCTCCGTGGCATGTGGGACCTTCCCAGACCAGGAATTGAACCTGTCTCCCCTGCATTGGCAGGCAAATTCTTATCCACTGCACCAGCAGGGAAGTCCCAAGCACATTACATTTACTGTGCACTTTATTTCTGTTATTATTAGATCAGCTCTACTTCAGATCATCAGGCATTAGATCCTGGTTTTAAGTGATGCTCTTAGAATTGACCTTCAGGTCACCGGCTTTTGTTGCTACTTCTTGCTTCTTTGGTTTAAAGAACTGTCTGTGGACATCATTGACTTCATGTTCTAAAGGTGAGGCCTGCACACTCTTTCACCCTCCTGCTTTCACACCTGTGGTCACCTCCTGTCCCCTTCCCCCCACCCTGCTACCCTCTGTTGGATCCTAGCTATATCCGGATCCAGATGCATTGTGCACATCATGGCAGTCATGCAATCATTTCTCACAGCTAAGCCATGAAGTATGCTGTGACAGCATCTCCTTTCTTGCCCTGTTTTCCTTAGAGTTGTATCGGTTGGGGATTTGCTTATTTTTCTATATTTTTATCACTGATTCATCCCCAAGTCATTCCTCAAATTTTGTGAATCTGCTCTCTATGTAGTCAGATGCATTTTTTTCCTAATAAATTCACCTTCCAGAAGAAATCCCTGCAGGAACAGTCGGTCAGCTTCCCTGTGGGCTGGCTGCCCTTTACCTGCTGCCCGGCCATCATCCTTGGAGCTTTGCCTCCACCGCTGTCCTGAGCCTTCCCTCTGCTGTTGTCTTGAATTAGATCCCTTGTTTGCCGGATCTTTTGTCTTCCTCTCTTTTAGTTTACTTCCTTATTTGGGAAGGGAGTAAAAGCCCCATGAATTTACTGAGAAAAAGGAGTATCATAGAGAAAGTTTTTGTGATCTTGCGTAACTGAAAATGCCTTGGTTTAACCCTCCAACGTGAATTCTTGGCTCAGACTAGAATCTGAGTTGACCACTTTGAAGCTGACTGGACATTCTGTGCATGTGATGGGCTTGCTGACAAAGGTGTTTACTGTCTTAGTGAGCTGGCAGGGTCAGTTCCTTGAAAACCCCCAGATTCCCCTTGTCTCTTCGCTAAGGAGTCCTGGCTGCCAGGTCTCTGGACTCAGAGCTGAGTCACAGCATTAGGTATAAAGGTTTATATTCAACCTCCTCCTCCCCCCACATTCAGAGTAACAATGCAGCTCCCTTTTCTGCTTGGGTTCCTCAGGCCATAAATCCTCATGTTAATCATGCTGAAGAAACAAATTCAAGCTGGGTTAAATCCCTCTTCTGCCCCAGCAGCAAAGTAGTTTTGGGGTGTCTGATGTTTCACGATCTCCAACCCATCCCCCTCTTTGCAGCCTCCCATCATTACCTCAGCTGTAAGTACCTGGCACCACCCGATCCCAGAGCTTTTGGGTGGTTCTTTTATGTCAGTGAAGTGGCTTCTGGCCTTTTCCTCCTGCAGGTCCACCAATTCATCAACTACACATCCACCTGCCTGTGGCTTTCAAGTGTTATCTCAGTAGGCTCCTTTCCTTTCTTTTTTTCTGCCTTAAAAGATTATGCATTTAAAAATACCTTTATAACTGCAGAGCTAAAATCATCATAGTTTCATTTTTTTCCTTTTATTCTTGTAGTAATTTCTTACTAAAGACTAAGTTATCCACTTAACAAAACATTCAGAAACTCTGCACAATATTGAAGACATAGTGCACGCAGGGTGTGGTACACTGTAATTGGTTTTTAGGAACTGTTACTAATTCAAGGCTTTCCCTGGTAGCTCAGACGGTAAAGAAACTACCTGCAGTGCAGGAGACCTGGGTTCGATCCCTGGGTCAGGAAGATCCCTTGGAAAAGGGAATGGCTACCCATACTAGGATCCTCAAGTGTTTGGCCCCATTGCACAGTGACACCAATCAAACCAAAACTTCAGTGTATGGAGCAGAGAAAGGTTTATCGCAGGGCCAAGAAAGGAGATGGGTGACTAGTTGTCCCACAAACCCCAAACTCCCCAAAGTGTTTCAGGAAAGCATTTTAAAGGCCAAGTGAGAGAGGGGCGTGGTTGGTTGTTGCACACTCTTGGTCTTGAAATCCTTTGTGCTTGCAGCTGTCCACCTTAGGTCAGGTCACAGTGTTCTTATAAATCTCCAACAAGATTAATGTTATTCTCTGATCTGCAACTTTTTATCTCTAAATGGATGAAAAGCATTATACCTTTAAAAGTCAGAGCCTTGAAAATGGGCTGCCCTGTCTATTTCAGGCTATAGGCAACATTCTTAACTTGTAGCAAAAGCAGTAGAATATAAATATTAAAGTAAAAGAAATGTAGAATGACTGCTACCCTCCTAGCCCAGATAAATAAGCCACCAAAGAAATTGCTTCGCATGATTGTGCTAATATTATGTTTCATTTTTTAAAGTTGCAGAGGCAGAGAGGACTTGATGAGCTAGTTAACATTTCCTGAACTATGTTTCAGGATTAATATCCTCTCTAGTGGTAATGGCAACCCACTCCAGTACTCTTGCCTGGTGAATCCCTTGGATAGAGGAGCCTGGTGGGCTACAGTCTATGGGGTTGCAGAGTCGGACATGACTGAGTGACTGATACACATACACTGATACACATAGAGTAGTAACCACTAGGATACCAACCATGATTCATTCTTTATACCTGTCAGTCATACCAAACAACTTATATATGATCCATACATTTGAGAAAATGCTGTCCTTAAAAACAGTCTTCAAATATTCATTGATTTGAGTAGTGCTATTAATGTATTTGAATGCTTCGAACATTAAGACTAGAGCTTTTAAATTTTTACCTATTCCTTTAACTAAGATAACATATTTGTCATTTATTTAAGATTACTCTAAAACCACATGAATCTGATTTTGTGACTAAAAGGTCAGTATGATTAGTGTTATGATTTTTGTTTTTTAATTTTGGAGAAGGAAATGGCAAGCCACTGCATTATTCTTGCCTGGAAAACCCCATGGACGGAGGAGCCTGGTAGACTACAGCCCATGGGGTCGCAAAGAGTCGGGCACGACTGAGTGACTTCACCTTCACCTTCATAGTTGATTTACAATGTCACGTTTCAGGCAAACAGCAGAGTGATTCAGCTATACATGTGTGTATGTATGTGTGTGTTCTTTTTAAAATTTTCTTTCTTTTCCCTTATAGGCTCTTACAAAATATCTAGTATAGTTCCTTGTGCAGGGAGAAGTTAATTTTTGAAAGTCAAGTATATTTTAAACATATTTTGGAAAGAGATTGCTTAACAATGTCAGCTTGGAAATACTTGAATCAGGCAGAAGAGAATGAACATTATTTAAATGCTTGATGGGCACATTTTTGTTTTCGACATACCTTTTTTTGGCTGTGCTGCATGGGCTTTTCTCTAATTTGGCAAGCAGGGGGTACAGTGCACGGGCTTCTCATTGCAGTGGATTGTCTTGTTGTGAAGCACAGGCTGTAGGGGGCTTGGGCTTCAGGAGTTGCGGCATGTGGGCTTGGTAATTTCCACTCACGGCTCTAGAGCCCAGACTCATCGCTTGTGGTGCAGGGGCTTAGTTGTTCCAGGGCATGTGGGATCATCCCAGATCAGGGATAGAACCTGTCTCCTGCCTTGGCAGGTGGATTCTTTCCCACTAAGCCAACAGGGAATCCCTTGATGGACATTTTTATATCATTTAACCTCCATAATTCATTATAACCACCATTTTTACAGATTATGACTCAGTGAAGGGAGGATATTTAAATAGAGTCTAAAGCCAGGCTGCCTCTGGGCTGGTTTGGGAAAATATATCAAGAAGATCATTGAGGAACAAATATTTTGCTATTAAAACACCTGACTCTTATTTCTGCTGATAATGATGTCATGGCTACTTTGGAAACTTTGAGAAGTTGGTGAGCTAAATTAGAATTTACCAACGTTATAAAAATTATAGTGGTAAAAAGTATTGAGGGTTATTATACTTTTTTCACACTGTTACCTTTAAAATGCAAACAAGATGTAAATTCCTTTAATAATCACTTTCAAAGTAAACACAGTATTACCAAAAAATGAAAAAATAAAAAGTCCATGGAGTCAGTATCTCACCGATCATATTTCACTTATCCATCAAGTTCCATTGTGGTTGAAAAATTACACAGTTGCCTGTAAGTAACCTAGAATCTTTTCAGCTCCAAAGACTTTTTCAGGATTTTGTCATTAAGGGAACTGAAGGCTAGCACTGGTACAAAGAAACAGAAAAATAAAGTTGGAAAATAAGTGTAAGGAGGCAAATTAAACTTCATCAAAAGTCTCCTATGAAGTACCAAAATGATGTCCCAGAGCATTTTTAGTCTGGAATTATGCATTTTGTGCACAGTGTCTGAAAAATAGTAGACACTTGATAAGATTTAAAGTGAATGGACGAGAAAACATCCATCTAAGGATTAATATCTGCAGAGAATGCCATCGCAGTTGTTTTCAGGATGACTACCTGAAGGTCACTGAAGCCTCAATGAAGAGGGAGGAAATTCAAGCACCTAGATGTCTTGGTGTCTTGGCCCCAGGACAGAGGTCCTGTGTCTACCTAGGTCATTTCAACTCTAGATAACTAAGTCAGCTTCTAAACCATATTGGAAAAGAGTATGAAAAAGAATGTGCCTATGTGCATACCTGAATCACTTTGCTCTACACCTGAAGCTAACACAACACTGTAAATCAACTACACTTCAGTAATATAAATTTTTTAAAAAGTAAGTCAGCTTTTGTTTCAGTGTGAGTAAAAGCCATTATGGAAATACCTGTCTCGTACCTTGCCCTGTGTTTCTCCACTGCAAATAGTTATTCAGAAGCTGGATTAAGGCTGTCATCTGTTGCCTTAAAATACCATATGAATTACCTTAAGTACTTCTAAAGCAGGTTTGCTTAAGAAAGCTAAGGTTTCCATTTAAAAACTTTTTTTTTTTCCTTTGAGAGAATAATAAGAAAGGCATTGAAGTGGCAATTATCCAAGGCTCTAAGATAAAATCTAAGATAGGAAGAGGAAATAAACATGGGTAGCTCCAAGTCAGCTTGTGCAAATGTTCCATACTACCTCTAAAATTGTGCTTTTAAATTTCATAGCACCGCTAGAGAGGAAATGCCTTTTTCCAGAAGAATAACATTCTGATAGAGCTTGAAAAAAAAAGACATTTTCCTGCCGGGTATAAGTTAATGAAATAGCATTAAGTATAATAAGTTGTTTTAGGAAAAGTCATGTGAAAGACACCAAATTGTTCCAGAGACAGAAAGACACTGCGTGCTCAGACTTGACTTACAATGCTTGAGTGAGGCGATGTGGAAAGAGATTGACGCATCCTTTGGATGAGAGTCTTTAGAAGTCATCTCAAACATTCTGACAGAAATATTCTCCTTTCTTTTTCGAATATGATGAGTGATGCTTTGTGGTATTCTAATCCCATTACTGGTAAAAGTAATAAAAGGAACTCCTGAATCCACCCAGGCTGCAGTGTTTTGTTAACTTCGGGGGATCCCTTTCAGCCTTGGTCTTCTGCAGAGAACTGACTGCCCTGAATTTAATGTTTGCATGCTGCTTACTCACCTTGTGGAACTCTGCTGAAGTCTGTAATGGTAGCAGTACCAGTATGGGTTGAGAATTGTGCGTTTGTGCTGTGTATTTCAGTTGGTCTTCCCAGATCCTGGCATCATGCAGGTGATGTTGTCTCTTCCAATAGAATTCCTTGTTCCATAAAAAGCCTTCACTATTGCCCCTGACTTTGCCACAGTTTATTTGGCATGAATGCTGTAGCATTATTCCATGTTTGAGCAATTTAAGGAAATTAACTCTTTGAAAGCATCATCTTGGACTCTCTGTTGTAGTGCCCTTGTGCATCTAGTTTTCACTTCTTTATTTGTATTGCGAGGCTGTGGCAATTTGGCTTAAGTAAGGGTTCAGTCATTTGACCTGAAGATATATGGAATTTTGTATTTTAACTGTAACTTTGTATTAAGCTGATTAAAAACACTCCCGCCTACAGACATAAATAACAGTAGTATGAACCATTTATTTAACATCTGCTACTATATTGGATTCTTGATATGTGTCCTCTCATTTATTCTTTATAATAACTATGAGAAGAGATTCCCATTTTCTCTGTGAGGGAGTATACCCAGAAAGAATGAAGCTTGCCTAAGATTCAGAGGAAAGAAACAGGAAAAAATGAGAGTCAGATCATAAATTTCAACCATAGTGTTATCTCCTAATCAACTTTTGTTCAATAAGAATTTGAACATTCTATTTTGAAATAATTGTAAGTTGACATTCATCTGTGAGAAAGATCGGTTCACGTGGTTTTCTCTAAAGGTAGCATTTTGCGTGACTGTACGTCGAAGCATATCACAACCTAGAAAGTGACACAGACACAGCCCACCAACCTCGAAAAGAAATTTTGGAATAAAAATATACGGTACTGTAGGAGGTATTCATGAAAGTGGTATATGAAAAGACTTTTGGAAATGAAAGTTAAAAGGATGTTTGATCAATACATCGTTTTTTTTAATTGACTCAATCAAGAAAGAGCACACATTTTTGCATCACAAAATGGCTTCAGATTATCAGCTGAGATCATGAGAAGGATTTCTGTTCTGAGCTACATGATCTGAAATCTTCATCTGAAATTCTATAGTGTGGTGCAGAATTCTGTAGTGAAGAGTAGAACGTCTATCATAGATTAAAACTTATAAAACCAAAAGTAATACCACAAATCACCCCTCCTTGATGTGGGATTCAGAGTGAATGTGTGAAATGTAAATAGTCACTATAAATTAATTCGTGAATAAAGCTCTGCTGCCCCTGAGACAGAGATTAATGAAGTTTTAGGATGTTGAGAGCTCAAGATATAATCTGCAGCTTTAAACTGATGTCAAGATTCAGAACTGAGTGCTTTAAAAGCCCTTCATCGCTGCAGAAGAGATTGATGACTTCAGTGCTACTAGGCCTCTTCTCATGCAAAATCTGTGTGATTTGGTTCCAACAGGTATGGTATGTGGGAGGATTTACATTGTAAATGTAACTGTCCAATATGTAAAAGTTAAACTACTATGGAAGCAAAATATAGTAGCGCATGATATTTTCCAGCTATGTTTTAAGTTTAGAATTCCATGGAATCCAGCTCATGAGCGCATTGGGGGCTGATAGCTTATCTATTAGTTGATACAGAAGTCAGGAGGAGAGTCCTAACAATGATATACGTAAACTTTAATACTTAATTTTTGAATTTTTAAAAATGTATTTTATTGAAGTATAATTGATTTGTGACATCTTATTAGTCTCCAGGAGACAGTGGAGGACAGAGGAGTCGGGAGTGCTATGGTTTATGGGGTTGCAAAGAGCTGGACACGACTTAGCGAATGAACAACAGCATTAGTTTCTGGTGTATAGCAAAATAACTCACTTATGTACACATATACATACATATGTATATTTTTATATATACTTTTTCATAGTGTTTTACATTATTTTTTTTTACAGGATATGAATATAGTTCCCTTTGTTATACAATAGGACCTTATTGTTTATCCTGCAAGCATTAAATTTTAATTTCACTACTTTTTATTTAAATCCAGACCTTTTCTTTAAATGGGCTTCCCTTGTGGCTCAGCTGGTAAAAAATCCACCTGCAATGCGGGAGACCTGGATTTGATCCCTGGGTTGGGAAGATATCCTGGAGACGGGAAAGGCTACCCACTCCAGTATTCTGGCCTGGAAAATTCCATGGACTGTATTGCCCATGGAGTCGCAAAGGGTCAGACATAACTGAGTGACTTTCACCTCATTTCACTTTTCTTTAAGTAGGGCTTCCCAATTTGACCAATGGTAAATAATCTACCTGCCAGTACAAGAGATGCAAGAGACATGAGTTTGATCCCTGAGTTGGGAAGATCCCCCTGGAGGAGGTCATGGCAACCCACTCCAGTATTCTTGCCTGGAGAATCCTGTGGACAGAGGAGCCTGGCAGGCTACAGTCCATGGGTCCACAAGAGTTGGACAGAACTGAGCCACTTAGCTCATACACACAGTGCTACTTGAAATCTTGTTATATTTCTTTCAGAAATCATAGGTATAATGCCTGCATATTGACTTTCAGTTCGGGTGTCATTAAGTAAAAATGAGAAGTCAAAGATAGCTTTCAAAGCAATCTCAAAGCAGAATTCTAATAAGATGTTGGAAGGTTTTCCATCCTAAATGTTACAGTTTTCTCTCTCACATCTGCTTCAACAGCACCTTTGTATAGTAGCTCATTTTGGTTGGAATGCTTGGGAAGCATCTATGTTTTCAAAGAGGCAACAGCCCTGTTTGATTGGATTACATAATATTTAAATAAGGAGTGTTGCAGAAACAAATAGTGCTGGTAGCAGTAGTTTGGGTACCGATAGAGCCATCTCTTGGGTAGGCATGACCCCCTCCCCCCACCTCTTGTGAGCAGAAAGGATGCTGTCAGCGTCCGGTGAGTACTCGGAGCTCTGGGAGTCATCAGCCAGAATGCTTTGTGCGATAGGAAGGTCAGCTACACCAGGAGGTCAGTTCAGTGAAGGTCGGCTGAGATGAGGACTCCTGTCCTTGGTTCACGTTTAATATTGATACTGCCTTATAGTTGTCACTGGGAAATTTTAAATTAAGTGTGTGTGGCGAGTAGAAAGATAGCTGGTAACTGTGCCTGTGTTTGTCTATCAAAGTGGGAATGATATGCCAGGCACACCATAAAATTTTTTTTTCTCATCTGTAATATTTCCTGTGATTTTGCTTCACTGTTTTTCAGACTGCAGAGAATAACGTGGCATCTGCAAGTTACTTAGCTTGAAAGAGTGAGTTTTCTACAGTGAGCTGTCCTTTATAGAGAACTCCAGATGAAAATTTAGGAAGAGATGTTTTTATATTATTGAAAAAGTTAAATGACTTCTGAAAAATTGTTAGATATTCACCAAAGTAATGGAAGAGCAGGCTTTTCTTTTCTTCCTTTCTCCCTCCTGCCTTCCTGCTTTCTTCCTTCCCTCTCTCTTTCCCTTCCTTCCTTTCTTTTAACCTTTCTTTCTTCCTCCCTCTTTCTTTTCTTTCTTTCTTCCTAAATGCTCCTTATCCAAAACAACTGCTTGACTTCTGTTATTTTCAAAACTTAGTATTTCTGAATTTCTATACTTTCCCACCCTGTACCATTCTTTTATTTTAAATGTTTTTGTTTTTCAACCCTTCTTTAAGTTAACCTAACTCCTTACTTCAAAACTAAGTATTCTACTTTCTAATGTATCATATGACCTTCTACCATAAGATGTGCTCTGAGTTGCCCGTCTCTTTGTGCTAAGGGAAAGGGTGATTGAGTCTGTAAACTACAAGCAATTGAGCTTTATTACCCCCTCCTTCTCTCCCCCCACCCATGTGTCAGTTTCCTTGTCGCTGTAAATAAATCAATCTGAAGATATGCAGCTTAAAATGAGCTTTGGTTTATTTTCCTTGTGGATTGTCATAACCCCCACAGAATACCAGTCATGAATGCTGGGCTAGACCAAAGCTTTATGGTACACAAAGTTTTGAATCATCAGCAGGAGTGTTTATTCCTCTGTGTTTCTGGTGCTCCTCACGTGTCCTTAGATTCCAGATTACCACCTTGACTGAGATTTTTTTTCCCGGGTACTCTCTGCAAGGGGCTTCTGTGATGACAGATCTGAGTGTTGCAGATCTGGCGTGAATTCTCAGTCCTGTACTAATAGCCTTTATCACCCTGGGCAAGCTTCCCCACCTGCCGAAGGAGAAGGAGAGAGGTGTCTGCCTTACAGCCTTGTGGAGGATTAAATGTCAAACAGTCAGCTCAGTGTCTAGTGCGAAGTCATCAACAAATGTGTTATTTTAGCATTCTCTGGTGTGATCTGATTCCAAGCTATTCTCTCCTTAGATCAGTATATGTTAAACTTTTTAGTCTTGTATGCATGCACTGGGTGCACACACATAATCACATTTTCAAGTATATGTGTATGTACATTTTTATACTATGAAATAATACTTCAATATATTAAATCATTGTTATAATACCTTTTCTGTTTCTTTATTTTTTAAGAATGCTAGTTAAATGTACTAAATCAATTTCACAACTCACTGAACATGCCACAACTTGAGTTTGAGAAATCTGACCTGATTGTAAAAGATGCGTTATTTGTAGATGGAAGAGTATGGCTTTGGACCATTTTTCTCCTCTTTCTGGGAAAATACTATACTATGCTCAAATATATAATAATTCATTCTTAAAGTCTCCAAAATTGATATTGAAGAACTCTTTCCATGATATCCTGCAAAACGTAAAATGGATTTCTGGAAATCCAGATTTGAGGTCTTTCATCAATGTTGACCTGTGGAAAACTTACTCCTTTACAAACTTGTGCCTGTTGGTGCCTTTTCAGAAATGCTTTGAATAGGAACTATAAAGTGAATGCCTCCCTATAGTCTGTGATATTAAAATAGACAGCTTGTTTGTGATGATACACTGTTAGTTTGATTTTGCACTTGGCTTTTCAAGAACGCGTCCATCTTCTAGTGCAGGAATTAAGACTTCACGTAATGGTTTCTGGGTCAGCAGCCCCGAACCCGCCTGTTCCCCATGACCGTGTAGTGCCGGCGGCCCTCAGCACAGGGCTAGGACATCACCTCCTGCACACCCTCCAGCTCCCTGTGCATTTTCAGTGACCCCAAAAAAGAGGCTGGAGCTCGGATGCGAAGCCGTCTCAGGGCCAACTCATACAGGCAGGGTGTGAACTGGTTCTCTGTGACTAACTGGAAACGGAGAATGAAAGCTTTTGGAAACCTGTGTTTCATGGTTTAGACAAGTCTCTGGGCTTCCTGAGCTGTGCACACAATACGAAATGGGACCTTTTGTGCTATTTACTCTTTGTGTATTAATGACACTTCTGCCTGAAGATAAAGCATTTTTTGGTAAAATAACTTTGTCACTCAACTGAGACGTTTTGCTTGGAAGATGCTTCAGTTTCAAATTATGTCTCTGCTCATGCATGCTCTTGTTTCCCTGCTCATCTTAGGTTTTCTGATTCTGACATGTTGGGTTTTGTTTTTAAATCTTCCTTTCTGTGATATTCAACTTTATATTGCATCTGTGTAAGGTGACCGCTATTAATGTGTTTTATTACTTTTAAAAGAATGTCTTCGGAATAGATGCTAAATGAGTAAAGCAAAATGTTTTGCATGGAGTGTGACTTTAGGTATTAATTTAATTTCAAATTGCCTCAACTGTTCCACAGACATTGCCATTTATTCTTACTCTAATTTGTTTTAATATAATTGTATTTTTCTTTCTGTATTTGGATTATGGCTCCAAATATATTGTATTTGGGAATACAATATATTTGTATAGTACTAGCTATTGTATTTGAAGAAATACATGTATTTCTTCAACCTTTCATCCGTGTGTAAATCATACAGAAATTAATACTTATTTCATCAGTTTTCTGCCTACCTATGCATCCCCAGTGCTCTACTTTTGAGAACATTAAGAGTTTCAAAAAAAAAAAAAAGAGTTTCAGTCTGCTGTCACATTTGAGTATGAGCAAAGATGCTAGAATTTTTTCCTCAAACTTTGGGGTTGACAGAAAATGTTTACAGATGTTAGCCATGGTGAAAGTACTTTTCATATACCCCTTTTGATCTCTATGAATAATAAACAGTTGGGTTTCATTAGGCATATCAAAATGTGCAGGCCTTCCAAGAATAGATTTAATAGTTGATGGCCAAATGGAGATGCTGCTCTCAGGCCCTTGTTGCTGCTATACCTACATGCATCACCTAAGAGTATGTGGAAGTTTTTTTGGCTTGTTTGCTTTTGTTTTTTACCATTTTTTTATTGGAACATAATTGTTTTTTATTGGAAAATAGTTACTTTACAATGTTGTGTTAGTTTCTGCTGCACAACGTGAATCAGCCGTATATATCCATATATCCCCTCCCTCTTGAGCCTTCCTACTACCGCCTATCCCATCCCACCTCTCTAGGTCATTACAAAGCATGGAGCTGAGCACCACATGCTATACTGTAACTTCCCACTAGCTATGTTTTTACACATGGTAATGTATATATTTCAATGCTACTCTCAAATCATCCTACCCTTTCCTTCACCCACTGGATCCACATGTCTATTCTCTATGACTGTGTCTCTATTTCTGCTTTGCAAACAGGTTCATCAATATCGTTTTTCTATATCCCATACAGGTGTAAATATATTTGTTCTTCTATTTCTGACTTAGTTGATTCTGTGTGACAGAGTCTAGATTCATCCACGTGACTTCAAATGACTAAACTTCATTCTTTTCTATGTGTTTTTAATGTTTTAAGAGTTGCCTTTGTATTGCATCTACATAAAGTTCCCGCTGCTAACATATTTCTACTACTTTTAGAACAATTCTGTTGGGAATTACTAAAGACGAAACGTTGCTCTTAATCGCCAGTCACTAAGTCATGTCCAACTCTTTGTGATCCCATGAACTACAGTGCGCCAGGCTTCCTTGTTCTTTACCATCTCCCAGAGTGTGCTCAGATTCATGTCTGTTGAGTCAGTGATGCCATCTCTAACCACCACACACTCTGCCTTCCCTTCTCCTTTTGCCTTCAGTATTTCCTAGAATCAGAATATTTTCTAGTGAGTCAGCAAGTAGCCAAAGTATTGCAACTTCAGTCTCAGCATCAGTCCTTCCAGTGAATATTCAGGGTTGATTTCCTTTGGGATTGACTGGTTTGATCTCATGTAGTCCAAAGGACTCTCAAGAGTCTTTAGCACCACAATTTGAAAGCATCATTTCTTCAGCGCTCAGCCTTCTTAATCATTCAATTCTCACATCCCTGCATGACTACTGGAAAAACCATAGCATTGACTTTACAGACATTTGTTAGCAAAATGGTCTGATTTTTAGTACACTGTCGAGGTTTGTCACAGCTTTTCTTCAAAGGAGCAAGGATCTTTTAATTTCATGAACGCAGTAACCATCTGCAGTGATTTTGGAGCCTAAGAGAATAAAATCTGTCACTGCATCCTTGTTTTCACCATCTATTTACCATGAAGTGATAGAGCCAGATGCCATGGTCTTAGTTCTTTAATATGGAAATTCAAGCCAGCTTTTTTTTTTAGTTGTTATTTATTTATTTATTTTAATTGGAGGCTAATTACTTTACAACATTGTAGTGATTTTTGCCATACATTGACTCTTTAACCCTCATCAAGAGGCTCTTTAGTTCCTCTTCACTTTCCTTTTACTAGAGTGGTATCATCTGCGTATCTGACATTGTTGATATCTCTCCTGGTGATCTTGATTCCAGCTTGTGATTCATCCAGCCCAGCATTCCACATGATATGCTCTGCCTCTAAGTTAAATAAGCAGAGTGACAGCTTTGTCATACTCCTTTTCCAATTCTGAACCAGTCAGTTGTTCTATGTCCAGGTCTAACTGTTGCTTCTTGACCTGCATACAGGTTTCTCAGGAGACAGGTAAGGTGGTCTGGTACACCCATCTCTTTTAAGAGTTTTCCACAATTTGTTGTAATCCACACAAAGACTTTACCATTGTCAATGAAGCAGAAGTAGATGTTTTTCTGGAATTCCCTTGCTTTCTCTATCATCCAGCGGGTGTTGGCAATTTGATCCCTGGTTCTTCTGCCTCTTTGAAACCCAGCTTGTCCATCTGGAAGTTCTCAGCTCATGTACTGCTGAAGCCTGACTTGAAGGATTTTGAGCATAACTTTGCTAGCATGTGAAATGAACACAATTGTACAGTAGTTTCAACATTCTTTGGCTGTGCCTTTCTTTGTGATTGGAATGAAAACTGTGACCACTGCTGAGTTTTCCAAATTTGCTGACATGTGACTTCAGCCATTTAGCAGCACCATCTTTCAAGATTTGAAATAGCTCAGTTGGAATTCCATCACCTCCACTAGCTTTGTTCATAGGAATGCTTCCTAAGATCCACTTGACTTCACACTCCAGGATGTCTGGCTCTAGGTGAGTGACCACACCATTGTGATTATCTGGGTCATAAAGACCTTTTTTTTTTAATAGTTTGTGTATTTTTGTCTCCTCTTCTTAATCTCTTCTACTTCTGCTAAGTCCTTACAGTTTCTTTCATTTATCATGCCCATCCTTGCTTGAAATGCTCCCTTGATAGCTCCAATTTTCTTGAAGAGATCTCTAGTCTTTCTATTCTATAGTTTTCTTCTATTTCTTTACATTGTTCATTGAAGAAGGCCTTCTTATCTCTCTTTGCTCTTTTCTGGAACTCTGCATTCAGTTTGGTATATCTTTCTCTTTCTCCCTTGCCTTTCTCTTCTCTTCTTTCATCATCTATTTGTAGTTCTTGTGTCTACTTGCTTTTCTTTTTCTCTGGGGTGGTTTTGTTTGCTGCTTCCTGTACAATGGTATAAATCTCTGTCCATAGATCTTAAGGCAGGCTGACTACTAGATCTAATCCTTTGAATCTATTCCTCATCTTCACTGAATAATCACGAGATTTGATTTTAGGTCATATGTGAATGGCCTAGTGGTTTCCCCTTCTTTCTTGAATTTAAGCCTGAATTTTGCAATAAGGAGCTGATGATCTAAGCCACTGTCAATTCCAGGTCTTGTTTCTGCTGACTCTATAGAGCTTTTCCATCTTTGGCTGCAAAGAACATAATGAGTCTCATTTCAGTATTGACCATCTGGTGATGTCCATGTGTCGAGTTGTCTCTTGTGCTATTGGATTTATTTATTTCACTTCTATAAAGTCTTTGTTGGCATTGCTTTGTATTTAGCAGATTTTCAGATGTCCCCCCGATTAATGTGTTAATCAGTTCTTTAGAACTCAAACCTTATTTTAAATAACCCTTATTCATTCATTCATTTTGGTTCATTTTTTCTACTGTCTCTCTTCTGTTTTGCTTTTCCTTTCCTAAAGTTCTTGTTGTTATTGTTATTGTCCAGTCGTTAAGTTGTGTCTAGCTCTTTGTGATCCTGTGGACTGCAACATGACAGGCTCCCCTGTTCTTCACCGTTTCCTGGAGTTTGCTCAAATTCATGTCCACTGAGTCGGTGATGCTATCTAACCAGTTCATCTCCTGCCACCTCTTTTCCTTTTGCTTTCTATCTTTCCCAACATCAGGATGTTTTCCAATGAGTTGGTTCTTCACATCAGGTGGCAAAAGTATTGGAACTTCAGCTTCAGCACCAGCAGTTGTTACTATATTCTTTATTTAAAAACAGAAAATTCATTTTTGAGGCCTCGTAGCTTGGATTTTTTAAAGGCATGTCAGATGCAACATGGTCATTTTATATTTTCTTTTCTAGATAGCTGTTTAAGGTTCTATTTTTCTGTTCACACTCTTTGTTGGGTTAGAGGGAAGTCCTCACATCTGACCAGCATCATCCAGCTTGACTAGCACAGGAAATCCGTGCTCTCGTGTGGCAGCAGTCCACTCAGTCAAACCCAAGTATTGCCAAAATTCACCGAGAAACTGCCTTACTCAGTGGAGACAGGATTATGCCATGTTCTGAATATCAGAGAAAGGGGTTAGCCCAGTGTCAATAAATATATAATTCTGTACTTTCAACCCCAAAACAAAACTAACCACTTCCTAGACTGTGAGTCTCAGTAGCACAAGCTGAAACCACAGCTGATCGGAGCATCTAAAACCACAGTTTTGTTGGCACTGCTCTGTAATTATTTCCATATATTCTGCATAAAATCATCAGAACTCGGAAAGTATTTCCACATCGGTGAATAGGAAAGACATTTAGAAAGATAAATCATTCTAAAGTAACCATTTGTGGAACAGCGAAAGAAAAAAAAAGTGGCATCGTATTCATTGCATGAATATTCATGTGATTAGACTTAACTGTATGCCTTTAAAGCTGATTTATCTGAAATTGCAGTGCTTATATTCAGAGTTTCAGGTTTCTCATGAAGCTCACTCATACTTTTAACCAAATACCCTTCTTTGAAGTGAATTGGTTAGAAAATGATTAAAATTAGAAGTTTAATTTCAGCATTTTTTTCACATTGAATAAGAAATAACATTGGATTTACAGTGATGACTTAATGTTAGCCAAATGCCCAGTTTAGTTAAGGAGTTGGCTGGCTGAGTTTCTGATAATTAATGTATGTCTTTTTATTAAAAAAATTTTATCAGATTGTCTTCAGAAATCTCTGCAGTAGATTAGCATTGACTCTTGCTGAATCATAGTCAAGTTCTTAAAGGTTCTCAGCAGAAACATTCTGGAAATTCAGAGCTCCTTGAAGGATCCAGCGATTTTCTTTGGATCTGCAAGTTTCCTCCCAGAGCTCACAGTTTCTTTGTCTTCTTCTGTGCTGAGTGTTAGCTCTGGACTGGCCTCTGCCTCTGTCACCCCAGCATTTGCCTGCTTTGACTCCTTATGTGTGGGTCTCCTTGTCTGAGATATTTGGCAAATGCACCTGACTTAAGAATGCTCTAGAAATACCCAACCACAAAATCGCACCCCCCCCCCCCCACTCTAAGTGGCGTCCAAGAGGAAACTCTGCCGTCATTCTGACTGATCACACTTTTTGTTTTATCTTATTTTGTTTTTAGATTTTATTGAAGTATAGTTGATTTATAATTTTGTGTTAACTTCTGTTATACAGCAAAATGATTCAGTTATATATATATGTGTGTGTGTGTGTGTATACACACATTCTTTTTTGTATTCTTTTCCATTATGATTCATCACAGAATATTGAATATTCTGTGCTGTACAGTTGGACCTTGGTTCTATCCATTCTATATGTAATAGTTTGCATCTGCTAATCCCAAACTTGCACTCCATCCCTCCCCCGCCTCTCCTCCCCCTTGGCAACCACAAACCTGTTCTCTATGTCTATGAGTCTGTTTCTGTTTGGGTGACTCAGTGGTAAAGATTCTGCCTGCAGTGCAGGAGATGCGGAAGATGCAGATTCTATTCCTGGGTCAGGATAATCCCCTGGAGGGGGAAATGGCAACCCACTCCAGTATTCTTGCCAGGAAAAATCCCACGAACAGAGGAGCCTGGCAGGCTGCAGTCCATGACGTTGCAAAGAGTGGGACACGACTGAGCACGCAGCCTCTGTCTCCTTTGTGTCATATTTTAGATTCCACAGGTAACTTATCACATGGTGTTTGTCTTTCTCTTCCTAACTTACTTGTCTTAGTAGGATCATCTGTGCACTTATGCTAGTTTCACACCTTCTACTGGGCTCGCAGTCATTCTACAACCTCTTTGCCTGCCCTTCCCCCCACTCTCCACAACTCTGCTGGATGATACCTTCTCTCTCATCAAACCCTGAGCATCTTTTTTCCCATCCTAACTCACAGATGATGCTTTTGCTTACTGTTTCACAAGGACAGTACCAACAATCATAAGCTCTCATCCTGCTCTTTACCCACCTAGCCCGGAGCACCTGACCTGCCTACCTGCCTGCTTTCTTCCTATTTCCTTTTGTCTGCATCTACTTAGTAGAGGGCTCCAGCTCCCTGTCTCTCTCTCCTGCATTGTCTTAATTTTTTTTTTTTTACCTTTTATTGGCATGTGTCCCTTAGCATACAAATAGACTATTATTATTTCTCCTTCTCCTGATCCCACATTCTCATTCAACCACTGCCCCTGCCCTCTGCTCTCTCTACTCAGTGACTCCACACAACTGTTCTTTGTGTTTGCTCTCTCCAGTCTCTCTGATTTTATTCTCTCCTAAACTCATGCTTGTGAAGCTTTGAGTCCCCAGCCCCTGTACCAAAATCATGCCTGTAATGTCTCCAGTGAACTCACACAGAAGTCCCTCGGAATCCTATGGGACTGGTCCAGGACTGCCTTGGGTACCAACATCTGAGGATGCTCAATTTGAGTTTGTATATAAAATGATGTAGTACTCATATTGCTAAGTCGAGTGTCTGATTCTCTGATCACACCCATCATCAGTGTTGGACAGAGCTCACCCTGTGTCTCCTCCTGCTGTACTTTTTCCATCTCTTCATAGATCATTACACTGTTTCCAGTCTCTTCCCACCTCAGTCCCCTTTACTGCTTCCTCCTTCTCTCTTAGATGTGGAATTATGGAAGTATCACGAGGGCCATTCCCATTTTTAATCAAGACCTCTTTGTCCAGGCTTGGAAGTAATGGTGCTCATCTCTTCCTCATCAACATTCATTCATCTCAAAGCTCAGCCAGTTACATGGCTTCATTGGCTCAGAAATTTATCCAGCCCCTGTGTCTAACCTGAGATCCTTTCTTGAATATCCAGCTGCCTCCTCAGCCTTTCCATTTGAATTATTGGAATTACCTCCTAAGTACTGTCCTGAAGTCTGCTTTCATCACAGCAGTGAGCTAACCCTTTCCAAATGTATTCAAATAATAACATGGCTCTGCTTGAAACTCTGTGATGGCTCCCCACCCAGGCTGCTAGAATTCAGTTCAGTCAGTTCAGTCGCTCAGTCATGTCTGACTCTTTGCAACATCATGGACTACAGCACGCCAGGCTTCCTTGTCCATCACCAACTTTTGGAGCCTGCTCAAACTCATGTCCATCGAGTCGGTGATGCCATCCAACCATCTCATCCTCTGTTGTCCCCTTCTCCTCCTGCCTTCAATTTTTCCCAGCATCAGGGTCTTTTCTTTGCATCAGGTGGCCAAAGTATTCGAGCTTCAACTTCAACATCAGTCCATCCAGTGAATATTCAGGACTGATTTCCTTTAGGATTGACTGGTTTGATTTCCTTGCAGTTCAAGGAACTCTCAAGAGTCTTCTCCAACAACATTACAGTTCAAAAGCATCAATTCTTCAACACTCAGCTTTCTTTATAGTCCAACTCTCAGATCCATTACATGACTACTGGAAAAATCATAGCTTTGACTAGACAGACCTTTGTTGACAAAGTAATGTCTCTGCTTTTAATATGCTGTCTAGGTTGGTCATAGCTTTTATCTGCCAGAATTAGCAAATAAAAATAATTGAATGACTATATGTATTATCTTATTTGAATAATTAAGATCCTATTAGTTGTGGATGTATCTACTTTTTTATACTGTAACAGTTTTAGTTGCAGCATTACCCCCTCAATAGCCTTGTTGAAATCAGTTGAAAGAATGATAATTTTTTAGAGAAGGAGGTAGAGGTGAAGGGAGTAAAGATGGTTCCAGAGCACAGGATACTTAGGACAAAGGGTGGCAGAGCAGCAGAGCAGGATAAGGACAAGACAGAAAACATGTGGGAAGATACCTAATCATGTACCTTGATCTTTAATAAACTCAATTGTCACTTGGCCTCTTCTGAGTATCCTAGAAAGTCTGGTATTTCTCCATGCAGAAAATACTGTTTTTGTTTTGTTTTTTTTATGATCCAGTGAGTTGACTCTGATTGGAAGAATTTTGCCTTTTGTATACATGTGATTGTTGCATTTTTCTAAACTAACTTTTTTTAATTGATTTTTTTTTCTATATTTTTGGCCTTGTCAAGCTGCCTACAGAATCCTAGTTCCCTGACCAAGGATCGAACACCCACCCCCAACACTGGAAGCATGACGTATTAACCACTGAGCCACCAGGGAGAAGCCCTTGTTGCCCTTTTCCAAATAACTCTCAGCCCTTCTCACTTGCCAGACATAGCTGTCCAGTAACCCAGCTACTTAAGTCCAGATGCTCCCGTTCAAGAAGGGAAATGCATCCAGAAGGTGCCCTGCTTCTCAGAGTGATGACCGAAGGGGCTACTTCTAGAGGTTTGTTAACCTTGAATTAGGGAACACAGAGGAAGTCTCAGGTTGGCTGTTTTCCAGTCTCAGACTGTTTGTGATGTCAATTCTTTTTAGCTTTAGGCTTAGCTCACAGGGGCTGTCATAGCCCCATACTTTCAGGGCTCATTTCTACATTGTGCTACGCACACTGAAAAATTGACAGTACAATAGGCCACTGTATACACAAATGGTATAATCACATTTTTAACAATATTCCCTTTATGAACATTTTTTATTTTAATTTTACTTCCTCTAATCATATTGTTACCATCAATATTCTTGAATTGTACCTCCGATTATTTCCTTAGGATAAACTTCTGAACATAAACTAATAAGATCTTAGAAAACAGGCATTTTTAAGGCTTGTGGAAAATATCATCCAACAGTCCCCCAGAGATGCTCTTATACTTTATTTCTATACAATTTATGGGAAGGGTATTCTCTCTCACTCTCCACCTACAGTGGATATGAATTCTTCTCTGTCTTCAAATTCCTTTTCTTCATTAGGCCTCTTGTTTTCTGATTAGAAATACATACAGTTGCTCTCAAGTAGTTTTTGATCAGTGTTGCAGTCCTTACCCAGGGAACATTGGTTTGTCCATCAGGAGTTCAGTGGCTGTTCTTCTCCATCACCGCTGCCAAGCACCTGCATCATATAGTACAGTTTGCAAGACAGTATTAATTTCATCTGCCCATTTTCAAAGCCATGTCTCACTGACATCAAGAGAAGGAAAAGATATTTCAGCTGTGTTTAGGAATAACAATATCAACTTTTCACAAAAATGTTCTTTTTCCCACCTCGCATGATTTTTTTGACCTGCCCAGAGTTCCCTGTAACACAGTTTCATCTTAGTTCAGTGAATGGTGTGAAAGAAAGAACGTTTAACTGCTTATAACTTTATTTTTTGAAAGTGTTGGGATGTGTGGACAGTCATGGAAGACTTTGTAGCGTTGGCTTCCCTGGTGGTTCAATGGTAAAGAATCTGCCTGCAGGGTGGGAAACCCAGGTTTGATCCCTGGGTTGGGAAGATTCCTTGGAGAAAGGAATGGCTACCCACTCCAGTATTCTTGCCTGGAGAATTCCATGGACAGAGGAGACTGGCAGGCTACAGTCCAAGGGATCGCAAAGAATCAGACATGACTGAGTGACTAACACTTTTACTTTCAGGTGTATCACAGAGTGATTAATAATGTAAAAGAAAAATGGCCTCACACTCCATAAAATAATTGTCCTTTGTGTTTTCCTCCATAGCTGACTTGTTATTTTATAGAAATTAGTTTTAATACACTGTCATATACTATTGTTAAGATTTCAGTTACACAGTAGGCCTGATGAGTGAAAGTTTGCATTTTTCATGGGTTTCCTGTTTGTTTCATTTCATATAAAGACTTTTTAGACCAGCAATTTGAATTCAGAAAAGTTAAACTAGAGATGTTAGTTATGAACATTATTATACTTTTTTCAAGTTTCTCAGCATAGAGTTATTCATTGTCATGAACATACCCAGACTTGGATTTACTGAACTTGTTGCTCTAAATGCCCATTTCTCCCCTAAAACAGCTACTGAATATAAAGAAGTTTGAACAAGGATGTTCCCTGTGGGTTAGCGCAGGCTCTGATGTGCCCTGTCAGTGTTGTAAGGATATTGAGACTGGTGTCAATGAACACGGACTAAATAGCTAAATCACTCACTCCATACAGCACAAAACAGCATAAATCAGGAACTAGACCTTTAAAAGTAATTGTTTATTTTGAGTAAAACTGACAAAACAGGGATAATGAAATGTACAGTTAAAAATGTATATGATAATTCCTTAAGTCTGTACAATAGCTCAATTGTTTATTAAAATTTTCAATTATACTATTTTACTCAATTCTTTTATAATTTTCTAATAAAAGTAATATCATCCAGGCCTTAAACAGTGCCCTACAGACACACACATAAATGAGATATCACTGTGTAATCAATGGAAATGCTCCATCTTCTTGGGCTAGTGGGAATGGCTCTCCTGCTTTGAAGCAGAGATGATGGTTTACACCATCTGCCCTCTGAGGGCCTTTCCCCTGATGGAAGGAAGGATGGCAGGAGAGTGTGAGTGGCCAATTTCAAGAAGCATAAGGACTATACAAAGGTTAGGATTTCAGTACAGACCTCTCCTGTTGAGCTCCACCGGTTATCTATAGCATCTTTCAAAACAGTCCATTTTTTTTTAATGTAATGTTTAAAAGCAGGTATATGTTTCAGAAAAAGTAAAATTTAAATAGTATTTTAACTATACTTTCTTGACCCTTTGTGGTAAAATTATATAAATTCAGTCAACAAAAGGAACAGGCAAAAACAGGGAATCCAGCTGGAAGACTGTTACAGGTGGTGACTTGGATATTAGGGTGGTAGTCATGGAAGGGGTGAAAAGAGGTCAGATCCTCTTTGGGATGGTTGGTCCTGAGACCAACTTTGTGTTGGAAGCAATACTCCAACACCAGAAGGGTGTACTACCTACCACTCATCTCAGATTCCTCGGATAAGAGTTCAGTCCCACAAGACTGCCTTCCTCCCCACCTCAGAAACTGTCACCTGGGCTTCTGACTGACCAGGTACAGTTGGGAGGTTCCAACAGCTTCCTGCATTTTGGACGGCAGTAGTGAGTTCGGATGTCACCAGTGCTCTGACTGACTGCCCAGAGATCAGAGGTCCCCACGGCCCTCTCCTCAGATTCCATTAATTTGTTATAATGGCTCACAGAACTCAGAGAAATATTTTGCTTACTAGAGGAACAGTTTATTATAAAAGGATAAAACTCAGGAACAGCCAGATAGAAGCTCAGGGTGAGGTATGGGGAAATGACTCTGGGCTTCCATGCCCTGAGCTCACCTCTCTCCCAAAATGTCCACATGTTCACCAACCCAGAGCTATCTGAACCCCACCCTTTGGGGTTTACATGGAGGCTTCATTACATGGTCATGATTGATCAAACCATTGGCCACTGGCAGTACATTCACCCTCCTGCTTCTCTCCCTTCCCTGAAGGTGGCGGGAGGTGGGGAGAGGGGTAGGACAAAGGGGAAGGGAGGTGACAAGAGACTTGATAACTCAAACCCTTAGTCACCTGGTTGGTTCTCCTGGCAATCAACCCCCTTAGGTGCTGCCAAGAGTCACCTCATTAACACAGCAAAAGACACACCGCTCTCAGAAATTCCAAGGGTTTTAGGAACTCTGCAGAAACAGAATGAAGACCAAACCTGTGTTTCTGACTGTAAATCACGTTATCAGAGATACTAACCCTTGTCTGACAGTAGAGCCAACATAAGGTGGGAAGTGGGATGCAGGCAAAGGTGAGGAGCAGAGGACAACTCCACACGATTGTCCCTTTACCATGGTAGCCACAGGTGCAGGCTACAGAGAGGAAGGTGGTGTCAACATGTAAGTCACAGGGAGTGTGCAAAGCTCCATGAGGTCACACAAGGAAGGAATACAGGCAAAAGTTAGGTGAGGTCCAAGCCTGGAGGTGGGTGACTAGGAGCACCCGGCCAGCGCAACCCAGGAGATTCATCTCTCCAGGTGGGAAGGATGGATGGAGCCAGGTATCAAGATGGACTCAGAAAATGTGCTGCAGGGGTGAGGGTGATATTGTTGACCTTCATACTTTCAGTTCAGTTCAGTTGCTCAGTTGTGTCCAACTTCTTGCGACCACGTGGACCACAGCATGCCAGGCTTCCCTGTCCATCACCAACTCTCCGAGCTTGCTCAAACTCATGTCCATTGAGTCAGTGATGCAACCATCTCATCCTCTGTCATCCCTTTCTCCTCCGGCCTTCAGTCTTTCCCAGCTTCAGGGTCTTTTCCAAAGAGTCAGTTTTTAGCATCAGGTAACCAAAGTATTATAGTTTCACATTCAGCATCAGTCCTTCCAATGAATATTCAGGAGTGATTTCCTTCAGGATTGACTGATTTGATCTCCTTGCAGTCCAAGGGACTAGCAAGTCTTCTGCAACACCACAGTTCTCATACTTCACATCCATGCTAATTACTTCCATTAGACAATCTCATTTTTCCCGTCAAAGTGGGACTTCTTATTACTGTCCCCAGTCTAAGCTACTTGCTCACACATTTTATATTTTCAAGTCATTTAAAAATTTTTATTGGAATATAATTGCAGTGTTGTGTTAATCTCTATTGTACAGTAAAGTAATCGACTGTATGTACAAATACAACCCCTCCCTCCTGAACCTCCGTTCCCCACTTCCCACCCTTCTAGGTCATCACAGAGCACTGAGTTGAGTTCCCTGTGCTATATATAGCAGCTTCCCACTAGCTGTCTGTTTTCCACATGGTTGTCAAGCTATTTTAAAATAAATTACTCTGGACTAATTTTTTGCCCCAAGTATGATCTCCCACCCATACAGTATTTGAATGAGGTTGAGGGTCTTATCTGACTATTCAGTTTATTGAACAGATCATTCAAAATATCCACTAATATAGATGCCATTTCTCTGCTAGATCCCCACAAAACATTCTGCAAGTTACCCTTTATGGCTGTTAAATATTACATTGAATAAATATTGAACTGCAAAGGAAATTTCTATAAGAAAGAGCCTTAAGGATTCTGGTTTCAGTTGCACAAGGGTTGCAGGGAAGGAGTGTTTTATTTTAACAGTTCTTAGCTTGCCTCCTTTTTCATCCAAAGTTCCTTTCTCTTAGTCCTTTCTTGAGAACTGAAACAAGCAAATCCACAAGTATTCACTATAATAAGATTAGGGGGAAACTCCCGTGGTACTTTATTGTCAAACACTAGTAGCTGCTAGATGTTGTTTCAGCTTTGTAGGGCCTGTCACATTTTTTGATTCAGAGGAATCATTTTTAAGATCTCAGTAGAAAAAAAAAAAAAAAAAAAAAACCCTTCATTTTGGCTTCCCACAGATGCCATTGTGGAAATGCTATTTAACTGTCCTATGGATCCTAGCTTTCAGTCTAGATTGTTACTGTTAATCCACAGTTTTACCTCACGAGTAGAAACCTGTTCTGATTCCCCAGCCTGCAGTCAGCTACCCTGGAAAGCCTGGTTTCTGGGGGACCTTCCACCTTGAGGTGCCGGCGAGAGCTGGAACCCCTTTAAGTGGGGTGACTATAGACAAGAAACTTTAGGTCAGGAGGAGTGGGGATAATGGTGTTGTGATTGCAAGTCTAGTAAGGTGGTGGTTTTTTGCGCTGATTGGAACATCGGGCCAGTAACAGTCTCATCCACTAATTTAGTAAGAAACTGCTTCTAACATAAACATTCGTCTTTTTTTTTTTACGTTTTCAACAAAGCCAGCCATCTCTTTTTCCATATTTGGGCCCAGGCAGAACAGGGCTGCAACTCAGGGTTTGCCTGAAACCAGGAAGGCAAGGTTTGAGCCTCGAAATGACAGCTTTTAAGTGCTGGAGGATAAACATGATTTCTCTTTTCAGCCTGGATGGTCGCTGGGATTGGCTGTGTAGACAAACGTAGGTTTATTCCGTGGCCAAGCTCTCTGAGTAAGAGCCTCTCAGTGTTACAACTCAATGTGAATGCAACTGGCCACTTTCCCAAGGATTTATCACTTAAATATATAATCTGCATCACTCACCCAGTATTAAAACATCTGTTCTTGAGTATGAATGCGAACATCTGATTTTCTTTGCTAGCTTAAAACTAGTTTAAAAACCTAACCCAGATAACTTTGGGGATGGATTCAGATATGAGCAGGAGGAAGAAGCGTGTTTAAGTGAATTGTTCCATAGCATTCTTGTGTCTTTACAGCACCTCCCGTCAGTCATTCCTGGCAGAAATTTTTGTCTGCAGGCACTGTCTGTTTCTTAAGCTCTTTGAAAGGCAGCCCTGTGCTCAATATATCAGCTTGACATGATGTAACTGAGATTGGATGATGTAAGACAAGGCTGCAAAAGGCTGAGTGCTTTTTCCTCTTCCCTTACCTGGATGATTATTTTGTTGTTCTTTTGTGTTTTAATTACTACAACAATAAAACCTAATCTGCATTCCTAATACTTCTGTCAGGTATGATTGAAATGAAGGCTCCTTATCAGTTTGAAATGTCCTGAATGCCTGGCTAGAAAAACTACAGCATAAATCTTTGCAGGTCTTAAACATTTTACAGCAGTTGCTATGCTACTCAAGGTAAACATTGGTATGTGTGTGTTGTCCAAGGAAGGTTCATTGTCAATGTTATATTTTTAAGATGGCACTCGCCAGAGAAATCCTAATAAAAAGACAAGCTCTGTTTGTTTTGAGATAAGTATTTATCGTAGAATTATAAGCAGTTCAGATAGTACTATTCCAAATAGGAAGTGAGCTTTTCTTTTTCTGAAAAAGGAGATGATAATTAATGCAAAAGATATCTAAGGTAGCCATCAAAATACAAAACCACCAATATGCTGATTTTTAAATGAACCTGTAGAAGTCAACAGAGGAACTAACTTGCTGTCTTGAGTCCACCCATCCACGTGGGCCTTACTTCATCCAAACACATGGGCTATCTGTTATGTTTCAGTAATGAAAGTAGAGATATATTTGTTTTTCATTTGTTCTTTCCTACTGAGTTCCCTTTTTATGGCCCACACTCACCAGGATTTGTTTGAACATTGTTGAGTTGCTTATGTGATTCTTGATAGCAAATTCTCAGTTTGGCTTTGTTTTGGCAAAGGGAAAAAGTCTCTCCTGTGAAACAGAATACTTGGCGTGTAAACGTTAAGCTTCCCAAGAGCGAGAATTTTGGTCTGTTTTGCTCACAGCACCCACGTGATGGGCTTTTTAATAAATGTTTGTTAAATGACTTAATGGACATGGTGTAACATTAACGTCTGTTTGCTGCTATAATCAATATTCACTCGGGAATTCCATGACAGTGTGTTTTAGTCTGCCGGGACTGCTGTTACAAAGTACCACAGGCTGGGTGGCTTAAACTTCAAATTCATTTTCTCACGGTGCTGGAAGCTGGAAGCTGGAAGTTGGAGATCAAGGTGTCAGCAAGATTGGTTTCTTACGAGGCCTGTTTCCTTGGCTAGTAGACAGCCACCTCCTCCCAGTGCCTTCAAGCGGGCTTCCCTTTGTGCATCTCTGCGTCCAAATGTCCTGTTCTGTGAAGGACTTCTTCCTACAAATCTCTTCTTTCAAACCCAGAACCCAAAACTGCTAGATCAAATGGCAGTTCAATTTTTCATTTTTTGCTAACCTTCCTTACTGTTTTCTGTAGTGGCTAAACAAATGTACATGCCCACTAACAGTTCATAAGGATATTTTGGAAAAGACACAAAAAGCACAACAACCAAAGCAAAAATCAAACAAGTAGGACTTTATCGAACTAAAAACAAAGCTTCTGTGCATCAAAAGAGGTACTCAGAATCAAAAGGCAACCTGTGAAATAAAATATGTGCGTACCAGATATTGGATAAGGTGTTGATATACAAAATGTGTAGAGGACTCATGAAACGCAATAACCAATGAAACAATACAAAAATACAACTTTAAGATGGGCAGAGAAGTTTAATAGACAATTTTGCAAAGAAGACAGACAAATGGCCAACAGTACATGAAAAGATGCTGAACATCACTCACCATTAGGGAAGTGCATACCAAAGCCACAGTGAAGTATCACCTCACACCTGTTAGGACGGTCATCGTCAAGAAGACAAGAGACGGAGGTGTTGGTGAGAGTGGGGAGAAAATGGACTCTCTTGTATCCTGCAATGACATAGAATTCTTAATTTAAAGGCAGGAAAGAAGCTTAAAGGCACTGGGTGTAGTAGCCCTGCTTTAAAGAGGAGACAACTTAGGTTCTCATGGGCTACAGTGTTTGTGGAAATTCCCTCTCCTGACATAGTAGCTCCAGGGGTACACCAGAGGCTCCCTAACTCCTCATCAGGCTCTTTGCTCTCATCATGTTGCCACTCAGACTGACCTTCTTTGAGGACCTGAGAAGACTTCATCTTGTGTAGGATCATGACACATGATCGTGACATTCTAGAAATGGTTGGACAGGACAACTCATTGCACAGAGATTTCGGATCTCTTTTCTCCTCTTTCGCAATCTGTCTTTGCAAAGTTCTGTGCCCAGAAAGGTCTAGGCTAGGATTAAGTTCTGCATTGGGAAAGACTGAAGGCAAATGGAGAAGGAGGCAGCAGAGGATGAGATGGTTAGACAGCATCACTGACTCAATGAACATGAATTTGAGCAAACTCCAGGAGACAGTGGAGGACAGAGGAGCCGGGCATGCTATAGTCCATGAAGTCCTAAAGAGTGGGACATGACTTAGCGACTGAGCAACAATAATAGGATTAGGTTTTCCACCACGTTATTGCTGCGATGCTGCAGTTAATAGCGGAAAAGCCCTTTTCTGGCTTATTAAAGTAGGGATATTGATTTAGCTAGTACATTACAGAAACCGGGAAACTCTGCTTGCCGTTTCTGGCCATTGTCATCCACTGGGTAGTCTCAGTATGATCCATAGCCTAGAAGTAGGTGTCTGTTTCCATAGTGACTAAAGGAACTATTCAAGCCACTCTGCATAAGTCTTTTTTTTAGTTTTATTTTTAATTGGAAGATAATTACTTTACAATATTGTGATGGCTTCTGCCGTACATCAGCATGATTCAGCCATAGGTATACATACGTCCCCTCTCTCTTAAGCCTCCCTTACACCTACCTCCCCACCCCACTCGTCTAGGTATTTTTATACAGCAGAGGTATTGTTAGAATTTGCTAGGCACTTAAAATGGGAGAAAGGCTCTGAGCTTGTACTGGAAAGTGGAATTTTTGGTTCAAGGAGAAATGAAAGATTAAAAACGGTAGAAGATATCTTTCCCTCTAACTTCTTTTTTTTCTGCTGCTCCTCCTTTTCTCCGAAAATCCCTTTGGACTACTTAGAAAAGCAGAACCTCAAAAGTGAACAATCTGAATGTTCCTTGAACCAGTGGGTGGGTGACAGTCATGAGAAAGCCCTTAAAAAAAGAAAAGCACCACTTCCTCTCTTCTGTCCGGGGATTGAATCTTTGAATCCAAGGGGAAGTAAGTTAATTCTCCCCCCACCCTTTTTTTTTCTTTAGATGGGGACTTCCCTGTGTGCCTACATGTATGCGTGTGTGTGTGGTTATGTTTTTTAAGTATTATTTTAATTTATATCTTTAAAAGTGTGAACACTTAGCACCAGTATCTGCATGCAGTAACATTTGTCAGGTGGTTTGGTTCCCTTGGTCACTTGAGGGGATTAATATTCAGGTACCTCACTGAACTCAGGATGTGCTTGTTCTGGTTGTCCAACATTGCAGAACTATTTTGTTTTTCTTTTTCTGTATAGCTACTTTAAACTTTATCTCAGCAGTACTGATTTTAGTTGGAACTTTTCATTGTTCTTGAAGGAATTCACTACATTTCCAACAGAGTTGGAAGCAAAATAAATCAACTCCAGAGCATAAATAATTCTATATACTGCCTAAAATATACATCCATAACCTGACACTTTAATGAATAATACATTGACACATTTTGTATCGGCTTTCTGTACATTTACTCTCTGTGTGTAGATTGACACAATTGATTTGTTTCATCATAGTTATGAGTCATAACTCAGTTATTCTTTGAGTAATATACATTTTGGCTGATAGTTTGAAATTTTTCGAAAACGTGGCATCAGATTTTCACATTATAAACTACATCAATATTAACCAAATTGGTTAACCTAATAATGCACACTTTTATTAGATAATTGCTTATTTATATATAAATCACAATAGTACTCTGTCAAAGCATTTCTTCATTTCTTAGACAATTAAAAACTTATGGTAGTAAAGAGGAATATATTAAATTTGGTTTTTACTCTTGAAAGTTGGTTATAATAATGGAAAACATCTTAGTGCTAATAGTTTAGCCAGAATTTTTACATTCTTGAAAGTAGATCTTTAAAATAAGAATGAAATCAGTGTTGACCGAAACTGCCACATTCATTTCTACTGATCAGCCTTTATAAACCCACTACCAACACCACCACAGGCAAGAGGGGCTCTGGACCCACGAAGCTACGAGTCCCAAGAGAGGCTGTTTCGCCCCAGAGAGCGAATGTCCTTTTTTCTGAGTGACGGTGTAGCTTCTACTTTTCAACTGCTGTGCCCACAGGATAGTCCAGAGAGGGGGTCTTTTCCAGATTAACACAATTGCAGTATTTAGGGCAGCAATGGCTCTGTTACTGGAGAAGTTTTCGTGGATGAGTTGGGTTTCAAGGAAGGCTGTTATAAATGGTCAAGATTTATTGTGCAGATCACAAGACAGAGTTGTGCTCGTGGGGGCAGGGCAGCAGCATTAGCAAGGGTACAGGTCAAGGTCAGGAATATGACATGTGCAGCAGTCAGTAAGGAGACTAGATTGATTGGGACAAAATGTGCTTGTCTTTGATGAGTGGAGGATTAGATGGGAGAGGTGAGTGAGGGTCAGGTGGTGAGGCTCCTGAATACAGGGTAAGGAATTTGGATGTTATCCTTCAGAAGAGAAATCACTCTAGGCATTTGTCCAGATTCATCCCGTGATCGGCGATAGCTTATTTTAGGTAGATTAACCCAGGGTTATGCAGCATAGGATAAAAGGAATAAGGGAAGATTGAAGACAACGAGACAGATTTACAGGCTCCTAAATATAGTCCATGGTTTTCAGCTTCTGCCCGAGACCTGAGTAATGAAGATGAAAAGGAAGAGCTGATATGATAGAGTTTTTTTTAATTACAGCAAATGTTATCATTTTTACCTGATCTCCAGAAAGAACCCATACTTGTTATAGAAAATGCTTAAAATACACAGTTATAAGGAAGAAAATGAAAATCACCTGTTCTCATTAAAACTGTAGATGAATGCTCTTGAAATTTTAGGCACTTTTGGTTTTTTGTTTTGTTTCAAAGTATGTGGGTTGAAATCATGGTAAAATAATGCTAAGTTTAAAGAGCTTGGATTACTTGTCATTTACTATGTTTTAAACATTTATTTCTTAATAAAAAATTCTAGAGGACTGCATTTTTATTGCAGAATGCTTGATTTACAATGTTATGTCAGTTTCTAGTACATAGTAAAGTGAATTATATATATATATATGTATATGTATACATACCCATATATGTATATATCAGTAGATAGACTTTTCTGTTATGGTTTATTGCAGGATATTGAGTATAGTTCCCTGTGCTATATAGTAGTAGGTCCTTATTGTTTATCTAGTTTATATATAATAACGTGTATCTGTTAATCCTAAACTCCTAGTTTATCCTTCATCCTCTTTGGTAACCATTAAGTTTTCTATGTCTGTAAGTCTATTTCTATTTTGTAAATAAGTTCATTTGTATCAGTTTTTAGATCCCATGTATGAATGATATCACATGGCACTTGTCTTTCTCTGTCTGACTTATTTCGCTGAGAATGACAGCCTCTAGGTTCCTCCATGTTCCTGCAGAGAACAATGTTTTGCTCTTTTCATGGCTGAGTGATATTACACTGTATACGTGTACCACATCTTCTTTATCCATTCATCAATGGACACTTAGATTGCCTCCACATCTTACTAGAGAACCTCATTTTTAGTGCCTGTCCCGCTATTTAAGATTATGAGTGCAAGGTTATTAACTATTCCACTATCGTAAGTTCTAGATCGTTACCAACTTTTTGTTATTATGAATTTTACTGTAATAAACTCAGTCAATGTAAATAAAATCAGTCAATGTAAATGCTTTATTTCATACTATTCCTTTTCCTTCTTCTGTAAGTAAATAAATAAAATTTAAAGATTAGGTGGAGCATTTGTTCCTGTATTTATTTTGTCTATTTTGATTTCAGTTCTGGTCTACCACACCTCACCCTTAGTCCACTTTAAAAACTGGGGAAGGGGATATTACTTTTGATCTTTTCCTGAAATTATTGCCTTCTTCTGATGCTTGTCGTTTAAAATGGTGTATTTTAATCCATTGTTTAATCCATTAATACCTGAGCATTTTAGGTTGTTTTGATTTTCTCCTTTTCAACACTGATGAATTGATATTCCTGCACGCATACTTCATGTGCACAAATAAAAGACTATAACCTTGAAAGCGAATTATAGGGACATGGGATGTATCCATCTTCAACTCTAGTATCCTGTGCACATCAGTTGCATCAACTACAGTGGTACCAATTAATACTCACTTTTGCAGGCAGAGCAGAGAAATTTCAATCCACCCACATCCTTGGCAATCCTTTCTTTTAAATGCTCACCAATCTCCTATAAGTGAAATAGTATCTCTTTTGTGTATATGAAATATTTTACTTTTGTTGTGCATTTCTCTAGTAACTAATGAATTATAGTATAGCATGATTTCATATGTCTAGTGGCCATTGAAGCTTCTTGTCTGGAATTTGCCCATTTTCTATTGAGTTTGTTTTATTTCTCTATACTGTGGCAGGTATGTGGTTTGCCAAGGTATTCTCCCAGTGTCTGTATTTTAACTCTGCTTATTTAAAAATTTTAGGCAAATTTCTCAAAGTTCTCTTTTATGGTTTGGATGTTTCCTATCTTGACTAATAAGTTCTTCTCCAATGTCAAAGATGTTTCACTTACAATTTATTCATATTCTTCATGGATCAGTTACTTTATATTAAAGCTTTAATTCCTCTGACAATCACTAATAAACCCACCAGGTGATTTCCCAGAATGAGGAAGATGAAAAGTGGAAAACAAAGGAAAAAACTGATAAACTCTTTTAAGGCTTCCATTGTTAAGTCCATAACTGGACCACAGAGGCATCATCTGTTTTGTGTAACAGCAGGTACCCACACCTACCATGGTTTGTGTTAACAAAAGTGGATGTCTTCCCCATTGAAAATCTTCCACAGAAACTCTGTCCAAGTTCAACTACATGACGTCTTTGCAAAGTATCAATTACTCCTGGTCATTGAGGTTGAATAAAATTTCACTTCCCTGTGTTTTCAGCCATGGTCTCACTACCTAACCCCGTGCCTGAGTCCAGAAGGAACACGTTGCCGTTTTTAAAACACAGTCCACCTAACATTAGCTTCATTTTGCTTTCAGCAGCTCACGGAAACCGTGAGTCCTTCCTCGCTGCCCGCCTCAGCCTTGCCACTGGACCTCCTGAATAACGCCGTCACTGCCTTTAGTACCTTGGAAGACCTCATTCGGTATCTTGAACCAGACAGATGGCAGTTAGACTTAGAAGATCTCTACAGGCCCACTTCTTTGCAACTGCTGGGCAAGAATTTCGTGTTTGGAAGAAAATCCAGAGGTAAGCTCTCTCTTCAGGTTAGAACCTCATCTAATTTTCTTAGCAGCTCATGTTTCGGATTCTTCTGCCATACCTTCTAATGAGTAGAGTTTAAAATTCTTCTTTGATAAAGTTAAATGTTCCATTTTCTTAATATTTGAGCATATTTACATATTAAATAAGAATGCACATAAAAGGAGGCTCTTCTGACTGGGTATGGGAGATTTAAAGAGATGCTTTTGCTGAAAATGCGTTATTTCTTTAATTCAAAAATATCATGTTGATGAAGTCCTCTGTTACATTTCATAGGAATTGTTGCTTAGTCAAACTTAATATTTGGTGTATATTAAATTAGAGATTCAGTAGAGATTATCATAGCTGCAGGGCCAGGTTTGGGGCTAGAAAAGGGGAAAGCTCTATTAAAATCTTTGTCTAACATGTCCCCTGAATCAGAATTATATCCATTTCCTAAGCCTAGAAACTTTTCTAAATATTATGAAAAATACCCATGGCTCCCCAGAAAACAGACCTACTAGTTTCCAAGATAGGAATCACTGTAAGAAAATAATGTTCTAAAGGAACTCACGCCATGATGATTCTTTCTCTGTATAAATATGTTTGAAATGATCACTTTTGATTATATGAGCATATCTCCTTCCAAGAGTGAAAGTGTTGATAATTAAACTTAATTCCACATGGTCAAGAAATTGGAAATAATGGTAACGGGATTTGCTCTAAGATCCGCTAACTTTCCTAGTAACACTAACATTGGAAAGCATCACTGTCAGACACAAATGAAAATGCAACTGGCTAATTATAACTCCCTCAGAAAATCTGTTTCAGTCTGTCAGATACTTTAAAATCTACCTAGGGTCTTTTACACAATGGAAGAACAGTCTGTAGAATGTCTATAGAAAGCAGAATATTTAGTTAATTTGAGCAACTCACAGGGGCAGATTGCATCAGACATGTTCTTCAGAAAGAAACCCTATTCCCACCCTTTCCTGCTCAGAGCTGCAGCTCTTCTGATCGGGACCTTCCATCTCAGCAGATCCTGTTGAGACTTGCCCAGCATGGTATTCTGCTGGGCCAGCAGCCCCAGTTTCCTCTCAGCAATATTGGAAATCTTGTCCAGAGGCAGCCGAATCTTGTCCAGATCCTGAAGGCTGTTGCATATTTATAAGATGTGATCTTGATGAATAACTCACCAACAGCACTTCCCTTCCCTCCTGCTCAGGAACGGGAAGGTGGAGACTTGGGAGGCTGTCTGCAACGCCCCTGAATACAGCCTTTGTTAGCAAATTTGGAGTAGATTATTGAGTGGATCTGTAAGAAGCAGAGGGAGTCAGCTGGGTTCTGAGCTCAGATCGAGTTTTGACAGCTGTTCTTGGGATGGGAGCCTGCAAATCTCCCCTCCAGCCATGCCCATGTGTCTGTATCTCTCCCTGTGGTGCTCAGTGATGATTTGGCCAGAGGCTAGGGTGTACTTAAAAGACCCAGCACTGAACCAGATCTTTCAAATATTCATTTAACACTTTCCAAATTGAAGCCCTTTGCAGTTTGCCAAATCTATTAACTTTTTAAGCATACGGTAAGTGTGAGAAAAGCAGTGTATATTTTTGGAACTTTACATAAACTAAAATGCAGGTGTGGGATAACATCTATATAGACAAAACCAACTCCCCTCCCCAGAGTCTCTGCAAAGGAATGAGGAGTAAAACATTTAAAAGCTTCTAATTAGACATTGAAAGAGATTTTCCATAGAATAAACATATCACAGTGTTACCACATTCATCTTAGAAAGACCACCCTCATATTGCAATACAGTCATAGAATTTCCTTGGGCTGAATGTCTCAAAAGAATGAACACTAATAAAGTAAAATGTGATCATGGTTTTTTTTTTCTTTTTTTTTAACCAGTGTTATCCTTTTTAGTAAAACTTGCAATATTTATGAATCTGAACAAGAAAATAGGTATTAGAAAAACACTGTTCATTGATGACAAGCTTCACATCTTCATTCTTTAGAAAGACAGGCTAATGCTTGCATCGTCTTAGTAGTCACAAAAAGAAAATAAAGCATCTGAGGCTGTTTGCTTTACAAATATTTTGTAAAGGGAAACTTCATAATAGTAAAGTTGTACAAAAGTGTGTGTTGATGCATGATCTTTCTCTCTCTCTGTTTTTCTTCCTTTTTTTTTTTTTTTTTTTTGCCTAGGTGTTCTACACAATATTTTATGAATTTGTGACACCAATTATAGTCACATGATGATTTTAATGAAGCTTAGATGAGTTTGAAGTCCTAACAGTAGGAAGCATAAATTTCAAATAACATATGCTAAATTTAAAGTCCTTCTTTAGCCCAAAGTAGACTGCATTCATGTTTTTCCGTTTCTTTGTTTTCCCTTTCTTCCTCCAATTCAGTATATTCATTCATATCTTCCTACTACAGAAAAGAAAAACTCATTTTTTTTTTTAAGTCAGGCTTAACTAGTACTTAAAAAGGGCTTTTGACTTTTGTGTCAAACATGATAGATGAGTGGAAGCTAAGTTGAAAGTCTGTTTAAATTTTCACATTGTAGCAGGTATCATAAGTTGGTTCACTTGGGAAATCCATCTAACCTTTTATTGTGGTTAAGTAAACATTTTAAAGGGAACATATACAGTCTCATTTTCTAGTTGCATGAAATAGTATGTTTAAAACTCTTTGAGGTAGATGAATATCCTTTGAAAGCTAAGAGCTTCATTCACATTCTAAAGAAATATAAATCTTAAATAAGCATTAAAAACTTTGGCAACTGGCTTTTGTATGTGTGTGTCTGTTTTAGGTTTTCTCACTCCTTGCCTGGATATTAACTTCTAGAGAAAAGATTCAAAGACGCTCCTATGCAGCGTTGACAGTTAAAGAGCAGTATGTACATAGACTGTTAGTTCAGCAAAATGAAATCAGATAAAACAGGTGACATCACTTAAGCTAATCATCTCATTAATTTTATTAGAACTAAGTTGGTCTTTAATGGCACTTAAAAAAATGAATTCATTTCCTCTTAAATATTTAAAAGTTTTACTTACACAGGATCATTTTTCAGATGAAAGGGAAATCTTTAGATACTCAAATAAAACAGTAATTTTTCTGTTGAATTGGAAAAAAGAATTTTAGCTGAATGATGCTGAAATGAACCTATTAAATTAGCATTTCCTTGGTGTTTCCCTGTTCTTGATCAATTTTAGTCAATTGTATAGTTTACATGTGTTTATAATTTACAGTTGCATATACAAAATCTTGTATGTGTTTCTTAAAAATACTTACCTTGATTTCTTTTGACATTTTAGAAAAACTTGACCACATACACAAGTATAACATAGCTAAAGAAAACAAGCATTTGATTCTTACTACCTTGTCATTTTTAAAATATTTTCAAATATTAGTCAGTTAATTTTTAAAACTGTATTATTATTATTGAATTAACTTTGGCCAGAAAATATTATTTATAATGTTGTCAGTATTAATGAAAATATATTTAACATATCTCTTATATTTTACATAATGTTCCTAAATTTTAATAAAACTATTTTTGACGGAAAAAAGCTCTGATGAATTATGTATTATTCAAACCTTCAATTTTATTGGAATTGCTTTTATTTGAATATTTCTAGGGGAAAAGGCAAAGCCCTAGAGCAGAAATTAAGATCATTTTAGAAATGCTTATCCTAGTAATTATCAACTACTTCATATTATATATATAAGTTTATACTAAACGTGACATATTACTTTGATATAATTTAACTAAGGCAAAGTCATCTTGTAGTTAAAAGCAATGGTTCTTTGAGAATTACTGCAACAATTAATAAAAGGATTTTTTTTGCTCTTCATAAGTAGATATTCTAAAGAGTAAAGCACAACATAGTTAACCAAGTTACTAAAACAATAGAGGTAATGGTTATAAATTAGACAATTCTTCCATCCATTAAAAGGAGACTAGAAATCTTGCCTGGAAAATCCCATGGACAGAGGAACCTGGTGGGCTGCAGTCCATGGGGTCGCTAAGAGTTGGACACGACTGAGCGACTTCACTTTTCACTTTCATGCGTTGGAGAAGGAAATGGCAACCCACTCCAGTGTTCTTGCCTGGAGAATCCCAGGGACGGGGGAGCCTGGTGGGCTGCCGTCTATGCGGTCGCACAGAGTCAGACACGACTGAAGCGGCTTAGCAGCAGCAGCAGCAGAAATCTAAAGGAGTCTAGTTAAACTAAATTTTCAAGTCCATAAACTAATCAACACACCAGAAGCAATGCTTTCCAACAACTCCTGCTCTTTTAAAAGGTGTCTTCTTTTTCACTCCTGGTCCACTCAGCTGTCTTCAAAAACTCATTTTCTTCGTTCCTCTTCTCATTCTATGATTCCTGTAAGTTCTGCCAGCAAGTTTCTGAACTTCATTCTTCATTCATTGCATGAGTTTGTCATCCTTCTAAAACTTGGATTTATTTTTTCATCAAAGCTTTCATTTTACATTCTATTCTTCCCTCCAACGTGTCCCGTGTTTGATTTTTTCACAAAGGTTAGAAGATGTAGCCCCATTTTTCCTGTAAAGTGTCCTATGTTTGGCTCTTAACTGTTTCTTTTGGCTCCATCCTCAACTCTGCACAACGCCACCTCTTCAACCATCCCTGGGTCACAAGTAAGCTCTGTTTGTCATCAAATAGAAAGTCCAGCCCACAAGCTGCATCACCCTAAGACCTGGTTCAGTAGAGTTATTCTTAAGGTGATGGTTCATGAAATAGTTAGATTTAGAGCTTAGTGAAGTGCGTCCGGCTCGGAGCTCACCCCCTCTTGGCTCCCTTGTGCCCCGCAGTGGTGGACCTGAACCTGCTCAGGGAGGAGGTGCGGCTCTACAGCTGCACACCCCGCAACTTCTCCGTGTCCGTCCGGGAGGAGCTGAAGAGGACCGACACCATCTTCTGGCCCGGCTGCCTCCTGGTGAAGCGCTGTGGCGGGAACTGCGCGTGCTGCTTGCACACCTGCAGCGAGTGTCAGTGTGTTCCCAGCAAGGTCACCAAGAAGTATCACGAGGTACGGACATCCATCCTTGCCTTTCCTGGTCTTTTGAGTCGGGGGTTTGGGGCTTGTGTCCCAGAATATCCTAAAGCAGTGCCTCGGGGAAGGCTTGTTGTTTTCAAGGAGAGGTCATCTTCAGGGAAACCCAATGAAACCAAACCAAGGTTTACAGAAGAGTTCCTGTTTTTATTTATTACTTTTAAAAATTAGAACCTTGAACTCAGAAAGCCAGACATGAAGGATTTGGACAGCTTGTCCTCCGAATGGACAATCACGGGTGATCAGGGGATTTTTTCCTCTCTCATAGAAAAAACACAATATGTTCCTCTGGATGGGGAAAAATGGATGAAATTTTCACCTTTTCAAAATATCAAGGGAAAAATGATATCAAGGGAAAATATTTTAAAGACAAACTTGGAGGTAAATTATGGTCCATTTTGGAGAAAAGAGATCTTTGATGTTTATTTTTTCCATTTGGGGCAATGCTGACACATAAATCCCAAGAGCATATTCATAATTATACTTCTTATTATTCATCATTTATATTGTATCTTCCTATTATTCATGTGGCCCCAAATAGTATGTTAAACCTTCTATGGATTCTTCATCCTTCTATGTCTTTATCCTATGGAATTAAAGAAAATACAAAAGGAAATATTCTTCATATTCTGTAATTTAATAAGAATTATTAAATTCTTAGTAATTTTTGGTTTTCAGAGCCTTGGTAATGTTAGGGTTAAACATTTAAAATTCTTATTAAGTATCCCCAGGGATACCCTCCACCACCCTCTCCAGCGGCACATAGCTTTCACACATCAGGAAGCAATCCCTTTTGATGGCTTAACTTCAGTCTTTACAAAATGTGGTTCACAAACTTTAATTTTTACAAAACCAAACCAAAGTCTGCCTCCTAACTTCATTTCAGTGTGGCTTCATTTGTTTTTGTTTTTTTTTTCTGCTAAATAAAAGAATGGCACAAAATAAATATCTACTTAATAAATGAAATGATTTTTCTTACATATGAAGACACCAGCAGAACCCACATCTGTTGGGTAATCTGAATATGTCGTGTCATAAACTGCACTCATGTGACCGGGCTGCCCTGCTCTTCCCTGGTATTGTGTTGGCAGTTGACTAAATGGGAAAACAGCACTGAATTCCAGAATAGAAGGTCCCTGCTTCTACCCTAGGTCTATTTTTTAACTTGCTGTAACTATCATCAGGACACTTAGCCTGCATAAGGGCAAACTAGGATCAATTTTTCCTGATGATTTTATTCTCTGACAACTATTAGATGACAGTTTTTAGAAGATAACATCCAAAACTGGCAGTCTGGAGAATAAGTAGGACTGCTTGCTCTCATATTCCACATGCATCTAGAGACCCCTGTGCTAGAAACGCCCTCCACTCCTGTTTCAGGAGGAACCCCAGTCCCACTCTTCCCAAGGGATGGCTTTGTTGCTACTCTGAGAACTGGGAATTTAGTTAAGAAAAAACCCTTCACATGGCAGTTCTGTTACTGAACCAAACTTGAGTTGCTTGCCCTCCCGAGCAGTAAAGTCAGTCTGTTGACCCAGCTTGTAAAGGAAATACAGTGTTTATTATAGGTCCAAACAAGGAGTCCAGGTAGTTAGCGTTTAAAAGACTTGAACTCCTAAAGGCCTCCAGGAAAAGGTTTTTAAAGACGGGGTAATGGAAATGGTTTCAGCTCATGAACTTTCTTCTAATTGGTTGGTGGTAAGGTCATCAGAAGTCAACATCATCAACCTTCTGGTTCCAGCTGGTCGAGAGCCTATGTGCTTGTGGGGAGCATATAGTTAAGTTCTTTTACCTGGTGTCTGGGAAACAGCTCAAAGGATATGGCTCAGGATACTATCTATAGCCCTTGAGGAAGAACTCTAAAGGCCCTTAATTTTGTTTAATGACTAAACTATTATTATTTTGTTTTACTTGACTGTTTTCCTTCCTGCATTTTCTCACTTCTCCTATTAAATTTATTCTTTGAATAGTTTTTCTACAGACAAAAGACAAAATGAGGATGTGGAGAAGGGGAGTGGCCCATAGGGTCCTATTCTAAAACATGTTAAGGTCAAAATGCCTCAAAGGTAGGCTGATATTAGAGTTGATTAGTATAATGTAAAAGGATGTAATTAAAGTAAGAGATAAACTGGAGTGACTCTTTTCCCACCTAAAATTATTCAATTTTGAACTTTCTAAAGCAGGTACTTACTAAGGAAAGTGTATCTGGGGACCTGATTTAGCCGACAAGTCTTGGGTTTATGACCCAACTTGTGAAGAGCTATAAAGGCCAGAGTAGTCTTGTGAGCTTTCCTAAACAAGCTTATCAGATGCTGAGTCCATGTCAGGCCTTGGGGCTGCACAATCAGTCCTCAGATCAAGAGGATCCTCCTCCATCCTATACTTGTAAATTTCTTTTCAAATACCATTAGTTTCAGAGTTATCCAGAAAGTTGCCACAGAGTGTGCAATACGTGTTCTAAAGTCTCAAGTAAAATTCTGTGGGGAAAGGCCATGGGCAGAGCTTCTGTACTACTGCCCTTCAGAAGGGCATTGATTCATCTTCTCCAGCCTTCAGGTGGGGTTGATTGTGGGCACTACCTATAGTCCACACTTAACAACTGTGGGTGTTTATCTAGTTGTGTGATCATGGAGTACATTTCCCACAAATATCTCTAAAGTGTATGTGCACAGATATATGGTTACCAATTCCACATTTCTCACAGATATTGCCAACCTAATCCTGTCTTAATTTTTTCAATGTTTTGTTGGAATTATAAAATTTTCTTTGATACTATTTTTTTAGCAATCAAATTAGCCTATGAAAAAAGATTATTTGTTTGGTGTAATTCATAGTTCCTGAGCCCTAAACTTTTCTCAGCCTTATACTTTGTATGTTCTGAGGCTTGTAAATTTAGTATTACTTCTAAACAAATGAACTTTTTCAAAAACGTAACTTTTAACATTTCTAAAATCATTGTTATTGAATACCATTAATCCAGATCTAGAGACTTATTTAAAGTGAAGGCTTTCATTCTTTTTGATGATCCTTGATCCAGTTTTCAGTTTAAAGATTATTCTACTTCATGGACAAAGCAGAAGCAAAGACAGAGCTTAAAAGTTTTATATTTTATCTCTTTCATCCAGCTCTTTTATGCAGCTTGCCTACATATTAAGCTGACGTGTATCTGTTTGTGTCACTACAAAGATAACTGAATAATTCCCTCTTTTGCTTCCTTTAGCATTTTCATTGGGTTTTCACAAACTTAAAAAATCATAAAATGTAACATAATGTTATATTTTGATAAAATATTATCAAATTAGATTTTTATTGCTTTTTTATCTAAAACCAGATATTCTTTATTTGAAGCCATTTTAGCCAAAAACAAAAAATGTTTTCTTAATTTCCCTGTCTCCAAAAAACGCATTTTCAGAAAAACAAGACAGGGGTTTTATGTATGTGTAAACCTAGATGTTACAACTTTATTCAATCGCTTTTTAGTTTACTGTCAATCCCAGCATAACTGTAGTTCATCCTCCTGCATGTGTGCAACTTGAAAGATATTTCTGTTAGAGAACAGTTATTACTTTGTATTTGTTTCTCCCAAATTGAGAACTAAGAATAAAGATGCCATTACAATGCAGGGCTCAAATGCAGGGAATCCAAGGCTGTGTGACTTTGGGCTAATTACTTAATCCCTGGCCCCTCAATTTCTTCATATGTTAAGTGAGCTGTAAGACTTCACGCCTCATTGTGAGGACTCAAGGAGCTGATGCTTACAAATACCTAGAATGAGGTCTGGCGCATTTCAAGCCCTCCATATTTACTGGCGATTGTCTCACTCAACCTTCTCTGGTGACTCAGACGGTAAAGAATCCACCTGCAATGCAGGCAAGCCAGGTTTAATCCCTGGGTCAGGAAGATCTCCTGGAGAAGGGAATGGCTACCTACTCCAGTATTCTTGCCTGGAGAACCCATGGACAGTGGAGCGTGGTGGGCTACAGTCTATGGCTTTGCGAAGAGTTGGACGTGACTGAGTGACTAACACTCACTCAGCTTTATTTTTGCCCCCTCCACCTTGTCTAGCCTTATTCTTTGATTATGGCAACTAATCAATACAGATTTAATGAATTGTGCCCAGAGATAGGATATTTTCTTTCTGGCAAAAACATTTGTAAGATATTCTGACAAATGTATCACTCCTTTCCCCCATTCTTAATCACCCTAATGGGCTTCATCTTGTTTACATCTTCATACATCTAGTTTCATTTTTCATAGCACATAGTCTTTTCTTGTGTAGATCTGTTTTTTGGGGGGAGGGGGGATAATTATACCACTCAACTGCCTTGCTCTAGTAATGTGTCCCATCACCCAAGGCTCTGTGCGACCCGGAATTTGGGACAGCAGTACACGTGCATTGTTCCTTGATGTATCTTTCTGGCCTGATCTGTTCTCTCCGCAGTCTCTGGTTTTAGCATTTCCTTGCATTATTTCTTCACACAGTCAAAATTGTAGTTTGAATCTCTTCCTCAAAACCTTTGTGAGATATGCTTCTACCTCATTTCTTTCCTGTATCATAAGTCATGCACTAAAGACCAGTAACCCTTTTTAACATTATCTGGGACCAGGCAGTCATTTTCTAGGTCTCTCTGTGTCTTCCAAAGTCCAAACTTTCAAAGGGAATTAAGAGACAAAACATTTATTAAACCTGCACCACATTCAAGACCTGAACACCCTTGGAACATTATGAGATTCTTTTGCTTTTGTAAATATCCACAGGCATGGGTGGATGAAGATGGGGTGGAGAGGGGGCAGTTATGTGGTGACTGCATCTTGTGTAAGCTCTGCAGAGGGAGGAAGGATTGTTGGGTTGCAGCCTGGTGTGATGTAGACTGTCAGAACTGTATATAGGGGTCTCACTAATCCTTACCATTCATGGTCATTCTTTCCCCTGCCAACTGGGAGAATGTATATAAATGGACACAGGAATTAAAGACATTGCCAGTATTGCACTGTATGTATCCACCCGACCAGATTCCAGAAGCTACTTGTCGAGAGTGATGATAAGGCATACTGCCAGCATCTCAGGAGTCGTTGGTTTTGATGCCGCCCTATGTTGGTCAGGGCTTCCCTGGTGGCTCAGAGGTTAAAGCATCTGCCTGCAATGCAGGAGACCTGGGTTTGATACCTGGGTCGGGAAGATCCCCTGGAGAAGGAAGTGGCAACCCACTCCAGTATTCTTGCCTGGAGAATCCCATGGACGGAGGAGCCTGGTGGGCTACAGTCCACGGGGTCGCAAAGAGTCGGACACGACTGAGCAACTACACTTTCACTTTCACTATGTTGGTCAAAAGTGGGAGATCAGTACCAGCACATAAACTGTATTCATCTCACTGGATTAAGTTTCACATAAAAATAATAGTCTGAATAATTATCACTCTAGAATTGTAAATGTCATAGAAAATCTACTTTAAAAGTTTACTATTTTTCACAGCTATATAAGACTTTGCAGCTTATCTCTCTAGGAAGAAAGTTACTAAATAAGTAGAGTATATGACTAGTAATATTCGGGTCTTGGTGAAATTATTATCTATCATTGTCATCATTCCCATTTGGCAAAAGTACAGATAGTGACTGTGTCACTCATTCTCTCTAAGCTTCTGTTCACTCATGTGTTAAATAGGGCTAATAGTTTTAAATAACTTCATAGAATTCTAGTGAGTTAAAGTACGTGAAAACTACTAGATCCCCTGGTACCCAGTAAGCATTCAAAAAATGTCAGCTAATTAACCTTTGATATGACCAGATACTCCAAAGAGAGGACGATTCTTTGTTTTTCATTGTTAAATATTTAAGTAAAACAGTCATAAAACCAGTTGTTGTTGTTGTTTAGTTACTAAGTCATGTCCAGCTCTTTGCGACCCCATGAATTGTAACCCGCCAGACTCCTCTGTCCATGGGATTATCCAGGCAAGAATACTGGAGAGGGTTGCCATTTCCTTCTCCAAGGGATCTTCCCAGACCCGAGTCTCCTGCATTGGTAGGTAGGTTCTTTACCACTGAGCAACCAAGGAAGCCCCGGTAAAACCTGATTTGTGCCGTTTTGGATTAATGAATATTTCCAGAATGGTATCTTTTAGAAGTTGCTCTGCAAAATTATCTGTGTCAGACTCAGAGAGCAAACTACACAACTTCCCATTATTCTGTGCTCTGTTCATAAGCCAAAGCCACATAATTTCTAAAACTTGTTATAAGACCTAAAATGTAATGTATGTTGAGTAGTTAGTTCTTATCAAATATATCAGAGAATCGTGTATAGAATACATAGCTGTATCCTTTCATCACAGTTTGAAAAGGGTGTGTTTAGTATCAGTGTCTGTTTTGCTGTATTTCTAGTTAAAAATCTCAACCATCCAAACTGCAAATAACTTCATTTAATAGAGGCATTCTTGTTATTCTTGCCAACTGTACACGACACAGTAGGACCCAGCTGCAGAAAGTTAACTGTGACGGAGCTGTTGTCGACGAAGTACATCTAATCCATCTCATCAAGTTTACAGAGGACTTGACGTGTAGCCAAGCACGTTAATGAGCAGCATAATTGAGCAGACTCAGCTGCAGACGGGTCGGGTTTCTTTTCACAGCATCGCAGTACTTGCCTGCCGTGCTCCAAGGATAAATATTTGCTAAGCATGTGAATAAATGAATGAAAGAAAACAGCAAACGGAAGAACAAATTGTTCAGTAGTGGTTTCCAAAACACCTAAAGAAGGTGAAATTCCCTCTGATTACGGTTAAATGCGTAAGGGAAAGAGGGTATAGTGAATCTTTCAATTTAAAAACTATTCTTTTTTAAAATTTTACTTTATTGAAGTGTGGTTGGTTTCCATTGTTGCGTTAATTTCTGCTGTATGGCAAAGTGACTCAGTTATACATATACATATATATTATTTTTCATATTCTTCTCCATTATGTTTTATAACAAGATATACTTCCCTATGCAATACAGTAGGACTTTGTTGTTTATCCACTCTATATATTCTAGTTTGCATCTGCTAATCCCAAAGTCCCAATCCATTCCCTCACCTGTCCCTCTCTCTACTTGGCAACCACAAGTCTATTTATTCTGAGCAGCCTCCTTCCTAATTGTCAGTATTAAAAAGTCTTTCCTTTCATGAAAAGATGATGATCATTTGTGATTTCTCTGAAGGGTGGGGGAATATGTTCATAATGCCTTCAGGAGTAGAAATTAAAATGTGTTAAGTCATTGTTGGGCCCCGAGATTCTGTTCTGAAATCATTCCTGTCCATGAAATCACAAGTTGCAGACGTGGCCTGATTTTAAAGGTGGTTTCCATTGTTCCCTTTCAGGTCCTTCAGTTGAGACCCAAGACAGGCGTCCGGGGGCTGCATAAGTCACTCACGGACGTGGCCCTCGAGCACCATGAGGAGTGTGACTGCGTGTGCAGGGGGAACCCTGGGGGATAATGCCTCGCAGTGGCTCAGGGCTGCCTCTGCGACAGAACTTGTGCCTTATCTCCATCCACAGTCCCGGCTGTTGGCTCCAGGGCCCTTTCATCTTCAGGATTTACAGCGTGTTCTGAGAGAGGAGACACCAGGCAGAATTAGGGGTTGTGCAACGGCCCTTTGGAGATGAGGCCCCCACGACAAGAGGAACGTCCTCGCCGGGAAAGGAATGAACCTTGTAGATTTCTAGTTAGTTGCAAAGTCCCTGTGAGCACCCTCGGCTGCACTGTGTCTCTTGTCTGGATGTGGCCTAGGTTCATGTCAGCACAGGAAACACTGCCTGTGAGCCCCTGGTTCTGTCGCCTTGCTTAACTCTAAGCCCCGTGCTCTGGGGCTCAAATCACAGAAATCTCGGATTGTTTCTTCTAGTCACATGTATAAGAGTGTTCTAAGTTCTACCAACATGGGTTTTAAAAAGGAACTGTGTTGCCATGAATTAAACTTGTCATGCTGATAGGAGAGACTGGATTTTCCATATTTCTTAATCAGATTTCTACCATTTAGAAGAAGAGACCTCCATGCATGGTTTGGAACAGACAAACCTGAGAAGAGTGGCCTTATCTTCACTTTATAAGTTGGTTTATTTGTTTTATTGTGTACATTTTTTATAGTCTCCTTTTGACATTATAACTGTTTGCTTTTCTAATCTTGTTAAATATATCTATTTTTACCAAAGGTATTTAATATTCTTTTTTATGACAACCTAGATCAACTATTTTTAGCTTGGTAAAATTTTCTAAACAGAATTGTTATAGCCAGAGGGACAAAGATGATATAAGATATTGTTGCTCTGACAAAAATACATGTATTTCCTTCTTGTATGGTGCTAGAGCATAGATCAATCTACTTTTTCAAATATTAATTGGGAAATGGATAGAATTTGGTAAGTTGCAAAGACTCTTGGAAAATAAATAATTATGTCTTCAACTCCTCTTATTGAGATGAAAGTAAAAAGCAGAATACCCCCAGAGGCATCCAGGTCCAGGCGTTACTAACCTCTAACCCTTATTTAGGAAAATGTGAGCCCAGCTCAGAAGATCATAAAGCACCTTGAGAATAAGAGACTTGACAACCGCCTGACAAAGCATGTTCGGCTGTCCTATAGGAACACATCCTATTTATTGTGATGTTCTGGTTAGATTATCTTTAAACTCTGTTCCATACACTTGTATAAATACATGAATATTTTTATGTACAGAAGTATATCCTTTAATCAATTCACTTATTGTACTCTTTGGCAATTGAAAAGAAAATCAGTCAAATCCTTCGCTTGTATAATGCTGAATCTCGTGCCTAGGTTATGTGGTGACTATTGGAATTAAAAATGTATTGAATCACCAAATAAAAGAATGCAGCTATTTTGGGGAGAAACTGAGTGTGTGTTTCCAAGATTTGTGTCACCATGATTTTTATTTTGCAAAACGTGCTATCAGTTCAAAAGACAGGCCGAAAAGTGAGCATTTCTGGTTAGGCTTTCCTGCCTCTCGGCTCCTGTGCTTCTGAGCAATAGTTTTCTTTTTCTCAGATATCTTGATACTGATTAGTGGTAAATTAAGTTGCAAGTGACTTGGAGTTGTGTGTGATTAATGAAATGCTTGATGACAGATTATATGGTGGTATGAAATGGGGGAGTGTAACTTCCTAGTCCTGTCTTTGCATTTTCAGAGGCTGATACTAAAAGGGGTGAGCCCAGACCCCTCTAGCACGTGGATCCACATACCTAACATGGCACACATCAAGATGTGAGCCTGTGTTTTAGAAGTAGATCTCAAGGCAGGCTGGTGTCTTCAGCACCTGAGCCCTGCCTTTGAACTTGCCTGGGAGCCATCTAGGTCCCAGGCTCTTCCAGGCAATAGCCTTTCAAGCACTTTCCCGCCTGACAGTCCTACCCTGCGCCCACCCACGTGAAAGACAAAGTGAAAATACCTGCTCTGTATTATTGACTTATTATCATAATTGTGTCCCAGCTGCCTGGAGGCTGACTAGATACAGCTTGGCTGCTGTCCTGGAAAGTCTACCACGTCTCCATCTGGCCATTTGACCAGTCTTATTAGCCTGATCAACACGCTGTGAAATCTGATAGCTGTGACCTGTGGAACTGCATTGAATCCAACGTTTCCATCTTTTTCTTTAAATTTAAATAGTTTAAATAGTCAATTTGCAATGTCATGTTATTTTCAGGTATGCAACAAAGTGCCTCAGTTATACATATGTATACATTCTTTTTCACATTCTTTTCCATTATAGTTTATCACAGGGTATTGACTATAATTCCCTGTGCTGTACAGTAGGACCTTGTTGTTTATCCATTCTGTATATAATAGTCTGCTACCCCTAATCCACCCCTCCCCCACACCCCTCCCCGACTCCTCCACCCCCTTGGCAACCACAAGTCGGCTCTCTCTGTCTGAGAGTCTCTTTCTGTTTTGTGTGCTAACACTGTCTATGGAGCGCTGTCCCTGTGCTCATCTGTTTCAGTCATGTCCTCCCGTGTGTATTAAAATGTTCATTATATTTTGTACTCTGCTTCAGAAAGCATTTGCCTAGCCACTTACACTAAATGCAATCTTTTTGTAACTTTTATAAGCCATTCTAGTAATTTTATTTAGTATAAATTTATACAAAATTTAGGAGAAGGAAATGGCAACCCACTCCAGTATTCTCGCCTGGAGAATCCCAGGGACAGAGGAGCCTGGTGGACTGCGGTCTGTGGGGTCACACAGAGTCAGACACGACTGAAACGACTTAGCAGCAGCAGCATAAACAATTTTAAGAAAGAGGCATAGTAGTTTCATAGGAAGGATAGCTATTAAGATTAATAACTTTATTGTTTTAGAAATACATATGTACTCCCAGCTACCATGTTAAAGAAACGGGAAAGCTGATCCTAAAATTCATGGAAATGCAAAGGACCCAAAATAGCTAAGAAATCTTGAAAAAGAGCTTCAAACTTGGAGTACTCACAGTTCCCAATTTCAAACTTACTATGAAACAATAAAAAATAGTGTGGTAAGGCTAATAATTTAGACATGCAGATAACTGAGAGTCCAGAAATAAACTCTCACATTTACAGTCAATTGATTTTAACAACGCTGCCAAGACAGCTCGATGGGGACAAGGTATTCTTTTCAACAAATAGTGCCAGGACCCCTGGATATCCATATGCAAAAGAATAAATGTGAACCTTTACCTCCTACCATATACCGTTAGTAAGTCAAAAATGAATCAAATACCTAAATGTAAGAGTTAAAAGTATGAAATGCTTAGAAACACATATAGGAGAAATTTCTGGTGACCTTAGATTAGGTGATTGGTCATGTCTCAGATACACACCAAAAGCACATGTGACAAAAGAAAAAAGACTTTATTAAAACCTTCTGTGCTTCAAAGGACATTGTTAAGAAAATGAAAAGACAAATCATATAACATGAAAAAATGTTTTCCATTCATGTATCTGATTGTGCACATGTTCAGTTGCTCAGTTGTGTCCAACTCTGCGACACCATGCACTGTAGCCTGCCAGGCTCCTCTGTCCATGGAATTCTCCAGGCCAGAATACTGGAGCGGGTTGCCTTTCCCTTCTCCAGGGGATCTTGCAAACCCAGAGATCGAACCCAGGTCTCTCACACTGCAGCAGATTTTTTACCCTCTGAGCCACCAGGGAGGCCTATAATATCTGATTAAGATCTTATACTGATATTTAAAATATATAAAGAACTCTCATGACTCAACAATAGAAAAATGAGCAGAGTGCTTGAATACCCATTTCTCAAAAAAAGATACACAAGTGGCAAATACACACACGAAAAGATAGCCGACATTATTAGTTATCATGGAAAGGCAAGTTAAAATCATGAGCCAACTGCTTTACACCCAGTGAAACAGCTAGAATCAGAGAGACAGATAGTAGTAGGTGTTGATGAGGATATGGAGAGATTGGAACCCTATACATTGCCGGTCAGATTGTAAACTACTGTAGCAACTTTGAAAACAGTGATGCAGTTCTTCAAAACCTTAAACCCAGAGTAAACATATGAATTAGTAGTTCTACCCCCAGGTATACACTCAAGAAAATGGAAAATCCCCACACACGATGGTTCATAGCAACATTTTTCATTATAGTAAAAAAAATATATACAAACCACCCAAACGTCCCATCAACTAATAAGTTAACAAAGCACAGTGTATCTATACAATAGAATATTAGGCAATAAAAATAAAAAGAAGTATTGATACATGCTGCAGTGTGGATGATCCCTGAAAACATGGTGCTAGGTAGAAAAAGCCAGTCAAAAAAGACCATAAAATATAAGGCTACATTTATATGCAATGTTCGGGACTGGCTAATCTATACAAAAAGAATTTTGACAAGTGTTTTGCCAGTGGCTGGTAGAAGTGGGTAAAAGGACAGCTTTTCCCCTTGGAGTGATGAAAATACTCTGAAATTAGATACTGGTGACCACTGAATTCTATAGTTCAAAATGGTGAAATATTTGTATTTGAATTATATCTCAATGACGTCATTCTAAGAAATTATGACTGCAGTAAATTTTATAATTATGTACTGCAGGATTTAAGAAATAAAATCCCTCCCCCCTAAAAAGAACAAGGAGTAAAGTAAAATAAAAAAAAAATCCAAAATTTTATCACCATGTTCCCCATCATGTTTATCTATGCATGTCAATGTGTAGATAAATATATAGGTAATTAAATGGCATTTCTGGTCTCGGTTTTGCCCCTGGTAGTAGTAGCTGACATCTACTCCTTTCCCATGACTTAATGGTGGCTGAGGTGTATGTTTCTATCAGAATGTGGTCTTTGCCGTGGCATGCTGTAACCTACAAGATGGAAGTATAATATCTGTGACAGATGTCATATGCTGGTACAGATAGTTGGCTGTCTCTCTGAACCCAGTTCCTACCAAGGGGTCAAGTTCTGCAGATTCCCGACAACCCACACACACTTGACTGAAAAATAAATAATTCTTGTTGTAAGCTGCTGGGATCTTGAGGGCATTTGTTATGCAGTGCTATTTGGCAAATGAGACTAGGAGGTATTATTTTCTTTGCAAGGAGATTGTATCATATGTGCTATATCTCCAGGAAACTTTTATACATACCTTCACTTTGCAACTTATGAACAAGAAATTGAAATTGAACAGGAAATAGGTTCTTTGGAAAATGTTTCATCAATATAAGATACAACCTTTCTAAATGATCTCTCTAAAACTGTGAAAAAAATGTTATTAAAAACATAGAATCCTTTGCAAAGCATTTGCTTCTATTTCAGTGAGCATCTATCATTTTTCTATTAAGAAGAGAACATAAGCTCTCAGATAATGTGGTCTACCTTTTCAGTAATAGTCTCATTGTTGTTTATTACTTATTTTATGGTTTAATAAACATTTAACTAATGCAAAATATTGAAACATTTACTTAAAATGTTTAACATGTAGCTTTTAATGAACTATTCTATAACTTAAGACACTTAGGGAAATTTTCATCCGCTCTTTATGTTATCTTCTTTCCAGACTTTTTCTCTATCAGTATCTCTCATTTATTCATTCTTTCTTTATAAAACATTATGTTAATTGTATAATCTCCATGTCTTTAATTCTTTTGTGATTATTTACATAATGCATAGATTACGTCCGGAATACTGTTCACTCTATTGGTGTGGATAAATCCTTGATTCCATTTTTAGTTTTCTAAAACTTGTTTGCCAAATAGAACTATAATTTGAGGTTTAGATATTGTATTTGATTTAGGGGCTTTCCTGGTGGTCCAGTGGTTAGGATTCCACTGCAAGTGGTGCAGGTTCTATTCCTGCTCAGGGAACTAAGATCTCACATGCCACATGGCACAGCCAAAATATTAAATTAAAAATATATATTCAATGTAACTGTCTGTCTCTTGTGGAGGAAGGAGATTGAGAGCAACTGGAGAAATGTGAAACTATTTTTTAAAAATTTTAATGAAGTATATTTGATATACATGTTATATTACTTTCTGCTCTACAGCAAAGTGATTCATATATATGTATATTTTTAATATTATTCTTCATTCTTCTTTATCACAGGAAACTATTGCCCCTTGACCTTCTACTCACAATAAAGAGAGGATGATGCTACCTCTGACCGCTTCTCTTTAAAGTTAGCTATATTTGTGAGGATGCTTAGAACTTTATTTTAGTACTTTATCTGTAAAGAGGGGTTGGAATGGGGATTATCCTAAGACTCACTATAAACTCACTCTTAAACTCTCATTCACTTAGCAGGAAGTACACCCTTTTTTCATTGGTTGACATCAGCAAATGAACTTTTGTTGGAATTTTGTTTTTGAGATTAAGTTCCCCTTTACTGTTATTATCCTAGTATTAGAAAATGTTTTACATTATAAATTATTATGACTCCAACAATCACTTATTTTTACTTTTTTGCTACTGAAATACACTATTTCCATTTTATACTTATAAGCTAAATATTAAGTGACCCTATAAATGCTTTTGAAGTTTGTCTTTAAATCTTGTTGCAGATTTAATTTTTAAAATCATCGATGCTACTCAGTACTAGGTATATGGTGGATATTTTGCCCATTTGTCAGTAAAAAATGAGCTATTACCCTATCCTCATTTGTTATGAGATCAGGTCTTCCACAGAACTCAAGTAGAAAAATTATAATTATTTTCTAAGCTAAGTTGAAAACAATACAAGTGTTTTGTTTTTTTTTTATCTCCTGTTTAGGAAAATAACAAATTATTACAAATTTTGTAATGGTCTTCAATCCATTTAATAAGTAAATATTTTACTAAGAAGGGCAAAATTTAACTGTTTAAAGTGTTTAGTATTATTTTAAGTAACATCTTCAATGTAAGTCAAATTCATGACAACCCACTAAACACTATAAAAGTTTCCTGTAACCAAAAGAAATTCTAGGGGAAAGAAGTGATCAATTTTAGTACAGAAGTACCTGCTGGACTTACCAGTAGACAACTAGTTCCAATGACATCACAGAGAGATGTAAATAAAATATCATTTATATGAAATAACCTAGTTTCTGATATAACTAAAATGTCTGTTTAACAATAATAGTAGGCAACAGACAAATTTTGAGGTGCAATCCCCTCTAAAATTTAGAAAATAAGATGCATTCCTGGTTTTCTATATTTAACCTGCACTAGGAATAAAATTAATATATCCTAATGGAGATGCTATTTTTATCTTCCAAATTTCCAGACTGGCAGTCTTAATTTCAGAATATTCAAAGATCAGCAGGTACGTGTCACACATATCTGGAAAAAAATCTATTACAAGAAACGCAGGAAGTACATGAATAATTCATTGGCCGTATTTGATATGCCTTGCTTTCTGTCCTAAAGCTGTGATCTGAAAATGTGATTTGCTAGCATTTCAGCAGAAGCAGGAGGGAGGGAGCTGGTATTGCTTCCAGCTTAGCTCCTGGAATCCCTGGAGACGGAGGGGCTACTGGACTTGACCACCTTGAGAAGAAACTTACCAGAAACAAAAAGCATAAGATGAAGAGATTTATATTGACCAATTCTATAGTGAATATCTTTAGAACTCTTCTGAAACACGTGATCACTCAACCAATGAGTTTTGACTGACATCATATATCTGGGTGGTTTAATGTATGGGATTTGCTAAATCAAATTCTTCCTGTATTGCATAGCATATATCTACTTTGACAATATATTGTGTCATCATCATGGAATAATGGCAAACAAACCGCTGTTAACAAGACGTGTGTCTTGCTGCAGTCAACTGGCATGGCAATAAATCTGAATGACTTGTTTCTAAACTGTCTTTCATCCAAATCTGCTTCAACACTGTAATGATTACATTTGTGGAGAGTTTTTCATCTTAATTTTTGCAGCTGGAGATTGAGTAGGGAAGTAAGAACGTGTCGTGACTAATTACTCAACATCACACACAGATGTATAAAAACTTTTGGAGAAAATTAGGAGGTTCATATTTGGTTTCTCTTCCTGGAAGAAGGCAACTATTGTGCATGCATTTGCATTTCCTTTTAAAATTAGCCTGTGAACAAACGAAATCTATGTTCTTCTCTCTATAAAGTAAGCTTCATTTTTACTCTTGAATTCTAGCAAAGACTTGCCATATGTCTGAGTCTTTGCAGCCCAATGTCTGTTTCAGAAAATCTAGACCAGGGGTGCTCAGCCAAATCCTGGAATCAAAACAGGTCATGAAGCCCCAGCTATTGCTATTTCTTTTTTTTATATAACCATTTTAGTATTGAAGTATAGTTGATAAAAATGTTATATTAGTTTCAGGTGACAGAAAAGTGATTCATATATATGTGTGTGTGTGTGTGTGTATGTATACATATCTGTTCTTTTTCACATTCTTTGCCATCATAGGTTATTACAGGATATTGAATACAGTTCCATTTACTACATAGTAGCCTCTGTTTTTTATCCATTTTATATATAGTACTGTATATCTGCTAATCCAAAACTCCTAACTTTTCTCTCCTCCTCCCACCCCCTTCAATAACCTTAAGTTTGTTTTCTTTGTGAGTCTATTTCTGCTTTGTAAATAAGTTTCTTTGTATCAGCTTTTTTTCTTTTTTAGATTCCATATATAAATGATGTCATATGATATTTGTCTTTCTCTGACTTACTTCACTTAGTATGATCATCTTCAGGTCCATCCATGTTGCCACAAATGGTAGTATTCCATTCCTTTTTGTGGCTTAGTAGTATTCCACTGTATATATGTACCACATCTTCTTTATCCATTCACCTGTCAATGGATACTTTGGGTGCTTCCATGTCTTGACTATTGTAAATAGTGTTGCCATTGACATTGGGGTGCATGTATCCTTTTGAATTAGAGTTTTCTCCGGATGTATGCCCAGGGGTGGGATTGTAGGATCATACAGTAGCTCCTTTAAGTAATTTCCATGCTGTTCTCTATAGCTACGTATCAATTCCCACCAACAGTGTAGGAGGGCTCCCTTTTCTCCACATCCTCTCCAGCATTTATAGTTTGTAGATATTTTCATGATAACCATTCTGACCAGTGTGAGGTGACACCTTATTGAAGACTATTGCTATTTCTATCAGACATGATGAAGGATGTGTGAAGTGTTCAATGTGCCCACTTACCTGGAAGTTACAGCTGATACCCTCTGGATTCAGAGATCCTGAGATGCTTTGATGAGGAATGATTTGAATCTTCAGTCCAACCCTTTTCTTCCTCAAGGTTCATAAGCAGCTGTCAGTTACCCTATAGAATTAAATTCATCAGTAGCCTAAATAACCACCTGAAGTTCTCACATCCAATACTTGTTCAATGAATTTTGAATAAATAAATTTAAAAGCCAACATTCAAATTAATTTAAGAACTTTCATAGTTCCAGTTGGTCTGTGAGACAATTCATAGCTATTTTATTAGGTGTAACCGTGGTTAAGTACCTGGATAGAGCCCTGATACTAGTATAGATGCAAATTCCCGATATTTCTCAGAAACCAACCCTCCCCCAAATCCATGAGATTTCCCTTTTGTTTGCATAATAAATTGACTATAAAACTGGTTCCTAGAATGAAGAGCTATATGTAATTACTTCAGTTTATGAATGTAAATGATCATTCAGTTAAAAATGACATTTGAAGTCAAGTCTTCAATACAATAACCAGTGTTAAAACATCACCTGAGTGTTATATAAACTTCTCCCTCTTTTCTTCATGTGATGGATCTGTTAGTAGTTTAAACTAGATAATCTCTCAGATTTCTCCATGCTCTTACACTGAAAAGTTCCTTTGAAAACATTCCTTTTTAGACAGTTAAAAAAAAAAAAAAATCTACTTCCCTATAATTTCCTCTTGTCAGTTCAGGTTTTGACCTTTGTAATCATGAAGACTCTCTTCTTCAAATAATGGAAGACAACTTACCCATTTCTTTCCCATGAGTTGCCTTTTGCAAGTGAAGCTTCAGTTCACTCTCTCAGTCATGTCTGACTTTTTGCAACTCCGTGGAAAGCAGCATGCCAGGCCTCCCTGTTCATCACCAACTACCAGAGTTTACTCAGACTCATGTCCATTGAGTTGGTGATGCTATCCAACCATCTCATCCTCTGTCGTCCCCTTCTCCTCCTGCCTTCAATTTTTCCCAGCATCAAAGTCTTTTCAAATGAGTCAGTTCTTCCCATTAGGTGGAGTTTCAGCTTCAACATCAGTCCTTCCAATGAATATTCAGGACTGATCTTCTTTAGGAAGGATTGATTGGATCTCCTTACAGTCCATGGGAATCTCAAGAGTCTTCTCCAACACCATAGTTCAAAAGCATCAATTCTTTGACTCTTAGCTTTCTTTATAGTCCAACTCTCACATCCATACATGACCACTGGAAAAACTATAGCCTTGACTAGACGGACCTGTGTTGGCAAAGGAATCTCTCTGCTTTTTAATATGCTGTCTAGGTTGGTCATAACTTTCCTTCCAAGGAGTAAGCGTCTTTTAATTTAATGGCTGCAGTCACAAACTGCAGTGATTTCAGAGCCCAAAAAAATAAAGTCTGTCACTGTTTCCGTTGTTTCTCCATCTATTTGCCATGAAGTGATGGGACCGAATGCCATGATCTTAGTTTTCTGAATGTTGAGCTTTACACTAACTTTTTCACACTCCTCTTTCACTGTCATCCAGAGGCTCTTTAGTTCCTCTTCACTTTCTGCCATAAGGGTGGTGTCATCTGCATATCTGAGGTTATTGATATTTCTCCCGGCAATCTTGATTTCAACTTGTGCTTTCTCCAGGCCAGCGTTTCTCATGATGTACTCTGTATATAAGTTAAATAAGCAGGGTGACAATATATAGCCTTGACGTACTCCTTTTCCTATTTGGAAGCTGTCTGTTGTTCCATGTCCAGTTCTACCTGTTGCTTCCTGACTTGCATACAGATTTCTCAAGAGCCAGGTCAGATGGTCAGGTGTTCCCATCTCTTTAAGAATTTTCCACAGTTGGTGGTGATCCACACAGGCAAAGGCTTTGGCATAGTCAATAAAGCAGAAATAGATGTTTTTCTCAAACTCTCTTGCTTTTTTGATAATCCAGTGGATGTTGGCAATTTGATCTCTGGTTCCTCTGTCTTTTCTAAAACCAGCTTGAACATCTGGAAGTTTATGGTTCATGTACTGTAGAAGCCTGGCTTGTAGAATTTTGAGCATTAATTTGCTAGCATGTGAGATGAGTGCAATTGTGCAGTAGTTTGAGCATTCTTTGGCAATGCCAGTGCCAAAAAATATCCAAGTGAAGCTTACAGTGCTCGTACCAAACTTCAAATATCACAGCTTCATATTATATTCTGTGCGTGGACCACTTGTCTTAAAATTGCTCCCCCCACCCCTGCAATTCACCAAAAGTGCTGAGATCAGAACTTTCTTTGCTCTGGGTGTGGTTTTCCTGTTAAAGAAGCCTAGGTTTTCAATACTAGTCAATACAAAACAGTGTATTAAAAAGCAGAGACATCACTTTGCTGACAAATGTCTGTATAGTCAAAGCTATGGTCTTTCCAGTAGCCATATATGAATGTGAGAGTTGGACCATAAAAAAGACAGTGCCAAAGAGTTGATACTTTTGAACTACAGTGCTGGAGAAAACTCTTGAGAGTCCTTTGGACAGCAAGGATACCAAATCAATCTTAAAGGGAATCAACCCTGAATATTCATTGGAAGGACTGATGCTGAAGTTGAAGCTCCAATAATTTGGCCACGTGATGCAATATGCCGACCCACTGGAAAAGACTTTTATGCTGGGAAATACAGAAGGCAGGAGGAGAAAGCAATGACAGAGGATGAGATGGTTGCACCCCTGACTCAGTGGACATGAGTTTGAACAAACTCATAGTGAAGGACAGAGAAGTCTGATGTACTGCAGTCTATGGGGTCACAAACAGTCAGACAGGGCTGAACAACAAGAACAGTAATACAAGCCGGATTCATGCAGGAGTAAGATCAGCATCACTTGGACTTTGTTAGAAATGCAGGATTTGATCTGGGGCCCCAAAATATATCTACTGATTTGGGCCCTTATTTTAATAAGCCCTTCAGTGATTTGCATCCACATTAAAGTCTGAGAAGCACTGACATATGAAGAAGTATATGATGGAGATCTGCAAGTACGGGTGTACAATGAGTTGTGGTCAACTACAACCACTAGCTATTTTACAAGTCAGAACTCTGAAACCCTCTGCTGATGCAACCACCTTACAAAAAAGAAATGCATGTTATGTGATTATATAGCACATAAAAGTATATTGTATCATTAAAATGATTATGTCTGTGAGTAAACGTATGTGACACAACCAACCACTCCATTTCTTGACAAACTTTCTTTTCTTCTTTCCCAGGATGCCTTTGTTCCTGGTTCTCTTCCAGGATCTGAGCACTGCATTTCAGTCTCCTATGCTGATTTCTGTTTACTCGTCTTGGTTCTTCATACATTTTTCCTGAATCAACCCCTGCACTTCCTGACTTCAACTTCCCGTGGCTTGGTCATTTCACAATCCCCACCTCCCATCCTCCTCTTCTGAGTTCAAGCTTAGGTCAAATGAACAGTTTACCTGAACGTTCTGTAGGTACCACTTGGAGGGAATTCATTTAACCCAAGCCCCTTTCTCACGATGCCTCCTCTTTTTCTGTTCCCATTAGTTAGTGAGTGGTATCTACCACATTATAACCTTGGGAGGCATCCTGAACACCTCCCTCTCTAACTCCATTAAACCTCTATTGGCCACCCAGCCCAGCCAATTTCACTAGTGAACTAGCTTATTTTGGGCCCATTCCCACTGCTCCAGTCTAGACTCCGTCGTCATTCAAGCTTTACTGTCAATTTCTTAATTTATCTCCTCTTGCACATAATTTCTGTCTCCACACCACCACTGCCCCTTTTCTAGCCCCCTTCTCACTAAACACAATGGACTTTTTATTTCTAAAAATGCACCTAAGTAAAACACAAATGCATCCCTTTCTCAAAAATCTCCTCTGTCACCTGGTGCAATAAAGTTCCCACAGCTTTATGATGACCCTGGTGCAGATGGTCCACTCTGCTGGCTCTTTCATGGCTTCTATCACCATGAATTGCTCAGCCCTGTACCTTGACAGGTGCTATTTGTTCCAACTTCAACTCCTTTCCCTTTTTCATTTATAACAAAATCCTGTTCATCCTTCCAGAATTCGTACAAGTGTCACTTCGCCTCCCATGACTTCACAGATTTTAATGCTTCCAAAAGTGCGTGCTTCATACCTTGCTTTATCCAACAGGAGGTTGGGTGGTTCTGCTGGGGCTCTGGGATCATTCCATCCCCACTAACAAGACCTTAGGCAATTTATTAATAATCTTGGTTTCCCCCTTGGCTCCCATGTGATGCAGAGATCAGAGGACCACTGCTGGGAACTAGATTACACAAGTGAGGTGTGGTGTGACGTGGCTGCTGCAAGATGGGTGTGGAATAATGGTTTGTCCTCTGGATACCAGTAACCATCATGGGTGCCTTCCTCTCCCCTTAGCAGATCGGAGCCAAGCTCAAGGATGCACTGGTCTCACTCAACATACATTATTTGTGGTCAATGATTTCATATAAGAGGCCCTCAGTAAATATTATGTTGAGATCCTGCAATATTACATTTTACCCCAGTGCTCACTAGTAAGCTACATGAGGAAAACATTCTCAAGCCCATAGACAACATAGCCATCCTTAACACAGTCCAGTCACATGCTCCTTTTGACCTTTTTTTACCCAAATACTCTCCTTTTTGCTTCTTTAAATACTTTCCATGTGCCTTTGATCTGTGTCACTGTGATCATTTTTGTCATAGTCATACAATTGTGTTTCCCAATCCTTTACTATTTCTCTTTTTTAAATTGGAGTATAATTGCTTAACAATGTTGTATTTGTTTCTTATGTTTACATGTATCCCTTCCCTTTTGAGCCTCCCTTTCCCCACCACATCCTACCCCTCTAGGTCTCCACAGCGCAACAGGCTGAACTCCGGGTGTTATAAAGCAGCTTCCATCAGCTATCTATTTTACACATGATAGTGTATTTATGTCAATGTTACTTTCTCCACTCGCCTCACCCTTTCCTTCTCTCCTGTCCACAAGTCTGCTAAGTCTATGTTTCTATTCCTGCCCTGCAAATAGTTTCATCAGCACCCTTTTCTAGATTTTATGTAAATGAATTAATATATTTGTTTTTCTCTTCTTGACTTGCGCCACTCTGTATAACAGGTTCTAGGTTCATCTACCTCACTACAGCTAACTCAAATTTGTTTCTTTTTAGGTCGAGTAATATTTCATTGTATAATTGTATATTCTTTATCCATTCATCTGTCGATGGACATCTAGATTGTTTCCTTGCCCTGGCTATTGTAAACAATGTTACAATGAAGATTGGGGTACATGTGTCTTTTTGAATTGTTGTTTCCTCAGGGTATATGCCCAGTAGTGGGATTGCTGGGTCATATGGTAGTTTTATTCCTAATCCTTTACTATTTCAATCCTTATTTTGTTAATTGGACAGATTCTGTGTATTAATATACAGGTATTCTGGTCAAAAAGTCACTCTGCTTGCATTCCCCTGTACTTTCTCCACTGACACTCTTTCTAAGGCACACTTGTACTTTTACCTGTACTTTTCAAAGGATTCTATTCAATCTTCTGCTGTCTCAAGTTGCAAGCTGTTTAATGGCATTGCCAAATCACCTGCCCTTCCAGTCCTCGTGAAAGATGTATATCCAGATGTGCTTTGACATAGATCTCCTCGGAAGTGTAAAGGTAAAGAATGAAAGATTCAAATTTTGTTATGAAGAATCCATGAAGAATTTGTCCATTATGATACATTTATTCATCTTGTATCTCAACAGATTAACTTCAGAAGTTATTGTTTCTTGATAATGTGATATTGGAAAGTCCCTGTTTCCCAGGGATGCTTGAGTCTGAGAATCACTTTATTACATCTTTCTGTAAAAACAAATGACTTAGATGTGCATCTCTGAAGTAGCAGTGTAAATCAGTGGGAAAACAAGATTCAGTAACAGAATTTTCTCAGAAAATCAGCATAGTTCTAAATTGGAAAGAGTCCCTATTCCAAGCCTGTACTACAGAAATCTGTTTATATATTTTAGCGCTTAGAGCAAAAGCTCTCAGACTGAGGTCCACAAATGCACTTAAAATTCCCTGTGAACTTCATGAAGTTGACCTAGACAGTCTGTAAACACATATACACTGTCAGAGGACTTGATCCAAAAAAGGTTAGGAATCAGTGACATGACACAGGGAACTGGAAGACAATGTGATCATGATCTTTAATTTCTAAGTTTCTGCAGCAGAATGATGCGATTAAGCCTGAATCTGTGGGTAAAGCATGTGGTAAGCTTGATCTGTTGGAAAAGGCCACACAGGGGGAGGTGGGATGTTTAACTTAGAGATCATCTCTTTTATCAGCACTGCAGATGTTCACTTGTATTTAGTGCCAGTGAAAACTGTCCTACACATCAGAGCCTGTGGGAAACAGGCTCCCAGCCTGACTACACTTAACATTTAAAATTCAAGGATGCTTCAGTGCAAGGTGAATTTGACTTACACTGCTACAGGGAGATTCTCACGGATTAAGTCACCAGATGTATGTCACTGATAATTACTAAGAAAGAAAACAGAACCTTCTTGGGTGAAATTATGGGAGAGATGACAGAAGAGACATTGAAAGTTTAAGCACATTAATCTCTAGGTGGATTTTGGACTCACCTCTAGCAGAACAATCACCTAATGCTCACATGGAGGTCCTCCCCTCCCAGGCTCCAAAAATGTAAGAAAGTAACCTTCACCATGTACTCAGAGAATAACCATATGGCCCAAGCAACATAGCCCTGATTTACAATAAGATAACACAGGAAAAGATTTCCTACATGAAGGTCAACCTCAATAGGGTTCTCACTTTTTAAAAAAAATATTTTTATTGGAGTATAACCACTTTACAATGTTGTATTGATTTCTGCCATACAACAGCATGAATCAGCCATCAGTTCAGTTCAGTTCAGTTCAGTTCAGTCACTCAGCCGTGTCTGACTCTTTGCGACCCCATGAATCACAGCACGCCAGGCCTCCCTGTCCATCACCAACTCCGGGAGTTTACTCAAACTCATGTCCATCGAGTCAGTGATGCCATCCAGCCATCTCATCCTCTGTCGCCCCCTTCTCCTGCTGCCCCCAAACCCTCCCAGCATCAGGGTCTTTTCCAATGAGTCAGCTCTTCGCATGAGGTGGCCAAAGTATTGGAGTTTCAGCCTCAGCATCAGTCCTTCCAATGAAAACCCAGGACTGATCTTTAGGATGCACTGGTTGGATCTCCTTGCAGTCCAAGGGACTCTCAAGAGTCTTCTCCAACACCACAGTTCAAAAGCATCAATTCTTTTGTGCTCAGCTTTCTTCACAGTCCAACTCTCACATCCACACATGACCACTGAAAAAACCATAGCCTTGACTAGACAGAACTTTGTTGGCAAAGTAATGTCTCTGCCTTTTAAATATGCTGTCTAGGTTGGTCATAACTTTCCTTCCAAGGAGTAAGCATCTTTTAATTTAAGTATACATATATCCCTTCATTTTTGGATCTCCCAACCCCCACCCACCCCTCTAGTTCATCACAGAACACTGAGCTGAGTTGCCTATGTTATGTAGTCACCTCTAAGTAAGTTATGTCTTTGATGTGATGTTTTCCAAGTTAGATTTGATTTCATATTTGTTTTGAAAATTACACACACATCCTTCAAAACCTTTAGTCATAAAATTTACATAAAAATTACAGGTGATGTCCCATTTTTCAATATATGAAGTGAATGTGACAACAGCAAGAAGAGTCTCCCTTGATAAAACCTATCACTTTTGTGAATTTCAGAAGTGTTGACTAGATTTTCTTAACAAAATATTTTCCTAATGTTAACTTTGAGTGTAATTCCTTTTCCATTACCTCATAAATTCAGTCTCATAATGTTGATATATTTCTCCCTAATTTTGCTTGTATTAATAATACTGTATGATGAATGTTTTCTCCATGCCATTAAAGTTTCATAGTTTAATGGAATGATTTCACTATATTCCAGTGCAGAGATATACCAAAATTTAGTTATATCTTCTTCTTCTGTTAAAATTTTAATTATAACATTTTCTTGTTAGGTGAACACTTTGTCTACTGATGAACTTATTCCTAAAATAAATATGAAGGTAATTGGATTTTAAATCCATTATAAATAAATTATAGCAAAACCATGTGTGTGATTTATTGGTAATAATAATGATGAAACTAATGTGAGTAGTTTTTTCTGGGGAAGAGTATGTTTTACTGACTGTTTTATCAGCTCAAGCTATTCACAGGCCAAACCCTTTTTTCTATAGCTTTAACTGTGCACAATATCAAGGAAGCAAAAATTGAAGTTGTTTGATTTCTTTTGGGGATTTTTATTGCACAAATATTCCATCTATATTGGAAGTAAATTTTTAAATAAATTTTTAATAAATGCATAATCCACATGTTAATGTGGAAATCCATAGGATTTCTTCTTTTGGTCTCTTCGAAAATGTTTTACTTCAAGTATGGAACCCATGAAGCTTCAGGTTTATTTTGCTGTCTTCTGTTTAGGTGATGATTTTTATTATCATACTTTTTAGAGTTAAGATAATCTTTTAGGGTTCACATCGTCATTTTTTTCTAAATTGAAGTAGAGTTGATGTATAATGTTGCATTAGTTTCAGGTTATGGCAAAGAGGCCCATATACATATATATGGAAAGGAAATGGTAAGCCACTCCAGTATTCCTGCCTGGAGAATCCCATGGACAGAGGGACCTGGTGGGGCTACAATCCATGGGGTTGCAAAGGGTCAGACATGACTGAAGTGACTTAGCATGCATGCATACAGATAGGTGCATCTGTATGCACCTCTTTCAGATTCTTTTCCCTTATAGGCCATTACAAAATACTGAGCAGATTTCCTTGTGATGTATAGTAGGTCCTTGTTGGTTACCTATTTCTTGTATATCTGTTAATCCCAATCTCCCTATTTATCCCTCTCCCTTTCTCCTCTTCAGTAAACATGTTTGTTTTGTATGTTTGCGGCTTTATTTCTGCTTTGTACATAAGTTTGTTTATGTCATTTTATTCTTATTTTAATAAAAATCAGGTTGATTAAACTTTCTGGTGATACAACCTTTTCATGCCTTTATAGTTAGATGGGCTTCCTGGTGGCTCAGTGGTAAAGAATTCACCTTCAATTCAGAAACTGAAGGAGATGTGGGTTTGATCCCTGGGTCGGGAAGATCCCCTGGAGAATGGTGTGGCAACCTACTCCAGTATTCCTGCCTTGAGAATCCCCATCGACAGAGAAGCCCATTGGGCTAAGTCCATGGGGTCGCAAAGAGTTGGACATGACTGTGATGGAACCAAATTAACACTCAATCACACATAGTTAGATACCTGCAAATAATACATGAGTAAAGCCACCTGTATTTTCCCTAAAGGTTATTGAAGATATTTCCTTCTTCTGTGTCATATAAGAAATTAATTTTGTATCTGTGTAGCTTTTGTAGCAAAGGATAGACCTAATCCAGCTAATAATACTAAAGACCCACAACTTAAACTCAAAAGTTCTATCATAGATTAACAGAGAAGAACTGTAAACCTCAAAGAGAAGGAGGAAAAAGAGGGTTTCAACCACAATGAGAAACAGGCATTGGTTGTGAAAAACTCCCTTCAAAAATCTTGGCAACTTTGCACTCACACACTGTTGTGTTGCTCATGCCAAGGAAATCTCAGTATTTTGCAGAAACAGCAGGAAGAAATAAAAACTGCATCATGACTTTGTGGATTTGTTAACATTCCAGTTGGAGAACCTGACCAGACACACACATGTGCACACATGTGTGCACACTAACATAGGCACCCTGCTTGCACATACATGAACATGATAGCAAAATATACATATTGTGAAACTTAGAAAGAAGAGATCAATGTAGAATATTGTTTTCTAAAGGTGCTGAATGTTTCTTGGAACTATGTCTGACCCTTAATTGAATATGTATCATTGAATAAATAATCAAATAAGTAAATTAAAATATGAGCATAAATCAAGAATATTAAAAATAAGACTTTAAATGTTTAAATGCCCAAGGTAAATAAATGTAAAGCTCCAAAATATTCATCTTTTAAAAAAGGAGGAAACTTCTGGAGCTGATGAATATGTTTATTACTTTAATTGTAGGGATCTTTTCATGGATGTATACATACCTTCAATCCCATCAAATTTTATACATTAAATCTTTGCAGTTTTCTTTCTTGGTATCATTTGCACCTCATAAAAAACTGTAAACAAAATAAAAAATGTCAATACACACAGTAATTAAATTGAATGCCATAAAATATTCACTTTTTATGTTTCCTTGACAAAACACTCTCAATTCTGTATTTTATCTTAAGTAACTTAATTTTGCCCTGCATCAAATGCACAGACTGGATCATGTGTTTGAAACACATTTTGCATCCAAGGTTTATCTGTTTGACATTTTTCCCATCATTGTCTCTCACGAGATCTCACATTCTTCCCTATAATATGTTTATGCTTCAGTCGTGTCCAACTCTTGCGATCTTATGGACTGTAGCCTGCCAGGCCCTTCTGTCCATGGGATTCTCCAAACAAGAATACTGGAGTGGGTTTCCATTTTCTCCTCCAGAGGATCTTCCCAACATAGGGATTAAACCCGTGTCTCTTACGTCTCCTGCATTGGCAGGTGAGTTCTTTACCACTAGTGCCACTTGGGAAGACCTAAAAGATTCTAAGACCTAAAAAGGATATTTTTCAAGTTTCAGAGCCACTTAAGTTTTTTAATCCCTGATTCTCAGTGTTCTAGTATGGGGAAGGACTCCTTCTAATTAGGAAAAGCATGCACTTTTTTCCCATCATCGCAGTTCATTATTACATGTTACCATACGGAGTCAATTTGCTAAAACTGTATTTCTAAGAACATTTCCTCTGTTCCTTTGTATCTAAATGAGAAATGGGATTGCTTTATTTCCCTTAAGGAAAAGCTGGAAGCAAGAAAGAACCTCTGTTAGGTGGTTTTAAGCTCAGATATCTGCATTTCACATTCAAAGCTACCTTCTTAATGCACTTTTCAGGGAGGAATTATGTTCCCTGTCTTGCTCACTCCCATCCGACTTTCATAAAAGTGACTTCCGGTGTCTGTCTGAGCATTACTATCTCTTTGTTGTGTTCTGAAAACATGCTTCCTGCAGTAACTTCTGCACCCCAAGCAGGTATTTCCAGTGACTTACTGTGAAAGGCACAGACATTTCCCGTCAGGGCTCTAGGACCACAGAGAAATGTTGAGAGCCAGAAACAGCCATTATCAGCCAGGCTACCTCAGAAAGGTCACTTCACCTCTTTCAGCTCAGGGTCCTCCACTAAGAAGAGAACAATAACAACAATCCTTAGCTTTCCAATTCATTTAAGGATTAAAGAAGAAAGCTCATGAGAAACACTTAGCTTAGTGCCTGGAATGCTGTTGTGCAGACAGTAAACATGAGCAATTACTCTTATCATGATTAGTATATAATTGTACACTATCTATATGTTATATTTATTACAATAATTATATGGTTATATAATGAGAGTTGGGCTTCCCAGGTGGCACTAGCGGTAAAGAACCCACCTGCCAATGCAGGTGTAAGAGATGAGGGTTTGATCCCTGGGTCAGGAAGATCCCTTGGAGGAGCGCATGGCAACCCACTCCAGTATTCTTGCCTGGAGAATCCCATGGACAGAGGAGCCTGGTGGGATACAGCCCATAGGGTCACACAGAGTCAGACATGACTGAAGCGACTTAGTATGCATGCATAATAATAGTTAGAGAATTAGCATCTTGTTTTTAATTGGATTCAAATCACTATCTTTATTCTGCCACCTAACCCTGTCTTTTCTGAGTGTCATCCTTAAGATTCTAGGTTCCTGTGGCTTGCTCTCCTCCCTGTGAACCACAGATCATCTCCTGGAGCTCTGGGGTGCTGGTGTGTACAATCCCTGGTGTGCCTCCTATCCCTGCATCCCTAGGAAGGGCATCTTCTGACCTTGGATGATGAGCTCTCTACCCACATCTCAGCTGTCTATGGTCAATAGGAAGGTGAAAATTCAACACAACAGAGTCATCATTCTAGGGTTTTCAGATGCCTTCATGTAATCTTGGTTTATATAATTCTGTTCCAAGTGGCTGTAGGGCCTGAGTCATGTTGGAGTAGACAACTCATGGGGTAATTTGAATGGAGGAACAAGGCCCGATGCTTAGGAGATACAGGTATGAGCACATATGTTGGGAGGAAAGAGAAAGGTCAAGGGCAGACGCATCATTGAAAGCCCTGGGGATTAACCACTGGGTGGGGAGGAGCCTGGCTAGTGCTCAGAGAAAGGGAGACGGATGTGTGAAAGGTACAAAACACAGAGTTCAGTCACATCACCAGGCTCGCAGCGGTGGGCTTCCCTGAGAACCTTTATATTCTCAGAGCTCATTTAAAAAATCACTACATTTGCCATTGCATATTACTACTTTTCTAAAATGGAAATATTCCTGGTTTCTGGAACAGGGAATTGCTTTAACTAGGATATATAAAAGAAAATTTCAACTAGGATGTTTTAAAATGTCAAAAAGACTATTTCCAAAACTAAGGATTTATATTGATATAAAGCAGACTAAATTTTTCTGGGTAAGAATCATGTGTTTTGACTTACCTGGTGTTTCACTTTTCCAGGATGCAACAGCTCATGACTTCCCTGATCCCATGTTTTCCTTTAGCACATCCTAAGGCTAGCATTGGTTTTCATGATGCATCCCTTATTCGATTAAGCTTCTAGAAACGATTTCTATATGTTATTCATGGGTGTGGTCCCTGGGGCCTGACACATAATAGAGAGCAGGTTGGAAAAAACAAAACAAAACCAAAAACCCTGAAGTCACACTGTGGAGTTTTGTTGTTGTTCAGTAGCTAAGTCATGTCCAACTCTGTGTGTCTCTTGGACTGCAGCTCCTTAGACTAGACTCCTCTGTCCTCTACAACTTCCTGGAATTTGCTCAAATTCATGTCCACTGAGTTGATGGTGCTATCTAACCATCTCATCCTCTGCCACCCCGTTCTCCTTCGCCTTCAATCTTCTCCAGCATCAGGGTCTTTTCCAGTGAATTGGCTCTTTGCATCAGGTGGCCAAAGTATTGGAGCTTCAGCTTCAGCATCAGTCCTTCCAATGAATATTTCAGGGCTGATTTCCTTTATGGCAGACTGGTTTGATATCCTTGCAGTCCAAGGGAATCTCAAGAGTCTTCTCTACGACCAGTGTTCAAAAGCGTCAGTTCTTCAGTGCTCAGCTTTCTTTATGGTCCAACTCTCACATCCGTATATGACTACTGGAAAAAGCATAGCTTTGACTATACGGACCTTTGTCAGCAAAACGTTATCTCTTCTTTCTAATACGCTGTCTAGGTTTGTCATAGCTTTCCTTCCAAGGAGCAAGCTCCTTTTAATTTCACAACTGCTATCACCATCCACAACGATTTTGGAGCCCAAGAAAATAAAATCTGTCACTGCCAATTCCAGCCATATTCATGAGTATGCCACTTTCAGCCATACTCAGACTCAACAAAGAGAATTAAGTTTCACTTCTCCTTCTTCTTCGTTTTGAATGTTAAGACTGTCAAGTTTAACAGTAATGATAACAAGATGATTTGCATGTGAACAAATGCCTTGGTTAGAAGAGAGTTTGGAAGAGAAAGAGAGATTTTTTAGAGAACCTAAGAGCAGAAAGAATAAGACTTAGATTCAGATCAGGAGCCACCAAAGAACACAAGGGCAATTTGAAGACGAGTCATCTGAACATCTAAACACTTTTCCAGCCTCTGTGTCTGTCCTTGCTTTCTTTGCAAGGGATAACACTTCCTCCTTCACCCTTACACCCCAACAGGTAGTGTTAGTAATTGGGCACATCTGCATTTTTCTACTCTCTTGAACCTATGGAAGATACTGCTAATAGATCAAAACTCCCGCACCCCACTAAATCTGGCCTTAAGATTCTTCTCAGTACAGCTTCTCAGGATAGCTTAAATACCAATACCGATTAATTGCAGTTGGTTTATGAGGTGAAACATACTGTATTTGACCTCTTGGTGACTTTGTCCACATTGGTGGCTGGTTGAGTCAGACCGGGATTGGGTGGCTTTGTGGAATATAATTCTGATGTGCTTATGGAGAGGTTTGTGGAACAGAATGTCTCTTTTCCCGTATACATGGCAATACAAGGAATAGCAACAGTTGTGGACATGCTTTTAGAAAGCCAACCGAGTGGTTTCTCTGAATTCTGAGAATTATATCTGGTATTTTGTCCCACTGGAAAAACAGTTTCACTCTTGATGTCCCATCCAGAATCCCTCAGATTCCTTTTCCTGGTTTTGTCTATCATCTTCAAGCTCCCATTTTCACACTTGCCATGTTTAGAGGTTTGTTCTTGGTCATTGCACTGTCTTTCACCTATGGAAAGCCAGGGTGTTAGCGGAAGTCCCTCCACATGGCAAGAACACACATACGCATACACACAGACACGCCATCTGCAGCCAGCGGTGGAATGAGCTCTAAGGTGTACTTTCCTTCCTGCCCAGAACTCCTTTAGAGATCTGTCTACATCTGGGGCTTCATCTAAAACTGTGCCTTTGCTTGCTTTTTTCCTCCTCTGCATCCTCTTCCTTCCGTCCTGGACTGGTTCTCCTGAGTAATGGTTCTTCTTAAATGACCTGCCTCTGAATCTTTGGTTCAGTGAACTTTTGACCCCAAAAGACAGTATGGAATATTTTCCTTGTCTTGAGCTTTCAAAAAAATTTAAACTCATAATTTATGTTATGGATATCATTTTATTCAAAGCTATTTTGGTTGCAAAATATCTATTAAAAATGGATTTAAAGCTCAAGTGAAGAGAGGCAGTTGTGTAGTTATAGGATCTCATAGGTATTTGTTGTTAAAATATGTAATATTAGTCTGGAATTCCAGGGACATAAAGTGGCAGATAACTTTCTATGTCTGGGGGACACATGACTTCTCCAATCACTGTATCTCTTGGTGGATCCAGTTATTCTTGTTCTTTATTTGCAAATGACTTTGGCTTATTTTTCTAAAAAGTGGCTAAATCCAGGTATCTCCATGCCTTTCTCTATATTCATAAACTCTCTGCTCCATCACCAATTCCCCTTGCCTGCTTTGTTTCTTGTTTTAAATTTTCAAGACATGAAAATTCTGATAAAGTTAGATCCTATATGTAATCAGACCACCCAAGGCAGTGGATTCATTCGATCCCATTCCAGGAAGCAAACAGAGAGACAGAGATTCATATAGAGTGTCTTACTGGCTCATGAATCAACAGCTCTGAGGGACAGGAGACAGCAGTGTTGGGCAGAGGAGAGCATCAAGCTGTGATGCAGTCATAGTCAAAGCCTCAGCCACACTTCCAGGAGCCTTAGACATGAGATGCCTTTCTCAGCTGTCCTGACTTGGGACCTGGGGTCCGAGGATTTACTGCCCTGAATCTCGGGGATGCAGGACAAGGAGGGGATACTCTTGAGCAGGGCTGTCCAGCTCCCAACAGCCACAGGGCAGGGACCCAGCTGAGCCTTAGTCCTGAGGGGATGGATCTGCTGTATCCCCACAGTGCCCTCAAAGCAGATCCAAATGAGATGCCCCTCCAATAGCCCAGCCTGAGTGGGGCGGACCCCTGGCATCTGCCCATCGGCTGTCAATTGGTTATGCATCATGGTCACCAGTGATGAAGACTAGAGGGGTCTCCAAGAAGTTCAGTGTCAGTGAGATCTCTCTGAGTGTGTAGGGAAAAAAATTATGGCCAATAAAGTTCATGAGCGACTGGTGGAAATGCAGAAAACAGTTTAAGAATGACAAACAATTTTTGTTAAGATCCTTTAGGTGCCATTAAATGTAAATCACCAGTAAAGCATGACTATATTCTCCACTTTTTGGGGGGTTGGAAGGACTAGTCAGGTACAGCTTCTACACTAACTACCCTATAACTGCACACTTGAGTTAAATCCACGTAAAGTCAAAGTGTGCTTTACTGATCCAAGACAAAATGGATCTTTAATTTAAAATAGTCCTTTTGTGCTTGCCCTTAACACATACAAATGCATATGTTTGCCCCTCTGAAAATGTAAAGTTTGGTTTAAAGTACGGTATAATTCCCTTCACCGCCTTCATGAGCTGGCCCTTAAAGCAGTAAGTGCGGTGTTCCTTCCACAGAAATGCCGCGAACAAGCCTCGCTGCATAAATATTTTGCTCTGTGGCACCAGCATTGACATGTCGCTGCTATAAAAACAACACTCCATCATGGGGCCAGCGTTTGGAAACTGTCTTCAATGTGGTAGCTGAGGTTTAAGTAAATGTAAACACAAAAGGATTCCCCTGGTGATGCCCGGGAAGGTATACTTTCCCCGTCTTTGCCTCCTTTGTTCTCCTTCCTCAAGAAGGAAAAAAGAGAAGCAAGGATGCGAAACAACCAACACGTGCCTGACCTAGGTGTTTCAGGACCCTGGGAGCGGCGCCCCACCCCTCCACCCTGCTGCATCCTGCAGGGTTCTTGCAAACCATGAAATCCTTTTTGACTAGTGTAAGCAGAAAAGAATCAAAGGATATTAGGTTGTTCACAGGCCCTTTTCAAGGGCCAAAGATTCATACGCTTTTCTTCTCTACTTGTCTCACTGTCATCATTTCCTTTGTGGGTAGCCTCTAGTGAATGTCACCAATTTTATAAAAGTATATCTGAGTTATTAATTATGATAGTTATTTTAATTGCATTTGTATTTGTGCTGTTAGAGCAATTGTTGCATGCAAACTGCAAGGCAGTAAAGTATTCATAGTAGCTCCTCTTACAAGCATGATGCTTTGTTTATTCAAGGCAGTTTTTCAATGAAGAGCACTTTGATAATTGCTGCCTTAAACCAATGATGTAATGCACCAATTGTTGTGGATTAATTTCAAATGAAATATCTTAAACATATTACATTGTTATATTGTCTGTTTTCTACTAGCATTGTTTTAATTTCTTGTTTTATAAAATTAGGCATCAAAATGAAAAAAATGCAATTCTGTCTAATTCAATCATGAATGGTCAATTTTCCCCTTCCTTTTATATTTTTTTTCTTTCTTTTATATTTCCTTTCTCCCTCCCGCCTCCCTTCTTTCCTCCCTTCATTTCCTTCCTTCCTTTTTCTTTTCCTAACTTTACTTAGTCAGCCCTTCAACAAAGATTTCTTGGTTACCTACTATGCACCAGGCTAAAATCTATGCCAGGAAATGCATAATCAAATACCTCCTTGTTACAGATATAAAGGGCCTTCTATTCTATTGGAAGAGTTACCCCTTTGTAATGTAATATTCACCATAGTTATTTTTTTGTAGTGAATGTGTGTTACTTACCTGCCCAGAATCAACCCCTCTTTCTTTAAGAGTATCCTGAATTTATGTTTAGAGACATTCCTTCCTCATCTACTTTTTAAGGTTTGGTTGGAAGTGATATCAGTCATACATTCAAGGATGGGTCCCACTTATCCTATCAGTATTTCCCCGGCAACAGTAATTGGCATGGAACCAAACTGAGGATGAAATTAACATAGGACTTAGTGATGGACCCTGGTGATACTGCTTACACACAGGATGAAGCCAAAGCTTTGCCTGGAGCCGCAGCCACAGGTGGCTTACCCCTTGGGTTCCCTCTGTCACAGTAACTAGCAGCACTAGAGAATCTTGCGTCTCCATTTGCATCCTCCATCAGCAAGATGCATCTGAAGGATGACGCTAGACAACCCAGGGTGCATGAAAGAGAGAGAAATGTTTGTAGTTTCAGGCCAGCGAGATTTGGGGATTGCTTATAACTGCATCTTAACCTAGCCTATCCTAGCGGATACACAGTAATAAGTAGAGATTGATGAGATTACAGAGGAACAGGAATCAAAAGCTTATTCAAGAAGGCATTTTCTAACTAATGGCTGTCTTACAGAATTTTAAAAAACATAGTTTTCTAAGTATGTTTGTCAGTGATGTTAGCATTCAAAACATTACTGTGAGGTTTTACACTGGTGTGTTGACATAGGATGTTTTCTTCCTCTCTTTCTTTTTGCAGCCATTTAGTTCTGATTTAGCTTGTCTAACTTAGCACTTTAAAAAAGAGCTTTTCATTTTGAAATAATTATACATGTACGGGAAGTAGCAAAAAATAGTAGAGACAGATGCCATACACATTTCTCCCAGGGTCTCCCGATGGTTACATCATATATAATTAGAGTTTGTTATAAACTCAGAAAACTGTTATCGACACCATGTGTGTGTTTAGCTGGATGTCACTATACATGTGGGGATCCACCTGACTATTCCTCCATCACCTCCAGCCTCTCTCCTGTCTCCTGTGGCCCTTTTATGATCACCCCACCATCTCCCCTCCATCATCGCCCTGCTCCTGGCAACAACTAATCTGTTCTCCCTCTGTATGATTCTGACATGTGGAGTATAGTATTTTCAAGTGCATTCTCTGTATAGCTTTTGCTTTATTGTAGTAAAAGTCACATAATATAAATGGTACTATTTTAACCACATTTAACTGTATATCTCAGTGGCACTAAGTATATTCACATTGTTGTGCAACTCTCATCATCATCCATCTCCCGAATTTTTCACCTTCCTAAACTGACACTCGGTCCCCATTAAACACTAACTACCCATCTCCCCCTTGTGGCTCAGCTGGTAAAGAACTCACTTGCATTGCGGGAGACCTGGGTTTGATCCCAGGGTTGGGGAGATCCCCTCGAGAAGGGAGTGGCTAGCCACTCCAGTATTCTGGTCTAGAGACTTCCATGGACTGCATAGTCCGTGGAGTCGTAAAAAGTTGGACACGACTGAGCGACTTTCATTTCACCCATCTCCCCACCCATTTCACCCATCTCCCCACCCCACTTCTCCCCACACCACGCTCCTGGCATCTACCAATGTACTATCAATGACTCTGTGAATTCGACTATTCAGGTACCTTATATAAGTGGAATCAAACAGTATTTGTTAGTACCTAATGTATATTGGAATGTATTTTTATGGCTAATTTATGTCCTACAAACAGATTGTACCTTCTTCTTCCCTTTTTTTTTTTGTTAGTGGTAGCACAAAGCTTTTTTTCCTCTAGATTACTAGGTTATTCCATATATATATATGTAACTTGTCATAGTCTTTTAGTATCAGTATTGTCCTGTTCAAGTCAAAGGTACAAAGCTACTTGTCTTTTTAGCCCTTTACTTTATAATTGCCTTAAGTATTCCTTCTATGTACACTGAGATCACATTAAGCAGTGTTATATGTTTTGCTTCAGCCATCAAACATAATACAATTTAGAAAACTCAAGAGAGTGAAATAGTTTCACTCCTTCTGTTGCTCTTTCCTATTTCCTGGTATTCCAAGATTCCTTCTTTTATCATTTTTTTCTGGTTAGAGAATTTCCTTTTGGCATTCTTTTAGGGTAGGTCTGCTGTTGATGACCTTGGTTTTAGTTCTTAGTTTTCTTTCATCTGAGAATCTCTTGATTTATCCTGTCTTTCTGAAGGACATTCTCACTGGATATAGAATTCTTATGGGCAATTCTTTTCTCTTAGGGCTTGTTTCCTTCTGGTTTCATGTTTTCACATTAGAAATCTGCTATCCTTCAGATTGTTTTTTCCCTATGGGTTAATGAGTGATTTCTTTCTATTTTTAATGTCTTTCTTTGTCTTTAGTTTTCAGAAGTTTGCCTATGATACATGATACATTTTGGCATGAGTTTCTTTGGGCTTACCATGTTTAGTGTTTGTTCAGGTTCTTGAATCTGTAAGCTTCTGTCTTCTGTTAGACTTTGGAAATTTTCAGCCACTTTTTTACTTAACTACTTTTTCAACCCTGTCTTCTTTCTTCTTTGCTCCAGGTACTCATTTGACATAAAAGTTAGAATTTTTGCCATAGTCTCCCATGCCATTTTCTTTCTTTTTAGTTGATTTGATCTCTGTTTCTCAGACTGGGTAATTTCTGTTGTTCTAATGAGGGATTTTATTTCAGATTTTTGTAACTTTCAATTTAAAATTTCAGTTTGATTTTTCCTTATACCTTCTACTTCTTTGTTAAAACTTTCTGTTTTTTTTTTTTAAATTTGTTTCAAGCATGTTCATAATTGGTTCTGGAAGTGTTTTTATGATGGCTGTTGGGAATCCTTGCCAGTTTATTCTAACACCCATGTCATCTGAGTGTTAATGTCTATTGATTATCTTACTTTATTCAAGTGGAAATCTTCTTGGTAAGATAAGTGACTTTTGATTGGAATCTGGACAATTTTAGTATCATGTTTTGGGAGTCTGGGTTTTATTTAAATCATGTGTTTCAGCAAACCTCTCATAACACCCCTTCAGCAAGGAAGAGAATGCTGCTTGGTGACTGTCATGTGGGAGGTCTTCTACTGGCTTCCCCTGACACCGGGGGCTCCTTCCACTGGGAGCTCCTTCTTGCTGGGAAGAGGTGGGCAATCAAGTTTCCCAGGGGGCTCCATTTGTAATGCCCTTGCTGGGAGGGAGGAGGCACCTAATGACTACCTTTTCCTGATCCACCTACACTGTGGAGGGAGGTTCTGTCACCCCTGGGTTGTCATTGAGGTCCATTACTGCTGGTGGGTGGGAGCCCAGACTCCCTGCCTCTCAAACACCGCATGGCGAGGCTGTCTTTTTAGAGTTTGCTGAGGGTGGAGTCTACACTCTCCATGTGGACTGTGAGGACAGGGATGGTGGTGGACCACAGGTTTTCCTCTGGTTTTGGCTGGAGCAGAGTGATTATGCTCTAGAAGTTCTCGTCTCTCTGGGATGTCCCTTTCCTACTCCTTCGGTGAGAGAGCAGGCTTTTCTGCTCTGTTCCTGTTGGCCTTACTTTATGTCGTCTGCTTCTCCAGTATCTTGTGGACCCTGTCTCAGGGATTCTCGACTAAAAGGGAGCCCAGGGCACTCACCACTGTGTCTCTCCTAGGACGCCGAGGTCCTGGTCTACTTTACCTTTTTCTCTACACCTTGAGGAGTACTCATATGTTGTTTATACATAATATTCAGGGTTGTTCTGTCTTCTTACTGAGAGGAATATAGAAGTTTACATGTACTCTATCTTTTCAGAAGCAGAAGGGCAGAATTTTTTTTCAATAAAAATGAACTATTGAATCATGCTTATTTTCATATTTATTTTTACCTTATGACAATTACTGCTAAAGTTTGCATAGTTATCTAATATACTTGTCATTTGCAGAATCAATATAGATCATTCAAAGACATCAATGGTCTCGCTGCTCTATAATACATAATTTTAACATATTTGCCTGAAAACAACCAATGGTCTTATAGGTCACATTCCTATTTGTGGTAATGTTTGACTTTATTTCAAGTTCTCCAACACTCTCCTAAGAGTTATTTAAAAGGAGTAAATCTCCTCATGAGCTCACAGTGAGCTGACAATCTAGAAAATAGTCCTCATTTTTCATCCAGAGTCCTATCCAGAATTCTCTTTTGTATAGTGTAGCTCATTTTGAGAAGCAATACTTATGAGCTGTTGCAACTCTTTGCATGCACAGACCTCTTGTTCTTCTTATTCTTCTTCATTGTGCTAATTTTCATGTCCTAATTTTGTCTAAATTTGCCTTACAAATAGAGCATATAAAGTGCAGTCTTTCAAAAATTAAGCTGTAACTGTGCCAAGAGTAAATTGGCACTGTTATGAAGGCATGATGTTAGCACTTGGACAGCTCAGATCGTGAAATGGAGAATTATTTAAGGAACAAATGGAAAAATTTGTAAGAGCATTAACCTATCTTTGGAGAAATTGGCTTAATGCTTCATTTTTCAACCATTGTTTCTTGTATTCATATAAGCCTTCATGGAACAAGTTTATAGGTTTGCATTTTATTTTAATTTTACTACCAAAGTGGAGTCATCTTTGAGGTAATTGAAACTTTTAATTGTCTAGCTATCTGAATCTGTTTCCTTCTATTAATGGTCCAGTAAGCTCTTTACCAGAGACTGAGTTCCCAGAAGGTCTCCTGATAAATTGTGCATCATATTTGCTGGGGGGTGAGGAAGGTAGGAACAAGTCCAACCATCTGTATCCTGAAAAGTATTTTAAAATATTGCTTTTTTTGTTAAAAGATTCCATTAATAGATGGTTGCCAATTCTTTAATGAGTTAATATAAAATCATAGCTAAATGTTACCTACCATTCATTCACCGAATAGCCATGCCCAGCTATGAGCAAAGTGTTGTATTCTACATTGTGAGGTAAGAGCACAGACATAAAGGAAATGGTCCAGATCCTAACCTGCTCTCAAGAACACAAGAGGCAAGACACACAATCATGACCATGATGTAACAGGACATTTCAAAAAACATCAAATTGTAAAAGCCCAGTGTTGGAAGCCTGCTGGGTGAAACAGTGAGGCAAGATTGCCCAGAGGAAACTGAGGTCATAGGAGGTGATGTTGTGGTGGAGGGACCTGAGTGATGTTAAGGAGGTGATGCCACATAGAGCACGTAGTGATCCAAGCACAAAACCAGGAAGGATGGACGGTCCTGCTGGGTGAAGGAAACCAGGAAGGAGCACTTTGAGAAGAGGAGCTTTGCAGAAGGAAGAAGGAGGTGAATAGTGGCTTGGAGTGGGAGTTCACACTTGGACAGTTTTGGGAATTTGGTGGAGGAATTTCTCTGTTGTCCTGAGACCACAAGGATGCCTGGCAAGTTCAGATACAAGGCAGATATGTGACCAAAGTTCTATCCTAGGAGGTCACAGTTTGCAGTGCTGTTATTCTACATGTTGGAAAGTGGAAAGACAAGAGGCGAAGTGCCAGCGGAAGGTTAAGATGGAAAAATCAGTTTCCAGCCCACCAAATCCAGTGATCATAGTGGAAATAACGAGGAAACAATTATTATGAAGGAAATGGTAACAACTGGGTTTATGACCATGTGCAGCACAGTCGTTAGGAGTCAGGAATTGGCAGCAAAAACTCTGAGCTTCGCTGTAGCCATTTTTGGAAACCACTCTGTAAATCATTTAAATTGTTTGATGAAAAATGGAAATTATATTTTTAGAATATTTATTCAAGAAATTGTAAAAAAAAAAAAGTGCAGAAATAATAGGGTGGTTGTAAGAGACAATAGAGAAGATATGGAATCAACCTAAATGTCCAACAACAGATGAACAGGTAAAGAAGATGTGGTCCATATATACAACAGTATATTACTCAGCCATTGAAAAGGTTGAAACAATGCTGCTTTCCTCAACATGCACGGACTTGGAGATTACCATATTAAGTGAAACAAATTATATAGAGAAATACAAATATTGTACGATATTATACGTGAATCTAAATATGACAAAAATGAATTTATCTATGAAACAGTAATATACTCACAGACACAGAGAACAGACTTATGATTGCCAAGGGGGAGGGGAGCAGGGGAGGGACAGATTGGGAGTTTGGAATTAGCAGATGCAAATTATTATATATGTAGGATGGAGAAGCAACAAGGTTCTACTGTGCAGCATAGGGGACTATATTCAATATCCTGTGATAAATTATGGAAAAGAATATGAAAAAGAATGTATACATTTACATATAACTGAATCACTTTGCTATTCAGTAGAAATTAACACAACATTGTAAATCAGCTATACTTCAACAAAAATCTTTAAAAAAAGAGAGAGAGGTAGAGATGGTGGAGGTGAGTATGTTTGTTGGTCAATAAAGCAGAAAGGAGGGAAGTGTTCACAGGATCAGTTGGAGATACTGAATAGCATGATGGAGTGAGGAGGAAAAATTCAAGAAATGCAGGATTGCTTTCCTAGTATAGGTCAAATGGATGGGATGGACGGTGGAGAAGGCCAATGGAGATAAACACTTTAATGTCTTTCCTTCTGAGTCAGGAGAAAATGGTGAGAAGATGGAAACACATCTTGAGAGGCAGCTTGTGTCAAGGTCAGTGTCACAGAAGTAGAGCTGTGTTCACTGTCTTTCCTGCTACTTCTGTGAATTTAGGCAAAACACTTACCTATCTACTTCTGCTTTATTGACTATGCTAAAGTCTTTGACTGTGTGGATCACAACAAACTGTGGAAAATTCTTAAAGAGAAGGGAATACCAGACCACCTGACCTGCCTCCTGAGAAATCTGTATGAATGTCAAGAAGCAAGTTAGAATAGAACATGGAACAACGAACTGGTTCAAAATTGGGAAAGGAGTACATTAAGGCTGTATATTGTCACCCTGCTTATTTAACTTATATGCAGAGTACATCATGTGAAATGCCAGTCTGGATGAAGCACAAACTGGAATCAAGATTGCCGGGAGAAATATCAATAACCTCAGATATGCAGATGGCACCACCCTTATGGCAGAAAGTGAAGAGGAACTTAAGTGAAAGAGGAGAGAGAAGCAGTTGGCTTAAAACTCAACCTTCAGAAAATGAAGATCATGTTATCCAGTCCCATCACTTAATGGCAAATAGATGGAGAAACAATGGCAATGGTGAGAGACTTTACTTTCCTGGTCTCCAAAATCACTGCAGATAGTGACTGCAGCCATGTAAATGAAATGACGCTTCCTCCTTGGAAGAAAAGTTATGACAAACTTAGACAGCATTTAGAAAGTAGAGACATTACTTTGCCAACAAAGTCCATGTAATCAAAGCTATGGTTTTCCAGGAGTCCATTGAAGGATGTAAGAGCTGGGCTATAAAGAAGGCTGAAAGCCGAAGAATTGATGCTTAGGAACACTGGTGTTGCAGAAGACTCTTGAGAGTCCCTTGGACTGCACGGAGATCAAACCAGTCAGTCCTAAAGAAATCAAAGGAATATTCATTGGAAGGACTGATGCTGAAGCTGAAACTCCAGTACTTTGGCCACCTGATGCGAAGAGCTGACTCATTTGAAAAGACCCTGATGCTGGGAAAGATTGAAGGCAGGAGGAGAAGGGGATGACAGAGGATGAGATGGTTGGATGGCATCACTGACTCAATGGACATGAGTTTGAGCAAGCTCCAGAAGATGGTGAAGGACAGGGAAGCCTGCTGTGCTGCAGTCCCTGGAGTTGCAAAGAGTTGGATACAACTGAGTGACTGAAAAATGACTTACCTTTCTACCTGTGAGAGCTCCCCGATCTGTAGTTCCTAATGATACCTATGTGGGGAGGAAACTATAAGGAATAAATAAGATAAGTTGCACAAAGCATTAGCATGATATCTGGCACATTGCAATCCAGTAAGTGATATGATTGCTGTGATAGTTTTCTTCAACATATTTCCTTTTGGGATGAAGTAAGGCTCATGAAATTCACTGCTTGAAATAGTAGGGAGAAAATTTAGCTATTTCAGGCAACCTGTTTTTCTTTAGCCTCAAGGATTTTCTGAGAAAGTAAATCCATCCAGAAAATATTTGCATTTTAATAAGGACCTTCAAACCTCAAGAGAGAGGATGGTAGAGAAAAGGAGATTTTGCCTCCTCAAATAGCATGCAGCAAATGGACTGAGGCTTGCCTTTGTGTAAATCGAAGCTGTTCGGTACCACGCTTGTAGTAGCATTTTGAAAAACCTTGTAGTTAGTCTAAACTAGTCAAAATAGTAAGTTTAGCTTGAAATAATTTCTAAATTCCCTTAAAGTCATTACAGTATGAGGATTATTAACTCCTGTAAGGTCAGGCCACTGAGCAGACCCCTGTCACCTTCCTTGTCATTCCTGGTTTCTGTTTCTCAGAAGCCTGGACCTCTTGGTGCATCTGGGACATAGTGATAAATTCTCTGGAGGATTAAGTCAGAAAATGATTTATAAATTTGGTTGGTATGTTCTTGATTTTAAATTAGCAGAATAGTCAAAGCAATGGTTTTTCCAGTAGTCATGTATGGATGTGAGAGTTGGACCATAAACAAGGCTGAGCATTGAAGAACTGATGCTTTCGAATTGTGGTGCTGGAGAAAAATCTTGAAAGTCTCTTGGACAGCAAGGAGATCAAACCAGTCAATCCTAAAGGAAATCAACCCTGAATATTCATTGGAAGGACTGATGCTGAAGCTAAAGCTTCAATAGTTTGACCATCTAATATGAAGAGCTGACTCATTGGAAAAGACCCTGGTGCTAGGAAAGACTGAAAGTAGAAGGAGAAAAGGACAACAGAGGAGGAAATGGTTGGATGGCATTACCAACTCAGTGGACATGAATTTAAGCAAACTTGGGGAGATAGTGAAGGACAGGGAGGCCTGGGGTGCTATATTCCACGGGGTTGCAAAGAGTCAGACATGAGTAAGTGACTGAATAACAACAAAAAAATCCACACCAAAGATTATTTGTGAGAAGGAAACATTGGCCCAAACTGGTAAATATGTTTTGAGCCCAAGTTCTTTTTCCAGTATTGCTTCATTGTCATAAATACATATTTACATTTTAATCATATATGTATTTGTGCTGAGATTGCGACAAAGACAATCCATTATTAAACAATCCTAACAGCAGACACCCATTTTATACTTTGAGACTTCAGAATTTTTTTCAGGTGTGTAAAATAAAGATTTTGGACTTGTTTTAAAAAATAGAAAGAAATTAAGTGAAAGCTGAGCTCTCTTAGGTTTCAAACAACTTAAGAATCTATATATGTCACTACTTACAGCATGTTTGTTGAGGACAGTTATTCCAAAATCTCAATGAACATTGTAAAAATTTTGCTGGATATTGAATCAGAATTGAGAAATTGAATGGCACATTTTTGGGGTTAAGTGTAGGAAATAGGAAATTCTATGAAATAATATGTTGCATGAATACAGATCAATTGACTTCTCTGCATCTTAGGGCAGTGTTCTGCAGTTGAGACACATGAGAGCAGAAAGGGTTTGGTAGAATCATTGCCACGATCCATGTAGTGACGATGTCCTGGATGGGTGAGCTCACATCCGGAGGAAAACTCCCCCATCATGATGTCATGATGGCTATTCTGAATCTGCAAACGCAGCAGGTTTCAGCTGAAACATGGACATGTTTCATCTCTCAGTGATAACAGGTTAGTTACAGCTGACACAAGATGGGCATTTTGCACAATAACACTTCATATCCTGCTTCCGTAAGCAAGAGGCCAAGTATAGCTTTTTCTCTCTTCTTTTAATTGGTTTGGCATTGTCCTCTTTTTCTATGTGGGCTTCTCTGGTGGCTTAGACTGTAAAGAATCTGTCTGCAACGTGGAAGACCTGGGTTCGATCCCTGGGTTGGGAAGATACTCTGGAGAAGGTAATGGCTACCCAGTCCAGTACTCTTGCCTAGAGAATTCCATGGACAGAAGAGCCTGGTGGGCTACTGTCCATGGGTTCTCAAAGAATCAGACACGACTGAATGACTAACACTTTCTTTATTATACAATGTTATTTTTGAAGAATACTTCAATATTAAGGTTTTGTTTTTTTAAAAAAACAACCAATTTATTATTTTCTAAAAAGAAAGTTCCTATAAAAATGAAGATATTTTACATGTACTGTAAATTTTAACCCTTGTCTTAACCATCTCTCCGATGTGCGGTTTCTTAATCTTGTCAAAACTATAGCTCTATTTTATAATTTAAAATAAATAAGCTTGATTTTTTCTCATTAAACTACTCTTTTTTGGTGACTATTTTTGGAAATGACATTCAATGTTGCTGCCAGGGTTATGCTACCAGCAAATGTATTCATTTGCTAGATGTTTTAGATTGAGTGATATTAGAAGTCTGGTCCTTGGGGATAAGGATGGACATGCAGGACATTTACAGAGGAGAGTTCTTAGGTTCAAATTCTAATGGTAAGAACAGGAAGCAGGACTGAGCAGAGGGAGATCCCCACCCACTCTGAGGGGAGCCCTGAAATGGAGATGAGTCTTCAGAGCAGACACATTAAGACCTTGTAGGTGCCAGGCAGGCTTATCTCCTCTTGTGTGGAACCAACATCAACTGGGTGCAGCCACCCCCAGGAAGTCATGCTGCCTGTGTCAGCAGAGGGAAATTTCTGGAAAGGTTGTGTGATGGAACCTGGCTTCACAACTAGGGTGGGGGATAGTGCCCCCTACAAAGAGTTAGTGTCTTTAGAAAATGTGGAGCCACATGGACCCCAGACTCCATAATCATCTTAGAAACATGAAGTTGGTAAAGTTTGTGGAAGAAATATATACAATTCCTGGAAATTACTTCAATGACAATACCTGTTGAGGTTATCAGAAACTCTATCATTCACTCAAATTTATTATTTTAGGGGCATTCTTTACCCATCTTTCTCTGGTCTCTTTTTTTCAAAGTAGTTTTGGAATCAAAGTTATATGGAGATAAATTACACGGAATTTATGTCAATGTATGACAAAAACCACTACAATAATGTAAAGTAATTAGCCTCCAACTAATAAAAATAAATGAAAAAAAAAATTACACGGAATTTAGAGTTAGATTTTTCAGGATTAAAGATTTGTTAGAAAACAACATTTGAAACCAACAAAAATATCCCTGACTAATTAGTATCAATCATTATCGATAATAATCATTGTTTATTTATTGTCATTCATTTGTTGATGATCGTTGACTTTTTACCTATCTTGATTAATAATGTGTGGCTTCTCAAAGGCATCACAAAACTAAAATATGTTTATTTCAAAATTATTTGCCAAACTAAAATTTTCTCAGCATAAAGATTGCTGAATTTCTATTTTTTGAGTCCTTTATCATTTTAATTTGCTTTGTTGAAGTATGTGCTTAGTTGCTCAGTCATATCTGACTCTTTGCAACCCTATGGACTGTGCTCACCAGGCTTCTCTGTTCATGGGGATTCTCCAAGCAAGAATTCTGGAATGGGTTTGACATGCCCTCCTCCAGGGGATCTTCCCAACCCAGAGATCAAACCCAGGTCTCCCACACTGCAGGCAGATTCTTTACTGTCTGAGCCACCAGGGAAGCCCCTGTTGAAGTATAGTTGATTTATAATATTATGCTAATTTCTGCTGTACAACAAAGTGGCTCAATTATTCATATATTCATATACTTAATTATTCAATTATTCATATTTTTTCTTTTTCTTTTCCATTATGGTTTATCACAGGATATTGAGCATAGCTCCCTGTTCTCTACAGTAGGACCTTGCTGTTTATCCATTCTTTATATACTACTTTTCCTCTGTTACCGCCAACCTCCCAGTTTTCTATGTTTACTTGCTCTCAGCTGCTTAGGAAAACAAAACACTTCCAGTGGTGATGCTCACTGCAGTGGTTCTGCCTGAAACATCAGAGCCCATCTTTCCCTCTCTTTAAGTTGTGATAATTAAGTCCCTCTTGTTTTTCTATGGCTCAGCAATACCGTCTACCTCTTTGACCTCATTTTCCAAAATGCAGCTTCCTTCTTTTTTTTTACTCCTTCTAGTTCTTTTTCACTCAACATGTTTTTGAGTCTGAGTATAACCAACCCACCAGATGGAAAAGTGAGGACCTTAGAACCTATTTGATAGGCTAATCCTTTGAAGACAGGGTTTGTGCCCACATCTCCTGCAGTCCTTCAAAGGGTTTTATGGGAGGAGGAATCAGACTTGCTGATGGTGGGATTATGCTATGGGTGATGGAGCACAGTTCATAAATTCTGAGCAGAGGAATGGGATGATTCAATTTACATCAAGGATAATTAAAGCCATCATCCTAACAGGCTCATTTTGTTCAAAGCTTTTATATCAAAAATATTAATAAGATGCAAAGACTTTCTGATCCTCAGTATTATTGTTAGTGGACTTCTCAGTCTAAAAATGATTCTGTTGGTGAGAAATGCATTTCTCCTTCATCTTGGACACACCCTTGTGTTCCTATAAATGTTTCATTTAGCTTCATACATACTGAAGATGGACTAGGTGACCTTTAAGAGTCTTTCTAAGACACCAATAATCTAATTTCTGCTGAAGGGAATTGCACTACTTCATTAAATAATTTAAATTTCTTCCCATTCAGTTCAGTTCCTATTTTTATCAGATCTGCCTTTTCAGTATATCACTGGCCACTTCCACACATGTGGTATCCACAGCCTGTGATGGACTCCAGCTCCCTCCTCTGTCCCCTGTTTTTACCCCTGAATTGTTTCAGCCACTGCAATCATTTCCCCCTTCCAATCAATCCTGGAGCCCTTGACTGTCTACTCCAGAATCTCAAATACTTGCCCTACCTTCCACACGCAGTGTTAGGACACTGGCTCAGGTCTTATCACTTTCACTCGGACCTGTTGAATCAGCGCTTTGACCCTGACTCTGCCTCTAATTTATCTAAAGCATGCATCATGCTGATGTCCTAATTGTTTCTAAAATCCAGCTTGGTCACCTCACTTCCCTGGAGAGCCCTCTGTGGTGTCACAGGGTCCAGGCCAAACTCTTTAGCATTCAAAACTGATCACAATCTTCCTGCCTTCTTTCCTCAGCAAGCTCTCAGAGAAGGAACTTTACTTCGTTGAGGAGTAAATTTGCTGATGAAAGTAAAAGTGTCTGAATAGAGAAGAAAAGGTGAAAGCTGCCCTGCTGATTTTTGATCCTTGGGCAGATGGAAGGGGTTGGTTATTAGATCCAAATGGTTGCGGGACAAAAGACCCCTTAAGATTCACCCAGTTGAGGCTGTAGGGAGGAATCACCCTGTTTGACATCTGAGAAGCTCAGTGGAGCAGATGAAACAGCAACTGCTCCGAGTGGTTGACAACACAGCCCTGCCCTGGACGTTCTTTGAAAGGCAAAGTGACAGGTGAGTTAGAAGCGAAAGAATGGGGTGACCTTCCAGTGGCCAGGATCTTAGAGAAAAATAATACTTTTGGAGACACACCTGGAATTCCCTCTTAAAAAAAAAAACAAAAACAAAAAAACCCCAAAAAAACAAGCAGACACTTTCACACATTGAAAACTAAATTAAGTGGTTTGCTACAAATGAGCATTTAGGCCTAGCCTGGCCTGGGAGAATCCCCCTTGGACATTCTGACGCCCAGGACCGGTGACAGGCTCTCCTTCAAGGATGGTCAGCTTCCCCAACGCACGCTGGCTTCTTCTTTGCTGCCCCCAGGCATCTCTGAACTCTGGAAGAATTGATTTACTCTTTGTAAAATTCTCCTTCTTTCCCTACTAATTAAAATTCAAAAGCCCGCTGTTCAGAAGCAATTTAGACCAAGTTCTGTGTTCTTTTTCAGAGACAGTACCAGCCATAGGAAACATTGAGGAGAAAGAGGGTCAGATGTTACTCACTGCCCACCATGCCTAGATTTTAAAGGACACAAGTCTCAGACCAAATGCTGTCTATCACGTACACTTAACACCCACATACACGTACACAAACACGTGCATATACACAGAAGCACACATACACAGGCATACACGCAGGCACACACAGGATAATACCCATGGACACACAGGCACACACACAGGCACACATGGTCACACACAGGCATACAGACACACACACAGACACACACAGAGGCATACACAAGCAGGCACAGACACACAGTCACACACACAGGCACAAAAACGCACACACACACAGACACACAGTCTTATCAGCAAGCAGCTATGAAACAGTGTGTGTATGTCCCATCTCTAGGTTAGTGCTCCAACCACCATCGTGCAGGGTAAGTTCCCCGGAGGCAAGGGAACCATGCCCTGGCACAGTCTCAGCTCTGTGTAGAGTGGCAGGAGGCCTCCAGAAATCCATCACACCAAAGGACCGCAGAGTTGCTGCCTGGACACCAGAGTGGCCCAAAGCGAGGAGTACCTTGCAGGCAACCAGTCTACACCACCCCCAGCTATGACGTCACACCTTCCGTCCACGTGCCGATACACCACCGCTCTCCCAGATGCAAACCCTTTCCTGACATTCACTGCCTTACTTAGCCACGTGTGTTTAAAATGGGAGTCACGGAGCACTGCGGGCTTCCTAGGTGGCTCAGTGGTAAAGAATTCGCCTTCCAAGCAGGAGACATGGGTTCAATCCCTGGGTCAGGCAGATCCCCTGGAGAAGGAAATGGCTACCATCTCCAGTTTTCTTGCCTGAGAAATACCATGGACAGAGGAACCTGGAGGGAGTCCATGAGGTTGCAAAAGAGTTGGACTAAACAACAGCACAACAAGCACTGTGGTAAGTTGGCTCTGGTCACTTTCTGACACAGTGCTGGCTGAGCGATCCTGGACTATGCGATTTCTGCTTAGAGCAGCCAAAGTCCTCTATTTAGACCACTCTCTGTAAATTACAGACATGAAAGGAATTTGGCTCATGGCATCATGTAGGAAAAGCACATCCCTGGGGTGATCCTCCAGGGGCCAGAATTCTTAAAAAAAAAAAAAAAAAACTCTTTCCAGAAATGACCGCATGAACTCCCAGACCATCTAAAATCCTGGGAAATCATACAGATTCAGATTAAACTGGAACTCCACCACCTCATTTTTGAATGACCTTGGACAAGTTACTTTTCTGATCCCCACTTTTTCATCTATAAATTAGGATAAAGATCCAGGAATGTAGATATTCTATAAACATTATATCCAGTGGGCGCCAGAGTCCCCTTGGAGCCAGGGTGGTGGAGTCCAGTGGTAAATTTGCAAGTATTTTATGAGAAATATTAAAAACATCACTTACCTAGTTATTTTACTAACATTTTACCATTTTGTGTGTTCTTATTCTACTTAAGTCTATGATATAATATAGTACAAATACAAATCATTTTTTCAACTCTGTTTTCAACATCTTCATGTAGCTGATAGCTTGAAATCAGACATGGTAGAATGTTCAGACCATGGAAATCAACAAGTATGAAAAATCAGAGTTTGATCACTTTATTGGTTACCTCCAGATTTAAGAAAATACTGAAAAGAATGTCAATAATGTGGATTAAGCTTTAAAAACTGTATCATTTTAGTGGTTCTTACATAGTGAAGAACATGAAAGATTGAAGAAATGAAAAAACTACTACTGATCCTGTTAAGTTGCTAACACCATTGACAAGCTATTGAAGTTACAATGTAGGGCATTTGCAATTACACTCATTTATTAAATGCCAATATCGGTCATCTATAGACACAGAGCTTAGCAAAAATCAATGAAAGTATTTTGTGAGTTTACGTCTATACAGAAATTACAAAAGACTATTGCCCATTTCATTATTTTCAAATTGTGGGTTAATAGATCTATATCATTAATTTTTATGATAAAGTATACATATTACATACATAAATATAATGAATTATATCTATCTGTATTTTTTCTGGGAGCTAATTGTTAAAAATTTAGCAGCACTCTTTTGCATATACCTTTTAAAAGTCCTCATCAAATATTACATCTTTCATGAAGTCTTTTGGGATCTTGTCTAAATCAGTATGAAATTCAGCATCTGGTCCCACAGCAAACTGGGTTTATCCAAAGTGTTTCATATGCTAAAAAGCAATTAGTTGTGCATATATCTGTTTATCTCTTTATGTTGTAAACTCCTAGATGCTAAAGAAAAAGTGTTATGCACCTCACTTTTAGTATGACCCATATCATCTAGCATAAAGCTCTACACAGCAAGTGTCTCAGGACATATTTTTTTCAAAAAATCGAATATTTCACCAAGTTCAATTTAAAATCTAGTTTTACTTTTCCAGTTTAATCTAAAAGGCTTTTTCCATTGTCTACTCATAAATTAGTCAACAGTAGGAATGGCTTTGAAGTCAAGGAATTAAATTCGTATTTTTCTTTCTCCATAAGTGACATGGACAACATCAGTAAATCTCTTAAAATTTGTCTGGTTTTTGTTTTTTTTTTCTTCTTAAGACTAAAAAAGTTTTCTTCTTCACAAAGCTACTCTGAGTAAATGGGATAACTTTGTGCCAGTATAAAATTATTTGGTGTTGAGCCAGTTCTGCTCTGCATTTTTTTTTTTTTGACATCTGAGATTCTTCCCCTCAGTTCAGTTCAGTCACTCAGTTATGTCCGACTCTTTGCGACCCCATGAATCGCAGCATGCCAGGCCCTGTCCATCACCAACTCCCGGAGCTTACTCAAACTCATGTCCATCGGGTCAGTGATGCCATCCAGCCATCTCATCCTCTGTCATCCCCTTCTCCTCCTGCCCCCAATCCCTCCCAGCATCAGGGTCTTTTCCAGTGAGTCAGCTCTCCACATCAGGTGGCCAAAGTATTGGAGTTTCAGCTTCAGCATCAGTCTTTCCAGTGAACACCCAGGACTGATCTCCTTTAGGATGGACTGGCTGGATCTCCTTGCAGTCCAAGGGACTCTCAAGAGTCTTCTCCAACACCACAGTTCAAAAGCATCAATTTTTCGGTGCTCAGCTTTCTTCACAGTCCAACTCTCACATCCATACATGACCACTGGAAAAACCATTGCCTTGACTAGACGGACCTTTGTTGGCAAAGTAATGTCTCTGCTTTTTAAAATGCTATCTAGGTTGGTCATAACTTTCCTTCCAAGGAGTAAGCACCTTTTAATTTCATGGCTGCAATCACCATCTGCAGTGACTTTAGTCTTTGTCTATTAAAAGTAACAACAATGATAAAAATATTAGTAATAATAATAATGTTATTAGTACTTTTATGTATCTACTGTTTCAAATGCTTTTATGTCTCATTCATCGAATCCTCCTCACATCTCTATGAGTTAGGAAACTGAGTTACAGAGCATTTAAATAACTGACCTTGGGGCTATATAGAGACAGGCAGTCTAACTTCAGAATTAAATTTGTCAAAGCAGTTTGGGTCTCCCAGAAGAGACCATCTTTTGAGAGAAAAATTTTTGTGTTGTAAAAGATTAAGAGTATGATGGAATCAGAACACAAGTATATCCACAACTACAAGTTTGAAAAATAATTCAAATCACAACACAAAAGGCAAATTTTCTTCCCTGAGGAGGTAAAATTTTACTGTCTGGGAGAGGAGGAGGGAACAAGAGAGAAGGGAACTACTGCAGGCTTTGATATTGGTGTGGTCTCAGAAAACATGATGCTACGCTGCTCAGCTCTGCCGGGTTGGCAAAGGAAACTTGTCCCCCAGATATTGTGGGTGGACCTGAGACCCGACGCCTAGGATACAGACTGGGGGTGGGGATCTGGTCTCCCAAAGATGCCTCTGCCAGCCCTGTTCCAACTGAGAGAGAGCAGAGTGGGGCAGCCTGCACAGTCTAAGACTGGGACCTGCAAAGAACTCCCTGGGACTCTGAGGTTCCTGCGGTCACAGATGAGAAACTCAGCAGTTTCCCATAATGAAAGGTGTTAAGAGGATGGAAAGCATCCTCCAACCACAAGGAAGCCTTCCTTTCAGCAGACCCTCAGGTACTGAAAACGGTGTCTACAGACCAGACGGAAGGATGATGGTTCCACACAGACAACACAACATGTGTCACGCTTGAGATTTCAATTCAGAGTTAGCTGACTTTTCACCTGGAGCTGTGGAGTGATTTTTAATCTCACCAAGTTAAGTGAGGGATGATTAAAAAACATTTTATGCAGTATTAAGTGAGATTACAGAAACTAAATTTAGGATTCTTGCAAACTAGAGTTAGAAACTATGAAATCTTGTCTGCTCTATGAAAACGTGTCTGCTCTCTTCAAGCAGTATAGATGTTCACTCAGGAGGCAATAACTGTGAAATATAACTGAGAATTAACATCCTACGCAGCAGTCCCCAACATTTTTGGCACTAGGGATGGGTTTCATGGAAGACAATTTTTTCCACAGACCAGGGAGGAGGGATGGTTTCATGGAAGACAATTTTTCCACAGACCAGGGGAGGGGGGATGGTTTCAGCATGATTTAAATGTATTATGCCTATTGTGTACTTTATTTCTATTATTATGATTGCATCAGCTCTACCTCAGATCATCAGACATTAGATTGCAGAGGTTGGGGACCCCTAATAGGGGTGTGTATATATATATATATACACACACACACACATGTGTATGTACGTGTGTGTATGAACACTCACATATACACATACACAGATATACACACCTGATGGATTGATTCACTGAGTATTTACTTATCTGTCCCTTCATTTGCTAGGACACTATATTTGACTGGGATGTATTGCTAGAGCTTTAAAGCTGTCACAGGTAGAAAAGTGTGGGTCTTGGACCTGCCGCCTGGAGTTTACATCCTGTCTCTGATCTACACTCCCTGGGACACTTGGATGTGTTATGTGAACTTTCTGCAGTGCTGTCTCCCTCTCTCTGAATCCTCTAAGGCCTGTTGAGAAAATCAGACATGTTAACACTTTTAACACAGAAGTGTGTGTGCCAGCCTGAGCCCTCAGGAATGCTTGGTGGGTTATTCCATGAGACCTCCACTCTACTGAAGGTCATGCCCACCTCCCTTCCTTGTCTTCGTTTAGGTGACAGAGGATGGCAGTCACTGATGGTGGCCATGACCCTTGCCCTGCAACTTCCTCCAGGGTCTGAAGCATCACAGTTGAGGTCTGAGCTCTTTCCAGGATGTGGGCGTAGCCTCCATCTCCCAGGCCACACACTGGTCTACCAGATCTCTTCTCTACCTTGTTGTCTATGTTCTTGGCATTTTATGGGAAAGGAGACTTTGAAAATATCAGAGAAACAATTACCTCATGAATAATGAGTCCCAGAAGATCACTTTAAAAAATCAATATTATTAGAGAAGGGATTAAATTAGGAGTTTGGAACTAACATACACATACTACTATATATAAAATAGATAAACTACAGGAACTACTGTATAGGGGAAGGAGCTCTATTCAATATTCTCTAATGACATATATGGGAAAAGAATCTGAAAAACAATATGTTTCTATATATACATATATATGGTTACAACACCTTGTAAACACTTTGCTATACATCTGAAATTAATATAGCATTGCAAATAAACTATACTCTAATATAAAATAAATTAAAAATTAATATATTAAAGAAACAAAATAAGAATTGAAGAAGGTTTGGAAATGCTTTCAACCATGAGAATCTCATTTCCTTCATGGCACTTTTAACTGACATTGCAGATGGAGCTGTGTTTTCTGTCTTTCTTCCTTTTCTCTGGCTTCTACATAACAGACCATTGCTTCCAATGAATGAATTTGTTGCTAATGCTTTGAAGCCATGAATCCATTTTCTGATCAACCAGCTTTAGAGGTTTACTTGTTTTTTGAACCAGCTTTTGTCTTTAGTATTTAGATTCCTGCAAGAATTAGTTAGCATTCAGTGAGTATTCACCTTTACATTAAAAAAATGTTATCAGTACATGGATTGTTGTTTCTGTTTATCAGCATGTCAGAACCTAAGGCCTCTGGTTTCAGAATCACTTTTTTTTTTTAGAGAAATCAGCAAATACACATACACTTACTGATGCTTCAAAGAACAAACTTGTGTGGATCTTAATGCTATCAGCTAAAACAGGGGCAATGGGTACCTGTGTTTCTTGTCCTAGGACTCTGTAGCTACTGAGTTATCAAAAAAATATAAATAAAATTTGAATCTAAATTGTGGTCAACAGTGCAAGTTTGATACATGAAGGGCACCCAAAACCAGTGCTCTGGGAAAACCCAGATGCATAGGATAGGGAGGGAAGTGGGAGAAGGGTTCAGATTGGGGGGTACACATGTATACCTGTGGTTGATTCATGTTGATGTATGGGAAAAACTATCACAGTATTGTAAAGTAATTATTTTCCCATTAAAATAAATAAACTAATTTTTAAAAATAAATAAAATTATATTAAAAATTAAAAATTTGTGAAAAAAAAGCTGGTATTGTGTGATAAAGAGATAGCAGGCTAAAATAAGTAAATTGAGATCAAAGTATCAAATAAAGTCAATCTGGATTTAAATCCCTTGAAGATGACAACTGGAGATTTAGTTTATCTTCTTTCATTTTAAAGACTTTCTATTCTTTCATTTGAAACTGATTATTGTGAATTTTTGTCCTATAATTTATAGAAGAACTCCAAATCTGAAGGACAGAGCATGTGGAATTAGGTTGGCGGGTTCTTATACTCTTTTGTTATTGAGAAACTTTAAAAACCAACTCAGGAAATATGAATTCTGAAATATTTCCAGAGAAGTAAATTTTGACATAATGCGATTGATATCAAGTATTTTTTAAAAGAAAATTTCAGAAAATAGGCTAATATAGAACATTATTTTTTTCTAAAACCAAAAGGAGTTGCTTTACTTTCGCTTCTCAGAGAATTTAAAGTTATTTACAGTTATAAGGGAATAGAATAGAAGACTGAAATGTAACTGAGATTATAAAGTTAGTGGTAAGATTCTAACATTTTGTCCTTTAACATTTGATCTTAAATGTTTATCAGGGAACCATTATTTTCTAAAAACATAGTTTCTAAAATATAGGACCCCGTTTTCCTTACTCTTGACTTAGGAGTAAGTATTCCTTAATTAGGCTGACATTGAATTATTAATACATTCTGAAATTTAAAAAAAAAATTGTGACATGGTTTCTTGGGATGTCTGAGAAATCATTAAAACATGATACAGTGTAATAAAGTCATTTACCATCTTGTCAGAATGTCAGTTTCACATCTTTTTGAGAAAGAAAGCTTCCAATTGTGTATCTCACTGGGAATAATGAAATATCTGCATGAGACACATCTTATTTAAGGCAGACCTTAGGGCCCCAGATATTTTATGTGTAAAATGAAGTTTATTAGATTATCTGCCTAACTCTATTATTCTTCATTTTCCTAAAAATTCTGAGTGAAAAATAAGCAGACATGATTCTAAAAGAAAATACTTATCAAAGACTCTTCTAATATTTTTTTCTACTCATATTTTCACCAGAGTAATTTGGAATTAATACAAAGTAACTCTGTAATACAAGTTGCTTGGCTTCTTGCTGGCTGATTAATTTCAGGCCCCTGCATTCCAAGATGAAACTTCAGAGTTCAGTGGCCTTCACCAGACAATCCACTCTAGTGCTCATGTGTGCACTTGAAATTTGGGAAAACACTAGGGATTATAGCCCACCTGGAATAATCTAATAGCAGTTTCCATGGTAAAAAGAATGACCTAAATAACCTCGTTGGTTTCTACTTTCTGTGATGCCCCAATTGCATGGCCCAAGAAAAATGCCACATTTCATTTCATTCACAAGCTGTGATGCTTGGTGGCATTATTGTTCTTTGCCTTTGTGTATTCATTTCAGGACTATCTCAGCTCTCCCCATAAAATCTTGTTTCTTGCCTTAGTGCAGATTCCATGTGGCTTACTAAATTTCCAGTGCATCTGAGAATTTAAAGAAATTCAGTGGGAGGAAATGGTTCTCTGTGAAGTTCTGTGGCAGTTTCAGCAATGGAAATATACCCGCATTTCACATAATTGGGTTGGAAGATAATGTGGCTGTGAACTCTCAGATATTGAGCAATGAGTTTTTTCTCCAAATGTTATATTATTCTGCTTCAAACTAGAAGTATCATTGGCACCAAGACTCCTTGGATACATTTTTTAACAAATAAATCTGCTGCAGAATGACATCAGCGTCATTAGAAGTTCAGTGATGTCTGTCTTCAGCTGGCCAATAGTAGGATGTGCTGGCAGACAACCTTTCCATCAAAACTAATAATAAGCTTCCAAATGATCATAAAGTTCAGGTAATGGTGCAAGGTATGTGCAATGATCACAATCCATTGCAAAGTTGAGGGGACAGTCAAGGGGGCTCAAACTTCAGATAGGTATAGGGTCAGTCCTCCTAGAGACAAGAGTGAAAGGCAGCCAACAAGGGTACTTCTGAATTTATACAATGAAAAATAATCAAGGATGGATCAGCAGGAAACCAAAGGTGGTGCCTCAGTAAAAAGTCACGGTTCCTTACCCAGTTCCTGGACCCGAGCCAGCCCTCACACCTGGAACCGGTCACTGAGGTAGAAACAAGATTCTCGGGAGAATAGACCCTGTATCTCAGCAGCAAGGGTACTCAGTGGTAATTCCTAGTCCTTCTCTGAAGTGAATTGTGAACATTAACTAACGTAAGTATATGATGGGAAGACAGAGATGCTCAGACCTTCAGAGATCCTTCCCCAAGGGTCTAGATTGATATCACTAGCCAGAGACCTCCCAGCGTCATTGCAATCCTCCTAGGAGTGTGGTGGCAGACAGCGGCCAGGAAGTAAATGGGATCACAGTGGGCAATCTTGGTAGGTGACAGAAGCCTCAGTTGGTTCTTGATCCTTGGGGTAAGGGTGACTGTAGTGTACTGTAGCGTAGATAGAAGCTACTGAAACTGCCCCTTCTGCCCAAGACTGGAAATCTGTTCTGTGTCTTGGTATGACTGTTCTGCTCACAGAATCCGAGGTGGTCCCTATCATATTCCCATTAAGTTAAGCGGTCTGGTCTTTACAGAAATATGGCGGATGTCAGCAGAATTCTATGAACTGAATCAAACAGGAGCCTTCATTGTAGTTGTTATGCTGAGTGAGGGACCTTTGCTGGTAGAGACGAACAGAAATTCTGCCCTCTAATACACTGTCATTGATCTGACGGATGTCTTCCTTTCTGTCTGTATCAGAAAAGAGGATTAGAAATTTTTTGCACTTACAAGGGTCAAATGTTTACTGTGTGGCCCTATGTCTATGTTATATCTCCTACTGAATGTCCTACTAGTACAGTCCAAAGGGGGCCTGGACAGGACACTTTGTGGCATGTCGTATTGTCACATTGCTCTGATGTTTTGAAGACCACAAGGTAACAGGGCCAGATGAGCACAAAGTGTGTGTGCTGTGCTAAGACACGTACACCCTATGCTAATGAAGGTTAAGGGGCCATCACATCAACCAGGTGTGTGGGGGTTTAGTGGCCTAGGGAATTCAGGACACCCCTTCCGAAGTGAAGGACAAACTCTGGCGTAGCTCACTTCCCACCAGTAAGAAATATAACTCTTGGTAGATGCTTTTCAGATTCTGGAGGTGGTATGGTCCACCTTTGGAAAGCCTCTTCTAACTGATATACCAGTTGTGTGGAAGGCTGCCAGCTCCACCAGGGCCCAGGTAGGAAAGAGGTCTGCCGTGGACCCAGGCAGAGCATTAATGAATGATACATCATTCAGAAAACAGCAACTGGAACCCCATTGGTCCCTTGTAGAGAATGGACCACAGAACACCAAGTGGCTGGCCTCACGTGGCCCAAGCTAGAGTCTGCTGAACCACCAAGCCAAGATCGGGCAAGCCTGGCAGGGATCTGCTGCCAGATGGAAGTGATGCTGCAAGCCCTGGACGCAGGCAGGACCAGATGGTACAGGTTAGCTATGCCAGCAGGTGGTGCAAAGCCCCTTACCATCCCATCTGTCACCCCTCCCCTCTGACTTCCAGTGGGAATTAAGGTGCCTTACGACCATCTGATAGAGGAGGAAGAGGCTGGCTTGGTTCACTCACCAGTTTGCTCAGTTTGTTGGTGATGGCTAAAGATGCAGCTCCCGGCAGTCCCATTCAGGATGGCCCTGAAAAACGTGGTGAGGGCAAGTGCTCCCACTGGGTGGAGTCCTGGGAGGTGCTCTTAGTTATCGACTGTGTGCGAACAGAAACGCAAGACAAAGTAAGAATATCCATAGACTCTTGGGGGTTGGAGCTGATCAGACAGGGGTCTGAATAGGGAAGTTTGGAAGATCTGGTTGAGGAGGTTTTGGGAAAAGACAAGGGGATGTACCTATAAAGGTGCACAGGCTGCGAGTTCTTGTCCTGACAGCTGTGCTCATATCAGACTGAATCCTTAGATCAGACTGTGATCAGACTGAATCAGACTGAATGTGCTCAGATCAGACTGTGACACGTGGTGCATGGAGGATACTTGCTGCCAAGCAATCCTCCTTTGGGGTTTTGGGTCTGCTTTGGGGATAAATGGACAACAGAGCTGCTGTGACCTGGGGAGGGGCTCAGGTCCACTGGGAGTGAGGATCTGGGTCACCTCTCCAAGCAGGACAACCTGAATTGCCAGCCCAGCAGGAGGGACATTCAGAGCACGTGGTGGAGTAGAGAGGGCTGAGAGGTAACAGGTGGGACCCGAGAAGCAGCTGCTGCACCTGGGCTGTCGTTGCTTCTACTGACCAAAGAGGAGCCGAAGCTCTTCCCCAGGGCGCAGACTTCCTCTAACTCCCTCCAAGAAGTGGTCTGAGTGGTGCAGGGTGGATTGTGGGGAGCAGTCATACCATCATGCTCTGCCCAGATTCCTTCTTCCCCTTTCCCTCCCCTCTTCCCTGCCTTTCCTTCACCCCTCTCTTTCCCTTTTCTTCCTCTCATTCCCATCATTCTTTTCTCTTTTCTTCTCTTTCTTCCCCACTTTTCCTTGCTTCCTTCCTTCCTCCCACCCTCCATCAGGGGGGATGGAGGGGGCTCTCATTCTTTTTCTCTCTTTCTTTCCTTTTTTTTTCTTCTCATTTGTTCTTCGGCATTATGGAGGTATCTTTGTTTGAAACCCATTTTCAGGGCTAATGCATTCACTGCTGTATCAGCTGCTGGTTTCTCACAACCGAGTCTTTCTGCTCAGCCCTAAGGAGCTGCCTCACCTCCAGTTACACTCTCCTCGGGGAGAAGGGTTGGCGGTGGAGGCCACTCCAGTGCCTGGCCTGCTGGCTGGTGGGCAGACCAAGCCGGACCCCCTTGCCTCAACCACTGAGGTTGCACAGCTCCTGATGCATCTGTCAGAGGTCTCAGTCAAAGCTGTCTGTACTCAGTGTTACCTTCTTCCATGCCTGCCCTCCTCCCTTCATTATAGGTGTTTCTTTGAAAACTTTCCTAGTAGAATTTCTGTATGCCCCTCTGGATCTCACAGACCGCTTCCACAGATTCCAATCTAAGAGAGATGGCGATAACATTCAGGTCATTTATAAACCAGAGTAACTTGGGGAATGTTTTCAGTATTAAATCAAGACCCACAGATTTTGAAGAGTGGCAAGGGAGTTTGATAGTTCAAACACAGTATAATCTGAGTATTACTCTACAAAAAATTAATGTGATTTAAAAATAGATTCTTTATTAGCAGTTTCAAAGACTGCTTTCCCCACTGTCTAAATTTCTGTGCTCTTAGAGGTGGACAGACCATGTTATTTAGGATGTAAAATCATTTTCTCTCATCAACTCGGTTTTCATAAAATTAAAGCATGAATTTTTTCCTCCACTAGACATATTTTTCTCTTGGTTAATCCAAACTTTAAAACTTTGTTTTTCACATGAATTCATGTTTAATTTGACTTCGCCAAAATTCACAGCATAATCCATACACTTTTTTTTTTAACAGCTCCCCATATGAAAACAAAATGTTATTATCAAGTACATATCTGTGGCTTAAATTTCAGACTCAGAATTTTAGTAAATTCTTTCTGGTAATACCATATGTGTCACCAAGTAATACAGTGCTGTAATGATAATTATGTGCTATAAACTTGCTTTGCATGGGGATCCTGAGCTGGTATGTGAGGCCCACATCCTCTTAGCTACTCACATAACAGCTACAGTTCCTGTTTTGTCTGACTAAATCGACTTAATGTCTTACTGTTCTTTTTTTTTTTTTTTTTTTTTTAATTTAATGGTGAACGGGAAGCTTTAGTTTTAAATTTCTGAGCATGCCCAACTCAAATTGAAATAAAAGGCATTCTTTTATATTGACTGACATTTTCTGTATTTTAAAACACCAAGATGTTTGACATCTAGTTTCTAAGACACTATATATTAAAGCGCTACTGAAAAAAGGAAGTTCTGCTTATTTTCTAAAAACAATTAAAACTAAAACACATATTTCTTTTTCACCCTCACCCCATGAACATGCCCAAAGTATACCATCTTAATCAATAGTTTGTACAACTGTCATGGTTCCCCAACTTTGGAGAGCTTCAGAATCACTTGGAGAGCTTAGAAAATTCCTCATGTTCTGGAGAGTATGACTTAGTTGGGTCGAGGTAAAGCTTGGGTATATGGACTTTTTCCCCCAAACACTAGGTGATTCTAAGTTAACACCAACTTTATATCCAGTGGGAAATAAAGTTAGATGACATAAACTAGTTGTTAATATTTTATATACAAATTGTATATGAGGAATTTAATGTCCTTTTATGGTAATGTAAATATTGTTTTTTATCTTTCTATACTAAAAGAAAATTACTTTGGTGATAAAATCAAGGCTGTGAGATGATCTCATATTAGAATAGTCCTCACTTTTGTCAGAATGAAATGCTCGATGGATAATTTGGTGTAATATTTGGTGTTTCCCAGTCTGTATAATAGTTTTTCACATTGGTGAAAATATCACCAATGCCTAATTTTGTCACCCAGCACATTCATACATGGCTTCTCTTATGCAAGTCAATGTTAAATCCGTTACTCAAGAAATGCATCCTCCTATTCATACTGAATTCTCATTTCAGGCATTTCTTCCTTCTAAGGATTTTTCTAGAAAAAAATTTAAAAATTTAGTTGCTACTCAATCTAAACAAAATCACTTCCTTTCCCTATTTCACAATTTCTTAATTTGATGAGTAAAGGATGGTTCTGAGGGCCCCTTATTGAATCACATGTTGGAGTTATTTAGTTTGGAAAAGTAAGAGGACATACATTCCCCATCAACAACAAGAAAATTACAAAAATAAATATCTAAGCTTTCTGGGAGTGGTAGAAGTTGGGGAAACAGAAACTCCACTTTTCAGGTTTTTTATTATCTACTCTCTCGTGTTTGGAAATTCGTCAACTCCTGGAGCAGAACAAACTGAGTTGGCACATGCTTTTGTTTCCTGCTTTCTAAATTTTACGTAATGGGTTGTTTGGAAAAACTGAAAATTTAGTTGAAAGTTTTATTTAAAAAAAAGACTTAAATTTGTCATTTCTACCTCATTTATTGCAGAAGAGGGACCATTTTTGAGGTTAAAAGATATATCTATCTTTGCCTTGATGTTCTTTCCTTAGTAAGTATGAGGGAGCATCCTGCCTAAGAAGAGAATGAATTGATAAAATTTATCTTCATTTTTGCTCCTATAAAAGTCTAACATGTATAATGAAGTCTCTCTTATTCAGAAAGACTCTCATTTTAGAATATGTAAGATTACCTGGATGATTCCACTTTGATTTCTAGTACTGCATTTAAGCACTGCTTTTAGGATATTTTCTGTGGGTTGTCTATAATTAGATTCTTCTTTTTCCTTAGAAGTTAAATGCTAATTTTTACATTGTTGGCAAATGAAAGTTTGATGACTTCAGCAAGTCAGTAAGGACATGTTCTTTCTCAAAATAGTATCATTCAGAAAACTTACTATAGATTAAATTATTTAAGATAGAAAAAATTAATTTCATAATACTAAAGGAAAATTATATCAGTGAACATGCAAATACTCAAGAGATTTAGGATTGAGGGAGGGAATAGGGGGAAGTCACCCTTCTCTTTCTTTGTGGCTCAACATTGATTATTTGTAGCCATAGCATAAAGGAAGCTTGCCTCATGATTCATGTTTTGCATTTTCTACCTTATAAAATTTTCCTGAAATGAGTGTATATTTATCTTCATTCTATTTAATTTCTGTCATAATAGGACTTGAGATCTTTCTGTCTGCCTTGATGTGTATGGCTTTTAAAGTGAAAGTGTTAGTCGCTTAGTCGCGTCCAACACCTTGGGATCCCATGGACTGTAGCCGCCAGGCTCCTCTGTCCATGGAATTCTCCAGGCAAGTATACTGGAGTGGGTAGCCATTCCCTTTTCCAGGGTATCTTCCCAACCCAGGGGTCGAACCCAGGTCTCCTACATTGCAGGCAGTTTCTTTACTCTCTGAGCCATCATTGAAGCACATATGGCTTTGAAACTCTCACACACACACACACACATATATATATATATACATGTATATTCTGGTAGAAGCAAATAACACATTGAATGCCCCCTTTTAAGATATTATTGATAGAGTTGATTTCTGGTTGTTTTTTTTTTTTAAGATTTCTGGTTAATATAAAAATTAAGAATAGTCTATAGAGGTTATTAATATAATTCTTATTGTCAGATTACAATGTCTAAATCTGTTATATGAAAATTAGCGCAGGAAATGTTTTCACTAACTTTGACATGCACATTTGCCATAACCGACCTCTGCACAATTTGGTGATTTCTGAGGTGGCAGAAGAAGCCAGCGTGTTTGGTGGGAGACGAGGAAGAATACACTTCTTTGCTGGGTGAACATCATCACTGAGCCCTTGACCAACTTCCTGGTTGTCCATCAAGACTGAGAATTTACTCTGGTCATAAAAGATAGTTGGGGCAGGGCGTAAAATTGCTTTGTAGAACTTGGTAAATGCCCAAAAGTTAAACTCCAAATTAATAGGATTTTACTCATCTCCCAAATGTAATGCTAGGATTAAGACCTTGAAATTTAAAGTCAGAATTACTATGAGAAGGAACTGCATGTGTATATTTTCTCTACAGGGAATATGTGGTACCCAGAGGTTTTCAGAAGTTTAATGAACAATGTTTCTGGAATAGAGAGCAGTGACTTTCCAACACAATGCTTTGGTTCAATTGGAAAAGACAAGAAAATGTTAGTGATTTAGGAAATATCAGGGTTCAGATTGCTTTCTCATACAACTAATCAGTTCTGTCCAGTTCAGTCACTCAGCCGTGTCTGACTCTTTGTGACACCATGAATCGCAGCACGCCAGGCCTCCCTGTCCATCACAAACTCCCAGAGTTTACTCACACTCATGTCCATTGGGTCAGTGATGCCATCCAGCCATCTCATCCTCTGTCGTCCCCTTCTCCTGCTGCCCCCAATCCCTCCCAGCATCAGGGACTTTTCCAACGAGTCAACTCTTTGCAGGAGGTGGCCGAAGTATTGGAGTTTCAGCTTCAGTATCAGTCCTTCCAATGAACACCTAGGACTTATCTCCTTCAGGATGGACTGACTGGATCTCCCTGCAGTCCAAGGGACTCTCAAGAGTCTTCTCCAACACCGTAGTTCAAAAGCATCAATTTTTTGGCGCTCAGCTTTCTTTACAGTCCAACTCTCACATCCATACAAGACCACTGGAAAAACCATAGCCTTGACTAGATGGACCTTTGTTGGCAAAGTAATGTCTCTGCTTTTTAATATGCTATCTAGGTTCTAGGTTGGTCATAACTTTCCTTCCAAGGAATAAGCGTCTTTTAATTTCATGGCTGCAATCACCATCTGCAGTGATTTTGGAGCCCCCAAAAATAAAGTCTGACACCGTTTCCATAGTCTCCCTGTCTATTTCCCATGAGGTGATGGGACCAGATGCCATGATCTTAGTTTTCTGAATGTTAAGCTTTAAGCCAACATTTTCACTCTCCTCTTTCACTTTCATCAAGAGGCTTTTTAGTTCCTCTTCACTTTCTTCCATAAGGGTGGTGTCATCTGCATATCTGAGGTTATTGATATTTCTCCCAGCAATCTTGATTCCAGCTTGTGCTTCTTCCAGCCCAGCGTTTCTCATGATGTACTCTGCATATTAGTTAAATAAGCAGGGTGACAATATACAGCCTTGACATACTCCTTTTCCTATTTGGAACCAGTCTGTTGTTCCACGTCCAGTTCTAACTGTTGCTTCCTGACCTGCATACAGGTTTCTCAAGAGGCAGGTCAGGTGGTCTGGTATTCCTATCTCCTTCAGAATTTTCCACAGTTTATTGTGATCCACACAGTCGAAGGCTTTGATGTAGTCAATAAAGCAGAAATAGATGTTTTTCTGGAACTCTCTTGCTTTTTCGATGATCCAGCGGATATTGGCAATTTGATCTCTGGTTCTTCTGCCTTTTCTAAAACCAGCTTGAACATCTGGAAGTTCACAGTTCACGTATTGCTGAAGTCTGGCTTGGAGAATTTTGAGCATTAGTTTACTAGCATGTGAGATGAGTGCTATTGTGCAGTAGTTTGAGCATTCTTTGGGATTGCCTTTCTTAGGGACTGGAATGAAAACTGACCTTTTCCAGTCCTGTGGCCACTGCTGAGTTTTCCAAATTTGCTGGCATATTGAGTACAGCACTTTCACAATGTCATCTTTCAGGATTTGAAATAGCTCAACTGGAATTCTATCACATCTACTAGCTTTGTTCGTAGTGATGCTTTCTAAGGTCCACTTGACTTCACATTCCAGGATGTCTGGCTCTAGGTGACTGATCACACCATTGTGATTATCTGGGTCATGAAGATCTTTTTTGTACAGTTCTTCTCTGTATTCTTGCCATCTCTTCTTAATATCTTCTGCCTCTGTTAGGTCCATACCATTTCTGTCCTTTATTAAGCCCATTTTTACATGAAATATTCCCTTGGTATCTCTAATTTTTTTGAAGAGATCTCTAGTCTTTCCCATTCTGTTGTTTTCCTCTATTTCTTTGCATTGATCACTGAGGAAGGCTTTCTTATCTCTTCTGGCTATTCTTTGGAACTCTGCATTCAAATGGGAATATCTTTCCTTTTCTCCGTTGCTTTTTACTTCTCTTCATTTCACAGCTATTTGTAAGGCCTCCTCAGACAACCATTTTGCCTTTTTGCATTTCTTTTCCATGGGGATGGTCTTGATCTCTGTCTCCTGTACAATGTCACAAACCTCCGTCCATAGTTCATCAGGCTCTCTGTCTATCAAATCTAGTCCCTTAAATCTATTTCTCACTTCCACTGAATAGTCATAAGGGATTTGATTTAGGTCATACCTGAATGGTCTAGTGGTTTTCCCTACTTTCTTCAGTTTAAGTCTGAATTTTGCAAAAAGGAGTTCATGATCTGAACCACAATCAGCTCCCGGTCTTGTTTTTGCTGACTGTACAGAGTTTCTCCATCTTTGGCTGCAAAGAATATAATCAATCTGATTTTGGTGTTGACCATCTGGTGATGTCCATGTTTAGAGTCTTCTCTTGTGTTGTTGGAAGTGGGTGTTTGCTATGACCAGTGCGTTCTCTTGGCAAAACTCTATTAGCCTTTGCCCTGCTTCATTCCATACTCCAAGGCCAAATTTGTCTGTTACTCCAAGTGTTTCTTGACTTCCTACTTTTGCATTCCAGTCCCCTATAATGAAAAGGACATCTTTTTTGGGTGTTTTGAACAATAACTGAAGATTAAGTTTCATTACCATCAGCTCTGAGGGATTAAAATCTGGTATAAGATGTGGTCTCTAAGGCCTCCCATGTGGTTCAGCAGTAAAGAATTCACCTGCCAACACAGAAGATGCAGGAGACCCTGGTTCAATCCCTGGGTTGGGCAGATCCCCTGGAGGAGGAAATGGCAGCCCACTCTAGTATTCTTGCCTGGAAAACCCCATGGACAGAGGAGCCGGGTGGGCTATAGTCCATAGGGTCACAAAGAGTCAGACACAACTTAGTGATTGAGCACAAACACATATGCAAGGTCTCTAAGCATAAAGCAAGCAAACAAACAAACGGAACCTAATAGACACACACATTCTAGGGTGTAGAATGGATGTGTCTACTTTTCAAGGAAAATGTGATAGATATCCCAAATCATATTTAGAAATAGTCCAACAGCCGACTTGTTGGAAAAGACCCTGATGCTGGGAAAGATTGAAGGCAGAAGTAGGATGACAGAGGATAAGATGGTTGGATGACATCACTGATTCAATGGATATGAACTTGGCCAAACTCCAGGAGATGGTGAGGGGCAGGGAGGCCTGGCATGCTGCAGTCCGTGGGGTCACAAAGTCAGACATGACTTGGCGACTGAACAACAACAATTCCAGGACTAAAATGAAAAGATTTTTCCTCTGACAGTTGCTTAAAGAGATCTCCTGATTGTGGGCTTTAAACTATGTGAAAGATTTTAAGAAAAGCTCAGAAAGGGAATTTCAGTCACAATGAAAAGTCTAGAATCGGAATGATGGTGGTATTTATGCCCAGGAACAGAAGATGGAGCCTAATTGTATTGCCTCTGATAGTCACAGCAGGATGGCCCTGTATCAGTTCTGGGGTTGGGGGTCTGCATTGGTGGGTTACTTTAGGTAACATGTCAGGAGGGCTCAGAACACCATTGGGTACAGGAGGATGAAAATAAACTCCTTCCTCCAGGCATGTCTGTAAAGGAAAAAAAGTAAGAGCAGAAACAGTGGTAACTAGAGTCCTGTGGAGAGCAGTGACTTAGCGATATTAGTAATACCCATCTGTCTTTCTCTCTGTTGCTCAGAAGATCCTTCCTTTGCCCAGACACTCTCCACAGTACTCTTTTAAGACCCTCTGTCTTAAATAAATTTCATTACTTTTTGTTGAAAACAATCTCTCCTATTTTTATGTAATTAAGTGCCTCATATAAACAGTTTTCATATTCATCTACTGCATGTGAGATGTGAAATTGGTGGTTTCTGGCCAAGGATTGAGATGAAAAGTGAATTTGCTGAAAGTCACCAAGTGGGTGATGCCAGACAATCGATTCACAAAATAAGAGTATCAGGCTGGAGGATGACAAAGCCATCCAGAAGCCAGCAGAGCAGTGGCCCAGGATTAGCAAGGAAATGAGGACTCTTTTCCCTAACACAGTGCTTCTCAAACTCTCCTGTGCTTAGTGGGTGATGTTAAAGATGGAGATCCTGATTCAGCCCCAATAGTTTTCTCATCTAAGAAGCTCCCAGGTGCTTTGTGGAGGCACTTTGAGAGCATGGCTGTCCAAAGATGGACAAGGGCAAAAAGTTTAGTCTCCTCCAGTCTAGGAATCCTGGACAGAAATTCAAATCAGGACCTTAAAATCCCTCTTTGCTTTCCCACAGGTAAGATTTGTGATTTGAGAGCAGGGGTACTCATTCAATTAGAAGTTATGAACAGTGAAATAGTATAAAATCCCTTCTTCCACTATGAGATAGGTGGACAGGAGAGGAAGGAAGGAAGGAAGGAAGGAAGGAAGGAAGGCACACAACTTGGTAAGAGTGGGCATGCATGCTAAGTCACTTCAGTCATGTCCGCCTCTTTCTTACCCTATGGACCATAGCCCAACAGTCTCCTCTGTCCATGGGATTCTCCACGCAAGAATACTGGAGTGGATTGCCATGCCCTACTCCAGGGAATCTTCCCCACTCAGGGACTGAACTTGCATCTGTTTTGTCTCCTGCATTGGCAAGTGGGTTCTTTATCACTAATGCCAGCTGGGAAGCCCAACAACCTGGTAAGAGGCCTCTTGTGTAATCTAGTTTTGAAGCTCTAAGAGCCGAGCAGAGGGTTCCCAGGAGCAAGGTACTGGGAGAAGTTGATGAAATTTGACTTTGAAGATGGAAGATGGTGGAGGGGAGGGGAAAAACAATTAGGGTGTAAAAGGGAATTTATTAGAAAGTACAGTGTCGGACCATGGACACTGGTCTTATGGAAATCTTCTTTCTGCTCTACATGGACACAGTCATCCACTTTCTACTTTAGGGTCCTTTCTCTTTCTCTTTGTTCTGTCCAGGAGGGATGGGCACGGCATGCATGGGGTCAGGCTCACCTTTTCCCTCACTTCTTGCTTCACCAATTATAGGCAATGAACAACTATGAGCTACAGCTACTGGGCAGGGATGGAAGACCAGAAATTTGAGGGTTGGGATTTATTAGCTGCAGTCAGCTCCGTTTACCAAAGAGAAAGGAGAAAATGGTTTCTGTTGCTCTAATGGAACTTGATGGTCACAGTTTTTAAGCAACTACCTTTGACAGATTATCCTGAAACTTCAGAAACTTACAAGTATTATCAATGGGGAGTGGAGTACAGAGAAACACAGATTTCTGTTGGAGAAGAAAGGGAAATTCAATACCCTGATAGCATTAGCGCTGTGTTTACAGCTGTTGCTGCCGCCCACATGAATAAATGCTCCCTGTGGACCCAGATCAAAGGTGTCAGCAGGGCTGGACCAAGCAAGGGGCCACAGTGTAATAATTTTACAGATTTAGCAGAAAGTTTCCAATGGAAGGGCATGTGATAGCAGGCGCAGGTGTTCATAAACACGATGCAGGGTTCAAGCTGCTGTCGGTCTGGAACTGGGCTGCTCTTCTTACCTCTTTCTTCTGAAATTATGCCCCAGTGGATCAATAATAACCATGGGGGCACCCCTTTGGGAGTAATATTTCAACTCTGGCCAAGTGTATGTGTCTATGCATATTCGATACTTTTAATTTACTGTGTCCATTCTGGTATTAATGCTCCATTTCTAGTGGAAATTTTTCTCTATATAGCTTTTTATTCTAATCTAAATTTTTTTTTTAAATTTTATTGGAGTGTAGTTGATTTACAATGTTGTGCTAGTTTCAGGTGTCCAACAAAGTGAATCAGTTATACACATACATAGAGGCTTTAAAAATTTTAAATTGTATCTCTTCTTGCCCCTTACTTACATTTGTTTTAAATGTGGCATAATGAATATGTAATATGTTTAATATGTATACAAGTATATACATATATCTTGAAAATGGTTGTTTGAAAAGCTAGAAGAGGTGCATTTTTGAGATTTTGCACTCCCCCAGGCATTTTAGTCTGAGATTTTAATGGGAGTGAAGACATGAATGCTCCACATACCAGGGTGATTGACAGAACCCACTTGTATTGTACTTTCCTGCTTTCCAAACACTTAACAATTCTATTAATTCTCAGTTTCCTTTAATGTTGGGCAACTCACAGTTATTTTCAATGAGATAAAATGAGTTTGTAATGCAAACTATTTCCATTCTTTTCCCTGTGGTCATCTGGTTCCAAAAGAGTTCCATTGGGGCTTTGAAAATATTGTGGAAGAAAGTTTGACATCAGTTACAGGGTAACTCTGTTCAGAATTTTCTCTGGCAAGAATAGGCAAAATTGCCCATGATTGATTTAACATTTGACTTTGCATGCTAATTTATTATTTTAAAATTTTATCATGAATGTAAATCATACATGAAAGTTCTAGGTGGCAAGTAAATATATTAAATTCTATGGGTATTATTGCTAGTATTTCCTGGACTGCCATAATTAAAAGTCATTTACTTGGAATCTCTGTGCTGGGTTTTAACACAAACTACATACTACAACCTTGTTTGATGCATTTCATTGACTAGACTTATTTTCTGAGGTTTGGAACAATGAGCAGTGGGAGTTCTTGTTCTCATAGGTATTGCAGATAGAATTCTTCTACTTTTTACTTAAAAAAATAGATTTAGGAGGAAATGTTTGGAATGAATGTGCTATATGTTTTACTGGGAGGCTGTTTCTGAAGGCTTAATGCTTTTTAAAAATGAAATACAGCAGCGTCTGCTCTCAGGGACTCTCCTCAGCCCCAGTTAGAAGTGTGTGTGGTGGGGTGAGGCAATGGATGAGCTGCTGCACTTCCGTGGGGCCTTATACCCTGATGTGCTTCAGGTTTGAGACTGACTCCTGGACAATTATGTGATACTTTTTACCATATATAAGGGTGGTGTCTGGTTTTAAATAATATATATATATATATATATATATATATATATATATATATATATATATATATATATATATATATATATATCCCCAATATATATATTGGAGAAGGAAATGGCAGCCCACTCCAGTATTCTTCCCTGGAGAATCCCATGGACAGAGGAGCCTCACGGGCTACAGTCCATAGGGTCGCAGAGTTGGACATGACTGAGCACGCACACATCATATATATATATATTTGAGAAATTCTTTTTGGTTCTATTCACAGTAGCCTTGTAACAAGTTATCTCATTTTGTGTGAATTGTCCCCGGGTCATCTTGGGAGGGTATGTTTTTTGTCTGTTTTGTGAAATCTCCATGAAATGCTCATCCTTTCCTTTAAGTAAAATTGACACTTTCCTTTTATATCCTGATTATGTTTCAAATGTATGTTTCCTGAGAGCAGCTAAGACAATTTAAAATGTATAAATGACTTGAGTACAATAAAGTCGCTGGAATTTTACATTGTGAGCAAAGAATTTTGACATACTTCGATGGTGAAAAAAGCAATAATTATATTTACCTGCTTCTATAATGAGTTATTACAAGTATGACTGAATTCATTGAATGGGACAAAGTTAAAACCATTCTCTAATTCTAGAGCTGATAGAGTACATGACTCTTTAGCTGGTCAAATCAATTAGTTTCTTCTCTTTATTTTCCATTGTATTGTTAATTTAAAAATAACTAAAATGTGAGGTTTTTACTGATTACTTTGAAAACCTCTGAGAATTGAGAAGGTGGTATGTTTAATTTTTGCTAATTGTATCATTTTTTTAAAAAAGAGACCTATCTGATAAAAGTTTTAAAATAATCTGCATTTACCAACTATCATCATTATTTGTAGCCTTTATTAAAGTGGAAAATATGATAAACATAGGATCTCTAAAATTAAGAAAGTATCTTAAAAAAACAACATAAAAGTCTAAATCTATGGAAAAATTTGTCTGGTCATTCACAGCTTCTTTGAAATTTATCTTAACAAAGTTGATTTTGAAAATTTTTTAAAATTTTGTATGCTTTTGAAGCAAACTTCTTTGCTTTAATAAAAATCTTGAAGGAAAGGCGCTAATTATTTCTACTTTATTTAATCAAATACACTCAGAATTTTACAGAATTGTGACTGTGAAGAAATGGCATTTTAATCTTTAAGACATAAATATATCTCAGGACTTTTGAAATGTTAACTGAATGAACTGTGATACTTTTCAATAAATGTTGACCTGAAAGCACTTTTTAAAAATTCTGATGATAATGGCTATTTTTTTACAAATGTTAATATTTTACTATTACTATTTCCTAACTGTCCACAGACTAGATGTGACCATTTCTTGGGATGGTCAAGGTCTTTCCTCTTCATAAATCCACCTGCCCATCTCTGGTGGCTCAGACTGTAAAGAATCTGCTATGGATGGTGTCTGCAGTCATGAAATTAAAAGATGTTTGCTCCTTGGAAGAAAAGCTACAAGAAACCTAGACAGCGTACTAAAAAGCAGAGACATCACTTTGTTGACAAAACTCCATATAGTCAAAGCTATAGTTTTTTCAAGAGTCATCTGTAGATGTGAAGGTTGGACCATGACGAAAACTGAGTGTGAAGAATTGATGCTCTTGGACTGTGGTGCTGGAGAAGATTCCTTAAAGTTCCTTGGACAGCAAGGAGATCAAACCAGTCAATCCTAAAGGAAATCAATCCTGAATATTCATTGGAAAGACTGATACTGAAGCTCCAATAACTTGGTCTTCTGATACAAAAAATCAACTTATTGGAAAAGACCCCGATACTGGGAAGGATTGAGGGCAGAAAGTTAAGTGGGCTACAGAGAATGAGATTGTTGGATGGCATCTCTGACTCAATGGGCATGAGTATGAGCAAACTCAGGGAGATAGTGAAGGACAGGGAAGCCTGGTGTGCTACAGTCCATGGGGCTGCAGAGTTGGACACGACTGAGCAACAAGAACAATGATAATAAAATCACTTACTAGATTTTGAAGATATTTTAAAGTGTGTGCAAAGGCTTTGTTTGTTATGGCAGACAAGTGCAATATTTGTGGGAAAATGGAATATAATAATTTTATAAATACATATTGAAATAGCTAAGAGCTTTTAATTGACTAAAGGTTAATAGTCCTGTAAAATATAATAATATTTGCAAGCTAAATTTTAAACTTCTAGAGAAATGTCACTCTTGACTTGGTAATTTTCATAAATTAAATAGTAATTAGGAGCAGAAAAATCAATCCTGCCTACCATTGCTCTATGAAAAGGCTAATCTCAAAAGCACCCAAAATTCTGCCATTGACAGTTTAAAGGGTAGTATGATTGTTCAGTCTAAGAGGTTATGATTAAAGTGATGACAACAGGGCAGGGAAATGATGATGAATGATTGAAGGGATAGCTGTCCATGCTCTGAAATGGGGATCCTTTGACTCAGATTCAAATAATGTTCTCTGACTATTTATTCAATATTTAGTAGAATTGGGAAGAAACCAATTTTCCATTCAAAAAAACTGTCAGCATGACAGAAACCCAGAGCAACCCATTTCTTTTGGAGAAGGCAGAACTCATGTTATCACTCTCCCCACCCCCCAAATATTTCCTCTTTCTCTGAGTGCCCTTCAGTTTTGTTTGTTTATCAATTGGTTGTATTTTTGTTCACATGTGTGCTATTTTCAAGCCAACTTCTCAGAAGCATTGTAACGGGTTTAAAGTTGAGATTAAACATTTCAAGCAGTTTCTGGAACACTAGAGAATGGGTTATTGGCTTCCAGGGTTTTCCTGGCTGCCAAGGACAGTAGCAGATGCATATTGCAAAAACACTTTGTGAAGATTGGTTGGCATTTTAATTTCCCCTCCAGGTGGCTGGCTGTTGTAGAGATTAGGATGAATTTACACTCCCTCAAAGGAACATAAAGGATTGCCTTGGGGAGCATTATTACACTTCCCAGCACTTTAAAAGAGCTTCGGTGCAAATTGATCCAATTGTTGGATCTAGAAAGTTTACAGAGAGGGAGTCAAAGCCTCCCCATTGTTTTCCAGCCAGCTGAGGTGGAGAGTGATGATGCCTCCCCATAATAAGGACAGGAAGTGCTAAAGAGGTTGGGAGGGGAGGCCTCAGGGCCACTGAGTCTGAAATTCCAACCAGTCAGTGGTTGGAAATGAAGGATACAAGCAGAGGCCGAAAACCAGAGTACAAAAGAAGGATGCAAATATATCTGAGTAAAACCATGGTTAAAAAGGATATAGGCACCTTATGTTCACTATTTACAATAGCCAAGATATGAAAGCAGCTTAAATGTCCATCAGCAGATGAATGGATAAAGACGTGTTCCACATAACCAATGAAATACTACTTAGCCATAAAAAAGAACAGGTTGTTTCCATGTCTGCATACATGCTCACTTACTCAGTCATGTCTGAGTCTTTGTGACCCCATGGACTGTAGCCCACCAGGCTCTTCTGTCCATGGGATTTTCCCCCACAAGAATACTAGAATGGGTGGCTGACACCCACTCTAGATCTTCCAGACCCAGGGATCAAACCCACATCTCCTGCATTGCAGGTGGATTCTTTACTGCTGAGCCCCCGAGGAAGCCCGTTGGGCTATTGTAAATAGTGCTGCTATGAACTTATGGGCATGTACATCTTTTAAAATTAGAGTTTTTGTCTTTTCTGGGTATATGTCCTGGAGTGGGATTGCTAGATCACATGGTAACTCGATTTTTAGTTTTTAAGGAACCTCCATACTGTTCTCTGTAAATGGCTGCATCAATTTACTTTCCCACCAACAGTATAGGAGAGTCAAAAGGCACAGATTTAACAGTCATGTGGAGTCGAAGTCCTTAGAGCCCAGCGCATACTGGGCTGCAGAGACCACGTGACAGGTGAGTCGGTCTGAGCAACTGAGCACATCACCTCCAATGCCCTAGTTGGTTAATGGGCTTTTTTCTAACACTAGAATTTGAGCTTCGGGAGGGTGGAGACCCTATTCAGTCTTCCTTTTCTCTCCGATCTCAAGACCCAGTGGTGTAACTAATGCTCTTGGGGCACCTGGACAACAATTCTCAGTAAACAAAAGAAGGAGGCAGTACTGCTTAAAGATGATCTTATGTCTGCAGTTCCTTGGTCTCATGCAATTAAAATGATCTGGGTAGGGTAAAGTTCTGGAAAATAGTTTCTTTCACTCTGATTTTATTTCTCGCTTTAATGATATTACCTTTACTTTCTTAAGATTAAAAGGACATTTTTGGATAGTTTATGTTAAAGGGGTATATTTGTCTGGGTTATTTTTTCACAACTTTTTCTTTTTTACATTTACATTTTTGGGAAATGCTTGGCTAAAGTTATGCCTGGTTAAATTTATTATTCAGTCTCTAAAGCCTGCAGTAGACATTTATGCATGTATTAAAGTTAAAAATTAGCATTTAACATATAATTTTATTATTACTAATACACTTTATATGTCCCATATTTCTAATTCATTTTAAAGGCAAGCTGTTCAGGAAAGACATATTCATAAACCAAAGATTGGGGAAGAGACTGAAAAAAGGTATCTTTTAAAACCGGATGCTGTTCTGACTTAAGTTTTTCTAAAATCACTGCTATTCCCTTTCACATGTTACTCTTTAAAGCACAAATGAGGAATTAGACACTCCCAGCTGGAATATAAAAAGAAGAGTCAAAAGATACTGCAGCCCAATTTCACAGAAAAACATGTACATTTTATGATCTGATAATGTGAAAATTACACATATATTTCATAGCAAAGTAATGTAAACCTTTATTTTTAATTTGTAAAAATATTTCCAAAATAGTATAAACACAAAACAATAGTTTCAAGCTCTAGAAGCTTTAACCATTTAAAATATGGTTATTTTTCACAGTAATAGACGTTTGTAGCTATTTGTGTTTTTGGTATTCTATGGAGAATGATATGATCTCAATCCAGTCTTAAAGTACAGCTGACTCCATTGGAAAATTACCTAATCCAGGTGACTTTTTTTTTAAAACAAGTGAAGAGCTAAACAACACAGAAAGCCACCTCTACAATATCATAGATGTAATTTGGTTGGCTTGGGAGCAGGTGGTACGGTGCATCATTATTTAAGGTTTGGGTTTCAATTTAAGCTGGTGTAAAAGATGTGTGTGTGTGTGTGTGTGTGTGTGTGTGTGCGCGCGTGTGTGAAAGAGAGAGCAAGAGCAAGAGAGAGAGGAAGGGAGAGAGAGGGAGAATGAATAGATTTTCTGGGGATGAATACAAGTCCACATCAATCAGGATGTCTTTGCAGTAACTATTCACCCTGTGGGGTGAGAGGGGCAGACCCCTGCATATGCCGAGTGCTTTGTGCACACCCACGAGGTGGGCTGCACGCAAGGGTCGGACCACCCTCACCAGAGCCATTCTCCGGGTGTAGTCCCTTAGGGACAAAGATCAGGTGTTGGATTCCCCAGGCTGTGTTTGTCCACTACGGTGCAAGCCCTCATTGGGCCCGGTGAATCACTGGGATGCGGGGGGCCGAGAGGAATCACCCGAACTTAACACCCAGGCTGCTGACTCTGCTGGTTCTGCTGCTTTCTTGTCTCCAAGCCGGGGGATGTGTGTCCTCTTCCAGCATCCTCGAAACTAGGCTAATTTAATAGTTTATGAGTATGGCAAACCTCTAGGCATCTCAGAATTCACTTGGGAAACTGTAGGTAGCGAAAGACCATCAGGGGTTATAGAATATGATTGTGTGTCAAGAATACCATTCCTGATTATCTACAGTACAGCCAAAAGATACCTATTTCTTTTCAAGCCACCATTTTTTGGTATAGAAACCTCCAACTCAGACAAAATTAGTTACAAACCACATATTCAATCTAATTAGATTGAACAAAAACAAATCTTTTGGGACTGAGGTAACCTCTGAAATGTTAGTCTCAGTTCAGAAAAAATATTTTCAACCTACTTAAACAGCAGTTTAGGGAAAAGAATATGCTTGAAAAGTCTTTGAAATGAAGGGAATGGTAGCATATTTTGAGTTGCCTAACAGCAAAGTGATGAAAATAATATTTATGATTTGGAGGTTCTGAGCAGAATTTATTTGGAGTTCAGACTGTCTTGTTATTGAATATGGTGTGGAATAATGAAGCACCTGTAATGCAATTTTAAAAACACAATTTTTCTTTTCTGAACACTTCTGGAACAATTTTGGAGATGGCAACCTTAGCTTGAAAGCATTGTGTTGCAGGTACTCAGTATAGGACCTGGGGTATCTCTAAGAACTGCAGTTAAAATGTGTTTATACTTGGAGATAGGAGATTCTGATTCTTTAGTGAGGTGCAAAATAAGATGTTTATATTTGAATTTTAAAAAGTTATCAAAACTGCTTAACATCTGGTAAAATGGTCTTTTAGTTAACAGCAGAGATCACTGTACGTTGTAGATCTCAAGATTATGCCATCACAAATGCATGCTACTGAATGGACAGGGAGAGAAGATTAGGTTTTTTTTTCTTTTTTTTTTTAAAGTAGAGTTCCTATAGGTTAAATAATACTTCAATTAAAAAAAAAAAGAGAACAGAGATTTCTCTGGTGGTCCAATGGTTAAGAACCCACCTGCCAATGAAGGGGACACAGGTTTCACGCCTCCTCTGAAAAGATTTCACATGCTGTTTGGCAGCTAAGCCTTTGCACAGCTACTGAGTCTACATGCAGTAACTACTGAAGCCCTCAAGCCTGACAGCCCTACCCCTCTGCAGCGAGAGAAGCCACCACAATGAGAAGCCCCTGTGCACCCCAACTAGAGAGCAGTCCTCACTTGCTGCAACTAGAGAAAAGCCCACAGGAAGCAAGGAAGACTCAACACAGCCAAAAGTAAATAACAAAATAAATAAAATTTAAAAATGAGAAGAATCTTTGGGTCCCTCAATGTAACATTTAGAAACTCTTCCTCTTTGGAGTTTTATGGCTTAGAACTCTGCTTTCATCATGAAAAAGTACTTATTTGGGGTCATTTCATCCAATAATGGTGAGTCACTGGCTAAGCTTTCCAGATAGCATTTTCTATTTATTCCTTTCTCTTTTATCATGTGGTTTAATGCATGACATTGTTAAATTTACTTATTTTCCTTTTTATGCTAATTTTATCTCGCTTCTAAAAATAGCCTATGTATTTATCAGGAATAGGTTTGGGAGGTGGCTTTTTTTTTTTTTTTTTTTAGGTGGGTGAGGAGGAATGATGAGTAAGGAAGAGAAGTCAATGCCTCTTTGTTAAAATGTACTGATGATCAACAACGTGGGGACAGAACAACTTGTTCATTTATGAGGAAAAGATCTGTGGATTGTGTACTCTCTTATGGAAAGTTCCTTGACATTTTGCTTATTAAAGGGTCACCACTGCCAAGACTGGCCTGCAGGACTTTATTGGCCTCAAGTCTGTCTTCATGTTTGTAGCTTTAATCAGCTGAATATTATTTTCTTTCATTAAACTGGGTTTCAGAGTTTGCAGATATGGTTCTTTTTAGAGAGTGAACATCACTCTGAAGTGAAATACACCAGTTTCCCTTGAGTTCTTCTGAGGAGACTATTGAGATCTAAGGGGAAAATAAGAGACTGGCCACCTCTGTGCCCATTTTCTGGTGAAGCGGCAGCTCCTCCTACCAGCTCCTTCCATTAAATGTGTTGCCATCTTAGCCACGATTGTTAAAATAGAAAACAGAGTTTCCTCCACCCTTTAAATAAAAATGTGATTTTCTAAATATTAAATAAAAGAACCCAAATCTGTCAATCACCATCCATGTCAACATTGGCCTTCATAACGGTTTTGAAATGAGCAAAGCAGGTTCCCTGCTGATTCCATAGCTACTTTCCCCAGAGTTCCTCCCTGACCCCACCCCTCCTGGAAAATTGCAACTGTCACACTACCCAGCACCTCTCACTGGCCCTTTCTGATTTATCCTTCCTATTAGCAGTCATCACAGTCTAACATAATGTTCATCTTTTGTCTCTCTCCTTAGACAATAGCCTGATGGTCCACATGTCTCCAGGGATGCCCAAAACCCTTAAAGGAAGGACTCAAAAAATCTTGTTTGAATGAAAGATTCAACATTGCTCTGTGGTTCTATCAATCATTTGAGGTATGATGAGCATCTATATAATTTTTTTTTAAAGAGTGAAAATTCCAATTTAATAGACCATGACAGAGTTTTTTTCATTATTGTTTTGTCATGTTGTGTTTTCAGCTTAAAGTATGGTATTGCCTGATGGGTTTTATTTTTGCATTTTGCTCTTTGGGAACTTAGGGCGCTGCTCTTACTTTAAAGGATTATGTAGGAGAAGGCATTATTACAGATCCTGATGGCTGCCAAGAGCCTGAGGAAAATATAAATGTGAAGGGCATTCAGACAAACTACCTGTGCCCTTAAATCCTGCCGAAGAGGCTGCACCTCGGACAGGATCTGCTTCTTAGACTCAATTATTGCCTTGGGAAAAGCAATGAAATGGCTGTTCTATCTGCTTCAGAGTAGGTTTCTTTGCACACAGGGGAACTGTTTTTTGAAATGGAGTAATTGGCTTCTGCCTTTTCTTACCAAATATTGCTAAAAATAAACACATACTTCTTCTTATCTTCCATTATACACATCTTCCTATGCAAAAATTCTATTAACTTAAACACAGATCATAATCTTTTTCTCACTAAATTGAAGAATTGTCAGAAAGCAAGACAGTAAAACCAATCATATAATTCAAACAATAAAATGACACAGGAATTTATCATTTGGAATCCACAGCACAATAACTCTTCCACCAGGTGCTCGCTCAGCCATGCCTATAAAGGGTCATGGGATCATGAGATTACCTCCATCCATTTTGCAGAAGGCTAACCTGCAGTTGATGAGGAAACACTTTCATAAAGTGTGAAGGCCTTTCTATTTCCTTACAAATATGTAAACTTGGCAATACATGTATTAAAGCTTATCACCTCACACACTTTCAGGCATAAAACTGAGCATAGAAGAGCTATGACCACAGATTACAGGATTAAAATATATATATTTCTCAAAATCTGTCATGACAATTTTCCCGATGTTTGTGGAAAGATCTTAAGGAGAAACACTAAATGAAAACATACTTGACAAGATTTCTGTGGTATGGTTAGAAAGAGCAAACCATTTTCCCCACTCACTTTCCATTAAATTCACCAGCCTAGGAATCTCTGTTAAAAGTGCATCAAATTCCTTGTTACATTTGTGTGCTTCTTATGTTTTGTAGGCACTAATACCCAGTTTCCCAATGATTGGAACTAAATTTAGTGTCCTTTTTGTATCCTCAAGAGATTTTTGCATCTGATATCTTGGTCACCAACTTCACACTTGCTACATGTATCTCCACATGCACTTAGGGTAGCATCCATGTGGCCAGCTACAGTATACACACACAACCTTTATTCCATGGAAAAATAGTGACTTTAGGTCAATATTTCCACTTTCTGATGTTAAAATGTTAAATCAGTGCAACCCAAAATGTTTCACATCTTTTGGTTTTGCAGTCAAAAGCCTTTCAACCAAATTTATTGCCTGAGTATGGTAATCCACTCAATTCAGGTATGTCAAAGCAGTTATTCAAATTTCCTTCAGTTAACTTTGTTATGTTTATCCTTCAGTGGTCTGTATCATATTGTGCTTTAGTTTGCAATATGCTTCAAATTATTTCAGGATGTCAAACAACCAAATGTCAACAATGAAAGTAAGTTTGCACTTCTGTTTTGAATAAACATATATCTACCTTTCATTCCAACTGTGCATAAAATTTGGATTTCATTGGTTAGAACAGTAGACAGGACATCCTGAATATATTTTCATTAAACTTACTTCCTTTGGTGACTAAGGATTCAGAATGTTTTTTCACCTTTGAGCTCTTCATTAGAGAGTGTTTGATCTTAAGATTTAGTTGTCCTAATGTTTTATAGCATGTGGATGACTGTAGGCTTTCATTGAACCCCTGTTTTTTGGTAAGTTCACTTATTTAAAAAGATAGCAATGGCATTAATGGGGAATAATCTGCTTTGTGGAAGACTAGCATAAATGTGCATCTTTCATGAGTTTAATAATATTCTTGTTTTACGTAGTCAGCCTGCAGCTCTGGTTCTTCATGTTATGAAATCATCAGCATGAGTCTTTCACTTTCCTTTCCAGCCAAAATGGATTTCTTTGTAAAGTCTATGATTTCCCATGAATCCATGAATTTTGAAACTCCTGAGCATTATAAGCAGTGCTCTACTCTGAGGCTTAATGGGAAAATATTTGGGATTTTCTAGCTCTGACTGAAGGCTGGGTGAAATCAATTATTTAAGCACTGTAAAGTAAGGGTTTGGGTCTCAGACAACGATTACAAAGCAGACACACTTTAACACCCAGAACAATCATGTGGAGCTTGTTGACTCTTATCCATGGCCAAAGGGTGAATGAAATATCATTCCTATCTGCTGATGCCATGGAGAGTCCTTCAATCTACGAGCAGCTGGAGCTCCCATCTACACACACACACATACACACACACACACACACACACACACACACACACAAATGTATTTCTTTCTAGTTGTACAGATGTTAAATGTAAAGAATTCCGACAGCTTTTGCTAAAGCCATCAAAAGAGCAATTGCCTTTTTCCTCGACTGTATCTGCAGCGGTCTTCTGGGTCTCAAAACACTCAATTTGTACAAAGTAATAAAGGTCATGTTTTAAAAAGGGAAAATATTGTGTTTCTCACTGTGCTCTAGAAATACTCAAATGGTATGGAAAAATTTACTGAAGACTTGATGTGACTTTTATAGACACTGATTTTTAAATGTTTAGAAGAGATGAGTTTTTATTATGCCTGAGTGCTTAGCGGTTGCTACTACCCCAAGTTCCCCAGTGTGGTTGGAGGAATTATTTCAAATGAAGGGCTTTCAAGGTGCTAAAACTTCTGATTCAAAGAAAATCAGGGCATATTTTTGATGGTATTGGAGAAAATGGGAAGGGGAAACCTTAGAGGACTGAGGGAGTTTTTACAAACAGTCATGTTTAGGACTCTTATGTAGGAGATTATCACGGGCTTTAGTGGCTTTGAAATCTAATCATCACATAAAGCTCCCCTCAAAAGCATCGCAGCTTTTGGTGCCAGATTTTCCTGTAGAGATCAACCTGGAGTGATATATCAAGATCAAGGTACATTTCAAAGAGAAAGTCTTTAAAAACAAATTATGGTCACTGTCAATGAATCATTCAAAATCATAAATCTTGTGTGGTGAGTTAACAGTGACCAGACATGGTCACTGAACTGAAAAAGAAATAACAAAAACTCAAAAAAACCCACCACTTTTTCCTCTTGTCTATAGAGACCACTGTGAGGTTTTAGAAACATCAGCCTGTTGTGAGTCTACATTTAAACTAGAGCCCTGGGCTTCAAACTTTTGTTATTTTATTTCTAAAGGAATTTTGTAAACTGCAGACAAGTTCAGATGTTTAGCTGACCATTTAAAAGGTTTCATCATAAATATAAACATTGCAATTAAAAGTCTCCCAACATATTGTAAATGATCACAACTAAGTTAGAACTACTGCTTCATCTTTTGAAATGTATCTTACTGAATTTAAACCTTGCAGCAACTTGATGTAAACCATCATCTATTTTTAAAAATATATGAAATACATTTACATTTGAATGCCTTCTACTGATCTTCCTTTCACACTTCTACCCAACAAGAAAACAAACATGTACTCATGTATAATTGAAATCTAAAATTAAAGATTCCTGTAGTTGCAAATCTCAGATGAAAGAGTTTTTCTGAACTGAGTTTTCATTATAGTTAAAATAAAAACAACATATATACTAAAATTCTGAGAAATAATTATTAAATATAACAGTAAGAATTTTGTTGGCACATTTCTCCTAATAGATCTCTGAAAGGAGGTAATTAAAAATTAATTTATGTATTGATATCTAGTTGTTGCTAGATTTAGATAGTGTTCAAACATGATTCTAATCATATTCCTTCTTGTCTGCTTACATGTACATGTTCATAAACTTATTACATAGATAAACAAGTAGGAATAGATGCTTTATCATTAGAATTAGAAATAATTATTTGAAGTCTTTCCTTATCATTCCAAATCACATAGATTGTTAAAAACAAACCAATAATAGATTGCTACCAGTTAGGTCTTTCTTCCATTTTGTTAAAAAAATAAAATAAAAAAGGATTGTAAACTGCCTGACTTACAGGAAGATTTATCAATCATCCATCATTTCCTTTCTCAACACCAGCACAGAGTATGTTTCTACCTCTTTCCCTGAAAGTTTTATACCCTGGAGTTATGGTCTGTAACAACAGAGATGGGCATAGGGTATCTTCAGAGAGCGATTGAAAAGGAGATCTTGAACTTCATTCTAAAGTGTGTTCGCAGAGGGATCAGTTTAAGAGTATATACTTGGGAGTTTAAAAACATCGAAGTTGTACCTATGGTCAATTAATCTTTAATAAAGGAGGTAAGAATATAAAATGGGAAAAAGACAGTTCCTTCAGCAAGTGGTGCTGGGAAAGTTAGACAGCTGAATGTAAATCAATGAAGCTCATCCTCATAGCACATACAAAAATAAACTCAAAATGACTTAAAGACTAAGACAAGATACCATAAAACTCTTAAAAGAAGAGAAAAGCAAAACATTCTCTGACATAAATCTTACCAAAGTTTGCTTATTTCCCAAGGCCATAGAAATAACAGCAAAAATAAACAAATGGGACCTAACCCCACTCCTGGGCACATATCTAAAAAAGATGAAAACTGTAATTCAAAAAGATACACTCACCCCAATATCCACTGCCATACTATTCACAATAGCCAGGACATGAAAGCATTCTAAATGTCCATCAGTAGGTGAATAACAGATGAATGAAAAGAAGATGTGGTATATATACATATATATATGCCATAAAATACACATATATATATTAGCCATCAGAAGAATGAAATAATATTATTTGCAGCAACATGGATGGACCTAGAGATTGTCCTACTACGTGAAATAAAGACAAATATCATATGACATCATTTATATGTGGAATCTAAAAATGATACAAATGAACTTACTCACAAAACAGAAACGGACTCACAGACATAGACAACAAACTTACTGTTACCAAACATGAAAGAGGGGAAGGGATAAATTAAGAGTTTGGAATTAACAAATATACACTGCTATATATGAAATAGATATATTTTATATATAATATATATAGTATATATAAGATAAATATACCAACAAGGACCTACTGTATAAAACAGTGAATTATATTCGGTATCTCAGAATAAACTATACTGGAGAATAATTTTTAAAAGAATGTATGTGTATATATGTGTGTGTGTGTGTGTGTGTGTGTGTGTGTGTGTGTAACAGTCAATTTGCTGCACATCTGAAAGTAAAACAACATTGTAAATCAACTATTCTTTAATGAAAAATTTAAAAAAATTAAACCATAGAAGTTGAGAATCAGAAGGTTCACTCTAACAGATCTTACCTATGCCTAGGTGTTTGTAAAACAAAGGTTGAAAACAGCTGATTTATAGCATTTTAACTTACCACAAAGAATTTCTCTTCTTCAATTCAGATTAGGTTAATTACGCAGCCATAATGAGAGTTTGGGTGCTTTTAATTTCTGCTCTCTATGAGCTAAGAGGAACTCGGACAACATCAGATACTCTAGTCAGGACTTTGTGGTGAAATAAAAATTTTGTAAGTAGCCTCACAACGTATGTCTAAATTCTTTGACTTTCAGAACAGCATTACATAAGAAATCTTTTCAAATAAAGTTAACTTGTAGAGAAATAAATAAGATTTACTCAAAATTTGTGTAGTGTTCCCAGTGAAAATACTAGAGATAGCAGAAAACATTTAACTTTTAATTTGCCAATAGATTTGTATAAATTCTTTATGCAGAAAACCCAAGGGGGGAAAAAAACTATTTATTTTTACTGTTCTCTTTATTTTTATTATTATATCTCCTTTGGTCTTCCTCTTTGTAGACTAATAACTTTTTTCTTTGCCCCTATTCCCATTCAGAAGCCTACCCATGCCTCTGAATTTTGATTGCTCACATCTCCCATCTCTTTGAAGTCTTTATTGCAAGGTAAGTAGAACCCCTGAACCTTTTTGTAATGAGAAGCATGCTATTTTTGCACTATGGCAGCTGTTTCCATTTCTATTTAAAATATACTTTCAGTGATGCTTACATTTTGCCTTCTTTTGTATCTTCTTTATTTGGGGATTTCTTGCAGATTTTTTTTTTCTTGAAAAATCGGGATTGGGAATACATGTAAATCCATGGCTGATTCATATCAATGTATGACAAAACCCACTGGAAAAAAAAAATAAAAATAATAAAAAAAAAAAAAAAAAGAAAAATGTGATAATAGCTGCTTTTTAAAAATTGTGCTGTGGTCAAAATCAATGACTTCTTACTCTTAATAAATTAACACACTTACATGTCCTATACTTTCATACACATAACATCTAATAATCATAACTACCCTACTAGGAAAATATTATCCTTCATTTTAGGAATGCTGCTGCTGCTGCTAAGTCGCTTCAGTCATGTCCGACTCTGTGCGACCCCATAGACGGCAGCCCACCAGGCTCCGCCGTCCCTGGGATTCTCCAGGCAAGAACACTGCAGTGGGTTGCCATTTCCTTCTTCAATGCAAGAAAGTGAAAAGTGAAAGTGAAGCCGCTCAGTCGTGTCTGACTCTTCACGACCCCATGGACTACAGCCTACCAAGCTCCTCCGTCCATGGGATTTCCTAGGAAAGAGTACTGGAGTAGGTTGCCATTGTCTACTCCATCATTTTAGGAATGAGGAAGCTGAGATTTTGAGAAGTTATGTGTTTTGCTCAAGATTGTATTTCTAGAAAGTGGGCAAGCTAGGATTAAAATCCAAACTTCTTCTTTTTTCCTCCAAGGGTGTGCTTCTTTTGAAATATTTTGTTCCTAATTCTTTTAAGAATAATACCTTTGAAGTTGCTCTTCCATGTCCTGAATTTATTTATCACTGTTATTTCAATAGCATTGTGACTTTATTTGCAGACTATTAGACTTACATAGCAAGAATGAACTGTCCTGCATGCCTAAAGTCATCTCTTCACTAAAACTAAAAGAATGTATTCATTAATCATATATTCTGATAGGCAGGTAACTGGAATATTGCCTTGTTCCCTTGTTCCCGAGTTTTTAAATTCGTAATTAATGAATAGTCAAATCTTTCTAAGTTATGAACATCCATTTTATTTCTCCTTCAAGACTTAAGTCCCACTCTGAGTTTTGATGGATTCAAAAGTCTTTCCTAACAGTTTTTGGATGTTTTTTATTAAAAAGAAAACTTTCATGTGTCCAGATAGTGTCTATTCCTGTGTGCTCATTGCTATATTTCATTTACCATCAGGACACCCAACTCTTCCTTATTGTTTATTTCCATTCGCTCCCTGTATATTTCTGGAAATACAGGTCTACCTGTCCAGCTTCCTGTTGGCATTCTTGTTAGATTTCTCCTGCTTCTGAGGACTTGCTTTGCCCAATCATCATATCTTAAGTCTATCTGCTGTAGTTGGATGTGTAATGTGGCAGAATTTTTGAAAAGACTAGGGAGTAAAATAAATGCACAAAGTTTTCAATGCTAAAATGGTAGAATACATAAATAGGTATCCTGAAAGAGGCACATAAAAAAGAACTGATGAGATTCAAAGAGAGATGACATCTGGTTGGTTATTTCAATATCTGTAACTTTATTTTAAAAACTTCAGCATTGGTGTGTAGTATTACATGGTTCTTATTTAGATTAAGTTAAAACTCAGTTGCTGAATTTTGAATTCTAATGGAGAAAGTAAGCTCCAAGTGTCATCAGCTAATATTCTAAGGAGAAAGCCCAAGTTCTAGTGACTATTCATGCTTTGTCATGGTCAACACATGAGGCTTTTACCATCTATGAACATCAGAAATGGCTTTAGTTTGTGAGCTGTTGTTGTTCAATTGCTCAGCCGTGTCTGACTCTTTGTGACCCTATGGACTTCAGCATGCCAGGCTTCCCTGTTCTTCACCATCTCCCAGAGCTTGCTCAAACCCATCTCCATTGAGTCAGTGATGGCATCCAACCATGTCATTCTCTGTCATCCCCTTCTCCTCCTGCCTTCAATCTTTCCCAGAATCAGGGTCTTTTCTAATGAGTCTCCTCTTTGCATCAGATGGCCAAAGTATTGGAGCTTCAGCTTCAGCCTTAGTCTTCCAATGAATATTCAGGACTGATTTCCTTTAGAATTGACTGGTTTGATCTTCTTGCAGTACTAGGAACTCTCACGAGTCTTCTCCAGCATGATAGTTTGAAAGTACCAATTCTTCAGCACTCAGCCTTCTTTATGGTCCAACTCTCACATCTACACATGACAACTAGAAAAACCATAGCTTTGTATGGACTTTGTCAGCAAAGTAATGTCTCTGCTTTTTAATATGCAGTCTAGGTTTGTCATAGGTTTTCTTCCAAGGAGCAAACATCTATTTACCACATTAAATGTTAAAACGGTGTCTTTTGGTGAAATAAAGATATTAAAGATACATGGAACAACTTTGATGTTTCCCAGACATCTTCACCCTTTTGAGAACAGTGCATGAAAATCTAGGAAGGCTCATTATCTTATTCTTAAAGATGACGACCTAGCTCAATTTTACATAATCTTTTTGGTCTCAAAATCCTTCTACACTCTTACAATTGATTGAAAATTCCATAAGAACATATGTTAAGAAATTGAAAAAGGGAACTAAAATATTTATTAATTTAAAAGTAGTAATAAATGGGTTAAACATAAACATTTGTGAAGAATAACTTTACTCTTAAAAACAAAAATGGCCTTGCTTTACATTTTTGAAAATTTCTTTACTGTCTGGATTATTAGAAGATACCTGATTCTCATATGTTCCAATTTGTTGAAATACATAGTTTGGGTTGAAGTACATGAAAAAAATCTGACCTCAAGCCTCATCTGGCTCATGTAACTGGAAAAAAAGTAGCTAAGTATCCTTTGCAGATAATTTTAGATTTTAAAATATTTATGACAACATAACAAGTGGTAGTTTATTGAAGATTATGGGGAAATCTGAAACTATTTCCATGAACATTTTGTATCCTGTTCCAATAAGGTCCTTTGGTCTATCTCGCACTTTGAAAGGATCATCTCTCCCTGCGTGAATTTGAAACATCATGTGGTAGTTATTATGAAATATGAATACATCAACTTATCCAGATCTTCCAAATATTTAAAACACTTTAATAAACACACACAGAGTCATTAATATAATCACCAATCTTATAAGAAAAATTTATAAGTATTAGGAAACTGCCAATATGGTAAAGAAGACAAAGTTCTAAAATTCCAAATTTGGCATGAAAACTCCAGTTTTATCACTCTGCCACATATTGTTTGTTGATTGTTTTCTTTTTTGGAACAGGTTCATTTCACTCCTTTATGAGAAGACACCTGCCAAATACCCAAGTTTGAGTGACCATAATTTATCTTTAAGTTCCTAATTCAAGCAAAAGTAAGGTTCATGATGAAAACTTCTAGTTCAGCTGTAGCTCAACCACACAAATGCTCACCTTGAGTCAACCATCGTACTTTGGCATGGACATCATATAAATTCATTATAAAAATTATATTATAAAATTATAAAAATTATAAAAATGTTCCATTTTGCACACAGAACATTGAAGAGACATGTTCTCAAGAGTCTAGGTGTAACAAAACCAATAAATTTGATTGCTTTCTGAGGGCTGTATTTAAGTAGAGCTTTTTTTTACCCCTGTGAATGCACTGGCAGTCAAGAACACAAAACTCTCCAGGAAAATTTAGTGCCACTGCCTGGGTTTGTGCAAAGGCTCCAACAGTTTTACTAGCCAGTGCTTGTGCACCATCATTGTAGATGCTGAAAAACTGATGAAAGGGAAATAATATCTGAGCATTATCACAAAGTTGTTTTGACCTTGCAGATTCCCCGAAAGAGCCTTAGTGATCATTCTAAGAACTGTTATTCTAGTTAAATTGAAAAGAAAAAAATTTGTTGTATTCAACCAGGAACCCAGCAGATTTGGGTGACCCTTTGCCGGCATGAAGGTAAACATACTCTTGCTCCTGGAATCTGGCTCTGGAGAAAGTAGAGCTTTCCTGCCTGGTGGTAGACAGACCTCTAAGGAGACAGAGTGCTGGGCCTTCATGAGCTTCCAAAGCAGGGGATGAATGGCTTTTGACTCATCAGCTAAAAATCACTGGTGACCACAATTTCCACCAAAAACAGCCTAAAAGTTCTACCTGACATATCTGGATAAAGTTGGTTTATAACATCTGAGAAATCAGAAAACTTTCCCAAGGACAAAAGGCATTTGCCATGTGAGCTTTTCTGCACTTAAGGTATGAGACTTTGGATGGATTATTACTGTATCTGTTTCTCGTGAACAGCAGAACCTACCACACAAGGATGTCCAGAGGAAGAAAGAACTTACTGCAAGGTGTGAAGGGCTCAGCTCAATGCTTAGCCCATGATGAGCCCCTACCAATGTTGGCTGCTACTCGTCACTGTCGCCCTCATCTCTACTATTAGATGTGGTTGGAATGGAATTTGAATGGCATTAGAGTCACATAGAGAAAAGTGGGAGAAAAATTTGAAGAAGTAGAAAATAATTCTCCTTTCTAAGACTTTGTCCATTTTTTTTCTGGCTGTCCATTTGAAAAAGGAACCCTCCTACACTGTTCTGGAAATGTAAATTGGTGCAGCCAGTATGGAGGTTCCTTAGAAAATTAAAGATAGACTTTCCATTATAGTTTTTTTTTTAAACTATAATTAAAAAAAATACTTGCAGCCCAATGTTCATGGCAGCACTATTTATGATAACCAGGAAATGAAAGCAATTTAAATGTCCATTGACATATAAATGGATAGAGAAGATGTGGTGCATACAAAGAAATATTACTCAGCCATAAAAAGAATAAAATAATGCCATTTGTAGCCACTTGGTTGTACCTAGAGATTATCATATTAAGTGAAGTAAGTCAAAGACAGATATCATATGATATCTCTTATATGTGGAATCTAAAATAAAATATTACAAATGAACCTATATGCAAAACCAAAATAGACCCACAGACATAGAAATCAAACTTATGATAACCAGATGGGAAAGGTATGGGCAAGTGATAAATTAGGAATTTGGGATTAAAATATGTATGCTGCTACATAAATGTTGGAGAGGGTGTGGAGAAAAGGGAACCCTCTTACACTGTTGGTGGGAATGCAAACTAGTTACAGCCGCTATGGAGAACAGTGTGGAGATTCCTTAAAAAACTGGAAATAGAACTGCCATATGACCCAGCACTCCCACTCCTGGGCATACACACCGAGGAAACCAGATCTGAAAGAGACACGTGCACCCCAATGTTCATCGCAGCACTGTTTATAATAGCCAGGACATGGAAGCAACCTAGATGCCCATCAGCAGACGAATGGATAAGGAAGCTGTGGTACATATACACCATGGAATATTACTCAGCCATCAAAAAGAATTCATTTGAATCAGTTCTAATGGGGTGGATGAAATTGGAGCCCATTACACAGAGTGAAGTAAGCAAGAAAGAAAAACACCAATACAGTACACTAACACATATATATGGAATTTAGAAAGATGGTAATGATAACCCTATATGCAAGACAGAAAGAGATGCGGATGTACGGAACAGACTTTTAGACTCTATGGGAGAAGGCGAGGGTGGGATGTTCAGAGAGAACAGCATTGAAGCAAGTATACTATCAAGGGTGAAACAGATCATTAACCCAGGTTGGATACATGAGACTGCTCAGGGCTGGTGCACTGGGAAGACCTAGAGGGATGGGATGGAGAGGGAGGTGGGAGGGAGGATCGGCATGGGGAACACATGTAAATCCATGGCTGATTCATGTCAATGTATGGCAAAAACCACTACAGTATTGTAAAGTAATTAGCCTCCAACAAATAAAAATAATTGGGAAAAAAATAAAAAATAAAATGTGTATGCTGCTACATATAAATAAACAACAAGGACCTACTGTATAGTACAGGGAACTATGCTAAATATTCTGTAAAACCTATAAGGGAAAAGAACCTTTGCTGTACCCCTGAAGGTAACATGACATTATAAATCAACTTTATTTCAGCAAATATACATGTATATATTAAAAAGTATGAATTAGAAATAATTCAGTGAGGTTGGAATTTAAGAATGTCCAAAAGACAATAATACAAGTAAAGATGAAGATGCTGGAGGAAGAGGACTCTGCATGTGTGGACAAGATTTTAGAATTTAATTTTGTAGGTAACAGGGGAGCCACGCAAGGCTTTCCAGAGATATGGTTCCAACCAGCTTTGTTAGATTCATCAGGTAGCAAGCTGCATATTGGATTTCACAGAGGTCCCGAGAGAGGCACAATGTCTGGTCTCATTGACTTTCCCCTGCCATTTTTACACAATCGTCTATCAGATTTCAATTTTAAAAACATAGTATGAGTCAAAGTTTTAAAACAGCAAACCTCAAATTCAGGAATGCTGCCATTGTAAAATGAATAATGCGGTTGGAATTTCAGAGTTAGTTTTGAGCCAAAAACAAATGGGATGCAAATAATGCCAAATATTAATTATGTTTTGTGGCTGCACGAGTTTTGCTGAGTTTCATTATATTATATTGGAAGAGGTTTCATATTTGGTCACAAAATTATTTCTTGTGCCTGACAGATAAAAGTTGGGAAGAAAGTCCTCTTGTGCCATAGTATCTAGATAGTTATCTGATCTCTAAAACAAAATGGTTGAACTTCATAAAAGTAGAAGATAAACTCCCTTTTCTTTGCCCGCATCTACTAATAGGAATTTAGTGAAAGATTTTTAATCCTTTATTGTCTGGACACTGAGAATACAGTCATAATGAAATTCCAATGCACAGCTATTGAGATTTAGTAAAATTGTTATATAAAAGTAGCCCTGTGGTCTTGGTTACCACTGCTGCATGAAAAACAAAAGAAAAGAAAGTCTCAAAGATTTGTGTGTGTGTGCATGTGCATTTTAAATTATGGACATGATAAAACATGCCACATTTCATAATTTTAATATGACATCAAAATAATAGTGATATGTATAGTTAGTGCATATTAATACAGGTTAATGTATACGATATATGTATTCGACAGGATCTAATCCTTTCTGAAGTTTTTGGATTCCTTGATACATCTTCTTTCCCTCTATTTCTATTTTTAAGACATTTTTCACGCCATCAACTCGCATTGAGGGTTAGTGGACTTCACATGCAGCCCGTGGAGGACTCTGGTGAAGTGAGTCAGTCTGACCCAGATCCACAGAGACACCTGCAGATGTCTCCACCTGTTTCTCCTCATTCTCCCCTGGATTTTGCTTTCATGCAGCAAATTCTTCCAACAGCTGGGTGGTGCCAACACATGGAGGCCCCCTGAGGAGGACATTTTTGTTCCACAGGAGAAATCCAAACCTAATTGCTCCGTCGCATTTGGGGAATTTTTTTTCTCCTGCACAAATACACTCATCATGTTGGCCATATTTGAATTAGAAAATAGCAGTGTTTTCAGCTGTGCAAGATGAACACAAATTTACTTAAATATGAATACGTCACCATTATAATGAGGCTTGTTCTCCTGTGACTAGAAAATAAATGAATGTGCCATGTAATCCTTTCCAACTGCCCTCTTCCTGAGAGACTTTATCTGAAAAGGGCTGCGAGGGGCACTGCAGTGGTGAATGAAGAGTTTCAGATCAATGCTTTACCTTTTATTGTGGTCTCACACCAAACCAGTAGGGTGTGCTCACGACTCAACGTTCTTCTGGTGTCTGACCACTCTGGCCTTGCAGCGTTTGCACCCCAGGTAAATAAAAACAACATACCTTTGAGAGGTAAAAATGTCCTGCTCACACATTGCTTTTGCAATCACTGCCATGCCTCATTAAAATGACGTGCTAAGGAAACCCTCACTCGCTTTGGTTTCTCTGCTAAAACGTGGATCAATCTCTTCCCAAATTCTTTTCTTCCCTTCTTCTAGGGAATAATCCCTCAGACCAGGTCCCAGTTATTAAGGTTTTCTGTCTGGAGCCCTGAGTGTCTCTTTGGGACAGCTGGCATTCATCACCATCAATCCAGGGATCTCTCTGGTACATAAACACTTTTGCGAAATGAGATAAGCTTAAGTATGTTGCTAAATCATGGCTATCTGTCACCTCGTGGTACCTAAAAAAGACGTAGAAGTGATCAAATTATCTACTCCACCGCTTTCCACTTTTTAGGAGAAAACTTCATTTCTGTTGCTGCAAAGTGATAAAGCACAGCTTGGCAACATGGATTCAAAGGAGAACTGAGAGATGAAAATCAAGATTCAATACAAACAGTTCTTTCCAGGTTAAAAATAGCAGAACATTGCATTGGCTCTCTTTGAGGCTTACTTTATATTTTGTGGAGGAGGAATACACTTAGTAGCCTTCCCTGGCTGTGCATATGAAAACTTGGCTGAAGCATCCTGACAAAATGGATAGTGTGAGCTCATCTGCCTCCAAACTGTTGGTTGATGTCTGAATGGACCACTCTTATTTAATCTGACCTGGTGCTGCCAAAGAGGACTGGGCCCAAGCATTTGAAAGCATGTGCAAATTTAGATTGACCAATTATCTATTTATTAACATTGCTATGCTAGGTCCAAGTTTATTCTTCTCTATTTAAAATAGGATATACCCCGTGTTCTAAGAAACCCTAGGGCTCTCATATGAGTATCTTTATTTGAAGTATGAATATGCTTTTTAAAATTTTTATGATTTAAAAAAATTAATTTAATTTTTATTTTATGTTAGAGCATAGTCGATTTAAAATGTTTTGTTAGTTTCACGTGTTCAGCAAAGTGACCCAGTTATACATATACATGTATTCATTCTTTTTCAGATTCTTTTCCCACATAGGTTATTAGAGAATATCAAGTAGAGTTCTCTGTGCTATACATTAATTCCTTGTTTATCTATTTTATTTACAGGAGTGTGTATCTGCTAATCCCAAACTCCAAAGTTATGCTTCTGGATGTGCTTTTAAATTAAGCTTGAGGTAAAATTGGTGTATAACATTTATTAGTTTCAAGTGTTGTTGTTCAGTCACCTAATTGTGTCCAACTCTCAACCTCATGGACTGCAGCATGCCAGGCCTCCCTGCTCCTCACCATCTCCCGGAATTTGCCCAAATTCATGTCCATTGCATTGGTGATGCCATCCAGCCATCTCATCCTCTGAGGCTCTCTTCTTCTGCCCTCAATCTTTCCCAGCATCAGGGACTTTTCCAATGAGCCATCTGTTTCCTGGTGTACACATCATAACTCAATGTATGTACAGTCTGCAAATGGTCACCATCAAGAGTCTATAAGTACCATGTGTCACCATGCAATTGGCCCTCTTTACTGTTTTTGCCTACTCCAACCCTCTTCTAATAACCACCAACCTGTTCTCTATATCTTGTGAGTTTTGTTTTGTTTCATTTCTTCAATATTAAATTTGTTATTCTCTGTCTGGCTTACCTCACTTAGTATGATAATCTCTAGGCCCACTCGTGTTGCTGCAAATGGAAGAATTTCATTCTTTTTTTTTCATGGCTGAGTAACATTCCATTGTGTACATGAACACTTAAGGTTGTTTTCTTGTCTTGGCTATTGTGAATAGTGCTGCAAGGAACATAGGCATGCATACATCTTTTCATGTTAGTGTTTTCATATTCTTTGGATAAATACCTGGGTTATATGATAGGTGTAACCATTTTTAAAGAAAACTCCATACTGTTTTCCATAGTAGCTACACCAATTTACATTCCCACCAACAGTGTAACAGTGTTCCTTTTTCTCCATACTTGTTATTTGTAGACTTTTTGATGATACCCATTCTGACAGGTGTGAGGTGACATCTTCTGGTGGTTTTGATTTGCCTTCCCCTGATGATTAGTAATTTGGAGCATCTTTCCAGGTGCCTGTTGGCCATCTGCGTGTCTTCCTTGGAAAAATGTTTATTCAGATCCTTATTTTTCATTAATATGATTTTTTTTAACATGGTAGTACCAAAAGCATATAAAACTGAGACTACATAAAATATGAGGCTTTATAATGAATGAGACCTTTATTTAGAAACTAACTAAGGAGTGGCTAGCACAGTGGCGAGCATCAGGAACTCGATGCACGTTCTTCCTTTCACGTCTGTCCTGCAATCACTCTGGGCCCCCTGACCGGCTCTGGCCTATGTATTGTTAATGGAAATGTGTCAGTCCTGGGCTTTTTATGCCTCTCTTCCACTGCAACCAATCTTGAAGGCCACTCACTCCAGATGTCGTGGATACTAGATCCATCAGGGCCATCCGACACATACCAGGCTCTCCTGAGTGAGAAACAAATCTTTCATGTGTTAAACATTGAGATTTTGAGGAGTTTTCTGTGTGTGGAAATCATCAACAACTCTGATTAAAATATGAGGACATCATTTTTTTAATAAATTAAAAAGTTTAGTTCAACTTTTATTTATTTATTTTTGAATGAATAATACATTTCCAGAATTCATAATTTAAAGGTTCAGGGGATATAGAGTGAAAAAAATCGCTCTTCCATTTCCTAATCCTGGCCATTCTTCACCCTCACACTCCTTACCTTGGACAACAAATAATGAATAATTTCTCATATATTTACAGAGACATTTCAATTATATTCAAACAAATTGTTTATTAAATTCCCCTTTTGTACAGAAATGGAAGTATACTATAGTCTGCATTTTGCATATAGGAACCTTTTATATGTTAAGAAATTTACCTTTTGTCTGTGATATGTATTGCAAATGCTTTTTCTTAACTTTGTTGTCATCTTTTGATAAATGTTCTCAGAATGGAAAAAAAAAAATGATCTTGCTTTAGTTCATTTTATGCACCAAGACTGGAAAGATCTCTTAGAATTTTTTTTAAATTCTCACCTGTTTTCTTCTCTTTTATTATTTCTTTTCATACATTTAAATCACTGATATACCTGAGGTCAGTTTTGAGGTATAGGTCCAACTTTAATCTCTTCCAGATAGCTACCTGGTTGTCTCCGTTTATTAAACACTTTGCTCACTGATTTGAAATGCAACCTTTATCATCTGTAGTTTTCCAGATGTTCTTGGATCAATTTCTAGACGCACTATTTATTCCATTGATCTGTCTCCCTGTTTGTGAGCCAGTATCATTTATCCTTCAGTTCAATGCCAGGATGGCTTCTGTACTTATGACTTCAGGGAAATTCTTCTAGTCCAAATGTACTCAGTGTAGCTGACATTTAATACACTGTGGAGGTCTAGTCATTGATCAGACGAAGGGGATGGGGACAGGTCTGGAAAAGATGGAGGCAGTGGTACCAGGAAGCGGGGAGCTCTTAGAGTCACACTGTGCCTTCCATGAATATGGCCTGTGTTACTTATTTCTTCTTTTTTTATACCCTGGACTAGGGAAGCCAGGTATATAGAGTCCTGGATAGGTAGCACATTGATGATTGTTGACATTTTCTTACATGTTTCCCTTCCTGATACTCATCTTGAATAATCTTCTGAAAACTCAACTTCTCTTATGTTAGGAATGGGAAGTTGCTGGTTATCTTTTTTTTTCTCCAAGAATGATCCATATTTCCCCCAAAAAAGTACATGATCAAGAAAGATTTCAGAGAGATTGCAGTAACTATCTTTTTTTAGTTATCCAAAGTTCTTGGAGACTGACTGAACAGGATAAAAATATAGTTTAAGAGTTTTCTGATTTAAATCCTTCATCACTATTCTCTTTGATATATGTCTGAGAAAGTCTTTGAGAGTAAAGATAATTCTGAAGAAGAGCATATACAAGTTAAAAAATATTTTCAAAATTTGACCTAACTTCTAAAAATGAAACTCTGAGTACATTATTGCTTCTTAATGATTTTCTGCTAAGTTTAGAGACTTTTCATGAAATTGTAATGAAAAGATTAACTATAATATTTTTAAAATGTCAAAATGAAGTCCTTCTGAATCAATTCTTAGTTGATAATCTTTTCTTGTAAACAGGCCACTAATCATCTGTGTCTTACCTGACATTTGAGCTTGTTTTTGTGTGTGTGCTTTACTTTAACTGAAATATGACAGAGGATATTATTAATGAATAAAGGTTCACAGACTGTTGCTTCTTTAACACACCAAAGAGAGTATTATAATTTCCAGCCCTGTCTTTCTTCTGTTAAGAAGCATATCAGTTACCTATTGCCATGATCATGATTACCAAGTCACCTCAAGTCTCAGGAACTTAATATAATAATAAGGATTTATTTACCTACCAGTCTATTCTCAGAGAGTTCAGCTGGGCTTGGTGGGTCTATTTATCTGCTCTCAGATGGACCAGTACACAGGTCCAACTGGGATGACAGTGCTGTTGGGACCAAGCCTCTCTCCTCCTGCAGCATGCCAGCCTGGCCATGCTTTCATGGTGTCAGGGCAGGATGAGAGCAAATCCAGGTAAGAAAATGCTTTCTCAAGTTTCTTCTTGTGTCTTAGGTCCCCAAATTTCTGTGACCAGAGCAAGTCACAAGACTGAGACTTGTGTTAATGTAGCCAGGAGATATGGTTTCTAGCCAAAGAGCCTGAAAGCAGAGGAGTGACAAGCTGGGGCCGGTAGAGCTGACAGTCCGTCATAAAGAAGAATTACAATGCATTCTAGGGAAAAGTGTGAATTAATAGTTACTGTCATGTCCGAGTCTTTGCAAACCCATGGACTGCAGCACGCCAGGCTCCCCTGTTCTTCGCCATCTCCCAGAGTTTGCTTAAATTCATGTCCATTGAGTGAGGGATGCTATCCAACCATCTCATCCTCTGTCACCTCCTTCTCCTCCTGCGCTCAATCTTTCCTAGAATCAGGGTCTTTTCCAATCAGTTGGCTCTTAGCAACAGGTGGCCAAAGCATTGGAGCTTCAGCATCAGTTCTTACAATAACTATTCAGGATTGATTTCTTTTTAATTGACTAGTTTGATCTCCAGTTTAATTCTCCATTTGAATTAATAGTTAATTCATTGTAATTAATGCCAAAATCATACAACAGTGGGAAAGAGGAGGAAAGAAAGCCTGGTGGGCTGGGATTAGGGGGAGATATTTCCCTTTTCGATGTGGAAAAAGCAGAGGAGAGAAAGAAATCTCTGATGAGATTGGATGGAGACAAAGAGCACTTGAATGGAAGTTTCTGAAGAATTCTTATTTCAGTCACTTTAATGTGATCCAGGTGGCTCAGTGGTAAAGAATCCATCTGCCAATGCAGGAGACACGGGTTCAGTCCCTGAGTCAGGAAGATCCCTTGGAGAAGGAAATGGCAACCTACTCCAGTATTCTTGTCTGGAAAATCCCATGGACAGAGGAGCCTGATAGACTGTAGTCCATGGGGTTGCAGAGAGTTGGACACGACTGAGCACACTCGTCAATGCAATCCAAGAGGTTGTAGAGCGAAACTCTTCTGTAGTCACTTTTGGTTCCTGGGCTGTGATCTGCATGTGTCCCAGCTCCAGGGCTGTGTCTGCAGATTCATGGTGTGAATCAGGACCCTTTAGCTTGAGTGCCCAGAGCCAGGCTCCCCTTGACTTGTGTAATGGATCCACTATTTGGGACTCCAGCTGCTGCATCCTCTGGGATGTCGAAAACCTCCTTAAGTGTGCTGGTTGTAAGGACTGTCTTGCAACTCCAAACCTACTCCCACAAACTTCGCTTTGAGGCCATAAAGCTGGGCTTCTAGAAGACATAGATGACATCACCACCTGAATCCCTGTTGTGCTCATGCTCTTTCCGACCCTTTGTGACCCCACGGACTGGAGTCCACCAGGCTCCTCTGTCCATGGATTTTTCCAAGCAAGAATACTGGAATGGGTTGCCATTTCCTACTTCAGGGGATCTTCCCAGCCCAGAGATGGAACCCACCTCTCTTGCTTCTCCTGCATTGGCATGTGAATTCTTTACCATTGTTCCACCTCAGATGCCTCAAAATTCCCTGTTAGGTTCTGCCAGTGGATGGCACTGAAGAGGGTCTGGAGGAGGAGGGGTGAGCTCTGTCTTGACACTCTTCAGCCCAACTGGAGTAACTGTGGTTGGTCCTTCTCCAGTGTTTTCCTGTGTTCCAGGGCCCATGACGTGACCCAGCTGACAGACAGCCCTCCAGTGGAGGCTGGGCCCAGCTCTGAGAATGATGCTCCTCTGGGCTTTTTTAAAATTTTATTTATTTAAAACTTTTATTTTATATGGAGTGTAGTGGATTAGGTGCTTCCCTGCCACATTGTGTTCATTCCAGGGGTACAGCAAAGTGATTCAGTTTTACATATACATGTGTTTATTCTTTTCAAATTCTTTTCCCATTTAGGTTGTTACACAACATTGGACAGAGTTCCCTGGGTTATACAAATGGTCCTTGTTGGTTATCGTTTTATAGATAGTAGTGTTTACCTGACTGGAGAAGGAAATGGCAAACCACTCCAGTGTTCTTGCCTGGAGAATCCCAGGGATGGGGGAGCCTGGTGGGCTGCCGTCTATGGGGTCGCACAGAGCCGGACACGACTGAAGTGACTTAGCATAGTGTTTACCTGACAATTCCAAACTCCCAGTCTGCCCCCCCCCCCCACCCTTTCCCTTCAGCACGAGCACATGTTGGAAACTTTGTCTGAGGCTTGAACTTGATGAGTGACCGAAAGTGACTAACCTCCAGTGACCCTAGTTAAAGAGATCTTAAGGTTACCATTGCTTCTAATTGTCCTAATATAGATTTGTCTGCAGCGTAATCTCTTTCTGCAGACACAAAACTTATTGAAAAAATAAAACAATTTCAAGTGTTTAATTTAGAAGCCACTTCTTTAGTGTAAATTATTCTAGAAAAGTGATTTAATAGATTCACTGAATCATCAAGTGGCCAATAAGAGGAACTATTTAATAGAAGGAAAATATAAAAGTGAGGTAACAAAAAGCATTGTTGGGAGTGAACTGAGCTTGCCTATGTGAGAGTGTGTTAGAAATTAAAAAGGAAATTAGAATTCTTAAAATCAAAGGTAAATTTGATGTACATTAAAATCATTGACTCCTTAAATTTGCAAATAACACTTCTGATTCAAGGAGCTTATAAGAGTTTTAACTTTTTAGATTGAATTTCCCTAGGTAACTGTGAATCTCCTTTTTCTTTTCTTTGTTCCTGCTGCTTGCCTTTCAGGATCTTAATTTTCCAACCAGAGACTGAATCTTCACTTTTTGCAGTGAAAGTGCAGAGTCCTAAGCACTGGACCATCAGGGAATCTCCCCACCCTGAATCTCTTCTTATTGGTTGTCTTCCATTTGTATAACCCTCTGAAGAATGCATTTATAATGGCAGGTGTTTTCAGTGATGTATCCTGGTCATATATAATCCTGACTTAAATGGTTACAGATGAATTTTGGTATTTAAATGAAAACAGGAATTGTTTTCCTAGTGCTTGGAAGCCCTCTCCCTTAGTTATTGACATAAACTTCCAGTGAATAAAGCAGTTTATGGAAACAGAATAGGCAGAATGCAGATTTGCTGGTCTTTCTGCTTTGCTGTGGGGATGTGGAGGGAAAGGAATGTGGCTTTGCCTCTTTTTTGACTCATTAGTGATTCTGTGTTGCCTGTGTGCCTAGAGACTCTACCAGTAGACACATTTTTGTAAGTGAAATATCATGCTTCATCCTGGCAATGTTGTCATACATCCCGGTAGCTCATTTTCATTAGGGAGTTGCCATAAAGAGTTCATTTAAAAAAAAAAATCAGGTATAGGCAACACATCTATTTTTCAAACAATCTGAAAAATACTTGCAAAAGACCCTCCAACATAATAATATAAACAAAAGTTTTTAAGGATCTTTCAGACCCTCACTTATTCTATTATTTCTATTCTCAAGAAAAATAATTTTCAAAATTAAAAGTAAATTCTCAATCATAAATCATACCATGCTATTGTTTGATTAAGTAGTCCAAGTACTCCATGACTATGGGTTCTATTTCTGTTTTGTATATAGGTTCAGTTTTATAATTTTTTAAATTCCACATATGTGCTATCATATGGTATTTGTCTTTCTCTATCTGACTTACTTCACATAATATGATAATCTCTAGATCCATTCATGTTGCTATAAATGGCATTATTTCATTCTGTTTTTATGACTAGGTAATATTCCATTATATTAATGCTTTCTATGTCATCATGATTTAGTCTTGGTAAGCTGCAAATTTTTAGGCATTTATATTTCTCCTAGGTGACTCAGTTTATGATACATAATCCTTTTTATTTATGTGGTATATGTTATTGTCTGTTCTTTCATTTCTCATCTTGTTTGAGTCTTCTTTCCTTTTTTTACCCCCTTATAGTCTAGTTAGATGGTAATCTTTGAAAAACATTAACTCAATTTTGTTGATGTTTTCTTATTTCATTCTTGATTTTATTCATTTCTATTCTAATATTTACTATTTTCCTTATTCTGCTAACTTTTTCCTTATTTGTTCTTTAAAATTAAGTTGTTCTATTTTGAGATTTTTTTTTATATACATGCTCACTTCTATAAGTTTTCCTCTTAGTATTTCTTTGTCATACCCCATAAACTTTGGTATTTTCTTTTTTCTTTTTTGATTCTCTCAACCTTTTCTCTCATTTACTGGATGATTTATTCTTTGATCCATTTGTTTTTCAATCACTGTGTTATTCAATTTCCATTTGTTAATTTTCCACTTTTGTTCTACTGATTTCTACTTTTATTCTATTGGGGTCAGAAAAGTTACTTGGTATGATTTAAATATTTCTAAATGTGTGACTTTCCTGGTGATCCAGTGAGTGTTTAAGAATAACCTTGCAGTGTATGGGATGTAGGTTCAATCCCTGACTGAGAACTAAGATTCCACATGCTACAGAGCAACCAAGCCTGCAAGCCTCAACTAAGACCTGATACAGCCAAATAAAATAAATATTCTAAAAAATTAAAGCATTCTTAAATATATTTAAGACTTGCTCTGTGACTGATATGTTTTCTATCCTAGAGATATTTCTGTGTGCGCTTGAGAAGAAAATGTATTCTGCTGGTGTTGGGAATGTTCTGTATATATCTATTAAATGGTGTACTCTATAGCGTCATTCAAGTTCCTGTTCTCTTATTGATCATCTGTCTGGATTTTCTATCCACTATTGAAAATGAAGCATTGGAATTTCCTTCTCTTTTTGTTTTATCATCTCTCTTTTCAGTTGTATAGATGTTTGCCTCATGTATTGGTACCCTGATGTTGACTGAATATATATTTATAAATGAAAGAGCCTCCTGGTGAATTTACCATTTTATAATTGTATAATGATCATCTTTATTTCTTGTGGCAGTTTTTGGCTTAAGTATATTTTGTTTGATATGATTGTAGCCATCCATACTCTGATTTGGTTACCACATAGCCTTTCCCCATACTTTCACTTTCAGCCTATGGTTGCCTTTCTGTCTAAATACAACATACAATTCTATCTTATTACTGTTTCTACTCCACTCAACCACTCTATGTCTTTTAATTGGGGAGTTCAACCATTTAGACTTAAAATAATTCTTTGATAGTGAAGGACTTATTGCTATTTTGTTTCCTGAGCTGAACTGGCTTCTGTCTGCTATATTGTGGGTTCCCTGGAGGAGGAGCATGACACCCACCTCTCCTACTTCTCAGACCCATCCCTGCATCCAGAGCATGCCTGGTCCCAAAAGAATGCCAGAATAGGGAAGGCAGAAACAAGTCCCTTGGACAGCCCTCCTGAATGTTGGACATATGTTTCAACCTTCCGCTTCTCTCCCTAGAAGAACCTGGGGCTGAGGGTTCTCCCAATTATGCCACACTGAGTTGGGAGGATGGGACTGCAGCAGGTTAGTGCTGAGTCTTTTAACCAGCTTTGATGTGGGTACAGAGCTCTTAACTATTTCCTGAATCTCTCATGAAAGGAATTGGTCTGTGTATTGTCTTTGAGTCAGTGTCTCTCTGGGGGAAGGAAGGTCTAGGACTTGCCATTCTACCATCTTACTGACTTCATCCCAGTTTTATCCATTTTTAATCTAAAATGTTACTGTGTTATGATTCATGAAGGCTGGCAGATGTGAGATTCCTGAATCAGAGAGACTGGGTTTTGTTACTCACATTACAGCAAACTACACACACATCAACATATTTTGTGCCAGGTCCCTAAGTTGCAATTCACACAGGATGATGTGAAGGTCAGATAATGTCTGCACATACAGTGAGTTGTGTTAAAGGAGAAGCTGAAGGGGCTTAGAAACTTTAACTTTTCACATTGGATAGTAAACTTGCCTGCCTACTGTTCCAGAGAGAGACGGTCTTCCCAGTATGGGAGAAAACCTGTCTTATGTCCTAAAGGAAGATGCTATCTCTATCTTCCAATGTTGATTTCTGCACAGACAGTCTTGAAAATACAGTTCAGAGCAAAGAGAGTCAGGATCTCTGCTCTGAGGACTTGCAGAAACACATCAAAATATATATGTTAGATTTGCATTCTTTGAATGCATGCTTATTTCAGTAACATTAAAGTTAAAACAGCTACAAAAACTATAGAGAGAAAATGGACTCATTTGAGGTTAATAGCTGAGATTGCCAAATCTCAAATTATTCTGCCCTCCTCTTTTTGGAATTTTTACATGAACATTGCATTAGTCTTTTGAGGAAGATTGTAAGAAGGATAATCATTATTAAGCTCTAAGTATGGGATTGGAGTACACCAGTAAAACATTAAAAGCCAAGTTTATTTTTAGTAGTTAGGCCATCTAAATTCACAAGTTGGTTTCAAGGAAGAAAAAAAACTCGAATTTATGAGGAGTCTCAGTGGGGAGTGTTTATATTAGATACTTAGCACCGCAGGATGCTGTGAGTTGGAAAACATAGGCAGATCCAATTAACAGATTGTGCGCTGTAGAAACTGAACCATATTCAGCTTTTGGACAGCTTTATGTGTGAATGTGAGAACATACTTATAAAAAATGTTATTATTTTATCCCATATAACTTCGTGAGAATTTTTCTACAGGCTAGGGATTTGTGATTAAAATAGAGATAAGCTGGCTCCTCATTTATGGAATTCTCTAATAAAGTTCCTTGAGAATCATTATTTTAGGGAATAATACTGCTTTTGAGGGATGGGTACAGTGTGTCTGCCTGTAGTAAGACTAGGAAAGATAACTCTGCCTTAATGATCTGGCCCCTTATTACCTGATGAACTTGCTCTTACATATGTGTCAAATTAGCAAGATTTTCACTTGTGACCAGTTGCTTCTGACAAAGCTTCCAGCTACCATCTGACTTTTTCCAATAACGCATTGTTTGAAAAGATTCATTCACAATGGCCGACTACAGATTACTGCAATGGTGTACATTTTCAAAAAGAAATAAAATCTACTCATAAATGCCAGAGTTAAAATTTAACCAATGATCTCTGTGGAGATTAGAAGAATTTTGGTTGGAAACCTTGCTTCTAGAAATTTATCCTGATATTTCTGACTTTATTGGCTGTGTGGAATGTTCAGGAACAATGAATCTTAAATTGATATTTGTAGGTCTCTAGAGAATCAAAGCAAATCCCCAAAAGGTTGCAAAAATCAGAGCTACAGAAACCTCAATAACTCTTTGAAAGCAGAAGTGTCAGTCGTTCAGTTGTGTCCAACTTTGTGATCCAATGGACTGTAGCCTGCCAGGCCTCTTTGTCCATGGAATTCTCCAGGCAAGACTATTGGAATGGGTTGTCATTTCCTTCTTCAGGGGATCTTCCCGACCCAGGGATCATACCTGGCTCTCCTGCACTGCAGGCAGATTCTTTACCAGATTCGATAACTCTTTGGTGCCACTCAGATCCATTAACCAAGCCTCATAACATTGTATTTGCTATTTTTTTGCTTTGGCTAGCATCTATCCAGTCATTCTTGCTAAGACCGAAACACATCAATCTCTCATTTATTGTCTTATCACTACTTTCTCCAAAATTGTCTTATCACTACTTTCTCCAAAATTGTCAGTCAGGAAATCAAGGTAGGGTGTGTGTGTGTGTGTGTGTGTGTGTGTGTGTGTGTGTGTCTGTACATATGCATGCTTATATTTCTTCTAAGTTCTCCTTTGTGTTGGGGTGAGGAGAAACAAGTCAGGAAAAGTTTAAAGAGTAATTGGAAAAGTTGCTGGAGTATGTGGTATAAAATGTTTTTCTTTTTTTTTTGAGAATAGTCATGCTTAGTAAATATATATTGTTAAAATTCAAAATGTCAGAGCTTAATAAAATAAATAAAACCTTCACTATTTCTGGATCAAACATGCTATTCAGAGGAAAGTGTTTCAGTGGAAATTTAGTGTGTGTTAAGATAGTCACATTTTCTTTCACTAACATATGATTCCACAGAACTGAATTGTAATCATATTGCTAATAAAAATGAAATAAAAATTAAGGCAGGCATTTAATTAAAAACTATTTTAAAATAAAGGAGTTGCTAGAGGGTATTCTTTGAAGGTAAATGGAAGAACCAGGCTTCTAGAATATTTGCTTTGATGAGAGAGGCTAATGTTTCCAGCAGAGAGTTGTTTAAATTTTATTTCTCTTAATCATTTGTGCTTTCAGGAAGAGGCAAAGTAGGGGGTAAGTGATTAAACAAAAACAAGAAATGTACAGTAGATCCATGAAATTTTTTCTTCTGGAAATGTAATTATATGGTTCTTAACATTTCTCTAGGTTCAGCTGAAACGAATGTCCATTTTCAAAATAAAACTCTGTTAGACTCTGTGACTTGTTTGATTTCAGAATTCAAAGAATATCTTGTGTTACTTAAGGATTCCTCCTCCTCCCCACAGAAAGGTATTTTAAAAAATTGTCAGTAAGTCTTTCTCAAGTTTTTTTTTTTTATTCCAGGAGAGGATTGTGAACAAATTGAAAATTTAAAGAACACCAAGACACCTGAGAAAATAATTTTTTAGAAAGAAAATAATTGGAAAAATATTACAGACACTACTGCCATTTTTTTCCCCCCTTTGGTTTAACATGTAGATTTCCATAGACTTTTTGGAACACGCAGAGGGTAATTTTTTTTTTTTGTTTTGTTTTTGAAAGCAGGAGGGCTTTGTTTGCCAGGTGACTATCTCAGAGCTCTCAGAGTCCTGATAGAAAACAGCTTTAGTTTTGGAAAGGAGAAATATGTGTGAAAAGTCATGATAAAATCAGAGCCAGGTTTTCTGTGACAGCATTGATTTATACACAAGACTAGAGATGATTATATAACCTGTTGTCAACAATTGATTCTGCGATTGTCAACTCAGTCATTTTTAGGGAGGCCTGATGACATATCTAGAGACTTCTGATTTTGAAAATATATATATGTTGCTGAGTAATACGGACAAGTGACTTTTTATTTTAATGCATGCTATTTACAAAGAGAAAAATAGTAGAATTTTAATAATTCTTGAGCTGAGAAACTCAACAAATCAAATCTTATTTTAAGTTTCCCCAATCACCTTACAATCAGCCCTGCCACCGACTCCTGGTCATCCTTACTCTATTATTTTTACTTTTTTCTCTTTTGTTCTAGTCACCTTCTGAATTTCCACAGTTTTGTTACTTTATTATGCTCATTGTATATTTTCAGTTTCTTCCTACTAGAAAGTGCAGGGTCGCAGGGCTGGAATGACATCCAGCAAATAGTGATACTCAATAATTACTTGTTGAAATCAAGGTTATTTTACATTTGAGTTGGAAGAGATAAAAATAATAGAAAACATTTCTTGAGTCATTCCTATGGGCCAGGTCCTGCTAAGTTCTTTCTTTAGTCTCATTTTCTCATTTAATCCCCACAAATAATCTTATGAAGTAGGTGTTGAGTTTGAGACTAGCACTGCCCCTTTATGGAGATGAAGAAAACAAGGATCAGGGTTGTCACCTGAGGGTCAAACGGCCAGTGAATGGCCAATGAGAAGCAGAATCAGAGCTTCTGTTTGTCACATGAGGTGTCCTTCTTTAGGTAATGTTCATTCTTTCCTCTGCTTGAATTTAAGCAGATAAATGTGAATTCTAATTGGTCTTAAAGGACCTCCAGATTATCATGAACAATTCTATCAGCCATTACCAAATTTGTATATGGAAATGAGCATTCCATGGGAACAGAATAATCCTGGCTCTTGTTTGCTCTTTTTCAGAACATGCAGGGTTGGCCACTGTGCTTGGTAACACAAAGAGAACCAGAAGGTTGTCACTGGCTGTGCAGGCTTGGCCAGGACTGACCCGTGCAGAGACTGAGGTCAAGAGAAATGAGACCTGGTGATGGTGTTCGACTGTGTGAAGCCACATCATGGTCCTGTCCCACGAAACAGTCTGAGTCTGCTGGTGTGGATGGCAGGAGATTCTCTCCAGTTACAGGCTGAGTGGTATTTTTACACCTTCATGTTTATGTGGCTAGTTAGTAAAGAGCCAAACTTGCTTGGCATCTGAGGAAAGATCTGAGGGCCATTGTTTGCTTATTTGATGTTATGGGCAGCACAGCTCTTAGGGTAAGTAAAGATGAGTGAAAAGAATTATTTTTTTTTATTTTTTTTTAATTTTTTTAATTTTTTTTCCAGTGGGTTTTGTCATACATTGATATGAATCAGCCATGGATTTACATGTATTCCCAATCCCGATCCCCCCTCCCACCTCCCTCTCCACCCGATTCCTCTGGGTCTTCCCAGTGCACCAGGCTGGAGCACTTGTCTCGTGCATCCCACCTGGGCTGGTGATCTGTTTCACCATAGATAGCATACATGCTGTTCTTTTGAAATATCCCACCCTCACATTCTCCCACAAAGTTCAAAAGTCTGTTCTGTATTTCTGTGTCTCTTTTTCTGTTCTGCATATAGGGTTATCGTTATCACCTTTCTAAATTCCATATACATGTGTCAGTATGCTGTAATGTTCTTTATCTTTCTGGCTTACTTCACTCCGTACAATGGGCTCCAGCTTCATCCATCTCATTAGGACTGGTTCAAATGAATTCTTTTTAATGGCTGAGTAATATTCCATGGTGTATATGTACCACAGCTTCCTTATCCATTCATCTGCTGATGGGCATCTAGGTTGCTTCCATGTCCTGGCTATTTAATTTTGATTACCCATTGAAGGAAGTTGGCTCTAGATTTTGTCAATATTCATATGGATGTGCAAGAAATATACATTTGCATATTAATATGTAGTATATGTTCACACATTGTTGTATATGAAAAGTGAGAGGCAGATAAACAGGTAAATGAAGCACCAAAATTAACTATATAAGAGAAAATCCAAATAGGATCATACATCACCTGGTTTTAGATCTTGATTGTGAGTAACAAAGAAATTGAATTGCAATTCTGATGTACAGTCAAATTTTTGTTTTATTTTGGTTTTGGGATTTACATTTATTTATTTTTATTTTTTACATTTATTTTCAATTTTTAAATATTTTTGAATGTGCTATGAATCTTGGAGGGTATGGCTTCTCCAACTGGGGATTGAATCCAGGCCTTTGGCAATGAAACTGTGGAATCCTAACCAATGGACTGCCAGGGAATTCCCTCAAATGTTTGTTTTATCAATCCAATTGATTTAATGGAGATATGTATATTACATATGTAATATACATATGTATGTATGTATGTATATGTATATTACACTGCATATTAAAAAATGACCAGTGTAGAGTGACAAACTATATGTGCTACTAAGGCAGAGTTTGGTATCTTATACTATAGAATACATTTCTATATCAGTTGAGTCCAGTCATTCAGAGTCATGTCCCACTCTTTGCGATCCCATGAACTGCAGCACTCCAGGCCTCCCTGTCCATCACCAACTCCTGGAGTCCACCCAAACCCATGTCATATGTGTATATATATATATGTGTGTGTATATAATGTATATATATATATATATATATATGTATATATATGTATAAATACTCTGATCTTTTCTGAAGAAAAGATATTTACACATTTATAATATCAATAGCAATATAACAATGATTCTTCACAGAAATCTTTTTGGTATACCATGAAGCTTTGATAAATGACTTAACAACTCTCATCAGATGAAGAGGGATCTTTTTAAATCCTTAGTAATCCTTAGTAGTAATTAAGACAGAATTGGCTTCTGTCTGTGGAAAGGATGCATAAGCTTTTTTTTTTTTCTGAAGAAAGGCAATAATTAACCTTAGATCACATCTTGATTATTTCATTCCATAACATTTGAAGAAGTTCTAACAATGAAGGAAGAGTCATGTGGACTTTATTTGCTGTGGTCTTGTCTATTAGGGCTGAGTACCACCACACGAGTCATATTTTACCTTTCATGTCTGGATTTTTCTTTCTGTGCATGTGTGTTTACTCTGAAACAGACAAATTGCTAATTGATTTTTAAATTATGTAAAATAATTTTTTAATGTTTGATTTATAATGATAGATAGTTAAAATACCAAAGGATTTCTATAACAATATCAGTCTCATTTGTCTTTAGATTGCTTTTTTGAGTAGAAAAGATAAATGGGCCCAGGAAATGACTTAAAATCCTTAAAATGTCCAGGGAATTTCCTACTACTTATAAATAGTAAAATATGGTCAGAAGCCCTGGTCTGAACCATGCAAACTGTGTGCAATGACCCTTCCTGTAACTGTTTTCTGTTTCTCAGACCTGCAGAGCTCTCTAGCTCAAACACATCCAAGATTGCTCCAGAAATTTTGAGACATGCTTATAATTCACAATAGATGCCTGTAAAGTGCTACCTGTCCCATCCTCGCTGAAGCAAGTGCAGAAGTTCAGTGCATTGGTGGTGGATTTGAGGCAGTAAAAGGTGAGGGCGTGGGACTCAGTCAGACTTGGGTTTACACTCTAACTCACCACTTATTAGCTATGTGATTGTGAGCAAGTGACCCACTCTCTCCAAGTCCTCATGTATGGGATTAAATAAGGATTTCCGCACTTATTCTTTTGTGTTATAAAGACAAAATGGCAATGATGTGCTCCTGTCTTCATTCAATACTTTGTATTGAGAGCCCACCCTGTGTCCTTTGATGTTCTCCCAGCATCCTGTTGACAGAGGTGGTATTGATCTGCTCTCGTGGAACTTTAAGCTTAGGATATTAACACATGTATTAGAGGAAACAGTGTATAAGTGTCCAGTAAATGTCACCCATGGTACGGGCATTGTGCCTTCAGATGGATAGTTCTATCACATCTGAAAGCCCAATGTTGTTATAAGGTAGCTTCTCTCAGAACACAAATGTTTAAAGAATAAAGGAAAAATTAACCTCAGTATTTACAGAGGAGAACCACAACCATTCATACAATATGGTTAATTGTTAACAGTGGTGGAAATCATAGGATGAGTGAAAACTATAAACTAGTTAGATGTCAGTTCCTGATATATTTGAATGAACCCTCCTCTGCTTTCTCCCCCTACTTCCCTCCCCCATCCTCCACAGGCACATTGATAAGGAATTCTAATCATTTGGTTCACTTCACGGCTATTATCACAGCTGGAAATTAGCTGGAAAAATAATGTTGAAAAAAATTATGATGACCAGATTTACTTATAGGGCTTATTGAGATGTCAAATGATATGAAACCCTACAGAGAAACTTCAGAGGAAGAGTGAGAGGTAGAGGTTTTGGAAGAAAAGCACACAGATGCTCACTTTAGCTATATTTCATAAAATAATATAAAAAGAATAAAAAAGAAAAGTCAAGTATGAGTGTGAGGGAGACCTTGCTGTTGGAAACCAACCCAAGGAGTTCCAGAAGAAAAGACCATGGATGACTTCTTGTTACTTGGGAAAAGATTTTCAGAAACAGGAAGAGAAGAAAGAATTCAAGGGCAAGCCAGTGAACGAATGAAATATTGAATTAAATGCTTTGGCTTGTATGTTTCCCCTAAGCTCCACTGTTCCAAATAATGGAAACCAATATCTGGTGAAGGGATGATGAGCCAGAGGTTCGATCCACAGTATAATTATGATGCTTTGAGATTTTGCTTACTTTTTTGTTTTGCTATCCTTCCATACACTCCTGTGGATTAGCATGTAGGAGAATCAGAGAATCCTGATGCTGAGAGAGACCCCAGTGATGACCACTATCCAAGTTTTCAATCAATGGAGAAAGAGTGTACAATGACTGAGCTGACTTTGCCAAGGTCACCACAAAACTACTTTTTGTGTTGTAAGAAAGTGGTCTAGCAGGATGGCAGCTTTTTTGCTATGTACTTTTGTGTTCTGTCTGCAAAACAAGTTTACTTCTTATTTGTCCTGAGGTTCAGCTGCTGGAAAATGAAACCATCTGGTAATTTATTTTTTTCTTAGAAAAACATACATTTCTTTAAGAGTTTCAGTGAATTAGCACAGAATTACACATAATATTATCTTTTAAGGGTTTAACTACATCTATTTGTTAATTATTTTGGTCAGAATTTTGTATGTACTTACCATTTGATTTCTTTGGCCCTCATTTTTCACAGATTTTTAAAAATTGTCTTTTAAAATTGGTTCTAATATCCTCAATTTCATTTTTTCCTTGTTTATCTTCAGAACTTTATGTAGTCTACTTTTGTTTTCTTCCTTACTTTGAATGTTTATTTTCATTTGTAATTTGTTTTCATCCTTTTGTTAAAATTATGAAAGTCTCTAAAGGTATACATTTGTCACTGTCTACAACTTTTGTCACATCCCATATGTTTAATAAGCACATTTGCACTGTTATTTTCTAAATAACCTCCATTTGAAGTTTCGGCAGCTTTTTTGACTCGGTTGCCCTATATTAATAGTAGGAAATGTGGGCTGTAAAATTTGTGCTTTAAAAAATGTCTTCATATGTTCTTTATGGACTAATATTTACTCAAATGCTTATATTTATATAGACATTTTTCAAAGTTACAGTTACTTACAAAATTTGAATCTTTATTAAAATATTTTTATTCGTAGTTATATTTTGCAGCATTATTTTATTCTGTCTTAAAAGCTCACTAAAATCATATTTTAAAATAAATAAACTACTTGGATTTATAAATTGCATTTTCTCTTGCCACTCTACTTAGTTTCTTTTTTTAAAAAAGTTTTCATTTATTTATTTGTTTTATTATTTTTGGCTGCGTTGGGTCTTTGTCGCTGCATGCAGGCTTTTACTAGAGACAGCAGAGGCTACTCTCTAGTTGCAGTGCATGGGCTTTTCTTATTGTGGAACACAGGCTCCAGGGTGAGCTGGCTTCAGTAGTTGGGGCTTGAAGGCTCCTCAGTAGTGTGGCAAGGGGCTTAGTTGCTCTGCGGCATATGGAATCCTCTCAGACCCAAGGATCAAACCCATGTCCCTTACATTGGTAGGCAGACTCTCAACAACTGGATCAATAGGGAAATCTTCTACTTAGATTCTGAATATCATTGTCCTCTCCAGTCTTCTTTTCAGTACTATATGTATTAAAAAGCAGTAACCACTATTTTACTTTTAAACTTTACTGTCTTTTTGAATTCTCAATCAGCCCAGCTGGACACTGCTGTCTAGCCATGGTTTGTTTGCTATATCCTATTCTATTACTGAAAAGTTACAAATTTTGTCAGTATATTTTTATCCCCAAACACTTGGACTATATTCCTACTATTCTAATCAAATACTCATCTTGGATCCCCCTTTATCCCGGAAAGGCAAGACATTTCTACACTCCAAACCTCCCATCTACCATCCCTGGTCTTTATTTATCTTTGGAATTCTAAAACATTCTAATTTTTTTGAATGTTTAAGTTAAGACCTGGTTAGCCATGGCCCAAATCTCAGACACATGTTTTGCTTGGCACCTTCAGTGCTTTTTTTTTTTTTTTTTTCAATACTGGAACTGTCTTTGTATATTAAAAAATTGCAGTGTTACATATAAATCTCTGGATTCTCTTGAAATGTACTCAGGCCCTTTTATGGGGTGATGCTCTAAGAGGTCTTGGTGGCTTCTGTGTCCTTGAGCAGACACACCTCCAGCTCAGCATCCTCCCTCACTGTCTGTCCAAAGGTAGGATCTCATTCCTAACTTGTCTTCTGTCCCAGGTTCCATGGTCATGTGAAATTGTGATCATCACTCTAAAGATGTCTACCTAGATTATTACCAAAATATTATTTATGTCATATATCTTGATTTTAGAAAAAAATTTAAATATTTTTCAAATTTAAACATATACCATTGAAACATATTTAATATTTAGAGTCAGCCTTTTAATGTGATAATCCATTTAAAAATTATTTGATTATCCCTGTTTAGATACAGTTTTAAATTATTTCTATTATTTTTTCAAGCCATACATGTTAGTGTTATATATTCTGAGTTTTGCATACTTGCAAATATCATTTTCTTGTGGCCTGCACCCACAGAGGATGGTTTGATAGGAAAGGCAGTCTTTAATGAGTAATTTTTTGTCTCAAATGCTAGAAATTTACTTTTATTTTTCTGCATTTACTGTTTTGAAGAAGTAAGGGCTAACCTGACTCTTCTTAAATTAAAACAAAAGGTTTGGATGTTTTTAGTATTTTTTTGTCATCCTAACACCATTTTTTCTAAGCATATTTAAAGTCTCTATGATGCTTATACTCAGTTACTAAGCTTTGCTAATCTAGATCTTCGCCATTTGTTAACTCATAGATGTTTTCTTTCGTTAAATCTTTCATCATTGCCCCTGCTTTACATGTTGTACTTTCTTCCACAGTTATTTCTATTAATTTCTGGTGGTCATTCTCTGTCTTTCAGTTATAAATTTTAACTTATCGTTTTGCTTTCCTTGGGCCATTTTTCCTCTGTGGTATTCAGAAATATGTCTAGTTTTGCTTTTCACATTAGGATTTGATTTTTATTCTTTGTCAATATCACTGTTTTATCACCTTCAATGTGCATTTTGTTACTGCTACTGTGATCTTTTCTCATCTAACCTATTTCACTTTTAATAGGTTGAGGATCTTTCAAAACAGAAGATCTTTTTAAAACTATAGCATTTTTGAAGATTTTTGCAACTGTCTCACATGTGGCTTGGGTTTGTCTTTTGTGTGTTTTTTTTTTTTTTTTCTGAGAATGTCGCTCTTTTCCTAGAAATTTTCCTGGCTTCTCAGCTGCTTAGCCTTGTCAGCTGCTTTTCCTTGCTTGGCAGTGTTTTTAAGACCACATGGTCTTCTTTTTCTCAGTCTTTTAATGGGGTGCTCTCTAGAACTCGTGTTTTCCAGGGACAAGCTGTGTCGACTGCCCTGTCCTTGTTTCTCTGATGTCACATGGATTTATTCCAGTGCTGTCCTGTCATTGCCTGTGGGTTTTAGCCTGGTTCTCAGAGCACTAAAATCAAATTTCATAAAGTCATTAGGTTGCAAAACAATGGAATACATAAAAATTATAATTCCCATGCTTTGAGGTTTATTCAGCCTTCTGCCATCTACAATCTTTAACTGAGGAGATACATTTTCCAAAGAGATGCCAAGCACCCAATCCCTCTTCCTCCAAATCATTTTACTCTCTCTTGCCTAGATGTTTCCTTGAAGTTTTAATCTCTAAAAGAATTAAGGTAGTATTTATGAGTGTGTGTGCATGTGTATGTGTTGAGGTGTTGAGGCAGAGGGTAGGATTAAGTTGAGCAAGAAGAGGATTCTGAAATGAGCAAGCTGTGACATCTATTCAACTGAAGAGTGACTGCTCTCTTTTCCTGTTGGCATGTATCTTGCATAGCCGGTCCAGTGGGCAGAGCTGAAAAGGTAGCTGAAGGGCCTTCTCACCTTCCTTTAGGTGTGTGTTCAGCTCCATCCAGTCTGCCTTGAGGTACATGGACTCTCTTTCTGGGTTTCATATTTTTTGGAGTTTTCATAGGCAGTGGGTTGGGAAGGTCAGAGCAGTTGCTGTAGGGATTACTAGCCTTTTTTTGTATTTTGATTTGAAAGTCTCCTTAAGTGACACTATAGGAGTGTCACTTAAATAGCTGAATGACGTTGTTTATCATTCCATGAAACTACTAGGGAGGCTGAAAGTAAAGAGGTGGGGAGTGTGGCCAGAAGTAGGCACAAGGGCAATAGTGAAAATGCTGATGTTACAGAAAGATAATTCATTATGAGTGTAGGGCATGCATGCTCAGTCCTCTGTGTATCTAACTCTTTGCAACGCTGCCAACTGTAGCCCACCAGGCTCCTCTGTCTACAGAATTTTCCAGGCAAGATTACTGGAGTGGGTTGCCATTTCCTACTCCATATGAGTGCAGTAGACAATATAAAATTACATTCAGAAATATTGCTAGACATCTAAATAGATTTTACCACCAATATGTCATTAAGAAAAATCTAGATTATAATAAAAATTCATTTGAATGTGGTGACATACATAATAATTTGCTTATGAAAAGGAGAAATATCACAAATTCTTCATACCTAAAAGAGGTTCAAGGTTATTATCTAAAATATTCACTTAAATAGACTAACCCAATCCTGACCATTTTCTGGTGAATTAGATATTATCCTGCATACAAGTATTACCTACATATCCAGATGTATATTTGCCTTAGATTATTTGTTGTTACACTTTACTTTTGAAGGAAATGTGATGGGTAATAAAGATCTATAAATGTAGTTAAATGCATGACACTATAACCTCCTAATAAAATGAGAGACAATATAATATTCTCTTTACTTAGCATGCTCACACTTTTCTTTTTAGGAGTGCCACAACCTGAAGCCTTAGCCCAAAATGATGAAGCTCCCTTAAAGGTTAATGAAGAGGTTTCACAGTTGCTGTAATTTCCAACCACCCACTCCTAAACCTCATTATCTGAAGCTGTGTCCCAGCGATTCTTTAAAAGTTATGATCTGCCTCATTTCAACTGGCTTTACTGTAGCTGCCAGGGCTTCTTGCTTTCATCTGCACTACACGTTTGGTCAAATATTTTTATGGACAATCCAGGACTGAATGCTGAATGCTGCCGTGGCATTTCTCTGGACTCTTCGACAACTATGCAGAGAATGGAATACGAAAGAACAACACAGCCTGGGGAAGCTTCACACAGAGCGTGGAACCTGTGTGACACCAAGATCCGGGTCTAAGGCAAAGTCATTCAAAGGACTGTGCCTGAAGTCCTACATGGTATGAGGAGGTTTCTTACTAAGTATAATGGAAATCCATTTTTGCATATACAAGATCCGTGTGTGTGTATGTGTGTGTGTGTGTGTGTGTACAGACAATTAAAAACAGAGAAGGAAAAAAAGAGAGGTGAGGCATGACGGAAATACAGCAAAGTTGGCAGAGAGCATGTCTGTCTAGAGAACTAGGGATGTTTTAATACTGCTCTGACATTTCAGAAAGTAGTTTTTAAAATATAAACATAGAGTTTACCAGTACATAGAATTTGCTGAGTACTGAAAAGCTTTAGCATTCTATATTAATGCAAATTATGAATATAATAATCTAACTTTTAAAATGTTTTGACTATACTATGTAACTAATTCCTAATACTACTTACTATGTTATGGTACTGCATCATTTCCAGCATCTTCCTATGATACTCCAGCTGCAAACTAATTTTTTTTTTATTGAAGTATAGTTGACGTATAACATTATATTAGTTTCTGAGGTGCAACATGGTAGTTTGATATTTATATAAATTGCAAATTGATAATCATGATAAATCTAGTAACTGTCTGTATTGATACAATGCTATTATGATATTGACTATATTCCCTATGTTGTGTGTTACATCGCTTGGCTTATTTATTTTATAGCTTCAAGCTTGTATCTCCTAACCCCCTTCACTTATTTCTCCCAACCCACTATTCTTCTCCCTTCTGGTAACAACCAGCTTGTTCTCTGTATCTATAAGTCTGATTCTGTTTTATCTGTTTGTTTTTGTTTTTTTTAGATTCCTCAATTATATTCCAAATCACATGGTATTTACTTTATCTGTTTGGCATTTCACTTAGCATAATACCCTGTAGGTCCATCCATATTGTCCCAAATGGCATTATTTCATATTTTTAATGACTGAGTAGAATTCCTACAAACGTGTACATATATACATACACCACATCTTCTTTATCCATGAGCATCTTTTCTTGTGTCTGTTAGCCATCTCTATGTCTTCCTTAGAAGAAAGAGACACAGATGTACAGAACAGACTTTTGGACTCTGTGGGAGAAGGCGAGGGTGGGATGTTCTGAGAGAATATCATTGAAACAAGTATACTGTCAAGGGTGAAACAGACCACCAGCCCAGGTTGGATGCATGAGACATGTGCTCAGGGCTGGTGCACTTGGAAGACCCAGAGGAATGGGATGGGGAGGGAGGCGGGAGGGGGGATCGGGATGGGGAACACATGTAAATCCATGGCTGATTCATGTCAATGTATGGCAAAAACCACTACAAATTGTAAGGTAATTAGCCTCCAACTAATAAAAATAAATTTAAAAAAAAGAAGAAGAATGTCTATTCTGCTTTTTTCCCCCAATTTAAATTAGACTGTTCAGACATTTTTTGGATATTGAGTTATATATTTTTTAAAAATATATTCTGGATATTAACACACTATTGGTCATATCATTTGCAGATACCTTGTCCCATTTAGTAGGTTACGTTTTGATTTTGTTGATGGTTTCCTTCACTATGCAAATTCTTTTTTATTGTCATCCATTGTTAAATTTTTGCTTCTGCTGTCAAAAGCTGAGGAGACAGATACAAAAAAAAAATGTTTTTAGAAGTGATGTCAAAGTGTACTGCCTATGTTTTCTTCCAGGACTTTTAATGGTTTTGTTTTATATTTAAGTCTTGAATCCATTTTAAGATTTGAATATGGTACAAGAAAGTGGTCTCCTTTCATTCTTTCATGTGTAGATGTCCAGTTTTCCCAACATCATTTACTGAAGAGACTGTTTTCCCCCATTATATATTTTTGACTCCTCTGTGGTAAATTAAATGACCATGTAAATATGGATTTATATCTAAACTCTATTCTGTTCCAGTGATCTATGTGTCTGTTTTTGCACCAGTACTACACAGTTTTGATCACTATATCTATGTAGTATAGTTTGAAATCAGGGAGCATGATACCTCCAAATTTGTTTTTCTTTCTTTAGATTGCTTTGGATATTTTGTGGTTCCACTTAACTTTGGGATTATGAGTTTCAATTCTGTGGAAAATGTCAATATTTTGATAGAGATTGTATTACATGTCATTTCTTTGGGTAATATGAACATTTTAACTATATTAATGGATCTTCCAACCCAAAAGCATGGTGCACATTTCCATTTATTTCTGTCATATTCAATTTATTTCACCACCAATGTCTGATAGATTTCAGAGTACAGAGTTTTCACCTTCTTGGTTAAATTGATTCCTAGGTATTTTATTCTTTTGGATACTATTGTAAATTGGATTGTTTTCTTAATTTCTCTTTCAATAGTTTTTTATTAGTGTATAAAAATGCAAAAATTTCTATATATTGGTTTTATATCTTGCAACTATATTGAACTCTTCATTACTTCTAATAAAACTAAAGGTTCTGTTATCACTCCTAACAGAAGCAGAAGATACGAAGTAAAGGCGGCAAGAATACACAGAAGAACTACGCAAAAAAGAACTTAACTACCCAGAAAACCACAATGAGGTGATCACTCACCTAGAGCCAGATATCCTGGAATGCGAAGTCAGGTGGGCCTTAGGAAGCATCACTACGAACAAAGTTAGTGGAGGTCATAGAATTCCAGTTGAGCTATTTCAAATCCTAAAAGAGATGCTGGTAAAGTGCTGTGCTCATCATGCCAGCAAATTTGGAAATCTCAGCAGTGGCCACAGGACTGTTTTCATTCCAATCCCAGAGAAAGGCAATACCAAGAAATGTTCAAACTACTGCACAGTTTCACTCATCTCACACGCTAGTAAAGTAATGCTCAAAATTCTCCAAGCCAGGCTTCACAGTACGTGAACTGAGAAGTTCCAGATGTTCAAGCTGGACTTTGAAAAGGCAGAGGAACCAGAGGTCAAATTGCCAACATCCTCTGGATCATCGAAAAGCAAGAGAGTTCCAGAAAAACATCTACTTCTGCTTTGTTGACTACACCAAAGCCTTTGACTGTGATCACAAACTGTGGAAAATTATTAAAGAGATGGGAATACCAACCACCTACCTGACTCCTGAGAAATCTGTATGCAGGTCAGGAAGCAACAGTTAGAAGCAGACATGGAACAATGGACTCATTCTAAATAGGAAAAGGAGTACGTCAAGGCTGTATATTGTCACCCTGCTTATTTAACTTATATGCACAGTACATCATGAGAAACGTTGGGCTGGAAGAAGCACAAGCTGGAATCAAGATTGCCAGGAAAAATATAAACAACTTCAGATATGCAGATGACACCACCCTTATGGCAGAAAATGAAGAAGAACTGAAGAGCATCTTGATGAAAGGGAAAGAGGAGAGTGAAAAAGCTGGCTTAATAAGATCATGGCATCCAGTTCCATCATTTCATGCAAGTAGATGGGGAAACAATGAAAACAGTGAGACTTTATTTTCTTGGTCTCCAAAATCACTGCAGATGGTGACTGCAGCCACGAAATTAAAAGATGCTTGCTCCTTGGGAGAAAAGCTATGACCAATCTAGACAGCATGTTAAAAATAAGAGACATTACTTTGCCAGCAAAGGTCCATCTAGTCAAAGCTATGGTATTTCCAGTAGTCATGTATGGATGTGAGAGTTGGACTATAAAGAAAGCTGAGTGCTGAAGAATTGATGCTTTTGAAATGTGGTGTTGGAGAAGACTCTTGAGAATCCCATGTACTGCAAGGAGATCAAACCAGTCAATACTAAAGGAAATTAGTCCTGAATATTCATTGGAAGGATTGATGCTGAAGCTGAAGCTCCAGTACTTTGGCTAGGTGATGGGAAGAACTGACTCCATTGGTAAAAACCCTGATGCTGGGAAAGATTGAAGGCAGGAGAAGAGGGCAACAGAGAGTGAGATGGTTGGATGGCATCACCAACTCACTGGCCATGAGTTTGAGCAAGCTCTGGGAGTTAGTGATGGACATGGAAGCCTGGTGTACTGCAGGCTATGGGGTCACAAAGAATCGGACATGACTGAGTGACCGAACTGAATTGATTAGATTTTTTGGTCGTGTCTTTAGGGTTTTCTATATTTAGATGATATAATCTATAAATAGTGACACTTACTTCTTTCTTTCCAATTGGGATGCTTTATTTCCTTTTTCCTGTCTGATTTCTGAGGCTAGAACTTTAAAAGCTATGTTGAGTAAAAGTGGTATGAGTGAGCATTCTTATTTTATTCTCATTTTAAAATAAAACTTTTCAGCTTTTCTCTCTTGAGAATGATTTTGGCTGTGGGTTTACCGTTTATGACCCTTATTATGTTGCAGCATGTTCCTTCTATATCCACTTTGTTGAGAATTTTTAATGATATTAATGAATGTTAATAATTATAATGATATTAATGACTCAATTTTTAATGATTCAAATGAATCATTTGAATTTTTTCAAAAGCTCTTTCTGCATCTATTGAGATGGTTATATGATTTTTATCTTTGATTTACTTAATGTGGTATGTCATGTTGATTGGTTTGCAGATCTTCCCTTCTTTTATTTTGCCCATCCCACCCAGCTTGCAAGATTTTAGTTCCCCGATCAGGGACTTACCCTGGGCCTATGGCAGTGAAAAAACCAAATCCTAACCACTGGACCATCAGGGAATTCACTGATTTGCAAGTATTAAAACATACATTCCTTCCTGGAAAAAATTTCCCTCTTAATTACAGTGTATGATCCTTTTAATGTATTTTTTAATTTAAATTAATTTATTTATTTTAATTGGAGGCTAATTACTTTACAATATTGTAGTGGTTTTTACCATACATTGACATGAATCAGCCATGTGTATACATGTGTCCCCCATCTTGAACCTCCCTCCCACTTCCCTCCCCATCCCATCCCTCAGGGTTGTCCCAGTGAACCAGCTTTGAATGCCCTATTTCATGCATCAAACTTGGACTGGTGATCTATTGCACATATGGTAATATACATGTTTCAGTGCTATTCTCTCAAATCATCCCACCCTTGCCTTCTCCCACAGAGTCCAAAAGTCTGTTCTTTATATCTGTGTCTCTTTTGCTGTCTCGCATATAGGGTCATTGTTACCATCTTTCTAACTTCCATATATATGTGTTAATATACTGTATAATTTATTTTTAAAATCCATTTACTAAAATTTTGTGAGGATTTTTGCTTATCATGAATCGCTTCAGTTCAGCTCAGTTGTGTCCGACTCTTTGTGACCCCATGGACTGCAACATGCCAGGCTTCCCTGTCCATCTCCAACTCCAGGAGCCTGCTCAAACTTGTGTCCATTGAGTCAGGGATGCCATCCAACCATCTCATCCTCTGTCATCCCCTTCTCCTCCCACCTTCAATCTTCCCCAGCTTCAGGGTATTTTCCAGTGAGTCTGTTCTTTGCATCAGGTGGCCAAAGTATTGGAGTTTCAGCTTCAGCATCAGTCCTTCCAATGAACACCCAGGACTGATCTCATTTAGGACAGACTGGTTGGATTTCCTTGCAGTCCAAGGGACTCTCAAGACTCTTATCCAACACCACAACTCAAAAGGACCAATTCTTTAGCGCTCAGCTTTCTTTATGGTCCAACTCTCACATCCATACATGACTAGAGGAAAAACCATAGCTTTGACTAGATGGACCTTTGTTGTCTCTGCTTTTTAGTATGCTGTCTAGATTGGTTATAGCTTTTCTTCCAAGGAGCAAGTGTGTTTTAGTTTCATGGATGCAGTCACCATCTACAGTGATTTTGGTGCCTCCTCCATCACTATTTCCATTGTTTCCCCATCTATTTGTCATGAAGTGATGGGACTGGATGCCATGATCTTAGTTTTTTTAATTTTAAGTTTTAAGCCAGCTTTTTCACTCTCCTCTTTCACTTTCATCAAGAGGCTCTTCAGTTCCTCTTCACTTTCTGCCATAAGGGTTGTGTCATCTGCATATCTGAGGTTATTGATATTTATCCTGGCAATCTTGATTTCAGCTTTATCCTATTCCAGCTAATTTATCATGAATTGTGCTCAGCAATTTTTTGTAGTATTTTTATATGGTTTTGATATCAGGGTGATGTAGACCTTGAAGAAAGAAGATGGAACCATTCCTTCATCTTCAATTTTTTGAAATTACTTGAAGAGTATAGGTGTTAACTCTTCTTTAAATGTTTGGTAGAATTCACCTGTGAAGCTTTTGCTTATTGGTGTTGTTTTTATTGTTACTGATTCAATTTAATTACTAGTAATTTGTTTGTTTAGGTTTTCTGTTTTATCCTCATTCAGTATTGAAAGGTTGTGTGTTTCTAGATTTTTGTCTATTTCTTCTAGGTTGTCCAACATGTTGACATATAACTGTTCATGGTAATCTCTTCTTATCTTTTGGATTTCAATTCTGTGGTGGTGTTGTAACATCTCTTTAATTTCTGATTTTATTTATTTGAACCTTGTCTTTCTTTTTTTTTTTTCCTTGATGAGTCTGGATAAAGTATTGCTTTTCAAAGAATCAGCTCTTAGTTTCACTGATCTTTTCTATTTTTTATTCTGTACTTCATTTACTTCCACTCTGCTTCTCTGGTGGCTCAGATGGTAAAGTGTCTGCCTGCAATGAGGGAGACCCGGGTTCAATCCCTGGGTTGGGAAGATCCCCTGGAGAAGGCAATGGCAACCCACTCCAGGACTCTTGCCTGGAAAATTCCATGGACAGAGGAGCCTGGTAGGCTACAGTCCATGGGGTCGCAAAGAATTGGACACAATTGAGCAACTTCACTTTCACTTTCAATCTTTATTATGTTCTTCTTTCTACTAATTTTTTATTTCATTTCTTTTTCTAGTTTCTTTAGATGCAAGTTTAGATTATTTATCCACATCTTTTCACTTTTTTTTTTTTTTTTTTGGTGTGTGTTACAGCTGTATCACTATAAACTTCCTTCTTAGAACTGCTTTTGCTGTGTCCCATAGATTTAGGATCATTGTAATTCTATTTTCATTTGTTGCAATATACATTTTGATTTCCTTTTTAATTTCTTTGTTGATCTATTGGTTGTTTAGTATCATGCTGCTTAGCCTCCACTTTTTTTGTGTTTATTACCCCACTTTTATTCCTTTAATTAATTTCTAGCTCATTACTTTGTGTTTGGAAAATATGCTACTTAAATTTATTGAGACCTTTCATGGCTTAACATGTGCTCTATCCTGGAGAATGTTGCATGTGCATTTAAAAAGAATGTGTATTCTGCTGTTTTAACTTATAATGTTTTGTATATAAAGATATATATATATATAAATTAATTTGGCTAAGGCATCATTTAAGGATGGTGTTTCTGTTTACTTTCTGTTTGGATGATCTATCCATTGATATAAATGAGCTGTTAAAGTTCCTTACATTACTGTACTATCAACATCTACCTTCATATATGTTAATATTTGCTTTATGTATTTAGGTGCTTTTATGTTGGATTCATAGATATGTATATGTTGTATCCTCTTTTTGGATTGATCTCTTTATCATTATGTAATACCCTTCTTTATCTCTTGCAATTGTCTTTGTTTTGAAGTCTATTTTGTCTGATGGAAATATTGCTACCCAAGCTTTATTTTTGTTTCCTTTTGTGTGGAGTATTTTTTTCCATCCCTTTACCTTCTTTGGATCTTAAGTGAGTCTTTGTAGGTTGCATATATGTGGATATTGTCATTCTTCTCTATTCATACATCCTATGTCTTTTACTTGAAACATTTATTTCATTTACATTTGAAGCAATTATTGATAGGTATGTACTTAATGCCAGTTTGTTCACTGTTTTCTGGTTGTTTTTGTAGTTATTTTCAGTTTCATTCTTTTTTTCGCTTTCCTTGTGATTTGATGACTCTAATGCTGTGTTTGTGTTCATTTCTCTTTATTTTTTGTGTATCTGTTATAAGTTTCTGATTTGCATTTACCATTAGATTCATATATAATGATCTATGTATATCACAGTCTATTTTATGTTTTTATGTTGATGATCACATACTGATGCATTCTAAAAGCACAATATTTTTCATTTTTACACAGTATTTTTCCCCCACTAGTTTTTATAATTTTGATGTCATATTTTGCATCTTTTCATTTTATGTATTACTTAGCTAATTATTTTAGTTATAGATGATTTTGCTATATTTAATTTTTAACCTTCATTCTGACTTTATAGATGGTTAATCCACTACCTCTAATATGTATTTACCTTTACCAGTTAGATTTTTTTCTTTTGTAACTTTTTGTTTCTAGTTGTGACCTTTCTTTTTTATTAAAAGAAGTCCCTTCAACATTTCTTGTAAGGATGGTTTAGTGGTGATGAACTTTAACTTTTGCTTGTGTGAGAAACTGTATATCTCCTGAAATTCTGAGTAAAATCTTGAAGGGTAGAGTATTCTTGATTGTAAGGTTTTTTCCCCTCCTTTTAGTAGTTCAGAGTTATTATGCCAGTGCCTCTGGCCTGTAAAGTTTCTGCTGAAAAATCAGCTGGTAGTCTTAATGGGGGATAAGACTAATTGTTTTTCTTTTGCTAATTGTGACTAATTGTTGTTCTTTTGCTGCTGTTAAGATTTTACCTACCTTTAACTTTTGACATTTTAATTATAATGTGTCATGGTGTGGGTCTCTTTGGATTTGTCTTATTTGGGAATCCCTGTGCTTCCTGGACCTAGTTGTCTATTTCCTTTGCTGGGTTAAGAAATTTTTTGGCCATTATTTCTTTAAATATGTTCTTAGCCCCATATTCTCTCTCTTCTCCTTTTGGGACCCCTATAATGTGAATGTTTGTAAGCTTGAGCTTGTGCTAGAGGTTCCTTAAACATCTTCAATTTTACCTGTTGAGTCTCTCCAGGGTATTTTCATTTCAGTTTTTGCATTCTTCAATCAGATTGATTTGTGTTTTTTAATATGTTCTAACTCTGCTGAGGTTCTCACCAAGTTCATCCATTTTTCTTTGGAATTCAGTAAGCATCTTTATACTTCAACTCTTTACCTGGTAAATTGCTTATCTCCATATTGTTTAGTTCTTCTCTCGAGATTTTGTATTATTTTTTCATTTGAAAGATATTCCTTTGTCTCATTTTCCTAAATATCTTCTTCCAACAATACTTTGTTTCTATGTATTCAGTGTTTTAGCCATTTCCCCTGTCTTTAAAGAGGGGCCTTAAGTAGAAGATGTCCCATAGGGACCAATGGCATAATCCCCCCAAGGTCACCAGAACAAGAGATGTCGCTTATATGGGAAATATGTGTATACTTCTGTTGCCTCTCTGATTGCTGTGGGCATGCTGGTGGACAGGGCGAGCCCCTGGCTGACTCCTCCAGGCCTGGAAACAACCACTGTGGGTAGGTTGATGTGTGGGATAGGCACCCAGCATGACTGGTTGCAAAGCCTGACCATGGCCATTAGAGGAGTGCAGGTGAATGAGGCTGCCCCCCTCCCACAGGTGGGAGCAGTTTTGGAGGAGTGCCAGTGCTGACTGAGGCCATCCATAGGGTGGGGCATGACAGGAGCAACCATGCAGTTTTCAGCTATATTAGCACCTTTCAGATCAAGGTCAACATGCATGCTCAATGAGCAGATTTGTTCACAACATAGTATTTTTTATTCTAAAGAGCTAAATGTCAGATTTTGTGGTCTTTTAGGAAAATGATTGGATAATACCTGATGTCATATGTCTGTGAGATATGATATCTGTCAGGAATATATTATTTTTAGTGAAGAGATAGTTATCCTAATAAATAAATATAGTATAAATTATGTCAGGCTCAAAGAGGTCTTGAGGGTAATTTTGTGTGAGTTATTTCCAAGATTCCACCCAATTTTGACAAATTAAAATGATCTTTCATCAGGGATGTCAGAGTTGAGGTTTGAAGCATTATATTTTGAGAAAAAAACCTATTCTTCCTATTTCTTTTTCTTTTTACCTGATTCTTTCAACAATAATATTCTACATTTACTGAGATAAATTTTGTTTATCACAGTGTTTCAGAAAGGAATTGGAGACAAACTTTTCAGTACATTTTCCTGTATGGGCTACAATTTGCTTTATAAGTGTAATATATGCATATCTTGGTCCTTTGCCTATTGCTTAACCTCCATATGTCTTTTGGAAGGGAATAACCGCACATATATTTTCAGGCAACAGCAAAATCTTGGAGATTAGGTCATCTTGAAAATAAAATATAAACCAAGTTAAGATGACCCATTCTCAAGTGGCCTCTGGAAGGATCCTTTAAAGTTAAATTTGCTGTCATGTCCAGCTCTTTGCAATCTAGTTCAGAATACTGGAGTGGGTAACCTTTCCCCTCTCCAGGGGATTGGAAACAACCAATCCCTGAGTTGTTCCCAGGGATTGAACCCGGGCCTCCTGCTTTGCAGGGGGATTCTTTACCAGCTGAGCCACAGGAAGGATCCTTTAGTAAACAATTTTTTCAGCATCCCAATCATACTGCCATCAATTCCACTACCAGAACGTAGTTTTACTATTAAGAATCCTTAAGAAAAAAAAAGAAAAAACTTCTAATATAGTAGATTTAATGCTTGGTGGACGCAAAAGCATGGTCTTTCTTTCCTTGTATAAACTCCAGTAACTCAGATAGTATGTTATCAGTTATGACATCTTCCCTGCCAGAGGAGTGGGAAGTTGATATTTACTGACTAATAGCAGTTCTGTCCCAGTAAACCTGGGGACTGTCTAGCTTGATCACATGATCCAAGCAGAACCAATCAAGGCCTTTTTAGGGATGATTATATGTATGCTGAAAGAGAAAGGGTTTTTCTTCTTCTGGGATTGTAGATAGTAAGTACCATACAAAGCTTACTACTTTCTGGATGCTTTTTTGCTCTTCATGGGCAGAACCTGCTTGACAATAAAAAATAAATAAAGAAATAAATGATAAATGTGAGACGAAGATTCCTAAGGACATCACTCAAAATACTAGACCCTCTTATGCATAAAAGTTATGCAACCACTTGGATTTCCCATAAAAGAGTCAATAATTTTTATTTTGTCTTAAACTAGTTGATCAGGGCATTTGTTACCAGAAGAGCTGGAGGGAGAGGTTATCGCAAGTATACACATTGTTCAGTAAGGGTATTCTGGAGAATTCATTGGATTGGGAGCCTTGGAGAATCTGAGGTAGATGATGGAGATACTCCTCGGGTTTTGGGTACCAGAAGATAGAAGAGAAGTACAGAAAGGAACTGGGGGAGCCATGGAAATCAAACTTTGGTATAAACAACATGCTGCTATAAAAAGCCTCAGAGAAATCCTATGTATTTTTCTTTCTCTGCATTTCAGATACTTATCAAATAGTAAATAATGTGCTCTTGTAGCTTGTGCTTTTAGAGCTGTCTAATTCTCTGAATTTTGGCAATAAGCAAATGAGGAATAAAAATCATGTGGATTTTAACATTGTATTCCAAAATTTTTGTTGTTTTAACTTTTTTTTTAAATTTAAGCAATTTTGACAATTTAATTGGGAAAGTTCCATCAGCTTACTTGTTTAATAAGATGGAACTTTTAGTATTTCAGTTAAGTATGACTTTTTTTTTACATCTGAGCACACATTAAGATGATAAAATAATTCAACAGAATGTACACGAAATGTCTTCAATAACCTAATTTCAGTAATAAAAAAGTTTAATTGTTATACTCACAGAAATTGTCACCTTTATCATATAAATAAATATTCTAAAGCTAATTTTAAATGGGTAACATCTTGTAGGAAAAAAAAAATCTGCTTTTAGGTCCTCCACCCAATCATATTGTGAAAAGCGTAAAAGTTATTTTTTTTCTCTAATAAGAATATATTTCAAAAAATACATGTAGCCACTCAAAATCTACCTTTTATTACTTTGTGTTATGTATTGCTTCTAATTGCCTAGATGTTAAGCAGAATGCATTCCTTCTCAGAGTGTTGACAAACGGGCAGCCAGAAGCAAAGGCTGAGATTTCATGGGGAGGATTAGCGTTTGGAGGAAAATTTAAGGGAGCGGAAGATAATTAAACCAGAGCTAATAGCAACAGACTCGAATTTCAGAGGGCCACCCAGATATCTTATTCTCTATCACTCTCTCTAATGTTTCACTTTCTCATTTGAGAAGGTCATCAGTCAGAACTTTTCTTGGCATGTAGGCAAACCTTTGCATTAACTTATTTGTGTTTAAAAATCACAAGTTTTATTTTTAGCATTCAAAATACTTAGCTTTTTTCTAAACCATTTTTCTTTGCCATTTTTTTCTTTCTTCTACTTGTTTTTATTTTACTTTTTTAAGTTGAAATAATCTGGGAATCATTAAGTGCCAAACATGTTTCTTAAGCCCATAAACAATACAAGATTCTATAGTAAATCCAGTTACTTCTTGGGAAGTTTCAACAAAACACATTTTTACTCATTCAGAGCTGGGGGAATAAATCTTGAGGTCTTTCAAAAAAGGTGCACTTGAGACCCTAAGAGGCTGACATATTACTGGATTTCACGCAAAAAGATCACAAAAGCTATCCTGCAGGCTCAGTAAATTCTGGAGGTTCTTGAAAGATTTGACATGTATTTCAGGGATGGAGTCATTTCTCTTAGCTTTACTGATTTTCTCTTGACCTATCAACTTGGATAAAATGAGAGAGCAGAGAGCAAACTTTCAAGAAAATATCTAGCTTTAATCAAAGAGAATACAATTGAGGTCAGGTTATCATCTGAGGGAAATGTCAAAGATTGTTGTGTTATTGTTTTTCAATGTCTTGTAATTTTACACTTACTTTTCTTCCTGACAAGTATAATTCTATTATGTACTTTTATTTGTGGCTTGTTCTATATTATGATAATTCTGTGGGTTTGAATGTACAAATTAATGCCCTTTCAAAATTTTACTTGCTGTGATATGGTAATTAGGGGCATAATTATGCAGTAACTAATAAGTGAAGAAGTAAATACCAGTAAACAAGTTACTGCCAGTTTTTATGCTGATGGGACCATCAGCAGAGGAATGTATCCTGAAAGTAGATTCTTCCCAATATTCTCATCACTTGAGATAGAAAGCACCACTGTCTCCTGATAGAGCCTCTGCTGATTGCCTAAACGTACAGGAATAATTGTGTGAAACTAAGGAAAACATGATGACATGCAGTATAGGTGAAAGGCCAGTAGTTTTCACAGTATTGTAATCCAAAGACCACCTATCTCAAAAAATATGTGGTACTTTAAAAAATTTTAGACTTCTTATCACTTCAAACCCTGTGGTTTGATGTTATCAAGTGGTTGGTACCAGGAATCTGCATTTAACAGGCTTCCCCATGTGAACCTGATTTTCCTCAAAGTTTAAAAGCTACTAGTGTGCATTAGGTGTATTGTTATCAAGGTTGGTTGGATTTGCCATGTCTTTGAACTGGTACGCCTTCGAAGGAGGGGTGAATCAGACAGCAGCTAGCCTCAGAGAGCCGTGGTTCAGTGGCTATTTGCACATGTCCTTGAGAGTCAGTTCTGGATTTCTTTGCAATAGCAAGGGGAACCCATGAAGCATTAGACCCAAAAAGGACAGTGGTTATGCCCATAGACACCTCTCAGAAGTGCTTCTGAATCCACTTTCTTCCAGGGATAAGTTGGCAGCAAGAAAGCACAGCCTGACCTACTAGTCTGGAAACCCTGACTACAGAGAAGCTAAGAGTCCAGGAAAATAGATGTTCAGGATTATTCCCCAAATAGTCCTGCCAGAAGACACAAATTGGTACATCCAACTGAAGAGTTTATGACTGAGATGAACAACCCTAAGATGCAGCCAAAATCTTAGCATTTAGTTGAGGACACAAACAAATTAATCATTCAATGTATCATCATCAGACCAGAGACAAAAGTCAAGACATTCTTATAGAAATGGTAGCACACTGAACTAATGCCAAAGTTACTTCACCCTATAACTGTCTGTAGAAAATGGTTTCAGCTTGCTTCAGGCAAAGATTTAATATTGAAGGCAATGTAACTTTAAAGTCAATTAATTTAAAAAAAACTTAGAAGAAATTTCACAGAGTATGTGTGGACATGAGAGTTAGGAAGATGACAGAAGAGAGGCATTGGGGGATTAGTGCTTGTGCAGGAAGCAGAGGTTGGGAATGAGGGTCTATAACTTGTGATATATATTTGTTCTAAGAATTTGCCAGAACTTGCAACTTTGCTTTTGAAAAATGTTCATACTTAAGAATCCATGGCAGTTAATCTGGTTATTGCTTGACTTTATCATTATCATTACTATTTTTTACAGTATGCATCTACTTTCCTGGACATTCTTGGCTACCAAAAAAAAAAAAAAAAGTTCTGCTTTTCTTATGTGTCTACTTCAGGAGGGGTCCTTGCCAAATATTTGATAATGGGTTATAATGTCATTTACATGGAAGGCTATTACTGTCACACCTTAGGAAAGTGAAAGTCACTCAGTCATGTCTGACTCTTTGCAACCCTGTGGACTGTAGCCCACAACCCCATGGACTGTAGCCTGCCAGGCTCCCCTGTCCAGGAAATTCTCCAGACCAGAATACTGGAGTGGGTAGCCATTCCCTTCTCCAGGGGATTGAACCCAGGAATTGAACCCAGGTCTCCCATATTGCAGGTGGATTCTTTACTGTCTGAGCCACCATGGAAGCCCAAGAACACTGAAGTGGGTAGCCTATCCCTTCTCCAGCAAATCTTCCCAACCCAGGAATTGAACCAGGGCCTCCTGCATTGCAGGCAGATTCTTTACCAGCTGAGCTATCAGAGAAGCCCTCACCTTAGGAAAGGGATAGTCAATGGAGGACAAATGATTCAAAGGTTTCAATGCAATGCCAGACTTGAATGAAATAATTTATGGGCAGGACAGAGGCCACATTAAAATGTATGATTAGGTGGAAACACTGTCCACCCAGGAGCTAACACAGAATTTGCAGTATCTGTAAGAAGAAGCATTTCCACTGCATGGAATTTGTAACATCCTGTATCTTGAGCTTTTTGTAATTTTAAGAGAAGATAATTAATCCTCCCTTCCTCTCTTTCTCCCTGTCCCTGAGTTTTCTTGTGTGTGACTCTGTTTTATGAGTGTAAATGTGGTGTCTGATATGCAGCACTGGACCAGGAGTCAGAGACAGGCAGCCTCCCTGAAGATTACCTGTATGATCATGGTCTAGTCACTTCGTCCTTGAAGTCTGAGTGGACTTCCTCTTGATAGGAGGAAGACTTGAATAAATCTCTTTCATTAAATCAGATAAGAAATTTCTGAGTAGCAGGTCATAAAATGAAAAGGAAGCACGCATTCTACAGGAAATAACTCTATGACAAGAGATAAACATGACAGTAAATGTGTTTCTTGAAGAATGTCAGAGCTCTTGGAAATGTAAGTGAATAGATTCTAGTCCCTCCTATCATATCCCAGGGGAAAGATCCCACCTCTCCCATTTCTGGGAGCTTCTGGGAGATACATGTCAATATGGTCAGTTTTGGTCTCAGGCTTGGGGTCTGAATTCCTATTCCTTCTGAACACTTGATTTAGCTTAAATTTAATCTCCTGCATCTGTTCTGTCTGCTGAAGGGCAGCACACAGAACTTGTTTCATTACAGTCTCTACTCAAGACTCAGGTCTCAGCCACAGCACTGACAACATGTGTGAACGGGCCAAGGATCCGTTTCTTAATTCTCCAGTTTGTAAGATGGGATAACGGTTGTTTCAGTTACTAGTGTTTTGTGAAAAGTAAATGTTCTACTTAAAGTAGAACATGACATATTATAAATACTCAAGATATTTTTTTGCTCTCATCTTTAGAAGTCACTTATACTGGCATTTGTGTACATAGCACATACTCTTGGGGCAGGGCGAGTTAGGAGAGTTTATTACTTTGTAGAAACAGAAACCCTGGACTGTTATTAATAGATATCTTTGTTTGCTAAGGGCACATCTGTTGAATTTTTTTAACTACCCCACAAAACTCAATTGTAAAACATGGTAATACATCCAAAAGTACAAGATACAAAAACAGAGGGAGTGGAGGTAATTAACTGCTTTGGGAAATGGGAGATGAAGGAGTCAAGTGATATTTGCACTAGGTTTTGATGGGTGAATAGGAGTTTATCAAGTCAGAAAGTCACAAGAGAACAAGTAGAGCTAAAGTACTATACAAATGCTGTAATTTTTCCTTCTCTTAATAATCTCATTGAATATTCCTTTGGCATCCAGCACAGGGAAGGCAATATTTTAACAGCTATCTTCAGCAGAAGATATAATATGCTGATCCAAACTCTGAAAAGGGGTTTTCTTTACAAGGACAGAGTCAGGGCCCCTGAGAGGTGTACCAGGAGGTCCTAACCTGATCAGAGGTCAAATTTCCTGGAGGTTGTCACACTTAAGTTGGACACTCATATCCAATCCCTCAGTCAGTCCTATCTGCTCTACTTTCAAAATATGCAGACTCCTGCACTGTCTCATCACCCCCAGTACCACCACTCTGGTACCCCAGACCACCATCTTTATGGATGCAGCCTTCTAAGCCCTCTCCAGCCCCTCTTAACCCTTGTGGTGTGTCCCCAATATGGCATCCGGCCCCTCAGGGGTCCTGGTGAAACCTAGTCAGTTTATGGTACTTGTTGACACAAAGCCCTCTGACGCCACCTCTTTACTCAAGCATTCAATCCAATGTTCAGAGCGTCCATCAGGGCCCTTTGCAGGCCACGTGGTCTTGTTCCCTCTCTGGGTGTTCCTCCCCACCCCCTGCTGCATGCTCCTCCCTTGTGCCTTTGCTCCACCCATCCTGCCAGCCTCCCAAATCCTCAAACCTAACAGCCAGCTCTAGCCTTAGAGACTCTGTGACTGCTAGAATGCACAAGTGACTGGCCCCCATCACCTCCCTGTCAGTGTTTCCCCAAATCATCACCACTGTCCCAGTACATCATCTCCCTGCCCCCAAATCTAAATCATCATGGTACTCATGGCGCTTGTTTATCACTATGGACCTCTGTCCCTTTCCTGGAATGTGAACCCTATGAGCTCCCTGGTGTCACACCTCCATCCCCTTCTGTGCTGGGACACAGAAGGCTCTCCTGAAGTGTTTGCTGAGGGAAAGGATAGAGGCATGGGGTGTGCCTGGTGAGTTGGCTCTGGACACCCAATATGGAGGGACCAGCACACCCATTGACTCAAAGATGCTAAAGATCTAAGGAACTGGAAGGGATAAAGGAAGCTCAACGTGGATGAAGCACCAAAAGTGGAGGAAACAAAGCTAGGCGACCTTTTCATCTCTACGATTCTACTACAGTGATGAAAAATGAAATTCTCTTATCATGTTTTAGATTTTGTGATGGCAAGTAGAAGAGGACACAGTATTATACAGTGATGAAACTATAACTATACAGCCCAATATTTTGATTGTAAAGAAACGCTGCCATATTTTGCTGATGTTGGAGATTCAGTAAACTTTCCTGGAATAAATTGATATTCTTATTTGATGGCAAATACTCTTCTGGGGATGAATCTTTAAGATTGCCAAAATGGAAAATGTGGCTTTCTTAATCCACATTTTTCTTTTGTCCAATTTTAGAGGCTGTCCTTTCTTTGTGTTTTGTACTCAATGTCTGAAAGCATTTTCGGAATGGTTTAAAACACATATTCTCTTTTCTTGGCTGTGAGGTTCTTTCTTTGGCTCTTTCTTTCAAGTAGCCCAAGGAGTTTCCTTTGGGGGGATGGCCCCCTTGGCCAGGTGATAAATGCATCCTGTCTGGTTTGGGGACCAGAATTCAGAGCCTTGCTGGGTAATCATGGCACTTGGGCTGGTCACCACCTGAAATGGAAGTTCACTTTTGAAAATCACATGGTGAAAGAAAAAGTTTTATTTATTTAGGCATGTAGATAAAACATAAGAGAAAATATATTCTCCCAAATGAGAACTCTACTGAAATCATTGAATTAAGGGGAAAATAAATGTATACATTTGCTCATGAAGCTAGGGACTGTTGCTAAAATAAAGTATACTGAGAACTTTTGAGTTCCATTATATTGTTTTAAAAAATGCTTACTGGCTAGTTTACTTGAGCTTAAGTAATTTCTTCATGGAGCAAAAAATAAATGCTCTTTGATTTGGAAATAATTGCAATCTAGCCAAGAGAAGCTGGAGGGATCAGAGAAATTGAGCATTAAGTCCTAGTTTTGTCAGTTTGTCCCTAAGGCTGCTGGGATCTCACCTGCATGGCTGCTGCTACTGCTGGGGGCATGGGCAAAACCAGGGTAAAGTGAACAAAAATCTGGCTTTAAGGAGGGGGTTGAACTTGGTCAATGTGTCTTAACCCAAGGATGTGGCAGACCTGACTTTCTTTCTGATCAATCGCTGTAATAAAAAATCAAGAATTGCATATGGGACCCAGCATCATAATATACCAGATAAGTTATTTGTAGATAGTTAGAGTTTGCAGCTGTGAGACTCACATACCTGGTGAGTAAAGCCCATCCACAGTGTGAGGGGATCATTCTGGGCAAGTTGGCCAGAACCTGAACAGAGCTCTAAGACTAGTAGGGAAAGACATTGTAAAGAAGGAAGCAAATTAAGTCCTGAGATTTGGCGGGAGGCTGAAGGGTGGGGGTGGGAAGAGATGTATACCTGAATTATAGCATAATTATAAAGATACTGTTTTTTGAGAAAAATCACCATCATTGAGAGTAGATGTCATAATCAGATCTCCATTTTACTTTTACTTCACAAGCAACTCAAAGGCAGGTTGTTTGAACAACCCAGAGAGGTATAGAATGAAGAGCAGAAGTTTTTGAACTGGTTCTGTTCTCCAGAAGTAATAATTTCATATTTCTTTTCTTGCATAATAAAGATTTAAGAAATACTCTACCTCTGCTTAGTAGCTGGAGATTCAAGCATTGTGCATAAACTTAAAAAATAAGACAAAAATCAAATCATCATCAGCATAATCATCATCATCACCGCCACCACCATCATCATAGTGTTAGTAACAAAAGGGAATGGGCTGGGAGAGAAAAGTGTCTGATTGTTATTTTCATAGCAGTAGATCATTAGACAAAATTTGGAATTTATAGACCAAGGTTTAGAGGTGAAATCCAATTATATGGCTATATGAAGTCATAACCTGGAAAACTATACATTAAAGAGCTGTAGATAAAGTTGTGTTTAGAAATCAAAGTGGAGAATGGAGCAGGAACAGGAGGAAGAAACCTGAATCAAGGCAGGAAGCCTGGTGAAAAGGAGATTTTAATCTGTGACAGTGTAATATGGATCAAAGGTGGGCATGGTTCAGCATGAAATCAGAGGAATACAGTCTGACTGAGTTGTTGGAACTAGAAGACTAGGGTATTAACATGATGATCGACACAAATAATGATGTGGCTCAAGGTGTTAGGCAGACTAAAGGAAAGAAAAACAGACTCTGAGTCTCATATCAAATATGTTATGAGACATAAGGAAGATACTTACAGTTAAGGATGCAAGAGGACGCAGGAGAGCAGTGACAAATTCAAAGCCAGTGCCTTGCTGCTGAAGACAGGGACTAGGGACTGAAGACTGCGCCAACCTTCTCATTCATACTCAGACAGGAGACAACTGCAGGTGACGATGCTTCCCTTTGAAAGTTATGGGAACATTGCTGTTTCTTGACTCATCTAGAGTAATAAAGTAGACGATTTTAAACTGTGGTGCATGGCATTTCTTAAAATCTTAGCTTTGGATGGAAGGGGAACTGGTTAAGTGCCTGGATGAGGGACCAGCAATGAAGGGCTGGGCTTCATCGGGCTGAATTAATCTGAAGTGAGAGTAGAACACATGTGATATGCTCAAATTAGGACACATAAAACTTGACCTTTACTTAAGACATCATCCTGGTGCTTTGACAATGATGTTTTATGCATATACACAAAAGTTCCACTCATAGTTAATTTTGAAAGTGAAAGTGTCAATCACTTACTCCTATCTGACTCTTTGTGACCCATGGACTGCAGCATGCCAGGCTTCTCTATCCATAGGATTCTCCAGGCAAGAATACTGGAGTGGATTGCTATTACCTTCTCCAGGGGTCTTCCCGACCCAGGGATTGAACCTGGGTCTCCTGCATTGCAGGCAGATTCCTTACTGTCTAATTCACAGGGAAGCTCCATATTTAATTTTACTCATGGGTTATCCACTTAATAATTTCTTGATTTCTAAGTTCTTAATAATCTTACCTTTAATATTGCAATTTTTAAACGTAATTTCCCTAGAATTTAGGGGAGAGAGAGAAAGGATTCATGCATACAGATGGGCATGGTAACTACCCTATGAAAATAATTCTGTGATCTTTTAGACAGGTAGACAGACATATTTTGCTAGGTATCTAAAAACACTTTTCTTGTTGATCTGTAAATTAAGCAATAAAAAATACTTAGATTTTTACTGACTTCAGCTACATTTTCTTTTCTCATTGTGATTTAAATCTTTCCAAGTCTGAAGTTTATGGTTTTGGTGCCATTTAATTTACATGAGTGGAAAGAAAAATCTTAACAGTATTTTTTATAACTGGAGAAGCATATTTCTTCTATGCTCCCATAACTCACAAACAGCCAGACAGATTTTGCTTAAGCTTTCAAAAGAAATTCCATTTTAGACTAGACACTAATATGGAAAATCTGAAGCCAAATGATTCCACTACTTCAGGTTTTATAACTCGGAGAGAGAGACAGAGAAAGAGAGGAGATAGAGAAAGAGAGACCAAGAGAGAGACAGACAGAGAGAGACACAGAGAAACAGGGTGAGAAGGTGGAGTTGGGGGAGGCAGACAGAGACAAAGAGAGATCAAGTCATTTATGAATTAATTGGAATGCTGTTCTGAATCATTCATCTAAAGTTTACATATGTATGTATATTTTAACATTTCCTTTCCAGTCCTATGGGACACTTATCATGCATACACGAGCACAATTTTCTTAAGACATTGTGCTTTTCATTTTAGTTGAATATTTTTGTTTCTGGAAAGTATGCAGGTTAACATTTCCTCTGAATTATACCATTTACATGCAACTGCTTATAGCAGTATGAAGAAAAGCAGAAGATAAAACAGATATATATTAGTTCAACATTAAACCTTTACAGAACGTTGGGGGTTGAGGGGAAGTGAAAAAGCGAAGACCAACCTCACCAGACACAATTCCTTCTATGAGTCGAGCTCCTGTGGACTTCAAAGGGTTTACTGCTCAAAATCCAGACACACAACTCAGGGGAGAGATTGAAAACCAGCCGACAATTGCCAGTCACAGAGTCTTGGCCAATTTTAACTTGGAAGTTGTCCTCTCTGATTTTTTATCAGTGAAAAATGTCTGGAATGAAGGGAGACACTTCTAAAGTTTTTCACTTTATGTTTTTGCAGACTAAAATAGGTTGGAAAAACTAAAATTTCATTAAACACCTCCCAGTTATAATGTAGAGTGTTCATCTCTGTATTTTCTTCAGGGCCAACTAAATTAAAAAAAAATTCTAGGTACAGTATTTATAAAAATTGTAGTATTATGGGCTTCGAAAGCTTCTGGAAATTACAGTGTAAAGTTAGCATGTTTTGTAGGAGAAGGTATTTGCAGCTCCGTTTTCACTTTTGTTTTCACACTTTGTTCCTTCTTCCTGCCCAGGGTGCAATCTGCTTCCCAACTGTGGTCTGCTTTCCACCGGGGAAACAGGATCCTCAGATGTCCTCACCAACTGCTTCCCTTGATTTTGAGCCAGTTACTTGACCACAGTAGGAGAAGAAAGGTGATTTTGACCTACAGGCCACAGGGAAGGTTAGTCTTGATGGAAACCATCCCCACGGAAGTCCAGAACAACCAAGCCTTTGTTCTGTTTTTTTCTTTGGAACACAAGTACCTATAGAAGGACTAGAGAAATCACAATGATAAACCTGAGAAAACCTAAATAGACACCAAGAACAAACATTGTCATTTTCAAGAGGTTATCTTATTGATCATCACATTTGCCGGACAAAACATGTTTGAGAGAATTTTTTTTGGAGTAATTTACCTAAATCACAGTTAAACATAAGTGTGGCCCCTGTTTTTTTTTTTTATCATAAAATGCTGCTCCCTGTGTGTTTTCAGGTCTGTGTTTGTGTGGAAAGTTCAGAATAACTTAAGGTGGGTCTGTGGTGATGGCATTTATAGAAACAATTGATCTCTCTTGCCTGTAAGCCTAATGGACTCATGCAAAGCCAATGAGAAGACAGAAGGAGATACATGTCTATGTTTTAGGATGCCAAAACAATTTCTTGGAGCATAATGGGCTAGTTACTAGTTTAGCCTATAAATTGCAAGATAAACAGCTAATTTGAGTTTTTCCCTTGAATTTAGAGTTTTCTTCTCTAACCTGCAAACAGTGCAATTTTTTTTTTTTTTTTTTTTTTGTAGAGAGAGCTTTAGCAGGTTCCCTCTCTTTCTGTTGTGTTGATGGCTGTGGTGAGCACACACATCTGCTATATTGTTGCCATGTGGTCCCCGGGCATCCATCATAGCAGCTGTTGTTGACAGATCATTTCAAGTATCCTGGGGCTGAATGGAATATAAATGATCATTGCCCAATATGTATGAATCTGGGATTATGCCTTGTGACACTGGCTTATTATCAATATATTCTATGTTTTATTCCCAGTACTTCTGTGATGCTAAAATTTGCTTCCAAAAAAAGATTTGTTATCTAATTACTCAAATATTCAAGAATGCTGCAATGTTGCTGGTGTGACAGGTTAGTGCCAGAGAACTGTTTTGCTGTAAAACAGTTTTTGTGTATGGTGCCTACTTGAAATATATCACAATCTGTGTTTTATAAATACAGATTTACACAGAAGAAAACTAAATTCAAGGGAAAAACTCAAATTAGCTGTTTATTTTATAAACACAGTATTTTATAAATACAGATTGTGTATATATATACACACACATATATAAAAATAAAATATAAATTATATATAAATGTGTATTATATAAATAAAATGTAAATTATATAAATTTTAAAATAAATATAATATATTATATAAACATAATAACAGATATCATAAACAGATATAATTATATTATATATAATATGATACTATGATATATGATATAATATATGACTATGATATGATATATGATATATGTAGTATATATCATATGTATGTATGTAGTAAAATATGTAAAAGTCATATGTATCATATGTAGTAAAATATGTAAAAGTATACAAAACAATTGGAGAAGGAAATGGCAACCCACTCCAGTATTCTTGCCAGGATAATCCCACAAAGAAAAGGAGCCTGGTGGGAAACAGTCCACGGGGTCGCAAAGAGTGGGACACAAATGAGCAACTGAGCACACACACGTACAAAATAAAATATTGAAGTTAGTACACTGGTAAAATTCTGGTGTTATATAATAGGCCTAACACTGCTTTAATATTATTTAAATATTATTTAAAAACTGCCCCCTCTGTCTCTCTCTCTCTCTCTGTCTCTCTCGCTGTCTCTCTCTTAGACCAGAGAGACCCTCTCTAAGCTACTGGATATCCCAAGTGCTGTGTGTGTTTCGTCACAGCTTTGTTTCTACAAAATCAATGGTTTTGAACAAAGTTAAGAGTGTTTCAGGAGTTCGCATTAAAATGGAATGTATTAAAGACATACCCACACCCACCTATAGGGCTTATAAGTAGATTTGTTCAATTTGTTTAGAACTAAAGAAAGCATTTAAGTGAAATCATTGGTTAGGTAGATGAATTACAAAGATAGGACATATTTTGGGGTAATTATTAATTAAGGAAGGATTATTGGAAGTAATTATGTACTTTTGTATATATGATTCTTTTCACCATTTACCATTCTTTGACTGACATTATCATAATCAAACATTAATTTGTGAGAAAATCTTCCATAAACAGATATCTCCAGAACTTAGAATTTTTAACCACTTGCCTTTTAGCCACATTGGGAAAAAGAGATCCTTTATGAAAGGATGATGCCAGGTTTAATTTGTTTGGTACCAATTCTATAAGAATAGCATATTTGAATCCATGTTATTTTTCAGTTGCTAAGTCGTGTTTGACTCCTTGCGACCCCATGGACTGCAGCATACCAAGCTTCCCTGTCCTTCACTATCCCTTGGAGTTTTCTCAAACTCAGGTTCATTAAGTTGGTGATGCTATCCAACCAGCTCGTCCTTTCACCCCCTTCTCCTCCTGCCCACAATCTTTCCCAGCATCAGGGTCTTTTCCAGTGAGTCACCTCTTCTCATTAGGTGGCCAAAGCACTGGAGCTTAAGCTTCAACGTCAGTCCTTCCAATCCACAGGAAATCCCTATCTTTGAAACTGTTGCTTCAGAACATGTTCATGAACAAAGTCCACGCAGTTCTGAGTTCCCGTTTGTTTTCTCTAGCTCACACTCCTTTTTGTGGTCTGTCCAATCCCCTGTGTGCTAATAATTTGGATGTCTATTTCCAGCACTGACTTCCCTGTAAACTAACATCTTCATTTCACTATTTAGGAGACATTTTCCACCAGGATCTAGACATAGCTCATCAAACTATTCTTCACCTAGCCCACTATTTCTATGGATTTCCCATTTCTCAAAGGGAAAAAGCCTGTTGTACAGATTTCTTGGGCCAAACAATTTAGATTATTCTTTATTCATTTTTAAATCTCATCCAATCCACCAGGAAGCCACATTGTCTCCTCCATGAAAATATACCCAGCAGCAAATCACTTCTCAGCCCTGGCATCCTGCTCCTCCATCTCACCTAAGAAACATTGCAATGGCTTTCTAAAGAGACATTTTTCCTTTCACAGCAGTCAAAATTTTAGAAAAGCTTCCATTTAAAAACTTGAGTCAGATTGAGTCATGCCTCAGCTTATCACCTTGTAGCTTCCTCTTTTATCCTGTAAGTAGTAGCCAGAGTTTCCACCACAGGCCATGGGCACCTGGATGCCGCATGGAACCCTTCTTCTTTCCCTCTTTTTCCTTAAATATGCTGGGTGTGTTTCTGCCTCAGAACCTTTTCACCGCCTCTCCTGTCTGAAATATTCTTTCTTCTATTATTGAATAGATGGACTTACTCCTTCCTTTGTGTTTACACGTGCAAGATTTTCTCTGACTCTTGTACTCAACTCAACTCCACTCCCACCACCTTACTTTGTGCTATTACTTGACATTTAACTCTCTGCAACATCTTTTTAACCACAATCTGTTGCCATAGTCTGTATTTCTTCACCAAAATAAAAATTCCATGAGTCTGGATTTGTTTTGTTCTCCAATATAACTTCAGAGTCTAGAAGGATGTATAGACATTCAATAAATATTTGTTGATTTAAATTAAGTATACTGTTTTAATGGAATTCTCTGAGTAAGAATACTGGAGTGGGTAGCCATTCCTTTCTCCAGGAGATTATCCCAACCCAGGGATTGAACCCGGGTCTCCTGCATTGAAGGCAGATTCTTTACTGTCTGAGCCATCAGGGAAGCCCTTACTGAATGCTAAGTGTATTCAAAAGATTGCTATAAGAAGAAGAAATAAGTAGTTTTGTCAAGTTTTCATTTACAACAGAACAGATGTGGACTTTTTTCCCCAATAAAGACAATAGTGGTCTTAATTCAATCAACACTCTTCTTGCTGGCAAAGGAAAGCTTTCTGTGCAAAGAGGCAACTTGACCTCTAAAAATTCCTTCCCCTGTCCCTCATAAACCAAAAAAGAAATGTACTTAAATCAACTATACTTCAGTTTAAAAGGAATGTATCACAGAAACACAAATTTTAGAATATGCCCAACTGAATTAAAATCTCCAGTGGAAAATTGAGATAAAATGTTTTAAAATATTGAGAAGAGTCTGTATATTTCTGTATGTTTTGCCTTTCTTTCCTATCAGTGTAAGATAATTAATGATTTTTTAAATCAAATACATTATTTTAAATCTTGATCGTAAATGAACACTGTCAGGTGAGGATTGAGAAAGAGGAATAAAGATATTATAATATTATAAAGGCTAAGATAAGTATATTTTATTTATTTATTTTTGATAAGTATATTTTAAAGTTTTATATTTTATCATCAAAATATATGGATTCTGCCCCTCGTGTCTCTGTAATGATAACTTCTGAGAAAAATCCAGGAATAAAATAACTCTGAGGTGTGAGGTCACAATAACCCGATTTAATGCAGAAGGTGAATAATGGAAGACATTTTTTGACCCTGCGAATTTTGTTTTTTGGATCAGAAAGATACTTTCCTTTCCAGACACCTTCCTATGCATGCTGTGGGGTGTTCTGGATATTGCTGCAGATGATGTAACCATGGCAAGTTTTGCTGCATCCAGAGTACAACTGACAGGAAGAGATTTACTATTTGAATTTAATTATTTACCACATGTGCATGAAATTAAAGGTCCCAGATTGCTCTGATAATCCATGTAAAATCAGTTTTTCTGAATGTAGAAAGTAGCAGAGTTAAGAGGTTTGAAGAATGTGTAAAAATGATCCTGATGATTTCTTGGGAGTGAAGACACAGTCTCAGAAGTGAAGGAGCCTGAGGAGCTGGATCCAGGGCTCATCCGCATAACCTTCTAAAGACTGCCTGGATAGCTTCCCCTCTGAGTTGCTGCTGCTTCATGTCAAGATGGGGACAATAATCATTATCTTGCTTAACTACAGGTTGTGGTGAATATTAAAAAGCATCATAAAGTGTTTGGTAGGTGCTAAGAAGCGTTTGTACATTTTTACATGGGTAAGAGTTCACAGCAGACAGTAATATGGAGATTACTGGACGTTCTGGAGTTTACTGGAGATTACTGGAGTTCACAGGATGGAGAAATATCAAAATTGCAAGTTTAATGATAAAGCCAATACACAACTGACATGTGCAAATGCAACATAGGCAAACTATTTCTAGCTGGAAACAAAGCAATCCTGGTCAAATGAGCTTGCTTCAAGCCAGTCAAGGAAAGTTCATTTCAGAATGTGTTCTGTATGGGAAGTTTGAGGTCTTGGCTGGGGTTCCCCAAAGAAGACCTTCGATGAGGCTTCTCAAACTAGTTACCCATTGGGAAAAATTCTCTGACAGTTGTGGAGGCATTGGGTATGTAAGATGCAAGGGAAAGAAGGGAGGCAAAGCTGTGCCATCAAGTCAAGACCCACAAGGTTAACTGCGCTGAAGTCAACCCACAAGGCTAACTGCACTGAAGCAGATGTTTGAGACCCTGCAGGTCACACGTGGGACTTGGGGAGCGGGGAAGTAAGACAGCAGTGTTGTCAGAGTGCATTGCAAGGGGACACACTGCACACAGGTCTGAGCAACTCAAGTCAGACCCCACTGATGATTTTGTAGCATGGTTGTAGAGATGCATGGACGTTGTTGACTCCTCATCCACAGAGCCTTCCATATAGTCTGTGGAATGCTATGAGTCACATTCTGGGGGAGGGTCCAAAGGGTACCTGGAAAAACTTGGCATGTGGCAGGGAGGATGAAATTAGAAGAGGAGAAGAGGATTCATAACATAACAAAGTTGAATATTATGGTATTTCCAGGGCTTTACCTGGATCCTGGCATGTATTGCTGAAGAGACAGCAAAGCAGGGAATAACCTTATAGTGCGCTCTTGGTTTTAAATTCTGACTCCATGATCCATCCTTGTGTGACCCTGGTCAAATGTGCTAGCCTCTCTGTACATCTGTGTTCTCATATTGCCACAGAGATGACTCTCCCTAACTAATCTGTTTTTTGTGAAGACTGAGTGACACAATGTATTGGAAAGGGGGAAAAAAAAAAGAACACCTGAGAAGACTGTTAGGAAGTTTATGTCTATTTCTAATGAATATTCAACATATACAAACAATGTTCACTTTTCGGATTCTGCTTTTATGAAGAATCCTGAGTATACAATGGATTTTTTATCTGCATCTGCAAAGAGGAGGAAAGCAGGCTGGTGAAAGGATACAAAAGGCTTCATCTCCCAGCATTTTTCCTGCTCTAAATGGAACTTTTTTTTACAGACCTATAGCAAATTAAAAAATATATATATATATTTATGTGTACGTATATATATATATATGTATATATATATATATATAGTTTAACATCTTTACTGAAATCTACAGCAAGGTGTGTCTTGGATTTGAAGAATAATTTTTTGCTTGATGTTCACACTGGAATGGCCTTGCACAATACTGAATAACTATATAAATATTCTTTTTCAGATTATTTTCCTTTATAGATTATTACAAGATACTGAGTATATTTCCCTCTGTACAGTAGGTCCTGGTTGTTTATCTGTTTTATATACAGTAGAGTGTAGATGTTAATCCCAAACTCCTAAATTATCTCCCTGTCTCTTCCCTCTTTGGGGCCATAAATTTGTTTTCTCTCTGGGCTTAGATCTGGTTCATTCGTATTATTTTTTAAGGTTTTACCTATAAGTGATATCATATGATATTTATCTTTCTCTTTCTGACTTATTTCACTTAGTGTGATAATCTCTAGGTCTATCCATGTTGCTGCAAATGCCAGGATTTCATCTTTTTTTATGGCTGAGTAATATACCATTGTGTATATGTACCACATCCTCTTTATCCACTCATCTGACATAGAATTAGAATTCCAAGTTAAGTTTGCTTTTACTGAAATTCACTCACCACATTTCCTCTTTGATATTTTTCACTGGGTCAGATTTTTTTCATGTCTTTCTTTGTAACTTCTTTGCAGATTATACAGCAGGAGGCAAATCTTTTAGAAAATGAGTTACCTGACTTTTCCACTAGGTATTTTCATAGAATTTACTTTGAGTAAGATTTTATTCTTACTCAGATTTTTATCTTTCCAATATGTATCTTTGACCTTGAGTTAGAAAATTGTCTTAAAAGAGCATCACTACCATTTCCAAGAAATGCATCTGTGATTGCTTTGAAGTAAATGAGAAAGAGAAAACATGGCAGAATAAGACCCTGATTCTTATTCTCTTCAAAAATATTCAGAAGTGAGAGGCAGTGCACAGCTCTAAGGTCAGAATAATGATTTCATGCATATTCATATAAAATCATTTCAACAATCCTCTCGAAAAGCCTAAGGTGTCTCCAGGAGTAGACCATGCCTCCAAAATATATTGAATTGTAGAGGGAGGAGTAGGGAGATAGTAAAAGGCAGCAGAAATTCTAAAGCACAGATGTTAGAGAAAGTTCAGGGTAGAGCCTCAGGAAAATGTGGGTTTCCTGGTTGTCTCTTTTTATTCTTTACCTTTTAAGGTGAAGGTACTCTTTACCTTTTCTGCCAAAGAGAACTTTTCAAATTTATTTGACTCAGCAACATTTTTTTTCAAACTTCTCAGAAACCCAGTAAGTGGTGAGCTCCAGTGGTATACAGCTGACCCACAGTATAATTAAAAAACCGATTAGACTTAACCTTGATTTATTTTGACATTTCCTCCAATTCTTTTCTGAGGATGTGGTGAGCATTTGCCATTTCGAGATCCCAACCTCCCATCCCCTGTTTGTGGCAATGGTACCTCATCTTGCCTAGGATGAATGACCATTCTCCCTTTGTCACCCACCGCATGCTGAATAGCTTACATTTATGTAATCTCCTTGAATGTCTGCCTTACACTTGGTTATAAATTATGCCCTTGAGGTAAACTTACTCTTTTTGTCCCATTTGTACATTTAACATTAAGTACCTTGGAGAAAAGAATAATCTGAAGTCCTCTCACTCCTTTTATTTGTGGTGGGAGAGTGCCTGGGAGAAAGAAAAAGAGGTGGGTGATACTCTCTGATCTCTTAGTCAATTTAACCTCTGGGTCATAGGCTAACATTATTTGCTAGGAAGAAAAACCCTTAACTCTGAGGTGCTATTCATAGGATGCCCCTAGGTAAGGATATCCTAGAAAAATAAAATCCAAGATCTGCCTCCTGAGAAATGTAGGATTCCACTTCCTGGAGTTAGTTCATATTTTAAATGTTCCAGTTGTATGAGCAACCCCAAGAAACCCAGTTGGAGAATTTATCTCTTCTGATCCAGAGTCTAGGGATCTGCCATTGATGGCTCACGTGCCTCTCTGTTGTGTCTGAACCATGTGCTTGCCTACCTCCTTGGAATTATTTAGTAAAGCTTGATACCAAATAACGTCTCTGATTCCTGTGAGTTGGTTTGACAAGCAGTTCTGTGAGTTAGTTCAAAGACCTAAATTGGTAAAGAAAAGTTTGACTGTATCATTGCAGATGCCAGCAAACTTGGTATACAAGGGAGTTCAGCTCAGGTCTCTCTTAGAGTCTTGTGTGAGTGATGAAGCATGTTTCCTTTGTGTCTCCTAAGCGCATAACTGATTAATACGTGTGGCTTCTGTTCCTACCTTTCAAATGTATAATGTGTAGAACAGCCTGTTAAAGCAGAATTATTATGGCCACATTGTTTAATGAGGCATAAAGCTCACCAACAAGACCATCATGGCAAGTAGGGTACCATTACTTTCCAAAGTGATATGCTGGTCCATCCGTACAAGACTTGACAAAGAGGTGAAGACCCCTGGCTTGGGACCTCTGACCCTTCATTGATTTAGAGGATGTGAAGTTGGAGCTGAAAGTCTAGGGATGTTGGAAACCAAGTCTTTCTTTGGAGAACGCTGGGTTCTATGAATTCCCATGGGAAGGAAACATGTCTCCCTCATCTCAAGCCTAGTGTGAAGGCTTCACAGGATTAGTCAGGACATACCTGGGGCTGCAGAGGATGGCGGGGGTGGAGGGAATGGGGGGGAGTGGCGCTTGCTGAGTGCTCAGAAACCGCACTTCCATCTACACCAGAAAGATTCTCTAGACCAGATGTAGCCCATGCAGAGAGTTGGCTTGCCACCACCCATGTCTTCTGAAGGGTTAACCACTTGTGATGCTGGGAAGAAATCAATAACAGCTCAGTGCTTAGGCAAGTACAACTTCCCATTACTTTATCTCTTCTCCTTGCTAAACAAGTTGCTTCCCAATTCTCCTGTGTTCCTGCCCCTTCCCTCCAAAACACCAGAATTCAAAAGCAACAGATACCCTGGGGCCAGAGTTGGGGAGAAGCCAGCCTAGAAAAAAGAAAAATGAAGTTCACTCAAACTTCCTCTCCTGCAGGTGGCTCAGATGAAGGGGATAAAATTCTGGGAAGGGGAGAATTTTAACCCTAAATTTTTTTTTAACCCTAAACTCTGAGTTTTTTTTTTTTTAATGTTATGAATCTTACTCTATGAATTAGTGAAATGGAATCGAAGCGCAACAGCATCTAAGAGTGACCAGAGAACATTCACATTTGCTGAGGGTGACCTACCCATGTGTTGGCCAGGTCATGTTCCTGAAGATGGAGGAGCAGTGCTGTTGGTGGGAAAGGAGCTGTCTGAACTTAATATGCTTTTTTTTTTTTCTTATTGTCACCAATCAACATATACTTGCTATCTATTTCTTTCTATAATTTTGGCAGCATTGTCCACTGTAAGAAAAGACAAATGAAATGTAAATGTACACATGGGGTAGGGAGGTAGGTATAGCTAACTATTATATCTGAAGGGCTCAAGGTCATGTTCTATCCCAGGAAGTTCAGTGCAATGATCAGCAGACATGGGCTATAAACTTCTGAATCCTCCCACCCCTTAGGGAGATCCCAGAGGGGCCGTCTGGGCCTTAGCACTTCTCAGGGGCTGATGGAAGACTTTGCTGGAACTGCAGGGTCCCACCACCTCCTTCGGCCCCTCCTTCTTACTTTCTTGGAGTCTAACAGGTGTTGATCACAAAGGCCTGTCCTCATGTCCCTCCTACATCCTGACTTCTACCTTTCACTCCAAATCTGCTGCTCAGGAACACGGATCATCCTGATGTTTGCCTCGAGCTCAAGAAACTCACAAAGAAGCAGGAGGCGCATTGACTCTTAGATGTGTTAAACAAAAAATTGTCTAGTTTTTAAGGATTATATTTATTTTCCTAAATGCTTTCTTAAAGTTCATGGAAGAAGAACATATTATGACATTGTCATAAATTATTTTATGAGAAGGTATTTCAGAGGAAAATTAACACCAATGTTATATGAAGTAAAAACATTTTTACTTTTATTGCCTTAAAAATACATAATCATACATGTCTTCCTGGGTATATACATTATTTTGTTTCTTTTAGCCAGGATCTTGCTGTCCTCAACTCTGTCTGAAGAAAGAAAACTTGCAAGGGAAAAAAACAAAACAAAACCTGATTTACCCGAAGCCACAAACAACAGAAAGTTAATAGAAAAACTGTCCAGATAATTTTCCAAGGGTATATCAGTTATAAATACTATTCTGTTGTTTTTACAATAGTAAAGACAGTAGAGTAACCCAGTTTCCCTGACAAAGGCAGAAAATAGTTTCCATGTTGAGCTGTATTGGTCTCTGAAACAGTAGCAGCCCCTGAACTGAGAACCATAACAGAATTAAGGAAAGATGTTTCCATCCTGGAGACCAGACGTTTGGAGGGCAGCCACGGTGAGTGTAAAATGTGAACCTGGCCTAATAGCTTTCCTCCTTATTGAATTCCTGATGATCTCTGACTCTCATCAGTTCATGAGTCATGACTGACTGTGTATTTGCCCATCTGCAGGCACTGCTTCTGAAGGAAATCTCTCCGGGGACCCATGCTGCTTTCTTTTGAACACATCAATGCCGGGGGCAGCGGGGCGGGGTGGCGGGGGAGGACACGTCAGCCCCAGAAGCTGCAGAAGCAGGGGTGGAGCAGCCCAGTCTGCAGGGCTCTGGTTCTACCTGCCCAGTCAAGGGCCGGAGTCATATGGAGAGAGTTCGAGTTGGGGCCGCTGGTCACTCCAGAATTGCATCATGAGCCCTGACCATCTCAAGTGTTTCCTGGGAAGCAGCACGGAATTGGGGTTAAGGCTATGGTTTGGTTAGGGCTTCCTTGGTGGCTCAGAAAGTAAAGAATCTGCCTACAATGTAGGAGACGCATGTTCGATCCCTGGGCCAGCAAGAGTCCCTGGAGGAGGGAATGGAGACCTACTCCAATATTCTTGCCTGGAGTATCCCCATGGACAGAGGAGCCTGGTGGGCTCCGGTCTGTGGGTTGCAAAGAGTCAGACACAACTAAGTGACTAACACTTTCACTTTGTTACAGTTATGGTTAAGGTTCTACAAAGGACACAGGACGTGGGTTTCAGTCTTGGCTCACCCCCATCCAAGATGTCTAGTTGGGCAAGTTATGTAAGTTCTTCAACCTCAGGGTGTCTTTTGGCAGATGAGAGCCAGTGCTATAAACCTGGTCGTGCAATGAGTGGACATGTCAAGGACAGTGGGAGTTTTGTGTGAGCTCCTTTAGTTTTAAGTGTCCTATTAAATTTAACTTTGAAACTCTATAGAATTAAAAAAGGCATCAGATGAGACTCCTTCTCTAGGGCAGGCCAAGAACCATTCCATATTTCTTCCCTGGCCTTCCTTCCTCAACTTCTTGAGACAGCCTGCCTCCAGTCTGTGTGTCTGTTTTTCAGTCTTCACACACCTTGCACTCCGAGTTTGGCTCCATCCCCCTGTTGAAAGCATCTCTGTAAAAATCCCTTAGGCAGGTAGTTCCCTAGACATGGTGGATATTCTCAGTGTGCATCTTCCCTGACCTTGAAGGGCACCTGCACAAGCCAGGCAGCCCTTCCTTCTAGAAACACCCTTTCCTGGGCTGCTGGACACAGGTCTGGCTTTCTCTCTCTGGAAGAATCCCTTTAGGAAGGCGACTTCCTCCTTCCTCTGATCTTTGTATATTATACTTTAAGGCTTCCTTCCTGGTCTTTTCTTTTTTCACCCTTTATTTTCTTCCCACACATAAATCGTGTCCATGCTCACAGTTCCACATACCTCTATGCCACTAATGACTCCCAAAGGTATATCTGTGGGCTACTGCAGTCAATTGTTTTCTAATATCTCATTTTTAGGCAATGCAAGCTCATCATGCCTTAAAAAATTATGAGATTTTCCCCTAAAATCTGGTTTTATACCAGGGTTTCACATCTCTTTCTGTGCTCAATATCATTATATTAATTATCACATATTAATGTTCATCATATATTATTAACTTTATAATAATTTGATTATACTAGTATTAACCATGTTAATATACAATAATAATATTATATTATTACCTATTATTATCCAATCCCGAGAGCTAGAAGCTGGGGAAGAAACTAGCATCCCCAACTCCCTCTTCCCACCTTAAATTTCCAGTCTCTGGGCTGACACAACTCTTAAATCATCTACACTTCTCCATCTTCTTGTTGTTCTCTTGATCTCAGTGACAGTCCTCACTGTGGAGGTAACTGTTTCCTTTTCCCCTTCAGTGTTTTCGACAGCCAGATTGATTTGTTAAACAAAATCTGATTATGTCCTTTTCCTGTTCAAACCACTCACGGATTGTTAACTTTTGGGGGAGGTGAAGTCTCTTTCAGTTTTATGGCTCTAAGACCGGTTTACGATGCAGTCTGACCTTCCTGCCCCTCAGGAGCTTTTTTATGGATTGATCTTCATCTTTCCCTCCACCCTCTGGCCCCTTTCTGTTACTGAAATTCACCAGGGAATCTATTTCTTTTTTTGACCAGCACCACACACTTGATCCTTCAGATCCTTCATCCCCTGAACTCACCTTGCTGACATGGTACAAACAAGACTTTCAGGGCGAGACTTGGCCGCCCCTCCTCTGCCCTGACAGGCTCCTCCTGGGTCCGCGGGGCTGTTCTTCCCCTTTGGGCACTTGCTGCTGTGTGATGTCACACTGACATCACTGTGTGGTCATCCTGCTCTCCCAACTCATCTGGCTGCTCCACTAAGAATGGTAATATATACCTTTTTGTTCATAATTCTATGCCAAATGTCTATCATAGTTCCCGGTATTTAGAAAAACGTCAGTAAGCAGTAACTGTGGGAATAAATGCATGATTTTGAAGAAGTTTACTTTTACAGGTTAACATTTTACATGTATTTAGAAATCACAAAGGTCTTTTTGTGGCCCATGATAATTACAGGTGGTCCCCTCTCCCAGCAGGCCTTGCAGTGGATCACCATTCACTCTGCTCTGCATCCAGCAGGCATAGCACCTGGAGCCACATGTATTTGGACATTATCTTTAGATAATCCTCTCCTTCTTTACTAAGGCCCTGACCTGGCAGAAAGAGTTTTGTTATTTCAGAGTCTGGAACAAGTGTCCTTGCTTCAGGAAAGTATCAGGGCCCTTTCATTTCAGTGTTCGTGTTTCAAATACTCAGTGTTCAAGCTTCAGTGTTAATCTGATCTGTCCGTATCCTCCTCTCTCCCTTCACTCTCTTCTTCCCAACAAATAGTTTTCTCTCTGCCCCCATTCATAGGTATTTTGATGGAAAACTTTCATTTATTCACATTTTTTTCATAGAAGTTTTCAGGCCCTCAAAACCGCCTTATTACCTAGTGACCTCTCAGATCACTTTCTTACAAGCCCAGCTTACATATTTGGTCATGATTTAAAAGAGCCACCACCACGAGTTCAAATCACCTGCTTCCTCATCTTCATGCCACCTTCCTGATGTGACCTTAGCATCTGAATTACTATGATCATTACCTGTGAGGATCCAGAAGGACACTTGGAAGCATCTCAGCCCAAGGCCAGATCTCAGCGTGGCTGGGAAATACCTGCGTGCCACACCACTGACACCCTTTGCCTGCAAAGCTTGCCCTCCATCCTGACCTCAGAAACTGGGAAGGTCACTCTTCTTCACAAAAGAAAAAACATTTAAACTTGATTGGATTTTTCCACTTTAAACACAAAGACCTCTGCCTGGGGGTTTTGTCCATCTCTAATGCTATTTCATTTTCTTGCTCTGCCCTCTGTCAGGGAAGGGCTTATATTTGAATGCATTGTCCATTTCATTTTCTCTTCCCAACCAGCTGCAATCTGACTTCTCCTGCAATTCTATTTTCCAGTGGGGGTCGCTTGTATTCCCCTAATTGCTGACTTCTGCAATATAGATATAGATATAGACCTCTGAACTATTTTAATACCTACTCCAATGTTCTTTTTTTTAAATCCTCCCTTCACTTGAGATCTTTGACATCAATTTTCTATTAATTTTCTTTTGAACTCTCAGCTGCTCTGTCTTCTAAGCCTGTCTCTTATACCTTTTTTTTTTCTTTTTAACTGAAGCCAAGAACTTGTATATTTATTTACTTACTTTATTGTACTAATAGTTGATTTACAATGTTATGTTAGTTTCAGGGATATAGCAAAGTGATTCACTTATATATATACATATATGTGTGTATATATTTATTCATATCCTTTTCCCTTATAGGCTGTTACAGAACACTGAAGAGAGCTCCCTGTGCTACACGGTAGGTCCTTGTTCGTAATCTATTTTAAATATAGCAGTGTGTACATGTCTATCCCAAACTCCAAGTTTATCTCCCCACCTTTTTCCTTTGATAACCATAACTTTCTTCCCCCCAAAGTCCATGAGTCTATTTCTGCTTTGTAAATAAATTCATTTGTATAATTTTTTTAAATTCCACATATGTAATATCATGATATTTGTCTCTCTCTATCTGACTTACTTCGGTTAATATGACAATTTCCAGGTCCATCTATGTTGCTGTAAATGGCATTATTTCATCCTTTTTATGACTGAGTAATATTCTATTGCAGGTATGTGTGTGTGTGTGTGTGTGTGTGTGTGTGTGTGTATGCATATTTTCTGTTGATGAACACTTAGGTTGATACCATGTCTTGGCTACTGTAAATAATGTAGCAATGAACTTTGGGGTGCATGTATATTTTTGAATTATGATTTTAGCCTTATATATGCCCAGACATGGGATTACTGGATGATATGGTAGTTCTATCTTTAGTTTTCTGAGAAACTTCCACACTGTTCTCTGCCCCAACTTATATTCCCACCAACAGTGTAGGAGGATTCTTTTCTCTCTATACCTGCTCCAGCATGTCTTATCTTCTACTTTTAAAACATGGGGTTTGTATTGCTCATTGTCAGCTGTCCTGTGGTCTTACTTTTACAGAATCCTGCACTTTCCTCCCCTGTGTCTGGTGTTTGATCACTTGCATCTGCAGCTCTGCAGTGTGTCTGATAAGGCTTGCTCTTCTGGGCATGGTTTCTGCCCAGAAAGTATTCTTTCTTTCTGCCCAGAAAGTATTCTCTACAAGAACACTGGTGCTCCCACATCTTTGCTGAACACTCTGAGCAGGTCATTTTGAAATGGGTTATTTTCTTTATCTTTTTAGCACCATTGAGCAGCATAAGTCTCCAGAACCCAGACAACAGCTTTTCTAAGGTTTCTTTAATAACCGAGGGTACAAGACACAGGTGGTGCAGTGGAAAAGAATCTGCCTGCTAATGCAGGAGGGCTTCTCTGATGGGTTAGCGGGTAAAGAATCTACCTGCAATGCAGGAGATAAAGGATATGCAGGTTTGATCTCTGGGTCAGGAAGATCCCCTGGTGTAGGAAATGGCTACCCACTCCAGTATTCTTGCCTGAGAAATTCCATGTAGAGAGGAGCCTCGCAGGATACAGTTCATGGGGTTGCAAAGAGTAGGTCTCGGCTGAGTGACTGAGCATGCGCACCCTCACAAGAGGCACCCTAGACTTTGCCAATCTGACTGTTCATCCAAGCCCATGACTCAGAGTAGCAGGATCCTCTGGCACTGGTGCGTGGGGGAAGGAGTGGGTAAGGATATCCTTTCCGGATGCTGGTGCAGGAGTTCAGACCGCAGCACCGAGGTCTGGCTCTTGCAACGAGAATTTGGGTGTTTGTGGACAGGTCTGCCCTGGGAGCAGTAGCTTTGTCTCAAGTGGAACTTTTACTCCAGTGAATCTGGGGCCCTTGAGCTTGTGGTTTGCAATGCTGATGCCAAGCCTTCCTGGAAGAGTGAGAGGCTAATAGCTCTCAGCAAAAGCTATTTTCACTATTTTCTGCTCAAATAGCGAAAGTTGTTTTGCGACAGGAAGTTGCCCTTCCTCCCTGATTAGATGCTTCCTGTCTTGCTCCTCGAGCCTGGAATAACCTAGCCTAAAGCAGTCAGCATGAAAGGGGAAGGGAGATTCTCCCAACGACATTATTTCCCTCAAACCACCTTGAAATGCCCTGGGGTAGCTGTGGAGGTCTATAGGAAATAAATCAAGAATGACAAGGCTTGCACACCTAAGGGTCGTGCAGCATTGTCAATTTATATAACAAGAGCCTAGGGGTGATGTGTGTGGGGGACAGATTCCGTGCCTATTAGGCCAAGAGAGACGCTTGATCTTAAATCAGGTTAAGTTTACTGATAGAGGCTCACATACCAGCATCGTGAGTGGTTCTAATTGTTTGTGCCATTCATTGATTGAAGTGTGGACTTGGTCACCAATGTCAAAATAATTCCATGTGCCAAAAATACCTGGTATCACCTAGACTGGGAGTCAGCAACTTATGGCCCTGGCAGCCAAAGTTGATCACTGGCTTGTCTTTGAGTTTTATTTATATATGTACTTTATAGCTCCTGAGCTAAGATTGGTTTGTGTGTTTTAATTTTATTAATTTACTTTATTGAAGTATAGTTGGCTTACAATGTTGTGCTAGTTTCTGCTGTACTGCAAAGTGATTCAGATATGTCTATCTATCTATCTATATATATCTTTACTCTTATAGTTTATTACAAATTACTGAGTATATTTCCCTGTACTTTACAGTGGTATCAGTTTAAATGGTTATATAAATATCCATGTTTTATCCTTAATTTTGTCTTGTAGTCTAAAATGTTTACTATCTTGCCTTTTAAGAAAAAGTTTCCTGATCCCTTATCTGGAATCCAAAGGAGGAATCCCAAATTCAGGGCGATGGAGAAGATGGACTGGCTGAGTTCTCCACAACTTACTTACTTCCTGTTCTGATTTGTACCCCAACAGGGCTTGCTTCCTGTTACCAGCATGTGTGGCTGGTATGTAAAGGGGGCAGGAGGGACTGAGTCCAGAACAGAGGGTGTACCATGAGAAGGTCCAATGATAAAAATTAGTAGAACATTACAGCATGAAGGCAGGACCTCTTCACTCTGATCCATGAGAATGAAGGTCTGGGTTATCTCACTGGGGAAAGAACCCGAATTTACTGAGTAGCCAGCTGAGGACAAAGTGGCTCAGAGAAAGAAAGAGACAGTTATGAAAGTCTAAGTGCAGCCTTGTGACCACTTGCAGCATCTACTATTTCCTTCTTTTATGTGTCATGTATGCACCTGAATATTCTAATATCTTCCTCTTGACCTGTCTATTATATATGTATAGGCAGGGATTGATGGTCAGAAACATTACATTCTAACTTGAGTTTATAGAATATCAAGCAATAAGAGAGAATCATGGTGGAACTAGAGAGAAAAGGCATGGTTCAGAGATCCCAGACCTGACCCTATTTGATGAGATTTTGTACTCTCTCCCTTCTCATTTGCAGAGTGATGCTTTTGTCCCCCATATTTAAGAATACTGACTCTTCTATGGCATCTCAGCTATCAACTTTTGCAGTGTAGGCAACCAGACCCAAAACTTGGAGTCTTAGAAGAACGGTCATTTCTTAGCTCACTATTCTGTGAGTCTGAATTTTTCTCTTAGCTTCACCTGGGCTTGTTTATGAGAATGCAGTTATCTAGCCTGTCAAAAGGGGGCTGGTTGTGCCACATTCGGTAATGTCCCAGTGGCCAAAGCAAGTCACATAGTAAAGCCGAGGTCTAATGGGTAAAAAAATAGAATCCACCCCTTCTAAAGTCACAGCACAGATGCTATGCAAATAGAAATGGAAGAATTTGCTACATGGTTTGCAATCTCACTTACCAACATAGAATGTTTTCTTTCTTTCTGTTTTTTTGTTTGTTTGTTTTTAATTGAAATATAATTAATTTACAATGCTTCAGGTGTATGGCAAAGTGATTTAAAATATGTACTTTTTTCAGATTATTTTCCCTTATAGGTTATTTTAAGATACTGAGTATAGTTCCCTGTGCTATACAGTTGAGCTTTATTGTTTATTTTATACATAGTATGGTGTATCTACAATACACAGTATAGTAGTGTGTGTTGGCTGACTTCACTTAGTCTGATCATCTCTAGGTCCATCCATGTACCATGAAATTTCTCTGTATATTTCATTTAACTCTCAGAATTTTGAACGAACCTTCTTAGAACTGTCTACACCTCTGACCATATTTTCTCATCTAGATTGCTATTTCTCCTTAGTCGTCCTGGATATTTGCCAATGCAGTCTTATTCCTACAGTTCAAGATTCCATCTCTTCATGATATAATGAATGCATTGGTTTTTATCTCAGTTCCCACAAAATGTTGTGGATCTATTACTTAGAGTACTGATTCCATTCCACTCCATCATTAAAGGTCCTAGTCATTAGTGAAAGTAAAAGTGAAAGTCATTCAGTCGTGTCCAACTCTGCGACCCCATGGACTATGTAATCCATGGAATTCTCCAGGCCAGAATACTAGAATGGTTAGCCTTTCCCTTCTCTAGGGGATCTTCCCAATGCAGAGATTGAACCCAGCTCTCCCACATTGCAGGAGGATTTTTTTTACCAGATGAGCCACAAGGGAAGCCCAAGAATACTGGAATGAGTAGCCTGTTTCTTCTCCAGCAGATCTTCCTGACCCAGGAGTCGAACTGGGATCTCCTGCATTGCAGGCAGATTCTTTACCAACTGACATATAAGGGAACAATCATTTCTTTCCTAGTCATTAAAGGACAGCAATTACCCAGAGAATGGAGATCTCCTCACATCCAGTACAATGGTTAGTTACTCATCTGCTGAACTTCTGCTGAACCAGCTGAATCCCACACTGCTGAGTTCTCTTTAGAGCTCTTCAGCCATGACATGTGTTCTGGCAAATCTGTCTGCAGAACTGCAGTGCTTGAAGGTTTCTGGGAGGAATTCCTATGCTAAGGCCATGCTAGCATGGTAGCCATGGGAAGCATGAACCATTTTTGTGCTCCTCACAGTGTTCATCCAGCTTCTTCTTCTTCTTCTTTTTTTTTAATTGGAGGATAAATGCTATGCAATGGGTTGGCTTCTGCCATACAACAATGTGAATCAGCTATAAGTATACACATGTTCCCTCCCTCTTGAACATCCCTCTCATCCTCCACCCCATCCCATCCCTCTAGGGTGGCATAGAGTGCTGGGTTGAGCTCCCTGTGTTTACAGCAATTTCCCACTAGCTGTCTATTTTACATGTGCTAATGTATACTTTTCAATGCTACTCTTTGAACTTGTCCTACCTTTCCTTCCCCCATTGTATCTACAGTCTGTTTTCTATCTGTGTCTCTATTCCTGCCTGCAAATAGGTTCACCATTTTTCTATTTGTTTCTCTTTTTCTGACTTACTTCACTCTGTATAGCAGGTTCTAGCTTCACCCATCTCACTTCAACTGACTCAAATCCATTCCTTTTTTATGGCTGAGTAATATTCCATGTATATATATACCACAACTTTTGTATCCATTCATCATCCAGCTTTTCAGCTGTAGCCAAATCAATGAGCTAGAGGTTTTGACTCCATAATACTTCTGAAGCATATTCTAATCACCACAATGATTCCTGTACCTCCTTCTTAATAAATCAAAAAAGACTATAAAAGTCAATCCCATTGTCATACACCTGTCCAGATTATTTGGGTAGTTGTGGCTTAAGCTGAATCTTATTTTTGCCTGGATTTATTTCAGTGTTTTCTATTTCACTTGTTTTAGAAAAGTCCAGTTCATTTCGTCTAAGAAGGACAGCCTGCTTGTAAGCTGTTTATTTACTCTTTTTCCTTTCTCTGAACTCATTGAAGTTGGTGAGATACAATCCTTTCCAAAGAATTAAACTAAAAATAAGATTTCATATATCCTGGCTTCTCTCTTACCCCAAACAAAGACGGGAAACCATTCAGAAATCAGAAGGCTGTTAAAGGGACTTTCCCATTATCCTGGCAGAGCCAAAATATTTTGTTCTTTTCCCTTTTCCCTTCCCCCAACTTTCCTCCAAATCCAAGTCAAATCAGACAGTTGTGAGCAGAGAAGATGTCCTTTCCTCACCCTCTTTGTAATGGGAAGATGGAAGACACTCTGTTGGTCAGGTTTGGGCTCCTGGCAGCTGCTGTGTTGGCAACAATCAAGAGAGATTTTGAACTGAATGTCTGGCTGCTGAAAGTTTTTGGATTTGGGGTTTGATGTTATCAAAAAATCCATCTGGTGAGTTGCAGGGACATATTGTTTAATCTAGCAGGAATGCCAGCAGGTTGTCCTGCATGGAGCGTTTCAGAGAGCTTGGTCTTTTTTGTGGTCAAGCCTACAGCAATTGCTCTGTGTAATCTGAGAAGGGTCTGTCTGGGGACCCAGTTCTCCAGTGCATTTCAGTGGAGTCTGTTTCAACCCTTAGGCAGATTCTGAAGCAATTTCTCAAACGAATGAGACCGTGGTTAAGTTTCCTAGTTTCTTCTGCAGAGTCTGAATTGTTATACCCATCTTAAGCTAATCCTCCTGCCTAATAAGATTTCAAATATTTAGTTCAGGAATCGTTTTCACACACACCCTGAATGACCTTAATATGGGGATTCATTTATTTTACTCAGGCAAAGTAGTTTTATTGGTTGAAAAAATATTATTTCTAATAATAAACTATTTTTACCCAAATTCACTGATTGTTTATGTCTGTTCTATTATTTAACTGTATCATTTTAATTGTTAATAAATATATTGTATATAACTCACCAATTTAGTATATACTATCTTGATCATTTTTAATTTAAAGATTATAGTGCATTGGACAAATATCTCTTCTAAACTCTGAAGCACACAATTTTCAAGTCTTTATTAATGAGAAAAGCATTGCTAACCTTATTTATGAGGAAATATTATGCCTAGATTAATACATCTTCAGACACAAGATGTGATTGGTAAGAGCCAGAAGACCAATTATAGTGTGAGAAAAAATAACCCTGACACTAACCCTAACCCTTAATATATTTATTCCTTGATCATCTGAACACAGACTGCTTATCCAGCTTCTCTTTTACTGTTTTTTACTTTTCCTACCATTAAAGTCATAACATAGCTAAGATGTTTGGTCTTTTATAATTTCTACAAGCAAGATATTTTTGGGGACAGCATCAATCTTCATGTGTTTAAGTATGGTTTCTTTTGTAGTTCAGGGCATAGACTATCTTTAAACTTTTCAGGCCATTTAATTATGGCTTAAGAATTGGATTAACTGTTTTTTGTTTTTTTTTTTAACTGCAAGAAAAATTTTCCCCACTTATATTTGACTCTGTATCCTTCTCTCTGATTATTTTTCTTCTAATCTGGTATTTGATAGTTTTATTTGGTTTACTCATTAAACAACCTTAATTGGCCTGCCCTTTATATGACTGTCTGTACTGGTTCATATTACTAAAGCAGTAAGATCAAAGTCATCTGACAGCTTTTCTTGAAGTAAGTAACTTTCACATGGCCAAAGATGTTTTTAAATTCTTTATTGCTGACTCTTCATACCAATGGCCAAATAGGACATTGTGGAATGTCGGAGGATCCATTTCAGCTGTGACTATAATTTCTGGTTCCTATAGAACCAAAAAGTTAAAGAATAGAAAAGTTAGACCTATATTATTCTTTGATCTCTCTGCTTCTGCTCCAGTAGTATGCAACAAGATGAAAAACATAAGCTAATGGTTACTTGAAGTATTTAGAAGTATCAAATGTCTGGAGAGTTTCTGAGAAACTGCAAATCTGAAATGGAAGGCTCTGTGTGTCTTGCAAAGTATAGTCTTGAAAAAGAAAGTGTATGGGTGTAGCAGTAACTTTAGGAAGGTTTGATTGAGGTTAATTGTTGCATAAAGCTGCCTTATGCAACTCAACATGCCCAAATTTGAGTTTATTTCGCCCCCCTGCTTTAAAGCAACCTTTTTCTTACAGTAAATTCCTTACTGTTAGTGGATCGCAAGTTCCTCCAGCTTTAAACCTCAGATTTGACTTTGATTCTGTGACTTCCGTTCATGATACTTATCGTAACATTAATTCTCGTTCATTCCTGTTTTGAAATATGTTTTAGATACCCAATTTATTTCCTCTTGTCACCATCCATTGAGAACTCTTTCGAGTCCTGCACCAATTAGCATAGCTTCATCATTCACTTGCTGTTTTCATTGATCACTTTGTACCTTCCTCCAGTTTGATCTCCCTAAAGTGTTCTTTGATTACACCACTTCACTGGAATGATGTTAATCTTCCACTCTTATGTCCCCCTCTTATTTTGCTTGATAGACCCCTTTAGTTGTTATGCTCCATCAATTTTACTTTTTAACTTAGTTTTTATTTTATATGAGTGTAGTTGACTTGCAATGTTGTGTTACTTCTAGTGTACAGCGAAGTTCAATTATACATATATCCAGTCTTTTTCAGATGTTTTTTTCCCATATAGGCCACAGAGAATATTGAATAGCTTTCCCTGTGCTATACAGTAGATTCTTGTTGGTTATTTGTTTTATTATTCATGAACACCTTCTGCCAAATGGTCACATTTTCCTTTCACACCACACAGCCTGTCAGATTAGTCTTTTCAATCAGCTAGGAGAATATGATTTTCAGCAGATACATATAGAGTGCATCCCATTATGTGAGGCTTCAAGGGCATCTGCAGGGGTGGTGGAGGCCTGGGCTTGCCTCGCTGAGGGCGCCATTCAGCACTGCCCTTGTAGACTGAGCTTTCCGGGCAAACTCAGCTCTCAAGTTTTGCCCCTGCTTCCCACCTCAGCACTTCTGCTGGGCTGTTTCCTCCATCCAGAATGAGCTTCCTCCCAACACCAGGTCTATTTTCCTTTTTACTGTCTATGAACTGCCACTGTTCATAAAATTGCACCCTTATCTTCAAAAATCTCTACTTTTTTTTGAGTCCTGGAACATTTATTTTTACAATAATAATTTTCTATCTTCTATTATAGATATTTGTGATTAAGGTATATCTTCCCTGTAGGCTCCTAGTTCTTAGGATTTGGGATATTTTAATCTGCTCTCTCTTTATAATTCTTATCACAACTCAGCTTTGAATATGACAGATGTGAAGTACATTTAATGAAATTTTTGGATTAATATTTCATAATACCTCCACTGCCAATAAAATTGACTACATTTCTATTTTATTTCAATTGAAGTATAGTCAATTTACAATGTCATGTTAGACTCAGGTATATAGCATAGTAATTTAGTTATACACATATATATATTTTTTCAGATTATTTTCCCTTATAGTTTATTAAAAATATTGAGTATAATTCTTTGTGCTATACAGTACATCTCCTTGTTGGTTATTTATTTCATACATAGTTGTGTATATATGTTAATCCCAAGCTCCTAATTTATCCATCTTCAACCCCCTTTAGTAACCATAAGTTTGATTTTTATGTCTGCGAATCTGTTTCTGTTTCATAGATACGTTCATTTGTGTCATATTTTAGATTCCACATATAAGTGATATCATATGGCATTTGTCTTCTCTTTCTGACTTATTTCACTTGGTATATTAGTCTCAAGATCCATCCATTTTGCTGCAAATAGTATTATTTCATTCTTTTTCTATGGCTGAAAAGAGTTGATTTCATATCTTCAAGGCCATTTGGAGCCAAATCATGTCTTCAACTTTACTTTTTTCTCCTCTTTGGCAACGAGGACTTTCCACAATGAACAAAGCCTGCCAGTCTCACTTTCTTCTGGTTTCTGCCCTTTTACTCCTGCGTGAAGCCTTGCATGCTATGCACATAAAGTGCTTCCATCCTATATTCTCTTAGGAAGCATTTAATAAAAAGTGGTTAATATAACTGGTGATGAGGTGGCTGGGTTCAATCCCAACCCTTCTGTCTGAGCTCTGGTTTAATAATATCCCCAACCTGTAGTGTTTCATTGGTTAAAATAGGAATTTCATAGTATCCATATATTATATAGTAAAACCATTCAGCACAGGGATTAGCCTACACTAATACTAAATAAGTAAATGTTAACTATTTATTATCTTGGCTCTTTGTCCTCTTTATTTTCCCGTCTATCTTAATGAGAAAGAAGAATTAAGAAATATGTATCAATACTATGTTCCAAGCCTTATTTTATCATTAGGTGAACATATGAATAAGCCACAGTTCCTACCCTTAACCTCACTCACCATTTTTAAGGGCTTATGTCCTCAGTAAAAGATGGATAATTTAAAAACTAAAAATAGAGTTACTGTACGACCTTATAATCCTACTCCTGGTCATATATCCAGAGAAGAGCATAGTCTGAAAGGATACATCCGCCCAGTGTTCATTGCAGCACTGTTTACAGTAGCCAGGACATGGAAGCAACCTAGATGTCTATCAACAGATGAATGGATACAGAAGTTGTGGTACATATATACACTCAGCCATAAAAAAAGAATAGTGTCGTTTGCAGCAACATGGCTGGACCTAGAGATTGTCAATTGCGAATTAACTATCTCTAGAAATGGCAGCCCACTCCTGTATTCTTGCCTGGAGAATCCCAGGGACGGCGGAGCCTGGTGGGCTGCCATCTAAGGGGTCGCACAGAGTCGGACACGACTGAAGTGACTTAGCAGCAGCAGCAGCAGTGAATTGAGAAGAGAGAAATAAACATTTGAAAGATTAGAAGGCTTGGAAAGAAAACTAGAAAAAGCCAAGAAGTCATCTGAAGTTCATGACCATGGTAGGTCATATTGGTGATGATTGTAAAGAATACTATGCTTACATGTAATTTGACAACTACACAAGATTAAATGTGAGTTCCTAAATTTAAAAAAAGAAAAGATGAACAACTAAATGTTTGTAAAGCATAGGCTTGAAAGTAAAGATGCTTACAGGTGTGTGTGTGGCAAGGGTGGAAGGGACTTGAAATATAGGAAATTGAAAGAGTTTCTATGTTCTTTGTGTTGCAACCTACTGGAAAAGTTTACAAACACCCTGAAGGTAACAGAGCTCAGTTTGGACAGAAGCATGTAGGAAAGTCAAGGTGAATTGGAAGAGGAGTGTGTTATAAATAACTAGGAGGGATCTCAGGCTGACACGGAGACCACAGTAGCGATGGAGTCTGTGACGCCATCCACCACTGATAGGAGCAAGTCAGGGGGGACCAACCTCAGAACACGAGGGCAGTGGGAAGACTACAGGGCCAGGATGGGCGCTCTGGTTTAGTGAACCATTCTAGGGTTTGAGGCACTTGCCACGGAAATGCTGGAGTATTAGTTAGACCAGAAAGATGGGTTTAGTTGAACCAGTGCTTCTTGAGCTCCCTCAGCATTCTGGACTCAGCATCACCACAGTGTGATCCATGATGGAATGCCCTAGGGGCTAGGCAGGGGGTGAAGGCTTGGTGCAGGCTGAGAGTCAGGAAGGACTGCTGGGAGGGATGGACTGGGGCTGGCTGCCCAGTCAGCTGTGAGGAGACAGAGGCTCACACTGTGAGATCCCAGCTCTCACAGTGGCTCTGAGAGAGGAGCAGAGGTCACTGGGGTCACTAGGATGCTGGGCTTAGCCAGGGATGCGCTTTCACCACGGATGCCTCCGGCTTTTGATTGGGATCAAGTTTATCCTGTGAGTCAGTTGAGGAAGTCCCTGTAGGAGGGGAACTTAGAATTTGAGTAGGAAGAATAAAAAAATTGGAGAATACTGCCAAGTGGCCAGGGCTTCAAAGAAGGGTAGCCTTGGGGACTCCCCTGGAGGCCCAGTTGTAAGGATTCCATGCTTCCACTGCAGGGAGCATGACTTAGATCCTTGGTCGGGAAACTAAGATCCTGCAAGCCACTCAGCACAGCCAAAAAGAAAAAGATGGACTTTTTTTGTTGGAGGGAGTGTGGTGGATACTCTGACTTTGGTGCTCAGAGCAATGGTCCTTCCCTCCTGTGACTGCATGTAGACCCGCAGGGATCCTCTGGGGCACAGCCTCCTGCCCCTCCCAGGCTCCACACTTCCCCTGGAGTTTAGTCTGCGGTGACTTATGCATCTGGATGTATACTCAGGCCCAGCATGTTTTTGGCCGTGTCATCACTGAGCCTTTTGCTTCCTAAAGCTGCGACTTTCCTCAGACACCGAAGTCTCCGATTCTATGGAATTTGGTGCTATTCACATAAGCCTTATACTCATCTCATCCCTCCGAGCCATTAGGGTGTCTGTAGCCACGCCAGCAATCAGAAGGCAACAGACGGAAGGATTAAGACAACTTGGAAGCTAAAAACATAGAATTAACAAGAAACCAGGTAGAAACAGGTTAGAACAAAAGCGGGTATTTGCATTTTAGGAGATATTTTGCAGAATGATGGCATTGGAAAGAGGCCAGACTGGTTTTTCTGGCAAAGTTGACAGTCCTAGGAGCAATGCTGGGTCTTCTTGCATGGTAAGGTATCCAGTTACTGAGGGGACATATTGTTTTGGCCAAAAAGTTCATTTGGGAATGTTACAAAAAATTTTACATTGTACACTTTTTCTTTTTCTTTTTTTTTAATTGGAGGAAAGTTGCTTTTCAATGTTTCGTTGGTTTCTGCTGTACAACACCATCAATCAGTCATAATTATATCTTAATATGCAATGGAAGAAAAACCCAATCAAACTTTTTGAATAAAAATGTGTTTGAATAAAATGTGTTTGAGAATTTCATCAGATATATTTGAGTCTGAAATGGGCTGGTAAAAAGTATGGCAGAATCACCATTCACGAGGCAAGGGAGGTATTCCTGGAGACCTATTAGAATTAACTGGCTATTCTCCTTCAAGACACTGAGAAATAAGCTAGATGTGCTCTTGAACTCATGAGCGTTTTATTGGGGAGTCTATGAAAACAGAATTTATAATTCATGTGACTGGTTTCCAAAGTATTTGCTATCCCCGTGTTATTTTTCTGAGATTATCCCAGATTTATTACCTCTGTAGAGCATTGATCTCTTTGTATGAAATTGAGAGGGTCTCCCTGCCGGGTGAAGTAATTGCTGTTTATTAAGATATAACTGGGTAAGTTACAGGATGATTGACCCTTTTCAAGTGGAGGCAAGCTGCCTGCTAACAGATGCCTGATTTCCTCCTAATTCCTCCTGAAAGCCCAAAACCATGCATGTTGCTCCTTGGGCCACTAAAATGCTCTGATCACACTGTCATGACCAACATGTATACTTTATTTTTCAATGGATGACGTTTGCTATATTTAAAATGGATAACCAACAGGGACCTAATGTGTAGCACAAGGAACTCTGCTCAGTGTTATGTGGTATCCTGGATGGGAAGGGGGCTTGGGGGAGAATAGATACATGTATTTGAATGACTGAGTCCCTTCACTCTTCACCTGAAACCATCACAACATTGTTAATCTGCTATACCCTGATACAAGATTAAAAAGTTTAAAATATGGGTAAAAAGGATAACTTTTATGGATTGTTCTTTCCCATTTTTACCTCTTAGACATCTAGTTTCTGGAATACTCACTCCCCAATGAAAGGGAGGCTTTTGGTTTATTTTAATCCAAGTTTGCTAGTTCTAAGTGACTCTGCTGCTGCTAAGTCGCTTCAGTCGAGTCCAACTCTGTGCGACCTCATAGACGGCAGCCCACCAGGCTCCCCCATCCCTGGGATCCTCCAAGCAAGAACACTGGAGTGGGTTGCCATTTCCTTCTCCATCTAAGTGACTCTAACCAGGTGTTTATTATGTTTCTCCTCAAAACTCAAATTTAGCTCCAAATGTGTTAAAGGATAATGTGGAGTTTGCTAGATGTTTCATGGAAAGGAAAAGAGATTTGCATTTCACACTGAGTATATATACATACATATGTATAACTGAATCACTTTGTTGTACACTTGAAACACATACAACATTATAAAGCAACTGTGTGCATGAGTGTGTGCATGCTCAGTCACTTCAGTCATGTCCAACTCTTTGTGACCCTAGCCTGCCAGGGTCCTCTGTCCATGGGATTCTCCAGGCAAGAATACTGAATTTGGTTGCCATGCCCTTCTCCAGGGGATCTTCCTGACGCAGGGATCAAACCAGTGTCTCTTGCATCTCAGGAGATGCAAGAGAATTGGCAGGCCAGTTCTTTACCACCAGTACCACCTGGGAAGACATGCTAAGTTCCATGCTAAGTGGCCTTTTCACAGGGCAGCTTGCAACACAGTAATTTGCTTCAGCAGTACAAGCAAGTGCAAAGAGACAGGGAGAGGACAAGCAAGACAGAAGTGGCAGACTTTTATAGTCTTAACTCAGACTTAACCCTTTCTCACTTTGCTATGTACTGTTCTTAAGAACAAAGTCATTAGGTCACCGAGTTCATGAAAACTTCAGAATGTTTGTTACCCCTTGGTATGCAAGCCAGAGTTGATCCAGTATTTTGATTACATGTTGTTTAAACCATCTGACTTCCTCTCTCCTGATTTTTTTTTTTTAAACTTGTGATTGGCACCTCCATGAGACCTACGCAAATTTAATCAATCCCTGTTCAGGGAACTAAGGTTTCCCAAGCCAAGCCACATGGCCCAAAGTAATAAAAATAATATTTAAAAGACTGGATTAGACAAACATTCAAATTACAGATCTATAATTATAATGAGTAAAGTTAATATGTCATGTCATAATAAATATTGTTTTCCTTTCAGAAAGCTTCTTTAGAAATAAACTTTTCACTGAGGGCACACACTTTGGTTTGCTGCTGTATTTATCATGTCTGAAACAGTGTCTGGCACTTAGCAGGCATTCAATAAATCCATTTGGAATGAAAAAAAAAGAAAAGAAATAAACTTCTTTTAGTATATTTTGCCATTAAAATTTTTTTGACATAGAATTTTTTTCCCTTTGGGTTTAAAACATATTCATCTACCTCTTTTCTCCAGTTTATTGTTGTTTTTTAGTCACTAAGTGAAAGTGAAAGTTGCTCAGTTGTGTCCAGCTCTTTGAGAACCCATAGACTATACAGTCCATGGAATTCTCCAGGCCAGAATACTGGACTGGTAGCTCTTTCCTTCTCCAGGGGATCTTCCCAACCCGGGGATTGAACCCAGGTCTCCCACATTGCAGGTGGATTCTTTACCAGCTGAGCTACCAGGGAAGCCCAAGAATACTTGAGTGTAGCCTCTTCCTTCTCCAGGGGATCTTCCCGACCCAGGAATCAAACCAGGGTCTCCTGCATTGAAGGCAGATTCTTTACCAACTGAGCTATCAGGGAAGCCCATTTAGTCACTAAGTTGTGCCCAACTCTTTGCGACCCCATGGACTGTAGCCTGCCAGGCTCTTCTGTTCACGGGGTTTCCCAAGAAAGAAACTAAAGTGGGTTGCCCTTTCCTTCTCCAGAGGATCTTCATGATCCAGGGATTGAACCTGCCTCTCATGCATTGGCAAGTGAATTCCTTACCACTGAGCTAACAGGGAAGCCCTTCTCTCCAGTTAACTTGTTCAAAAAAAGTAAGTTTGCTTTCATAATAATAAAAGAAACCACAGACTTTTATAATCTCATGGCAGAAGTGATCACTTCTCACTTTGTCGTGTGCTGTTGAGAATGTAGGTCCAGCCTCCAGGAAAATGAAGGGATTGAGAGAGAAGGCTGTGACCATTGGGATCACTCGGAGGTGCATTTTAAAACACCCCTCCCCCCAAATATACCACTAGATATTTTGGCTACACATGTCTGTTTGTGACTTAGTTTAGAGCACCCACATACATGGTAGGGCTTTGATTGTCATCATGTCTCAGGTTGTAACATCCAAGTGGGAAACCAGGAGGTCCATTGGCTCATGCTATTGATGCTTTTGAACTATGGTTCAAAAAATAAATAAATAGAAGACTCTTGAGAGTCCCTTGGACTGCAAGGAGATCCAACCAGTCCATTCTAAAGGAAATACGTCTTGAATATCCCTTGGAAGGACTGATGTTGAAGCTGAAACTCCAATACTTTGGCCACCTGATGCGAAGAGCTGACTCATTGGAAAAGACCCTAATGCTGGGAAGGATTGGGGGCAAGAGGAGAAGGGGACGGCAGAGGATGAGATGGCTGGATAGCATCACCGACTCTATGGACATGGGTTTGGGTAGACTCCGGGAGTTGGTGATGGACAGGGAGACCTAGCATCCTGCAGTTCATGGGGTTTCAAAGAGTTGGACATGACTGAGTGACTGAGCTGAACTGAACTGATACAGGTCTTATCACAGCTTTGTCAATTATGTGAAGGCAGGAAGAGGATATCTCCTCTTGTCATCGTAAACACAAGAGCTAAACCAGAACCCAGAGGGACAGATGTGGAAGGGCTTACGTGCTGAGCCAAAAGAAAAGGAACTTAAGCTAATGAGGAATTAAAAACTTAGAGGATTATGTATTGGTCAGTGTCCATTGGTTTAAACGACAGAGCTTATTTGGAATAATCTAGGCAGAAAAAATGTTCTATTAGTGGTTATTACCAGGTTGACCAGAGAGCCAGATTTCAAAACTAAAGACAAGATTGTTTCCAGCCACAATACAGAGACTTCCCAAATGGAAACACTGCTGTTGTGTCTGAGAACCTATGAATGCCAGCAGCTGTATACCTGCAGATCCTGAGGAGCAGGATCTCCCTCAAAATCACTGGTTAGATGACCAACACTTCCTTCAATATCTCCTGCATGAATTCAAGTATTACCTGGGCGAGTCTGATCAGCAGGACCTAAGTACTGTGCTGCCAGGGAATCCAAGGGTGTGAGTTTTCTGGTTTTCCCTTGGGAATGTGGGACTCAATGTGGAAAATAGCCAATGTATCAGGACATTTTATTTCACAGATGTTGGGCAGCCTCAAGTGATGGGTGTAAAGCTTGCCACATGAAGTGGAAAGGGATAAGATTGCTTCATGGCTGCCTGTAACTGTGGTAACCCCTGTGCATGCATAAATGTAGTCACCTTGAGTTCCACAATCTCAAGGACCTGATCACCAGGTCCTTCCCTGATGGCCAACTCCAAGCCCTCTTGGTCTGGTATATTTTGATTTGAAATCTGATAAGTTTTTGGTTGGGAAGCACTTCCATTAAAAGCAGATTAAAGAAGAATGAAACACGCTTGGAAGGAGTGAGTGTTCTTCACCCTCTGGTCAACCACAGTACAGAAATAATATTCTAGATGAGCCTAAGTGCTCCTGAAATCACATAAATTAGGGAAGAAATTGTGTGACATGTCCTGGAACATCATTTCCCCAGCTGTGATAAAAGAGCAGTCAGTTTCAGAAGCTATGGGTTCCTTTCAGGTTCTAGACTGAGAACCCAGTTGCCCATCCCTGCAGGAGTGGACAGGCTTAGCCTAGAGGAGGAGGTAGGGAGTATCTGTCTCTCAGAGCTTAACTACTTCAGGGAAGAGAATGGAGGGCCTTTCCGAGGGGCTGTTAAGGATTGCATCACGCTTCAAGAGCATGTATTCTTTATCCCTCTGTTCTTTTTTCCTTTTCTTTGAGGAGGTAGGTAGGGACCTGTTAAACATCATTCAATGTGTCTTGAGCTTTACAGAATTTCCAACCAGGATGCTAAATTCTTCATCCAAGAAACTTTTTGTTTTTTCATTTTTCTTCTCTTCACTTTGCCTGATGAGCTTGGGGAAAAACCTGCTAATTGTCTCTCACAGTCCCTAAATTTTCAAAGTGGTCTACCATATATATCATTTTCTGAGCAGAGATTTTTCTAAGAAAGGAATGATCTAACCACAGAATAATTATACTACATGAAACATTTTGCTATGTTCTTAATACAAGAAAAATGGCTCTGCCATGCCTAGAGAGTCCAAATATGGGCAGTAGTGCCAGGAAGAGAAACAGTAATTCACTGATACCACATTGTCAGGTGTTGTTTTCCCGGGGAATGTTCCAAAGTGGACTCAGCAGCATCTCCTGTGACTCATTAAGCAGCGGGAGGAGCAATTGCAGGTGAGGGCAGGCAGGTCAGGGTGGAGACTGGAGGAGGAAAGCATAAACTGTAGGGGGAATTTAAGGAGGAGGAAAGGCTGACCATCACAGGGAGACTCCGCCGTCAAAGGTTCACTGCTCTCTCTGCAGGAACCTCACGTCTCTGTACCTTCAGCTCCATCCAGGAGAAATTTCCCTGAGTTCTCAACATGTCTAATTCTTGAGAGAGCTCTAGGTCTCTCCTGGAAGGAAAATGGGTGTGATTTGGCTTTGTGTGACTCAGTTTAATTTGCTGGAACTGCCCAAAGAGCATGAACGCAAGACATGGAAGGACAGGGTTCTAAGTGGTGGTATGTCAGCTACTGCAGCAGATGGGGGGCTTATCTGGGTGCAATGGCTCTCTTTCCCCAGGACCCCCAGTCACATTTCATGGCCATTGTTTGTCCTCTAGGACCAGAACAGAGAGCTGCATTTCAGAGGACAGGTCAAAGAATAATGTGGTCTGGAGCTGTATAGTCAGAAACCAGAAGAAATGCTTGATTCTAAGATGCGCAGTCATCTGACTAATATTGATGAGAGTGGTAAGTAGGAGTTGATTCCACTCGACTGATGATTATTACAGGACAAACAACTGACCTACTGAGAGTCTGATGGTGTATATGGTAATGGGATCCTGTATTTTCTGTTATATAATTTTTTTTCCAGTTCTAGTTTAAGGGAGATATTTCTCAGCAGGAAAAGGCAGCTTTTGGAGTTGCAAAACTGCAGTGGTCTGCTTTTATGAACAGTACAAGTGTGAATTTAAATATTACTTTCTATCAAAAACCCATTGAATTTTGTATTCTTTTTTTTTTTTTTTTGAGGCCCATGAACTGTGAAGGATGATGTGTTTTTGTTTCAGTAGGACTGATGTTCATGCTTGATAACAGGACAACACTTTAAAAATGGGATTTTCACACAATGCTTCACTTATATCACCATTTTCATCCTTGATGCTGGTAAGGAAACCCAAGTGTGGAAGACATAAGTGAATACTGGGAAACATACTTATCTTCCTGAAAGGAGTATCTTTTAAATACTTTCAAGTTATGACAAAATAAAAATATAAAGTAATTGCTTAAATATATCAATTTCTAAGGAAAAAATATATGTTGGTGAAATGTCTTTGTCATAGTTTAAATGAAAAGAATTAAATGGTTAAATTAGGCTTTATGTATTAGCTAAAGGATAGATTTATTTTCCAATATCAATTGATCATTAATTAATGATAAAAATATATGGTTGATAGTAGTTAATTCATGGTTAGTGTCTTATGTGGACCATCTTCAGTGTATTGCGGGTAGAGGAACTTACCGTTATTACCCTTTTGGTTCTATGGTAACTTTGCCAAGTGACCAAGCTAACTTGCCCAATAAATTTGTCCTTATAGGGTTCATCATCCCTACTTTTTCAATATTGATTTTTCCTTTTGATTGAATGGTGCTTATGGCCAAACTTCATAGAAAGTGGTTATTACATGTGTAACATTTGGCTACATTTATGTTTTCCAGTTTGGAGAGCCTACGAATTTGCTAATACCTCTTGATTTTCTACTGAATTCTTAAACCATAGGACAGAAATAGCTTTTTGTCCTATTTTGGTAGTTACTTTTCCTGGCACAAGTTGAGACAGGACGTGCTGGAACCCATGAAAAAATGATGGAGAAAAAAAACAACAAAAACAAAGTGATGCCTCTGAATTTCTGGGACATTTGCAAATATTTAGTTTATGTCAAGATGTGGTTATTGGGAAGACTATTAATATGCACCAAACTTTCTTAAAAATATTCCCCTGAACACAGGAAAATAAATCTTCAATTGGAAGGGAGCCACAGGTGTTAACTTACAACTTTGTTAACATCAGATCAATTGAAAACATCATTATGGATGATTTCCCATACGAGAAATTTGACAGAAAATTGCAGGATCATATTTAAATGTGACCAAAAACAGTTGTAGAAACAGGAGTTTAAGAAATAATGGCAAGGGACTTCACTGGTGGTCCAGTGGTTAAGACTTCATCTACCAATGCAGGGGGTGCAGGTTCAATCCCTAGTCTGAGAGCTAACCATAACTTGAAACAGAAGCAGTATTGTAACTTCAATTAAAGACTGTAAAAATGGCCTGTGCTGTGCTGTGTTGAGTCGCTCAGTTGCGTCCGACTCTTTGCTACCGCATGGACTGTAGCCTGCCAGGCTCCTCTGTCGATGGGGATTCTCCAGGCAAGAATACTTAAGTGGGTTGCCATGCCCTTGTCCAGGGCATCTTCCCAACCCAGCGATCGAACTCAGGTCTACCATATTACAGGCAAATTCTTTACCGTCTGAGCCACCTGGAAGGCCCAAGAATACTAGAGTGGGAAGCCTATCCCTTCTCCAGAGGATATTCCTGATCAGGAATCAAACCAGGGTCTCCTGCATTGCAGGCGGATTCTTTACCAGCTGAGCTACCAGCAAAGCCCTAAAAATGGTCTATGTCCATAAAAATAAATAAATAAAAAGTAATGGCAAGCATTATTGTGATAGTGACACCCTAGTGTTTGGGCATTTGGATATTACATGCTTTCTTATTAAGCCCTTAGTTATTTTTTAAACTTGGTATTATTGTGTTGTAAACATTCAACAAAAGAAGATCAGTACATTTCTTTCAGCTTCCTGTTTCTGTCTGATGTTCTTGATTAAGCTGATCTCTTGCTTCTTTCTCAGAGGATGATTCTTGGACCTCAGATTTATTATTGAAGCTGAGAGATAAATGGAAAACCCTATACTGCATTGCAGATGCAACCAGAAACTCCAGAGGATATTAGATTTCAGGTGTCACTTTCACTTTCAGCTTGGGTCATTTTCTAAGTAGAATATGAATAACTCTGACAAGTTTCCTATTTTCTTTAGAAATCAACATTTTCCCTTTAAACCTCTGCTATCACTCATCTGATCTGAAAATCATCTACCAGCTCATATCTAGAATTAGACATTTCTGAGTCAAATCAGCCTTGAAACACTGAATATGACAGAGTGGCGTGAAGCAAAGAGTATATTTCCTGCTAAATATGTCTCCAAGTGGACTCCTATGTGGCATTGGAGATGGGCAGAGAGGTCAGAGATGCACATGTGCTCCTTCAAACAAGCAGCAATCTTCTGAGGTGGTATAGACACTTCCTGAGACTCTAGACACACTGTAATCAGAAAACCAACATTAACTCAGGCAGGATGCGTGTCTACAGGGGACAAGACACGTATTTGCAACATTCTGATCCAGGGTTCCACTCATGATCCCAGACGCTGGTTGGAGCATATTGGAAAGGAAGCATAAACAGTGTAAACTGAGAGTCACAGCTCACAGCTCTCACGGGACTTTCTATAAAATGAGAGATGAACTTATCAGAGGCACTGGTGGTCATAAGTCTGGTGGGTCAGGGGATAGCAGAGGGATTCTTGGCTCAAGTGAGCAGAGAGCTCCACAGGCTCTGCCATATATGGGTGAGAGGCAAGATTTTCAAGCAAAATTCCTATGATCTCAAAACTTGTGCTACTCAGACAGCTGTCTCAAATTCCATTCAATGTCAAAGTAGTACCTTGAGCTGCTTTATCTAGTTTGGCTTTGAAGTGGCAATAAAAACCAGGAAGCCTCCTGACCTGGGTCATTGCTAAAAAGGGTTGTTTTCTTTTTTGCTTTACTCATTTTAAGAGCAGCTACTTACAGGTATGTCTGTGAAACAGGGAAGTGAAGAGAACACTTACCAACACAGGAAATGTGAAAGTAGCCCAGGAATCTTCCAAGTTTACTGTAAAGTTGGGCTTTAGACAACCACAGTACAAACAGTGGATGCAATAGTGTGAAGTAAACATCATTTTCAATCAGATACCGCATACTTACATGTTGAGACAAACCTCACTGATTTTACTCTTCAGTGACCTTGTTCCATTCAAAGGACATTTTTGGGATTAAAACTCTGTTCCTTGCAAAAAGACTAAACAATGCATGCCATGTCCCATTTTGCAGGCAGAGGTCTTTCAACTTTTTGGCAAGTTAACTATCCTATTTGGGTGTGTTCTACTCCCAGCTGGTCCTTTTGGAGAACCTAAAGTGTCAGTTACCTTTCATAGGAGTCTTAAAAAAAGGCATCATTTCCAAAATGGTTGAAAATCAGCTTTGGAAAGAGTTATGCAACAGAAGTAGTTTTTGGAAAATGTAATTGCTGTCACTTATCTTTGCAGCAATAAATGTTTCACTTCATATATTTTTATATGTTTTTTCCCCCTTTTCAGCTTGTTTTATTTCTGCTAAAAATATCTTGGTTAATCCACTACTCATTACACATAGAAGGGGAAGTGATATAAAAACAACTTAGTTTTGAGGTTGTTTTTTTTTTTTTTTTTAATTAGCTTTTTAAAAAGAATTACAAAGAAAGAGATTTTTAATTAACTAAAGTAAGGTCTTTTGTAGTTAACTGAAGAATCCAGTACTGAAGGATTCCAGCAGAACTCTCCCTCAGGATCCACTTTACCTGGACCGGGTGATCCCACCGATATAAACTGTGCATGACCTATCCTTGATTCCATTTCTCCAGGACTCTCACGGAATAATTGGATGAGAAGTACTAAGCTGCCTAAAGTAAAAGTCTTCTTTAAAATGGGAACCAGAATGATTTAACCAAAGACATGACTAGATCTGGGGCAGTTCTGGTACCTGCCAGTAGGTGGGAGATATTTGAACGGGGAGATGGGTCTTTAATGTATCTCAGTTTCCCTAATCAAGTCTATCCTGTTCTCTAACACTACTATTATTTTGGGTTACTTGCTCTCCAAATTACAAACGATGTAAAATTGGCTATAATTTTTTACTTTCCATTTTGCTTTAACCTCATGGGCAATTTGGAGAAGGCAATGGCACCGCACTCCAGTACTCTTGCCTGGAAAATCCCATGGGTGGAGGAGCCTGGTAGGTTGCAGTCCATGGGGTCACTAAGAGTCAGACACGACTGAGTGACTTCACTTTCACTTTTCACTTTCATGCATTGGAGAAAGAAATGGCAACCCACTCCACTGTTCTTGTCTGGAGAATCCCAGGGACGGGGGAGCCTGGTGGGCTGCCATTTATGGGGTCGCACAGAGTCGGACACGGCGAAAGTGACTTAGCAGTAGCAGCAGCATGAGCAATTGCTAATAGTCCCCTTTTCTCACTTCTTCTCAATCCTCATATCAACACACTAAAGAATATAAGCATTTTCCTACAAAAATTCTTTCAGCATTTTCATCTAATACATTTATTCCCCACAGCCCCAAAATACACTGAAAAAGGCAGGCTGAAATAATCAGTGTCGTCAGGTCCTTTTTGTTGACTCTGATTTCCTTGAGGTTGGCTCTGACTTTAGTCCTAACGATGGGAGTCATTTGCTGTTTTTGTGCTCACTATGCACACAGGTCTGTCAGTAGATGGTCTGGAAGCCTCGTTTTCTCTGTGTACGTATAGAAGATGCAGAATTTCTCTGGACCTAGAAATAAGGAGTTGTTGCAATAAGTAGTTGTTGCTTCAAAAATCAATGACAAAAAGCATCTAAAAATACCCTAGAGTGAATATATGTATATGTATAACTGATTCATTTTATTGTACACCTGAAATTAACACAACATTGTAAATCAACTAGACGTAAATTAAAAAAAAAAAAAAAAGACAGATTCCTGCAGAAGGCAACCAATAGGAAAGTCTAACAAAAGTTCCCTCTATTTGTTTGGAAGCTGTTTCCTCCAAGAGCCAAATGTTCAGAGTTTATCCTCTGGGCTCCTAATTTTTGAACATCACTTGGCTTTTGCCTGGCAGTGTCATCAGGCAGTGAGAAGTCTGCTTGCATGGAACCACTGGGTTTATTTTCTGAAGCAAATTAGAATTCATTTCAGAGGAGAGCATTGTGGGAGTTGAGTTAATATTCTGGCAACATGCATGAGAAATTTTCTTCCTGAGTATTTCTGATCCCACTGGGGAGGAACATTCTCACGAGGCTTGGGACTTGAAATGCACATACCCACAGGCTCCGACAAGCATCTACAAGAGCCCCATCCTTGCAGATTTCCATTGTTTGGTAGGTCTCCTTTATCACCTGTGCTGATTTCCGGCCTGGACAATGCTTGCCTGCTCCACGAGAAGCAAGAAACAATGAGAGTGAAAGGGGAAAAGTGATCGAAAGGCACACTTTCTTTCAAACACTGAAACAAAATCAGGTGAAAATGTCAGCATACAATAGACAGAACTTCCATGGACAGGATTCTACCTGTTCCTGTGTGGAGAGACCACAAAACATCACTTTTTGAAAGACAGTTGCTGCAGTTGCTGCATGTACATTCTAAATTTGTTTTCCTCATGAGATTTCTCACTCCCTTCGTGGGCTTCACCGATTCTATAGAAAGGTCTCTCTCATATCTGTTAGTGGGTGCATCAAACAACCAGCCCCTTGCTCAAATGCTCTGGATGGTACTGTCAAGCTCTGAATCAAGCTTAGCAGAAATTGTTTTTAATTTAATTTTAAAAAATTGAAGAATAGTTAATTTGCAATGCTGTATTAAGTTCTGCCTACAGTAAAGTGAATTAGTTACATATATATATATATATATACATATACACACACACATATGTCTATATATATGCACATTCTTTTTGTATTTTTTTCCATTATGCTTTATCACAGGATATTGAATATAGTTCCCTGATCAAAAAGACCTTGTTTAAACAGACTTTTAAATAAAAACCTTTTAATTCAACATCTTTCTTAAAGATATATTGTTTAGTTAATGGGCTAAACCCTGAATTTTGGCTCCAGAATTTATGCTTTTAACCACTACCCTGTGTTCTGTGTGTGTGTGTGTGTGTGTTTTGCAAATAGTGGGTTGGTCAAAAGTTTGTTTGGGTTTCCTGTCATATTTTATGGAAAAACCTGAACAAAGTTTTGACTAACCCAATAGCTTTACAAGTCACTGTTTGAAAGAAGGAATTTACTTTTGTTTCTTTTCATTCAGCTATTTGATGTTATTAAATGCATTAGTTATCTTTTGTTACCTAAAAAAATATATATACCAAGACTTCCTGGCATAAAATGACCTCACAGTCTCTACAAGTCAGGTGTCTGCATACAGCTTGGCTGGGTTCTCTGCCTCAGGGTCTCCTACAATGTCCAGTTACAACATTGGCAGGGGCCGCAACCTCATCTGAAGGCACAACCAGAGCTCTCCCGCCTCCTCTCCTGGCTGTGGCCAGGCTCTGGCTTCTTGAAGATGGTTGCATCAAGGGCCTCAGTTCCTTCCTGGCCATTATCATTGTCCACACTTACCATGCAAGCCTCTCCACAAGCAGTTCACAGTGTCAGCTACCGTATGACATATTACAACACATTTGAGATATTTGCTCTATCCGTAGACTTGTTTTATTAAAATGAGTTTTTACTGTGTTTTTTCCCCTTTGAATACAACTTATATATTAAAAAAAACACTTTTTTTTTTTAAGTGAAGGAAAATTGCTTTACAATGTTGTGTTGTTGTTATACAGCAGAAACCAAGAATTGGCCATAATTATACATGTGTGTATATATCCCCTCCCTCCTAAACCTCCCTCCCATGCCAGTTACACCCCTCTAGGTTGTCAGAGCGCCAAGCTGGGCTCCCTGTGCTATATAGCAGCTTCCCACCATCTGTCAGTTTTACACATTGTAGCATACATTTGTCAACGCTCCTTTCCTCATTTCATCCTACCTCCTCCTCCTGCTGTGTCCACAAGCCTATTCTACAGCTCTGCATCTGTGGCTCCATTCCTGCCCTGCAATAGGTTCCTCAGCATCATTTTTCTAGGTTCTGTATATATGTGTTAATATACGATATTTGTTTTTCTCTTTCTGATTTGCTTCAATTGGTATAATAGGTTCTAGATCCATTCACCTCAGTAGAACTGACTCAAATTCATCCCTTTTTATGACTGAGTAATATTCCTATATATTTTTAAACCCATACAATTAACTACTTGGTAAGTAAATATATTAGAGTCTGGTGTCCAATGACAACATATATGTTTAGAAAGTCTTTTATTATTTTTGAGTAGGCTAGACCACACAGTAGCTATGAAATTAACCCATATTAAACGAATTAAATTCACTGATACATACAACCCAACTGAGCCCAGTGTATTTGAGAGAATAAAAAAACCATACTCTAAAGGAATACAGAATATTTATTTGTTTCCATATGAAACATGTGAAAAGACATGTTTAAATTTCATTTTGACACTCTCAAATATGCAACCATTGCTCATGTGCTTTAAACGTACTCATTTTGGAGTCTGGATAGTTTTCCTTTTTACTGTGTATGCAATTGTGTGTTTGTGCATGTGTTTCAACACAGCATAGCCAGTTACAAAAATTATTTTTCAGAAAAAATAGATGAAAAATATCATTTGATATATAGAGCATTTGCAAGGAAACATTTATTTTCTGTCATTTATTGAGAATTTCTATGAGTGAAGATATATGTTCCGCTCTGTGGGAGAGATTAGATAATGAATCAAAGGACTTCCCTGGAGGCCCAGTCGTTAAGACACCATGCTTCCACCACAGGGGGCATAGATTTGATCCCTTGTCAAGGAACCAAAATCCCACACTGAGCACCACAGCCAAAAAAAATAGAAAAAAATAAGTAAATAAATAAAAGATAGCAAAAAAGATATTAAAAAGTAAATTAAGTCTCTGCCTTCATCAAAAGAGTTTGGACTTTGAAATCAGAGAAGAGTGTCATCTACCTTCATTTCTCTGGGCCTCAGTTTTCACATCTATGTAATATAAATAATATTCATACTAAGTTACAAAACACATGTGATGCTTCTTGAACATCCTAAGTTTTTGACAAGTACAAGGATACTATCTACCATTCCCATGTCCCCTTACTTGCTGCCGTGGGGCTTTATAGGGAAGAGAAAACAGCAGCTCAGACAGCTGAAAAGCACAGGCATAGAGAACACAGGCCACATGGGAGTAGATGAATGGCCACAGGGTTTCAGAAAGTGGAAATACCTCTTTTGGATTCACTTCGAGATGGTGGACTGAGCCTATTACATAGACTCTGGCTCCCCCAGTAGACGTTAAAAAACAGAAAATACATTATTTGAATACAGTTCAAATTCCATTTAAAAGAATTGGGGTAATTGGGAAAGACTGAATTTTTTTATTTTTTTCCTGTGGCTTTTGCAAGCTACATTTCCTGTCTGTCCTGGGGTGAGGAGTTTCTTCATATGCTGAATTATTCTGTTTTGCCCTGGATGACTTAATAACATTTCTCTCCTCACCAGAAAACAAGGTGGAAGTGTTGTAGATATTTATTAGAGAAATAAGAAAAAAAAGTAACAAAGTGAGGAAGCAAACATAAAATAAGTAAAGACAAAGATTAATTTCCATTTGGACAATTTATAAACTCAATTCAGTTAGAATTAAAAATGGCTTTTGAAATGTAACCATCTACCACCTGTCATTTGCAAGTTAACAGTAAATATAAACATATATGTGTGGTGTAAGAAATAAACTTTTGATTTATAGTTTAAATCCATTTTCTAAGAATAAATATAATATACAATTTTAAATGTTCTTGGCTGACATATTTTCTTTATGCATCTGTCGTGCAGAGTCACAGTGTAAGCAGAAAGCTGTAAGCTTCTGAAATTGGTGTAAAGAGTTTTCTGATTTCAGTCCTTTTTCTCTTCAGCTATTTATATGTTTTAGGAATAAAAACACTGATTGTTTGAGCTGATTGTCAAAGTAAAGTCTGATTGAAGTGCACAAATATCATGCTTCTGATTCTTTCCACACTTTGAGGGTGATGTGATAAATAAGCTTATGCTGAGTGTCAACAATGAGGCATATTCAGAAGTTCTGAACCATTGCTGTCCACAAACTTGATATTTGTGAAAGTGGCTCCATAGCAAGTGACGATGCTGGTGAGGACAGTAAGGATAACCCATTTCTGAAAACTTGCCATGTATGTCAGGCACTTTTCCAATTGCTTTAGGTATAACTTAATCCCCTTGTGACTCCTAGGATGTGGCTAATATTCTTGTTCTCATCTTACCAATGAGGAAACTGAGGCACAGGAAGCTCTTGGATTTGCCTTTAAAGAACCATTTGATGAGTAGTAGACCCAGAAGTCTGTGGTCTGTGGCCTAAGCATTTACCTCTAATAAACACTTTTATGTGTTGAGGAGGGGAGTAGCAGTCCCCAGAGGGATCAATGCTCATTTATTTTTTTCTGATGTTTTCTTTTTATTTATTTTTTATTAAAATATATTTGATTTACAACAGTGTGTTAGTTTTAGGTATACAGCAAAGTGACTCGGTTATGTATATATTCTTTTTCAAATTCTTTTCTATTATCGGTTATTATAAGATATTGAGTATAATTCCCTGTGCTATACAGTAGGCCCTTATTGGTTATTTATTTTATATATAGTAGTATGTATGTGTTAATTCCATACTGCTAGTTTATTCCTCTTCACTCCCCTTTCTTTTTGTTTTCTGTGTCTGTGAATCTATTTCTGTTTTGTATGTAGGTTCAGTTGTATTATTTTTTAATATTCTATGTATAAATGATATCATATGATACTTTTCCATCTCTGTCTGACTTACTTCACTTAGTATGACAATCTCTAAATCCATCTGAGTTGCTGCAAATGGCATTATTTCATTCTTTTTTAACGGCTGAGTAATATTCCATTGTTTAAATGGACCATACCTTCTTTATCCATTCCTCTGTCAATTGACACAGGTTGCTTTCATGTCCTGGCTATTGTAAAATGTGTTGCAACGAACATTGTAATGCAAGCACTTTTTCGACTTAGAGTTTTCTCCAGGTATGTGCCTGGCAGTGGGATTGCAGGACCATAAGGTAGCTCGATTTTTAGTTTTTTAAGGACCCTCCATATTGTGCTCCATAGTGGCTGTACCAGTTTATATCTCCTGACCCCTCCCTTGTACTGCCTCTCCGGTAAATGATCTAGATGTTAGATCACACAAGAACATATCTGACTAACACTTGTTTTGGATTTAGGGTCATGTTTCTCATACTAATGCTTCTTGTTATCATCTCTAAATATTCTTGTGCTTTGGGATACTTTTACACTCTAGACTAGGATAATGAAATCTCAGACACCTTCTGAGTTTGCCAAGGTGAGTGATCACGCACAGACTGAAATTTTACTTCTCTCTACTGTTTACATTCCTTCCATCCAGCTGGGGCAGGGGAGGACTCGGATAAAGGACAGGATCTTTATATCCTTGAAACATGTTGGAGAATTCTCTACTCCCATGAGAACTGGATGATACTGAAATGCTGTCTTCCATTTCAGCCCAGTGCAAACGTGCTTTAAGACCGTACCAAAAAGCACTTGGAAGTCTTCCTTGGCCTACTGAGTACAGTTTCAAAACAGAAGACATGCGTGTGTATATCCCTAGTCGCTTTAGTTGTGTCCAGCTCTTTGCAACTCTGTGACTGTAGCCCGCCAGGCTCCTCTGTCCATGGGATTCTCCAGGCAAGGATAGTGGAGTGGGTTGCCATGCCTTCCTCCAGAGGATATTCCCAACCCAAGAATTGAACCCACATCTCCTGAATAGGCAGGCGGTTCTTTACCACTGGAGCCACCTGGGAAGCCCCATGGAAGACACGGCTGACGGCTTATTCTTTCCAAATGCTGTTCTATTCATATGTGCATATCTGTGAAGGATGTCTCTCTCTCTCTTCCTCTGGGCTTAATCTCTCCCAGTATAAGCTATGACCATCAACACTTAGAAATGAATTCTGTATTTTGTGCTTATTAAGTCTGTATTTGAAAGGTGTAACCGTCAATGTCATTTGAATATTAGAATGCGCAATCTAGGAAACTTTATTGAATAGGTTACCGTGAGCACCTGCTCCCTCTTCTCCACCAACCACCCCCCACTTGCCACTTCAATGCTTTACTGTGCTGGAAGCACATCCATATTATAAATAACCAGACTATTGGACTGTTACCAAGGAATATGATTTTCAACTCTATTCTAAAAAGTTAAAATTACATAAAATCAATGCTATTCTCTGTCATACTGTATACCCAGCATTTTCTCAAAGAGAAGCTAAACTGAAAAAAGAGAAAAAAACATGATTATCTGATGTCCTGGAAAGAATTGAAAAGTTATTTAAAAATTACCTCCAAGAATGCCAGAAGGAAGTTTCTTTTTCTTTTGAATGAACAAATAATTAACTTTCTACAGAAGCCGGTGGGACTTTATATTTCCACTTCTGCTTTGGGAAGCAGGGTGAGGTCTTACAAAACTGAAATGCACCTGCTCAATGATCCAGCAGATCCAGTCATAGGACCATCGATAGACAAACCCTGGCAGGTGTGGGACAGGGACACGCCTGAGTGTTTTCAAAACAACATTGTTCAGGGACTTTCCCGGTGGTCGAGCAGTTAAGACTCCCTCCTTCCAATGCAGAGGATGCAGGTTCAATCCTCGGCTAGGGAACTAAGATTCCACATGCCATGGGGCCAAAAAATAAAGACATTTAAAAATGGCATTGTCTATAGCAGCCCCAAACTGGACTCTCAACAAGGAATTAGGATCATTATTATCATTATAGGGTTAGCCAAAAGAAATCTTAACGAGTGAACAGAATGGATAATGTAAGTTGCAGGGGAATACACTTCTTATAATATCACTTATATCAATTCACCATATATACAGAACTTAAAAATTTGTTAGAAATTTATATAGTAAGAAAATAACCAAAAGTGAGGTCTTAAACAAGACAATTCACAGTAGCAGTTACCCTTGTAATTGTTAATTCATCTCCTGTAATCCTGAGAATGTTATTTCAAAGGAGCACACATTTTTATTTTCCATCTGGGGAATGTACTTGGGGAAGATAAATACCTGGTTGAGGTGCAGCGTTAAATAAGACTTTTTAACTCCAGAGTTCATTGTATTCCACTATGCATGTGTATCAGCCCTCTAGATTTCTAGTATCGTATGGAGATGCTTAATATTGAAAATTTTCTACTCTGAGAAAGTGGAGAAGTGGAAAACAAACAATGTTTTGTTTTTTGTTATTGTTTTTGTTTTTTTTTTTTTTACAAAAAACATTTTATTGGGGCAGTTTAGAATGAAAATGGGGCTCAAACTTTTTCTGGTCAATGGAAACCCAGGAGTGGCTGTGTATCTTTACCCAGGACCACAGCCAAGGGTGCACCATCAGTAGTGGCAGCAAGCCCATGAAAAACAAAATCCCCAGACTCTCAGTCTAAGACTCTTGGATACACAAAAATAGACTCAATGTCTTTTAATGATATTGTCTTCTTATTTTTCTTTTTATTCCTATTTCATAGTATTGTCTGCTCAAGTCAGGGTGGAATCTGAAAAGTATTAAGAGTGTTGAAGAGTTCTTTTTTTTTTTAGATACTGCTAAAACAAAGTGAAATGTACGGATTAACTCGATCACACTAACAGGCCTGAAATATCCTGTTTACCCCAGGTTTTGATACAATGGGTCTTTCATAATTTTCTAGAGGTATGTGGAAATTGTCAAGAGTGATGCCGGCCTGTTAAGGAGGAATGTTTTTTCTTAGACAGATAAGGATCAGGTTTGTACTTGCGGTGCCAGAAATAAGATGAAGTTTCACTTCAGAGCCTGAGCTATGTTGATCTACCTATTCTCATTACATGGAGACATTTATAGCCATCAGGGGCCGCAGACTGACCTGTAACAATTGCTTTCCTGGGAACTTAAAGAATGCACTAGACCTTCAGCTGCACGGACAAGCAACAGCTCCTTGGATGAACTGGCCACGCGAACAGCACTACCAAGTACCTGCTGGCACAACGCCGTGTATTTTTCAAAGGAAATAAGGCAATTATAAGGCTTCTTTCATAAAGTCAGTAAATGGTATTTGACCTAAGGTGAAATCCCTATGTTTAATTGGAGTCTGGAAACTCTTCTTTTTTTTTTTTTTTTTCGCTTTGCCCTACTTATATTTATTTTTTCAGAGATTTCATGGCAAAATTGTTATATCCTTAGCAACAAAAACACACTTGCCTTTGACCTCCTTCTTTTCTTGCTGTTCACTTTGATAATAATTATTCCAGCTCTTGAAAAGTACTGTGTTTGGTCCTCAGCCAATGCTGACATTTATTTATGGAAATAAAATTGTCCAGCATATGCATCCACTTTAACATTCATTTTGTTAAAACTTGCCATGAAGACAATTTTCCTAAGATGAGACTTCATATCAACATCCTGGAGATCATGTACATTAATTTCGCCAAATTCAAAATGAGAAACTGGATTTTCAGATAAAGGCTTTCATGGTAAGTCAGTCTTCTGTTCGTGTAATAAGATAGAAGTTCTTGGGTTGCACGGCATTCAGCAGTCTTGTTAAACAGATCTGAAACCTGAAGCCCAAGTAAGGTATGAACTTCAGGAAGACTTTGGCAAAGAGAGACCACACCTGTTCCAGCTTCTAGTAAAATAAATCGTGGTTGTGGAAAGACCTGACCATTAGCAGTAAGAGAACACCCTTCAGTGAAGCTTCTACTATTCAAAGTGAAAACCTTAACACCAAGTTCTCTTCCGCACTTCACTCCTACACAAGCAGTTTTTTGCTGTTATGAAAGCCACTTCTTAAATATAACACATAATTATAGTCATTTTCCATTTCTTATTGTCCTAGCAGTGTCAACTAAAATCCTTTAAAACATTCAAAGTGCTTAGATATTCTGAGACCAAATGTCTTAGAAATGTGAGGTATTATATTCTCATTTGGGGTCCAGACTTCATCACTGTAAGTCTGTCACTTAACTTTTCAGTGTTTATGATGACTAACTGGGTTGCAACAACAGGATGAGAAATAGATAAATATTTTTATTTTAGCAATGCCATTTTAGCATCATATTTTATAGTGATCACCAGTGGGGTTATACAGTTTGTTTTCCCTTCAACATTTCTTTATGAGAGATGGTAACACATACCAGAAATAATTCGTGAATCATAGAATAGTTAATTTCACTCATCTTTCTTAGGCTAAAACATTGAACAGGATCATTCTCAAAATAAACCACATTTTCCCATTTCAAGGAACAATTTCATTAGGGGAAAAAAAGACCTATCATTAGCACAAAGCAATCTATCACAGTAACCACTCAGAAGCTATGCCTCAAACATATCAAACTTAATAAAGGCATATTATAAAATGAAATCAGAAGAAAAATTGCATGGCTCTTGCATTATATTCATGATGGAACATTTACATGATTGCTATATGAGTCACTCTTTTTAATATGTCTGCTATTATAACTGCTGCTACTGCTGCTAAGTCGCTTCAGTCGTGTCTGACTCTGTGCAACCCCATAGGTGGCAGCCCACCAGGCTTCCCCGTCCCTGGGATTCTCCAGGCAAGAACACTGGAGTGGGTTGCCATTTCCTTCTCCAATGCATGAAAGTGAAAAGTGAAAGTGAAGTCGCTCAGTAGTGTCCGACTCTTCGCCACCCCATGCACTACAGCCTACCAGGCTCCTCCTCCATCCATGGAATTTTCCAGCCAAGAGTACTGGAGTGGGTTGCCATTGCCTTCTCCATTGCTTGGTGTAATATTCTGTAAATATCAATTAGATTAGGTCAGCATGGTTCATAGAACATGTTTGAGTTTACTGAATTCATCCAGATATCTTCCTCCAGGGTAACAGAGATATAATAATGTACTATTATAACTAGTACATTGAAAAATTCTATATAAATGTAATTCCACTACATCATAAACCTAGGTTCTAAATCACACAAAAATGAATGTCAAATGCTAACCCTATCAATAAGGAAATCATAGAAAATGAATATAGTATGCTTAATTAAAGACAAAAATCATTTGTATCACAGACAGTGATTAATATGTATAAGTGAAGGAACATTTATGAACCAGACGGACTAATTTTTTTAAAGTTTCCTCACCACAACTTTTACCCTTTCCTACCCCTCATTCTGTTGGAAAGCCTGTCCTATTTCACTAAATAGGAAACTTAATGTTCAACATATTCTAGATATTTTTGCATTTGTTAAGGTTGATTATTTTGTAAATCTTTTAAAAAACTTTTTATTTTGTATTGTAGTGTAGCTGATTAACAATGTTATGATAGTTTCAGGAGAGGAGCCATACATACACATACATCCATTTTCCACCAAACTTCCCTCCCATCAAGGCTGCCACGTAACATTGAGCAGAGTTAAACCATTATAAAAGTGTTCTAGTTGAGTTATGTAAGCATTATGGCTTGTTATAGAAACAGAAATTTCTCTAAGTTCATTACCTAAAAGAATGTCCTTGCCCTATTGATGTCACTTTATAATTCTTATTTCAAGTGTTCAGTCACGGGAACTTTATTGTTGGCACAAATTTTCTTCTTTTAAAACAGATTGGCTCATCTCCAAATCTGCAGCTCTTTGTAGAGAAGGTTTGAAAGGTTGAATGAAAGTCAGAATGTCAATATATTTATTGGCAAAATGACAATAACCTATTACCTTTTCTGCAGCACTTTCATTTTCTATAAGGAATTTAGTGTGCTTGTGTTTGTTTTTTTAGTTTGTTTTATAAGAACCATTTAAAGAAAAAAAAAATTATACAAAATCTCAAATGCTCAAAGCTTCCTGAGGACATTGGATCTTTATATAGTTTCCACCAGCCAAAGTGAAATTGCTGATTTACTCTTAGGAGTTACTCAACTGAGTAACCCAGATTACAGGCCTCATTTAAACCCCAGGCACTTCTGTTATACTTCCTGGTAACCTAAGTTTTTAGGGAGATAATTGAAGACATATGAATTTGCTTTTGCCTGTATTTACCTAAAAGGTATTCTAAGCCTTCTTTTTTAAAAGAATTAAACAGGCTTCATAATGGCAGTAGTAGGCAGTGAGAAAGAGAATCCTGGCTCCTGATCTCAGTTTATACTGACTATTGGAGAAAATAAAGAAGTAATTGCAATTCATTTTCGGATTCTTTCCCCATATAGATTATTACAGAATGTTGAAAAGAGTTCCCTGAGCTATATAGTAGGTCCTTGAAGATTATCTATTTACTAAAGACCCAAATGTAAGGCCAGTCACTGTAAAACTCTTAGAGGAAAACATAGGCAGAACAATTTGACATAGATCACAGCAATTCGTTTTTTTTTTTTGATCCACCTCCTAGGGTAATGAAAAGAAAAAGAAACAAACAAGACCCAATGAAACTCAAAAGCTTTTGCACAGCAAAAGAAATGATAAAACAAAAATAGAATCAACAGAATGAAAAAAAAATTTGCAGATGATGCCTCAAAGGATTAATCTCCAAAATATACAAACAGCTTATGTGGGTCAACATCCAAAAAAAAAAAAAGTTGATTGTTTTAATGGTGAAATTGCTGAGTCCTTAAGGATGACATACAAAGGGAAGAAGTTAACTTAGTTCCAACTGTGTTAGAAAGGTCTAGTAAAGGAGTTTTTTAGGTATAATCTGAAGAGAGACTGCTGAGTGGAAAGTAGCCAGGAAACCAGGGGAAAGAGGAAGGGAAAGAGTTAGGATGGAGTGGAGACTGAAGCAATGTCTGCAGAGTAACCCAAGACATGAGATGCTGCAGTGGAAATCTTTGGAAATCAAGGTACAGGCAGCAGGAAGCCATGAGCTAACAGTGAGCTATTAATTAAGCATTTTATTATCCATAGGCCAAACTGTTGAATGACCAAACTAATTTTGCTTATTCACCCTGTCAGGATGAAGTTTTGAGTTCTTACCTTCAATTCACTGAAATATACTTAGTTTCTTTGTAAATTATATAGCTGTACTTGATTGGCAATATCTCAAGATCCAGTGTGTATTTAAGCTAAAAGCTCATTACTAATAACTAAGAGATCATTCAAATTCTATCTGATTCCTTGTCAAATTTGACTGGATTAGCATTGTTTACTGCAATAATGCAGATAAGAAAAAGCTAAGCTTAGAGTTTTAAACTCTGATATTTTCTTATCCTGAGTAGATGATCAAAACTTTACACACTTTTCAAAGGGTGGTGCCTGAACCATTAGTAACAGAATCATCAGAAGTGATGTAAACACAGATTTCTGCGTCCTATTTTTGTTTTGTTGATATAGAAACTTTTAGGATATTGGACAAGAAGTTGAATTTTAAACAAATGTCCCAGGTGAGCCTGATGCTTTCAGTTTGAAAGTCATTGATCTAAACAGATCTTGGCATTAAACTTCCGCTGCAGATGCAATGTGGACCGCCAGAGACTTGGAAGGCAGCCGATCGATTATGCGCCTTCTGGAACAAGAGGTACTCCATCAAATTAGCCACTCTTTATTTTGCCTGAAGGTTCTCTTGTCTCCAAGCCCTCCTACCTCAAATTCTAGAGAACCCAGGATGTATCTTATTTAGCCTATCAATAGCCAGTTAACTTACAAAAAAGAGGCAAATTCTTAGGATTTAGCTATTATTACAAATTATTTGATGATGCAAGTCATTGTGTAGAATTTTACATGAAGTATGATTCCTTTACTGACCACTCCTAGATATATCATCGATGAAATCCTAACAGGACCCTTTCATAGAGCATGTCTAGTACAGCCACTTCTCTGTACATTACAATGGAAACCTGTGATTATATATACTTATTTATAGAGAGTTTCTTCTTGATAAGAGAGATTTCATTTTTATCTACCCTCCTTTGATTTGAGATTGCTAAATTTGTACAGTGATAAAATATACACATTTTGTTGATGTGTGTTTTTTAATTTAACTACAATTGATTTACAATGTTATGCTCATTTCAGATGTACAGCAAAATCATTCAGTTGTATACATACATGTATCTTTTTTATGTACGCATTCTTTTCTAAATTCTTCTCCATTATAGGTTATTACAAGATACTAAATGTAGTTCCCTGTACTGAACAGTATGTCCTTGTTGTTTATATATCTTGTATGTAGTAGCACATACATGTTCATCCCGAACCCCTGATTTATCCCTCCCCCTCCTTCTCCTCTTTTGGTAACTGCAAGTTTTTTTTTCTATTTCTGTGTGCCTGTTTCTGTTTTGTAGATAAGTTCATTTGTATTATTTTTTTTAGATTCCTCATATAAACAATATCATATGATATTTGTCTTTTTCTGTCTGACTTACTTCACTTAGTCTGATAACCTCTAGGTCCATCCATGTTGCTGCAGTAGCATTATTTCATGTTTTTTGCAACATTTGAAGGTACAGTACATTAAAAATTAGGTAAACTTTTGACTTTCCCTGGACGCTTGAAATTTACAGAGACTAACTTAAGTAATAAATTTGTTTGCACTCATATGTGTTACTTCTTCATATTTAGATACTTTAAGGCAGAAAATCCTGTGTACAATGGAGGGATTTCTGAAGGAGGTGAAAAGAGCTCAGTAGTATTTGAAAGTGTTCAGCACAGCTCCAATTCGCTTAATTTCCTTTGGAGAACAGTTTGGATTGTTTCGGAATTAATCATGAACTATTTAGTTGCAAATGCTCAAAACACAAACCCACTGGAGGTCTTAGAAAACTCAGGCCTAAGTTTGCAAATCCTTTAGCTCAACTTTGCACAGAGAATAATATCTGAAAACATGAATGCTGTATTCTCAGGCCAGTCTCTCAACCCATTCTTGCTGGGATTAAGGGAGGGGCTGGTGTTTTCAGAGCTCTTGCTGTCTGGGTTTGAACTGCCTGTGAAATGTGGTTCAAGTCAACATGCTTCTCTCTGTCTTAAGGTCCCAACTTTGCAGGTGGTTGTTGTGATGATCATATTCCTCTTGTTTTTATCATAAGTGTTAATATGTTAAGCCTGACTCACCATCAGTATTGTCAGATCTAGATGGTCCAGGGAAAAGGAAGGGGTGGTACAGGGTGATGGGGTTAAGGTGGCAGGACTTCTCTCCTAAAAGGGCCAGGGTCCTGGGTGCGCTGCTCTCAGGCAGCACTAGACACAGAGTGTCTCTTATCTCTCCTGTGGCGGGGAGAAGCAGACAGGGAGAGGAAATGGTTAGAAGTGGGGTATGTACTCATCCAGTCAGTGTAGGGGCTTTTGAGGCAAGTTTCCAACTTGGACCACCAGTCAAATTTGAGCACCAAATGGTTTTGTTTGTTGTTTAGTTGCTAAGTCGTGTCCAACCCTTTTGCAACCCCATGGACTATAGCCCACCAGGCTCCTCTGTCCATGGGATTTCCCAGGCAAGAATACTGCAGTGGGTTGCATTTTCTTCTCCAGGGCAAATTCCTGATCCAGGGATCAAATCCATGTCTCCTGTATTGCATGCGGATTTTTTATAGCTGAGCTACCAGGGAAGCCTCACAGGACATCTTACTCCTGTGACTCTAGGATTGAGCTGTTTCTACAGAATTTGAGTGTAGTCTTCTCTGCCACGGGGACCCCCACAGTCCTTGACCAAGTTCACTTGTTAAATCAGTCCCTCTGGTTCTAAGTTCACCCACCTACATGCTCATTCTTCCTTCTGTGCATCCAAGCTCAGAGCTCAGGGAATAAAAAGAATATTTCTCTCCAACAGTCCCCTGCCCTCTGTTCTTTAATCGTCAATTATTCCTTCCCCATAGGCTTATTCCACTCAGCTTACACCTGTGCTTTTGCCTTTCTAGCTTTTAAAAACAAATGATTCTCTTCTCTTTGTCTTTTCAAATGGTGCTTCATCCATTTCTTCCCTCTCTCAAATGCAAAAAACATTAATTTTACAATCAATCAACAGCACAAGTGTCCAGCTGCCCCTCCTCTCTCCTTGTTCCTGGTCCCACGCATTCTGGTTTGCCCTCTCTCTGTGAGCATCCCTGAGACCTGTGGGAGCCAAGATTTCCTCCTCGTAGTTCATCCTGCCTGACTCTGCCAAACTTCTCACCCAGGTGGCCATCTTCTTCTTGAAGCCTTCTCTTCCCTGGATTTTTGAATTAACACACCAGTAATCCCTTCTACTTCTCTATCTGCTTTTCTATCCTTGTCTCTCTGTTTCTTTAAAAGTTGAGATGTAGCTGGTTTATAATGTTTCAGGGGTATAGCAAGTGTGATTTAGTTTATATATATATATATATATACACACACACACATATATATTTAGTTATATATATAAAGATTTAGTTATATATAGACATATATAGATAGATTTAGTTGTGTATAGATGTAGTTTATATCTATATTTATTCCTTTCCAGAAACTTTTCCATTATAGGTTATTACAAGACACTGAATATAGTTCCCCGTACTATACAGTGGGCCCTTGTTGTTTACTTGTCTTATGTATAGTGGTGCGTATCTGTTAATCCCAAATTGCTAACTTATCCCTCCTACTCTTTTTCCCCTTCTGTAATCATAAGTTTGCTTTCTATGTCTGTGATTCTACTTCCGGTCTGTAAATAGGCTTATTTGTATCATTTTTTAAGATTCTACATATATATGATATCAATATGGCATTTGTCTTTCTCCGCCTGCCTTACTTCACTTGGTGTGATCATCTCTACGTCCATCCATGTTGCTGCAAATGTCATTATTTTTTTAATGTCTGAATAATCCTCTCCCTGTCTCTTGACTGACTCCTCTGCCTTAATAAGCTTCCCTTCTCTGAAGCCCCATCCTCTGTCTACAAAGCCTGGCTTTATGTTAATGTCCTGGTCTCCTCTTCACTCTAATGCACCATTGTACATTCCCCAACTTCATTTTCCAGCTTCTGTCCACCAGTCTGCTTTGCTCTTCCTCCTCCAGAATCTCGGCTAAATCATACCCCTTTACACTCTCCAACCACTATGAGAGTATCACAAGACTTCCCCTTCACCCTTCTCTGTCTTTAATTATGTTTTCCTCCTCCTGAACACATCCATCCTTTCCTTGTTTGCTGGACAAACTCTTATTTATAGATTATGGAAAACTTCTTGAGGCTTTTAGTAGCAGATACTTTCCCTTAACATTAAAGACAGAAATGTAATACCTTTGTTCTTCATGCTTCCACCTCTTTCTTTACTACTTGTATATTATAATATGGTTGATTACAGGAGGGTATTTTCCTAGCTGCTCTTTTAGTTCCTTATGTAAGAGCTGTGTTCATCTTTTTATCCCTTGGAACTGGAATGGAGCCTAAATATACGGTAGCTTAATCAACATGCATATTTGCCTAAGTATTGAATATGTGTTGAAAATAAGACAAGCATAAATTTTTGCATATTATGGTTCCTAGTGATAGAAGAAATAATACAAGTGAAATTTCTACACAGCAGGATCCTCTATGACCCACCTCCCAGAATATTGGAAATAAAAGCAAAAATAAACAAATGGGACCTAATGAAACTTAAAAGCTTTTGCACAAAAAAGGAAACTATAAGCAAGGTGAAAAGACAGCCCTCAGAATGGGAGAAAATAATAGCAAATGAAGCAACAGACAAAGGATTAATCTCAAAAATATACAAGCAACTCCTGAAGCTCAATTCCAAAAAAATAAATAACCCAATCAAAAAATGGGCCAAAGAACTAAACAGACATTTCTCCAAAAAAGACATACAGATGGCTAACAAACATATGAAAAGATGCTCAACATCACTCATTATCAGAGAAATGCAAATTAAAACCACAATGAGGTACCATTACACACCAGTCAGGGTGGCTGCTATCCAAAAGTCTACAAGCAATAAATGCTGGAGAGGGTGTGGAGAAAAGGGAACCCTCTTACACTGTTGGTGGGGATGCAAACTAGTACAGCCGCTATGGAAAACAGTGTGGAGATTTCTTAAAAAACTGGAAATAGAACTGCCATATGACCCAGCAATCCCATTTCTGGGCATACACACTGAGGAAACCAGATCTGAAAGAGACACGTGCACCCCAATGTTCATCGCAGCTTATTATTATAAACATAATAGCCAGGACATGGAAGCAACCTAGATGCCCATCAGCAGATGAATGGATAAGGAAGCTGTGGTACATATACACCATGGAATATTATTCAGCCATTAAAAAGAATTCATTTGAATCAGTTCTAATGAGATGGATGAGACTGGAGCCCATCATACAGAGTGAAGTAAGCCAGAAAGATAAGGACCAATACTGTATACTAATGCATATGTATGGAATTTAGAAAGATGGTAATGATAACCCTATATGCAAAACGGAAAAAGAGACACAGATGTACAGAACAGACTTTTAGACTCTGTGGGAGAAGGTGAGGGTGGGGGATGTTTTGAGAGAACAGCATCGAAACATGTATATTATCTAGGGTGAAACAGATCACCAGCCCTGGTGGGATGCATGAGACAAGTGCTCAGGCCTGGTGCACTGGGAAGACCCAGAGGAATCAGGTGGAGAGGGAGGTGGGAGGGGGGATCGGGATGGGGAATACTTGTAAATCCATGGCTGATTCATGTCAATGTATGACAGAAACCACTACAATATTGTAAAGTAATTAGCCTCCAACTAATAAAAATAAATGGAAAAAAAAAAAAAGAAGTTTCTAGTGTCAGCCTACTTTTGATGGATTTAATTCAATTCAATAAATATTTACTATATACTAACAGTTAATAACTTGTCACTTATATCAACTTTGAAAGTAGAAATTTGAAGAAGAATGAGATCGCTTCAGGAAAAGTGAATACATTGCAAGAATTTATGTTAGATTTGTGGGTTATTTTTAGTTTTCAAAGTCCATTAAATCACACATTTCATCAGATTTTGTCCGAAACAGCTCATTAGACTTCTAATCTGACCCTTAAATAATAAGTATCTTGATTTTATAATCACTTGTACTTTCATGCGTGTCTTTTTTAAAGTTGTTTTTTATTTTTATTTATTCATTTGTTTATTTTTGGCTGTGCTGGCCTTCAATGCTGCCTGCAGTCTTTTCTCTAGTTGTAGAGAGTTGGGGGGTCCTCTCTAGTTGTGGGGCACAGCTTCTTATTGCGGTGGCTTCTCTTGTAGTGAGGCACAGACTCTAGACACACAGGCTTCAGTGGTTGTAGCACTGTAGCATGTGGAATCTTTCCGGACCAGGGATCCAACCGGTGTCCCCTTCATTGTCAAGCAGATTCTTATCCACTGTGCCACCAGCGAAGTCTTTTTCTTTCAGTACAGCACTACAGAACCTGTTTGCTGTTTGTTATGCTTTATATATATATATGTGTATATATATATATATGCATGCATGTGTGTGAATATATTCTAAATTTTTCCATCTTTCACTCATTCCCCAAAATGTCATCCGTCTTATGCACTCATTACTAAAATTACTGAAATGACTTTTCTTTGAATTAAACAAAATATATACCAAAAGTCTATACACTGTAAGTGACGAAATGTCATAAAATAAAAATACCTAGCTAACCTGCACTTTGGTTAAGAAATAGGACACGAAAAAAAAAAAAAAAAAGGAAAGAAAGAAATAGGACACGGCTAGCTCCATAGAAAGCTCTCTTATAACCCTTCATAGCCACTAACTCGTGTTTTTCTGTTCCCTAAAGACAACCGCCATCATCACATCTTGTACTATAAGTTAGTTTTGAAATGTACACAATTCAGACCTCACAGGGTGGTCATATGGAGCTGGCCTGTGCAAATGCTCCTCCTGGAAATACCCCTTCTTGGTGCCAGGAGTATGCTCATGGAGGCCTATCCTTATGGCCCTTGGCAGGGTCTGCCTCAACTTTTGAGCCAAGGCCGCATTATTTTTGGCAATAGACTATGTGATACATCAGGTGGCAGTAGCTTCAGGACAAGCCCTTCCTGGAGTACATGTGTGCTCAGTCGCTTCAATCATGTCCAACTCTTTATGACCCCGGGTACTGTTGTAGCCTGCCAGCTCCACTGTCCATGGAATTCTCCAGGCAAGAATTCCTGAGTGGTTGCAATGCCCTCCTCCAGGGGATCTTCCTGACTCAGAGATTGAAACTGCATCACTTATGTCTCCAGCATTGCCAGAAGGGTTCTTGACTACTAGCACCACCTGGGAAGTAGCACCCAGGCAATTACTACACAAGTTGGTGGCACAATGGTCCAGCTGTTTCTTCTCTAAGCAGAGGCACCAGTGGTCAGTCTTGACTCCAGAGCTCCCAGGGGCAAGCGGAAATGCTGCCGGATATGCATTGTGCTCTGAGGTCTCCCTTCATTCCACTCAGCACCCTCTCGTCCCTCCCCTGTGTCACCCCGGGCAAACCATCTGCTTTAACACAGAATCTACTTTTGGTCTTTATCATTCAATATCATTTTACTGTCCTGATGTTGAACATTTGGGTTGTTTTTCCTTTGGGCCATTATAAATAAGAATGCTATGAACATGTTACAATGTTTTGTAGACCTATGTTTTCAGTTCTTTGGGCAGGTTTACGTTTTTGAATGGAACATTTGGGTTTTACTGATCTCAAGCAACATATGAGAATTCCAGTTGCTTCATATCCATACCATTGCTTAATCAGTCTTTTAAAATAGATGGTATGACATGGTATAAAATGGTATAAATGGTATAAAATGATATGTCTCATTTTCCCACGGGCTAGTAACCTTCAACATCTTTTTATGTCTATTTTCCATTTATTTGTCTTCTGTTCACATATTTTGTCCATTTTCATTATATTGTTCAACTTTTATTTTTAAGTTGAAAAAGTTATTTATGTCTTTTGGGTACAAGTCCTTTGTCAAATATATGGGTTTTTTTTTAAACACTCCATGAGTCGATCTTGCGTATTAATTTTCTAATGATTTTTTAAAATATGTAGAAAAGTAAACCTAGATGAAGTTCAGTCTCTTGAATTTGTCCTTTATATTTTATTTTGGTGTGTTCTAAGAAATCTGTGTCAAATCAAGGTCATGAAAATATTCTCCTAGGTTTTCTTCTGGAAGCTCTTTAGCTTTAGCTAATATGTTGAGGCATAGTTATCTATCTCAAATTAATATTTTGTGTATGATTTAAAGAATGAAACATCTTTTGATAAAATTATTTTTTGTGGTTTTCTGAATGCTTTGAAGTATAGAGTGAAAATTGTACCTAATTTCTGTTTTTTGGCCACACTGTGCATCATGTGGCCACACTGTTCCCCAACCAGGGACTGAACCCATGCTCCTTACGTTGGGAGCTTGGAGTCCTAACCACTGGACTGCCAGGGAAGTCCCCAGATCATACCTAGTTTTTATGTGGTGATGAAATTGAATTGAGAGGAGGAGAGTGCACTCACCAAGTGAATTATTGTCAATATTCACATGTTTCAAAAGAGGGAGAGACACACAAATATCCTTTCAAACACACACATATACACACATATTGAAAAACGAACATAGATAATTGGATATCAGACCTCCAGTGAGCTGACTGGAGAAGTGAGTATGATGTTCAGAACTGAAGGGGCCTTGAAAAGGAGAAGGAGAAAAGATACAGATGATGATGGTTCAGTCAGGGTTGTTCAAACACACCATGAGCTAAGATGAAGAGAAAGGACTTGACCATATAGATAACTCTTTAAGATACAAAATTGTGTTTCAGAATCTTATCTATTTATTTTCAACCTAAAATATGGCATCAGGCTTCCAAATGATTGAAGTATCCTCAATTTGGGACTCAGAGATATAGAGTTGTTCAAAAGAGGAGGAGTCATTGTGACTTAAAGGTTAATATAAAATCAGGGCCTATTATTTTGGAGTTGGGCTTTTAGAAGTGTCTAACTTTTCACATAAGATTAGTTTATTTATTTTCAGATTAGAGCATTTAAAAGTCTTAAGGGCCATCCTCTCACCTTTCTACTTAAGAATTCCCCTTTAGAGATCAAAGAAAGAATAATGCATTTCCTGCCTTTGGTGAAAAACATGCTATTTCTTTGTCATCACAGAGACAAAGAACATTAGATCAAAATAATTGGAAGCAAATCCCTCTGGACAACTGCCATGTCAAACCTGACATGCCCTGGCTTTGATGAAAGAGAGAAAGAAAAAGATAGAGAGAGAAAGAGAGAAGAATCAAGTAAATACTTGTGTGAACTCTTGCCCTGATTAATCATGGTCCCTAAAATTTCTATATCTTTAGAGCTATCTTTTAAGTAAATAATGATTGAGGATTTTGAAGCAAGCATTTGCAAAACTAGTGCTCATATTTTGTAGATATGGAATGAAAATATTTCAAATGTTGAAAAGAAATCATACATGCAATTTTCTCCCCAAGTGGAAAAAGAATATTATGCTTTTTTGCTATAAGAATTTCTAAGGTGCCTTATCATTATGCACCTTAGAAATTAAATCAGTAAATCAGTCTTTTTTGATAGCATATAGTGCCAGATTGCAAACTAAAAGTACAATGTAATAGTAAGGTTGTTATACAGCAATGAGGCATGTGAATTCCTTGCTTCAAACACTTTTTTTGGCTTCTGTAACAAAGCTGGTAAAATAACAAGTCAAAAAATAAAAGCTGTTGAGGTGATTGGGCTGGTTCATTAGGAAACTTTCTTATTTAATTTTCCTCAAAGTAAACTTTTTGTAGCACTGAGGTTCAGAGACCAGAAGGAATGTGCTAAAACATAGTGTTGGAGGTAGAACAATGAAGTTTATCTGTTAAAACAACTTAAAAAAAAATAAAACAGAGGTTGGGTTGGCCAAAATATTCGTTCAGGTTTCTGTGGGCTGTTCCAGTAAATCCCTAACAAGTAGTTTGGCCAGCCCAATAATTTGAAGGAAAATCACTTTGTAGTTCTCCACATGCAGGAAAATCATTTTGTAGTCTGTTGTTTTCATCTTTCCCTCCTTTTTAATACTAGGAGATCAAATTTTCAAAAACCCACTAATTCTGTACTTAAAAAATGTAAAATCATTAACTGAGAAGAAAAAAATCATCAGTGTACAGAAGATGTACGGATGTAGGTGCAAGGAATTAGCAGGAAGAGTGTGATGAAGTGGGATAAGGAGAGTAAGCTGGTAATTACAGGCTTCTGAGGGGAAAGGGACCAGAAGGGCAGGGTGGTCATTGGCCCTGACCTCTGCAGACACTCCCTGCAGCCGGAAAAGGAGGACTTACCTTGGAGCTGAGAGTCAGGGTCAGTGGTCCTGAGAAAGGGTTCATGTAAAGAGTGTTCTGTAACTTACAGGTGCAACAGTGAAATACTTTATTAAAATCAAACCACACAAACTTCAATATTGTGTAAAAACTTTTGACATTAATCACAGAATTCTGTGATTAATGGCAAAAGGGCAAAATGCATCCCTTAAGATTTATTTTCTGGCTTATATCTTTATTTGTATTAAAATGTGAGTGTCACTGATATTTATTCCACTGCTTTAAAGAGTATTAAGTGTAAACAAAGTGCTACTCTTTCAACTATTCATACTTGTGAAGCCTAGCGGGTCAGCAGGGCACGTTGACCCAGAGAATTCCATTCATCTGGAATTAGTTGTTCAATTGGCAGGACCAGAGCTTGGAGGAAAAAAGCCCAGGCGTGCAGATCCAAACTTGTTAAGTGTTGGCATGTCTGAAGAGGAATTTGTGATATATTTGGGAAAGTTAACAAAAGAGGCTTGAAATACTTTGGAGATATGCAAGATAATTTACTGTCAATTCCATTTATTTGTTCATAAGTTTACTGAGTGCAATTTGGTGCCAGAAAGTGCTCAGGATGCTGGGGGCCAGTAATGACAAAACCCTCTGCCCTCAGGAAGCCCCCCCACTCTCCTTCCACATTGTGATCATAATAGGCTTACACTGAATTCCCAACTCCTAAGGACAGGCAAGTCAGGCTGAGCTAGAGGAGCCTGGGAAGGTGTGGAAGAGAAAAAACAAAGCCAGTGGAATTTTGTGCTAATTTCATATGACTAAAAATACTAGAATTAATATAATTAAAAAAAACAGAATTGATGACATAAAATTTATCCAAACACTAAAAAGATGCATTTATAAGACCTTTAGTTTTATATTATCGTTTAAGTATAAATTAGCAAATTATATTAACTTGTCTCACTCAAAAATTAAAAGTTGACATATAAAATATAGATAATTCTTTTATTAAAATATATCTTTAAAGAACAAAGGATACAAGAGTGTCATGGTTGGGTTTTTATAAATTTCTCTAGTTTAGAAAAGTACTTAAAATAGTGTTTTTTGATCTTAAGGTGGTCAGAAGAATAAAGAGAATATAGTTGTGAGTCAAGTCCAAATAGTTTGACCTTTTATGCTTCAACTAGTTTTATTTATTTCTTTTTGATAACTTTTAAGAAGTGTTTTGTGAATAATCATCTTCCCTTGTTATATTTTTTTGAATATACATTGTTCTAATGAAAGCATTACTGATTTTCTTGATCTTTTATTTAATCATGCATGAAAGAATTTGTGTGCACAGTAACTATTAGTTTCAAAATATATTTGTATCCCTCTAATTTGGAAATCTTTGAAAAAGAATTATTCGTATAATAAACACCTTGTTTTGTCAACTATCATTTTCTCCTTTTAAAAATTTATAGAAAAATACTATCTAAATTAGTTCACTTTTGCTCATTTCCAAATTTTAAGGAAGTTAATAATTCTGGAGAATGTCTCAAGATTAAATGGTTTATATTTCTTTAGATTTCTATATTTAAGGTTTTCTGTATTTAAACATAATGTGGAAAATGGGGTACCAAAATGTGTTAATGCCATTAATACTAGACTTGGTAACATTTTGTATTTTGGTTCTATAGGAAATAAAATATAACTGAAAAAAAAAATGTCTCTAAGGAAAAAAGGAAACTCTTTTATGGAGTGTTGGAAGAAAACTAACCTGACCAGGATGATGGGTGGGAATTGGTGGAATGTGTACACACACACACACACACACACACACACACACACACACACGTGCTGTGCCAAGTCGCTTCAGTTGTGTCTGACTCTTTGCAACCCTGTGAACCATAGCCCACCAGGCTCCTCTGTCCATAGATTCTCCAGGCAAGAATGCTAGAGTGGGTTTCCATGCCCTCCTCCAGGGGATCTTCCAAGCCCAGGGATCAAACCTGAGTCTCTTATGTCTCCTGGCATTGGCAGGCAGATACTTTAGCCTAGTGCCACCTGGGAAGTATACACACACACACACACACACACACACACACACACACAGAAAAGCATACATGTGCCTCAAACATAACTTAGTTTGTATGGGTAATAGTGAAGGTGTTAAAGACTGCTGAGAATGTGGTAAGTACACATGGTCAATGAAGCTTTGATGTCTAATTTTTAATTAAAAGTTTATATAAGAGTAAATATAGAAAAAGTCTCCTGTCAAAGGTTAATTTTTACATATTTTGGTCATCATGTTTCATATGCAGTCTTTCAGTTAGTTGTCTGACATTAGTGATTCTGTGTGCATGAGGGTGTTATGTGTGTAATCTATTCTAGGTGGTGTACACTTTCCATGCCTGTGGGTCTCAGTAATCCACAAGGTGCTTCCATTCACTCACTAGTACTCACTTACCACATACCTTCAGGTGTTATGCTGAGACTCTGCATATACAAGAGATATGAAGCAGATTGATCCAGTCCATCAAGAGACACAGATTAATAAAAATGAGCAACTGAGTGTGTGTCTTGGCTTAAAATGACAGAGGAAACAATAGCATCACAAAAGAGATTCTCAAAGAGACCTTCCTAGGAAAGGGTTCTTGAGATTAATATAGAGATAAAGCTATAAAACTGGAGATAGCAAGGTAAGGAGCAAGGGTGGGCAGTAATGAGGGAGACTGATTCAGTGTAGCAGAAGGTGTTCAGGATTCTGGCATGTTTGTTATCTGTGCTGAAAGAAAAGCAAGCCTGCTGCCTGGAACAAGGGAAGTTGAAGAGCTAAGGCAAAGCAGACCATGCAGCTTCTTCAGGTCTCAGTCAGGGATCTGGGGTTTATTAGAAACTATTAACGTGTTTTCAGTAGAGAAGTGATACTATCCAGCTTGTGATTCCCTTGACATAGACTGGGTGAGTGGAAGAAAAGATTAGCTGTGGGAAGATAGATGAGTAGGCTATTAAGGTGCTAACTTATAAAATGTTTAAGAGAAGCTTTTTATAATGTTTATAAATAAAAATTATGTTAAGAATTGAATTATGCTTAAAATACCACATTTTCAAATAATTTATTTTTATGTGCCTTAAGACATATAACTCAAAGTTAGTGATTCAATTTTGATAAGTTTTACACGTTATTTTAAATTATCTAATTTAATTTAAGAGGACTCTTTTGAGGAAGCTAAATATTTGTTGTACAAGAATTCCTTTGTATCATCAAAGCTAATACCTTGTACACATTTCTCATGTTCATGACTAAAGGTTAAAATATTGGATTGCTGAGGAAATTGATCTTCAGTGTGTAAATTGAATGTCTTGGGAGAGAATTTATTCAGCTGTGAAACACATTAATTACAATGTTTGGTAAATTTCCCATATAAGAACTGAAGATGAAAAGTTCAAGATTATCTCTGTGAATTGGGAGCTTAGGCTTCTTTACGTGTCTCCTGGATTTTCTCAGCCTTTGTCTGCAAAACACAGAACACCTGGAAAGACTGGAAATTATCTCATTATATTCATTGATAACAGAAAAACTCAATATGCAGTCCCAGATGTATGTTCAGGATTCATATTATTTGGATCATTTATATAGCTGTACTAAGTCAGACACTGCCTCTAGTAGTGGTATTCAAACTTTGTTTTTGCTTGAGCATGGCCTCATGGAATTTTGAGAATATATTGATATGTTTCCCTTTACACCCTTTATGCTGACCTCTAAAATACATGATTAGATTTTTAAAATACAAAGGTATGCTTTCCACTGTATTATAAATGTTGATTTTAATACAAATCTGTTAAAACTCTTTTATAAATGTATCTTATGATATCTAAGAATCATAATTTCATACTCACCAACAGCTATTGGTATGTAAAAATACATTGTAAGCTCTTCCTTAACAGCTGGAAAGTTTACTTGGTCCTTTGCTTTTTTTTTGAAGTGATATTTACATTCTGCTTCCTTGATGGACTTCTGTTTTAATGTAATATATATTTTATGGCTAAAAGTATTTTATTACTCACTTTGTCCCAGTTCTCTGCAACAAAAATAATGTATGTATTTTGAAAATTTTAAGTAGTTTTAAAAATAAAACTATGTAAAACTTTTGTGATTGAATTATGCTTACTAGTACATACTATTTTGATTTTTATTAAAAATATAAAGTAATATTATCAGAAATATCTCTCTAAATGATTTGATTGGAAGAGATTTTTATATTGTTTTGAATAAAAGAGATGCTGCTAATAATAAAATTTTAGAAAGAGAAGTGAAGAAAACAACTCCTCTTGCAATTGCATTAAAAATAATAAAATATCTAAGAATAAATTTAACCAAGGAGATGAAAGACATGTACTTTGAAAACTAAAATATATTTTAAAAAATGAAAAAGACACAAATAAATAAAAAGATATATTTTCATGCTTATGGATTTGAAGAAATAATACTGCTAAAATGTCAATACTACCAAAATCAATGTACAGATTCAATGCAATCTCTAACAAAATTCCAATAGAATTTTTCACAGAAATATTAATAAAACAAACAATGCTAAAATTTGTATGGAACTATAAAATATCCAAAATAGCCAAAGTAATCTTGAGAAAGACCAAAGCTGAAAGCATCATACTCTCTGATTCAAAATATTTTACAAAGCTATAGTGATTAGAACAGTATGGTATGGCATAAAAACAAATACATAGAACAATGGAATAGACCAGAGAGCCCAGAAATAAACCTTCACACACATGGTCACTAATTTAAGAAAAGAGAGGCAAGACTATGCAATAGAGAAAGTCTGTTCAATAAATGGTGTTGAGAAAGCTGTATAGCCACATGCAAAAGAATAAAACTGGACTACTGTCTTAGGCAATACACAGATATTAACTCAAAATGGATTAAAAGCTTGAATGTAAGACCTGAAACCATAATACACTTAGAGGAAAATATAGGTGGTAAGCTCTTTGACACAGGTCTTGATGACCATTTTTAAAAATTTGACACCAATACTGAAAGCAAAACAAGCAAAAATAAACATCAAACTAAAAAGCTTCCGCACAGCAAAAGAAAGCATTAATAAATTAAAAAGGCAACTCACTGAATGAGAGAAAAAAATTTGCAAATTATGTATCTGATAAGGGGCTAATTTCCAAAATACACAAATAACTCAACTGAAAAAACTTTTTAAAAAATGGGCAGAATATCTGAATGGACATTTTTCCAAAGAACACATACAGATAGTCAACAGTGCATGAAAAGATGTTCTACATCACTAATCATCAGAGAAATGCAAGTAAAAACCACAATGAATTATCCTCACATCTGTCAGAATGACTTTTATCAAAAAGAAAAAAAATAACAACCATTGGCGAGGATATAGAGAAAATGCAACCCTCATACACTGACATTGGGAATGTAAATTAGCACAGTCACTGTGAACAGCAGTAAGGAGGTTCCTCAAAAATTTTAAAGTAGGACTATCACACAATCCAAAAATTCTACCTCTGGGTATTTATTTGAAGATAATGAAAACACTAACTCAAAAAGATATCTGTACCACCATATTTATTGCAACATTATTTACAATAGCCAAGATGTGGAAAAACTGAAGTGCCCATTGATGGATGAATGCAGAAAGGAATTGTGATATGTAAATGTATACACACACACACATATATATTGTATATATATATGTAGAATATACGTACATATATGTATATATTACATATATACATAATGGAATATTATCCAGCCATAACATGAATGAAATCTCACTATTTACAGCAACATTTGCTAACTGAAATAAGTCAGAGGAAGACAAATATCAATCACCCTTGTATGTGGAATCTGTAAACAAGCAAATTAATAAATACCAGGCTCACAGAAAAAAGAATGGACTGCTGATTGCCAGAGGTTGGTCGTTGAGTGGGAGAAATGGGTTACCTTTTTTGTGGTTTAAATAAATTTGAAAATGAGACTTTGCTGACAGCAGTATTCAGTTGTTATTTGGTGGCCTGGGGCTACAACATAATGGCCAATCAGCTTCCAATCAGATTAGTTTCAGGAACAAGTGCCAAGCGAGCTGGGTGCTCCAGTGGTGACTCCTTAAACCAACCCTTCCCCCAGGGAATCGCCTGCCCACAGAATTACCTGTTTTCAAGCTAGTGACAAAATGAACCATTTAATGTTTGCATTCCCTCCGCACCGTTAGTCACAGAGAAGTAATTTTCAAAGCTGTACTTTTGATGCTACAGAAAAAAATTATATCTATTTTCAAAAGTGATTTGACTACATCTGGTCCATTTTTAAGGTTTAAAATGGATTAATATCTTTCTCATATGTGGGAAAAGAAACAGTTTGCTTTAGTGGAAAATCTGAAAATTATTATGTGACATATAATTTTTCATGCTGGATTATTCTGTTACTTTTTATATTTCCACTAGAACTTTTCATATTGTATATAGTTGTGTAGCTGTGGCTTTGGTTCCTGGCTCTCTGAGCAATATTTTATTCTCCACCTTATTTTACCTGTACCTTATTTTACCTGTACCTCCACCTTATTTTATCTGTACCTCCCCTTAAACTTCCATCCTTATTTCTCACTGATATAACAATAATAATGATGTCTACTCACCTTAAAGAAATACTGTGAACTGTCAGTGATTTTTCTAAGTTCCGAAAATTTTTTAAGTGTCTTGGAAAGAGATTATATTTAAATATGGTTTGTTTTTCCTACATGTGTCTTTTTCCAAAGTGCAACCTGATCAATATGCTGTGTTAATCAGATTTTCAATATGACTTGAAATATTTAGGAAAATTTGCATAATACTATTACTCAGAGGGGAAAAATTTGAGAGGCGCACTAGCCTTTATATATGTATGAATATAGAATCAACTAATGGTTGTGAAGTGAGTGTTTAGAAGAAAAAACACAGAAAGTTAAATTCCAACTAATTTACTCTACTGTGAATTTGACTTTAAAATGTTCTTCTCTTTTTATATGACTTTTGCTTTATCCTATTCTTCCCAATACCCTAATGTAAAAGTCTTTTAATAAATGAAAAGTAGATACATTTTTAAACTTATCTGGAAATCATTCTCTCTTCCTCTTGGTTTTATTGCTTTGCTGGGAAGAATAGAGCATGTTTATTAAATACAACATATTTTAAAAGGACAACTGTATTTGCAAATAAGCCCGCGGGCATTCTTATATGTAATAGATCTTTGACACTTAAAGCTGACTCTTTAGGATACGTGTACATGATGGCAGATTGGTACATAAGGAATCTATAATTTTCTATAGAACTTCAACCAAAGGAGAAGAAAGGCGACCCCAGAGATAGACATTAAGCAAAAGAGGTTACATTATTTTCAAGGCAGTTTTTCCGTGTGTTCAAGGCAGTCAGGACATGTGGCCCTAATGTTAAATGTCGTTACACTCTAACAACCTATTTGCATGTAAACACAAGGAAAATGGAATCAAGTTGACAACGTTAAACTTCAGCAAGAAAAAGAGAAAAGAATGGCCTAGTGATAAGTTGCTGTGAGGGTAATATGGTAAACTGCTAGGAAGGGATTTCCAGGCATTGAAGCCATCGCACAAATAAAGGTGCAGATAAAAAGACTGAGATCAGCAGTAATAACAGATGACAAGTTTTACATATTTCATTGTTAACTATTCAGTAGTGACTGATTTTCATCTTCTTTACCTTTTTTTACACAGCAGGTGCATTTTGTTTCTATCTCCAGAGAAGGATACATGATTATTACCACAAGGAAGAACTTTCACTTTTGTTGTATTTTTAGCTCTGATTACAACTGATAGTGTCATAAACCTACTGTGGCAAATCATGATAGAAGGTCAAGGGTACCATGCCCTCTTGTTTTCCCACTAAGGAAAAAGTCACTAGTGCTAATTAGATTACAAAACCTTGAGATAATCTTTGACATTTCTGAGGGGGAAACGAATGGACTACAAATGTGGCTTGTTTGTGACAATCCCTGCTCTGTTCTTACCCAGGCTTAATAATTCATAGCTCTTCCTTTCAGGATCTGTGGTGCCCTAATTTTTACACCACACCTAGTTTGGACAGTGAATGATATAACCATCCTACTCATAGATGCGAAGAGGAATTAACACCCAGCCCAAGGTCTGTAGCTCAGATCATGAGCCCCTTATTGCAAAATTCAGGCTTTAATGAAAGAAAGTAGGGAGAACAACTATGTCATTCAGGTATGACCTAAATCAAATCCCTTAAGATTATACAGTGGAGGTGACAACTAGATTCAAGGGACTAGGTCTGATAGACAGAGTGCCTGAAGAAGACCTGTAACATTTTACAGAAAGCAGTGACCAAAACCATTACAAAGAAAAAAGAAATGCAAGAAAGCAATGTGGTTTTCTGAAAAGGTTTTACACATAGTTGAGGAAAGAAGGGAAGTGAAAGGCAAGGGAGAAAGGGAAAAATATACCCAAGTGAATACAGAGTTCTAGAAGAATAAATAGCAAGGAGAGATTTAAAAAAAGGCTTCTTAAATGAACAATGCAAAAAAAGAAATAGAGGAAAACAATAAAATGGGAAAGACTGGAGACTGGAGATAGCAAGGGACAGAAACGGTAGGAACCTAACAGAAGCACAAGAGATTAAGAAGAGGTGGCAAGAAAACGCACAAGAACTATACAAAAAGTTCTTAATGCCCAAGACAGCCACATGGTACCGTCACTCACCTGGACCTGGTTGTCCTGGAGTGTGAAGTCAAGTGGGCCTTACGAAGCATTACAACAAGCAAAGCTAGTGGAGGTGACAGAATTCCAGCTGAGCTATGTCAAATCCTAAAAGATGTTCCTGTTATAGTGCTGCATTTGATATGTCAGCAAATGTGGAAAACTCAACAGTGGCCACAGGACTGGAAAAGGTCAGTTTTCATTCCAATCCTAAAACAGGGCAATGCCAAAGAATATTCTAACTGCTATACAATTGCACCCATTTCACTTGCTAGCAAGGTTATGCTCCAAATCCTTCAAGCTAGGCTTCAGCAGTATATGAACCAAGAACTTCCAGAAGTGCAAGCTGGATTTAGAAAATGCAGAGGAACCAGAGATCAAATCTCCAACATCTGTTGTATCATGGAGAAAGCAAGGGAATTCAAGAAAACAGCTACTTCTGATTCAATTACACTAAAGCGTTTGACTGTGTGGATCACAACAAACTGTGGAAAATTCTTAAAAACACGGGAGTACTAGACTACCCTCTCTGTTTTCTGAGAAAATTGTATGTGGGTCAAGAAGCAACAGTTAAAACCAGAGATGGGACAACAGACTGGTTCAAAATTGGGAAAGAAGCATGGCAAAGTTGTATGTTGTCACCCTGCTTATTTAACTTCTATGCAGAGTACATTATGCAAAATGCCAGGCTGGAGCAACTCCAAGCTGGAATCAAGACTGCGGAAAGAAATATCAACAACCTCAGATATGCAGATGATACCATTCTAATGGCAGAAAGGGAAATGGAGCTAGAGAGCCTATGAATGAGAAGAGTGAAAAAGCTGGCTGAAACTCAACATGAAAAAAAAAAAACCTAAGATCATAGCATTTGATCCCATCACTTAATGGCAAATAGAAGGGGAAAAAGTGAAAGCAGTGACAGGTTTTATTTGGGGGGCTCCAAAATCAATTCAGACAGTGACTGCAACCATGAAATTCAAAGATGCTTGCTCTTTGGAAGGAAAGTTATGACAAACCTAGACAGCTTATCAAGCTTAAAAAAAAAAAAAAAAAGCAGAGACATCACTTTACTGACAAATGTAAAAGCTATGTTTTTTTCTAGGAGTCATGTATGAACATGAGAGTTGGACCATAAAGAAGGCTGAGCATTGACAAATTGATGCTTTTGAATTGTAACGTCGCAGAAGAGTTCCTTGGACAGCATGGAGATTGAATCAGTCAGTCCTAAAGGAAATCAACCCTAAATATTCATTGGAAGGACTATTGCTGAAGCTGAAGCTCCAATACTTTGGCTACCAGATCTGAAGAGCCAACTCATTGAAAAACCCTTATGCTGGGAAAGACTGAAAGCAAAAGGAGAAAGGGGAGTGGAGAACGAGATGGTTAGATAGCATCACCAACTCAGTGGACATGGACATGAATTTTAGCAAAATCTGGGAGATACTGGAGGACAGAGGAGCCTGGCGTGCTACACTGCATGAGGTCACAAAGAGTCAGACAGAACTCAGGGACTGAACAACAATCAATAAAATTCAGATGTTCAGAAATAATTCTTTTATAGATTACAGAGTATGAGAGTTAGCTGAGTAATAAAAATAAGACCCACCTTGTAATTTATTAGCATGACATCTCAAATAAACTTGAATAAAAAAGTTTTGTTTCATTTACATACATAAATATTGGTGTAGCTCAGCTCATGAAATAGGCCATCACAGATTATGAAACTCTTGTTATGTGTAAGTGGAAAATTTTCCCATTCTTTGTATTTGTGAATAGCCAAACTCGGGAAATTCATTTTATTCTTCTTTCTGTGATAACTTTCAAGATGAGCAGATTTACATTTTCCTGTCATCTGAACAGCTGCAAGTTCAGAGATAATAAGCATGTTCACCTGTTAGAAGGAATTTGTATTATTAATATCTTTGATCCACAATTGCTGCAGAGGTTTCTCTCAGAATATTATGCATTTGGTTGCATATTGAAAAGAAGAGGAATTTTGTAGGTGTTGTTTACCATTTTAGTCCTTGTACATAGAACAGTGTCTGACACAGAGGTACTCATTAACTGATGATTGAAGGAAAGTACCATAAATATCATATTTCCATTAACCTTGGCCCATGGTATATAGTTATCATGGTTGTTTATCTCAGATCATGAAACAAGTCACCACAGACTATGTCACAGGGACCTTGCACTTAGCCTTCCAAGATCACACTGGGAGTAAGCCCACAGGCTCTGGGTAATGTCAGCCTGGTTCAGAATCCTGGTGGCAGGTGTAGCTTTTGGCAAATTAACCTCTAAATTTTAATTTCCTACTTTCAAGGCAGAGTAGTTGGAAGGATTAGGTGCTGAAATTCTTGTTAAAAGCTAAGCATTGCCTGGCACATTGTGAATTTATAATGGTGCCTGTTTCATTATAAATCTCACTTGATCCTCAGATTTGGGTCTAGTGGGAGTAACTCACATCCTCAATAAGAAAGAGTCAAGTTGTTTTTGGTGCTCCTCCTCTTAATTCCCAACAGATGAGCTAAGTCTCAGGAGCTTTCCAAAGCAGATCTGACCTATTTAGCAAGAAAAATGAAGGACTCCAAGTTCATTTTGAATGTCAGATAAACAACAGATATTTTTGGTATGAATATCTTCTGTATTTTTATCTGAATATCCTATCCTAGTAGCTCAGCTGGCAAAGAATCTACCTGCAGTGCAGGAGACCCCAGTTCGATTCCTGAGTTGGGAAGATCCCCTGGAGGAGGGCATGGCAACCCACTCTAGTATTCTTGCCTAGGAGAATCCTCATGGACAAAAGAGCTTAGGGGGCGACAGTCCATAGGGTCACAAAGAGTCAGACATGACTAAGCAACTAAGCACATACCATCCTAAAGGCTACTTAAACATGCAGAAGTCCCTTTAGTTGTACTCTCTATGAAAACTTGGGCAAAAGATGTGCCATGAAAAGAAACCTTAAATGGGAGAGCAATGTTTAGTTGTTTATTTAATCTGATCTATCATTATATAAAAATAAGTGATGTTTTGATTTATCTATTAAGGATGTAACCACTACAGCAATAAATGTATTTGAAATAGCCAATATGTTAGGAAAAAGAACAACATTGTATATTATTACTAAGGAAAACTGGAAAAAAGAGAAGAACTTTATTGTGACAATGTGTTGATAGTGAAAAGATAAACTTATTCTTTTAAATTACCATAGAACCTCTAAATATGTATGATCAAGAATTAAAGATGTTCTCAAGTATAAGATGAGATACAGATTTTCCCAGATAAACATGGATTCTGAGAAAGTTCATGGATTCTAGATCAGCATTAAACGAAATGATACAGTCATTTAAGATGAAATGAAAAGACGGTAAACAGCAATGTGAAATAACTCAATTAAAAATGGAAAAGGGGCTTGAACAGACATTTTTTTCCAAGAAGATGTATAAATAAAAGATTTATGAAAAGATGATCAACATCACTAATCATCAGGGAAATGCAAACAAAAACTATAAAACTATAATGAGATATCACCTCACACCTGTTAGGATGTCCATTAAGAAAAAAGCATCAAAATAACAAGCATTGAAAAGGCATTGGAGAAACTGGAATGCTTGTGCAATGGTGGCTGTAACAGAAAAAAATATCAAGTTCCTCAAAAAACTAAAAATACAATGATCATATAATCCAGCAATCCCACTTTTGGGAGTTTATCCAAAAGAGTAGAAAACAGGGTCTCAAGGAGATATTTTCACTTCTATATTGATCTATGTGATCACCACATTATTCACTCAATCATGAAGCAGAAATAACCTAAATGTCAGATAAACAAAGCAATGTGGTATATCCAGACAAAGAAATAATAGTCATCCTTCAAAAAGTAGGAAATCATATCATGTGACATAATATGAATGCACGTTGAGAACATTAAGGAAAATAAGCCTTTCACAGAAGGACACATACTCCTGATTCCACTTTTATGGCATCTTTAAAGTAGTCAACTCAGAAGTAGAAAGTAGAATGAAAGTTGTCAGAGTCAGGGGATGGTAGTTCAATGGGGAAAAAATATCAGTCAAGCAAGATGGATAAATTCTAGAGGTCTGCACACAACACTTGTAGTTCACAATACTCTACTGTATATTTAATACTTTGTTAAGAGGGGAAACCTCATGTTATTATCATTTTTTTTAATCATAAAAAACATTTAAGGACAGCAAGTGAAAAGTAAGCTTCCTTCTCATATTTGGTTTTGATTTCTCTTTTCCAGAAAAGTAAAAGTTTCCTCTATTGGGATTCAGGATGTTTCACATGTGATACTGGTTGACTGAGTCTAAATGCCATTCAGTGACTATTTGCTATTGGACCATCAAGTCTGTGTAACTGCAGTACTCGTGACTATGTGGAAAGGCCTGGCTACTACATAAACACAAGGGTCACTCTAGGGTTTCAATGATCTTAGCGTAGGATTAACACAGATGTAAAAATGGCAAAGCTAAAATCTCCCTACGGTCTGCAGACTGAACTAAACACATGATGACCCAAATTTCAGTTTGAGGCTTATAGGTTTCATCTTTTGGTCACATAATATGATAATAATGGATATTTTTATTCTCTAGTTTAACTTTAATGAGACTTGCTACTTGGTTTGAAAAAAGGGACACAAATAGATACTCAGTTTTTTTTTTAATGTAGTTAATTTACAACATTGTATTAGTTTCAAGTATACAGCAAAGGTATTCAGTTATATGTATGGTGGTGGTGGTGGTTTAGTCGCTAAGCCGTGTCCAACTCTTGCGACCCCATGGATTATAGCCTGCCAGGCTCCTCTGCCCATGGGATTCTCCAGGCAAGAATACTGCAGTGGGTTGCCACGTCCTTCTCCAGTTATATATATCGATAGATACATAGATTCTATTTTAGATTCCTTTCTCACTATTCAATCAAAATTGTCCCAAATAGAACATTTAAGAACAATTATGCATCACCGACTCGATGGACATGTGTTTGAGTAAACTCCGGGAGTTTGTGATGGACAGGGAGGCCTGGCGTGATGCGATTCATGGGGTCGCAAAGAGTCGGACATGACTGAGCGACTGAACTGAACTGAATCTTGCTTAGGAAATAAGACAGCACAAAAATGCATACTAAGTTCTTTCAGATTTAACTTTGAAAATGAAAATCTTAGTAACTCAACAATTTGACACTCTTTCCTAGGCAGATAAGAGACCAATAGGTCCTCACATTCCAAACAGTCTAAGGAGGATAATCTTACTAGCTGCAGTGACACCAGTAATAATCCTTGTCTCCAAGCCTCACCTCTTGGATGAGAAGATGGTTATCCATTTGGCAAACACAAAATGTCTTTAAAGAAAGAAAAGGAGTATTAACATCGGTACCATATTTTGGTTATAAAAATAGACCTTGGGTTTATCTACAGTTATTCTTAGAAACAACCTAGCAATTTATGAATACATTTTTCTTGTAATCTTACAAGAGGAGATGGGCAGAGAAGAAAGGGGGGATAAAAGCGAGGTGAGGGCTTTTTAATACAAAACATTGAAAAAGAGGAAAATTATTTTAGCTAAAATTGTCGTGCAAAAGATTATTTTTATTTTAACTGTGTGGTGGAGCACTGATGAGGTGATTTGAAAAACAAAAACAACAAAATCAAACTACTAGGGAATTCTCAGCTATTGTGGAAAACAGCAACAAGTTCAAATACGAGACTAGGTCTGAATTCCAACATTTCCTTTTACTAGTTGTGTCACTTTGGACATAATACTTAATTTTTCTAAATCTGCGTTGTTACCATCAAAATGGGGTAATAGTACAGACTCATTGGATTATCCTGATTACTAAATGAGACACTGTATGCAGAGACTTAACAAATCTCAGCTCTTGTATATTATCTTAGAGCTCAAACTCAAAAATCAAGATAATATTAATACCTGTCCTCCTTGTTCACAGCCTAATTAGTAGGATTAGTGAAATTATTTAAGTATAAAGTGTCTAGAAGATTAGGTGCTATTATTGTAATTCTATATAAGTTGAATAAGTTTTTGAAATACAATGGTGTAGACTGTGGGAACAGCAGGGTAATTTAAATCTTCAGATAAAATTCTCTTGTGAGTGCTCACTCATTTTGTTCTAGAACACTGCAAGGTCAAAGTTTATTCCTCAATTAATTACTAAAATATAGTGTTTGGAGAAATGCAACTGTGAAAATGGACCTTTCTATCCTCATAGAAGCCATTCTGTCTTTTCTTTATTTGGATGTATGTTTTACACTGTGAAACACTGAAGGGTCCTTAGACTCAATCCATTTCCTAGACCAGAGACTAAGACAAGAAAGCCTGAAGCTGGATTAGACTTTTAAAATTAGATCAGTCTTTTAGAAGATGCCCCTCCCTCAGTCTTCTCTGCTGTTTCCACTCTTAGAGACAAACTCATACAAAGAAGTGTTACTTTGCTTCCTGTTTCACACAAAAAAAGAAAAAACAAAACAAAACACAAATTCTCAACATTTGTCTATGTATCATCTGTCTTATACCAGGATATATAAACCTGTCTTGCTGTCTATAAAAACAAATCCCAGTGAAGTAGCTCATTCAATTAACAAATACTTAATGAGTGCCTACTCTGGGCCTCCACTGGGCATCAGACACTGCAGGTAACATGATCGGATGCTATATGGAGTTTTGGCAATAAAGCTTTTACAGTATAGTGGATGAGTGATATGACCAAATACCAGGATGCCAGTAAAGGTGGTACAGGGTCACATAGGAGTAAAGTCAAGCTGAATCTAAGAATGAAGAAAGCTGTCATTGAAATATTTGATGGGGTAGTTTCTGAGTCTGTATTTGAAGAAAGAGTCAGGTGGGGTGGTGTGTTTTAGGGGCACTGGGGTTGTAGTGGGGAGGGTTCCAGGCCAAGGACATAACATGCCTGGGATTCCAGAGTTGAGAGGATGTGGCGTATTTGGGAACTGGAGGAAGGAATCCAGGTGGAGCAGAGAAGGGCGGGGGGGATGGAAGGTAAGAACAAGACATCAGACCTCAGAGGACAAGAGTCGGATACTGCAGGGCCTTGAGGGCAACATCAGAAGATGCAGATTTCATCCTATTGCCAAAAAGGTTGAGCCTTGTGAACCTTTATGTACTGGAGTGAAATGGTCACACTTGTGTTTTAGAATCATCTGGAAGCAGACTGGAAGGGTGAATTGTAGTTGGCGACAATGAAGGCAGGAGGACCCTTGAGGAGCCGGTAGTGGACACTGAGCTGGGCTGCAACAGTGCCCTGAGCTCAGGTGGGGCTGAGTTGCTGGGGGAACAGACCAGGTGTGAGGGGGGAGACGGTCCATTGAGTTGGGAATGGCTGGGTCTGGTCCACTGGGAAACAGGGACCTTCAGTTCCAGTGTGAACCAGACACATCACGGTGCTTTACAGACAGGCATGGACTCAGCTTCCAGTCAGCGCTTTTCCTGTTCTGGAAACCTTGTCGGCACAGGCAGATAGACTTGAAAATTCAAGTGTGTCCTGACATTTTTGCATTAACTCTGGTGAAGCTATTAGACGTTTATGAGAGCTTACCGGGAAGGTATATGAAGTCACAGTGATTGAGATCCCTTTCTCACTGAGCTAATAGTTTTCTGGGAAACAGTGACAAGTAAGTTAGCGGTGGAGCCGGATGAGAGATACAGAGAGACCTGCACGGAATTTCAGATGGGCACTTGGATGTGGAAGGAAGACAGCCTTGCCAACTGCCATTCAGCTGTCAAACGCATCTCCTGGAATCGGAATTGGACCTGGACGCCTCCTCCACCTGCATTCCCACCTCCTCACCCATCTCTTAAGTCCCTCTCTATACCAGCGGCTACGCAGGCTCTTTTTTTTTTTTTTTTTGCTTCTTTCTGTGCATCTGGTTCAACTCTCCTCTTTATCCTTTTCTTTGTTTTCAAGTGAAAAGAGACAGGACTTTCCCTTTCGTATTTCGTTTTCTAGGTCTGCGTAACCAAGCAAGCATACAAGATGGTTTAAAACAACAGAAGTTTACCCTCACTCCTCTGGAAGCTGATGATCCAGGTGTCATGAGGCTGCGCCGCCTGGAGGCCGGGGGAGGAACTGCTGCCTGGGTCTCTCGGCTTCTGGGAGTTGCCTGCAGGGCTTGGACCTTCTGGGGGACTGTATCTGCACCCCTGCAGTGTCGGCCCTCATGTCCACGCAACCATCATACAAGACACTACTCGTGAAATTTATGGCCCGCTCTGATTCAATGACCTCAGATATGCAGATGACACCACCCTTATGGCAGAAAGTGAAGAACTAAAGAGCCTCTTGATGAAAGTGAAAGACGAGAGTGAAAAGTTGGCTTAAAGCCCAACATTCCAAAAACTAAGATCATGGCATCCAGTCCCATCACTTCATGGCAAATAGATGGGGAAACAGTGGAAACAGTGGCTGATTTTATTTTTCTGGCCTCCAAAATCACTGCAGATGGTGATTGCAGCCATGAAATTAAAAGATGCTTACTCCTTGGAAGGAAAGTTATGACCAACCTAGAGAGCATATTAAAAAGTATAGACATTACTTTGTCAACAAAGGTCTGTCTAGTCAAAGCTATGGTTTTTCCAGTAGTCATGTATGGATGTGAGAGTTTGACTATAAAGAAAGCTGAGCGCTGAAGAATTGATGCTTTTGAACTGTGGTGTTGGAGGACTCTTGAGAGTCCCTTGGACTGCAAAGAGATCCAACCAGTCCATCCTGAAGGAGATCAGTCCTGGGTGTTCATTGGAAGGACTGATGTTGAAGCTGAAACTCCAGTATTTTGGCCACCTGATGCGAAGAGCTGACTCATTTGAAATGACCCCGATGCTGGGAAGGATTGAGGGCAGGAGGAGAAGGGGACAATAGAGGATGAGATGGTTTGATGGCATCACCGACTCAATGTACATGGGTTTGGGTGGACTCCGGGAGTTGGTGATAGACAGGGAGGCCTGATGTGCTGCAGTTCATGGGGTCGCAAAGAGTCAGACATGACTGAGCAACTGAACTGAACTGAACTGAACTGATTCAATATGACCTTATCTTAACTTGATTACATATGCAGAGACCCTAATTCCAAATAAAGTCACCTTTACAGTTATGGGGGTTAAGACATCAACCCATCAACCTATCATTGTGACGGGGGCGGGGGGAGAGACAAACCAAACTGTGGCAGGCAATGCTTCTCAAATAAGAATCTGTGTCTCCAGGGAGTGATTCTGTTGACCAAGTAGGTCATATCCTCCTTTTCTTTGTGTCCAAGTGTAAGAAAACTGGAAGAGACAGAACATGCTTTTATTTTTATTTATTTATGTTTTTGCTGTCGAATTCCTATTGATTCCCTCTGGCCTTCAGACAAGTTGGTATTTTGATGGCTGCCATGGCAATTCAAGTAGCCAGCCAGTCTGGTGAGAGGACTCCAGTGGACTACCCTGTGTCATTGAAAACAGCTCCACTAACCGGGCCATTCACTTGAGAAATGTGAGTGAGACCCTGAGAACAGCATAATTGCATGGTGTCAAGTGGAGGGGTAACAGTTGTAAACACAGAATGTGAAAGAAAGAATGCCACAGTAGCCTGGTCCCTTGGAACATGCAGCCTCAGACGTAATGTCAACAGCAAGGCTGTTGATGGAAAACCCACCCCAGCAGTGTGTGGCTAGAAGGAGATGGGTCCCTCAAGTTCAAAATGTTCTCCAATGAAAACAAAGGCTCTCCAAGAAACAAGTTTGAGAAGTCACAGCCCTTATGAGAAGTTTCTACAAAATACTCTCTTCGCCTGGAACAAGGGGATTAGGCAGGATGCCCAGGGCCTGGTGCCATCTGAATTTCGAGAAAGTGTCCACCATCTGAGCTGTAGACATGTGGCATTAACGGTTTCCTCATGAGGGTGGCCCGCAGAGCAAGCCCTAGTATAAATACCAAGTGAAATGACAGTAATCCTTGTTGACAAGCAAAGTATGTCAATCTTACATCTGGCTTTCAGGAGCACAGCATAAATTCTCATATCTCAGAAGGGGATTAATCTGCCTTTCCAGTTCATAAAGAGGTTTTTAGTAGATATTTTGGCTCTGAGAAAAGCATTAGCCTCAAAAACTTAAACAATCAGTCTCAGATAGAAAATGCCTCAGTTAGAGGAGACCATGGTATTTTACTTCTAAACACAATTTTTGTATAAAATATTTTTATAACCGTCATCCAAATAAACCACCATCCAGTTTTATTGAAGCACCTTCAGCTCCATCAGCAGCATGTTGATAATTCTATAGTCAGATGTGCTGTGCTGGGCTTAGTCGCTCAGACGTGTCCAACTCTTTGCCACCCTGTGGACTGTATCCCCACAGGCTCCTCTCTCCGTGGGATTCTCCAGGCAAGAATATTGGAGTGGGTTCCCATGCTCTCATCCATGGGATCTTCCCAACCCAGGGATAGAACCCAGGCCTCCCGCATTGCAGGCAGATTCTTTACCATCTGAGCCACCAGGGAAGCCCCTGTAGTAGAATACATGAGTTTAATTCTGGAAAGAAAAAAGGGGATGTGGAGAAACTTTTCCTATCCACTTCTGTCTGGAACATTCTCCTTTGGAAGTTCAGGAGCTTTTGCAAATTTAACATTTCCAACATTTACGAATCTCCTACAGGGACTTCCCTGGTGGTCCAGTGATTAAGAATCTGCTTCCAATGCAGGGGACATGGGTTTGATCCTTGGTCAAGAGACTAAGCTCCTACATACCGTGGGGCAGCTAGCTATGCCTTGGTGCTGCAACTACTGAGCCTATGAGCTCTGGAGCCTGTGCTCCGCAACAAGAGAAGCCCATGAACCACTGCAAAGCCCAGTGCAGCCAAAATTAAAAATAATAATAATAATAAGCAAATTAATTAATTTTAAAAATTCCTACAAATAGTTTATTTCCATAATTTCTGAAGTTCATTTCTCCATTTTCTCAGACCATGAACCATGGCTCCTCTCTTTCTATTGAATCCATATCTTTTTCATCAATTCCTTTCAGCTCTGACTTTTTCCCCCACTCTGGTTTTGCATGTGAATGTAGAATCTGGCACCAATCACTTTCTTCTAAGCTAAACTCCTGAAACTTATTTGGCACCTGAAGCCCAGGGTTATTTGACAACATAGATCAAATTATGTCACTGTTTGTCCAATATGGCCCAGCGGCATTCTTTCTCACTCAGATTCAAGTCCAAGTTCTCACCGTGGGTCCCGGGGACCCAGTGGGACCCTACCACTGCCTTTTCCATAGATATCCCCCTCTGTTCCCCTCTTCCTCAGCTCCCCCTGCTTCCCTCCACCCCATTGCCTCCACCCCTAGTTTCCAAGGATGACCCAGGTCCCCTCGGGTATTTGGTCTTCTCAGTCATCCAGCCCCTCCATCCAGGTCTGCACACATTTCACCTCCTCACCTGCTCAGCTCTGTGCAAACATTGGTTTCACAGAACAATTTTAATAAAACTGTGATGTCATCATTTATGTTTCATTTTTCCTTACTTTCTTTTACTTCTTAGCATTGCTCATCACCATATATATATATATGTTTTTTTTTTCTTTTTTTTTTACACTAAGCAAACAGAGTTCAAACCAGTATAAATGCATTTTTAGTCTGTCTCCTGTCTGCTCTCTGCAGTGTAAGCACTGTCATAGCAGGAACTGAATTTTATTTGCTGCTGAATCTCATTCTTTCCTGACGACAGTAGTGCTTGGCCCATAGTAGATGCTTGTGTTTGTCGAACATATGAGTGAGTGACTTACTGGCTAAATAAATAAATACGTAAAAGGAAATTTCCTACAGATGCTAAAAATTTACTGGAGCATTTTCCCTCTACTTGCAGTACAACAGAGACATCTAAAGGTGCAAAAAAGAGTAAAAAGCAAGACTAACACAGGACTATTATAAAGGTCACTGGTTTCATTGGGAAATATTAGAGTCCATGAGCACACTTTCTGTGAGTCTGAGATACAGAAAGCCTAAAATGCAACCTTACAGATAACCATTTACCTAAATGTACAAGGTAAATAAGCAGATTTAGATTATGGAAGGTTTAAAGCCATGTTGCTTGTGCTTGAATATTTTTGTACCTGATAGATATTTACCAAGTGGGAACCGAATGCATGTAAGGTGCAGTTTGAAGCTAAATGTGAAAAAGATAAAACAAGACCTGGCTTTAAAAGGATTTCAGCTTGTTGAGGTGGCAAAACACAAAGCATGTACCTGAATATCACAATGAAAAATTAAACTGATAAACCCTAAGGAGTGATCACATGAGGAAGTTATCAGATGTACCAGATGCGCTTTGAGTCCCTTAGGCGGAGATGCACATACCAGAGCAGAGTGTGAGAGCAAGTACAGGACAGGAAAGGAAAACACTGGGTGCATTGACTCAATGAGCATTTATTGAGCACTTACTATATACCAGGGCTTCCATGGTGGCTCAGATGGTACAGAATCTGCCTGCAATGCAGGATACCAGGGTCAATCCCTGAGTTGGGAAGATCCCCTGGAGGAGGGCACGGGAACCCCGTCCAGTATTCTTGCCTGGAGAATTTCATGGACAGAGGAGTCTGGCAGGTTATATAGACCATGGGGTCGCAAAGAGTGGGACATGACTGAGTGACCAACACTCTCACTTTTCTTTACTATTTAACGGGCAATAGGCTAGGCATTGAACATTTAAGACAGAAAAGATAGTCTGCCCCCGATCTATAATGAAACAGATGCATAGTTGAGTGATTTCTTAAGAAAGGGGAGTATTGTGTGATCGACCTTTGACCAGAGGGGTGTGGGGACACAGCAGGGGAAGCTGCCTCCACCTGAGAACTGAGAAGGAGCGAGGCCAGGAGAATGCCACCACGGCTTCCATGTAGGGGTGGGAGAGGCTGGGGAGACAGTATGTAGTGTGTGTGTCCAAGAAGATGGAGAATAACATTTAATGAAGAGGCAAGAAGGGCTGTTACCCGGGGGAGGCCACCAAGAGCTTGATGCTGCCGAAGCAAACGTCTTCAGAGACCAGGAAAAGGAAAAGCAACAGGTTTTGGTAATGTTACTCGAGAACTCTTTTTAAAGCTTATTTTCCTTTTCTTTCTTTATTTCATTTATTTATTTATTTTTACCATTTTGTCCATTAGCAAGTGTACACTTCAGTGGCATTAAGTCCATTGACAATGCTTACAACCACCCACACCATCCACCTCTAGAACTCTTCCAGCCTCCCAAATGGAAACTCTGGCCCCATAAACAGTGGTTCCTCCTCTTTCCAAGCCCTATTTTTAGAAATTGAAGTGACATATGGACTATAAATTGGAATAAGAAAGACCAGTCAGAAGAATATTGCAACTCTGATTGAAGCTATTGTGTTTTTAGCTATTTTTGAGGAAACATCCTGTTGGTAAGTTCTTTTTGATGTCAAATTTATGGTCATAAGATTTTAAGAAAAGTGTCATTTTTAATCTGATATGGATGGAAAGTATTTAAAAACTTAAAAAAAAAACTAGAAACTCATATTCTTGAATTTTTTTTCTAGAGAAATGCTTCACTTTTAATTGAACTAGGCTGGTTTAGTAGAAAAGAATTTTTATAAGTTTTGAAATTAAAAAGGTATCCAATCTTGTAAATAAAAGATTGCATTTCTGCCAAATTTTATTTGATGTAAACCCATGTTCACAATTAGCTTCAATTAAACTTTCAGTCACTCTGTCTTGTTTTGAGTACAACAATGTTTAGGGTAGTTGAAAATTCATATTTAAAATCTTTATTTATGAAAACTCATGTTTTCTGAATTTTCTGATGATAGTTTTAGAATTAGAATTTGCTTTGCGAAAGCTAAAATATTGAAACCATTTTTAATTAAAGTTTACATTCACAGTATATTTGTATTAGAATGCATGTATCCAATCATATTTGGTGAAATTTATACTATTTCAAAGGTGTATTTTAAAATTTTGATGATTAAGTATATATAAGAAAGGAAGGGCAGAGATTAGTTAATTTACAATTCTAAGTAAAGTAACTGCTCCTATTAAAATGTAATTCTTAATGTCGTAACTGATACATAGTTCTATTATCATGAAATTCACATTGCAATGCTTCTTATGACTTCCATGAAGTGGAGAACTTTTCCATTTCTAATTGACCTTCCGTTTTGTTTTATTCACAGATTACCTCCTTCTACTGTCTTTTCAATAGCCTCTAAGATTTTTTATTTTTTTTAAAGTTATTTAAGTATATATATATATATATATATGTATATATATATATATATATATACATATATATATATATATATAAACAAGTCCCTAAATTTCCTTATTTCTCTTCTTTCCCTCTATTCTCTTTCCAGCAATGGTTGGAGTTCACTTTGATGAATTTGGGTACATCACTAAGGTCACCTTGTGGTCAGCAAGTGAACATTTCCTGATGTTTTTATTCCTCTGCTGGATATCTGCATCCACGGATGACCCCTAGAATCTCTGCAACCAATGTGTCAAAATTCCGTCTCCTCATCCTCAAAGCTCCATCACCACCACCTCTATCATGTAGTCTCCAAGTCACTGAGTCCAAGCAATTTTTGTGGGGTCTCCCCTACTTGGCCCCCTTTTACTTTCTTCTTAAATCTCTGTAGGCCATAGCCTTGCACTCACAAACAGGGTTTCACTTTTCTCTATTAATTTCTTGACTTTATCCCATGAAACCTATCTCACTTGCTATATAAAGACTGATCTTTATGAAGTATGAATGACTAATGCACGATTTTTTTCCCTGCCACTCTGCAGATGTGACAACTAATGCACCAAATTGAGCTCATTATCTTCAACAGCTAGTTTCCCCTCTTGCATCCCCAGTGTGAACTTGAGACAACATCCCCAGTAGGATGTGAGCTACATGTTTGTTTTGCCCCTTGCTGTGTCCTCACCTCCTAGAAGAGTCTTTATCATCATTAGGCACTGAGTACTTTTGAATAAATGAACACATGAATATCATCAACTTCCATCCTCCATCTCTGTGACAATCACTGAATTCCAGGTGTTTTATTCCCTTAGTGGTTCTCTTTTATCCTTTCTCTGCTTTCTATCATCAAGTCACTGTCATTATTTCTTGCCAGAAGAATGTGTCCATAACCTTCTTACCGATGGAAGTTTTATCTCATGAGTAGGTATAACCGTGCCATTTCTCTGTCTAGAACACACCAGTGGTCCCTTGGTTCCTGAATTTTTAGCCTTGAATCTAAATTCTCTATGGCCTAGCATGTGCCTAATTGGCAGTATCATTTTCTGCTACTCCTTGCAGAACTTTATATTCTGTCTAGTTAAACTTACAATCTTCCTCCCATCTACCTCTTCCCAATTAGCTATCCCAATACATCTAGGATCTGGGGATTCCCAGAACTCAGACTATTCAGCGCTAGAATTGGGAAAGTTCCAGGAGAACCAGGACCACTCTAGCATGCTCTAGCCTCCGTGTCTTTAGTCCACAAGTCACCTTTTCTTGGAAATCTATGTCTTCTCTTCTTTGTCTAAACTGCACTGGTCCTTTAAAATCATGTCAAGCAGTTTTTAAATAAGCCCCCTTCACTAACCCTGGGCCAGAATAACCAGGCAATGACATCCCAGCACTCAAAATCTGTCATTTTATCTGTGAATTTCTAGCATCTCATGAAATGCTTCATTGTTATTTCAGTTCAGTTCAGTTCAGTTCAGTTGCTCAGTAGTGTCTGACTCTTTGCGACCCCATGAATTGCAGCATGCCAGGCCTCCCTGTCCATCACCAACTCCTGGAGTTTTTTATTTAGTGGTTAATAAATATGCATTAAATGAACAAATTGCCTTCTAGCAGAATACATTCTAAAATCTACAGTTTGACTTTCAAGACCTTCATGAATATGCCTAACCATTAACTCATCTGAATTTGTTCAATTAGATTCAATGTAATTTAAATTCAACTTAAGATTTATAAATGTCTACAATTTTACAGTCTTAGTTCTCATCTGTATTACTTTTTATTGCTTACTCTCACTTGACCCAATTTTTGCAAATGCCTTTCTTTCTGTTTTTTGTCTTGACTATAAGACCACCCTTAAAAGATAATTGCCTGAATCTCTGCCTGTCCTAATCCATCACATTTGTTAAGGTCCAGATTAACTGTAACTGCCCCCCATGAGTATTTATCATCAGTCCAAAGGAATTCCTTTAATCTTGCACCTTTCTTGGAATATTCTTACACTCCTGATGCCCTTGGAGTTCTACTACATTATTTGTCATCTTTATCTTTCCTTCCTTACTAGATTGAAAGCAATCATCTCTGTATCTTCATCATTTTCTAATTCAATGCCTGGTGCATGTATTGAACAAAATATTAATTTGCATTTTAAAATTATAAATTAAAAATGCATGAATTTTGAAATCCAAATGAAAACTGAAAATATCTACTCCTATTAAAGATGAAATTGTTGTGCTGCAGACCATCTAATAAGAAGGAGGCAGATTTAGAAGCATTTTACTTTAATTTTTCTAGGTATGAATTCAGACATTTCTGGGATAGGTCAGTAAATGTGACCTTGACAGCAAGATTTCCCTTATTTATTTCAAAGAATACTTTACAGAGAAAGAATTCTGTTTGATTATTTAGCTACTAAAAGCATATATACTTCCTTTGAATTTAAAATTAGCTTATTAAGTTTATGATTTCTTTTATAAGTTGTTGCCATGGAAACAATGTCTCCACCGTTTTGTCTTCCTCTAAATATTATATCTGCTATTGCACTGTATGTAAGGACATCACATACAGACATAGAAAGCACACATTTATGGCTTATGGAAGATCAAATTTAATACTTCATAGTGTAAATACACTCTCCTTTATACTTAGTGGCTCTAATATTTGGGAAATAATTGGGGAACAGTAAGACACTCTCAATTAAAAAAATTTTTAATGGAGCTAATTTACAATCTGAAAATAAGGAATGATATTTGTCTTACTAAGGTGTTACATTCCATGTTTAGTACATGGCCACAGAATTCTGTTACTGTGAAGGGCTTCCTGAACTTACATCTGCCTTTCCACTTTAGTAATGTAAATAACTGCTCCTTCAAGTCATGTCAGTTCTATCAAGATTTCACTGTCCCTTGAATTCCCAGTTGAGCCTTTGCATGTCTTTCACACACAAGGAGACGAAGGAGTCTATCCTTTCACCATCATCCTGCCATCTAATTATGTTCTTAATTCCTTTCAAAGATCTTGACTTAGCTTTTTATTTGCCTTTCAGACAAAGTGTATGTCATCCTCACCAGGTAAGAGGAACAGAAGAAAGAGCCAGAGATCAGATGTGCGGAATCCTGATGGGTAGGGGTTGTGTTGAAATATGAGTGTTCACCATTCAGAGGAATCAGCAAGGATTAATATCCTGAGGGTCTTGTCTTTAAAATCAATTATGTGTCCAACAGTACTGATTCACAGCTTCAACCTGGGTCAGCAAATCTGTTAACATTAAACATTTTCCTTCTTACCTGGAATCTTGTGGAATGCGAGTACTGTGGGGTCAGCAGGGTTGTAAATAATTTAGAAAAGGCTGTGTATATAGATGAACTCAAATGAATGGTGCTTTCTGTGAGTGGCTTTCTGAGTAAACTGAACTAACAATGATCAGATTCATTTACTCAGAAAACAAACATAATGTGGACACGTTGTAGTGGGGAAGCTCTGTGTTAGGAAGGCATGGTATTGAATTTCAAGTGTATTTAGCACAGTAAGACAAGGTAAGATGGAGCCCAAAAGCATAGTAAATCAAACATTCATAAGTGTCACAAAAATATTTTAAACAATTCTTAGGAATTCAGTGGCTTACTTCTGACTGGGAGAATCAAGAAACAGCATGAACAAAGGCATGGAGGGGCGTGATGTAGAGCCTCAAGGCTTGACAGGATATATGGGTACCAATTATAGACATGACAAGCGGGAAGGAATTTCTGGTTAAGAGGATATCCTTCTAGGTATGTTTGCAGACATGTTAAGTTTGATTTGCTCAGGAAATATTCAGGGGGACCTCTCTAGCAACAGTTATGAAAGCAAAGGGGAAGTTAAAGAAAGAGCAGTATGGTAGTCTATGGCACCAACACCCTCGTTGGCAATTCAGACCATTGGTTCCTGAAGCAGGATGGCATTTAGATTGATAAGAAGATAGTACAGAGGTTGTTAAGGGAATAGAGGATAAGCAAACAGACAAAAAAAAATCAAAACCTTGGGAGTGTTTATAGTAAAGAAAAGGGGAAGAAATCAGAGTTAGGCTGAAAATCATAGTAGGGTGGGCATCAACAACAGGTATGGAGCCATGTAGAAAGGAAAGGACAGGTTAAGCCCATAACTTGGAGGATGAGGACAAATCAGTGACACTTGGTGATATTTTAGATAATGGATTTACTGGGACACAAGGGAAAAAAAGATTGTTTGGGTCTGTAGGCTGAGTGAAGGAGCAAGCACATATACACTATCATTGGAAAAGTTTCAGTGAAAATTGAAAAATACAACAGATTTTCATGAGTAGTGGAAATTGGATGATCACAAGGTTTTGTAATTATCAATGGAAAATATAGAGTTTTATTCTTATGTTTTCAATTTCTGATTCCTTTTCTGCTTCTGGTGTTTAATTATGGTACTGTCTGGTTTTTTTTTTTTTTTTGTACAAATTTGGTCATTCTAGCACAGTTATTGTTTTTATGAGGGTATGTGCATGCATGCTCAGTCACTCAATCGTGTCTGACTCCTTGTGACCCCATGGACTGTAGCCTGCCAGGCTTCTCTGTCCATGGGATTTTTTTAGGCAAGAACACTGGAGAGGGCTGCCATTTCCTTCTCCAGGGGATCTTCCCAACCCAGGGATCAAACCTACATCTCATGTGGCTCCTGCACTGGCAAGATTCAATACCACTGAGCTACCCGGGAAGCCCCTTCTGCGGGTATAGCTTGCATTATTTCATAAAATGGTGTATTTAAGGATGCCTGCTACAGATCTTACCATTTGGCCAATGTACTGGATTGTAGAGTACAGATCTCCAAGGTCTCCTATAAGAAATTGTAATGGCCTTGACTGGCGAAGAGTATAAGCTTTCCTCTGTGCTAAAGATACATCACTTATTTGTATCTGAGTATTTCTTTGATGAATTCATAGAAGAATTTGCTTTTTTTTCCTACCTGTCATTTTTTTGCTGTTCAGCTTTTAAGAATTCCAGATTCTTCTTCAGTGAGAACTCAGCAAGTATCTCAGTTTTACCTGAAAAGGGAAGATCTTTGTTAAATAAGCACAAAAAAAATCACATTGAGGCAAGATGAAGAGCAGGGAAGGAAGGAAAATGTCCTGTTTTTTTTTTTTTTTTCCTCATGTAGCTCATAAAGCACGCAAGGTTTTAATTAAAGTCAATTAAAAATTTTTCCCAGGCTTCAGCACCTGAGAGAACCATGGAAGTCTTTAGAGCTTCAGTGAAAGGTTTTTTTTTTTTTTTTTTTTAAGCTTAAAAAATGGCTTTATTGAGCTGGCTCATCCTCCCTGCGGCCTGAAAGCAGCTCCCTTCACTCTTTGAAGCTCCCACTAGGTGCCCTGCCAGGTGCGAAGCGGACCTCATTCCTGGGCTGAGATCCTCTGCTTTTGTGTTTGTGGCTCGGGGCAGGTTTCAAAACTGATGGATCAAGTTCTTGGTTCAGCCAGTCTTTAAAACAGGCGATTTTTAAATGAGCTATTTCAGCCCTGCGAAAGAAATGTTTGTTGGATCATTACTTTTGAAATGTTCTGATCTTCAATTTTCTACGTATTTCATACAGTTCCTGAATCCTGAATTATTCACTGGGTTTTATAGAGTAGGCGCAAGAATCAGCAATTAAATATTTTTTTTTGCTTTGATTTATCCAGTCTGTCAGAGAAAAAAAAAGTGTTGGATACCTTCAAAATTTACTATTGGAGAAAAGGCTTTAAAAAGTGTGATTCATAAGTTTGTTTTCTATGTCTGTGAATCTATTTCTGTTTTGTAAATAAGGTCACCTGTATCATTTTTTAACCAAAAGGGATAGTGGGGTGTGGTGGGATGGGAAAATAAGGAATTTAGGGTTAAATACACACTACTATATATATATAGCACAGGGAACATGCTCAATATCTTATAATAACCTACAATGGAAGCAGATATAAAAATGAGTGTATATATATATATAATCACTTTGCTGCAAACCAGAAGCTAACACAACATTGTAAATCAACTATACTTCAATAAATAAATATTTTAAAAAGTGTGATTCCAAATTTGTGCTGTAAATATGCATCACATGTATCCTGCCAGGCCTCTGGACCTGATAGCAGAGGGCAAAGCCCATGATAGGAAATAGTCTATGTTTTTGTTTCTCAGTGGAGGAGAAGGAAGGTTCTGGGTAAAGGTTTAAAGGTTAAAATGTTCATAAAAGTAAAAATCAAAAAAATGAAATGTTTTGAAAAAATCTACATAATATTTGGTTTGAAATACCTTCAGAAATCTCAAAACAGATTATGCATTATGGTGCAGTAGTGAAGAATCCACCTTCCAATGCAGGAGATGCAAGAGATGCAGGTTCAATTCCTGGGTCGAGAAGATCCGCCAGAGTAAGAAATGGCAACCCACTTCAGTATTCTTGCCTGGAAAGTCCCATGGAGAGAGGAGTCTGGCGGGCTACAGTCCATGCAGTCACATAGAGTTGGACATGGCTGAGTACTCATGCATGCATACACGCATGCAAAAGAAATGAAATGAGGTGAAACACCTTGAATAATTTACGGTAAGAAGTAGGTGAGTTAAAAGCTAAATCCTAGTGGGATTTACTTGCTCTCTTGAATGTTAGAGACATAAATTTAGTATCTTTGACACTCTGTTTGTCCTGCCCAACTCAAGTGCTCTGGGAACTGGAGATCTGTCAGCTTCCACAGAATGCTGCATTCTTAATATTTTTCAAATATGTTTTGTTATACTTGGACTTTCCTGGTGGCTCACGTGGTAAGGAATCTGCCTCAGTGCAGGAGATGAGTGTTTAATCCCTGAGTTGGGAAGATCCCCTGGTGGAGGAAACGGCAACCCACTCCAGTATTCTTGCTGGGAAATCCCATGGACCGAGCGGCCTGGAGGACTGCAGTCCAAGGGGTCACAAAGAGTGGGACATGACTGATTGACTAACGGTTTCACTTTCTTTGCTATACTTATTATCTATAATCATGAAAAATCTAAGTTTTATTTTCACATAGAAGATCTTAAACCTGGTGGGGTTATTTTTATGTAGCGTAAAGGATTGTTTTTATAATAGATTCTATTGTATTATTCAGAACATTTATTTTTGCCTTAAAATTTTAAACACTGTCATCTTTGTAGTTGGGTTGCTTTCACTTCTAAGCAATGATGTGATAGGACTCAGTTATGAGTGATGTTTGGATCATGTAAACGTGTGTTCTAAGGCAGGGTCTTGCTGACACCATGACGGATTGTTCAAACCCAAATGTTTTTAAGGAAAATAAAAAAATCTGTGTTCAAATAGGCTGACATTTATTGAAGGAATCATTTTATACTCTACCACTAATTGTTTTCCTTAATTTTCATTAGCTCCTCATGATTATTATCAAAAATTTTTCAACCCTTTGGAACTTCCCAAACTTTTGAATCAGATGTGATATTTTTATTCTAGTCACTGGAAACTCAGTGGTGAATGCTAATTTGGGGAGTCATCCGAGATTAGTTGTTTTTAAGATTCTAAATAAACCCCTGACCCTAAACAGCACAGGTTTCCTTGGCAGCAAATCTATTAAAGGCCTATCAAAGGAAATACATCAAAGCAGAAAGAGGACACTTGCATATTTTATGGTTTTAATATCTCAGAAATACTAAAAAACTATCAAAGGCATCATATTTCCAGTAACATTTAAAAAGAAAAGATATTTTTCTTACTTCTAAACTTTTTTTAATCCACATCTTCTGCCTTTTAGTTACTTATAGTTTTTATGGAATTTTTAAATTCATTTTGTTCATTAGCTTTCCTCTTTAATTCTTACCCATTTTTCATGTGATTTAAACTTATTGAGAAAGCTTTTAGTGCTTGATTAATTAGATAAATCAGTTTTGTTTTCCAAAGTTTCTGAAACTATTTAAGCTTCTACATTACCTAAATTCCAGATTTGAAATCAAATTTGATTGAAACTTTGAAAAGATTTTAGATTCAGCAAATATTTACTGAAAAACTACTGTGTTCAAGCCCCTTTACTTAATACCACAGATGCAAATAGAATAATAGTCACACAAGAAGCTTATAATATATGTAGTTGCGGCATTTTATCTGAAATACAAGTCAGAATAGGCTAACTGCCATTATATAGGGGTTTTAAAATGGTTGAAAGGATTAGAAGAGACAGATTGGTAGGAGGTGAAATTTGAACTGGTTGTCTCTAGGCCTAAGTAGAATTGATGTGATGTCTGGGAGGGAGAAGGTGATAGAAGGCATTCCTGGGGATGGATGGAGCGTGAGTAATGTCTCAGAGGAAAGTGATGGGGGCACACTGGTAGTGGAGTTTAACTGGATTATTGGATATTCACTGGAGATCAGTGGGGTATGAAGCTGGAAAAGGAGGCAGAGACCACCTTGGAGAAACTTTATGTGATTCCAGGCACTCAGAGAGGTGACTGAGTGTTCTTAAGAAGAGACCTGGTGTCTAAAAAATAACAAATGGGCATTGATGTTTCCAGTGGATTAGAGCAGAAAGCCTTGCAGGTGAGAAAGCAATTTATGAAGATGTGCAAAACATCGTGGTTTGAAAGCCCCTGTGGGTTTTTCAATTGTATGGTCATGGCCCAAAATGTCATAAATGATCAAAGCCTTGTGCCTTGGTGAGTGAGAGAGAATAGAGACATCTTTGAAAGAGCCAGAGGTCAGAGGAGGCCTGAGCTCTGGGGGTGAAACGCAACATCCACTCTGGTCCTGAGAATTCATGGTGACGTGGAGGAGCCCAACAGGCATCGTCTGACATTCTGTTTAACCACAGGCTCTTGTCTCTGGAGTAGAGATGGGATGAGGGAGCCATTCCATTGACAGAATGGTCCCAGACTACCAGGACAGACAGAAAACCTGGGGTAGGAAACAGAAGGAAACAAAGTCAACCTGGAGAAGTGTGTTTCAGTGAGGGGAGGAAGGAGGATGAAAGTATAGTTAAAGAGCAACTGAAAAAGGAAAGTCAAAATTGCATGGGGAAAAAATAAAATCAAGATGCCTTGCAAGTGATGTGACTGTGGCTCAAAGAAGACACGGGGTGATAGCCTGGAGGTACAAAGAGTGGAAGGACCACATGAGATGCCTGCATGTGTGGAAAAGCAGCGGCGAAGAGGAGGAGCAGAACTGACTTAGCAAACTCCTTAAAGAGGGAGAGATGCAGAGAACTGGAGGCTGAACTGTGTCAGAGACCATGAAGGGCAATGTGTGTGTGTGTGTGTGTGTGTGTGTGTGTGTGTGTGTGTGTGTGTGTCTGTGTGTGTGTTTGGCTAAACAGTGGCTTTTCCTCTTCAGTGGTGACTCTATATAGACCCCAAGGTCAGTAATGTTGGGCATAACGTCCCCGAGAGGCTGGGCATCCCTGTGAAAGGATTTTAATGGCGTAACAAAGAGCATCATTGGTCTGGGGACTACACTGGAGACACAGGTTGCTTCCTGACTTTGATCATTATTATTTTTCTACTTAGTTGTTGTTACAGGCTTCTGATTATGATCATAACAGAAAACAAGTCATTTTTAAAATAAATCCCAGTAGTGAAGAGATTATGTGTGCTTACTGAAAAAAAAAAAAAAAATTCTTGATTTTTTTTTTCTTTTGGTGATTTTGGCCGGAATTGAGAAGTAGTTTTTACTTCACGTTGCTTTGTGGGTATGTTCTTTATGAGTATGTGCACTTACTTCATTCTTAGAATGAATGGAGTTATACACGCTTCTGCTTAATCATTTCAGTCATGTCTTACTCTGTGTGACCCTATGTGCTGTAGCCTGTCAAGCTCCTCTGTCCATGGGATTCTCCATGCAAGAATACTGAAATAGGTTGCCATGCCCTCCTCCAAGAGATCTTTCTGACCCAGGACTCAAACCCAGGTCTCCTCTACTGCAGGCATATTCTTTACTGCTGAGCCAATATGTATGATATCCAAATAGTAAGTAACTTTGTACATAAAACCACACAAAATATCCTAAATATCAATTTAAATTATATGAATGTGTGTTTGTGTGTGCTCAGTCATGTCTTTGCAACATCAGTATAAATTATATTATATGTTATATATGTATATATACTCAGTATAAATTAATTTTTACTCCAACATAATTTAATTGCTTTTATCAAAACTATTATCATTGTCAAGAAATGCTATTTTATATGTTAGAGACATTTTACTAAGAAGGCTTTAAAATCTGGAAATTGTTACACACATGCACACACATATAGACACACATATGCCCATGCACATACATACATGCACACACACATGTGTACACACACACATGTATCCAGTTCCCTTCAACTTTTTAACTCACAATATTCTACACCCCCTGGATTTCCTTGTGTCTTGATGGAAGTGTGTGGTAATTCTGGGCCCATGTTTTACAAGGGGAAAAGTAGCCCCCCGCTGCATCTCCAGGCCCAGCCTAAAGCATCCTCCATGGTCACTCATGTTCTCTCTCTCTGGTCAGCTCACCTAGAAGGATAAGGACTCTGAGCTGGAGAAGAAGGAAGGATGCAAGCATACCAAGTACTCAATGCCCTTCTCAGAGGACATCTCCCTAAGGAGACACTGGGTGAAGCTCATCCCACTGTGGACGTTATACTAACATGAAACAAACACTCGACATGCTAAGCCACTGCCACTTCAAGGTTGCTTATTACAACAGCTAACATTACTGACTCTGACTCCTGCGGAATATCTCAGTAAACTCCATTTCTCACAGGAAAAAATAAAATAATAAACAGGGCATTTTTAATAACATTTACCCTAAATAAGCCGAAAATTGTCAGAAAAGCAAAGTTAAATGTGTTTTTCTTTACTTTTTCCTATAAGCCTTCTTGAAATCTAAGATCATTGTAAATATTCAACAAAGAATTATATTACTATTCCTAATTGTCTTTGTCTGATGGAACACTTTGATGCAAACTTACCTTGACACACATATACTAGACAATATTCTCCACAAACAGTTTGCATTAGGAAAATGGCAATTAACTAACTTTACTACATAATATTATCAAAACAGTCTTCAGTTAATTTTAATTATACTGAGATATATTTTTCTGACATTAGAAATAAAAATGCTATTGAGAACATTTTTATTATATCTATAAAGGATACACTATACTCAAATGTGTAAAGTATCCCTTAAATAAAATGCATACAGTGCAGACAGGTCATAAAGTTTAAATGTAAGTTGATAATTGTTGCTGTTCAGTCATTAAGTTGTGTCTAACTCTCAGTGACCCCATGAACTGCATCATGCTAGGCTTTCCTGTCCTTCACTATCTCCCGGAGTTTGCTCAAACTCATATCTAATGAGTCAGTGAAAAGTGGACTAAGCAGTCAGAGCTGACAGCATCCATGTGAGGACCACTCTTGTTTTGATGGTTTCATTGCATTATTCAAAACATTTCCAGTGTTGTTTTAAACAACTTTATTTCTCAGTGGTTGTATAGAGAAAATAGACTAAAAGATAATGCAACTACATTATATACGTCTAATTCCATGAATCCCCTGAAATATACCTTGAACACCAAGAGGAATACCATTTCTTAACCCCATCATACTGTCTAATTCTGTTGCTTCAGTAAAAGAGAAAAAAAAAAAAAAAAAGATTGTGGAGAGGAGACAAAGGATACAATTCCTTCCATTCCATTTATATACCAGAAGGACTTTTAATGGAAATAGCTGAGAAATACACAAATTCATTGTGACATCTTCTTGTCGACTGACTCTTAGAGAAGGAAAAAAAAAATGCATTACCTTGTAAATGTCTTCCAATGAGACAGTTTCCCAGTTACGCTCCAGAAAAAAAGGAAAAAAAAACCAATCAGCATCAAAATAAATTTTTTATTTTCCTTTTTCTTTTAAGATAACATGTTTCTCCTATTTTACAGCTTTTTTCTATACCTTTTCTGTGAAAATTTTCAATTCGAATATCTTAAAAAATGTTTTTATTTGGAGGATAACTGCTTTACGAGTTCGTTTCGTTTCTGCTGTACCACAACGTGAATCAGCTATGTATATGCATGTATCTCATCCCCCTTGAGCCTCCCTCCCACCTCTGCATCCCATCTGTGTTGCTGATCCTGCTCACAGTACCAATCGCCTCTCTGTATCTCACTGTGTGCACTGTCTGCTGAACCGATGGTAGGCAAGACGTGAGCTAAGAGACTGGAAGAAAATGTGAGGAGCCGTAGGAACTACAGACGCATTTATTCTCTCCTGGCTGGCATGGCAGCCACAACACAGCCTCTCTCCTGGCTGACAGAGCAGCCAGAAAAGCAACCGTAACAAAATCATAACGTAGCCATAAAGTAGCCGTAACATAACCTCATAGAACATGATCATGATGTCACTCCAACATAGCCCCAGCGCAGCAGCAGTCAGGGCTTCCATGATAAAGCTCATACAGGGGTACCACACAAAGTGGCCTGTGACCACATGAGTACTTTGTGGTGGGCATGCACAGTACTATAAATAATCTCAGCTCTTCCATAAACCTTATGATGTGCAAAGTCATTGTTTACAGAACACGGGGCGAGAGGGCACGAAAGCATGGAGCAAGAGAGCCTGACTGGCACCATCTCGTTAATGACCCCACACCACCCCTAGCTCATCAAAGGGCACTGAGCCGAGTTCCCTGTGTCGTATAGCATCCCACTAGCTATCTGTTTTACACATGGTTGTGTAAATATGTCAGTGTCACTCTTTTTAAAAGTCTGCTCTGTGTGTCATTGTTCAGTTGCTAAGTCATGTCTGATTCTTTGTGTCCCCATGGACTGCAGGACGCTCAGCTCCCCTATCCTTCACTATTTCCCAGAGTTTGCTCTGATTCATGTCTGTTGAGTTGATTATACTATCTAACCATCTCATCCTTTATTGCCCCCTTCTCCTTTTGCCTTCAACCTTTCCCAGCATCAGAGTCTTTTCCAATGAGTCGGCTCTTTGCATCAGGTGACCAAAGTATTGGAGCTTCAGCGTCAGTCCTTCCAACATTCAGGACTGATTTCCTTTAGGATTGACTGCTTTGATCTCTTTGCAGTGTAGGAGACTTGCAAGAGTCTTCCTCAGCATCACAATTCAAAAGAATCAATTCTTTGACTCTCAGGCTTCTCTATGGTCCAACTCTCATATCTGTACATGACTACTGGAAGAATTGCAGCTTTGACAATATGGACCTTTGCTGGCAAACTGATGTCTGATTTTGGATGCACTGTCTAGGTTTGCCATAGCTTTTCTTCCAAGGAGAAGGTGTCTTTTAATTTCATGCCTGCAGTCACCATCTGCAGTGATTTTGGAGCCCAACCAAAGAAAATCTGGCACTATTTCCACTTTTCCCGCTTCTATTTGCCATCAAGTGATGGGACCAGATGCCATGATTTAAAGTGCAGCCAAATCCTTTTTCATATTTTGCTTGTTTTTTCTTCCAGCTTTATTGAGTTATAATTGCCACATAGCATTTTATAAGTTAAAGGTATACAGCATAATAATTTGATTTATATACATGATGATATGGTTCACACAATAAATTTAGTGAACATCTATCATCTCATATAGATAAAAATTTAAAAAAATAAAAAAAATTTTTCTTGTGTTAACTCTTAAGATTTACTCTCATAGCAACTTTCATATACAATATACAGCAGTGTTAATTATATTTATGTTGTACATTAACACCTTAATACTTTATCTTATAACTGGAAGTTTATACCTTGAGACCACCTTCACTGCCCACCTCTGGAGACCACAAATCTGATCTCTTTTCCTGTAAGTTTGTTCATTAGTTTCCTTGCTTTTGAAGTAGAATTGACCTATAACACTATGTAAGTTTCCATTACCCATCATAGTGACACCATATATCTATAAATTTCAAACTAATCATAACAATAAGTCATTATTATATGTCACCATATGGAATTATTGGCTATATTCCCCATACTCAGGATGCATGTATTTTACAATTGGAAGCTTATACCTCTTAATCTCCCTCAGCTATTTCTTTGCTCCTCACAATCCCATCCTCTCTGACAACCACTTGTTTGTTCTCTGTATCTATAACATGTTTCAATTTTTTAATGTTTGTTCATTTGTTTTATCTTTCTAGATTCCACATATAGGTGAAAGCTTAGGGTATTTATCTTCCTCTGTCTGACTTATTTCACTTAACATGGGCCCTCTAGGTCCATCCACATTGTTTCAAATGGTGGAATTTCATTCTTTTATGGCTAGTATTCCATTGTGTGTATACACAACATCTTTATCCATCCATATGTTGATGGACACAGGTTGGTTTCATGTCTTGACTATTATAAATAGTGCTGCTGTGAATGCTGGGGTGCATGCATCTTTTCCAATTAGTGGTTTTTTTTTTTTTTTTTTTAATGAATAACTAGGACTGGAATTGCTAGGTCATATGGTGGTTTTATGACTAATTTTTTGAGGAAACTCCATATTGTTCTCCCTAGTGGCTGCCAAGATGTACATCCCCACCAACAGTGTACAAAGTTTCCCTTTTCTCCACATACTCATCAACATCTGTTCCTTGTGATCTTTATGATGATAGCCATTCTGGCAGATCTGAAGTGATATCTCATTGTGGTTCTGATTTTCATTGCTCTGATGATTAGTAATATTGAGCATCTTTTAATGTGTATGTTGACCATACACACGTCTTCGCAGAAATATTTATTTAGATCGTATGCTTATTTTTAAACAGGATTCTTTGATTTTTAGATATTGAGTAGTACTCAAACTAACAACTTAAAGATATTGAGCACTTTTTATATTTTGAGTATTAACATCTTAGATATATTTTTGAAAATATCTTTTCCCATTCAGGAGACAGTCTTTTCATTTTCCTGTTATTTCCTTCACATGCAAAATCTTTTTCATTTGACATAGTCTCATTTGTTTACTTTTGCTTTTGTTTCCTTTGCCCATGGAGATATATACCAAAAAATTTGCTAAGATTACTCTCAAAGGACACATTGCCTATATCTTTTTCTAGGAGTTTTATGGTTTGAGGTCTTGCATTTAAGGCTTAAATCTGTTTTTTAATTTATTTTCATGTATAGTATGATAAAGTGGTCCATGTTGATTCTTTTCATGTCCCTACCCAGCTTTCCCAACATCATTTATTGAGGAGGCTATCTTTTCCCCATTGTATATTCTTGCCTCTGTTGTCATAGATTAATTCCCAATATAGGATCAGTAGCACAGTTCCATGGACTGAGGAGCCTGGCAGGCTAGAGTCCACAGAGTCTCTGCCTTTAGGGCCTCTCTGGTGGCCCAAATGGTAAGGAAACTGTCTGCAATGCAGGAGACCCAGGTTCGATCTCTGGGTTGGGAGGATCCCCTGGAGAGGGGAATGGCTACCCACTCCAGTATTCTTTCCTGGAGAATTCCACAGACAGAGGAAGCTGGCAGCTACAGTCCATGGGGTTGCAAAGAGGTGGACACGACTGAGCAACTAAAACACTAGTCAGTCTAGAAATTAAAATCTAGTTGAAAATGATAACTATTTGCATGGCTAAGAAAGTTAGTGAATTAAATTTCCACTAGTTTATAAAGTCTGAGAATATTAGAATTGAATAGAAACTTGAGTGCACACTTGCTCAAATGAACCTCTCCATAATGTTTCAACAAACGGTCAGAGAAACCCCTTCACGATGAGAAGGTTTCTTATAGGGAGAATCAGTTGCTGCCAATGTAGCTTATTTGTAGTTTATTTGTGGAGAGCAGCTACATTTATCAAAAACATCTTCCTTGTGTTAAAATTAAGCTTTGCCTTAATTTTACACCTTTGCCTTCAGAAACAGCTGAGGGAAAGTCTAATCTTTCTTCCATGTAAGAACTATTACTCTGTCTGAGGACAGCTATACTACATCACTGAAGTCTTCTGTTCTCCAGGCTAAGTAACTCCTTTTTTGGAATCTATGTCTCTTACAACATTGTCCCAATTATCTTACCAACATGAGGCTTGCTTCTGTCTGCAAGTCACCTTGCAAATGAAAGTTTCTAGACTGTAATGCAAAACTCCAGGTGTGGTTTGACGCAGGCAAAGTTTTATTTAGAGTCCCTCTGGGCACTGCTAAAGGTATAGCCCTGTCTTTCTTGGAAAGTACTGATACATTAAAGGGAGTAACATTGAACTTTCAACAATTCAAGCATGTATTGATAAATTATGTATCTCCCTTCTAATATTTATGAAGTCAAAGTTGAGTTGTTGACTTGAAAATACAAAATACTATAGTTATTAAATTCCATTTTCACAGGTCTAGCCAAGTATACCAGACTGTTGAATATTTTTGCTCCATTTCTGACAACCATTAAGGTCATCAAATATGCAGACTAAATTCAGCTCCCCGCCTGACCTGACCTGACTTTTAAAGGACCTTTCATTGTAACATAACCATGTTCATTTTCTAATATATATCGTCTATGGCTGCTTTCACACTAAAAGAGAAACTCAGCAAGGTTGAGTACTCTTGGCGAAGACTATGACCCACAGAGGTAAAATATTTACTATCTCATGATTTATAGAAAACACTTTCCCAGTCTCAAAACACATCAGTCATCCTTACTTTCCTGAAGATTTTTTGAGATTGTGCTCATGAAGACCAAAATGTTGCATAGAGTAGGATCTTGAGAGGGAAAGCTCCACTGAACAGACATACTGAACAAATCATCACTGTTCTTAAATTAATTCATTTAAGCTGGTGTGTTCTCAAGTAATGAAGCTGTCCTCCAGCCACATTTCTTGCTGTCCTGATGAAGGGCCCTGCTGGAATACAGGGTGCTCTCTCTGCTCACTGCCAGGCGCCCCAGTAACACTCTGATCCTGGGATTGTCTAAGCTAAAGGACCTCTCACTCAGCCCATGTTTGCTCGTAGAACTCACCATTTCTCTTTCTATGTGCCTGTCCTGGCTCATTTTCTCCCACAGATGTATTTCTCAGAAAACTAGTCCTTGAGGAACCTTTAGTAAAAAGTGCTCTAAAGTGACACAATTTGCTGGGATACTGCATTCTACATACTTTGGAGACACGATGCACATAGCATCTTCTAAAGATTATACAGTAAATATATCTGCTTAGGAAGAACAACCGGAGAAGGCAATGGCACCCCACTCCAGTACGCTTGCCTGGAAAACCCCATGGATGGAGGAGCCTGGTAGGCTGCAGTCCATGCGGTCGCAAAGAGTTGGACATGGCTGAGCAACTTCACTTTCACTTTTCACTTTTATGCATTGGAGAAGGAAATGGCAACCCACTCCAGTGTTCTTGCCTGGAGAATCCCAGGTATGGGGTCGCACAGAGTCGGGCATGGCTGAAGTGACTTAGCAGTAGCTGGAAGAACAACTCACTCCTGCCCCATATTATTTAACCATAGTAGTGGTTTACTTGCTAAGTTTTCTCTGACACTTTGGACACCATGGACTGTAGCCCTCGCGGCTCCCCTGACCATGGAATTTCCAGGCAAGGATACTGGGGTGGGTCGCCATTTCCTTCTCCAGGGGATCATCCTGACTAGGGATTGAAACCAGGTCTCCTGTATATTGCAGGCAGGTTCTCTACAGACTGAGCCACCAGGGAAGCCCATTACTTATCCGTAGCACACTCTTTTCTTCTATTAATGTTATCCAGAGACTTTAGTGGAAGAAATGTTAGAAAAATGTATACATTCCCTTTTGGAGAATGTAAAACCAGTTACTTTTAGATGTTGAGATGGTTTTCTGTGGGCTTTAGAAGTCGGTGAAAGAGTGGGGGAGAGAGAGGGTGGGACAAATTGTGAGAGTAGCACTGAAATGTACCCACCACCATGTGTGAAATAGGTAACTAATGGGAAGTTGTTGTGTAGGTCGGGGAGCTCAGCCTGGTGCTCTGTGACAACCCAGAGGGATGGGATGGGGTTGGAAGGAGGGGACATGTGTAGACCTTTGACTGATTCAGGTTGATGTATGGCAGAAACCAACACAACATTGTAAAGCAATTATCATCTAATTAAAAATACACTTTAAAAAAAAAAGAGAGAAAAGACAAGGAGAACTCTATCATGTTCACTAAGAACTAATTTTTTATATCAGAAATATAAAATATTTTGCTATGGAGTATTAGGATATAGTTGAGCTCAACTTAAAAAAAAAAACTCAACTGAAGAAATTATATATGTAGTATCATTTGAAAGAAGTAGTCCAGTTACTTTTCCATATAATTCTAATTTTTAATCTATAGCCAAGAAGGACTTTCCATAAACTGAGTTTAAAATAAAAAAAAGAAAGAAAGATGCCATCTCAATAACATCAAAGTGCAAGGGAAAATACCAAGTGCTGTTGTAGAAACTGCAAGTTACCCAGAAGATCTAGCTAAGATGATTGATGAGGGTGGCTACACTGGACAACAGCCTTATATTGGAAGAAGATGCCATCCAGGGCTTTCATAGCCAGAGAGAAGTCAAGACCTGGTTTTGAATCTTCAAAGGACAGGCTGACTCTCTTGTCAGAAACTAATGCAGCAGATGACTTTAAGTCGAAGCCAGTGCTCATTTACCATTCTGAAAATCCTAGGGCCCCAAAGAATTATTTTAAATCTACTCTGCCTGTGCTCTATAAATGGACCAACAAAGCCTGGATGACCCCACATCTGTTTACAACACAATTTACTGAATATTTTAAGCCCCCTTCTGCTCAGAAAAAGAAGATTCCCTTCAAAATATTACTGTTCATTGACAATGTACCCAGCCACCCAAGAGCTCTGATGGAGATGAACAATGAGGTGAATGTCATTTTCATGCCTGATAACACAGCATCCATTCTGCAGTTCGTGCTTTAAGGAGCAATTTCAGCTTTCAAGTCTTACTATTTAAAAAGTACATTTATTGAGGCTATAGCTGCCATAGACTGTGATTCCTTTGATGGATCTGGGCAAAGTTAGTTGAGAATATTCTGGAAAGGATTCATCATTCTAGATGTCCTTGTAAGTCATTGGAACAGGTCAAAATATCAACATTTTCAAGAGTTTGGAAGAAGTTGATTCCAGGCCTCATGTCTAACTTTTAGGGGTTCATACTTCAGTGGAGGAAGTAATTGCAGTTGTGGTGGAAATAGCAAGATAACCAGGATTAGAAGCAAAGCCTGAAGACGTGACTGAATTGCTACAGTCTTGTGATAAAACAAACAGATGTGGAGTTGCTTCTTATGGACGAGCAAACAAAATGGTTTCTTGAGATGGAATCTACTGCTGGTGAAGATGCTGTGGAGATTGTTGAAATGGAAACAAAGGATTTTAAATATGACATAAACTTTGTTGATAAAGCAGTGGAAAGGTTTGAGAGGGTTGAATCCAATTTTCAAAGAAGTTCTTCTGTGGGTTAAATATGATCAAATAGCATAGCAAGCTACAGAGAAATCAGTGACAGGAGAAGTCAACTGATGCAGCAAACTTCATTACTGTCTTATTTTAAGAAAGTGCCACCTCAGCCTTCAGCAACCACACCCTGACCACTCAGCAGCCATTCAACATCATGGCAAGACTCTCCACCAGCAATATGGTTATGACTCACTTAAGGCTCAGATGGTGGTTAGCATTTTTTAGCAATAAAGCATTTTTAAATTAAAGTACTTTTTAGACATATGCTATTGCGTATGTAATAGAAAACAGTTTAGTGTAAACATAACTTTAATTTGTAGTGGGAAATCAAAAAATTCCTGTGAATATTTGCTTTATTGCAGTATCTGGAACCAAACCCACTTTATGTCTGAAGTCTGTCTGTACGTTCCTGTCTGTATCCTCCATCCTGATTTCCATGTGTATTCCATGAGAAATGATTAGCATTGTTTTGACTGCAGGGTTTTTTTTAAAGAATGAATCATACTTTCCTGTGCTTGCTGCCCTCTTCACTCAATATATGTCTTAGAAATTTCCCTCTGGCTCCATGACTACTGCTACTAATGTCGATACCTTTGTAGATAGTGTCCTATGACCACTGGTAGTGATACCCATAAAACTACCATGGCAAATAATATGCCATCTAACTGCTCTGTAATATTTCATCTTAGTAACAAATCCCATCTGATATAAAACCTTTTTAGTGTATAAGCCATTTGGTTACTTGGGCTTCCCTGGTGGCTCAGCATTTAAAAGAACCTGCCTGTAATGCAAGAGACATGATTTCAACCCCTGGCTCTGGAAGATTCCCTGGAGAAGGAAATGGCAAGCCACTCAAATATTCTTGCCTGGGAAATTCCCTGGACAAAGGAGCCTGGTGGCCTCAGTCCATGGGGTTGCAAACAGTCGGACATGACTTAGCAACTAAACCACCACCACCATTAGGCTGCTTAAAGTTTTACACTTGACTAAGAATACTGTAATAAAATAATTGCTCCTACTGCACATATATGACAATTTCACCCACCAAGAGTCTAGAATGTATATTCAAATGGAATCTCTGGGCCACTTTACAGGATGGCTGTCCTATTCCTAGGCCCCTGCACCATACTACTGAGCCTGAAGTCTAGAGCCCAATCCTGCAAATACCGAAGCCTATACGCATCTTTGAGCCCAGGCTCTGCAACAAGAGAAGTCGCCACAAAGAGAAGACCGCGCACTGCAACTAAAGAGGAGCACCCATTCGCTGCAACTAGTGAAAGCCCACGTGCAACAATGAAGAACCAGCAAAAGGCAATAAATAAATAAAAAGTAAATAAAACATATTTTTTAAATTATAATGGTTATTAGATCCTTTTATATATTTTATTTTGTAATGTCTTACTGAGGAAGAATGCATATCAGAACATCAATATTTTAAAGCCATATTTTGGTAAATGAATTTCAATATACTTGAATTCTTTTATCCTCCTCAGCATTTTTTATGCTTTATCCAGATAAGGAGATCACAGGATTTACAGAGCTTTATGGCACAAGAAAAGTGAAGAATTCCATTAAATGTCAGCTCTTAAAACTTCCCTCCGCTCTTTCTACTTCCTGGGAGAGTTTTCTTTAACCTCTCAATGTGCCAGAACTGTCATGTCCTGAGAGAAATTTGTTAACTGAAAATGAAGTGATGACATTTTTCTAGTAGCCTCGTGTTCAACTGTTGGTGTTGAACCTGGATCTCCTTGGAAATCACAACTTTGAATGTGTGAGTAGCACCACCCCAGGATTCAAAGGATGAGACTATGATTCTCAAATTTAAGTAGAAGTAGAAAGAAACATGAAGACTTGAAAAGATGCATTGTCAGTTTCCTTGGTAACGGCCAACTTAAGAAAACAGTCTCTCATCTGAATCTGTTTCCCCACTCAGTGTTTTTCATCTGTTTATTCTCATTATTTCAGGTGGTTATTATCCTGTTCCTGAACTCCTTCTATGATTTAGACTTTTAAGTGAAACTATATAGATACATCTAATTGCAGTGATTTCATTTAAATTTTATAGTCTGTTTTATTGACTAAACAACATAAGATATTGTATAAGTTTAAGGTATATCTCATGCTACTTTGACACATTTATATACTGTAATACAATCAATACATTTATCAGTATATACTGCAATAAGGTTGCAGTGACATTTCACACATTAGTCCTAGTTATAGGACAATATTATTGTCTATATCCATTACAGGGTGTGTTACATTGCTATGCCTTAGTTACTACTCACTACAAGCACGTTTACCATTTTAAAGAGTATATTTCTCCCCCAATCACCTCAGGAGGCATTTGGTCTTCTTACCCAAGGTCCTTATAATCTATATTGTTGATGTGCAACCCAATCAAGAGTGTGAATTTCAATCTTACCAGGAGACAGCATGTAGGAAGCCAGCTCATCCTTTCAGCAACTCCTAATTAGAAGTTTTCATACCATCCCACTGCAAACTTTGGCAAATATTAAACTCTAATAACATTGTCTCAGGCCTTCATCTCTAGCTGAGACCTCAAGCTTTGTCAGCAAGCTGTCCCAGATTGTGTCTCATTCTTGGGACCTCACACTCATCACACCATGCTGCTGGTTTATCCAGGGTCTCTTTCAATGTCTGTCCCATTGACAGCATCACCCCCTGTGTATTAGGACTCGATTCTCCAGAGAAACAGAACCAGTAGGATATAGTCTATATAAATATATATGATCTGTTAATAAAGGATTTATTATAAGGAACTGATGCACACGGTTATGGCAGCTGAGAAGCCCTGCCATGCACAGTGGGTGAGCTGGAGCCCAGGAGAGCTGGTGGTGAAGCTCTAGTCCATGTCCAAGTCCAAAAGTGGGACACAGTCAGAGAGTGACTTCTTCCTTCCTGAGCATTTGTTCTACCCAGGCCTTCAGTGGGTGAGATGGGGGCCACTCCCTGTAGAGAGGACTGACTCACATCAATTCAAATGTTTATCTTATCCTAAAACACCCTCCAAGGTACATTCAGAATGATGTTTAACCTCATGTATGGGCACTTATCCCTGACTCCCACCCTCATGGCCCGGCCATGTCCACACATACAATTAACCATTAAAACATGAATGGTTGTACTTTTTCTGCCAGGTTCACCATGAGCAAACATTCCTGTCTGGTTTCTTCCGAGAATGCTCAATAACCCCTCCACACTCACTCCTTTTTATGTTTTGAGACCTGGAGCTCATCGAGTTTCCAGAACTTTCCTTCCAAGTCCACCCAAACCCAGGGTGTTGAGTCTTCAGATGACAAAGAGGTGCTCTTTAGCTCTCCATCGAGAATTTCAACAACAGTTACTCCTCCTTAGCTGAGGTTTCTGTCACAGATGTGACTCTTCGAGTCCTTTCGGTGGTCACTTACAGACTACACCGTCTACATCCATCTAGGATTTTAGCTTCTAGAATATCTTATTTTCCTTTCTTGTGATGCCTTGCATCCATTTCAGTGACTTTAGTGCTTTTTATATGATTAATTTTAATTTCAAATTTACAGGCATACCTCAGAGATATTGCAAGCTTCATTCCATCACAATAAAGCAAGTAATAATTGGTTTTGGCAACCCAGTGTATAAATTAGGAGTTTAGGATGAACAGATATATACAATTGTATATGACATAAGCAACAAGGATCTACTGTAGAGCACAGGAAACTACAATCAATATCTTGCAATAATCTAGAATGGAAAAGAACCTGAAAAGGTGTATATATGTGTAACTTAATCACTTTGCTAACAACACAACGTTGTAAGCTAAGTATACTTCAATAGAAGTATTTATTTACAATACACTATAGTCTATTAAGTGTGCAATATCACTATGTCTTAAAAAAAACAATGTACATACCTTAATTTTAAAAATACCTTATTGCTGAAAAATGTTAACCATCACCAGAGCCCTTAGCAAGGTGTAATATTTTTGCTGCTGGAAGGTTTGAAATATTGTGGGAATTATCAAAATGCAGGGTCACTACAAACCTTCAATTCGTAAACAATGAAGTACACACAGTTAACTTGAAGGTACCCCTATACAACGCTTTTATGGTCTAAAATGTTGTCATAGTCAGTCATGACTATGACATGACTGACCCACACTTATAGTGGATCCTGAATATTGCTATTAGTTCATCTTTCAAATTATGAAGTGTTAAACTCTAGTATTCCTGTCTTCCACCATATTTTTCTGTCATTCCCAGTCTTCCTCCTCTATGCCTCAGACATCTGTTCTTTATTTACTGTTCTTCTGGACCTGTCTTTTGCCCCCACCTCTAGGAGGTTTCCCTCAGGACTGACTGATCCAGTTGACTGAGTCTGGATAACTAATTCAGTCCACTTATTGCCAACATCTTCAAAGCCTTCACCCTCTAGATTTCCAGAACACTTTCTGAAAACTCTTAAATTTGAATTATCCTAACAACTTGCAGTTTTTGTCTCTATATAGCAGATGTTGAATGATGCTTAAGAAAAAAAAAAAAATCTGTGATGTGGACTGCTGTCTCTACAGATGTATAAACTGAACCCGCTGAAGAATAAAGTTCAACCTCTTAACCAAACATAAAAGGAGTCCATGATGTGAACCCTGCTTTCCTCCTTTTCTAGATACATTGTTCAGTAAATCCCTCTTCATTTTCCTGTCAAGAACCAGAAAGTCAGATTTTCCCTTAATTGCAAGCTAATAGGTGAGCCTGCCACACTTTCATGGATGTTGGCAGAAAATATGAGACCCCTGGCTTAGGGTGTGCAGTGAAGAATTTAACCTTGTCCAGAGGTCTGGCTTCTGTTCTCAGTTCCTGGGAGGTAATCTCTAAGCTCTTGGAATGCACTGCTTGAAAAAAATGTGTTTGTTTACCCGTGAGCCCCAAGCCATGCTGGGTGGTGTAAAGGTGTGATTTATGATGGGGGTTTGGGTCTTGTCATATCAGCTAGTCTCCTAGAGGAGCTGAGAACTAAAGTAGCTCATGTGAACCCTCCTTCCTTCCTTCCTTATCCCCCAACCCTCCACTCTGCCAGTTTTACAGAACATTTCTTTATGCCTTCTTTTTCTGTCATGTCTATGTGACAAACTCTACACATTGGGGCTAGGGTGAGTTTCTCTAGTTAGAGACACTCAGTGCCTATTATCATGTGTCATTATTGAGAGGAGCAAGGACACCTCTGGCCCACTGGGAGAAGATAGCTGGAAGCTCTACATCTGGGACCCTTGCCTTTCCCCCCCCTCTCCCCATGCCCCCTCCATCATGGGGGCACTTGGAGGGGTCTCAGCGGATGCTGCACACACAATGGACTTGAAGCACAGCTTGAGAACCCGAACTTCTGAACTTTCACCTTCTATACTGGAAGATAAACATGCTTGCCCAGAAAACTCTAATCTCTCATGCCTGAACACAAACCCGCCTTTTGCTCTGGAAGGAGTCCTACCTGTCTCTCCCAAGGTTATTTGCTATAGAAGAGAAGTGAATTGAAGTGAATTGAAAATCAGTCAGTTGTGTCTGACTCTTTGCGATCCCATGGACTGTATGTAGCCAGGCTCTTCTGTACATGGAATTCTCCAGGCCAGAATACTGGAGTAGGTTGCCATGTCCTCCTCCAGGGCATCTTCCCAACCCAGGGATCGAACTCAGGTCTCCCGCCTTGCAGGTGGATTCTTTACCATCCTTGCAAAGGTCATTTGAAGCAAAACGGTGCTGAAACATGAGAGACCCCACATTTCCTTCATACCACACCTCTTATACATGTCCTAAAGTACTTTTCTGGATTTTGTATCTTTTTTATTCATATTTCCCTCCGTTCAAAATACACTGATGATTGTGATGAATATTATTCATCTTTCAATATTCTTTTCAAGGGTGTCCTAAACAAATATCTCTGTTAAACTACCTCCCCCCTCTACCCCCCAACACTAACCACCCTTTTTTGACCCTCCTCAACTTCTAGCATTATCATGACCTCGCTCTCTCGTCCTTGCTTGTTTAAGTTTCTGGTTCTCTGCTGAAACATACAGGGACTACTTTTTATGTGTCCTCCTACACTGTGGGTAGCGCTGTCTTGCCACACAGTGGCTCCTGGGAAATTTGTTGAAATGAAGAACTATTCCATATTCTGATGAAAAATAATTTTGATCTGATTCAGAAATTTTAATGGTTAAGGTTAGGACAGACACACATTAAGTCAGTGATGATTTTTCCAACTTTATTCATGGAATTAACCAAGAAAATGGAATTGCCCAGTGACTCAAGAGTCCACATTATATATAAGGGCCCTCTCTATGGTACCCAAAGAACACAATGCTTACAGTTTGGTCCCATGACTCCCCCTTCCTTGGAACCTAGCCATTTCTCACTCTTTCCATGTCTACCACCAAGGTTGAAGACATCAGTTTTCACTTAATTATTTCTGCTTTTTTCTCCTTAGAGTCTCATCACAGAAGCCAGAGTGATAATTTAAACACGCAGACCAAATCCTGCCCTTCTGTTGCTCAAAACCCTGCAACAATTTCCTTTTTCCCTCACAGTAAAAGCCAAATGCTATACCATGACTTATTAGGGCTTTGTTGGCTGTTTCCCTGCCTGAAAAGCTTGCCGACCAGTTAATCCATGCGAACAATCACAGACCCTAAGTGTCATCTACTTCTTGAGGATCACTTAGAAAGGATTATCCCAAATATACTTTTGGAATTGCAAATGGTGCCCACATCCCAAGCACTCCTGTCCTTACTGCTGACTCCTTTTGCTTTTTTTCCTGTAACAATTATCATTGACTCGTTTATTCATTGATCTTTGTAGGCTTCCTCCAAATTATAAACTCCATCAGGGCAGAGGCCTTTGCTTTTTCCACTGATGAGTACAATGCACTCAGAACAGAATCTGGCACGTAGTAGGTGGTCAAGAAGTACTTTTTTTTTTTTTTTTTCTGTGCATCAGTTACTGAATGTCTGCGGCAGGTTTATGGAGTTGTCACTGTTCTACCATTTATACTGCTTCCAGTTGGAAGAAAAGAAAGTGAGGAATGGAGTGACGGTAACTGTGATGACAGCATATTGAGGAGGCTGAGGTTAGGGCACATTTTGGACCATGTGAGACTCTAGGCCCTCAGATTATTGACTCACTCACCACCCCTGAGGCCCACTTGATGGTGAGGTTGTTAATGTGTGTAAACCTACATGAATTGCCCACCCTGTAGTTTGGAGTCTCTTCCCAGACTAGGAGAAAGGACCAATTTTTAACCATATAAAGTATGCTTTTAATTTAGCATTATAGCACTATCAGCGGGCCTCTCAGTTACTTACATATGATATGCTACTCTTGATTTATTTCATTATTATTTAATCATTTATTATTTTATGTAATTTTATATTTATTTGCCTGTAAGGTTGGTAATCTAATTCACACACTACTCAAATCTGTCACTTTTCTTTCCTTAGGAATCATATCGTCTGGTTCTTATCTTACAACCATAGGGGGAGGAACCAGAATAGAAATCTGTCTCCAGGGAGTAGCAGCAATGCATAAACAAGGTGTGGTTTCTATGGTATTAGATAATCATGCCTTTGGGTATGACAAAGCAGGAGGCATAATTCTGATATCTTGATTTTGAGGTATGTGTTTTTCCATGCATAACACTTTAGAAAGATGTGGTTATGAGGGTAACAAATATTTTTGACTCTTCAGCAATTTATTTTTATTGTAAGACGTAACTACTTATAAACCATTTAGCCAAAGTATAGATGACATTTTCTCATATTTTGTAATAGTGAGATTCATAAATCTTTCCTCTGCAAGATTGACTCATTGAATATTTAGAAAGTTTTTTCTCATTCTTCAAACAAGGAATCAGATTAAATTTTCACTATTGTAGGCATTTTCCAAAAATAAGTTTTCCATTCCTCTTCTTTCATAAAATGCAACTTTAATATAATATTTCAATGTCTCTTTTTGGTTACATCAGCAGAAGTTTTATTCATTTTTCTCACAATACAGTGGAGTTTGTGATTAGATAAATTGTTAAATTTTTCCTGCTCATAGTGTTCCTGTATGTCTTATTCATAAAGGACAATTTATCAAGTTTCATTGCACTGTATATTTTCACATACTGAGGAACGAAACCTGGAAGACAATAGTCTAAGCAATCTGTAAGACCAAACGGAAATAATATTTGGCAGCTTTAGGAACAAGTTTGTGCAGGAACGTGTTCTGCAAACAACTTGATATTTAGATCTAATGAATATTTCCTACTTGGAATGTGAATTTGCTGAATATGCTTCCTGGCACCACCTTCCTAGTGCCAGAACATGTCATGTTTTTCCTTTGAAAGTTCTTTCATAAAGAGATCGGTGCTTTCAAATCAGTTTGAGTTAATCCTTACATTCAGTGTTTCTTTATTGCCCACTAGAGAAAAATAAATGCTGCATTTCACATTATGAAAATGAGCCTCTTCAAGTTCTCTGCTTTTGTCAAACGCTTTTCTCTCTCTCTCCCTCCTTTCTCCTCTGTCTCTCTTCCTCTCCCTTTTCCCCATATTTCTGGATTTTAGAGTCAGAAACCCCTCTTCTCGTGATATTCTTCCTATCATTTCTAAAGGACAGCACCATGTTTACATACCGGTGAAGGTTCCTGCCACTTTAACACAAGAGGTTACTGTGCATAAGAGTGCCATTGTGTATTTGTGTTTGTCCTCCACTAATTTGAAATAATTACACAGTGAAGTGAAATGTCACAATACATGTTGCATCATATTACTTCTTGTCATTAGCTGAGAGGACAACCCATTGATTTACACACAGGCAATGGTGGGGAGGTGGCTCAGATGGTAAAGCATCTGTCTGCAATGCTGGAGACCCGGGTTCGATCCCTGGGTCGGGAAGATTCCCTGGAGAAGGAAATGGCAACCCACTCCAGTACTCTTGCCTGGAAAATCCCATGGACAGAGGAGCCTGGTAGGCTACAGTTTATGGGGCAGCAAAGAGTTGGACACGACTGAGCGACTTCACCTTCACTTTTCACTTTCATGCATTGGAGAAGGAAATGGCAGCTGATTCCAGTGTTCTTGCCTGGAGAATCCCAGGGATGGGGGAGCCTGGTGGGCTGCCGTCTATGGGGTCGCACAGAGTCGACACGACTGAAGTGACTTAGCAGCAGCAGCAGCAATGGGGATTCAATAGACTCCCAAGTGTTGAAAGAGAATCTCTCAATATGTGCCTTGAGAATTTGTTTTCAAGCAAGACACAAGGGATGTATTTGCTGTTATTCTTGTTAATGATGGGGCTTCCTGGGTGGTGCTAGTGGTAAAAAACCCACCTGCCAATGCAAGAGACATAAACATGGGTTTGATCTCTGGATTGGGAAGATCCCCTGAAAGAAGTTCTTAGAGTGGCCCAAACAGTAAAAATGTCTTAGGTTCAGAGGTGATTATTTAAAAATAATAATATATCTGATAGAGTTTTCAGTGATTAATAACAGTGCAAATCACAAATTGTGAAGTACAGTACTTCACATCATATCCTTGTGATTTTCCAGTGTAACCTCTGATGATCATCACAAAAATCTGGTGTAGACAAATAAGTGATTTTCCCCAGATTGAAGAATTTAGCAGTGGCAGAAATGGGTCTTCCTCGGGGGTTGAACATCTGATCAAGTGTATTCCAAGAGAAACTTTAGTCCAAAGCTAAGATTGATTCTAAACTACTCACAGTTCTCAATCTGTTACCCTCAGGAATATAATAAATATATAGGAATCCAGCATCATGAAAGTCAATTTATCTGATTGTGAAGACTATGTTTTAAAGAATACTAACTTTTAGTTATTTGCAAAATTGAGCTGAAAATATCTTCTTGAAGCCTTCAGACATTTGAGCTCAAGTTTGCTGGCCAAAGAAATATTCAACCCAGTGAAACTCCCAACTAAATTCCCCAGTGAACTTTCAGTTCAGTCAGTTCAGTTCAGTTCAGTCGCTCAGTCATGTCCGACTCTTTGCGATCCCATGAAAAGCAGCACGCCAGGCACTTTCAACTAAGCTCAAACGTGAGATATATTTCATAGTTATCATCATCTTTGCCTTTGACTTGACTTTTCAGCTGAGTAGATTTGAGTCACTTAATGTCTCTCAATTTGAATGTCATCCTCTAAAAAATGAGGTAGTTAGAACAGATCGATGTTTCCCAACTCAAAGTATACTGCGAAGTCATTATCAAGAGTAATGAGTCAGAGGATGTGGAGAAGGAAAGGGAGAGAGCTATGGGTGCAGGTGGTAATATCTGAACTTGACTGGGCTTCCCCAGGTGGTGCTAGTCATAAAGAACTTGACTGCCAATGCAGGAGATGTAAGAGATGCAGCTTTCATCCCTGGATTGGGAAGGTCCCCTGGAGGAGAGCATGGCAACCCACTCCAGTAATTTTGCCTGGAGAATTCCATGGACAGAGGAGTCTAGCAGGCTACATTTCATGGGGTGGCAGAGAGTTGGACAAGACTGAAACAACTTAGCAATGCATATGTGGCTTTATACCAGAGCAGGGACCACTTCTAATTCTAAAAGTTGGGGATTTTGTAAACCCTTTGAGCTCTTTCAAAACTGTTTTGGTGGTTCATATGGTATTGAGATATTTGTACTGAAATTAAACATCTCATTATTTTGATGATTAAAAAAACGTTAAGTTAAAGACGGGTTTATTTGATTTCAAAGAGAACAAAGTTTGAAATATTCATCTCTTATTTGAATGTTCTCTTTTCCTTTTAAAAAACATCTATTACTTCAAAACTAATTATTTGGGGCAATGATGAGTTTTTAACAGAAGCTTAGAAAATTACTGAACATTAAATAATGTGTGCTAAAGAGAGGTCTTTGAATATGGTGACTGCTCATTATTAAATTATACTCTTCTTATGAAATTTGCATATTAAATGAAACTTCTTATGAAAATCAATGTGAAATGCTCCCTACAGGTGCTTAATCTGTTCTTCACAAGATAGATAAACTTTATGTTAAAGAAATGCTCAGATCTAATATTTCTGAAATTTTTCCTAAGTAGGACTGGTCACTCTCTTACATGTACCTAAAGTATTCTGTGCCTCATACCTAGTCACTCAGTCATGTCTGACTCTTTGTGACCCCATGGACTGTAGTTCACCAGCCTTCTCTGTCCATGAGATTCTCCAGGCAAGAATACTGGAGAATTCATTCATATCTCCAGAGGATCTTCCTGACCCAGGGATAGAACCTAGGTCTCTTGCATTGCTGTGGAGTCTTTACTATCTGAGCCACCAGTGAAGCCCCGAAGTATTCTATACCACTTCTTTTATACAGTACCTATGTTTGTATTGGGATTATTTGTCTTTTCTACTAGACAAATTGAAGAAATAAAGCCCCATTTCTTTTTGTACCTTGGCATTTTGACAATTTCAGCCTATGTGTTCTTCTTCTCCCAAACTAGAGAAAGGGGTTATCATGATTGACTTGCACTGTTTCCGGATATACTACATGGATTTTATAAAGGATGGCATAACCAAAATATAAGGAAGGGAATGCATCAGAGACTCTCAAAGCAGAAGGATGTGACTCATCAAAGGAAATGTGAAATGAATACTCTCTTTAAAAGCTGAAAACAAAGCAAACCTTTTTAAATTCCAGAGGTTAAGGGGTAAAGGAAGTGAACAGAACAATCTCAAAGAGCCTTTGATTGTCGGGGAGGTTGGGGAATATACTAAAGGAAATTGTAGAAAATGTCTAATTTTGCTGATTGTGGTGTTTGTTTCATTCTTGCTATTTGTTTAGTGTGTTGACCTGTGCTTCCCAGCTTCTAATGCCCTCACGGTGTCTGGGGAGCATCTCCCTGTCTGAGTCTTGGTGGGATGCTGCCAAGCTCTGACTATAGAAACTATCTTGCAATTCTGGTGGTTTTGGACAGTTGTATTGTTCTTGGCTGATGACATGGTCCCACCTAAGCCTTGGAATACAGAGGAAAAGAGACTGGACTGAGTACAGAGGCAGTGGCATCAGCTTCTGGTTTCCAAAGCCAGTAGCAGAATCTGGGTAGTATTGTTTTGCCCGATGTCCGAATCCCCGAGCGGGAAGAGAGTTCCAAGACAATGCAATTCGCAAAAAAAGGAAGTTTATTACTGACTCTAGCCAGGGCTTCTGCTGCAACCAACGTAGTGGTGCAGGGTCAGAAAGCGCTGAGCCCAAGCTGTTACCCAAATTTATAGGGTGTGCATAAGCAGTTGGTAGCTGGCTTAAGCGGATTGGTTACATGTTTGCAAAGCAATTCTATTGGTCCAAACTTTCGCGGGCTTTTTTTCAAACTTGGGCGTTCCCGGGCTTTTTAGCTTTCCCCTGATAGGATCCCTCTTTCTTACTAGGAGCGTGTTGATTGGCTGGCTCCAGGTGGCCTGATAATCATGTTACCCCGGACAACCAGGCCTACTCCTAACCTAGGCTGCCTGTCATGGCGTTAGCCCTGGCAGCCTCACAGTAGGAGCGCACGTAACATAGCAACAGAAGCATTTATGCAACAGAGGCAATGGCTGTATTGACAGTGCAGAGTGTTCTCAATCAGGCTGTTCACAAGGGCAGGTTTTGGCTATAAGAGATTCTGCCAATTTTTTTTTTTAAACTCTCTCCCATCACCGGTATTCCTAATGATTCAGTAAACTATCCAATTTCCTTTCAAAATATTTCTTTCAATTAGCCAGAGTCTATTACTGAGTACAAGTAAGAAATCTAACTGATTCAGTCATTTATAAAGAATGCCAGTGAAATCTAGGTACTATTTTATTATACCTAAAAGAGTAGCATTTATGTAGATAGAACTAGAAAGACTGTATTAAGTCAGCTATATAAACACTCTGAGTCTGGCACTGTAAACTGATATGAAACAAAAAGAATGATAAATTTCTAATTATTATGTGAAGTGAAAGTGAAAGTCACTCAGTTATGTCCAACTCTTTGTGACCCCATGGACTGTGGGGATTCTCCAGGCCAGAATACTGGAGTGGGTATCCTTTCTCTTCTCCAGGCAATCTTCCCAACCCAGGGATCAAACTCAGGTCTCCAGCATTGCAGGCTGAGTCTTTACCAGCTGAGCCACAAGGGAAGTAAGAATACTGGAGTGGGTAGCCTATCCCTTCTCCAGGGGATCTTCCCAACCCAGGGATCAAACCCAGGTCTCTGGCATTGTAGGCAGATTCTTTACCAACTGAGCTATCAGGGAAGCCCAACTATTATGACTTTCCAACATATTATTATGGTTCTCTAATAGATTTTATCAGTTAAAATAATTTCAATTTCTCCATGTAGAGTCATGATATTTCAAAACAGAGATATTTATAAAATCATAGACTAAAATATATTGTTTATTTATGCCATGAAGATTGGACTGCCCATAATTCAAGAAAACTGGGGTACTGGGATGAATAGCAAGTGGCTCCAGGGAAACAAAATATATTCCTTTACTCCAATACTGAAAAGCAATGCTCATGTGTATTGGGTCATTATAACATTCATAGTCTTGACCCCGTAATTTCTCTCCTAGTAATTTGTGCTGAAGATATAACAACAGAAAAAAATGTATTCTGAGGAGCTTCACTGTAGCACAACTTAAAACTGTAGAAAGATTGAAAACAAATTCAGTGTCCAGAAATAGGTGAGACAGCCTGTTGAAAAACCATGTTCCTTCTCTTTTGAAGGACCATGGCAGACTTGTGCTTCCTTGCAACCCTGAGATTGAACAGAACCTGGCCAGACAGATGGTACTGGATGTGGGCACAGCTTCCTTTCCAGGCAGAAGCCCTAAACCTGCATGTGAGTCCTCCCTGGGACCTCCTCAGCTGACTTCTCCAAGGAAAGCTTGGAGCCCACAATGGGCACAGAATGTAAGAAGTAAACCAGAATTAAATGCTGACAATTTGTAGTTGAATGTCTGACAGAATGTGGCCCACTGGAGAAGGGAATGGAAAACCACTTCAGTATTCTTGACTTGAGAAACCTGTGAACAGTATGAAAAGGCAAAATGATAGGATACTGAAAGAAGAACTCCCCAGGTATTCTTGACTTGAGAAACCCGTGAACAGTATGAAAAGGCAAAATGATAGGATACTGAAAGAAGAACTCCCCAGGTTGGTAGGTGCCCAATATGCTACTGGAGATCAGTGGAGAAATAACTCCAGAAAGAATGAAGGGATGGAGCCAAAGCAAAAACAATACCCAGTTGTGGATGTGACTGGTGATAGAAGCAAGGTCTGATGCTGTAAAGAGCAATATTGCATAGGAACCTGGAATGTTAGGTCCATGAATCAAGGCAAATTGGAGGTGGTCAAATAGGAGATGGCAAGAGTGAATGTCAACATTCTAGGAATTAGCAAACTAAAATGGACTGGAATGGGTGAATTTAAATCAGATGACCATTATATCTACTACTGTGGGCAGGAATCCCTTAGAAGAAATGGAGTGGCCATCATGGTCAACAAAAGGGTCTGAAATGCAGTACTTGGATGCAATCTCAAAAGCGACAGAATGATCTCTGTTCGTTTCCAGGGCAAACCATTCAATATCACGGTAATCCAAGCCTATGCCCCAACCAGTAACACTGAAGAAGCTGAAGTTGAACGGTTCTATGAAGACCTACAAGACCTTTTAGAACTAACACACAAAAAAGTTGTCCTTTTCATTATAAGGGACTGGAATACAAAAGTAGGAAGTCATGAAACACCTGGAGTAACAGGAAAATTTGGCCTTGGAGTACGGAATGAAGCAGGGAAAAGGCTAATAGAGTTTTGCCAAGAGAACGCACTAGTCATAGCAAACATCCTCATTTCAACAACACAAGAGAAAACTCTACACATGGACATCACCAGATGGTTAACACCGAAATCAAATTGATTGTATTCTTTGCAGCTAACGATGGAGAAGCTCTATACAGCCAGCAAAAACAAGACTGGGAACTGACTTTGGCTCATATCATGAACTCCTTATTGCCAAATTCAGACTTAAACTGAAGAAAGTAGGGAAAACCACTAGACCATTCAGGTATGACCTAAACCAAATCCCTTATGACTATTCAGTGGAAGTGAGAAATAGATTTAAGGGACTAGATCTAATAGACAGAGTGCCTGATGAACTATGGACGGTGGTTCATGACGTAGTACAGGAGACAGGGATCAAGACCATCCTCATGGAAAAGAAATGCAAAAAGGCAAAATGGTTGTCTGAGAAGGCCTTAAAAATAGCTGTGAAAAGAAGAGAAGTGAAAAGCAAAGGAGAAAGGGAAAGATATTCCCATTTGAATGCAGAGTTCCAAAGAATAGCCAGGAGAGATAAGAAAGCCTTCCTCAGCGATCAATGCAAAGAAATAGAGGAAAACAACAGAATGGGAAAGACTAGAGATCTTTTCAAGAAAATTAGAGATACCAAGGGAACATTTCATGCAAAGATGGGTTCGATAAAGGACAGAAATGGTATGGACCTAATAGAAGCAGCAGATATTAAGAAGAGATGGCAAGAATACACAGAAAAACTGTACAAAAAAGATCTTCACGACCCAGATAATCATGATGGTGTGATCACTCACCTAGAGCCAGACAATCTGGAATGTGAAGTCAAGCAGGCCTTAGAAAGCATCACCACGAACAAAGCTAGTGGAGGTGTTGGAATTCCAGTTGAGCTGTTTCAAATCTTGAAAGATGATGCTATGAAAGTGCTGCACTCAATATGCCAGCAAATTTGGAAAACTCAGCAGTGGCCACAAGACTGGAAAAGGTCAGTTTTCATTCCAATTCCAAAGAAAGGCAATCCCAAAGAATGCTCAAAGTACCGCACAATTGCACTCATCTCACCGCTAGTAAAGTAATGCTCAAAATTCTCCAAGCCAGGCTTCAGCAATACGTGAACCGTGAACTTCCGGATGTTCAAGTTGGTTTTAGAAATGGCAGAGGAACCAGAGATCAAATTGCCAACATCCTCTGGATCATCAAAAAAGCAAGAGAGTTCCAGAAAAACATCTATTTCTTCTTGACTATGCCAAAGCCTTTGACTGTGTGGATCACAATAAACTGTGGAAAATTCTGAAAGAGATGGGAATACCAGACCACTTATATGCAGGTCAAGAAGCAACAGTTAAAACTGGACATGGAACAACAGACTGGTTCCAAATAGGAAAAGGAGTACATCAAGGCTGTATATTGTCACCCTGCTTATTTAACTTATATGCAGAGTACATCATGAGAAACACTGGGCTGGAAGAAGCACAAGCTGGAGTCAATATTGCCAGGAGAAATATCAATAACCTCAGATATGCAGATGACACCACCCTTATGGCAGAAAGTGAAGAGGAACTAAAAAGCCTCTTGAGGAAAGTGAAAGAGGAGAGTGAAAAAGTTGGCTTAAAGCTCAACATTCAGAAAAGTAAGATCATGGCATCTGGTGCCATCACTTCATGACAAATAGATGGGGAAACAGTGGAAACCACGTCAGACTTTATTTTTTGGGGCTCCAAAGTCACTGCAGATGGTGACTGCAGCCATGAAATTAAAAGACACTTACTCCTTGGAAGGAAAGTTATGACCAACCTAGAAGGCATATTAAAAAGCAGAGACATTACTTTGCCAACAAATGTCCCTCTAGTCAAGGCTATGGTTTTTCCAGTGGTCATGTATGGATGTAAGAGTTGGACTGTGAAGAAAGCTGAGCACCAAAAAAAATGATGCTCTTGTGTTGTGGTGTTGGAGAAGACTCTTGAGAGTCCCTTGGACTGTAAGGAGATCCAACCAGTCCATCTTAAAAGATATCAGTCCTGAGTGTTCATTGGAAGGACTGATGCTGAAGCTGAAACTCCAAAACTTTGGCCACCTAATGCGAAGAGTTGTCTAATTGGAAAAGACTCTGATGCTGGGAGGGATTGGGGGCAGGAGGAGAAGGGGATGACAGAGAATGAGATGGCTGGATGGCATCACCGACTCGATGGGCATGAGTTTGAGTAAACTCCGGGAGTTGGTGATGGACACGGTGGCCTGGCGTGCTGTGATTCATGGGGTTGCAAAGAGTCGGACACAACTGAGTGACTGAACTGAAATGAACTGAACTGAATAGTGTAATCTAGTCTGTTGAGTGAATGAATAGGCTAAATAAATATTCTTTAAGTGATATCAGTGGAAGAAACAAGATATCAGCAAATTATGTGTACTTATGGACAAAGACCTAAAAATTAAAAAATGGAAATAACTTGGGAGTGACAGACAGGAATGTGAGTTATTTATCTTTTAAACTTCTATGTGATAGCTTCAGTGTGTAAGCTACCCAGTGACTTTTTCAAAACAGCTCACATGTAAATTTAAATTTTAAGAAGTGATTAATTCATTTAAAAGTACATTTTGGCATATCTTTTAAACCTTGCATATCAGTTTGTTTCAGACCTTAATAATTCTTCTCCTTACCTGAACCCATGGAAATTTTCATTACATTTTTAAGAGGACCAATGTTGTTAGAAGACAAAATTGCATGCAGATTTTATTCATAACAGTGGCATTTATGGGATCCTTAACTGGGCATGTAAGAACAAGCTTCATGAGAAGGCCTTGTACAATTGAATCCACTGCCACGCACAGGATCCACACCTCTCTCTCTCATATTGGATACAGTACATTGAAATTGAATAATTAAACTGAATTTTAAAGACTGATTTCTAACAAACATAGCCAGGTTCTCCTCTACTGATGTGTAAAACACAATTTGTATTTTCTTTTCTAAAACATGAATAAGGGTTATTTATTAGTATAGCAGTAAATGTGTTGTTGCTAGAGAACAAGACATTAACAGTTTGGAATGTATGAAGCAAAGTCAGTTTGCTTACAGAGCTTCCCAGGAGTGTAAGGTACTAACTCCTGATACATGTCCCCTGGCCACAGAATGTCATCTGTGCACATGTGCCAAGGATGCAGGCAGTTGGCATCTCCATGTTCTCAGCATCATGAGCCTTGTCTTGGAGAGGAGGTGGCTAACATTTTACTTTTCTTTTCAGTATAAATAAATCTTGGTTTAATTTTTGTTAATCAGTCTATTTGAACTTTTCTTAATTGGAATTTTGATGCATATTTATAATAGAACTTGTGAACTTTCAGATAGTGCACATAAATCCACAAATGAATGATTCTAACTTCATATTTTCTTGTGACACTAAATTGTCATCAATATTTTTACTTTCAAACATAGGCAAACCGAGCTGTATATAAACAAAGGTTTTTAAAAAGGGAACTACACTAATTCTGAGGCTATGTTAACATTTTTTTCAACACTCCAGCAATTTCTATTTTTGTTAAGTTTCTACATATGTAAATGTACATATTTCCACATATTCTACATATGTATATGGTCAGTGCCTCAGTGGGCCCCACCCACAAGCAACCAACTGTCAGTGAGTAACCGTTAATTGTTCTGCTCAGCTATTGGTCAGCGCTGCAGTTGGTTCTGCCCACAAATAACTGCCAATGAGGGACAACTGGGGAAGTAATTTAGTCAAGAGTCAGTAGTGTGGTGATTGGCAGGTAGAGGGTGAGGTATAATGCAAATTCAGGCCTTCTTCTGGAAGCCCTCCAGCTCACCCAGTGTTGGACCAGTGGGTGAGCTGGAAGGCCCAGGGAACAGACTGGAGATTACTCTGTGAGGGCTCCAGAGCCCTCTTAAAGGCTCACTAAGCCCTCCACTAGCCTTGGCCCAGGCCTTGAGGAGCAGAGAACATCTCCCCTATCTGTGTCTCTGTGACCTAATAGCAGTGGCTGGCTGTCTGGGCTACAGTCTGTGAGACATGGTCTTCCCATTTGGGCAGCCTGAGGAGACTTAGGGCCAGTTTGGTTGGATGCCTGACTTCCTCAGGGATGACAGCTGGGGAGGGTGTGGGAACCTGGCCATGAAAGGAGCTGCCAACTGAAATCTGTCTCCTCCTAAAGGACTGGGATCTTGGAAGGTCAAAGTTGTGTCTTGGGACTTTGCCCTTTCTTATCAGGACAGAAAATATCATTTGTCTGGTAGAGATTTACTGGAACATTGTTATCTTACCATGACCTGACCTCAAGAACAAAGGATCTGACCCCAAGAACAAAGGATCTAACCATGCCCATCTCTCACCTTTTGCTTTTAAAGGGACTTGCTGAAAGTTCTCAGTAATTTTTCAGTTCTTAGGGTATGAGCCACCCATCTCCTTGCATGAAACTGTAACAAATCTTTCTCTGTTCCAACCTGTAATGTTTTTGTATTGATTGACCTCACTGTGCTCTGGGCACATGGACTTGTGATTTGGTAACAATAATACAATATCTGTGAACAAAAATGCCTTAGAAATGAGTAGACTTTTGCTTCTTTACCAGCATAACTCCATGAGTTTCTAGAGGGCACAGTTTTTAAGTTTTGTTTATATATCTGTAAAAGAGAGTTTAAAGAATCTCTTGCTGATTTTCATATGGTGAAGCTTTGTTAATTCTTTAGAATGCCTTATTGCTGTAGGCACCTAATTTAATAAGCTTCCAAATTCTTGATTTATGTAATGAAAGAATATAGACCTTGTGTAGACCATGGGACAGAGAATTTTATACATGAACAATAATGAAAAAGCAGTTTTGTTTGTTCAGGTCCACTCTGAGACAAGTCAAATGGCTGATTGGCACGCTTTTGTATTTGGCCAAGCTCTGGGTAGTCACGTGCTGGAGGAGGATTGCCCTTCACACTTCCCATCTCAGAATTGAGCTGACCTCTCCACATCTCCAGAGGGTTCAGGGTCTCTCAAGTCAAACCCAGGTCTCTGTCATTGCCATGGAGGTTGTGTGAGTCTAAATGTGGCAAATGTATATTTCCTTCTATCATTTTATTAAAATGCTTTAGTGCATTAACATAAAAGTAAGGGTGAATTATCAAATGCATTTTTGCTTTTGAAATATGCTTTACCTTGTAAGAACTAAAGCCAATTAAGAAAAAAAAAATCAGCACCTTTGTTTGATCTCTGTACTTACAAACGAGCATTTATTTCACCTTTCATATGTTTCATAGCTTGTTCCAGTGCTTTAGATAGGCTCACATTAATGCTAATGTGTACATTTAATGATTTAGTAACTTAGGCACCTTGAACACATACTGTGAACACTAAAAGAAAATGATTCATAGGATTCAATTTTAAAACAATTTTAACTTTTCATGTCTTCTCCTGTAAGCTGACTATTCATGTTGGTTTTTTTCTTCCCTGTACTAAATGGTTGGCAGTTAGTTTGGTTTGTCTGCTATTTTTTTTTTTTTTAAGATAATCTTCTGTTTCTTTAGTCCTCAAAGGACCTTCATTTCTTTAATTAATTTGACAAAATTCCAAATTCAATTTAAAATTTTCTCTTCCTCCTGGCCATCTCATCTCAGCCCATCAATGGCTTCCTTTGGAAGTGGAAGAGTAGTCCAAGATCAGTCTTTCATTTTTTGTTTCGCCATTTCATACCTCCTATTTGCTAGTTCCAAGTTTGGGATTGTGGCACATTTTAACAATGGACTCTCCCATGAGCACCTGGAGAGTCCCCAACACTGAGCATTTCTCCTTGTAATTTTCTTGACACAAGTCAAAACCTCTGCAGTGTCTGGACTCTTCCATTTCCATCTTATCCTGTGGATTCATTCAGACACCTCTTAGTGGTGATGCCAAGCAGGGGTCCAAGCAAGCAGAACGGGCTTGCTCAAACTCCAAAGACTCTGATGGCTTCAGGGAAGGGATTTCAAAGACAGTGTGAGGGAGGGGGCTGTAGGGGCTATGATCAGCTCAGGCACAATTCTCAGATTGGTTGGCATCAAGGTAAAGTTTCAAGCATCATCAACCTTCTGGTTTCAACCAGTCTAGGGTCTATGTTCTTATGGTCAGCAATTTCCATCTGGTGGGTAGGTGCTTCCTGTAAAAACAGCTTAGGAATGCGTTATCAGACCTGTATATCATTCAGAGAATTGTGGATTTGCTGATTCTGCTGTGGCAGAATTATAGTTTAGATTGTTACTGTTTCCCTAGCCCATCAGTCTTCCCTGGAGGCTCAGATGGCAAAGAGTTCATCTGCAGGTGCAGGAGACATGGGTTCAATCCGTGGGTCAGAAGTTCCCCTGGAGACGAGAATGGCTACCTACTCTGGTACTCTTTTTTGGAGAATTCCAAGGACAGAGGAGCCTGGCAGGTTACAATTCATGGGGTCAGAAAGAGTTGGACACAACTGAGTGACTAATAACCTGTCTCATAACTAATAACTTGTTCTCATAACTTGTCTAGCAAAGAGACTTAAGGCAATTTAATATCGATATTTTATTTTTGTAGCATCATTTAACCTGTGTTTCTATATAATATTTACTTCTGGTAACACTAATTTCATCTAGCTAAATTTTCTTGGCTCTAATATTTTCTGTTTTTTCATGACCTGTGTCAACTCTTTTGCATACAGAAGCAAGGCACATCTAGATAAAATAGCTTGTTGAAAGCAATCATCGTTTAGAACCAGTAACTCAGTAACTACTCACTGAGGAATTGTTGGCTAAGAAAACATACATCTTATTGAAAGTCATACATCTCACCTCATCTCTATTTTTGAATGAGACCTGATTTGCTTGAACTCCAGCTCTGCTCAGATTCACAGGTTTGGTCTTCTGCAGACTCCTTGAGACTTCATTATTCTTAGTGGTGACTTTGTGTCTCGTGTGGTGGATGCTGCAGTAATGTTTGTTCTCATGCCCCTTCTCTTATAGCAAAGGATACCCAGGAAGACCTTTGCCTCCCCAAGTAAATTTCTTTATTGTGAATTTATTCTTAAGTTCTGTACACCATCTATGATGTCTCCTCTGAATTTTTGACGCTCTACTTCTAGCTTTTAAAGACTTAAAAGATATTTTTTAAATCAGTATCATCTCTTACAACATTAATAAATGTTATTTAACATTTTCTCTACATGATTCCTAGCATTTAGAGTTATTGACAATGAAGAGAATTCTGGAATAGAGGAAAAAAATAAATTGATATTGAAAGCTATCCTAAGAGGGGCTGTTCAAAGCCTTTGTGTAGCCAAGGAGCTAGATTTTACTTTCTGAGTTGATGCTTGGAGAGCTTAAGTTCAGTTCATAGTAGAATATTAAAAATTAGTAGCCATAGGGATAATTCAGTAGAGAATAAAGGAGCAGGAGAGATGGAAGAGAAGAGGAGGGATCATAAAAGATGACTCAGGGCATGTACAGTGCTGAAGCACAGGAGAACCCTAGGGGTAGCAGTGCATGGAATTGTTTGGAGGAAGGGCAACTAAGTTTAGATTTGAGGTGCTCAAATTATTGCAATTTAATGCCCCTCTCACTTGAGAGTTTATGAAAGTCTTTTATTCACACATAGACTCAGTGTGTGCTTAAGTATATGTGAACCAAAGCAAGTCTTCTTGGTCCATAAAAGGGACTATTTTTCATGGGATCTATGTAATCCAAATTGTAGAGGCTCTGAAACAGAAGTCTTGGTGTTAGGGTTCATCATCAGACTGTAAGTCTCTGGGGCCTGGACTTCCTGCAAACCATAGGGAAGTTACATATCATCGCTGCAATAGCGTCTTGGTCTTTAATGAGAAGTGGGAACCAGTTGACGCTTGGCTTGTTCTAGGAAGCAATTTCAGTGATTCAGATATAACTGTATTATAGCAATAAACTGTCACCCAAAAGGCACTTAGTGAATACCCATTACCTTCCCGATACTGTGGTTGGATCCTGTGGGGTCCCTTTAGGACTACAGCAAACAGCGTGGGTCAATATTAATGATTTACAATAAACAATCAGGGGGTAATTAAGTGGGGAACTGTGTTACGTTACTAAAATTACAAGGGAAGCCAGGAGCAGTTTTGTTCACAAGCTTGACTGTTATCTATCTATAGACATATTTTGATTTGATGTCACCATCTGAGAGTGATGTGCTTTACGTGTGAATATGTTTGTAAATCTCTTGAATTTCAAAAAATCTCCTAATACATGCTAAATTGGAAAAGAAAGTGGCAGAACAGTGGAAGATGAGAACACATTGAGAAGGCAGTCGAATACTAGATGTTTTTGAATTTGAAAATCTGGCTGACAAAGTCTTATATTGGTAGTTGTTTTTCAAAGAATCAGAGATAATCATTTTATGATGCCAGGATCTTCTTAGTTTTATAACTGGCAATCTCCAACCTTACAGCAAGCAGCACTTGGGAATGAAAGAAAAGTGAAATGTGTGGGTGAGGAGAAAGGCAATATTTTTGGAAATAGCCCTAACAGAAGGCAGTAGTAGTATTTGAAGAGGTGGCCAGGAAAAATATAACTGGGTCAGTCTAGGTCAGCCAGATCTATGGTTTTGGAATCAAAACACAGGAGAGTCATTTTTGGACTATTCAATGTGGTTTTCAACAAAGTTTTCATCCAATTCATGGCAGAAAATTTTGCTCTATGAATTGCTTTAAGTCTTTAACAAAATACGCTCATTGATTTCTACATTTCAGTGATATTCGACAAATAAAATTTAACAGGCATGTCAAGGATGGGGCAAGTCTGTTCAGAATGACATCACAAAAGAAGTGCTCTTATTCTGGGGATGACTGGAACATTCCCCTGGGCACTGACACTAAAGCTCAGCCACTCCTCTCTGACTCAGCCGTATCTTTTCCAACTCCTCTCTTTTCCTTTGTCACAACTGTTATTAGCATCACCTTCCATGCTGCCTGTTTCTTTCTTCTAGAGAGAGAATAAAAGGAATCTACTGGTATCCACACATCATATTTTGTACCTACTAGTAACTGTGTGTTTTACCTCATTTTACACAAAATAAAATGATAATGTGAAAAGAAATGTGGATGCTAACTGCTTGGCTGCCATGTCTAAAAATACCACATCTTCTGTACCTATTTATCTTTTGATAGGTATTTAGATTACTTCCATTCTCCTGCTATTGTAAATAGTGCTGCAATGAACATTGGAGCTTACACATCCTTTTAAATCAAGTTTTTCTCCAGATATATGCTCAAGAGTGGGATTACAGGATCATATGGCAACTCTATTTTTAGTTTTTTGAAGAATCTCCATACTGTTCTTCATAGTGCCTAAATTTACATTCCTACAAATCGTGTAGGTTTCCCTTTTCTCCATACCATCTCCGCTGTTTATTGCTTGTAGATATTTGATGATGGCCATTCTGACTGGTACAAGATGATACCTCATTGTAGTTTTGATTTACATTCCTCTGATAATTGCCTCTGTTGGACATCTTTTCATATGCCTCTTGGCTATCTATATGTCTTCTTTGGAGAAATATCTATTATTACTCAGACATTAAAAAGAATGAAATAACATCATTTGCGGCAACATGTGTGGACCTGGAGATTATCAAACTAAAGTGAAGTAAGTCAGACAGATAAAGACAAATATCATATAATATTACTTATATGCAGAATCTTTAAAAAGTTGATGGAAATGAGCTTGTTTACAAACCAAAACAGATTCGCAGACTTAGAGGACGAAGTTATGGTTAATAGGAGGGAAGGATTGGGGGAGGGATAGATTGGGAATTTGAGATTAACATATACACACTGCTATGTTTAAAACAGATAAAAAACAAGGACTACCCTATAACACAGGAACTCTGCTCAATATTCTTTAATAACCTAAACGGGGAAAGAATTGAAAACTAGATACATGTGTAACTGAATCACTTTGCCGTGTACCTGAAACTAACACAATATTGTAAATCAACTCTGCTGTTGTTGTGTAACTGCTGAGTCGTGTCCAACTCTGTGATCTCATGAACTGTAGCCTAGCAGAGTCCTCTGTCTATGAGATTTCTCAGGCAAGAATACTGGAGTGAGCTGCCATTTCCTTCAGGGGATCTTCTCAACACAAGCATCAAACCTGTGCCTCCTGCTTGGCAGGCAGATTCTTTACCACTGAATTTTTTAAAAAAATTATAAAAAATAAAACACTAACCAAGAGATTCATGTGGCCAAAATCGCTGCTGCTGAATGCCCATATTTAATAAGAATAGGGCAGAAAGAATTATTTTGGTCCTCTTTTCAAACCAGGTCCAGCCAACTATCGAATGTTCTGATTGTCTCACAAACACCTGGTATATTAAAAATGTTGAGCAACAATTATCAGTTAGCACATGGGGATTGGGAAATCATTGCATTAAGTACTAAAATCAATCATACTGGAGTCCCAGACTTAAAGCTATTTACTAGTTCTTTAATATGTATCTTGATTTCCTCCTGTGCAGATAAGTAGCGGATGGGTAGCAATTTATAGGTGACATTTAATAAATCAATCATATTAATACATACTGGTTGCATTACCAAAGGAATTGCCTTACAAGTGAGGCACATGGGGGGGTTGATGCTGAATTGAAGAGCATTTCTAAATAAGTTGCCTTTGCTGAGAACAAATACTAAGAATACTATGTGTCAAACAGTGTGGAAATGGAAAATACTGCTTAAAAATACTATTTAGTGAATGTCCCAGGGCACACAGTGGCTACAAAAGAAAACATAATTTTAAAAGAACAATTCAATAGTGCTGAAGTTATAAAACTGTACCAGATGGTGATCTGTTTGCCAAAAGCACAAATTATTAACTTGCTCACAAAACTCTCCTGGGAGACATAGTGGTTTACCTATGAAGGAAAACTTTAAGTTAATTCATCTCTAATTATGCATTGAGTATGAACATTAAACACTTTATAAAAGAAAGAAGCACTTCTTTAGGTGACAACTGATTTTTCCTACATACTTGTTGACTATATTATAGTACTTTTTAGATTTTTTTTTTTAACTTTGTTTACCTTAAAATCTCCAGAGAAAAAAGTAAAAATTGGTATGTAAGAATGTGTTTAAAAAGCTTGCAACTGCCACCTATGGAAAGGCCAAATATTACGAAGTTTTGCATTCATTAGGAAGTTTGAAAGATAAAGGTATTTGATATAGTTTTTTTTAGTAGATTTTAGTAAGATTAAACACACTGCACATGTACACACATGCAAATGCACACATACCTCTCTTTTCTGTTAAACACACTATGGATTAGCTACCTTTTTGAGAATTGGGACAGTTTTATATTTCTCTCCATTTCCCCCACCAACTATCACAGGTCTAAGTTTTTAGTAAATATTTGTGTAATGGATAAATCAATTACTTACTAAAAATGTAGCTATAAAATTCAAGTATAGTGAAAAATTACACAATAATTTTTACTAAATTTAATTTTGGTTTTTATCACCAGAAATTAGAAGACTTGTTGAAGTAAATTTATTTATTTGTACAAAGCATATTTAATTCTTTAAAGCCTTAGCTTCTGGAAAATGAGAAATATTTGAATAGCTATAGTAAAATACTATATGCTTTGAAACTGTAAAGAAATAAATGTAAATTAATGTTATGTTTTCCTTTTAGGTTTAGAATTCTTTGAAAGATGTATGACTTTTAAGAATGATCAATCCATGGAGAAATTAATATTTTATTGCATTAAGTTCTGAGTGGTTTAGCAAACTTATTGTCCATTTTAACAAGGAGACAATTTCATAAGTACTGGTGTCTATTTTTACCTGAGCTGAGATTACACGGCATGTGGGAAGCCGTTATTTCTTGCCAGGTGAGAGATAATTTACAGCTTCTACACTGAGTCAAAATTTCCCTGAAATGAGTTGAGAAAACATTTTGGCTGCAGAATGGGTGTTTGTCTCTTCAGTAGTTGAGCCATGGAAGCCTTGTACAAATTCACTTCCAACAATTCAAAAGTCAAACATTCATCTCAAGAACAAGCTTAAATGAGGAACATAATGTATCCTTGTAGCCTTGAGAGAGCAGATGTGTGCATTGCATAACCTGAACTAGGGTGGAAAAAGTAGCTGTTTTCACAGGTTATTTAAAAATTCATTGAGTAAAGATTGCCTTTGTTCCATACTGCATGTCTGCTGTGTACAGAATTTCTGTTTATGTGAGCAAAGGAAGTGAAATAAAGAGCTACTTGGAACTGGTGATGGCAGGAGAGACTGTAGAAACCAGCTGAATCTATTTAAAAAGTTCAATGTGAATGAACATTTTTGCATTTCTTTCCTAGTCATGTATGCAATTAGAATGTAACATTTTAGTGAGACACTTGTTTCTGATCTCTATCGATTAGTTCTGAGAGCACTTTAGAGGTTGCTGTCCAAACTCTGTAGATGGTCAAAGAGTGTTTGGATATTTTACCACCTGGAAAAATCTTGTTGACTGTAGGTGAGTTACAGTCCTTGAGGGGAGACATTCACAATGTGATTTCTTTTAATATCTTTAACATTTAAGATACCATTCTAAATGATTTCTGCCTGTTGTCTAGCTATGCTGAATGTTATTATTCTATATTGCATGACCTTCATTGACACTGGTCTGATATTTCTAAAATGTAAATGTAATTATTTTATTATTTTTCTTCAAGTCTGTGACTTGATCTCTCCAAGTTTAAAATCCCAAACTTCTTAGGATACCACGTTAAATCGTCCTTATCTGGTTACTAAAAATATTGCCTCTTTTCTTCTGTCAAGATGAAATCACTACAGCCTTTCTAAGGTACCTGGCATTCTCTAACTCTCTATTAAGTATATGATAACATAAAAAGTCATACACTTGTTAAAAACAAAAATACGAATGTACTTTGTCATTAATGTCTCCCCATTATACTGAAACTGTTTTGTTTTTTTTTTTCCCCTCTGGGTTTGGGGAATTAAAAAAAAAAAAATGTAACCACTAACATGTTGAGTGCTGGCTATTTTCTACCCACCCATATAAGCTAAATTAATTCCTACAGTAACTCTGAAGCTGGTGGTTATTTAATTATTCCCATTTCATAGATGAGGTAACTAAAACTCAGAGACCTTACATGACTTGTCCATGGATATAGAACAAGAAAGGGATTAAATTTCCTTCCACATCAGCGAGTCTGATTTGAGAATACATGCTTTTTTATTTTAAAATATGTAACACAATTTTAGAGATATTTTGCCTAAAGCATTACATTTTAAAGAATAATAAACTTACTTTTCAAAGGCTATGATGAATAATGAGTCTGCTACAAACAATGATAGGCAAAAAAATTGGACTACGTAGAAGAAATGGATAAACTCCTAGAAACATACAACCTTCCATAGTCGAATCAGGAAGAAATGGAAAATCCGAGCAGATCAATAGTGAATGACTGAAAGCGTTTCCTTCAAGGTTGGGACAAGCCAAGGATGTCCACACTCTCCACTTATATTCAACACATATTGGAAATCCTAGCCACAGAAATCAGGCAAGAAAAACAAAAGGAATTCAAATTGCAAGTGAAGAAATAAACTGTGATTATTTGCAGATTACATCATGTTATATATGGGAAATTCTAAAGACTCTGCTAAAAAACTGTTATAACTAATAAATGAATTCAATGAAGCTGCAGAATACAGAAGTAATATATAGAAATCTCTTGCATTTCTGTAAACTAATAGCAAACTATTAGAAAGATAGTTTAAAAAATAATCCAGTTTACAATAGAATTAAAAAGAATAAAGTTTCTAGGAGTCAAATTAACCAAGGAAATAAAAGACTTGTACCCTGAAAACTATACGATATTATGAAAAATATTGGCAACAACACAAATAAATGGAAAGATACACCACACTCATGGATTGGAAGAATTAATATTATTAAAATATCTGTGCTCTCCAATACTGCGCAAGATTCAGATTCAGTGCAATCCCAATTAAGATACCCAGTCTACAGATTCAGTGCAATCCCAATTAAGATACCCAGAGCAGTTTTCACAAATGTAGAAGAGACAATTCTATAATTTGTATGGATCCACAAGAGACCACTAGTAGCCAATACAATCTTGAGGATAAAGAACAAAACTGGAGGTATCATGCTACCTGATTGCAATCTTCACTACAAACTGACAGTAATTGAGACAGTATGGTGTCGATTAGAAAACAGACCAGTAGATTGGGTGGAGCATCATAGAGAGCTCAGAAATAAACCCATATAGTCAACTAATCTACAATGAAGGAAACACAAATATATTAATACAATAGGGAAAAGGCAGTCTCTTCAACAAATGGTGTTAGGAAAACTTGAAATAAGTCAAATATATGATATCACTCCTACATGATGTCAAATGATACAAAAATTAACTATCTATAAAATGGAAACAGACTTACAAATACCAGAAAAAAAAATTTATGGCTACCAAAGAGGCAACATGTGGGTGAGGAGGGATAAATAAGGAGTTTGGGATTAACATATAAACACTACTATATATACAATAGATAAACAACAGGGACCTAATGTATAACACAGCAAGCACTAGTCACTATTCTGTGACAATCTATATAAAAAATGAAACTAAAAAAGAACGAATACATGCACATGCATATATATAACTAAATAACTTTGTCAAACACCTGAAACTAACACAACATTGTAAATCAGATATACGCCAGTAAAATTTTTGAAAAGGAGAGATTTGATATTTTAACTAAAGATACTGTCAAAAGTAATTATGATATTCATTACATTTATAAAGTGTAAAATTCTTTATAGTTGGACTCAATGATTTACAGAAAACTATAGTTCTGAATATAAATTTTAATGAATGTTAGTTCCCAAAACTCCTTTTTACCTGTAAGGTCATCAAAAATCACATGACACATGTCGCCATGTGCACACAACACATGACTCCATGACTGTTCATGGGTCAAAACAAGGAGGAGAAGTGGGGGTTAGAGAGAACACATAAGGGCCTTAAAGCATCTTCCAGGCAACAATTTCTCTTACAAGGAGTTAGATGCAGCCACTTTCATTAATAGTTTGGTGCTTTCTTACAAAACCAAATGTTCTCTTACTGTATGATCTGAGATCATGCTGCTTGGTATTTACTCAAAAGAGCTTAAAAATCACATCCACACAAAACCCTGCACATGGATGTTTATAGCAACTTCATTCAAAATTCCCCAAACTTGGAAGCAACCAAGATGGCCTTCTGTAGGTGACTGGATAAATAATAAACTGGTCCATCCAGACAATGGGACATCATCCAGTGCTGAAAAGAACAAGCTGTCAAGCCATGGAAAGACAGGGAGGAAGCTTAAATGCCTATGACTAAGGGAGGTAATCTCCACCTACATGACACCATGGAAAAGGCAGAACTATGATGAAAGTAAAACAAAAAGAAAACCTGTGATTGCCAGGGTTAGGAGTGTGAAGGGATAAATAGGTAGAGTCCAGAGGAGTTTTAGTGCAGTGAAATACACTGCAAGATACCATGATGATAGATACACATTCAGTTACAGTTGTCCACACCCACTGAATGTGCAACACCAAGAATCAACCCTAATGTAACCTAAAGACTCTGAGTGATTTTGATGAACCAGTGCAGCTTCGTCAATTACAACAAATGTACCCTCTGGTATACAGGATGCTGAGGGTGGCTGAGGTTGGCTGAGGATGCTCACATAGGGACAGGGAGTAAATGGGAAATTTCTGTACTTCCCACTCAATTCTCTGTGAACCTTAAACTGCTCTAAAAATTAGTCTTCAAAGAAAGAGTTAAGCAAATATAATCAGAGGAAGTTTTTAGGCAGACATTTATATATGGAGAATTTTGCAACAGTTATAAGGAAAAGTCTTCAATAGAAATTTATGAAAGATGCAGACCATTTTCGTATGTCTTTTCTATGCTGATTCTCAACAAAATGAAGTTCATATGGTTAATTTAGAGCATTACTACTATGAATTAAAAAAATAAATAAATTTCCCTCTGGTGATTTGCAAAGAATCTAAAAGAATTAAAAGGTTAAAATTTCTCATATCTAAACTCTAGATGGAGGTTTGGAAGGAACTTGATGGTAAGTAACAAAGTTGAAATCTCTGGCTATCACATAAAGTGTGAAAGTTCTGCAATTGAGGAAGCAAAGTTGACACTTTGTGGAAAAATTGAAGATACTGAAATGTTTTGTTCTCTCATTTGATTACTATTCAAATTTTCATGAAAATAATAAGGACTTTTTTTGTGGATGGATCAGTGATATTTTGGTCAAAAGTATTTTGCATTTCTTCAAATTATTATATAAATGCTTGATTTATATTCCAATATTTTCCATGTTAAAACATTGAAACTGTTTGGAATGGCCTAAAGCATAGAGATATTGAACTGTCTTCACATTTCACAAAATTGCTTTAGTAAAGCTTTTATGATTTTTTTGTTTTGAACTGATTTGGCCTGCCAAAAAGAGTTATCTCAAAAGTTATTTCTCAGATGAATAAATAACATGCTGAATTTAGCTTTTTATTGGGTCTATTCTACCTGAATGCTAAGTACAATCTTCTATGATTTATGGCTTTGTATTTTGGCATTCTTGTGAGTTGTTTTTTTTTTTTTTCCTGACAGTAATTGAACAGGGTCTGTACCTTCCTTAAAACCATCATTAGGCTGTGGTGTTGAAACTACAGTGTTGACACAGACCTGATGGGAATCTAATTGGTAACAGCATTCTGGAAGTGGGGATAAACCACTCGGGAGGACTAAGCAACATTGTCTCTATGAGAGACCACAGACCATAAATTACAAGTTACACCATAGTTGTGAGCAGCAGCTTCCTGCCTGGGGAAAAGTCGGTCACCCCTCAAGCCAGTTGTCACCAGTCTAGGGAGCATCCTTGGCAGCTAGCGGATGGCAAATTCCAGGAGGGAATCCAAAAGCTGCCACATGGATCTAAGGAACACATCTCTTCTCTGCAACCATAAGGTCCCATGCCTCATGCCATCTTGAGAGATTGAGGATTTACCTGAACTCTCCACACAGAGTGGGAATTGCTTAAGGAAACAGTTTCTATAGATTATCTGGTAGGATTAACTCTGAAGGAAGGCCAGATGATTTTATAGGAATTCTCTGTTCTTGTGAGTTTAGTCTGGGTAATAGTTTTATCTTGTCTCATTTAGGAAGATTGCTGGGCACCTTAAGTTTCTTTGTGAGCATATCACTGTACCCATAACTAACTCACAGTCTAATTTAGGGAAGCAAAGTACCTTGAGTCCATAGCTGGAATCCTGAGAGAGATGAAGAATGATGGAGTGAGATATAGAATAATCAACAGTGGAAGGAAAGGAAGGAGGGGCCATGAAAAATGTGTATAAAGGTCCCTTCTTGGATTATGATGATTTTTTATATCAGGCATCCTAGAGTCAGCAGTGGCAACTCAAGCCATATATATAGTGTCTGGATTGCATTTGGAAAATGTGTACTCTAGGGAAAGGTGAACTCCAAACCAAGTCTGAAAGACGACCTACAGCTGGTGATGCACAAGCCAGGACCAAGTTGAGAGGTCCAGGCAAACTATATGGACTCGTTGCTCTCACGAGCACTGATGTACATTTCCCTCCCAAGCCACATGTCTGAGGCCAGAAACTGGTCCATGACCCAGGGACTGAATCAGGGATAGTGGGGGGACAAGGATGGGATCTCTCTTACACTTCTAGCAGCCTTTCAATAGAGTCGACTGCTCTCCCTGACCTTAAATTCACTCAGTGTTGGCCTGAATTCTCACCTGCCTTCCCAGTGAGGAAAGGGCTAGCGCAAGGAACCCTGAGCCTCCAGAAGGACCGAGTTCTCACCTGTGATGAGTTGGGAGAACCTCACCAAGTGTGCAGGGCTGTCTGTTGGGTCTATTTTTAAACAGAGAAAAACAAAGTTTGGATAAAGGTCCAATTTCTCAGAAAAAGAGATACTTCAGGATCATAGTAAGTGCTTATTATTGGGCCATAGAATTTACTCAAGGGAGCATATGATGGTGGAGCAATGTTTTATTCTACATTAGTGTGTATTTCTCATTTACTTTTATTTGCACTTTACTTTCTGATAAAAATGAGGCATCCTTCCACTTCATCAGGAATTTTCATTGTTATAACAGGAATGCAAAAGAAATAATGAGCTAATAGTCATCATTACCAAAATTGGTTTGATACAAGGAAGATAAGCTTCATTTTTAGAAGATAATTCCAATACTAACTAATCCGTGCTGTAAATCCCTTGTGCTATGTCAAGAGGACATACATTTTCTAAAATATTTATTTAATTATTTTAACAGAAAAGAGAAATAAGAAAGCAATGACATAGCTCTCTGTTACACTATTCTGGACTAGAATTTGCTCTGCCAAGGCCTGGAATCCCAGCATGCATCATAAAATGGTGCTGTGATAAGACTTGTGAATATGCATTAGAATTAATGCTGCATCAAGATTATGTTGATGATCCTGGAGACATGTACTTCCTAGATGTAAATCACTGAAGATGGATTGAAAAATGTTTGTCAAATCTTAATTCTAAAGCATTTCAAAATCAAATGAAGTATTGTAGCAAGGATTAAACTTATAAGAGTTATTTCTAAAGTTGCTTTGTTCCTCATGGATGATAGTAGAATATTATTAATCAATTTATTTAAAACAAAATTGGCCTAAAGATTTGAAGGAAATGGTCTGTCATTTGGGGGAGCCGAGTGGATATAGACAGAAGGAATTACACTGAGATATTAAAAGGTATACATATCTCTGTATGATCAGGGGTCTTCTGCTACTCCTGATAGCTCAGTTGGTGAAGAATCCGCCTGCAATGCAGGAGACTCCAGTTCAATTCCTGGGTAGGGAAGATCCGCTGGAGAAGGGATATGTTACCCACTCCAGTATTCTTGGGATTCCCTTGTGACTCAGCTGGTAAAGAATCCGCCAGCAACGTGAGAGAATTGGGTTTGATCCCTGGGTTGGGAAGATCCTGTAGAGAAGGGAAAAGCTACCCATTCCAGTATTCTGGCCTGGAGAATTCCATGGACTATATATATGGTCCATAAGGTCTCCAAGAGTTGGACACAATATTCACTTTCTGCTACTCCAAATGGGATTTAAATTTTAAGTGGCAAATCTTAACACTTTAAAAACCTTTTAAATCTTACAATATAAGCAATGTGACCATATTCCAGAGAGACTATGTTCTAAGATTTCTAAAGAATGATATAAAAAGTTTGAGAAAGAGTCTCATGCATATAATACTGAAATTTATATATTTAAAATCCTTATTCATGCTGTGATTTTCAATCTTGAGTATTATCTAGCAAATAAATGATGACGGGGAGCTTGTAGGAATATAGAAAGCTTATGTTATGATATTAACTGAACCACACCTTCAAGATTTATTATTGCATATGTACCATTATCACAGTTATGTAAAGAGAGAACTTTACAGAAACTTCAAAAAAAGAAAAAAATTAAGTGACTATATTAATGTAGCTTTATCTTCAGGAATGGAAATATCCTTGGTTTAATTTTCAACTATCTGTATCTTCCAAATTTTCTGTAAGTTAAAAAATTCAGTAATGATTAAATACATCCATGCATTGAAATTGAAAATGTGTTTTTTGAGAGGTAAGTATATTAGAACTTTTAAAAGAAATTCCTGCTGCTCCTAATGTCCTAGGTTGTCTATTAGCTAAAGATCTTCTGGAGAAAACTATGGACATCTTCCACAAACTCTGAATCCATAACCACATCCCTCCCTTCACATCTGTTTAACCCTGGTGGCAGGACTTGATGCTTCTTTCCTCTTACACATTGAAAGCCCTCAATTCAAGAGTCTGCTTCTCAATCATATTTAAAATTTATGACTAGAAGCTTAAATATATTATTACCTAAGGTGTATTCTCATGTTCAAACATCAAGCAAAGTCAACTTTTGCATATCATTTTTCTTTCCTCTCCTGTTGTCTCCTTTCTTCCTAACCTTTAAAAAAAATCTGTGTATATGTATGTGTATTTACAGATATGCATGTGTGTATATGTTGTCTGTGTTAGCTGAATGGAGTTCATGTATTAGGTCAAATTTTTAGACATATGAATCCTCCCTGGCCTTCCCTCAGGTAGTTGCCCAGGAGATAAGTCACCTACTGAAAGTAACACTCATTGACCTAGCTGTTGGGTAGATAAAACATTAAAATGCATGACATGGAAAATAGTTTTGCCAAGGTTTAAAAGTGAAGGATATGTTGAAAGAAAATAATGGTCTTCCCATTCTAAACACTAAGAACTTGAAGGCCTCAGTTTCTAAAGTTTCTACTGATATGAAATAACTCAAGAAATATGTGTCCGTGGGGTGGAGGATGAAGGAATGATGAGAGAGATATAACTGAAAGAACTGAATATTGAGTGTTTAGGGTTCATGAAACAGGACCTAGGCCAAGTTCCAAAGCAGAAAATGATAGTTACCCTGGGATGAACAACCTCATAGACCTGTTGGGCACTGATGTGGGGTATCAAATGATAAGGGAGAACTTGCTTCATCTGTTCATGATGGGGCCCAAGAAAGCATCCTCTTCCCTGTGCTTCTGAGTTTCCTTTAATTTTCTGTGCTTACCTCTCACTCAACCTCCAATCCCAAGTCATGGAAGTACATTAGTTTGCAGACCTAGAGGAGGTTGGCTTCCAGTTGTGATCAACCAAAGATCATGGCAGATCTCAGAGGAGGACAGAATAAGGAGTCAGGTGGGATTGTTCCATCTCAGTGGGAACTGGAACAGAATGGTAAAGACTAAGATGCCCACAGCCCCTCAGTGGCATGGTGGCAGGTAGGCCCATCTTCTTATGCACAACCAGGATTGAGATGCCGTCCTGAGGTAATAGACAACAGAGAGTAATCCATGAAATTGACTAAGCCCAAGTCTGAAATGATTATTAAATTTTGAATTTGTAGAACTCCCCTGGTGGTACAGTGGGTAAGAATCTGCCTGCCAATGCAGGGGACACAGGTTCGATTCCTGGTCCAGGAAGATTCCACATGCCGCAGAGCAACTGTTTGTGTGCCACGACTACTGAACCCATGCTCTAGAACCCAAGAGCTGAGCTCCAGGGCCCATACTCTGCAACAAGAGAAGCCACCACAATGAAAAGCCCACACACTGCAACTAGAGAGTAGCCCTTGTTCAGAACTAGAGAAAGCCCGCGTGCATGGATAAACACCCCAAAAAACAACGACAGCAAAAATATTGAATTTCTTACTTATACTTGGAAGTATGTAGATTAATTATTCTGCTACTAAGCAGAAACAGGGGCTCAAGATTATTTCATGTGTTAATTCAGCAGATACTTTTGATTACCTACTATGAATCAGTGATGTTCTGGGCCCTCAGATACAGTATTGGGAAAAATAAACAGTTATAAACCAGCACCCATCTAGGCTAGGGTGAGAAACAGAAAATACACAAGTAAAAATAGAACATGTCAGGTGGTAAGTGCTATGGGGAATAAACAGCCATGATAAGGGATGTGCATTTTTGTGGGGGGGATATTTCAGACAGGCTGGGAGAGGAAGGCTTCCTGTGGAGCTGAGATTTCAGCAGAGACAAGCAGTAGATGAGGAAGCTCCTAGCGGGTGTCCCAGGGAAGGATCTTCCAGGCAAAGAAGCAGTAAGAGAAAAGACCCAATTAAGTTCCATAAGAAAATCATTAGGCCAACAGACAGTCTTAAAGAAATGTTCTTAATAAGGATGCTGTTGATTTAAGTGTTCTTACATGATGCCTCCCTTGTGGCTCAGTGGTAAAGAATCCTCCTACCAACACAGGAAACACAGGTTCGATCCCTGATCTGGGAAACACCCACATGCCTCAGAGAAACTAAGCCTGTTCGCTGCAACTATTGAGCCTGTGCCCTAGAACCCGTGCTCCACAATAAAAGAAGCCACCACAATGAGAAGCCCTCGAACCATAACAAGAGTAGTCCCTGCTTGACACAACTAGAGAAAAGTCTGCACAGCAGTGAAGACCCCGCACAGCCAAAAATACATAAATAACATTATTTAAAAATTAAAAATTCTTACACAAAAAAGACATAGGATTTTAGGAGTTTGGCTCCTTAAAGAATTTTGTTAACTGTAATTGCTAATTGCTAAACAACAGCAACAACCAAATCATGATTCATTAATTAGGTGTGGACAAGACAACCAGAAAAAGTTGGGAAAAAACATAGACGGAACCTATACTGATATTGCTTTAAAGATATCTTACATTCTTATTCCAGGCTAAGGGAAATGAAACTAGAAAGAGTTGGTTATTCACTTAGAAAACTGTACCTGAATAAAACCTTGGCATATCAGCAAAATGTTTTTTAAATATATAAATTATTGTTTTATTGAATTATGGTAATCTTTCAAATGTTGACATGTTTCATTTTACAGTGTTAAGTATCACATTAATTTCATTACCAATCCACCAGAAAAGTATTTAAAAATTAAGTAATTGTCAGAGTTACAAAAGTGAATACAAATTTTCCAAATTTCTACTTTTCATTTGAAAGCTCAAATGTTATCACTGGCAACAAAATTTATGAGATATTTTCCTTAAAGAGGCAAGTTCAAAGTCTTTGTTCACTATGAAAAAAATGCCCACCAAATACTCAGTTCTAAATAAAGATAGCTTTTCTGCCAGTCTTTCTTTGAGATAAAAATGGCGCTTCGTGAAAAACAAGAGCTAGTTTGGCTTTCAATTCAGACAAGTACACGAGCTACAGAGCAATCATTGTACCTTGATATGCAGCAGTAATGCTCTATACATGCTTCCATTTTATCATCTGTAAACTAAACCAGCATCACTGGAGTATGGACAGTTAGATTTTAAGACGAAATACAATATTAAAGGCATGCACATTATATATACTCCCATTAACAGGTATTTTTGACAAATTTGCAAAATACTTGTCACATATATTGAGAGAACTTAAGTCAGGCAGGGGAGAATGTGGGGTTTTAACATTTCTTATTAGTTTTGTACGTATACACCTCAATAATAGTACAGCATGTTTTCACTCCACTTAGCCCTTCTACTTTGATGCAAAATTCCACTGTGAGTGAAGTTAATGGTGAATAAAATGACTGGAGATAAATGATACTGCAATCAACACTATACACTATTCCTCTTTTGATTTGATTTTTAAAAACAAAGTCTTTTAAATACAAGAAAAGAGAAAGGATCAAATCAGCAAGGCAAGGCATGAGTAATTTAAGTCATGGAAGTATGACAGTTAAAACTTTAAATTTCTGAATTCTTTCTACACTGTCGGGCTATTATGTGTATGTCTGTGGGAGTGAGATGGACTTGTAAATATGAACAACACATTGTGCAGCCCACATATCTTTCTGTCAAGCTTACATCTAAGGAAAAAAGGAGCTGTAACACAAGAAGTCAGAAGATCTGCATTCTCAACGCTAATTATACAGGAATGAAGAACCTACAGGGTCAGACAGACTATCAAGCTTGCATTTCTCAGCCAAAAGTAAGGTCATGGGACGTGCTCCTGAAAGTCCAAGTATTTTGTCTGAAATCAATTTTAAAGCTTAAATATATTCTTGTATATATATTTCAGAAGTTGTTCAAGACTTCTTTATTCAAGAGCCTCCTCAAACTGATTTTACTCCTCTTTATAATTTTATCAGTCAGTAGCTTTCTTTTTAAAAACACCTTTTATATTGCTTATTTATCTTAAATACCTTGTTTAACTTAAGGGCACTTTGGTATTTACACACTAGGTGTCTAGTTATTATGTGCACTGTTTTTGATTTTACAGATCTTTGTCTTTTTTTTTTTTTACCTTTATTGAATCTTTTTTATATTAATCTCCCCTACATCCTTGCTTTTCATTTCCCTTTCTTGGCCTTTATAGAATTTACTTTAGGGGTGTGTGTGTGTGTGTGTGTGTGTGTGTGTGTAAATATGTGTATTCATGATTGAGAAAACAAAACTACATACAAAGCAGGCTGGAATGTTAAACAAATGAAGGAAGTTGCCCTGAGGAAATATATGCAATCCAACATTGATTGTACAAGAGTAAGCAATAAACAATTCCACTGAAATTTGGAGTATTATTTGTTATACAGCATAATCTTGTACTGCCTAACTGATATAGACATATTACTATTTAAGGTAGATAATATTCTGCTAAGTAAAAATCTTAAATGCTGTGCATAACAATCACTTGTATCAGCTTAAAGACCATGGTTAAACTATACTTCCAAAGTGTAACTCAGAATATTATTGAAAGCTTTAGATAGAAATGTGTATTTGCTGAAATTAGGGCCTCTGGAACAAGTTAAGTTCTGTCAGCCTCACTTTCCTTGTATATAATGAATATGCTGCTGCTGCTGCTAAGTTGGTTCAGTTGTGTCCGACTCTTAGGGACCCCATGGACTGTAGCCTACCAGGCTCCTCCATCCATGGGATTTTCTAGGCAAGAGTACTGGAGTGGGTTGCCATTGCCTTCTCCATAATGAATATGATGTATTCCATAAAGTCATTGCAAGAATTAACATGTGCTATCAGTGTCTTTGATGTGGGAAATTGATGTTATTTTTAAAAAGTTTACTAGCTCACTTATCAAACAAATATCTTGGGAATCTATCAGTTTTTACAATGAAAACACACTCTTGAGTGGCAAAATTTCATACCAAATATACGGTTCTTGAAATCTGATAAAATAGATTGCAGTCCAAAGAAAGAGATTGCTGTTAAGAGTTTTTCTTTTTTTTTAAATTCTAGAGTTCCAAAGTATGTAATATTATAGACATGGAATTGTTTGGATCAAATACAATACGCTTGGTAATAAAATGTGTTGTGCTTGAAAATACATTCAACTTAACATTAAAGGCAAATGCAACAGCAGCTGGACCATTTTAAAGACTAATCCACTAGACCTTTTCAAATATATCTTCTGAAACTCCCTATAATTATGGCTCTTTGTAACATGTCATTTTTCTGTTTTATCAGGAATGCAGCAGTAAGTCATATAATTTGTCCCTGAAACTGTTTTTAAAGCATGTTACTATAATTTGAATGCAAAATACAAGAAAAGACCCAATAATTTTCTAAAATAAAATATTCATATATCAGTTTTTGTACATCAGAAACTAACACTTTCTTTTCAAAATAAAATATTTCAATATTCCCTTCTTGAATTTCAAAAAGTCTAATGTATTTTCAAGCTAACTAAACTTTATTCTCTATGCAACAATCTTTAGAAGACTAGTATAAAAAATATAATTTATGGTACCTATTATAGAAAAAGAATGTAAATCTCATAACACAACTCATTATAGTGATTAAACATAATCAGCATAATGTTTAATGGTGAAAACCCAAAGTAAAAAAGTGCATCTTTAAAACAAAATCTATTAGTTTGCCAAATTTTAGCTGATATATGATGGGAAAGCACAGACCGTGAGATTCTCTTATGGCAATTCTATTTTAATACATTGGTTACCTTTAACTGGGCAAAACTATAGTAGTTAACATAAAATAAATAAGTGATAACATGAAGACTTCTTTCAACACTAATTTTGTTTATATTGAATGAAATGTACCTACATATGAGAAAACCTTAAAATATTTTGAGTGTAGTCAAGTTAGATTCCTGTTGCTACTGTAATAAGTGACCACAAATCTAGTGGCTTAAAACAGTACACATTGTTATATTAGAGTTATGGAGGTCAAACACCAAAAACGGATCTTATGGGTTAAAATCAAGGTGTTAGAAGAACCCAATTCCTTCTGATGGTTTCAAGGAAACATCATTCTTTACCTTTTCCAGCCTCAGGCTGCCTGTGCTCCTTGGCTCATGAAGTGATCCTCCATCCTTAAAGCAGAAGCTCCGCATCCTCTAGGCTCTGACTCTGATTCCATCATCATGTTCCCTCCTCTGATCCTGATTCTACAGCCCCTTCTTGAGGGAGGGTATGCTTGTGAGTACTTGAGCCCACCTGGATTTTCAGGATAGTCTTCCCATCTCAAGTTATTTTACTGAATCACATCTGCATAGTCCCCTTTGTCACCTATGGTACCACATTCACGGGTTCTAAGAACTAGGAGGCATCTAAGAATTCAAGGGATATTATTCAGCCTAGCATAATATGCTTGATGTTTCTGAAATACCTAGATATGGGCAAAAGTAGGGACTTTTTCAGACAACATGAGTATATTTTAAAACTCAGAACATAAAAATAAACATGACTGATATTTTAAAGTTAGTCTTCCAGATTTTTCAAAAGACTCCAAATGGAAGGGTGATTTTTATAAACTTAAAAATCATGAAGCCTGTAACTTTGCCATTCTTTTCAGAAACTCCTCATTCAATTGATCAGAGCCAACCCCCAGCCTCAGAGCTGTTGTGGGCAAGTCACTCAAAGGCATCCCTTAGAAGGACTGCCCCTCACAAGTAACTTATGAAAGTTCTCTACAAATTGAATAGAATAATATTATTTTTACTCTTTAGAATCTACATAAAAAAGAAAACAGATAGTCAACTAAACTTGAATATCAGATAAACAATACATTGTATTCTAGTATTTTGTGTCCTGAATATTGTTAAGGACATGCTCATACAAAAAAATTGCTTATCTGAAATTGAAACATAATTAGGTGCCTTATAATTTTATTTACTAAGTCTGGTAGTCCTACAGAGAGATGATAATTGTTCTTAAATGGCCATAAACTAAGAAAGGTGATAAGTAAATTGAAAATTTTGAGGAAGCAGAAGGTGTAAGATTAAGTACAATATGAGGGTAAATATAAGTCCTTACTTTGTTCTTATTAAACCAACAGGAAGATAAATTGCAAAATATATTTAAGACTAAAGCTCTTATAAATCTTTCTGAAAAAGACAAACACTACAGGAGTACTGGACAAATGACTCAAATAGATAATTCCTAGGAAGAGCTAATAATCATGTGAAAACATGTCATTTGTTTTGATCATTGAAATGTCAACACAATGAGTTTTAAATGAAAACTTAAATATTGACAGTGCTTGAAGTTACCAAGAATCTGGGAAAACTGGGACTCTACACACCTTCTGTAAAAGTCTAAATTGGTATAATAATAGTTTACAGCAGTATGTGGGGATATTTAACTAAACATGAGTCATTAAAATTAAAACATGCATGAGTCATTAAAATATAGCACCATAATATCAAGAAATCTCCTTTTACTCACAGAAAGGTTTAAGCCCTTGAGCTACCTTTTTTTTTGGATGGCATACTGCTGGCCTTTAAGGAGATGAAATCAAACCTCTAGGCCCACATGGAATCTCTGAACAGAAAAGGGATTTCTTTTTGTCATCTTAAGTCTACACTCTTCTTTCGATTTTTAACTTTTACTTCCCTAACCCAAGCTCTCATCATCTAACCCAAGCTCTCCCTAGTCCCTAGAACCACTTCTGAATCTTTAAGTCGGAATAAGTGAAAGTCGCTCAGTTGTGTCTGACTTTTTGCGACCCCATGGAATGCAGCCCACCAGGCTTCTCTCTGTGGAATTCTCCAGACAAGAATATTGGAGTGGGTTGCCATTCCTTTCCCCAGGAGATCTTCCTGACCCAGGGATCAAACTCAGGTCTCCTGCATTGCAGGCAGATTCTTTATCGTCTAAGCCACCAGGGAAATCCTAAAGTCAGAATAATCTTTCCCAAACTGCAAATCTGATCTTGAAACATTGCCTTTTCCCCTCCCCACCCTTGCTCTCACTCCAACTCTTTCACTGTCTCTGATTTGTAGGATGAGGACCAGAGATGAAAGACAAAGTCCTTGGGACTTGCTGACTCCATCTCTGCCTTCTTGCATCACACTTTCTGCACCTGCACATGAGCTAGCTCACCCGGTCCCTGGAGTCCTCCTGCTGTCACCAGCCTGGCTCCAGACCTGACCTTACTCACCCGACATGCCCCAGCCATGCATCGGCTTACTCAGGATGGGCTTTCCTGTCTCTGTGAGGAGGTCATGGTCCAATTACAGGAGCATCTCCAGTGCTGCAGTGCGCTGCTACTGCTTGGCGCTAACCACGAGGAACATGATGTCTCCTGTGATTATTTGATTCACATCTTTCTCACCCAATAATGACTAGCAGAATAAGAGCAAGAATCTTGTCTGGTTTTGTCTCCATCATGGCAAAGTCTCTCAAAAATACTTACTGAACGAGTGAATAAAACATTGGTTTCTCTACATGTGGAAATGGGCTGGCTAAACAATGTAAGTAGGCATGATGGAGTCTTTCTCCCAAATTTCTAACAGAGGCTTAAGTCTCCCCAGATGACCAGTGACTGGAGAAAGGAGATGCTAGGTGCGGGCTGATATTAACTGTTATTAACCATAATATGTTACTGCTCTAATGATCTCAGGGGTCTTTCTAAGCCATTTTTGCCCTCTTTCCCTGCAATGGTTAAGCTATCCTTTTTCAGATTAATGAGATGCACCAAACACAGGAGAAATCAAAGTGGGTTTTTTGGTGCCAAGTGTAAGCTGATTTGGGCAAGACTGTAGTTTTGGACTGTGTGTTCCCTCTGGGCTGAAAGGCTTTAAAAACGTAGCATAAATTATCTGTGTCAACCATACCTGGGTTTTACTTGAATCAGATTGGTGTGAGATAGTCTAAGAGTTTGATGAAATAAGTAGAAACACAGTTTAAAGGAAAAAATTATGTATGCATACAGTTCTTAGTCAACCTTCTTGCTTTTCCTTATAACTCCTTCTGAATATGAGATAGTAAATGTTGTATATTTCTCTCACTGTATTCCCAAGGCAAGCAATGACTAATTTACTAAGGTTGAGTCAACTGCAGAAATTTTAGTTTAGGGTCTTTACATTTTAAATACCCAGCTCATCTGTACAACGAGAATGACCCCCTGTGGCTGGACATATCAACAGCATAATGTTCCCTTGTCTTTCTTCTCTTTGTCTCTTTTTGGGGAAAAAAAAGTCATTATAAAATATAATTTATGTACAACTTACTGACAACATCACTTTACATCTCTATTTGGATTGGATCCTGTTAACAAGGGTAAAGAAAAAGATTTCAGCATTGTATCTTAATCACTGTATGTCATGACACACAGCAGCAACTCATTACACAAGTGAGTATGGATATTCCCCTAAAATCAGCTCATGCCATTTCTTCTGGTTTATAACCCAAGTGCATGTTTGTTTCCAAAGTTTCCTAGGAACATCCAGATGGTGCAATGGTGCTGAGTCATCCTGGCAGTTCTGTTAGCATCTCTGTTTTACAATGACAGGAACTGCACATCAGCAAGGTTAACAAGATTTGCCTTGTCCTCTGGCTAGGAAAATGCTACTAATCAGCTCCACGTTAGTGTCTTTTGGATTGAAATTGTGTTAATTTCTCAAGAACCCTGCTGTAATAAAATCAACTCATCATTATAAGCTCAAGCTTTGGAGAGTTGATCATTTGAAATATACTTTCTATTTAAAACAGAAAACAGTGTTCTGTTGCTGGAGAGATGGGACATTGGGTTACTAGCATTTTCTAGCATGTTCTCCCCTCCTACCTCCCTGTATAAATCTTGACCTTCTTAATACATCCCTTGGCCCATGGACTTCATTCATTGAAGACATTGTGAACCCCTGAACTTCTGAACACTTACTGAATTACTCTCTGTGCCATTTATTTGCCAGTAAGTTTGTGAAGAATTTTCCACAGTTTGTTGTGATCCACACAGTCAAAGACTTTGGCATAGTCAATAAAGCAGAAGGAGATGTTTTTCTGAAACTCTTGCTTTTTCGATGATCCAACAGATGATGGTAATTTGATGTCTGGTTTCTCTGCCTTTTCTGAATCCAACTTGAACATCTGGAAGTTCACGGTTCATGCCAGGGTTTTTCCAGTAGTCATGTATGGATGTGAGAGTTGGACTATAAAGAAACCTGAGCGCAGAAGAATTGATGTTTTTGAATTGTGTTGGAGAAGACTCCTGAGAGTCCTTTGGACTGCAAGGAGATCCAACCAGTCAATCTTAAAAGACGTCAGCCCTGAATATCCATTGGAAGGACTGATGCTGAAGCTGAAATTCCAATACTTTGGCTACCTGATGCAAAGAACTGACTCATCTGAAAAGACCCTGATGCTGGGAAAGATTGAAGGCAGGAGAAGAAAGGTATGACAGAGGATGAGATGGTTGGATGGCATCACCAACTTGATGGGCATGCGTTTGAGTAAGCTCTGGGAGTTGGTGATAGACAGGGAAGCCTGGCATGCTGTAGTCCATGTGGTTGCAAAGAGTCAGACACATCTAAGCAACTGAACTAAACTGAGCTGAAGTCAGTGTGATGTGAAGCAATATCATGTTTTCCTTGAATCCATTTAAATATTTCCTGTCACTTAAATTCCCATCTGTTCATCTTCCAGATTAAATCCTTGAGACTAGGAGCCACACTGCCTGCTTTTCCAAGTTTCTCTATAGGGCGCAAATCAACTATCTGTACATTGTAGGTCCTCTGTTAATTTGGTCCTAAATTATCCAGGAAGAAGACTGAAATAATTGTAATCCAGTTCCCATAGTCAATGTTTATGTATTTAAAATGCAAGTTGGTGTTGATTGGAGTACATAATATCCTTATTACTCAAATGCACACTTATATTTCAAAATGATACCTAATGATACCTCAGCATCAATTTTTAGTATGTGTTTCTAGCCTATTAAGAATGAATTGAATATATTTTAGCCACATTTTTATGCATGGTGCAGAAAAAATACATGTGGAATTAAATATACAGAGAAAATACCATAATGACCATTCTTTATTAGTGCATGCTTTCCATCTTTTTATCACTGAATTCTCTTCAAGATTGATATAAGAAAATCCATGTTTATGTTCTTTTCTCATGAATGAAATGCTTACTTTGGATCAGGTTCCTATAGAAGTAAATATATATGTTTTCTTTGCCCTGATGTGCTTGAATCTGCCACTGTATCCCAGCAGAGTTGCAGGGGCTGGGGGCGGGGGTGGATGGGAAGCAGAGACTTGGGAGGAACAGAGGTGATCAAAGGGCTAAGGGTGTCAGATGCTTGGAAGGTTAAACTATAAACAAGCTTTGTCTTCTTCATTATCCTGAACTTTTTGTGCATTCAAAGCTAGAACTTCACCCTTTCTCCTCTAAAGCAAACATTTAAAATCCAATCACTGGGTTATATTATCCAGATGTTGGAGACCTCAAAAGGTTATTCATGTATTTGTTTTAAAATGAAACATATTTCTCTCAAATCACACTATGAACACAGACTAAGGCCAGTCTGAAAGGCTTCTATAGCCAGACTGACTTCATAGTTTCAGTTAAATGTTAATTTTTATGACTGATCTTCCCTGTCCGCATTGCTGATAAGGTCTTTGAAAACATGATAGAATTACCACCAACAAAAAAATCCTTGTCAAGAAAGAAGATAATAGACATGTAGTTATGTGACCACACCAATTAGCTCTTGTGTTTTCTCTGAGTGTTATGCTCTCTAGTCGTAGTTCACGAATGTGAAAAATGCAGTAAGGCAGTCCATAATGAAACTGGAAAAATAAATTTAGCCACATTCAGTGATTCACAGAATTCAGGGTTTAAACATGCACATCAGGTCTTCAGTGTCAGCTAAATTTTAACCTAACCCTAAACAACTATTTCCACTTCACTGACTACACTAAAGCTTTTGACTGTGTGGATCACAGCAAACTGTGTAAAATTCTTAAAGAGATGGCAAATACCAGACCACCTTCCCTGTCTCCTGAGAAACCTATACAGAGATCAAGAAGCAATAGTTAGAACAAGACATGGAACAGATGACTGGTTTCAAATTGGGAAAGGAGAACAACAAGGCTCTATATTTTCACCCTGCTTATTTAACTTATATGCAGAATACAGTTTATATGAAATGCCAGGCTGAATGAATCAAAAGCTGGGATCAAGATTGTCTGTAGAAATATCGATTGTCCAGCGACCTCAGATACGCAGACAGTACCACTCTAATGACAGAAAATTAAAAGGAACTAAAGAGCCTCTTAATGAGAGTGAAAGTGAAGAGTGAAAAACCTGGCTTGAAACTTAACATTCAAAAAAAAAACTAAAATCATGAAATCTGGTTCTATCTTCATGACAAATAAATGAGGAAAAAGTGAAAGAGGTGACAGATTTTATTTCCTTGGGCTCCAAAATCTCTGTGGATGGTGACTATAGCCACGAAATTAAAAGATGCTTGCTCCTTGAGAGGAAAGATATGATAAACCTAGTGAAAGTGAAAGTCGCTCAGTCGTGTCCAACTGTTTGTGACCCCATGGACCACAGCACACCAGGCTTCCCTGTCCATCACCAACTCTCAGAGCTTGCTCAAACATATTCATTTAGTTGGTGATGCCATCGAACCATCTCATCCTGTGTTGTCGTCTTCTCCTCCTGCCTTCAATCTTTCCCAGCATCAGGGTCTTCTCAAATGAGTCAGCTCTTCACATCAGGTGGCCAAAGTATTGGAGTTTCAGCTGCAGCATCAGTCCTTTCAATGAACATTCAGGATTGATTTTCTTTAGGATGGACTGGTTGGATCTCCTTGCAGTCCAAAGGACTCTCAAGAGTCTTCTCCAACACCACAGTTCAAAAGCATCAATTCTTCGGTGTTCAGCTTTCTTTATGGTCCAACTCTCACATCCATACATGACTGGAAAAACCATAGCTTTGACTAGATAGACATTTGTTAGCAAAGTATTGTCTCTGCTTTTTAATATGCTCTCTAGATTGGTCATAGCTTTTCTTCCAAGAAGCAAGTGTCTTTTAATTTCATGGCTGCAGTCACCATCTGCAGTGATTTTGAAGCCCCCCAAAATAAAGTCTGTCACTGTTTCCACTGCTTCCCCATCTATTTGCCATGAAGTGACGGGACTGGATGTCATGATCTTTATTTTTTGAATGTTGAGTTTTAAGCCAGCTTTTTCATTCTCCTCTTTCACTTTCACTGGATGAAGCACAGCTGGAATTAAGATTGCTGGGAGAAATATCAATAACCTCAGATATGCAGATGACACCACCCTTATGGCAGAAAGTGAAGAACAAAGAGCCTTTTGATGAAAGTGAAAGAGGAGAGTAAAAGAAGAAAGTCACTCAATCATCTCCAAACTTTGTGACCCCATGAACTGTAGCCTGCCAGGCTCCTCTGTCCATGAATTCTCTAGACTGGAATACTAGAGTGGGTAGCCATTCCCTTTTCCTGGGGAATCTTCCCAACCCGGGGCTCAAACCCATGTCTCCCACATTACAGGTGGATGTTTTTACCATCTGCGCCACCAGGGAAGCCCTAGACATCATATTAAAAAATAGAGATATCATTTTGCCAACAAAGATGTGTATAGTCAAAGCTATGGTTTTTCCAGTAGTCATATATGGACGTGAGAGTTGGACTATAAAAAAGGCTGAGTACTGAAGAACTGATGCTTTCAAACTGTGGTGCAGGAGAAGACTTTTGAGAGTCCCTTGGACTGCAAGGAGATCAAACCAATCAATCCTAAAAGAAATTAAACCTAAATATTCATTGGAAAGGCTGTTATTGAAGCTGAAGTTCCAATATTTTGGCCACTTGATGCAAAGAGCCAACTCTTTGGAAAAGATCAATATGGGTGTGGCAGAGGATGAGATGGTTAGATAGCATCATCAACTCAATGGACATGGATTTGACCAAACTCTAGGAGATAGTTCCCTGGTGGCTCAGATGGTACAGAATCTGCCTGCAATGCGGGAGGTGTGGGCTACAGTCCATGGGGTCACAGAGTGAGACACAACCAATCGACTAAGCACAGCACAGCACATAGTTGTCGTCTCCCTCTCTTTGGGAGATCATGGAGGACAAAGGAGCCTGGCATGTTGCAGTTCATGGGGTTGCAAAGAGTTGGACATGACTTAGTGAGTGACTCAATAACAATAACAACCTTACTCTTGACTCTAACATCCCAGGTAGTCTCATCATCAGTTTAAGTTTTCCAGATAAGAAGCTTAGCAATAGACAGCAGGACCCTCTGAAAGCTTAATCTTAAGAATGAAGGCTGCTGAGAGAGGAGCAAGGCTTTGAGGCTATCCCTGGGAGACAGGAGGCAGAAAGGTAGGTAGCCTTGGGTGGCAGGAGAGAGGATCATGAACTTGATCACAGAAGCTGCTGACAGCCACTGGGGCTCCATCCCTTGGGGGATTTCACTTTGGAATGGCTAAAGTTGAAGTTGTCCACAACTTCTAGCTCACATTTAAAACTTATTTTATGAATCCCAAGTGTGGCCCCACTTCTTGAGTGGTGAAAGCCACACACCTGGTGGCAAGATAAAATATGAAATGTGTTTCCTAACCATGCAGAAAGCAATCTCATCCGTGATGAGATTTAATTCACTATGGCCTCATCACCTATAATATAGGATGACACCAGACTCAGCTGCCAACGACTGATATTAATTATCGAGGCTTGATTGGGGTTAACTGCTTTTGCTTAAGGTTTCAGAATTCTCTAATTTCAGCTGTCTCTGTGATTCAGGACTGTAAATACTTATTAGAAATGACAGGATGTGCTAAATATGATTCTAGAAGGACTCCAGGCATTTCATTAGATAGCATCATCCTTTCCAAGATGTAGTCATATGGGAGCTCTTAAATTTGTATCTGAAATACTTTTGTTTCCAGTGTATATCTGTGTTTACAAAAATGGTTCCTTTTCCTGTGTTTTTGAAATTATAGTATTATCAGTTATAGAGTATAACTTAATATCTTCTTCATTTTTATAGGTAGGATGACATTATTATTATTAAAAAATACTTCATCCCAATAATATGTTAATATAGCTCTTAAAAACCATTATTTAATAAACAACTTAAATATTTACAAATTTATTAGAGATTAGTATACTTATTTTTCCTCATTATCACAACACATAACAAAATTTATATCTAGGAACAAATATATATTTGTAATTTGTAATTAACTACACTGTGAAAAGCCAAAAAATAAATAAAGGTAAAAGTAAAAAACTACTTAATAAAATTACTTCATTACATAGAACATAGTATATTATTAAAGCTATTGAGTTGGTCTTCAAATATAAATTTACATATGTATTAAATCACATAGTAAAAACCAGGAGTGTTTTGATTTTATAACAGGCTAATCTTATTTACAAATAGTCTTATTGAAAACACCTTAAAGAGTGAACTAATTCAAGCATAGTTTCTGCAACTAAAACCAAAATTTACTTGTAAATTAATCCATTTCCATAATCCACAGACTTGTGTCCTAAAAGTTTTTCAGAGATCTCAAAGTGATGATAAAAAATATTGGCTTCAATACAATCGAGGAGACAAAATAAACTCAGAGGCCATTAAGATGGATGACTCACCATCAGAAACATGACATATTTTTTATGTCATAAAAATATGTTTTTACTTAAGAAAATTGACTAAATAAATAACATATTTTCTTCCTTTGAAACAGCATAGCTTCCCTTGAAGACACTTGGGGGAAACAGTGATTTTCCTAAGACACTGATGTATGTTCCTGTCCTCTATTGTTCAGTGACAACTTGCAACATACTGGGTTCAAGATGGCCCCATGTATATTGCCCTATGTTGTTTATTTCTTCACTGCAGACTGGGATCCATTAGTTTAACACCTCACTAATGCTAAATCCAAATTTATACACATTCAATTGGTTTCATACAGCCCCAATACAGACACTCTGCCTGTCCTTCCTCACAAAACTACACCACATCTGCTGGTCTTAGGTAAGATACATCTGACTTGGAAGACCCCAAGTGCCTGACTTTGGAGCCCTCTGACCCAGAGGTACCACATCCCCTCCTGAGTGATGTCATAGAGACCTGTGAGTCCACTTTCTGATGGTCGTCCCCCCAAGGACACCCATCCCTTCATCCACTTCTGCATGATGACTTCTGGGAAGGTTCCTGCTATACAGGGCATCCCTGAAGCCACACTTGTCACAGTTTGGCCCAAATAGAGAGTGCGGCATCCTGGAATCATCTCACGGTCATTTGTTTTTCCCTCAGTTAGTCAAGAAAGCCCTTGTACTCACTACAATACTTTCGGGTAAGAAAGAAATCAACAAATTTACTGAATATAAAGGTAAAATCTCAAGCTTTATATAATCTTTGTGATTGTTTATCTGTCAATATTTTCTATTTGTCCTCCTGGCATGATCTGACAAAGAAAAATTTTGTTAAGTAGACCGCAGCAATATGGGGGTTTCCCTGGTGACTCAGCCATAAAGAATCCACCTGCCAATGCAAGACATGCGGGTTCCACCCTTGGGCTGGGAAGATCCCCTGGAGAAGGAAATGGCAACCCACGCTAGTATTCTTGCCTGGGAAATCCCATGGACAGAGGAGCCTGCTGGGCTTACTGTCTATCGGGTGGCAAAGAGTCAAACACGACTTAGTTACTAAACAACAATAAAACAAATCTGAAAGAATTTATCAATATGTGTCTTTTCCTCCATGGACCCTGGTATTTTTTCCTCACCAGTTTTTCCCCACAGCTATGAAAAGAAAGACAAACATATATTTTTCTCTGTATAAATTCTTCCTCATTGGTTTTTAGCTGTATTATAAGAAATTTTATATACCTGAATGGCACAATGAAGTGAAAAAATCCAGAATGGTTGTTTCATGTTTCTTGCTGTATTTAAAGGCATTTCATATAGAATTTCAATTTTTATTCTAAAATTTTAATCCAAAAAGTAAGTTTAGAATATTTTGGTACTGTGGTAAATATATATGTATGTGTGTGTGTGTGTGTGTGTGTATATATATATATATATATATATATATATATATATATATAGAGAGAGAGAGAGAGAGAGAGAGAGAGAGAGATTGATAGATAATTTACCATCTTAACTATTTTTAAGATTATAGTAAAATAGTGTTAAATATATGCACATTGTAACACACTCTGGAATTTTTCATCTAATGAGATGTAAATGCTATACCTACTGAAATTTCCTTTTATCTCTTCCTTTACTCCTGGATACCATCATTTTTTCTGTTTCTAAGAGTCCCACTATTTTAGAAATTTCATATAAGTGGTTTCATGCAGTAATTATATTTCGTGACTGGCTTCCTTACTCAGCATAATATACTCAATGGTCATCTCTGTGGCAGCATGTGAAAGGATTTCTTTTCTTTTCAAAGGTTGAATAATATTTCATTTTCTATCTATCGATCCATCCCGCTATTCATCTATCTATCACCTATCTATGACAAATTTTCTTAATCCATTTATTCATCAGTGGATATTTTGGATGCTGTATCTCTTGGCTATTGTGAATAATGCTGCAATAAGCATGTTCAGTTCAGTTCAGTTCAGTTCAGTTGCTCAGTCGTGTCTGACTCTTTGCGACCCCATGAACTGCAGCACGCCAGGCCCCCCAGTCCATCACCAACTCCCAGAATTTACCCAAACCCATGTCCATTGCATCGGTGATGCCATCCAACCATCTTATCCTCTCTCATCCCCTTCTCCTCCTGCCCTCAATCTTTCCGAGCATCAGGGTCTTTTCAAGTCAGCTCTCCGCATCAGGTGGGTGGCCAAAGTATTCGAGTTTCGGCTTCAACATCAGTCCTTCCAATGAACACCCAGGACTGATCTCCTTTAGGATGGACTGGTTGGATCTCCTTGCAGTCCAGGGGACTCTCAAGAATCTTCTCCAACACCACAGTTCAAAAGCATCAATTCTTCGGCACTCAGCTTTCTTTATAGTCCAACTCTTACATCCATACATGACCACTGGAAAAACCATAGTCTTGACTAGACGGACCTTTGTTGGCTAAGTAATGTTTCTGCTTTTTAATATGATGTCTAGGTTGGTCATAACTTTTCTTCCAAGGAGTAAGCGTCTTTTAATTTCATGGCTGCAATCACCATCCTCAGTGATTTTGGAGCCCAGCAAAATAAAGTCAGCCACTGTTTCTACTGTTTCCCCATCTATTTGCCATGAGTGATGGGACCGGATGCCATGATCTTAGTTTTCTGAATGTTGAGACAACATTTTCACTCTCCTTTTTCACTTTCATCAAGAGGCTCTTTAGTTCTTCTTCACTTTCTGCCATAAGGGTGGTGTCATCTGCATATCTGAGGTTATTGATATTTCTCCTGGCAATCCTAATTCCAGCTTGTGCTTCCTCCAGCCCAGCGTTTCTCATGAAGTACTCTGCATATAAGTTAAATAAGCAGGGTGACCATATACAGTTTTGATGTTCTCCTTTTCCTATTTGGAACCAATCTGTTGTTCCATGTCCAGTTCTAACTGTTGCTTCCTGACCTGCATATAGGTTTCTCAAGAGGCAGGTCAGGTGGTCTGGTATTCCCATCTCTTTCAGAATTTTCCACAGTTTATTGTGATCCAAACAGTCAAAGGCGTTGGCATAGTCAATAAAGAAGAAATAGATGTTTTTCTGGAACTCTCTTGCTTTTCTGATGATCCAGCAGATGTTGGCAACTTGAACTCTGGTTCCTCTGCCTTTTCTAAAACCAGCTTGAACATCTGGAAGTTCATGGTTCACTTATTGCTGAAGCCTGGCTTGGAGAATTTTGAGCATTACATTACTAGCATGTGAGATGAAGGAAATTGTGTGGTAGTGTGAGCATTCTTTGGGATTGCCTTTCTTAGGGATTGGAATGAAAACTGACCTTTTCCAGTCTTGTGGCCACTGCTGAGTTTTCCAAATTTGCTGGCATATTGAGTGCAGCACTTTCACAGCATCATCTTTCAGGATTTGAAATAGCTCAACTGGAATTCCATCACCTCCACTAGCTTTGTTTGTAGTGATGCTTTCTAAGGCCCACCTGACTTCACATTCCAGGATTGTCTGGCTCTAGGTGAGTGATCACACCATTGTGATTATCTGGGTCATGAAGATCTTTTTTGTACAGTTTTTCTGTGTATTCTTGCCACCTCTTCTTAATATCTTCTGCTTCTGTTAGGTCCATACAATTTCTGTCCTTTATTGAGCCCATCTTTGCATGAAATGTTCCCTTGGTATCTCTAATTTTCTTGAAGAGATCTCTAGTCTTTCCAATTCTATTGTTTTCCTCTATTTCTTTGCATTGATCACTGAGGAAGGCTTTCTTATCTCTCCTAGCTATTCTTTGGAACTCTGCATTCAAATGAGTATATCTTTCCTTTTCTCCTTTGCTTTTCATTTCTCTTGTTTTCACAGCTATTTGTAAGCATGAGAGTGCAAATATCTCTTCAAGATAAGAATGCAAATTGCTTTGATAAATACTCAGAATTGGGATGTTGAATCATGTTATAGTTCTATTTTTAAAAATTATTTTGAGCAACAACCATACTCTTTTATATAACAGACTGTATCATTGTACGTTCCCCAATAGTTACAATTTTTCCACACCCTTCTCAACACATTAATACTTGTTATTTTCTATTTTTTAAAAATAGTGAACATCTTAATAGTTGTGATCCTTGCTTCTGCTTTATTGACTATGCCAAAGCCTTTGACTGTGTGGATCATAATGAACTGGAAAATTCTTAAAGAGATGGGAATACCAAACCACCTGACGTGCCTCTTGAGAAATCTGTATGCAAGTCAGGAAGCAACAGTTAGAACTAGACATGGAAGAGCAGACTGGTTCCAAATAGGTAAAGGAATACGTCAAGGCTGTATATTGTCACCCTGCTTATTTAACTTATATGTAGAGTACATCATGAGAAACACTGGGCTGGATGAAGCACAAGCTTGAATCAAGATTTCCGGGAGAAATATCAATAACCTCAGATATGCAGATGACAACACTTTTTGCAGAAAGTGAAGAAGTAAAGAGCCTCTTGAAGAAAGTGAAAGAGGAGAGTGAAAAAGTTGGCTTATAAGTCAACATTCAGAAAACTAAGATCATGGCATCCATTCCCATCACTTCATGGCAGATAGATGGGGAAACAATGGAAAGAGTGGCTGACTTTATTTGGGGGGCTCCAAAATCACTGCAGATGGTGACTGCAGGCATGAAATTAAAAGACTCTTGCTCCTTGGAAGAAAAGTCATGACAAATCTAGACAGCATAATGAAAAGCAGAAACGTTACTTTCCCAACAAAGGTCCATCTAGTCAAGACTATGGTTTTTCCAGTAGTCATGTATGGATGTGAGAGTTGGACTATAAAGAAAGCTGAGTGCCGAGGAATTGATGCTTTTGAACTGTGGTATTGGAGAAGACTCTTGAGAGTCCCTCGGACTGTAAGGGGATCCAACCAGTCCATTCTAAAGGAAATCAATCATGAATATTCATTGGAAAGACTGATGTTGAAGCGGAAACTCAAACACTTTGGCCACCTGATGCGGAGAGCTGACTCTTTTGAAAAGGCCCTGATGCTGGGAAAGATTGAAGGAGAGAGAAGGGGATGACAGAGGATGAGATGGTTGAATGGCATCACCGACTGAATGCACATGAGTTTGAGTAAACTCCGGGAGTTGATGATGGACAGGGAGGCCTGGCATGCTGCAGTCCATAAGGCTGTAAAAAGTCCAGCATGACTGAGCGACTGAACTGACTAACTGACTGACTAATAGGTGTGAGGTGATATCTCATTGTGATTTTTATTTGCATTTCCTTGATGATAAGCATCTTTTCATGTACTTGTTATCCATTTGTATATCATCTTTGGAGAAATGTCTATTTCAATCTCTCAGTCATTTTTAACTAGTCATTTGTTTCGTTGCTGTTGAGTTGTAAGAGTTTTGTATATATTTAGGATATTGACCTCTGACCAGATACATAGTTTGCAAATATTTCCCCTGATTCTCTAGGTTACCTTTTCACTCTATTGAATGTTTTCTTTGCAGCACTGAAGGTTTTTAGTTTAGAGTAGTGTCATTTAACTATTCATCCTTTTATTGCTTATGCTTTGCTATCACATCCAGGAAAGCATTGCCAAATTCATTGTCATGAATTTTTCTCCTGTGCTTTCTTCTAGCAGCTTTATAGTTTCAGATTTAAATGTTTAGGTCTTTCATCCACTTTGACTTATTTTTTTGTATGTGCATAAAAGGTTTCAACTCCATTCTTTTGCATGCAGACATCCAGTTTTCCAAATGCCATTTTTGAGGAAAATTTCTTTTCCCCACAGTGTAGCCTTAGCATACTTGTGGAAGACCAATTAAAATAAATGTGAGAGTTTATTCCTGGATGCTCTATTCTGTTTCATTGCTCTCTGAGCCTGACTTTATGCCGATGCAATACTGTTTTGAATTTGTAGCTTTGTAATATGTTTGAAATCAGGGAGTGTGAGGTCTCCAACTTTGCTTTTCTTTCTCAAGGTTGCTTTGGTTACTGGTGTTCTTTGATATTTCATACGGATTTTAGGATGATTTTTCCATTTCTTCAAAAAAAGTCTATTGAAATTACATGGTATTACATCTGCTGCATGCTAACATTTTAGCATGTTAAAATGCTGCATGCTGCATTTTAACAGTAGGAAATCATTCAATTCATGGATGCAGGATGACTTTTCACAATCAATGGATGTGGGATGACTTTCTTTTATTGTGTGTGTAATTTCTTTCAGCTATGTTTTGTGTTTTTCAGTATACAAGTCTTTTGCCTTCTTGATTAAGATTATTCTTAAGGATTTTATCTTTTTTGATGTTAGTATTAATGGGATTATTTTCTCAATTTCCTTTTAGGTTGTTATTTGCTAGTGTATAGAAATACAGTTAATTTTTGTGTGTTTATTTTTGTATACTGCAACTTTGCTGCATTTGTTTATCAGGTATAAGTTTTTTTGTGTGAAATCTTTAGGGTTCTCTACATATAAAGTCACGTCATCTGTGAATAGCGATAAGTTTGCTTCTTACTTCTTGCTTTCCAACACAGATGCCTTCTATTTTCTCTTCTTGCCTCTTGCCCAGGTTAGTACTTCTAGTACAAGTTTAGTACAAGAGTATATAGTATTACTCATTTATTACAGAATGCCAATACTTCTTTCATCTATTAGTGGGTGTGAGCTTTGAATTGCTCTTCTATTTGGAAGAATTCATGACCAGTAATCAGTGGTGTGGGGGGGGGGGCATAGTGATAATGATATTATTAATTTACCATTTTTATTTTACAGATTGCAACTCTTTATGTAATTCCACTTTACTCAGTGACATACTTTTCAAAATGGAGGTATTATTGTTGTCTGTGTTTCTACAATGGGCTGTAAACAATTGCCTCAGAGCAATTAATGAGACTTCTGCTCTTGTTAAAAAATAGACAACAGAGAAAGACAAATATTATATGATTTCATTTATATGTGAAATCTAAAAAAAAATGATCAAGCAAAGCAAAAGCTCACAGAGAAAGAGAACAAACTGGTGGTTACCAGAGGAGAAGGGGGTGGGGAAAGAAAGGGTGAAGGGACTTAATTGTATAAATAATGATAGATGGTAACTAGACTTATTGTGGTGATCACTTTGTAGTGTATACAAATACTAATTTATTATATTGTATACCTGAAATAAAATGTTATGTACAATAATAATACAATGCTAATATAATGTACATAACAATTTTACCTCAATTGAAAAAAGAAAGAGAAAAAGGAGCTTCATGCAGGCTTTCAGGAAAGGGGGAAAAAGACAATAAAATGTAAAATATAAAGCTTATTTTCTGAGAATACAAGCAACAAGCTATGAGAGTCACTCTACTTGATCCCTGAGAAATATTTATAAGCACTCCAGTTTTGAAAAAAAAAAAAATTGAGCCATATTTCACTTTAACTCTAAGTACAAAGTCCTTGACTGTCCACTCTCTCTTGAATTCAATACACCACTATCATAAAGTGATTAATCTCAGGATGACTTTGTTGAATGCTAGAGTGACCTTATTAAGTCATCCAACAAAGAGAAATACAGTTTTTTACTGGAAAATTTCCATGTTGTCAACATAGTTCATCAGAGCTGATTTAACATACACGGAATTTCTTGCAGCTTTGGATGTTTTCTCTTCCATGTAGACCTCTCTTCTGTTAAGAAGATTGAGAAATGCCTGATTTGTGTGTAAAACCACACAAGCTAAATCTTCTTGGTTGGAGAACATTGCGCTGAGGACTGGGACGAAAAAGAAACAAATGTAAATGCTAAGACCTCATAATCATTTCAGGTCTCAGATGCATCAACCCTTGAATAAAATACATTGTCAAATCACATACAATAAGAGGCCCAATGTCTTCATTTCCTCTCACTGCCTTTTTGTTCACACATCCTCTTTTAGCTCTGTGAAATGTTCTTTCCTTTTATTCATCATTAGACTCATTCTAACTCATTCTTTGAGACCCTGCTCAGATGAAATCTCCATAAGTGGGTTTTATTCCTCTTTCCAATCAGGAAGGAAAGATGTTGCTCCCACAGCATCTTGCTGTTATACATACATCACAGAAAGATTAGATTTATTATGTGATAGTCTACAAAGCTGAAATTTTTAATGTGGGTTAGAACATTTCCTTATGCATCTTCCCCTAAGCCTGATTATAGTAAGTAATTAAAAGTTGACTACATACAAGAAACACAGAGTCCAAAGTGCAAGAAAACACCAAAGTGAAAATAGCTTATTTTTATTCTATTGGAGGTGATGGAATAAACTCAGGAAAGCTGCCTGACAGTGAAGATATTTGAGCCAGATCTTTTAGAAAAGGAAGTAAAAAAAAAAAAAAAAAAACATGTCTGGGGAAAAGAACTTTTGGATCAATTACTCAGATTCTAAATTGAAAAGTTATAGAAACCTCTACTTATGCATTTCTTATAGCCATGTTCTCTTATTTTAATCTACTCTCTAAAATCTCCTCTCTGCTTTTTGAACATATTTACCTATTATATTTTCTAAATTCACTATATCATTTGACTCAATATATTTGTTTTCTTTTCTCTCCCATTCACATGATCACTTGCAGTAAAAGGGAATTTGTAATAGGTTTACAAAATGCTTTGCTTCCATTTAAAATGATTTGAAAAATGGGTCAGAGTGAGAAATAGTCAGGTATTGGAAGAACTTCATAGTGGAACTCTTGGTATAACAAAGAACACACTTAGACTCCATATCGGATCAGTCCCTTTAGCTCTAACCCTTGTGCTCTGATGCCTGGGCTTAGTCATGCTGTCTCTGACCTTCTGTAAAACAATGTAAAAACAGTCTGAAATACACAGTACAGCCCATTATCAAGGCTCTGCCTCCCAGACTTGACCTTGTAGATGAAAAATTGTCACTGACCATCTCCTTCTACAAGGATGAGTTCAGTAGCCACTGCAGCTGTCAACCTTCAACATCCCCTGAAAGGAGTTCGGGATGGAGATCAGGAATGAGGCATCTGTGCTCTGGGAAAAGTAGCAGAACAGGGCTTCACACAGTTAGATGTTTCCAGGGGAAGGTTTTATTAGCTCAATTTCTTGTATCTTTTCACATCTAGAAAAGCATTAAAATTGCCAATGGAGACATCTGCTCCTGTGACTAGCAACAACTTTCTGCCAAAATGTGTGCTTGACTGCACCTACTCTCTTCACCAAAATCAAAGATAGATAGATAGATAGATATTGATCTCCTCTCTACTTCTTCAGAGCAGTTCCTCAGAGCTATCTAGATGCTGTCTCCTAGGCTAGAGTCCCCATTTTGTCCCAAATAATACTTAACTCACATTATGAATATTTTTCAGTTGACAATCTTTAAAGGTATAACAACTTTATTCAAATATAGAGATAAAAAACTGCAGAACAGAGAATAGCATCTGTCTTGGAGGTTTATAGGAACACTGTGACCTGACCTATGTGGACAGATGCAAGAACAAAGGATTCCTGTATTAAGAAGTTTTCAACAGTCAGCCACCCCCTCCACTTTTAGTATAAAAGAAGACTGAATTCTAACTCAAATAAGATGGTTCTTTGGGACATGAGTCCATCATTATGTCAGTCTGCCAGCTTTCTGAATAAAGTTTCTATTCCTTGCCCTAACAATTTGTCTCTGGATTTATTGACTTGTCATGCAGTGAGCAATATGAGCTCAGACTCAGTAACATCATCATCCTTGGTTATTGAGCCTGAACACTTGTGTCCCTTCAAAAAGGGCTATCACTAGCATAGACTTTTGCTAATTCAAAAAAAAGACTCTACTTTGGCTAAGACTGAAGAGTATTCTAACATCTGATATATGTGTGGCATTCTTCAGAATTACCACCAAGAGCAGGAACTGTAATAATTTCCCTCCTTTTTGTGGAACTGGTGTAATTTCAGGGCAACATGGTCTTCTAATAGGATAAGATAGAGCTCTTAGTGAGAATTTTTTTAGAAGTGATTGCACAGCAGGAAGAATTTTACTGTGCTCATTGTAGTTAAGTGGTGGTGGGTCTCCACAGAATCATTTTTTTTTCACATGGAATCCGGGCTACAATGATCCAGATTTCTCCCTGGTGGATTTTTTAACAGAAAAAGGATCATGAATTGGGCTGCTATGGTGGAACATATGCTTACTGCATGGGGATAAGAAGGGTTCAGGAGGACAGCTGACTTAGAAAAATATTGATGCAAATATCAGGAAATCTTAGGCTCATTAGTGTCAAAGAGAAGGGCTGCCACTGATCTGAAGAGACGAAACATTTCTATTCTCTTTGTATTTCTCCTTCTTTTATATTACTAAACTCTTATTTTCAATGTATTCATATCTTATGAAGTATTTAGAGAGCATTCCAAGTACCTACAAACTCAGTGTAATACTTCATTTAGTGTATTATTTTTGTATTTATTATTGAGCAGCATGAAAAAAGGGAACATGTTTGCATTTGAAATTTTCACATACATTAGAATACACACTAATGCCAAGGTATATTGGCTTACAGTCTTTTACATGGCTTAATTCCTTCCTGAGGTTATTATAATGTTTTTTTATATATATAGGAATTCCCTAAAGGTTTTTATATAGGAATTACTGTTTTTCCTAAAGTTTCGCTCAGGAGAACTTTCACTTTGGAACAGTGTCTTAGCAGGATTGCCTTAAGGATTGTGTAAGATAATCAACATGAAAAAAACTTTATAAATTATAAGGTGTTATATAAATTAAAAAGTATAAATATTTTAAGAAATTTATTAACCAGCTTCGTTTTGCTTTGGTTTCCAGTTTACTGAAAAACTCACTTAAGAAGAAGATAAGTGGTAAAATAATATCTAGTTGGGCTTTTCATTGGAACTGTGAGTACACACACCTTACTTTCAGAATTGGTATCTGTGTAAATTCTATTAATTACAAGAATAAGATACATATTTCAATTATTTGTGTCTCCTATATTTCACTATAAAATTCAAGATATTCTTTGTTATGTACTGAAGTGCGTTCCCTCAGAATTCATATGTTGAAGCCTCAGCTCCCAAAGTGACTATATTTAGAGATGGGGCCCTTAAGAGGTAATTAAATGAGTTCATAAGTGTTGGCCTCTAATTTGGTAGAACTGGTGTCCTCATAAGATGAGGTGTATTGCTTAAGGAAAGGCCATGCGAGGACACAATGAGCCATCTACAGGCCAGGAATCTGGCCTCCAGGACATGAGTCAACCAGAACCTTGATCTTGAACTCCAGAATTCTGACAAAATAAACTTCTGATGTGTAAGCCATGCAATCTATGTTATTTCATTATGACAGCCTGAGTAGACAAATATGGTATTTTTAAGTTTGCTGTATCATTCCTGTAAAATTCCAGTTTATTTTTGAAAACAATGATAATGCAAATAATGATATTTGACTTGTTTTCTGAATAATTACTTTCCTTACTTAAATTTCTTAGCTATTATCATGCAAACAACTTATTGAGCAGTACTGAAAATTAACGATGATGTGTCTTGTTACAGGAATGTGTCACATATTATTTCAATAGTTAACGTAATATTGGCATTGAGGATTTGAGGTGTTTTGTTATTATGTTGGTGCCATAATAAAACTCCACATGGTAGGTGACTTAAACAACAGAAGTGTATTCTCTCACAGTTCTGGAAGCTGGAAGTCCAAAATCAAGGAGCCAGTGGGGCCAGCATGTAACCTGTCTTCCTCTTCTAGCTTCTGGTGGATGCAATACATCCCAGGCTTCCCTGGATTGTATGTGCATCATTTAAACCTCTGCCTCCATCACCACATGACATCCTTGCCGGGTGTTTCTACCTCTACACGATGTTTTCTTCTTCCTGTGAAGGCATCAGTTATATTGAGTTGGGGCTTATGCTCACAGCCTCAGCTTAGCTTGCTTATATCTGCAAGTATCCTATTTCCAAATAAGATCAATTCACATGTACCAGGGGATAGGACTTCAACATATCTTTGGGAGACACAATTCAATTCATAACAGAACCTTAGAGCATCAGAGTGTCACAAAATAATTACTGGATTACTTGAATTTTAGTATATTAGACTTTGATCAGACCTTATGAATCCCAACTTGTGCAATTTTGCAGAAGAATTTCTGTGCAGAGAGGGCATGGTTGGGCTTATGTAGCACGGTGAATTGATGGCAATGTGGCACTCATTCTCATTTTTCATGTTATTTAATCAATTAATTCCCACTTTGCAATATAGATATTGTACTAATATTACACTTAGTGGTTTAATTAGAAGGTAAATGCCTACTACTACTAATTTAGAACTGTTTTCTAAAAAGCAGTATTGAGTACATACTTGAAGTGTTAAATCTTTTATGTGTATTTTACTCAATTCTGACAATCACCTGGTAAGATATTTTTGCTCTCATTTCAAAGATAAGGAAGCTAAATGTCAAAATAAATATTTAAGTGACTTGCTTGAGGTTACATAGCTTGTTGTTCAGTCTCTAAGATATGTCCAACTCTTTGCAACCCCATGAAGGAAGCACTCCAGGCTTCCCTGTCCTTTAGCATCTTTCAGAGTTTGCTCAAATTCATGTCCATTGAGTTGGTGTTGCTATCCAACCATCTCATCTTCCATCGCCCTCTTCTCCTTATGCCTTCAATCTTTCCCATCATCAGGGTCTTTTCCAATGAGTCAGCTCTTTGAATCATGTGGCCAAAGTATTGGTGCTTCAGCTTACATAGCTAGTAAATGACTAAATTGGGATTAGACACTTCATCTGCCTATTGCCAAAACTCATACTCTTTCTAGAACAACATGAGGGCCATTTAATAAAACAAGAACTTCAATGGTGTTTGGACACTTAACATTGTGAGCTTTAACTAAAATTAATGAATTTGTAAATGACAGTTTCTTTTCTCAGTAATGTTGCTATTGGATACTAGGGAAAATTCTTAAACATGCAGTAATTTCTTAGTGCATCAACAAGCTTACATAGCAGAAAGTCACAATTTCTAAAATACTTTTCTGACATAACACTAAAATATATCTTTTATATTTCACAAGGACATATACTTATGCAGAATACTTTGTTTCCTGACTATAGTAGATAAACAAGTATTTTATTTTTCTTTTAGGTAAATTGCTAAAATTATATAAAAATATAACCACATTCAGGAATTCCTTTAATGATAGTCAAAATATATTTGCATGCACATGCATATACACACAACATGCATAAGCACACATACATGCAAAAAGAAATGTTGACTTTCTTAGTTAAATCTATTACTAATTTTTATCCTAATATTTAAAAATCTGAAGTTATCCACTAAGAGACTTATGAAAGATTCTCTTTACTTCTTTAATTGAATGATTAATCTAAATATGTACTTGTGTATAAAGTGCTTTGGTAGACCCAATAGGATCTTTAGGTTGGTTTACACGATTAGTTCACTGAGCAAATAAACTATTCTGATTGCCTTTAAATTACTGAAACCCAACAGTGGTCTAGGATAAAAGCATGTAGTCAATAAATATTCATCAGTTGAATCAATACATTAATGAGAAGAAGAAATCCCTAAAGTAACACACCATACATGCATGAAATGTAAAGGATAAGCAAAGTAATATGAAACACTAATATTTTATTTCCTCTTATTCATTCTTTCCAGAAGTGGAGATACAAAAGTGAGTAAGACAATTCAGATCCTTGATGTCTCAAAGTTGCTCCTTATTGGTTACAATCAAGCAATGAAAAAATAGAACTATTTAAGTAGAACTCAAGAAGCTATTAGTCACTGAGAAACGCTGTGAAGAAGAAAAAAAATTTCAGAGTAATATGCTAGAAAATTGCTCTTATTGGGAATGATAAACACATTGTTTGATAGGAAGAACTTGAGCATGGGTTAAAAAGTGACAGCTGAGTTGGAACTTGAATGGAGGGAAGGACCTAGACATCCAGATGAAGAGTTACCTGTGCAGGAGGAGATCATGCAGGGTCCCTGAGATGGGAACAACTCCTCAAGAGGCCAGCTTGGGCTACAGCAAGAGACTCACATATGATGAAATCACAAGGCGTGTTTGCTCAGTCTCTCAATCATGTCTGACACTTTGCCACACCATGGACTGTAACCCACTGTAGGCTTCTATACCCATGGAATTTTCCCAGCAAGAATGAGCCTTTTTAAAAGGCTACTGAAGCATTTTTCTGTACTAGTAGAAAGTATCCATTGTGGGGGAAGAAATTTATGACAAAGTAGACAGAGGAGATATTACCATAGGAAATCAATGGTAAGGTGAGGAGATATAGGGTTCTGAACCTAATGAATCTTTTTTCTTTAATTTTAGCTGGGACTTTTTGAAATGGGTTCTGGTGAAAAAGGAGTTTTGGTGGTAGGATAAGGGAGTTTCTAGGTGTTTCATCTACTTTTTTAAATGAAATATGAACAAAGTTTGTAGATTGAAATTAGATGTTCAAAGTTTGAAGACTGAGTGGATAGTATAAAATATTTGTAACTCAGAACTAGCAAGAGATTATACTGGTGTGTACATTAGCCTTGCCAAGCACCCTTAAGAACTGTGGTTATAAACCAGTAGCTAGATCAGTTAACATGCCTTGTTATATTTCTCCTGCAACATTTAGCCAGTCACATGGAGATGGATATTGGGAGGGTACACAATGCTAGTTGCTGAAAGATTGGAGTGATTGATCATGGAATCCTCTCTAGTTAAGGAAGAACATTAGGGAAATGGGTGGTAGATAGTGATGATGCTGTGAGGACATGAGTTTGGGCTTCTTGAATTGGCTGAAGAATTGTTGGTGTGAGGATGATAGAACAAACTTATTGAAAAGCCAGTCATAGTCAGTGAGAAGAGTACTTGAAATTGAGATTTCAGAGATTCCATAGTTGTGAAAATATCACAGATTTGAGCAAAAGAATAGGTGGAGTTAGCAGATTAAAAGCAGGCTTAATGGACACACACACTCACAAATGGACAGGAATATGGAAACAAGCAAACAAATGAATTTGAATTAGTTTTATATATTAATGTTTATTTCATAAGATCAAAATATTAATTTCATTGGAATTTTTGCTTGCTTTATGGTTAATTATTTTCATTTTAAGTTATGTATGAATTATTCACTCTAGTCATTTCTGGGTGGAGAACTTTTAAGTCTGGCTTGAAGGAGAAAATGACTGGATATTAGTGGTCATAGAACTGGAAGAACTGGGTTTTTGGTAACTCATCCACAAGATGAATCGATTTTTCCTATAGAAATACTGTAATGAGTTTCCAGGAGAGATGATTGTGGCCTGCTGAATTTTGGGATGACTAAATGAAGTGTTTATTAGAGGTGTGTCCTGAAGAACTTTAAATAGAATATTTAAAAGTAGATATTGTTTATTATTATTATTATTATAAAAATAGTTCATGTACTAGGTTAGAAAAAAACTATGAAAAAGCAAAGTGAATAAAACATGATTTGATGTGTATCTTATGATCTGAAGCAAGTCTCCTGGTGTTTTGCTTTTTTCCAATCTTCCTTCATTTTTCAGAAATTATGTCAACTATGAATACTATTTAATAACTTTTTTTTCCATTTATTTTTATTAGTTGGAGGCTAATTACTTTACAATATTGTAGTGGTTTTTGTCATACATTGACATGAATCAGCCATGGATTTACATGTATTCCCATCCCGATCCCCCCTCCCACCTCCCTCTCCACCTGATTCCTCTGGGTCTTCCCAGTGCACCAGGCCTGAGCACTTGTCTCATGCATCCAGCCTGGGCTGGTGATCTGTTTCACCCTAGATAATATACATGTTTTGATGCTGTTCTCTTGAAACATCCCACCCTCGCCTTCTCCCACAGAGTCAAAAATTCTGTTCTGTACATCTGTGTCTCTTTTTCTGTTTTGCATATAGGGTTATCGTTACCATCTTTCTAAATTCCATATATATGGGTTAGTATACTGTATTGGTCTTTATCTTTCTGGCTTACTTCACTCTGTATGATGGGCTCCAGTTTCATCCATCTCATTAGAACTGATTCAAATGAATTCTTTTTAATGGCTGAGTAATATTCCATGGTGTATATGTTCCACAGCTTCCTTATCCATTCATCTGCTGATGGGCATCTAGGTTGCTTCCATGTCCTTGCTATTATAAACAGTGCTGCGATGAATATTGGGGTGCACGTGGGATTGCTGGGTCATATGGCAGTTCTATTTCCAGTTTTTTAAGGAATCTCCACAATGTTCTCCATAGTGGCTGTACTAGTTTGCATTCCCACCAACAGTGTAAGAGGGTTCCCTTTTCTCCACACCCTCCCCAGCATTTATTGCTTGTAGGATTTTGGATAGCAGCCATCCTGACTGGCGTGTAATGGTACCTCATTGTGGTTTTGATTTGCATTTCTCTGATAATGAGTGATGTTGAGCATCTTTTCATGTGTTTGTTAGCCATCTGTATGTCTTCTTTGGAGAAATGTCTGTTTAGTTCTTTGGCCCATTTTTTGATTGGGTCATTTATTTTTCCGGAATTGAACTTCAGGTGTTGCTTGTATATTTTTGAGATTAACCCTTTGTCTGTTTCTTCATTTGCTATTATTTTCTCCCAATCTGAGGGCTGTCTTTTCACCTTGCTTATAGTTTCCTTTTTTGTGCAAAAGCTTTTAAGTTTCATTAGGTCCCATTTGTTTAGTTTTGCTTTTATTTCCAATATTCTGGGAGGTGGGTCATAGAGGATCTTGCTGTGATTTATGTCGGAGAGTGTTTTGCCTATGTTCTCCTCTAGGAGTTTTATAGTTTCTGGTCTTACATTTAGATCTTTAATCCATTTTGAGTTTATTTTTGTGTATGGTGTTAGAAAGTGTTCTAGTTTCATTCTTTTACAAGTGGTTGACCAGTTATCCCAGCACCACTTGTTAAAGAGGTTGTCTTTTTTCCATTGTATATCCTTGCCTCCTTTGTCAAAGATAAGGTGTCCATAGGTTCGTGGATTTATCTCTGGGCTTTCTATTCTGTTCCATTGATCTATATTTCTGTCTTTGTGCCAGTACCATACTGTCTTGATGACTGTGGCTTTGTAGTAGAGTCTGAAGTCAGGCAGGTTGATTCCTCCAGTTCCATTCTTCTTTCTCAAGATTACTTTGGCTATTCGAGGTTTTTTGTATTTCCATACAAATGTGAGATTATTTGTTCTAGATCTGTGAAAAATACCGTTGGTAGCTTGATAGGGATTGCATTGAATCTATAGATTGCTTTGGGTAGTATAGCTATTTTGACAATATTGATTCTTCCAATCTGTGAACACGGTATATTTCTCCATCTGTTTGTGTCCGCTTTGATTTCTTTCATTAGTGTTTTATAGTTTTCTATGTATAGGTCTTTCATTTCTTTAGGTAGATATACTCCTAAGTATTTAATAACTTTTAAATTTAGCTATGTACCATGTGCTTTCCCTCATACCAATAGATACTTTTTAAAGCGAAAATAATAATATGTTTAAAGTGTATAAGCACAGAGGAAGGACAGAGAGTGTGTGCACAGGACTTAAAGAAGGATTTTTACTATATGTGGGTGGGAGAGAGAAAATGATGACCTGACTTGAATGCATAGTTCATGTCATAAGTATTCCACCCAAGATGACAAAGGAGATACCAGTCTTTAGACCCTTCTGAGCATCAGCTTGAGGGACTTGAAACAGATTTTTCTGGCAAAGGAACTTCTTAAGGAAACGAACTTGACTGTAGATGGCTACATGCGATGTGCTGGGGCAATGGATGTTGGAAGCTGTGCACTGTCAGGGGCTTACACCCTGTAGTGTGAGAGGAGCTGATAGAAGGACTGGTGACAGTGGGCTTAGTAAACAATTTGAGGTAAGAATCATCAAAATTTAGGTAAAATTGGAAGACTTAAGGTTTAGATCAGAAACAAAGCTATCTAGGAAAGAGTGGTTTACTCAGAGAGAACATTTAGGAGGGAGTCCAAATGTTAGCAGCACAAGATTACCAAATAAAAAGTACAACACATGCAATCAGAGACACACATACACCCCCACACACTTATCAAGATTGCTAAGCTTCCAGTTGTTCCATTCTAGGTAGAAAAAGTGGCAATTTCTTAAATGATTACCTCAGATATCAAAGGCTTCACAAATATTTGGACATAAAAATTATAAAAATCAGTGATAAATGTATTTCTTTTTAGAGAGTCAGTGTCTTAATAGGAAACATTCAAGATATTATTTGCTTTAGGGAAAAATGATGGACAGACTTTGCTTTTTCCTTTCTTGCTTGTTCTTCTCATGTCAGTGTGTGCATTCTGATTCTTGACGGTGATAAGCATGGTAATCTAAAATGGAACCATAACTTTGCTTGTTTGGGTATCAAACAAAATCCTCTACAATAAAATACTCTCAACTTTTCTGTATTTTTATTGCTGTACTTTAAAATTTTTGTTTTAAATAGAATTATTGGAATTTAATATTGGGTTGACCAACAATTTCATTCAGGTTTTTCTGTATCATCTTATGGAAAATCCTTAATGAACTCATTGGCCCACCCAATACAAGATTACCTTTTTAAGTTGACAGAAGTAGGCACTCATACCCATACATCCAAATTGATGCTGGCGTGAGGTGTGTCTACTGCATCAAATGAGCTGGGGATCCTCAAAGGTCAACATTATTGCTTGTGGCCAAATCCAGCCTGCCTCCTATTTCCAGCCCAGGTGTAGTCTCTATTTGTTTATATTTGCAGCTGATTTACAATGTTGTGTTAGTTTCAAGTGTATAACATAGTGATTCACTTATACATACATATACATGTGTATACATGTATGTATATTATTTCTCAGATTCTTTTCCCTGATAGGTTATTACAAAATATCGAGTATATTTCCTTGTGCTATACAGTATGTCCTTGTTGGTTGTCTATTATATGTATAACAGTGTGTATATGTCAATCACAAACTCCTAATTTATCCCGCTGCTACCCTTTTCCTCTTTGGTAACCGTAAGTTTGTTTTCATTAACTGTGGGTCTGTTTCTGTTGTATAGATTTGTCCCATTTTAGATTCCTCATGTGATACCATATGATAGTTGTCTATCTGACTTACTTCATTTAGTATGATAAGTGCACTATTCCATTCTTTTCTATGGCTGAGTAGGAACCTAGTGGGCTACAGTCAGGCTGCAGCTCTGTGGCAAAAGAATAGGACTTGATTTAGTGACTAAACAACAATGACAAGTCCATTATATATATGTGTGTATACACACATATATATAAAACAACTGGACAGCGACATTTAAAAGGATGAAGTGAGAACTTTCTCTATCACAATACTCAAAAATACACTCAAAATAGATTAAAGACTTAAATGTAATACCAGACTTTACAAAATTCTTGGGGGAGAGGACAGGCAGAACAGCCTTTGACGTAAATCACAATAGTATCTTTTTTTGATCCACCTCCTAGAGTAACTGAAATAAAAACAAACAAGCAAAAATAAATAAATGAGACCTAATTAAACTTAAAAGCACAGAAAGGAAACTATCAACAAATTGAAAAGACGACTTACAGAATGGGAGAAAATATTTGCAAATGGTGAGACCAAAAAGTGATTAATTTCCAAAATGTAGTTGATATTTGAATTTACAACTCCTGCTCTAACATTTTCCTTGAATCACTTTGGGTGATTAGCAGTAAGTAAAGAAGTCATTTTGAATGTGACTTTGCAAAGTGAAAGGATGTAGGAAAGTTGATAAAATGTATTAGGTCCTTTTTATTTGAGTTTGCAATTTGTCAAGTATGAGAGAGATGACTGCTATACTTAGGAGAAAGGCTTGGGCTGGTGATGTTACACCTGAGTCATTCATATAGAAGGAAAAAATAATGTCATGAAAATGAGTCAATTCTCTGAAAATGTTATGTGGGGGAAAGAAAAAAAGAGGGCGTTAGACTGAACCTTTGAAATTATCATAACTTGTGCTTCCCTGGTGGTTCAGTGGTTAAGAATCTGCTTTTCATCTATTGAGTTTATTTTTGTGTCTTCGTACTAGGAAGTGCTCTAGTTTCATTCTTTTACATGTAGCTGTCCAGTTTTCCTAGCACCACTGTATTGTTTTATGGCAAAAACCAACACAACATTGTAAAACAATCTTCCACCAGTTAAAAAATATATTTAGGAAAGAGAGATTGCTGCACACAATATCTAGTGAATAGCCCCCACTTGCCATGAGTAGAGAAAGTGTGTGAGCAGAAACGAAGACCCACAGCAGCCATAAATTTAAAAAAAAGAAAGAATTTGCCTTGCAATGAAAGGGACACTTGTTAGATCCCTGGTTTGTAAAGATCCCACATGCTATGGAGCAACTAAGTCCACTCACCACAACTACTGAACCCACATGCTACAATGACTAAAGCCTTTGCAGCTAGAGCCTGTGATCCATAACAAGGGAAGCCACCAAAACGAGAAGCCTGCATACCACAAGGAAAAGTAGTGCCAGATTGCTGCAACTAGAGAAAGTCTATGTGCAGCAATGACGACTCACCACAACCCCCACTCCCAGAAAATCATCATAGCTAGATGTTGAAGTATGTTTGGCTGGAAATGAAAGAAACATGTAGAGAACAAGTGAGTCAATTCTCTAGAAAAAGAAGATACATGTATCATAACTGTTTCATTTTATTCTGTTTTATTTGATGGTGAATTATGAGGGATCATTTTGACTTATTTTAAATGATTTGCAATATGAAAAATTCACTCAGGCTTTATCAAAATGACTGGTGAAAAATACTGACCTCCCAAATGATAGGTAATTTAGAAATATAAAATTTTGCAGTTGCATTATTTACTGCCTATAAGATTTTACTACATGTGCACGAGCATTTTCAGTACTAACTCAGTAGAAATGTGTCCTTTTAAATTACTGTTTTGTGATGAAACATTGGCATTTTCTTGGATTTCTAGAGTTCAGAACATAATTAATTTTACAAGACTTAATGAGCAACCAGAGAATGATAATCTGAGTGAATTAATCTAACCTCACCTAAAAATGAATTTGTAATTTTATAAATGTATTACAGGCGATATATAAATTCAGTCTCCATATTAAATAAATAAAATGTACAGGTATTTTAATGCTTCTTTGACCACACACTAATCGCAAACTACTTCTCCAATTCCCAGAGGTAATTACAGTTATCAATTTGCTGTATATTCTTCTGGAAAGTTATTTACTATTTACATGTTTACTTATTTCAATGTCATTTTATATGTACTAACATGGAATGATATTCAAAATATTTTTAATATATTCAATTACCATTTATTTACAATGTTATGCTAATTTCTACTGTGGCCACACAGTATTTGCAATATTGGTCTAATTTTAGCAGTGGCCACAGGACTGGGAAAGGTCAGTTTTCATTCCAATCCCAAAGAAAAGCAATGCCAAAGAATGTTCAAATGCTGCACAACTTCACTCATTTCACATGCCACCAAAGTAAAGGTCAAAATCCTTCAAAATAGGCTTCAGCAGTATGAGAACCAAGAACATCCAGATGTACAAGCTGGATTTAGAAAAAGCAGAAGAACCAGATAGCAAACTGCCAACAAACAATGGATCATAGAAAAAGCAAGGGAATTCCAGCAAAACATCTATTCCTGCTTCAGCTACACTAAAGCCTTTGACAGTGTGGATCACAACAAAGTGTGGGAAATTCTTCAAGAGATGGAAATACCAGACCACCTTACCTGCCTCCTGAGAAATCTGTGTGCAGGTCAAGAAGCAACAGTTAGAACCGGACATGGAACAACAGACTGGTTCCAAATTGGAAAAGGAGTACGTCAAGGCTACATGTTGTCACCCTGCTTATTTAACTTATATGCAGAGTACATCATGCAAAATGCCAGGATGGAAGAATCACAAGTGGGAATCAAGATTGTTAGAAGAAATATCATCAAGCTCAGACGCGCAGATGCTACAACTCTAATGGCAGAAAGCAAAGAGAAAATAAAGAGCCTCTAGATAAGGGTGAAAAATGAGAGTGAAAAACCTGACTTAAAACTCAACACTCAAAACGCTAAGATTATGGCATCTGGTCTCATCACTTCATGACAAAGAGAAGGGGGAAAAGTGGAAACAATGATAGATTTTATTTTCTCAGGCTCTAAAATCACTTTGGATGGTGACTGCAGTCTTGAAACTAAAGGACACTTACTCCTTGGGAGAAAAGCTATGACAAATCTAGATAGCATATTACAAAGCAGAGACATTTCTTCTTTGAGTTTTTTTTAATAGTCAAAGCTATTTCCAATAGTCATGTACAGATGTGAGAGTTGTACTGTGAAGAAGGTTGAGCACTAAAGAAATGACCCCTTTGAATTGTGGTGCTGGAGAAGACTGCTGAGAGTCCCTTGGACAGCAAGGACATCAAAGCAGTAAATCCTAAAGGAAATCAACCCTGAATATTCATTGGAAGGACTGATGCTGAAGCTGAAGCTCCAATACTTTGGCCACCTGAAAAAGAGCCAACTCACTGGAAAAGACCCTGATGATGGGAAAGATTGATGGCAGGAGGGGAAGAGGATGACAGAGGATGAGGCAGTTGGATGGCATCATTGACTCAATGACATGAGTTTGTGCAAACTCCAGGAAATAGTGAAGGATAGGGAAGGCTGGCATGCTACAGTCCATGGGTTCACAAAGAGCTGGACATGCTGAGCAACTGAACTGACTGAGAAAATTGTTGCTATTCAGTCTCCAAGTCACAAGTGACTCTTTGTGACCCCATGGACTGCAGCATGCCAGGCTTCCCTATCCTTCACTATTTCCCGGAGTTTGCTCAAACTTATGTCATTGAGTCAATGATGCCATCCAACCATTTCATCTTCTGTCACCCTCTTCTCCTCTTGTCGTCAATCTTTCCCAGCATCAGGGTATTTTCCAATAAGTCGGTTCTTTGCATCAGGTGGCCAAAGTATTGGAGCTTCAGCTTCAGCATCAGTCCTTCAAGTGAATATTCAGGGTTGATTTCCTTTAGGATTGACTGCTTTGATCTCCTTGCTGTCCAAGGGACTCTCAACAGTCTTCTCCAGCACCATGATACAGAAGCATCATTTCTTTGGTGCTCAACCTTGTTTATGGTCCAACTCTCATATCCATACATGACTACTGGAAAAACCATATCTTTGATTATAAAAAACTCTGTAGGCAATGTGATGTCTCTACTTTTAATATGCTGTCTAGATTTGCCATAAGTTTTCTTCCAAGGAGTAAGTGTCCTTTAGTTTCATGGCTGCAGTGATTTAGAGCCTGAGAAAATAAAATCTATCACTGTTTTCCACTTTTTCCCCTTCTCTTTGCTGTGAAGTGATGAGACCAGATGCCATATCTTAGTTTTTGAGTGTTGAGTTTTAAGCCAGCTGTTTCACCCTCCTTTCGGCTTCATCAAGAAGCTCTTCAGTTCCTCTTTGCTTTCTGCCATTAGAGTGGTATCACCTGCAATCTGAAATTGTTGCTATTTCTCCCAGCAATCTTGATTCCAGCTTGTGATTCATTTCGCCTACCATTTTATATGATGTACTCTACATATAAATTAAATATGCAGGGTTGACAATACACAGCCTTGATGTACTCCTTTCCTGATTTTGAACCCATCAATTGGTTCATGTCTGGTTCTAACTGTTGCTTCTTGAGCCTCTCACACGTTTCTCAGGAGAAAGGTATTTTCTAATTATTATAATTTTTGTTATCACTATCATAATTAATTCCATGATGAAAATCAATTTGGATGGGATATTTGTAGCCATAGCAGGAGCAGTAACAATACCAGTGCTTATAGTCATGGGAGGAATGAATAAAAGGTAATAACTCATGACTGACCAATGTTTGCCCTCTTCTCTTCCCACTTCTTTTGAAAAAGAGGATGGCTTTGTTGCTCAGGCAGCTGGCTGGTTTGTTTCAAGGCATTATTAGGGGTCATTGTTGAGAGATGGGGAGTGAGGCTGGGAGACAGTAAGAAGAGCTTTCCTTTGAAAAAGAAAGAGATGGGAAGGTGAGAATAATGAGAAGCTGTCGGGTCTGACTTTAAAGAGCTTTGAGTGAAGTTAGTTGGAAAAAGAAAGCAAGATTTTTTTTAAGAGTTTAAATTGTAGCCGTAATTTGAAAAGATATGTGCACCCTAATGTTGACAGCAACACTATTTAAAATAGCCAAGACATCTAGCAACAAATGAATGAAAAAATATGTGATATACATGAACAATGTAATACTCCTCAGCCCTAAAAGTATGAAATAATGTCATTTGCAGCAACATGGATGAATCTAAGGATTGTCATACTAAGTGAAGTAAGTCAGAGAGATAAATATCATATGAAATAGCTTATATGTAGAATCTAAAAAAATGATACAAACAGAGATATTTACAAAAATAAATGGACTCCCAAACATAGAAAGCAAATTTATGGTTACCAAAGGGGAAAGGGGAGGAGAGGGATAAATTAGAGTTTGGAATTAACATATCCACACTACTATGTATAAAATAGATAATCAACAAGGACCTACTATATAGCACAGGGAATAACCTATAAAAGAAAATAATCTGAAAGAGAATAGACAGGTGTATACACATAGCTGAATCACTTTGCTGTACATTTGAAACTAACACAACATTATAATATACTCCAATATAAAATAAAGAGCATAAATAAATGCGTAAATTACTTACTGCCTTCCAAAAAATTAAAAAGTTATGTTGTGTTTTATGGAATCTCTCTGTGGCCTCATTAGAGGAGCTTAATAAAATTGAAGTTACTCTTCACATTATTTAATTTGCAATATTTAAAAAAATATAAGTATGGTGCTGACACTAGTTTCCAGGCAAGAATAATCTAGTTCAGTTTATGTAGTTTATGAAATATGTGTGTATGTAATATTATGCACTTTTATAGTAATTAATTTTAATATGTTGTCAAATACTGTGATTCTGTTAGCAGCATGCATTAGTTTCCTATTGCTGCTATAATGACCTACCACAAATTAAGTGGCTTAAGTTAACACATTTATTATCTAATAGTGCTAGAGGTTAGAAGTTAAAAATATGTTATGAAAATCAAGATATAATCAAGGGTTTGGCAGGCTGTGTTTTGTCTGGAGGATATAGGGGTAAATCTGTTCCTTGTCTTTTCAGATTTTAGAGGCTGCCTGCTTCCTGTCTTCAAAGAGCATGCCTCCAACGTCGCTTTCATTCTTCAGTCTGCTTCCCCTGACTGGCTGATGTAGGGACCTTTTCCTCTTTTAGATGAGGTTTCCCATTTTTCCCTCTGGAGGGTGGTCTTTCTCAGTGCAGTGGGTAATCACATTGGGACCACACAGACAACCCAGTATCACCTTCCCATCTCCTTGAGCCCACTGTGCAAGCCCCCTTCTGGTTGGTTTCCCCACTGTTCCTTCTTTGTCCCTTCACATTTAGTAGGACTGTGGCTGCTTCTAGGCCCTAGGTCAATACTCCATCCTTTGGGGCCTCCCCATAGCTATAATTTTGTGAGTGCTTCTTTTGGAAAATATACCCTCTCTAATTATTTCAAAAGTGCCATCTGTATCCTGTTGAAACCTATTCAGGTTTTCTAATTTGATAACACCAATTTCTGCAAAAACACCTAGATTTCCCTGTTCAGGGCTTCCATGGCTAATTTTATTCACCACTCTTTTAGTTCATCTTTATTATCTTAGATTCATCACTCAGAGTAATGGAAATAAAGCCAAAATAAACAAACGGGACCTAATTAAACTCAAAAGCTTTTGCACAGCAAAGGAAACCATAAACAAAGCAAAAAGACAACGTATGGAATGGATAAAATATTTGCAACTGATGAGGCCAATGAGAGATTAATTTCCAAAATATACAAACAGCTCTTACAGTTCAATATAAAACAAACAGACAAACAATTTTGTCCAATAGAAAATGGGCAGAAGACCTAAATAGACATTACTCTGAAGAAAACATGCAGATGGCAGACAGGCACGTGAAAAGCCGCTCAGCACCACCTTTAGAGAAATGCAAATCAAAACTCTTTTCAATGAGATACCACCTCACACAGGTCAGAATGACCATCATCAAAATATGGTGGAGAGGGAGGTGGGAGGGGGGATCGGGATTGGGAATACATGTAAATCCATTCCATGGCTGATTCATATCAATGTATGACAAAACCCACTGGAAAAAAAAAATAATAATAAAAATAAAAAAAATTAAAAAAAAGAAAAAAAAATCTACAAATAACAAGTGCTGGAGGGAGTGTGGAGAAAAGGGGAACCTTGTACAAAGTTGGTGGGAATGAAATTCATGCAGCCACTATGGAGAATACTGTGAAGTTTCCTTAAAATTGTCTCTTTTTTATTTTGCTTATAGAGACTGTTCTGTTCCAAAATAAACTATTTTTTGAACACAAGTAATCTTTTTACCTCTCTGATGTTTTTTCTAATATTTTCTTTTGCTCACAGAGAGAAGTGTACTACATTTCTGATAGTGCATGTTGAAATGAATTCTGCTTGAAATTCCAGATCTGTCATGTCACAATGAAGCTTTAATTGAAGAAGTTCAGATTCAGCCATAAATTCTCCTTAGCATTTAATAGTTTCAGGGGAATTCCTGGTAAGGAAGGTGGAGGGAGCCACATTCCTACTTAGCAACATCTCATCTTTGCCAAAAGGAATGATTAAAAGTATTTCATATGATAAGTAAAAGACAGTCACAAGGGCATCCTCACTTTTTATCTGGAAGTGTATTTAATGGCTTGAAAGTATTTCCCCTGTGTTTTCTCACTTGCTCTAGACTGTGTCATAAAAACACTTTCCAGAAGGGTTTCATGGATATGCTGTCCCCTCTAGGGGTTTCATGGACCTTACAAGCCTCCAGTTTCCTTCTTGGCCTTAACAATTCTTTTGAACTCCATTTTTGAGGTTCTTTGGACCTGACTATTCTCCTCATTTTGGAGAATCTCTGTTCATTTCAGTGTTTTTGTTGAATTATTATTAATGCCCATAGTTGCATGTTTACAAAATGTGGTATCAGTAATCTGCTTTGAAATTTACTCAAGTACGTGTTACTTGGACAGAAGTATCCTGTATGATGTTTTCAGAAAATTTAAATCGTATCTCTCACCACCTCTTCAGATTCCTTATAATATTCCTTTCTCCTCAGATAAATTATAGGGTATGTGCCTGCTCAGTCCTATCTGAATCTTTGACCCTATGGACCATAGCCTACCAGGCTCCTTGGTCACTGGGGATTTCCCAGCAAGAATGGGTTGCCATACCAGAGTGTGTTGCTTTTCCTCTTCCAGCAGATCCTTCCTGACCCAGAAATCAAACCCGTGTCTCCAGCATGGACCTCCCTTGCATGGCAGGCAGATTCTTTCCCACTGAACCTCCAAGGGAGCCTGAATTATAGGATAAATACCATGAATATTCTGGTCATTTTTCAGAAAATATTTTCAGGGTCTTTGGCCTTCCCCAAAACCTTATTCAGGATTTAAAGTGTTTGGTCCTGTGTAATAGTCAAAACTTCTGAATTTTTGTAAAAAAACTTTTCACCTCTATCCATGGGAATATCGAATACACATATAAGACAACCATTGTCCTTCTCTTGTCCTAAAGCACAACTTGCCTCACTGAAGTACCTCATTCTTGTGTGTTAACTCAGGGCCCCAATAATGTATCATCAAGGCAATCATTTGAACATCTCTAAATATATACCAAAAAGCTCATTGTATAGTCAAAGCTCACTCTTACAGTCAAACCCTTTAAATTCTTTTTCTTTGGAAATAAAAGTTTTTCTACTAACCAGACAATGGAATCATTTTAAACAAGTACTTGTGCTAATATTCCCTTGAATGTATTAGAAAAAAAATGGATTAACATTATTATGCACAGTCAGGGACACTTATTACCTCCCGGATGAGTCCTTGCTATGTGTGCGAACTCAGTCATGTCCGATTCCTCACGACACTGTGGACAGCAGTCTTCCCAACTGCTCTGTCTAGGGGATTTCTCAGGCAAGCATAGTGGAATGGGTTGCTATTTCATACTCCAGGAGATCGTCCTGACCAAGATAAAACCCTCATTTGCTGTGTCTTCTGCATTGGCAAGCGGATTCTGAGCCACCTAGGAAGACAGATGGGCCCTTAGAGAACTTATGTTTTACCACCTTCATCTCTTTCCCTTGACCCTTCCTTAATCTTTCATTTTGAATTTCTTTTTTTCCTGCCCCAATTCCTTCCTCCTCTGCTATTCTCCCTATTCTATTCCTTCTCTGCTTCACGCTTTCACTCCTTCACTGAAGACTGTTAACAGACTAGAAGAAAGGATATAAAAACACTTCATTTTTAAGTGTGTGTACTTCAATTTTAAACCTCCCTTCTGTTTGTTACCCTCCTATGAATTCTGTCCTTTGGGGTTCATGTGCTTTAAAAAAATGAGACCTTGGAAATAGTCCAGAAGGAAACATTTGTCTAAAGAGAACCTCACCTAAAAGTTTCCCAGTCACAGGAAGCTCCCCTCAGCTGTAGAATCACTTCTTGCTTTATAGAGTGTGATTCTATTTACCTTACTCAGGACTTCAAGATTGTTTTTAATTTGATTTGCCTATTGAGAGCACTGCAATATTTAATCAGCCTGTTTCCTGATCTTTTTTCTCCCTGACTCCTGAAGGTTCCCAGATGTATGCATGGCAGGCACTCACATCCTGTTACCAACATCAATATATTTCACCCTCGCAAGTGGCTCTTTATGACTGTTCCTTCAACCACCACTGTGGGGTTCTCTACTATGATGTAACCTTGGCTACTGTAAATTTCTGTTAGTTCCAATTATGTCTTTTTTTGGACAAGGTGCAAGCACCTTGTCTTCAACTTACGAAGAGGCTGTCATCTAATATCAGAGAAAGCTGGCAACTTTATGTGAAACACATGTGCAGTCTCAGCAGTCACCAATTAATGACCAGAATGCACAGCAACAGAAGCAAGGGTGAAAATACACATACATGCCACTGCCTGCAGGAAAAGAAAACAAAATAGAAAAGTGAGGATGCAATTATGTGGTTTGAAGTCAAAAGGATAATTTCTCAAGGCTTAAACAAATGATTCATAAAAATAATTCCACTTCCAGTAAAAGTAAAAGCATCTGAAAGCTGAAGCTGAGAAATTTGAAGGAGACTATGGACTGCAGGGACCAAACATTTCTTATATCCCACTATTTTGTGAGTAGAAACTCATAATAAAGTAAGGAAAAGATTAAAATGATACGGACTAGACCACTCATCTTTATATTATTGCAACTTGGGGATATGGTAATTTTACTAGCTTTGAGTCTGCACATGCCGTGAGACATTTTCCCTTGGTTTTTATCACCTATAAATATATGAAAAGCTAAAAATCACCAATATAAAAATGAAAAATAAACATATCTGTACATGAGGACTTAAAATTTAAAAAATTAAAAACTAATTTTCTCTATCATGTTTGGTTTTACTACAGGAGTGTGGGTGTAGGCACACATGTCGATTTATATATACCTAATTTCAGTATGTGGCTACATAAATAGATATGCATGTAAATGTGCCTATATTTTTGAAATACAAAGTATTAATAGCAATCAAATATTTATTAATACAATTCAAATACTTGATAATTACATATAATTAAACAACACTATATTCAACTTTGTTCATTGTTCTGGTAGTAATTATAATCTTCATCATACTTAGTTTTCCTTATGTGATAAATCCTACATTTATAATATATGTTAGTTCTTTTAATTTTCATAGGAGTTATGAATACATGTTAAACTGAGAGTTTGGAAATCAAAGAAAGAAAAGATTTGACAAAAATACATCAAATACATACATTCCTTAAAACATGTATATCATTTATCTACATAAGAGAAAGCAATCAACTCAGTAGATAAAGGTACAGAAGACATTAAACATATTAGACTACATGGTAAAGACAGAATTGGTTTTAAGCATCCTGAAAGAGACAGAATCCAAGTAGCAGGAGCTTTGAAGCTCTCACACAAGCCAAGATTTAGACTTTACCCATGAGTTCCTACAAGGCGTTGGGTGGCGACATAACATATTGTTCAAGGTTCATGCAAAGGTGACCACTTTTCACTTCATAGCAACCAAAGGCAGGCAGTTATGGTTGTGCAGAATGGTGCACATACACAGCAGAGCAGGCAGCTATTCTGTACTTCAGGTTCTGGTGCTGTTTTCCAGCTTACAGACGCTGATGAACAATGTCTGGTACCCATTCAGTTCAGTTCAGTTCAGTTCAGTCGCTCAGTCATATCTGACTCTGCCACCCCAAGGACTGCCGCATGCCAGACTTCCCTGTCCATCACCAACTCCCGGAGCTTGCTCAAACTCATGTCCATCAAGTAGGGGATGCCATCCAACCACCTCAACCTCTGTTGTCCCCTTCTCTTCTTGCCCCATACTCCATAGTCAATTGCTGTTCAACATTGGCAAAGACATTTGTAAACATTAGGACTCCCAAAGGGAATAAAAATTCAATCAAAATAATCTAGATCACAGAGGCGTTTCTTTAATTCCAAGGGTTTTTCCCATCAAGAATTTCTCTTTGATCAGTGTTTCAAAGTTCAATCTTTTGCTTACAGTCCTTCAATAGTTTCACTTAGCTTTCCCCTGAGACTGCTTCATTTTCAGTTTGGTAAATTGAAAACTAGCTCTTTGTTGTATGAACCCACTTTAGCCAGGTACATGCCTTATCTAATTAAATCTTTACAGTGGCCCTATTAGGTGGGTGAATAAAAAAGTAAAAGTGATAATCACTCAGTTGTGTGTGACTCTTTGTGACCCCATGGACTGTAGCTTGCCAGACTCCTCCATCCATGGAATTCTCCAGGCAAGAATACTGAAGTGAGTAGCCATTCCTTTCTCCAGGAGATCTTCCTGACCCAGGGGTCAAACCCTGGTCTCCTGCATTGCAGGCTTATTGTTTATCATCTGAGCCAGGAGGGGAGGTGCTACATATGTAAAATAGGTGGGTAGATATGTAAAATACAAAATTTGTTTATTGCCAGTGAAGAATGTGAGACCAAGATTTGTTCAAGTTTCCACAACTGTCAGTATAGACCTGGGCAGTGTGACCCTGGGTCTCACACTGGGGTCACATTCCTCGGACACCATGAAATCCACCCATACAAATGGAGAAACTGAGGTGTCATGCATGTCATGAGGAGTTCAGTATTCTTGCAGGTGAGCAACAGAGTTGGTCAAGCTGGTTGCTTAGACATCACTATGCCAGAGCACACATTCTGAATTACTGCTTCTAGCCCTTCTCCATTTAGTTCGGCTTTCTTGGGAAGAGGAATTAATTCCAAATTGGCTTGTCCTACTTTGTTCTTGTTCAGTCACTCAGTCGTGTCTGATTCTTTGCAATCCGATGGACTGTAGCATGCCAGGCTTCGTGCTAAAATGCATTTACTATCTCCCAACTAGTCTTGTTCTGAATAGGAAAATAAGCAAACATTTGAAATTCTTCCTTTAGCATACCAGAACAGGAAGATTTATTGAGATGCCTATTTAAAAAAAAAAAAAAGCATGAAACATCCTTAGCTTCCTGTTGAATTATGTACATTAACAAAATTAACCACATCTTCAAATTTATGCCATGTTATGATAGCTTCAGAATTTTTGTCATAGATTATTTTAGCCAAATAATTACATGGAGTGGAGTTTCTTCTGCTGTGATCTATTTTTCTGAGGATTTAAATATGTAAGATAACTACAGTCTGATAGAAGTATTCGGTGATGTTTATTTGAATCTTTTTGGTCTTTGGATTTCCTGGTAGAAATGTGTTAGAAAATGAGCAAGGCAGAAATGTTAGTCTAAATAATCTACATCAGATGACCTACTTAAAAATTTTGGTCACCATAAGAAAAGTTTTGGTCACTGTAAGAAAAATTTGGGTCATTGTAAGAAAAGTTCTAGCCAGGTGGCTCAGCATCACTAGCCATCACTATAGTCCAATATTTAGAATGCCCCAAATGGTGTGTGAGATACGATATGCAGGTAAGCACTATGCTTTGATATATGCTTGCTTCCTGGGATTATTTTCCTGTACCAGCCATGAAAATGATCCAAAGATTTGGATTTACTTGAAGACACAGTAATTTCTGGCCAATATCTGGTACAGTTATATGGTCAAAATATATGATTCATTCCTTCTTTTCTTTTCTCCTTCCTTCCTTCCTTTGCTGCCTTTGCTTTTTCTTATTTTTATTAAAATTTCAGGTTGAGATACACGGTTAGCAACAGTATCCTGTTAAGGTATTTTTTTTCTTGAAAGATTTCTTTTTTATATAATTTTATTTTATTCACTTATTTTTAGCTGTGATTGGTCTTAGTTGCTGCATGCTATGTAGGCTTTTTCTACAAAGAAACTTTTTGTGTAGTTGTGGTTGAGCAGGGGCTATGCCTTAGTTGCAGTGCATGGGCTTCTCATTGTGGTGGCTTTTGCTTGTTGCAGAGCATGGGCTCAATAGTTTTGGCATACAGGCTTAATTGCTCTGCAGAATGTGGGATCTTCCTGAATCAGGGATTGAACCTGTGTCCCCTGCATTGGCAGGCAGATTCTTTACCACTGGGCCACCAGGGAACCCCAAGGCATTTTTATAAAAGGATAATTTACAAGTTTTTTAAGTATCTCAGTGAAACAGATATTTTAATAAATTGTTAACTTTACCTTTTCTATAAGTTCCTAACTTGTAATGAGAAAGTCACTTCACTGTATCATTGTCTTTTGTTCTTTTTCATGGGCTGCTAGGAAATATGTTAAGTAGCCATATATTAGCATATTGATCAAGTCACATGATAATAATACCAATATAAGAATTAAAATAAAAATATGAAGTTACAGGTTGAAAGATAGTGAATGCTGAACCAAGAGAAAAGTAGTAGAAGCCTGTGATTTGTTGTTGATCTTACACTAACTCTACATTTTTATTGAAATTTTAGCTACTTTATGTCTTTATTATTTGGTAAATGATTGTTTTTTCAATTTTTATTGCAGTATTTTCAATAGTGCATTTTCAAATGCTATTAAAATTTACAATTCCTGTATAAATAAAATGATAGTGTTTATAATGTGACCTTTTTAATGATATTGATCTAATTCAAGAGTTCTGATTCTAAGCTTCAAATTTCTATATGTATTTTTATTAATACAGTTCTGCATGCATTTGTAATACTTCATAACTCCTTCACCTCTTGGTTGCTTTGTCACTGAATGTCTAAACCAGCTCTACTGAGGATTTTAATTTGTTTTTGTCTTCTAGTTTCTTATAGTGAGGTACTATATTAAAAAGTTTTTAGAACTTATATTTCTACAATCTGGAGGTCTATCTGACATATCATAGAACCTGTTAAAGTGGAATAATTATTTTATTGTAATATCCTATTTAACTCAGAGTTATACATTAATCATATATCAATATTTTAAAACCTAGAGAGACTAGTTTTTAGTTATTTCATTGGCATTTACATTTAATTTTTTGATTATTTAAAACCATATCTAGATTAGAATAATTTTTGAGAGAGGGCATGTTCATCTGTATTTTGAAGGATATTTTGGACAAATTTAGTAGAAATTAAAATTGAGTCCTGCAAGTAAAGACCATTTGCTGCAAACTAGAATAAGATACTTTTTAAATATAAAACATTTGATTCACAAGAAATGATGTCACCAAACACGTTAAACAAAAATGAAAAAAATTTCTAAGGCCCAAGATATGACTTAGATACCAATCTGCATTTTATTCTTACAGTTAATTTGAACTTTGATAGGTGAAAATAAAATAGATGTTAAACTATCCATACAGTAAAATTTTATCATCTTATTTCATAATAATAAAATGTATAGGAAATTATTTTCTAAAGTTCAAGAATTTCAGGCAACTGAGAGCCTTCTAAAACCTCAGATAAATTATCTAGCAGTTTGGTTATTGTGTGTAAGTATTACAAAGTATTCATTGTGAAATCAGATTTTGGTGCTGAAAGGTTTCCATAGCAACTGGAGGAATAAAAAGATAGGTCTCTGCTTCACTGATCTTTAGTTCCTCATAAAATATCTTATTGTGCTTTCAGAAATACACGTATACCTCAGAAAAATAGTTACCATGATTAGAAAATGGATATATGTATGTGCATTAAGAGTGGCTGTTTTGTGCCAATACAAACTGGCTCTTTTGTGTCAATACAAACAGTTCCAGACCCTACATACAACATAGGTTTACTTTAATTGCCTATAAGAATTTCTACTTTAGATTTTGCCCTTAAATTTCCTCCATTTCTTGTCTTCTCACTGGTGCACATTCATTGCTTCCTTTACTTTAAGTCACTACAATATCATAAGACTATTTTCATAGATACTGAAAAAGCTATTGAAAAGATTCAACATGCATCTATAGTAAAAACTCTAGAGAAAACAGAAAGAGAATTATACTTTCTTAACATGATTGTGTGTGTATCTGTATCTATCCTCACTACTCTTTGGCTTTGTAGTAGAAATATTGTCAGCCAGGACAATTAAATAAGAAAAATCATTTTGAGACATAAAGATAGGTAAATAAGGAATAAACTGTCTCTATTTGCAGATATGATGGTATACCTAGAAACTCCAGCAAATTAATGCTAAAACTAGCTCAAATATCAATGAATTGAGTAAATTATCAGGATATAAAGTTAGGATGCAAAACCAATTATCTTCATATATACAAAAAATAAACAGATGATACAATAGCAAATACAGTATCATTAAGATTGCAGCAAATTAGAAAAATATAGAGAAATTTAAGAAGAGTGCAAAATCTATACAATAGAAATTTTAATTCTTTATATATGAATAGATAAATAGGATAATAGAATAGAAAGAATAAACAAATAGAATAATGGACTAGAAAGAATAGACAAGTAGAATAATAGAATAGAATAATAGAAACTCCAAAATTAGACCCTAATACATACGGAAATTTAATATATGACAAACTGGCATTTCAGTTCACTGAAGCAAAGATTGACATTTATAAATGTTGAAAGACAATTAGGTCATCATTTGCAAAAGTTAAAATTATATCACACACCATATATAAGAATGGATTATGTATCTAAATGAAAAAATGTAACAATGGATATAATAGAAAGAAACCTGGTAAATTTCTCTTTAGACTTGGTGTTGGGAAAGGCCTTGTAAATGTGATTCAAAATCCAAAAGCAATAAAGCATTGCTCTATTTGACAACAAAGTGAAAAAAGCCCAAAACTTTTCAATATTGAGTATGAGTTTGGCGGTTTGTCATAAAAGACCTTAATAATGTTGAGCTGTGTTCCCTCTATACCAATTTGATAAGAGTTGTTATCATGACATGACCAAGATAACTTAGCATGCACACATGTTATCGTGAGTGGTCGTTGAATTTTGCAAAATTATTTTTCTGCATCTAAGGAGATAATCATGAGATTTTTATCTTTCTTTTTGTTAATGTGCTGAATCATGTTGAATAATTTGAGAATGTTGAACCTTCCTTGCATAACTGGAATAAATCCCACTTGATCATGATGTATGATCCTCTTTATTATATATTATTAAATTTGGTTTTTTGTTGAGGATAACTGCATCTATACTCATCAGAGATAATATCCTGTGGTTTTCCTTTTTGTACTGTCATTGTCTGGTTTTGATATTAGGGTAATAGCTGCCATGTAGCATAAATCTGGGAGTGTTCCATCTTCTTTAATTTTTTGAAATAGTTTTAGAAGAATGGATTTCGGTTCTTCTTTATATGTTTGGTAAAATTGACCTGTGAAGCTGTCAGGTCCTGGACTTTTGCTTGCTGGGAGTTTTCAAAGTACTAATTCAGTTTTACTGCTAGTAATCAGTCTGTCTAGATTATTTAATTCTTCCTGATTCAGTCTTAGAAAATTGTGTGTTTTTAGAAAGGTATCCATTTCTTCTAGGCTGTCCAGTTTGATGGCAAATCACTGTTCATAGTATCCTCTTATGATTGTTTTGTATCCCTGTTATGTTAATTGTAATTTCTCTTTTCTCATTTCTTATTTTTTGGGGGGTACTCCTATTTTTATCTTAATGAACCTGGCTAAAGCCTTATGTATCTTGTCTTTTTTTTTCTTAATTGTTCATTTCATTGATCTTTTCTCTCTCTCTCTCTCTTTTTGGTCTCTATTTTATTTATTTCTCCTCATCTTTATTGTTACCATCCTTCTGTTGACTTTGGGCTTTATGTTTTCTTCTTTTTCTAATTTTTTAGATGGTAGGTTATATTCTTTATTTGAGAGTTTTCTTGTTTCCTGGAATAAGCCTGTACAACTATAAACTTCCTTCATAGAACTTAGAACTGCTTTGCTGCATGCCATAGATTTCGGAAAGTTATGCTTTTATTTTCATTTGCTTCAAAGTGTTTTCTGATTTCTTCTTTGATGTTTTTCACTGATCGATTGTTTTCATTTTGTTTGTTTATTTACAGCATTTTTTAATCTCATGTGCCTGTTTTTTTTCCCATTTTAATTCTAATAATTACCTTCTAGTTTCAGATCATTGTGGTCAAAAATGCTTGATATAATTTCTATCCTTTTAAATTTGTTGAGACTTGTCTTGTGGCCAGAATGTGATCTAACCTGATGAACATTCCATGTGCCCTTGAGAAGAATGTGTCTTCTGCTGTTTTCTTTTCTTTTTGTTTTTGATGGAATGTCCTGTGGATTCCTAGTAATTCCAAATCCTCTAATGTGTCATTTCAGACCACCACCTCCTTATTGATTTTCCATCTAGTTGATCTGTCCATTGATGTAAGTGGGGTGTTAGAGTCCCCTACTATTATTCTATTGTTGCTGATTTCTCTCTTTATGCCTGTTAATATTTATTGTGTATATTTGCCATATACATTTATGCATATGTGCTCTTCTATTAGGTGCATATATTTTAAGAAATGTTATATCCTCTTCTTGCATTAATCATTTTATAATGTCTTTCTTTCCCTTTTGTTATAGACTTGATTTTGAAAAATACTTTCTCTGATATGAGTGTTAATAACCCATCTCTCCTTTTATTTCCATTTGCATGAAATATCTTTTTTCATCCCTTCACTTCCAGTTTCTGTGTATTTCTAGCTCTGAAGTGAGTCTTTTATAAGCAGCCTATAGATGGATATTCTTTTCCTATTCAGTGACCCTACATTTTTTTTTTTTTTGACCCTACATTTTTTGATTGGCGATTTAACCATTGAAATTTAAAGTGATTAATATATGCATGTACTTTTTGCATTTTGTTATTTGTTTTCTGGCTATTTTTATAGTTTTTTATTGTTCTTTTCTTTCCCTTTTAGCTTCTTTCCTGATGTTTGATGATCTTCTTTATTGATATGCTTACGTTACTTTCACTCTAGTTTTTGTGCATCCATTGTAGGATTTTTACTTGTGGTTACCATAAAGTTCATATATGTTGACCTATAACTATATCTACTTATTTTAAACTTGTAGTCACACACATCCTAAAGGATCTAAATTTTTTTACTCCCTTCCCCTACATTTTATATCTGTCATATTCATATCTTCATGTATATCCATTCACTGTTTATTGTAGGTATAAATGACTTTACAAGTTTTAAAATCTTTATACTAGCTTATTTCATGGTAGATCCGCAGCCTTTTCTATATGTTGCCTTTACTTGTGGGATATTTTTCCTTTCTTATAGATTTTAGCTTCTTTTTTAGCCTTTCCTTTTCCAACTGGAGAAGACCCTTTAACACTTCTTATAGAGTAAGTTAGTGTTGATGAACTCTTAATTTTTGTCTGTCTGAAAAGTTCTTTATCTCTTTAAAATCTAAATAACAATTTTGCTGGTGAAGTATCCTAGGTCATAGTTCCTTTGCCCTTTTAGCACTTTAAATAAACCATCCCATGCCCCACATGCCTGAAAAGTTTCTGCAGAAAAACTAACTGATAGCCTTTGGGAGTTGCCTTGTATGTTACTGTTTTTCACTTGCTGCCTTCAAAATTAAGTATTTTTATTAAACATTTACCATTTTAACTATGATATGTCTTGGTGTGGGTTTCTTTGATTTCCTCTTGTTTGGGACTCTGTGCTTCCTCCACCTGGATACGTTTCTTTCTTCAAGTTTGGAAAGTTTTCAGCCATAATTTCATGAAATTCATTTTCTATGCTTTTTTGTCTTCTCCTTCTGGAACATCTTATAATACAAATTTAGTATGTTTGATGTGGTCTCAGATGTCCCTTATACCATCCTTAATTTTTGAAATTTTTTCTTTTTGATATTATGATTGGTTGATTTCCATTCTTCTATCTTTTAGATCACATGAATTCTTCTCTATCACTCATCTGCTGTTGATTCATTGTAATCTATTTTTTAAAATTTTGGTTATTTTATTCTTCAATTCTTCCTAGTTATTTTTACATTTACTAGTTCTTAATTAATTTTTCACTGTTTTAATCTTTTTTTTCCCAAGTTCACTTAATGTTCTATTACTAATGCTTTGAACTTCACATGATAAATTATTTATTTCATTAGATTTTTTTTCAGGGATTTATTCTGTTCTTTCACTTGAAATAAATCCATCTGTCTTCCTATGGTGTCTAACTTTTTCTGGCTTTATCAAGTTAGATGAAACAATTACTTACCCTGGTACTAAAGTTGCATCATTGTGTGGTAGCATCCTTATGCAGGCTGTGTGTGCTCAGTGACTTTGGAAGAGCTGAATATCTAGTGAGCATGGGTCACCTCTTCCCCCAGAGTGTGCTGGCAGCTATTGTCTTCAAGGCAAGTGGAACTAAAAGTAGAAGGGCTTGACCCAGAATCAGTCATAAACTGGGGCTTCTCTTCTGCTCAGTGGCAGCCACAGCTTGCTACTCCCAAGTTGCTAGAGCATTAGTCCTGAGATACAGGTCCAAATTGGTTCTGTATCTTCTAAGTGTGTGTCTCCTCCCTCCCAGCAGTGGAACTTTTGCCCTAGTGAGGTTCAGTGGCAAAGAAAGAGGGGCTGGGCCATGTACTGAGTCCCAGCCCACCAGTCAGAGCTCCAGATTTCTTCTGACTAGCCTCGTCTGTGAGTGCCAGCAATGGCTGTCCACACCCAGTTTAGATGAACTGCAGAATCTCAGTTTACTATTTAGCACCCCCAATACTTTCACTTCCCTTTGGCAACAACAACCTTCACCCTCATGGGAAGCTGCATTGGAGCAAGAGGGGTGGAGTGGGCACCTGATACGGGTGAGGTGTGTGCTGGGATGGTCACAGAAAACAAGCCAGAGCTTCAGGCAGCTTCAACCTGCTTCCTCTGCATTCATCACAGAGTAAGCATGTGTGTGCACATGATTCACATCAGAGTCTAGGGTTCTTACTGCCCTCCTGGTTTTCAATCCAGCTAAGGGCACTTGTTTTCCTGGTGTTGGATTCCAGGCCTGGGATGCCCAACTTGGGATTTGAACCCCTCATTCCCCAAGGAGTATCTCTGCGCCCAAATCATCACATTCCTCTTCTGTTCTCCTTCCTACAGGCACAGGCCCTAATCTGATCGCTTCTTCTCCCTTCCTATCTGGTTACATGTGGATCTTCCTTTATAGGTTTGGCTATGGATGAGTCATTCTGTTTGTCTCCAGTTTGTCTATAGTGACAACTGCTCCTCCCCATATAGATGTTTTTTTGGTTGTGTCCATGGGGTAGGCAAGCTCCTTGTTCCCCTGCTCTACCATCTTAATCCCCTCCTTCTGGTCCCCCCACCCCTTGATGTTACTGTGTTTACAATAATGGGATTTGTGAAACACCTCTCAGAGTGTCTGTTTTTTCTAAATAGCACTACTTTTTCCCACATCAATTAGATAGCCTCTTTTCCTGAGTTCCAAGATTCTTGACCTCAATCCATAGAGAAAATCTTTCTCTAGAGTTGACATGTTTGTCCATGCAACTTATCTAGGAGCTTTGTCTACAATTCCATTAGTATAATATTCTTTTACTAAAATTAAAAAAAAGGCTTTGTTCTTTGATGCTTATGTGAGTTTTTAATTTAGTCATTCAATTCACTTCCTTATGTCAATGAACTTCCTTATGTCAATGTTTATGAGCATTTCTGTCTTTAGAATTTCACTAAATTTCACAACACACTGGTACCTGTGCTTTGATGTCTATTTGTCTCACACTCAGGACATTTCCCTTCACTAACTCCAAACATGATGTGTGTCTTACATCAGTTTTCAGCCTTCTCTGTTTATTGTTTCTTCCAAAAGAATGTTAGGGTAAGAATTAGGGAAGCCATTGTACTTAGCCCACCAACTGCTTTTTCAGTTCAGTTCAGTTGCTCAGTTGTGTCTGACTGTTTGCGACCCCATGAATCGCAGCACGCCAGGCCTCCCTGTCCATCACAAACTCCCAGAGTTTACTCAAACTCATGTCCATCGATCGGTGATGCCATCCAGCCATCTCATCCTCTGTCATCCCCTTCTCCTCCGGCCCACAGTCCCTCCCAGTATCAGGGTCTTTCCCAATAAGGCAACTCTTCGCATGAGGTGGCCAAAGTATTGGAGTTTCAGCTTCAGCATCAGTCCTTCCAATGAACACCCATGACTGATCTCCTTTAGGATGGACTGGTTGGATCTCCTTGCAGTCCAAGGGACTCTCAAGAGTCTTCTCCAACACCACAGTTCAAATATATCAATTTTTTGGCACTCAACTTTCTTCACAGTCCAACTCTCACATCCACACTTGACCACTGGAAAAACCATAGCCTTGACTAGATGGACCTTTGTTGGCAAAGTAATGTCTCTGCTTTTTGTTTTTTTTTAATTTATTTATTTTTTTTCCATTTATTTTTATTAGTTGGAGGCTAATTACTTTACAATGTCTCTGCTTTTTAATATGCTATCTAGGTTGGTCATAACTTTCATTCCAAGGAGTGTCTTTCAATTTCATGGCTGCAATCACAATCTGCAGTGATTTTGGAGCCCTCCAAAAAATAAAGTCCGACATTGCTTCTACTGTTTCCCCATCTATTTGCCATGAAGTGATGGGAATGGATGCCATGATCTTAGTTTTCTGAATGTTGAGCTTTAAGCCAAGTTTTTCACTCTCCTCTTTCACTTTCATCAAGAGGCTTTTTACTTCCTCTTCACTTTCTGCCATAAGGGTGGTGTCATCTGCATATCTGAGGTTATTGTTATTTCTCCCAGCAATCTTGATTCCAGCTTGTGCTTCTTCCAGCCCAGCATTTCTCATGATGTACTCTGTATAGAAGTTAAATAAGTAGGGTGACAATATACAGCCTTGATGTACTCCTTTTCCTATTTGTAACCAGTCTGTTGTTCCATGTCCAGTTCTAACTGTTGCTTCCTGACCTGCATACAGGTTTCTCAAGAGGCAGGTCAGGTTGTCTGGTATTCCCATTTCTTTCAGAATTTTCCACAGTTTATTGTGATCCACACAGTCAAAGGCTTTGGCATTGGCAATAAAGCAAAATAGATGTTTTTCTGGAACTCTCTTGCTTTTTTGATGATCCAGATGATGTTGGCAATTTGATCTCTGGTTCCTCTGCCTTTTCTAAAACCAGCTTGGACATCTGGAAGTTCATGGTTCACATATTGCTGAAGCCTGGCTTGGAGAATTTTGAGCATTACTTTACTAGCATGTGAGATGAAGGCAATTGTGCGGTAGTATGAGCATTCTTTGGGATTGCCTTTCTTTGGGATTGGAATGAAAATGGACCTTTTCCAGTCCTGTGGCCACTGCTGAGTTTTCCAAATTTGCTGGCATATTGAGTGCAGCACTTTCACAGCATCATCTTTCAGGATTTGAAATAGCTCAACTGGAATTCCATCACCTCCACTAGCTTTGTTTGTAGTGATGCTTTGTAAGGCCCACCTGACTTCACATTCCAGGATGTCTGGCTCTAGGTGAGTGATCACACCATCGTGATTATCTGGGTCATGAAGATCTTTTTTGTACAGTCTTCTGTGTATTCTTGCCACCTCTTCTTAATATCTTCTGCTTCTGTTAGGTCCCTACCATTTCTGTCCTTTATTGAGCCCATCTTTTCATGAAATGTTCCCTTGGTATCTCTAATTTTAGACTATGGAAATTCATGGCTGTTTCCTTGGGACTCGGTAAACTCATTTGTATTCATGGGACACAAAGAACATCAGGTCCAAGAAGAAAAGACTTTCTTGTTTCTGATGACTGTTCTGTAAGCTGCCTGTCTGGGGTATCTAACAAATTACCTTCAGCTTTAATGACACATTCTTGATTCTTATCTGAAATGCTTTGCATACTTTTATACTTGGTTCACACTGGCATATATCGACTACAGTAAAACAATACTTTTTGTATTTCTCCTGCAAAGCTAGTTTTCTTTTAGTTCTAAATCATCAGTTTCCAACATTTCACAATAAGAAAATCTTGGTCACATGTATTTCTGAATATTAGAAATCATAACACCAATTGCACTGAACCTCAATATAGTTACTGTCTTCAAGAAGTGTTTGTTGAATTAGTGGACAAATAGCATATCTGTTTTCCATGTTCAATGTTGTCACCAATACCTGCCTTATTTCCTGTTTATAGAAATTGATTCTCCCTAACTAATCTTTCAGAGTACTGGTTTGATTTTCCTACAGTATGCTGCAGTAATGATCTCAAAATCTCAGTGATACACAGAAATATAAATTTAAGTCTCACAGTTGTTATACATTGGTTAAAGACTGCTGGTCATTCCACTTCTCTCCCATGATGGACCCAAGCAAGATGAGTAGCCAATATCTAGAACAATCTTGGCACAACTAAAAGAGCAATGTCAGAACCACTTGATATCTCATGACTTTTTCTCAGAAATAGCACACATCATTTCTACTAATATTTCTTGGCCTCAACTGCTCCTTGGCCCAGCCTGACATCTTGTGAGGATGGGCTCAGTAGGAGAGGGAAAACTTCAGCAATAACACAACCTAACACAATTGCCCTCTTAATGAAAATATTTGCTTCTCTTCCCATGCACATAAACTATTCTCACCCTCTTCTCAAAGGATCTAACCCCAAGGCCACAGTTCCAAGAATTGTTATCATCTTAACATTGTCTCCATGTGGATCTTCTTTATCTGTAAACCTATTAACTAGCAAGTTGTTTTTCCTTCATTCCCCAGACACACCAAAACCAAGGGTTGAATAAATCTAGAAAACCACAACAAACACTGCTTTTCAGAAAAAGAAAAGGGAGGCATAGGGCCATCCCTAAGACACAGCAATTCTGTAATCTTATTGGGAGGATGTACTAGCCCTACCCCAAGGGTAGGTCATGTTCCTTCCCTTGGAGGAGATCCATGATTTCTCCATGGCTCTTGGATCCCTCTTCTGAAATACACTATTCTTCTCAACCACAGATGAGAAAACATTGAAGAATATGCTATTTGGGGTGAATGCACAGATTTTCAACTTTCCTCCTGTGTATAGACATTTCTGGGAGGTGAGGCATTCAAAAGGCAAATTTAAAACTTAGACAGTCACCATCCTTTAGTTCAGACAAGTGATTCTTTAGAAAGTAATACCTTCTCAAAAACATAGCTGAATTTTTATCTCTACGATTCACATCAATCCTATATGTCCATAACCTTAGTCACAATTCTTTACAAAATATGACCCAATTATAGGTTTGCTAAGTTTTTCAATTTATGAATGGCTCCATCTATTGCTCTCCTAGCTCTGGGTTATTATGTTCTATTTTTCAGTCATAGTATCCCTTTTCTATCTTGTCACCAAATCCCTGAAGTATAGAGTTTAATATTAATCATATGTATTGTATAAGAGAGTATAGGAATGGTAAAGACCTGTATGCATCTTCCTTAGTTTCTCTTTTGGCAACACTGCATGGTAATTATTGGAATTTATAGTTTCCTTCCAGGAACCAGTTCATTCAGTCTCTAGCCTCAGTTAGCATCTTATCTAGTGAAGGGATCTTAAACCCACTCCAGTACTCTTGCCTGGAAAAGCCCATGGACAGAGGAGCCTGGTGGGCTACAGTCCATAGGGTCACAAAGGGTCAGACATGACTGAGCGACTTCACTTTCACTTCTTTAACCTCTTCACCTGGTCAAGTGATCCGAACCTTCTCTTTTTTTTAACTTTTTATTTTGATATAATTCAAATTACAGAAAAGTTGCAAGGACAGTACAAACAACTTCCATATATCTTTTTTACTCAGATTTATCAGTTATTGACATTTTCATCCCATCTACTTTTTCATCACTTCTGTATTTATGTATGTGCATATTACAGTTTTCTGAACTATTCAAAAGTTAAGTCGGAACGTTATGCCCTTTTATCACTAAACACTTTCAGCTCAGTTCAGTTCAGTCACTCAGCTGTGTCCGACTATTTGTGACCCAATGGACCACAGCATGTCAGGCTTACTCCCTGTCTGTCACCAACTCCTAGAGCTTACTCAAACTCATGCAGTCAGTGATGCCATCCAAACTATCTCATCCTGCCATCCCCTTCTCCTCCTGCCTTCAATCTTTCCCAGCATCAGGGTCTTTCCAATGACTCAGTTCTTCACATCAGGTGGCTAAAGCATTGGCGTGTCAGCTTCAGCATCAGTCTGTCCAATGAATATTCAGGACTGATTTTCTTTAGGATGGACTGGTTGGATCTCCTTTCAATCCAAAGGACTCTCAAGAGTCTTCTCCAACAGCACAGTTCAAAAGCATCAATTCTTTATAGTCCAACTTTCACATCCATACAAGACTACTGGAAATACCATATTTTTGACTAGATGGAAATTTGCTGGCAAAGTATTGCCCCTGCTTTTTAATATGCTGTCTAGGCTGCTCATAGCTTTTCTTTCAAGGAGCAAGTGTCTTTTAATTTCATGGCTATAGTCACCATCTACAGTGATTTTGGAGCCCAAGAAAATAAAGTCTGTCACTGTTTCCATTGCTTCCCCATCTATTTGCCATAAAGTGATGGGGCCAGATGCCATGATCTTTGTTTTCTGAATGTTGAGCTTTAAGCCAGCTTTTTCACTCTCCTCTTTCACTTTCATGAAAAGCCTCTTTAGTTCTTCACTTTCTGCCATAAGGGTGATGTCATCTGAATATCTGAGGTTATTGATATTTCTCCTGACAATCTTGATTCCAGTTTGTGCTTCATCCAGCCCAGCATTTCACACGATATGCTCTACATATGAGTTAAATAAGCAGGGTGACAGTAAACAGCCTTGATGTACTCCTTTCCCTATTTGGAACCAGTCTGTTGTTCCATGTCCAGTTAACCATTGCTTCTTGACCTGCATACAGATTTCTCAGGAGGCAGGTAAGGTGGTCTGGTATTTCATCTCTTTAAAAATTTTCCACAGTTTGTTGTGATCCACACAGTTAAAGGTTTTGGCATAGTCAACAAGGCAGAAGTGGATATTTTTCTGGAATTTTCTTGCTTTTTTGATGATCCAACGGATGTTGGCAATTTGATCTCTGGTTCCTCTGCCTTTTCTAAATCCAATTGAAACATCTGGAAGTTTTTGGTTCATATACTGTTGAAGCCTAGCTTGGAGAATTTTGAGCATTACTTTGCTAGTTCATGAGATGGGTGCAACTGTGTGGTAGTTAGAACATTCTTTGGCATTGCTTTTCTTTGGGATTGGAGTTGGAAACTGACTTTTTCCAGTCCTGTGGCCACTGCTGAGCTTTGCTTTGCTAAACACTTTAGTGGATCTTTTCTAAGAATATTTTCTTGCATAACCAAGTTACAATAATCAATTTAAGAGATTTATCATTGATAAAATACTATTAGGTGATCCAAACTTTCAGTCTTTGAATTCCTTTGTTGTTATTGGTCTTGCTTCTTCAGCTTTTGTATTCTATCATTAAATTTTACCACAGGATTGGCAAATTTGATTAGGTGTCCCAGAGAATTCCCTGTGTTCCTGTCCCCAATTAGAATATAACTCCTTCAGTCTGTTGGCAAAACTGTTAACAGAAGTTTATTCTGTTTGATGAGATTGTGGTTGACATACTTTGTGTGTGTTTCTATGTGTGGTTTCAAATGCCTGTTTCTTTTTCAAGAGCAGGTAGCAGCAATGTAATTAGAAAAAAAATAGAATTTTAATATAATATTCTACTACAGAATAAGTCATGAACGAAAAATAAATTTGCAAAGATGGTGCAGTTTATGGTCCAAGTCACTGCCATTGTCGTCATAATTAAAACTATGTCCATCAACACCCTTAGGCTCCCTCTGGGTAGGCCCATCATAACCTGTATACAACCTCTTCCTCCACACTCAGACACAGCCCCACCTTTGGTAACTTACCAAATAGCGTTTTCCTTATTCTATTCAAAACAATACCAGGCTGGATTTTACAAAGGTACTTTACTATAAATACATGTTTGAGCAAGTGACAAACTATTTAAGGGAACAGAATTAAATGAGTGCATGTGTTTTTCTTTCATGAATGGTGCTTATTTACAGAAAAATATGTAATTAGTATGTGAAAAATTAGATATCAAAAGAAAATTAGGTTAATTAGGATATGTTATACCTCTGAGTCCATATCCTGGCTTAACTTCTGTTTCCCATGAAAGTGGTATCACAGCCATGCCTACTTTGTAAGGTTGTTTTGTTTTTTAAGAATACATGAGATAATTTGCACAGAAAAAAAAGAGTTTATAAAAGTAACTACTCATAGAGAGCACTTGTTAGCTATTATTCAACTTGATGAACAAGTTACCAGGCTAAGTCTATATAGGGCTGTTGGTTTGCTCTGGATTGCAAGTACTACCTTAACCATAAAACTGATTTCTCTGGATAAAAGGTCTCAACAAGCTCAAGGGGGAGAAATGGGGGAATTAATGTTAAAATAGTGCATGAAAAAATATTAAGAAGAGGGATAAAGTGTTCTGAAAAACAGATTTTAAAATGCATGTGGTTGAAGACCATGATCCACAGCCTCCTTTTCTTCCTCACCAAGTTTGCTGGTCTCTTTCACAGATTGAGTAAAGCTGGTCCACCATGAGCTACGCAATTCAAGGGCACCTGAGCAGCACACTGCATCAGGTGAAACTTCCCAGGAGGCACCATCTCTGGTACAAGCTGAAGACTATCCTGGGAGCCAGGAATGCTTTGTCAGTGGGGACTATTAATGGGTCAGTCATTTGACTTTTAGATTGCACAGATGAAGGACCAGAAGTATGTAAAAGTTAAGGATGTGATCAAAGGTCAGTTATGACTCAGTGTATCAGGCTATTTAACTTTATCTAGAGATTATGAAATAAATCTCTCTTATCATATGTGTGCATGCTAAGTCATTCAGTTGTGTCTGACTCTGCAAGCCTGTGGATTGTAACTCTCCAGGCTCCTCTGTCCATGGGATTCTCCAGGCAAGGATACTGAAGTGGGTTGCCATGCCCTCCTCCAGAGGATCTTCCTGACCCAGGGGTCAAACCCATGTCTCTTATGTCTCCTGCACTGGTAAGTGGGTTCTTTACCACTAGCATTACCCGGGAAGCCCCTATTCTTAGCATCTACCTATGATAAAATGATGGTGCAGAAGGACTGCCCTTTTAAAAGTTTTATTTAATTGCTGAGAAGAGCTTGAATCTTGATACCATCATGGAATACCTTCTTAACTTATCTTCAGATGAAATTTAACTAATTTACAAGTATTTTTTTTTAAAAAAAATATGTATTTATTTTAATTGGAGGCTAATTACTTTATAATATTGTAGTGGGTTTTGCCATACATTTACATGAATCAGCCATAGGTGTACATGTGTTCCCCATCCTGAATCCCCTTCCTACCTCCCTCCCCATCCCATCCCTCAGGGTCATCCCAGTGCACCAGCCCTGAGCACCCTGTCTTATGCATCAAACCTGGACCGAGGATCACATATAGGCTGTTTTCTTTTCTAATTGAAATTGTTCTTCAACTGCCCCATTCTTTGATCCTCAGTAATCATCCTAGCTACATCCTAAGCATCTCAGCCCCACTTTGCTCTTGTGGGTGGAATTCCAAATTGACACTTCCCAGAATCCTCAGAACAGTCCATATATGGCCTGAGGGCTGCTTCTCCTTTTGTTCAAACAATGTCAGAAACATTTCGAGATTCAACTAAAAATTCTTCTGTTTTAAGAACCCTTTAGGGAACAGTTACTCTCTGTTTTGAATTTGTGTATTTAATTCCTTTCCTACAAGTCCCTTGGTTTGTTTGAATTTTGCTTCCAACCTGTTTGTCTAGGGGCTGTAGAAGCAAACAGAACTGCACTGAGGTGTTATGTCAAGCAACTTTCTCTCATTTCATTACTGCTTCAGTTTTCTGACGAGGGAGAAAAAAAGAAAAGATATCATTGTCCTCTACTCTGTCAATTACTTTTTTCCCTCATGGCATCATATCCAAAGCCTTTATATTGTGGTTACTATCTTCAGCATGAGGGAGATGATAGAGAAAAAGAAAAGAAGTGAAAAATGAAAAGGGCCTCTGTTAAAAACTAAAAAGCATTAGAGGAGAAGAAAAGACAGCTTAGGAGAAGGTGGAATCTCTTCATTGCTTCCCTACCAAGTGGTGTTAATAAAATAAATCAATGTAGTGCTAACAATAGCTACCCCAAAACAGGGTGGAAACAAAACCTAAAACTCAGGATTACCTTCAAATTTAGCCAGTGTTATCAATGCTAATAATTCTTATCACAAAACCACAGTAGATAGGAAAATAAAATCCAGAATGATGTTAATTAATTATCAGTATTTTCAACTAATACATGTTGAAAGAAAGCCAGAAATAAAATACCATTTTTTGGGCATATATCACAGTAATAACTTGGGCAGGAATAAACACTCCATGGGCAGAAATATAATGAGAAAAATTACATTTGCACAATATATTTGTATCTTTGCCCCAAATATTTTCTAATTCTCAATAGAAAAGCTGTAATTTTACAGTGGATAAGCCTGGCAGATACAACTTTAGTGAAATTTTCTGTTAACACCTCCAGTAATGAGACACATAAATGTCATACTGTCTTTAGTACAATGGACTGAGGAGAGCACAAAATCATTTCTCTGACATTTTTGAAAAAAGTAAAATTGGAACTTAAACATAAACTTGAGGTGATATCAGATTAACCCAAATGAGAGAAAATACACAAAATTACTGGCCTCTAGTCTTCCAAGGTGTCAAGTTTATGAAGGACAGGATGGCTGGGAAATGTCACAGATTGGAGGATGTTGAAGACAGTTCAGTTCAATCCAGTTGCCCAGTAGTGTCTGACTCTTTGCGACCCCATGGAGTGCAGTACGCCAGGCCTCCCCATCCATCACCAATTCCCAGAGCTTACTCAAACTCCTGTCCATTGAACTGGTGATGCCATCCAACCATCTCATCCTCTGTTTTCCCCTTCTCCTCCTGCCTTCAATCTATCCCAGTATCAGGGGCTTTTCCAATGAGAAAGTTCTTCGCATCAGGTGGCCAAAGTATTGGAGCTTCAACTTAAGCATCAGTCCTTTCAATGAATATACAGGACTGATTTCCTTTAGGACTGACTGCTTGTATCTTTCTGCAGTCCAAGGGACTCTCAAGAGTCTTCTCCAACACCACAGTTCAAAGGCATCAATTCTTCAGCACTCAGCTTTCTTCATAGTCCAACTCTCACATCCATACATGACTACTGGAAAAACCATAGCTTTGCATTAGATGGAAAGTTGGGGACAAAGTAATGTCTCTGCTTTTTAATATGTTGTCTATGTTGGTGATAGCTTTTCTTCAAAGGAGGAAGTGTCTTTTAATTTCATGGCTGCAGTCACCATCTGCAGTGATTTTGGATCCCCCCCAAAATACAGTCTGTTGGTCTTTCCACTGTTTCCCCATCTATTTGCTATAAAGTGATGGGACCAGATGCCATGATCTTAGTTTTCTTAAAGTTGAATTTTAAGCCAAATTGTTCACTCTCTTCTTTAATTTTCATCAAGAGGCTCTTTCGTTCTTCTCATTCTGCCATAAGAGTGGTGTCATCTGCATAGCTGAGCTTATTAATATTTCTCTTGGCAGTCTTGATTCCAGCTTGTGCTTCATCCAGCCCAGCGTTTCTCATGATGTACTCTGCATATAAATAAGCAGGGTGACAATACACAGCCTTGACGTACTCTTTTCCCCATTTGGAACCAGTCTGCTGTCACATGTCCAGTTCTATTACTTCCTGATCTGCATACAGATTTCTTAAGAGGCAGGTCAGGCAATCTGGTATTCTTATATCTTGAAGAATTTTCCACAGTTTGCTGTGATTCACACAGTCAAAGGTTTTGGCATTGGCAATAAAGTAGAAGTAGATATTTTTCTGGAACTCTTGCTTTTTCAATGATCCAGCGGATGTTGGCAATTTGATCTCTGGTTCCCTTGCCTTTTCTAAAGCCAGCTTGGACATCTGGAAGTTCACGGTTCACTTATTGCTGAAGCCTGGCTTGGAGAATTTTGAGCATTACTTTACTAGTGTGTGAGATGAGTGCAATTGTGTGGTAGTTTGAACATTCTTTGGCATTGCCTGTCTTTGGGATTGGAATGAAAACTGACCTTTTCCAGTCTTGTGGCCACTGCTGAGTTTTCCATATTTGCTGGCATATTGAGTGCAGCACTTTCACTGCGTCATCTTTCAGGATTTGAAATAGCTCAATGGGAATTCCCTCACTTCCACTAGCTTTGTTCATAGTGATGCTTCCTAAGGCCCACTTGACTTCACATTCCAGGATGTCTGGCTCTAGGTTGAGTGACCACGCCATCGTGATTATCTGAGTCATGAAGATCTTTTTTGTATAGTTTTTCTGTTTAGTCTTGCCACCTCTTCTTAATATCTTCTCCTTCTGTCAGGTCTCTACCATTTCTGTCCTTTATTGCGCCCATCTTTGCATGAAATGTTCCCTTGGTATCTCTAATTTTCTTGAAGAGATCTCTAGTCTTTCCCATTCTGTTGTTTTCCTCTATTTCTTTGCATTGATCGCTAAGGAAGGCTTTCTTATCTCTCCTTGCTTTTCTTTGGAACTCTGCATTCAAATGGGTATATCTTTCCTTTTCTCCTTTGCTTTTTGCTTCCCTGCTTTTCACAGCTATTTGTAAGGCCTTCTCAGTCAGCCATTTTGCTTTTTTGCATTTCTTTTTCTTGGGGATGGTCTTGATTCCTGTCTCCTGTACGGTGTCATGAACCTCCATCCATAGTTCATCAGGCACTCTGTCCATCAAATCTAGCCCCTTAAATCTATTTCCCTCTTCCACTGTATACTCATACGGGATGTGATTTAGGTCATACCTGAATGGTCTAATGGTTTTCTCCACTTTCTTCAATTTCAGTCTGAATTTGGCAATAAGGAGTTCATGATCCGAGCCACAGTCAGCTCCCAGTCTTGTTTTTGCTGGCTGTATAAAGTTTCTCCATCTTTGGCTGCAAAGAATATAATCAATCTGATTTCGGTGTTGACCATCTGGTGATGTCCATGTGTAGAGTCTTCTCTTGTGTTGTTGAAAGAGGGTGTTTGCTATGACCAATGCGTTCTCTTGACGGAACTCTATTAGCCTTTGCCTTGCTTCATTCTGTACTCCAAGGCAAATTTACCTGTTACGCCAGGTGTTTCTTGACTTCCTACATTTGCATTCCAGTTGCCTATAATGAAAAGGACATCTTTTTTGGGTGTTACCTCTAAAAGGTCTTATAGGTCTTCATAGAACCGTTCAACCTCAGCTTCTTCAGCATTACTGGTCCAGGCATAGACTTGTATTACTATGATATTGAATGGTTTGCCTTGGAAACGAACAGAGATCATTCTGTCGCTTTTGAGATTGCATCCAAGTACTGCATTTTGGACTCTTCTGTTGAGTAAGATAGCTACTCCATTTCTTCTAAGGGATTCCTGCCCACAGTAGTAGATATAATGGTCCTCTGAGTTAAATTCACCCATTCCAGTCCATCTTAGTTCGTTGATTCCTAGAAGGTCAACGTTTACTCTTGTCATCTCCTGTTTGACCACTTCCAATTTGCCTTGATTCATGGACCTAACATTCCAGGTTCCTATGCAATATTGCTCTTTGCAGCATCGAATCTTGCTTCTATCACCAGTCCTATTCACAACTTGGTGTTGTTTTTGCTTTGGTTCCATCCCTTCATTCTTTCTGGAGTTATTTCTCCATTGATCTCCAGTAGCATATTGGGCACCTACTGACCTGGGGAGTTCATCCTTCAGTGTCCTATCTTTTTGCCTTTTTATACTGTTCATGGCATTCTCAAGGAAAGAATACTGAAGTGGTTTGCCATTCCCTTCTCCAGTGGACCACATTCTGTCAGACCTCTCCACTATGGCCTGTCCATCTTGGGTGGCCCCACACAGCATGGCTTAGTTTCCCTGACTTACAAAGCTGTGGTCCGTGTGATCAGATTGGCTAGTTGTCTGTAACTGTAGTTTCAGTCTGTCTGCCCCCTGATCCCTTCTCTCAGTGCCTACCATCTTTCGTGGGTTTCTCTTACCTTGGACATGGGGTAAGAGACCAGCCAGCTGCCAGCCAAATCCCACCATGTGACCCCAGTCAGCCAACAGGAGAATGATTCAGCAGTGTCCTACATGAGTTCCTGACCCATCTGGAACACAAACAATTCTTGCTTTGATTAATTAACTTTCAGATAGTTCATTATGCAGGCATCAGTATCCAGAACACATGGATATGAGGGATGTTGCTTGGTGGGTATCTCTAAGACTGCACTTTTGTATTATATTCTTACCTCATGCTTAAAACCTGAATCTCAAATACATGTGTCAGCATGCCCCTTTTAAGACAAAGACTCATACTATATTATATCACTTACATGTAGAATCTAAAAAATAATAAACATGAATCTACACATAAAATGGAAACAGACTCACAAAGATGGAAAACAAACTTATGGTTACCAAAGAGGAAAGTGGGCAGGAAGGATAAATTAGGAGTTTGGAATTGACATATACACACTACTGTATATAAAATAGATAACCAACAAGGACCTACTGAGTAGCACAGGGAACTAACTATGCTCAATATTTTGTAATAACATACTGGAATATAATCTGCTTTAAAAAAAAAAATCATGCTGTTCCTGGTCACCTGAAACTAACACACCATTGTACATCAACTATCCTTCAATTAAAAAATAAAAGAATTGTAATGTCCAGGCTCCTTTGAAGCTCTGTGTAGTCAAGGGATAAACATTTCCTCAGAGATATAAATGGAAATGCTATTCACATGTGCTGGACAATGTCCTTAAACCTCTATCCCTTCTCCCACATCTGGGCTAGAATGTGAATGTGGTCACTGGTGTTACAACTTCATGAGAGACCTTGAGGAGCAGGAGTTCACCATGTAGGTGTGGGAGTTTAGCGCTGTAAAGATCAGGAAATCTTGTGATTTCAAGAAACTACTGACCTTATTTTTCATGATTGAAAAACATATATGATTTTGTGTATTACGTCTTAGTTTTTTGTCTCTGAAGCTGAGACTAGCCCATGCAATGGTAATTAAAGTAGGAAAGTAGGGAGGCAATATCTTATTTCAAAGAATGTTGACATAGATACATCATATTGGCTGGGCTTGGAGATTCTAACCTTCAGTTTTCACCCCAGGGAATCCTTCATTTATCCACCATTATTTCTAGTACTTTGCATGTAGTTTTTAGTACTTCTTGAATCTTGCTAAACTTTTCATCTAGGTCCCTTATAGGATTGTCTACATTTCTAGATCCTAGTAGAAATCAGGAATACAGACACTTTCAACAAAAATATTCTTGTAGGTTAAAAGGCACTTCCCAGGTGATGGGAAAGATCTGCCTGCCACTGCAGGAGACTTAAGGGATGCAAGTTCAATCCTTGGGTAGGGAAGATCCCCTGGAGGAGGGCATGGTGACCCACTCCAGTATTCTTGCCTGGAGAATCCCATGAACAGAGAAGCCTGGTGGGTTACAGTCCATAGAGTCGCCAAGAGTTGGACATAACTGAAGCGACTTAGTGCACACACACACACACACACACACAGGTTAAAATGTTGAAGCTGATTTGGGAGCCTGCAAATAGGTTGATTTTAATTTATATCTAGAAGAAATTTAATAATTTCATAAATACAGGGCTAACTGCCACTTGTGTTATTAATTTTTTTCATTTATGCTTATTAGCTGGAGGCTAATTACTTTACAATATTGTAGTGATTTTTGTCATACATTGACATGAATCAGCCATGGAAGTACATGTATTCCCCATTCCAATCCCCCCTCCCACCTCCCTCTCCACCCGATTCCTCTGGGTCTTCCCAGTGCACCAGGCCAGAAAACCTCACTTCCTTTGATGTGCAATGACCTCATTGGTCAGAAGCAATGCTGTACATAAAAACGTGATGATGTGTGAAGCATTTGTAAGTCAATAGGTACTGGTTTTGGCAGAAATATCAAGGGCAGAGAAGGCCATTCCACACCCAGAACAAACACCTATTCCAGTACAACCCCTTCCATGGCAGAGGTGGTTCTGTGTCATCCTTCCCCACTTAGTTCATCATGGGCTACTCAGGTCTCATGATAACTTGGTAGTTTACAGTCAAGTGTTGCGTCTTTACTAATGCCCAATAACAACCCTGAAGACATTTCTCAAAATGAGAACAGTAATTTATAAAAGATTGCAGAGCCGTATGCAAAGGTCTTCAGGTTCTTTGAATCACCTGTGAGAACCTGCTGGTGACCCTACTTCACTATGTGTCCCACACAATTCAAGGGTCACTGGTTCTTGGTTCCTGTGGTTCAAATGGCTAAGCAAGTCATATGGCAGCCTGGACATACTGTGTATCCTTCTGATCCCACTCAAAACTGGTGAACTTTGGAGTTACTTGGTAATCAAGTTGGAGTGAATGTCCAAATGAGGTGCATGTCACCTGCAAAATCCAAAGGAGATTGCTAGGTATTGTGTTCCTGTGATTGTGGTAGAAAATTTAGAAAGTTTATTCATTCAGTCATGTCTGACTCTTTGCAACCCCATGAACTGTAACCTACCAGGCTCCTCCGTCCATGGGATTTTCCAGGCAAGAGTACTGGAGTGGGTTGCCATTGCCTTCTCCAGAGGATCTTCTCGACCCAGGGATCGAACCCGGGTATCCCACGTTGTAGGCAGATGCTTTACCGTCTGAGCTACCAGGGAAGTGATTGTAGTAGGAAGGACCTAATTCTTCACTTTGGAAGGATGTCTGAACTCTCCCCACATCACTGAACTTCTAATATTCACCCAGGTCCCTGAGATTTAGTGGGATTTCTTTCCCATCCTCTTAATTGCGTGTGTCTTACCAATTTGTCAAAAACATTTCCTGCCTTCTAATTAATAAGTCAATGATCATGTCATAATCAATGTGATAATGCAGTTTGTTGCCCATGGAATAGAGGGAAAATATTCCTACAGACTTGTTTACCACAAAGACTGTAGGATGAGAGAAGTCTTGAAAGAAGAAAGGGAAGGTGTGTTGCTGATTCTGTCAGCTGGAAGAAAACCATTTCTGATGGTCTTTTGGAACACTTGTTCCTTCTCCCCATTTGTCTACATATTCCATCATTTATATCAATGTGGATTCAAGGACACATGTTTTATTCTTTGTGATATTATCACTGTAACTGTTTATATTATTGCACAGATTGTTCCATCTTTGGTCTTTTGGAGTTTTTTATGGTCAGCTCCCTTCCTAGTAGGTGTGTCAAGGGAGGTGTCTTTTCCTCATGTCCTGGCACTTCAAGGTGATTCAAGTTCATTTTCTCTTTTCTTTGTATAGGCTCTAAAATCAGATATATCCTTAAAGGAGATTTGATCTGTTTTAATAGAGAATGGCATTTAGAAAACAAGATATGGATATTGAGTATGCACATTGCCCTTGTTCTGTCATTTCCTGCAAACCTTCTCAATGGACAGAATTAGAAAATATGTTTGTGTATGTTATTCTGACATATATATATATATATATATATATGTGTGTGTGTGTGTGTGTGTGTGTGTGTGTGTATAACTATATTCTTTTTGGATATATCTGTCTTTTTATATATTTTGATAAATTCATCCTGGTATCTTCAATAAATTCAGTTCCATAGGACTTTCACTCTTCTCCTACCCACACTTTTTAAAAATATTTATTGATTATTTATTTGTGGCTGTGCTGGGTCTCTGCTGCTGTACATGGGCTTTTTCTAGTTGCAGGTTGGAGGCTACTCTTTGGTTCTGGCATGCAGGCTTCTCATTGTGGTGGCTTCTCTTGTTGCAGCTCACATGTTCTAGGGTGTGTGGGCTCAGTAGTTGAGGGGCATGGATCTAGTTGCCTTGCAGCTTGGGAGATTTTTCCAGATCAGGGTTTGAACCTGTGTCCCCTGCATTGGCAGGTGGATTCTCAACCACTGGACTGCCAAACAAGCTTCCCCTTATACTTTCTTAATTGTAACTTCTCACTGTGACAGTTAGAAACATGGCTACTATTACTTATAATTTATTTAAGAATTTGCTTGACCCTAGATGTATGTAACATGTTTGAAGAATAGTTAACACATACAGATACAAGACATAAATTTAGCATATGCAGTTATTATTGTGGGCTCTTCCTTCTGTCTTTCAGCCTTAGAGTTTCCAGTCAAAACACTGCTGACTCTAGGTCAGAGCCTTTTATCCCAACTCCCTTTAGTGGGATTATGCTGAAAATTAGAAATATAGTCATGTTTATTTGTAAAATCACCATCCTATCCAGGGATTCCCCCAAATTCTAGTTGATTAGTTTAATTTGTATACAGCAAAGTTTAGTCTTTATGTTACACAATTCTATGGATTTTTTATGAAGTCATGCATTCATCACCAACAGTATAAAGAGGAAAGTTTCATCACCCTAAAAAATTGCTTATGTGATCTCTTGTCAAACATCCCTTCAACCCCAAACAAACACAGATCTTTTCTCCATCCTTACAGTTTGTGTTTTCCAGAATGTCATTGAAAGGGACTATGCAAGATATAGTTTTTGTGTGTGATTTCTTTCCCTCAGCAAAAGGCAGTTGATATTAATCGATGTTAATATGTTAATAGCTTGCTTTCTTTTTTATCATTGAGTATATTCCATTGCATGGATACATCACAGCTTATTTATCCATTCATCTATTGATGTAAATCTTGATTGTTTCATTCTTTGGTAATTATGAATAAAGCTGTTGTAAACAATTATGTACAGGTTTTGTGTGAACATTATTATTTTTTTTTTTTAATTCACTTAGTGAATAGGTGTGGGATTGCTGGACTGTATTATTACAATATATGTATGTAATGTATGTATACATTACTTATTGCTGATCCTGCTTACAGCACGTTGTCTCGCTGTTCACCCTGTTCGTACTGTTCGCTGAACCTGGGGCAGGCAAGGTGTGAGCTAAGAGGCTGTAAAAAGACTCAAGGAGCCATAAGAACTGCAGACACGTTTATTCTCTCCCGGTTGGCCCCGCAGCCATAACACAGTCTCTCTCCTGGCTGACGCAGCAGCTGAAGCAGCAGACACATTATTCTCTCCTCTCGTGGTGAGCAGTAATGCTGCCCCTTTGTAGGTGGAGCTCACATATGCATACCGCACAAAGTAGCCTGCGACCGAGTGAGCACCCTGAGACACGCATGTGCAGTGCTACAAATGAGCTCAGCTGTTACATAGTCACTATTTACAAAACGTGGGGCCAGAGAGCCTGCACACGCCATCTTGACGATTTGCTCTCTCCCCACAGGTAAGTTATCAGTTCAGTTCAGTTCAGTTCAGTTGCTCAGTCGTGTCCAGCTCTTTGCGACCCCATGAATCGCAGCACGCCAGGCCTCCCTGTCCATCACAAACTCCCAGAGTTCACTCAAACTCACGTCCATCGAGTCGGTGATGCCATCCAGCCATCTTATCCTCTGTCGTCCCCTTCTCCTCCTGCCCCCAATCCCTCCTAGCATCAGGGTCTTTTCCAATGAGTCAACTCTTTGCATGAGGTGGCCAAAGTATTGGAGTTTCAGCTTCAGCATCAGTTCTTCCAATGAACACCCAGGACTGATCTCCTTTAGGATGGAAGTATACGTCTTACTTTATTTAAAAAAAAAAAAGAAAAAACTGCAGCGGTTGTCTCAGTTTGTATTCTCACCCCAACTTTATGAAAATCCCCTCAGCTCTTACATCTCTCTAAAATGTGGTATTGTCCATTTATGTGTTGTTATTTTTGCTTTTCTGGCAAAATACGTGTGAAGTGCCATCTCACTATGGTTTTAGTTTTCATTTTAGAATGATTAATGTACATCATTAGTCATATTATCCTTTGTCTTTCATGTAGTTTCTTTGGAAAATTGTCTGTTCATTTATTTTGCTGTCTTTTTATTTAAGTCTCTTATTTTCTTATTTTTGTGTATTGTGTTATTTATTCTGGATACATTCTACACTTGACATCTGATTTACCAATATTTTGTATTTTTCCTGTGGTTTCCTTTAAAGTTCTTAATAGTGCCCTGCATATAGAGCAAATACATATATTTAAAAATTTTATGACTCCAATCAATCAATGTTTTTTCATAGATCATCGTTCTGGTATCCTTCTAAAAACTCACTACCAAACTGAAGTCATTCAGATATTCTTCTATGTTTTCTTACAGATGCTTTATGTAAGAAACAATTAACAATTGTTAAACTGTCTAAACAATTGTTTAACAGTCTAAAAAATCAGATCTTTGTTTATTTGAGCTAATGCTTAGTAAAATGTGAGGTTTATGTCAAGACCACATTGTGGAGGGGAACCCGCAGAGGCAGGAGGGTTTCCTCTGACTGGGGAGATGGAGCTGCGAGGCTGGGAGCCGTGAGGCCAGGTTTCAAGAGCACAGACACTAGGGAGGAAAGAGTGAACATTTATTACTGAAGTGCATACATGTCAGAAACTTACCTGAGTCTGGCGGAGGAATCACCTGGAAGGAACAGACAGAGCAATTCCTAGGGCCCATCCAGTGTCAACTGGAGTTTATGTTCCAAATAGTCACAGTAGAAAACAGAGATCTAGCATCAGGTACTGTACACAGAAGCTTGTTGTACAACTTTAATGGTGGGAAAAAATTAGCTGTTATGTTCCCATCTAACACAACTTAAAAGCAAGCCCAGAAATGAGCAAACTATTTCCATGTAACTTTGTTTCCTGGAACAAAGTTCAAGATTAAATAAGGACTATCCAGCATCCAATAAGGTAAAAATTACAGTGTCTTGTAAAAAATTACAAGATCAGAAAAATAAGACTCATAAGGAGCATAATCAATCAGTTGGATCTAACTCAAAATTAAAATATTAATAAAAATCAAAGACATAAGAATGCTTTGATATATGTATCAAATAATCACAATGTACAAATATCTTATAAATATTTTGTCAATTATACCTCAGTAAAGTTGGAAAATCTCATGATTGCACATTTTATTATTTCATTTATATGGTATTATAAAAAATCTAGAAAAACAATGTTTCTAGATATTCAATAAGCTGATAAAAGTAAGAAATGATTACTATTTATCTGAGGGGAAAAAAAAGAGAATGAGACAGAGTAGTAGAAAGATTTCTTGGCAATATCTTATCTATTGACCTTGGTTTTCTTTATACAATTACATTTTGTTTGGTACACTTTTTAAGATGTTTATTGCATTTCAAACTAATAAGCTACAAAATGAGCACCGTTATTTTTTCAATTAAAATAGAAAATATAGTATTTGGGAGGGAAGGAGGGAGGATATATTCATTTTAATTCCTTGCAGGCAAATGAAAGTACCATTTAGGAAAGAAAACAATGAGTTTTTTTAAAAGTAACATTTTCTGTTACTACATGTTAATTAGAATTAATGAAATCCAGAACATTGATAATACTAAATGCTGGTGAGAATGTGGAGCAAGAAGAACCCTCATTCATTGTTGGTGGGAATGCACAATGGCACAGCTCCTTTGGAAGGCAGTTGGACAGTTACTTAAAAAATTAAACACACTTACTGTATGATCCAGCAACTTCACTCCTTGCTATTTACCAAAAGAATTGAAAACATATGCTTACACAAAACCCTACACACAGAAGTTTGTAGCAGCTTTATCATACCTGCTAAACCTTGGAAGCAACCAAGATATCCTTCAGTAGATGAATGGATAAATAAACCATAGTACAGCTAGACAATAAAATATAATTCATCACTAAAAAGAAATGTGCCAACAAACCATTAAAAATAGATGAAACTTAAATGCATGTTACTAAGTGAAAGAAACCAATATTAAAAAGGCTACACTGATCAATCTGTTTGCAGAACAACCATGAAGATGCAGACATAGAGAACAGACTTATGGACAGGGGTGGAGAAGAGGGTGAGAGGAAGGGAGAGAGAAATAGATAGCCAGTGGGAAATCTGCTGTATCACTCAGGGAACTCAAACTGGGGCTCTGTAATAACCGAAAGGGGTGGGAATGGGGGGAAGTGGGAGGGAGACTCAAGAGGGAGGGAAGATATGTACACCTATGGTTAGTTAATTCATGCTGATGATAGCAGAAAGCAATCATTGATCAATTAAAAATGAATATTTTTTTAAAGACTACAAACTATATAATTTCAATTGTATGACATTCTAGAAGAAGTGAAACTATGGAGATAGTAAAAAGATCAAGGTTGTCAGGGGTTGTGACACAGGGAAGATGAAGAGTTGGAGTACAGATTTTTAGGGTAGGGGAATAGTTATTTTTGATACTATAATAGTGGGTACCTGTCATTCATATTACTCTTGTCCAAACCCATAGCGTGGAGAACATCCAAAGTGAATGTAAACTATGGACTTTGGGTGACTATGTGTCTATGTAGGTTCATTGTCTGTAACAAATATACCATCTGATGGGGGGTATTGACAGGGAGGCTTTGAATGTGAGGGGGTTCAGGATATATAGGAATTCTCTAAATTCCTCTCAATTTTGCCATAAATCAAAATGCTCTAAAGTCTTTTTTTTAATGTTTTTGTAAACTGCTTTTGTCAAAGAGAATTACAATATTTATACCACATAAAGACTACTTATCTCTTTTGTACATTTTACCCATTAAGTATTTTTTGTATATTAATTTTATAATTTTAGGTTAAAGTTCATTTTCATAAAGTAATACTACATTTTATTTTATAGTTTAAATCAGATAAGTAAGATTTATAATTTTTGTTTGAAAACATAGTATAATATTTATTATTGTCAGAACCCAAATTCTCTATTTTTGGCAGCCTGTACCCTATTCCATAGGTGTTTTCTTATTAGCAGATGTAAAGCTGCTTTTGTTTCCTTTTATGTTTCAATGAGGTGATTTTGAATATATTGTGAATGTATGTCTTTGTCAAAAACTTGCTAAATATTTTCTCAAAATAAATTACTGTTTTTTTCCTGGGTTTTACCTGTTTGCCAATAACTTTTATTTATTTATTTTTATTTATATTTATTAGTTGGAGGCTAATTACTTTACAGTATTGTAGTGGTTTTTGCCATACACTGACATGAATCAGCCATGGATTTACATGTATTCCCCATCCCGATCCCCCCTCCCACCTCCCTCCCCATCCCATCCCTCTGGGTCTTCCCAGTGCAAGAGCCCTGAGCACTTGTCTCATGCATCCAACCTGGACTGGCGATCTGTTTCACAGTTGATAATATACATGTTTCGATGCTGTTCTCTCAGATCATCCCACCTTCGCCTTCTCCCCTAGAGTCCAAAAGTCTGTTCTATTCATCTGTGTCTCTTTTTCTGTCTTGCATATAGGGTTATCATTACCATCTTTCTAAATTCCATATATATGCGTTAGTATACTGTATTGGTGTTTATCTTTCTGGCTTACTTCACTCTGTATAATGGGCTCCAGTTTCATCCATCTCATTAGGAGTGGTTCAAATGAGTTCTTTTTAATGGCTGAGTAATATTCCACTGTGTATGTGTACCATAGCTTCCTTATCCATTTGTCTGCTGATGGGCATCTAGGTTGCTTCCATGTCCTGGCTATTATAAACAGTGCTGCAATGAACATTGGGGTACACATGTCTCTTTCAGATCTGGTTTCCTCGGTGTGTATGCCCAGGAGTGGGATTGCTGGGTCATATGGCAGTTCTAGTTCCAGTTTTTTAAGGAATCTCACACTGTTCTCCATAGTAGCTGTACTAGTTTGCATTCCCACCAACAGTGTAAGAGGGTTCCCTTTTCTCCACACCCTCTCCAGCATGTATTGCTTGTAGACTTTTGGATAGCAGCCATTCTGACTGGTGTGTAATGGTACCTCATTGAGGTTTTGATTTGCATTTCTCTGATAATGAGTGATGTTGAGCATCTTTTCATGTGTTTGTTAGCCATCTGTATGTCTTCTTTGGAGAAATGTCTGTTTAGATCTTTGGCCCATTTTTTGATTGGGTCATTTATTTTTCTGGAATTGAGCTGCCAAGAACTTTTAAAAGTCAGACTTTATTTACAAACTAAAAAGTTGATTGTTATATATCATGAATACTGACAGTATCTAGATTTCTGAGTTAGATATAAAGAATGTTATTAACCATAGTCCAGCAAGTCCTGTGAGAAAAATACTGTGTTCATTCTCCTCTTCTCCAGAGGAGCAATGGAGAGAGGCCTGGAGGATGAGTCTGTATCTTAGCTGAGCAACCCAAATGCTGTAGAGTGCTCAGCACAACTGTAGGCCCATTGCCTCAGAGGGATACATTGCCTTTGTTATGCAGACAATATAAAAACCTCATATTTGATCCAGAGGGAAATATTAGCTCCATCTTGTAAAGCCATTTGTTATAAAAAACATACTTGAAATGATTATCTGGAACAAAGGTAAACAGTGTTTCTTCTTGTAAGAGAGACAGAAACATGAGAGACTCACCATGAATCATCTCAAAATGATGTTCATCCATAGTTTCTATATTTTTTTGACTTCTGCTAAATTTTCCCATGAATACACCCCTGTCAACCACTCTAATTAATCTCACTCACAGTGTCTGAGACCAATTTTGTCCCATTTTTTTCTAGTACAGCATTTAATTAAGTCCCATACTATCAACAGGATTTCACCAAGCAGAATGAGGCCCACCTGTAGGAATGACCTCCAAAGTCATGGACCAACCAACTGAACTGACCATCAGACTGTTTTTCTGTAGTTGCTGCAAGCATCTTTACCTGGCCTGAGGCATTATTTCCGCGACAGCAGGATACATTGGTGACTACCTGGTCTTTATCTGGAACTGTAAGACCCAAGTCTCAGACAATTTTCCCATAACAGACCAAGGTAATAAATCAAGACTGCCTTTGGGATCCTGGTAGTATCACCGATAACTCCAACTCAAGTTAGATAAAACTTTAATAATGCAGATCATTACCCACAGAGTAAACATTGAATCAGCATACCCAGATAGTTCTACAAGGTTTACTCTGGTACACAGTGAATCTGTGTACAAAGACTTCCTTAAATACCTTGAAACCATATACCTTTTCATCTTTGCTGAGGGCACCTGTGTGTGAGTGGGTGTCTGTGTGTCCAGACAAAAGCCTCAGTGGTCAGGTCTGTCTTGCAACTCTACCTTAGCCTTAACTTCCTGTTTGTGCAGGGCCTCAAGGTCACCAAGAGGTGAGAGTTTGGAGCCCTCTTAGACATCTTCTGGACAAACTCACAGCCCTGCATATGCATGTGAGTTTCTTGTTCGCCGGGTAAATATCAGAGCTTTCAAAGTTCTTTGTGGAATCTCAGTCTCCAGCTCGCCTTTCTGCATTTATGGCCAGTCTCTTGGTTGCAGAGAGTCGGACATGACTGAGTGACTTCACTTCATTCACTTCATGCTTTATCACTTGAGAAGCAAATGGCAACTCACTCCAGTATTCTTGCCTGGAGAATCCCATGGACAGAGAGAGGAGCCTAGCAGGCCATGGTCCACGGGGTCACAGAGAGTCAGACATGACTGAAGTGACTAAGCACACACTTGTTTGCCCCAACTTGTATCTAAATTCAGGAAGATGCTATGTTAAACAGTTACTGATGATTATTTTTTAGACATATTCTTACAGAAGGGCTTTTCCTGTTCAGCAAACTCCAAATCAGGTCAATCCATGACAAAGCCCTGCAAGGGAGACTCTTTCTGAGAACTGCCAAGAGGATGGGGACTTTTGAGGAGTCCCAGCCTCATTCTCCCCCGTCATCTGGTGGAGGCATGGCTGCTGATGGTAACTGTAACCTTGGTGATACAACTACTGTACTTCAAGATGACTGTTGGGCTGAGGAAGAGGGAGGGAATAAGCCAAGTTAGTAAGTTACAAACGTTGTTCGTCATGAGAGTTGGCAGTTTCTGTGGAGCAGAAGGTCCTTTGATTTTTTAAAATCTCAGCTAATACCCAGAATTCTGAAAAAGTAGATTTTGAAATTTTTGGTCAGTAGTTTGATTGTTTTCATTGACTATCTCATTCTCATATGTTGAGTTTTGACTTTCCTGTGAGTAGTTCTGTTCTAACTTATGCGTCAATGTCTTGTGATAGTTGCTTTTGGTGTTATGTTGTCCTGGTTTTTTAGTCAAAATCATTTGGAAAAATATGATGGATCATGTTCACTCCATCCAATCTCTGTATCATGTGCATTATTCAAGTTAAAGCTGTCATATTATATAAAAGTTTTTTAGTGTAAAAATCTTTATGAAAAACAAATTTGCATAAAATATTGACTCTATTCATCATTTACTGAGTCACAAACAAAAAACTTTTAAATTTTATTGATTTATCAAAGGCTAAAGTGATCAAGATTTTTTAAGTATATTCATGCATTTAAGGTCATTATAGATGGAGTAGGTTTCCTTTTAATACTGCATGCTTTATAGCATATATTCTTTAAAACTGTAATGCCAAAATAATCTTTAGTTCAGATAAATATTTTGATGTGATTATTACTAAAAATGTGAAATTATATATTGTTGTTGTTTTTTAGTTGCTAAGTATAATGACAGAAAACTCAGAACTTATGCCATTTAACAACTTTTATTTAAAACATTTAACAACTCTTATTTAAAAACCCTCTTGACTTAATAACAACCCAAAGTGGAGGGGTAAAAAGTGCCCTTATAACAATGCCTACTGTGGGCCTTTTATATAGGCAAACAAAATTTTTATTTTTTTTATATATGTATAAAACAAAGATCATGGCATCCAATCCCATCACTTCATGGCAAATAGATGGGGAAAAAGTGAAAACAATGAGAGATTTTATTTTCTTGGGCTGAAAAATCCCAGCGGGCTGTGACTGCAGCCATGAAATTAAAAGACACATATTAAAAAGAGAGACATCACTTTGCTGACAAAGGCCCACACAGTCAAAGCTATGGTTTTTCCAACAGTCACATACAGATGTGAGGATGGACCATTAAGAAGGCTGAGTGCTGAAGAATGGATGCTTTTGAAATGTGGTGCTGGAGAAGACTCTTGAGATTCCCTTGGACGGCAGGGAAATCAAACCAGACAATCCTAAAGGAAATCAACCCTGACTATTCATTGGAAGGAATGATGCTGAAGCTGAAGCTCCAATCCTTTGGCCACCTGATTCAAAGCTGACTTACTGGAAAAGACTGATGATGGGAAAGATTGAGGGCATGAGGAGAAGGGGGAAACAGAGGATGAAATGGTTGGATGCCATCACTGACTCAGTGAACACTCAGTCTGCTGTCTCAGTGGACCCCAGTTTGAGCACACTTGGAAATAATGAGGGACAGGAAGATTGGTGAACTGCAATTTATGGGGTCAGAAAGTTGGACATGACTTAGCAACTATTGAGAAAGACCTGATGCTGGGAAAGATTGAAGGCTTTGACTCAATGAATGTGAATATGAGCAAACTCCAGGAGATAGTGAAGGACAGGGAAGACTGGTGTGCTGCGGCCCATGGGGTTGCAAAGAATCGGACACAACTCAGCTAATGAACAGGAATAACAATAGTTATTTGAATGAATGGAACAGATTACCTATTTAAAATTTTTAAAATATGAGGTACAAAAGCATAAAAGTAAACTTCAGTGGTAGTAAGTCTACTAGAGAACATGCTGCTGCTGCTGCTAAGTCGCTCCAGTCATGTCTGACTCTGTGCGACCCCATAGATGGCAGCCCACCAGGCTCCACCGTCCCTGGGATTCTCCATTCTCCTGGAGTGGGTTGCCATTTCCTTCTCCATTGCATGAAAGTGAAAAGTGAAAGTGAAGTTGCTCAGTCGTGTCCGACTCTTCACGACCCCATGGACTGCAGCCTACCAGGCTCCTCGGTCCATGAGATTTTCCAGGCAAGAGTACTGGAGTGGGTCGCCATTACCTTCTCCACCAGAGAACATATGTTTTATAATTCTATGCAACAGATTAATAAACTTCTGTATAATTTGAAAATTTAATATAATTTCTCTATAGTGTTTCAAAGGAAATGTACTTAAATACTCTGATGACCAAAAAAAAGATTAACAGATTACTATACATAATCACCTGAAAATATTTTTATCCATAAGCAAATTGCTTGTTGCAAGAGAAAGGGGAAGAGTGGTATGTATGGAGGTAGAGCTCTTATTCACACAACACCTCTGGTATTTTAAGTTATATAATCTCTCTTCACCTACATGATCATACACTACTATTGTATCATTTTGATTATTATTTAAATTAAACATTCAAAATGGGAAAATTAAGAATGGTTTGTTCTATAAAAGAAATGGAAGTTTGAACTGAAGCAAGTTCAAAATTTTAGCATACCTAATTTTATAACATAGAATTAAAACTATAATCAGCAATCATCTAGAAAACTTAAAATAGCAGGCTAAAGTTTTTTGGCCTTAGGTATCAAAAAATTATATCTGTTCTTTATCATACTATTTTTTGAGACACAAACTTAATCTTACATTTGTAACCATGGTGGAATCTTAAAGAGTATGCCTCAGAATGCTTCTTGTGGGCCTTTATTATACCTTTTGATTCCATTTTAGGGCCTGAATACTTTAATTGTCATCTCTTAGCAGTCGAGGGACCAAATTAAGGGAATTTTAGGTGAAAGAAGTGATAGTTTTTCCATGCTCTTGGATAGACATCAAAGGAAGAGAGCTCTATTTTATTCCCTGTGATTTACTTTAGGCTTTGGGAGCCAGGAAATATCATCAGAGAATAAACATTGAGTTCAAAACAAAAAAGTGTTTTGCTACCATAAAATGACCTCAAAATTCTCCTTGAGGAAGGAGGCAAGTTGTGAAAAGGGTATTAAAAGATCTCTGCATACAAAAGCAATTCTAAATGAAACAAAATGCTTGCATTTTGTAGAACTGTTTGAGATTGTAAGAACACAGAGTTTGCAGACAAATCACCACAAAATCGTACTGTTTTCTGTAGTTGTCAATCAAACAGTTGTACCAGGAGAACAGTGTCTCAAGGGACTTAGGGACTAGGAGCTGAGGGAAGGAAGGGCAGGTAACCCCAAGTGTAGGTTCAGGTCCCGCCTGGAGCACGCTGCTCATGATGGAGAGTAACCCAAAGAATCTTCAGCTTCACATTTGGGCAGTTTCGTTGTTGCTATCCAAAGATAGTTAAATGCTTCCTGCCCGTCCCATCTGGCTCAAATCAAATACACTTACAGACAATAGTGGAATAAGGTACAGAGTTCTTAAGAGGAGGTTGGGTAAATCTAAAAATACGCACTCATAATTGAAGATGTGGAGATATGAATTGTGATAATGAACAGTCACATAGGACCATGTTCATCTGTGTGCGTGCTAAGTTGCTTCAGTCATGTCCAATTCTTTGTGACCCCATGGACTGTAGCCCACCAGTCTCTTCTTCCATGGGATTCTCCTGGCAAAAATACTGGAGTGGGTTGCCATTTCCTTCTCCAGGGGATCTTCCTAACCCAGGGATCAAACCCATGTCTCTTGTGTCTTCTGCATTGGCAGGCAGGTTCTTTACCTCTAGCATCACCAATCTGTACTGCTGTATTATTTATATTTCATATAAATGCCACAGAGACAGGCTGGGACCTGAGGCCTGGGGCCCTTTGCTGCAATGTTTGAACATGGACAAACATCTCCTGAAGCAACGAAACTGTAACCAGCTAAAAACAACTGCATGCATGTGTAGTTGGGGCAAATTATGGACAAAAGATGCAAAGAAACCAAAAACCCAACTATCATTTCTGAAGAGCCTGGAACAAAAACTGGGTGTTGGAAGCAAAAGCAGGGTCCTGAGCTTGCCCCCTGAGCTTAACACCACCTAAAGGGTGGGCAAATCACTTAAGCCACCTCTCCAGCCAACCTCTGGACACATCCCTACTCTCAGTCCATATAGGAAACCAGCTTGCACCTCCCTGGCAAGCAAGCAAGGACACCTGTTACTTGCTTTGGCACTAGGGACCCCAGTAAAGCCATACCTGCATTTCTTGTCTGGCTTCTAATCAATTCCTATTGATTAAGGATATCAAGAACCTTTGTCATTAACACTATTGAATATAGTTCTTCTCAGAGGAGTGCTTTGATTAGAATGAGTTCTGTCTCTGATATCATGCAGATAATCTACGTATCAGTTAGAGACACTGTGCTGTGTGAATTCTCTCCCACCTGCCAAGGAACTCATAGTCTGCTCAGCAGTGATAGTAAAGAATTCCCACAAGCATCATGCCACTGGAATGTCACACTGCCCTGCAGCCCACCATTGTGGTCTCAGCCTCAAGACACCATGGGCGTCACGCCAGAGCTGTGCCTTATCAGCTGGCACATCATCCCCGGACCTCGGGAAGTATCTGTGAGATCCCAAATCCTCATTGTTCAAAGTCACCTCCAGTTTTCTGTTTCTGCATGATTACTCTTCCCTACACTCTTTTATAGCTTTTCTTTTTCCTACCAAAGCCATATTTAATCAAATAACCAAAGCAGAAAATGAATTTATTATGTGGCTATCCATTTACAAATTGATGTATTTCTAGATAACTTGAGACCCAGGAGTCAAGACAGGAGATAAAGTGACATATCAGAGTTGGCAGTTAGTAGATGGCCCTGTGAAATACAACCATGGAGGGATTTTGAAAATTCCTGCATCTTTACATTGCTTGCTGGAGATTCAGTGTCCTGGATGGAGCCTTTCATTTGCAGAATCTCAGTTGCCTTTTAGTTCCTAAATCAATGGGGAGTAAACTTTGCTTTCCATAGAGGCCCCAAGACTTTGTCTTTTGAAGATTTGTGGTGATTTTGTAGGCTTCTCAGGTGGCGCAGTGGTAAAGAATCTGCCTGCCAATGCAGGAGACGCAAGAGATGCAAATTCAATCCCTAGGTTGGGAAGATTCTCTGTAGTAAGAAATGAAGACCCACTCCAGTATTCTTGCCTGGAAAATTCCACACAATGGAATAAAAAAGATAATCCTTAGGCCACTGGTTCGATTCTGGCTCAAAGAATAGTGGCTTGTTTAAGGGCTTCCCAGGTGTTGCTAGAGGTAAAGAACCTGTCTACCAATGCAGGAGACATAATAGATGTGAGTTCGATCCCTGGCTTAGGAAGATGCCCTGGAAGAAGGCATAGAAACTCACTCCAGTATTCTTGCTTGGGTCACGTAGAGTCAGATAAGACTAAAGTGACTTAGCACACATATATCTATCCCCTGGAGAAGGGAATAGCAACCCAGTCCATATTCTTGCCTGAAAAATTTCACGGACAGAGGAGTTGGGTGGGCTACAGTCCAAAGAGTCGGACACGACTGAGCAACTAACACTTTCACTTTCATAGAAAAGAAGTAAAGTAAGTCAGACCTAGAAAGACAAATATCACATGATATCCCTTTTATGTGGAATCTGAAAAACAAAAATAATACAAATGAACTTATATGCAAAACAGAATTAGACCCACAGACATATAAAACAAACTTAGGTTACCAAAGGGGATAACAAGGTAGGGAGGATAAATTAGGAGTTTGGGATTAACAGATAATCAGTATTGTGTTTAAAATAGGTAACCAAAAAGGACCTACTGTATAGCACAGAGAACTATACTCAATATTTTGTAATAACTTATAACAGAAAATCATCTGAAAAAAAGTAGATATATGTGTATGTATAAATGAATCACTTTGCGGTATACCTGAAACCAAAACAATATTGTAAATAAAGAATACCTCATTAAAAAAAAAAAAAGAATTACAATATGGTGAATTTTCCAAATTAAAAACATGATATTTGGAAAAATAAAACAAAGATAGATGTATTTCAATTTTTTAATACCTTGTTTCTTCATCTGTAACACAGATATAACAATTATATCATCTCAAGGACTAAATGAGAATTGATGATCAATACATTCCAAACAATGCCTGATATCTAGTGAACACTTACTAATATTAAATATTACTGTTATTACTACCTTAATTTCATTGTAATAACATACCAACATAAATATCATCATTATAATTCATCACCGTCATGAATATTCCCACAAACATATATTTCAGTAAGGGATCTCTATAAAACATTCTGCCAGAGTTTAAGATCATGGTATTGGAGCTCACATTATAACACCAAAAAATAACTTCTTTAAATTTTAGTATTATACTGACCTGCTATTTAAAAGTCCTCACACAATTTCTCTATCTCTTGCTCTGTAATCTTGACAAATTTCTAGATCTCTCTTTGTACCAGGAACTCCTGTAGATTTATTAAAATTTTTGAACCTTATTCCTTTTAGGCTTTTCATTTCTAATCTCATGAATTCTCTAATTATTTTCCTGAAAATAGACACATACATACATAAATATACATAAAATAATTTTCTTCTCAAAGATAAACTGTCTGCCCTGCTAATTGTATTAGTTTTTCTCATTGTTTAATATGATGATTTCAGTTCATCAGTTTAGTCGCTCAGTCATGTCCGACTCATTGTGACCCCATAGATTGCAGCAGGCCAGGCTTCCCTGTCCATCACCAACTCCTGGAGCTTGCTCAAACTCATGTCCTTCCAGTCAGTGATACCATCCAACCATCTCATCCTCTGTCATCTCCTGCTCTCCCTGCCTTCAATCTTTCCCAGCATCAGTGTCTTTTCCAATGAGTCAGTTCTTAGCATCAGGTGGCCAAAGTATTGAGGTTTCAGTTTCTGCACCAGTCCTTCCAGTGAATATTCAGTACTGATTTCCTTCAGGATTGACTAGATTGATCTCCTTGTGATGATCTACCATATAACATTGTAGGGTTGCTCTGGGTCAGCTCATGTCCTGAAAATAAGTTACTTTCAGTGGGAAAAAGTCTAACACAGCAGGGAGGGCATTGTTTGGTCAATTTCCCATAAAAATGGTCAGTTAACCCTGCATGCATGCTCAGTTGTGTCCAACTCTTTGCCACTCTATGGACTGTAGCCTGACCCTATGGACTGTACCCCACTAGGCTCCTCTGTCCATGGAATTTTCCAGGCAAGAATACTAGAGTGGGTTGCTATCCTCTCCTCCAGGGAACCTTCCCAACCCAGCGATCAAAACTGTCTCCTGCATTTCCTTCATTGACAGGTGGATTATTTTTACTGCTGAGCTACCTGGGAAGCCCCAACTTTTCCCTACGGTTTTTCTATTTTTCATAAAACAAATAGTAAACTTTTTGATAACTTGATGTCCAGGAATTCCCCAGCAATAAAAATATTTATATTTAAATACTTAAAGTAAATTTATGACTATTAACAAACAAACTTGCAACATACATATTTGGGAAAAACAAAAAACATAGATATTTATAAAAAATACTGCATTTAAAGTTTTGTGATAGGATAGCATTTACTAATTGTTTATTCTTAGAAATATAAAGCTAAACTCTGAGAAACTAAAAACAGGCTAACTAATATAGTTGGGCCCAACTAATTTGCGAAGGATTAACTTACTTACTTTGAATTTGGTGCTAATAAGGACCCAGTCACAGATGTGATCTCTTTGTTGGCTGTTTAGGTTGACTTTTGGTCACTGCTGTATATTTCATGACCCATGTTCATGGTAAATTCTTCCACTTGTGTCACTGGTCATAAGGAGAAATAAAACTAAGAGTGTGACTGCACATGTGCAAACTCACAACCTCAACTGGAAAAACATAACATACACTCTTTTGTTGGGAGGCCATCATACTCACCTGATGATACTATTGTTGTCATTGCTAAAAATGAGCAAAACCTGTACTTATAGACACTCAGCCAGGTGTAAACAGCACCTTTGCACATACTCAGTAATTTTCTATAGATATTTGAAGAAACTCAGCTTTACAGTTGCCCATTTCTTTTTTTACATAAGGCACTGAAAAGTAGCTAATTTAAAAACATTAACATAAAAAAGGTGATTTTCTTTTTATTTTGTTCAATTTATTTTTTTTAATTGTAGGATAATTGCTTTACAATGTTGTGGTGTTTTCTGCCATATAACAATGGGAATCAGTAATAATATTCAGTAATAATATATGTACACGTGTGTGTATGTGTGTATATATATATCCCCTCCCTCTTGAGCCTCTCCTTCTCACCCCCACCCTGATCCCACTCCTCTAGGTCATCACAGAGTGTCAGGCTGGGCTCCCTGTGTTACGCAGCAGCTTCCCATTAGTTATCTATTTTACACACGGTAGTATATGTATGTCAATGCTACTTTCTCAATCCACCCCACCCTCTCCTCACATCTCCCACAATGATCATTGCAGCACTATTTACAATAGCCAGGACATGGAAGCAACCTAGATGTCCATCAACAAATGAATGGATAAAGAAGTGTAGTACATATATGTAATGGAATTTTACTCACCAATAAAAAGGAACAAAGAGACTGTCAATGGAGAATGAAGTCATTCATAAAGAGAAAACTAAATATTGTATATTAACACACGCACACACACACACGCACACACATATATATATGTGAATCTAGAAAAATGGTACTAATGAACCTATTTGCAAAACAACAATAGAGATGCAGACATAGAGAACAGACTTGCAAAAAGAAATTTTCTCATTAGAAATAAAGTTTAAAAAAAAAGAAGATAGCTTTTAAAGGATTGAGGCAGAAGTCCAGCTTACTCATACTAATGTGAACATCAAATATTTTATAGAAAAATTAATGCATAAATTATTTGTTAGTAAAGTAAAAAAATTCACCAATAATGACCAACTGATGATATTTTGCTAAAATATTAATTACAACATCTGCCTCACTATTTAAAGAATTTTTCATGTGAAGCTTAGTCATACTTGGTAATGTGTTCAGTTTCATTTTTTTTTTAATTTTTGTGGCAATGTCAACATTGCTCTGACTGAGTCTTCGTTAAGGCAAAAAAATCTGCAATGACTTTGTTCATTTTTAACAATGAATTGATTAATTTTATCAAAAGAAATATTTCAAGTTAATTCTCTTGAAATTTCTAACTCTGTCCAATATTTATTTGTTGCATATGCATGGACCCTTCTCCTAAATTCTTATGTTCTTTCATATTTTCCCTGAACAAATTATGTGGGTCTTTAAGAATAGAATTATGTAGGTTTATACCTATTGCTTAAATATGTATTTTGGACATTATGAATGGAGGGCGGGTGAATAAAACTGAAGCATTCAGCCAAATAGCCCAGGTTAAAATAAAATATAGTTTTAAAACTAAAATCATTCCCAGGATTTTGAGGCATTGAGCTAGACTTTTTTTTTTTTTTTTTAAATGATTTCTGAACCCTGGAAAATAAATGCCTTATTTCCTCAAGCTTTAATTTCTGTACTGGGTATGTTGTTATAATCAACAGGAAGTTGTAAAGTTTTTCTTAATTAGGAATGACATAAAAGCTACTTCTACATACAGTTCTGCTCAGTAGAAATTCATTTTTAAAAGATTTATTAAGCTTGACAAAGGAATTAGTAGTCAGCTCAATGGAAAGTGGCTCGAAATTGCTTTACATGAACTAGGCTGTTTCTAGTGATTACTTACTAAATGCATTTTTCATCAAAAAATGAATATCTTACCCGAAAACAATTACTTAATTCAGAAAGAAAATGTAGTGGCAATCTGATTTAATTATAATAAATAGAAAAAAAAAGAATAGGAAAAAAAGAAGATACCATGAGTGTTCTAAAAAATAAATATAGGATATATGTAGGATCCAAGTTTCTAAGAATTGCTGTTTTCAACATTTTCATGTTTACTTTAATCACCAGGGGGAAGGTAGAGTGTACTATGGGATGGCTTTTGTAGTGCAAAATACCTGTAGCCACAATTTGGTACATGAAGAATTTAAAAAATATTGTGCAAAGTTATGAAAATTAAGAGGCTAATTCAACTATTTCCATTATTTTAACTTTCATTTTAGAAACCCATAAGGTTGTAGGAACAGGAGTCAGGATTATGCAAGGTCTTGGCACAGCACTTTTTGGCCACTTCGAAGTGGGCACTGTCAAATTTACTAAAAGAAGACGAATATTTAGTTTTCAAAATGAAGGCATTTTGACACATTTTTTGAGATTAAAGAATATTAGTAATGGAAACTCATCTCTTCCATCTTTCAGCTTGAGGCTCTACAATATTGTCTGGGCATATTTTTTGGAAGAATTTTGTTCTCTTTTCTTTCTTGCTTTATTTTTTAAGGGCTTGTCTTAAAAGTTAGGACCCCGCACAAAACCACATTTGAGAGAAATATTGGATTTGTTAATCATTTCTCTCATTCTTGTATCTTAGAAATGAAAATGTATAAAGATCACAAGGAGGCTAGATTTCCTCTAGGAAGACTTACTCTGTTTAGAATGTGTCTGTTTGGTCTTCCTGTCTCCTCATCCTGGGTTCATTCTGTATGTCCAATAGAGAAATTCCAGTAGAATAAGCATGTTTACAGTCATGAGCTCAAAAGCAAAATTGCAAGCATAAGAAGATATTGTGAATTCAATATGCAGTCCTAGCTTCCTGCAAGGAAGTAGCCTGCAAAATATTTGTTGATATTTAATATCCATCATCAGGATCATGTCCTGGACCACAGAAAAAAACAAAGACAAAATATTGCTGAAAAAGCTTCAGCTCTACAAAACTTGGTTTTCCCTAATGACTCAGATGGTCAAGGATCTGTCCACAATGCTGCAGACCCAGGTTTGATCCCTGGGTCGGGACGATCCCCTGGAGAAGGGAATGGAAACACACTCCAGTATTCTTGCCTGGAGAATTCCATGGACGGAGGAGTCTGGTTCACTACAGTCCATGGGGTCACAAAGAGTCATACATGACTGAAGCGACTGACAGTTTCACTTTCACACTTTCACTAATACTTGATGGAAGGTGGCACATCTGCATTCACATACACATATCATCCTATAAATGTGACGTTTGACTTAAAACATGGGGCTGTTCCAAACTCTGCTCATATTTTATTCCAAGTTTTCTTTATGCATTTATAAAAAGTAAAGGGAGAGTGAGCAATGAGTTGGCTCCATTAACAGAAGAATTTCAAAAATTTAAAAGATGCCAAGTTTATATTATTACCATATGATGATTAAAATAGAGAAAGACAGTTAATTCCAATAAATGCTGGATGTTGCGAACCGAGTTACGAAATCAGAGCTTTGAAAATATGAATGGTATGCTGAGTTAGGGATTCAACATTAAATATTAAATGTTTATTTGCAGTGATAATAAGGAAGCTAATTTCTAGGAGCACAGCATTCTGACAAACAGTATTGTGCTGAATTAAGGAAGCACTGAGATAAAAATGTACTTGGAATTGGTAGCGATGCATGTGACTTACAGTTTTGACTATACCAACTTCAGTATTTTATCAATCTAAATATGTTCGTTGTTAACATTTGCAAACATTTAAAAATATACATAGCTATAGTAAATATACTTCAAATTTATATGCTGAAGTTATTGTTACAAAAATGCTTTGCCATGAAAGTAAATCTCTTCTTTCTTTGCTACTTATCATCAGTTGGAGTTTAGAAGTGGATCTGTCTTATAACTATTGAAAACAAAATTTTGTAAAAGGAAGACATTAAAATGTATCCCTACAAAATATGAGATGAACATATTAATCTAGGAGAAGTTGAACCATTTACAAATGTAATTTTGAAATTTAAAATTTATTAGATAAACAATTGAAAAAAATGAATATATACATATCAGAAAAATATATAAAATGTAAAAATTGATGTCTGAGAAGAGACCACCAATAGCCATTAATGTAATTGAAATATAAATAGAAGATTGAAATATGAAATTATTAAGTTTGAGTTAATAAGTATGAAGAGTTATTCAAATACAAAAAATACACATAGTCATGGAGATCTTTGCCTTGTTACTATTCTTAAATGCAATGAGTCTCTAAGTTCAATATTCTGTTTCTTACAGATTTAAAGTCTCTTTCTGATAAATACAGGAATAGAGGTCCTGGCAAAAAAAAATAAAAATGGAAATGAGGACTAAGAACTAAAAAGAAATGCATTTATTTTTAAATGATTTATTAAGCACAGAGTCAATAGACAAGCTAACAAAGCAATAAGAGACTTTGGTCAAGTTTCTAAATACTTGAATAATGTATGCAAGTTGGCAACACACCCTCATAAAAGCAATAATAATGCAAAAAATAGAAATAAGATGCTATTTCCATAAGAATTATACAGACCATAATGAAGAAGATGTTGATGAAGAAAATATTAAACTCTATTAAAGAATTAAAAATAGACTCAGAATAAATAAAAAGAGAATATGCAGTGAATCTTGAAAGAGGCAAGTATTTTCTTATTATGTTTACTTAACAGTTCCTTGTTATATTTTAAATCAAACTAAAAGTGCACCCTTTAAGCTCTGTTCTTTCTTTCATCAAACTTTAATTTATAGGCATAAATCCACTTCAACAACAAAGTCAGACAAAGATTTGGTACATGGGTTTTAAGATGACTTAGGTATTAATATAATGTTTACTTTCATTTGACTGTTTCTATAATTCTTATTTTTAGCTATAGAGGTTAACATCCAGAACTTTCTATAAAACAGAAATTGACCCTGAAATTCTAGAATACTGATTATGTCACATTTCCTTTGCCCACAGAGTGGAACTCATTACTTCTGGTGACTGTAGGTTTATCAGAAAGGGTGAGAGGTCTGTATTTTTTTGTTGATGTGTCATTGTGTCAGACTTGTTCTATTAGCTGCAGTCCCATTCTGAGGATTCACACTTACCTGTGGGCGAGTGTGACCATTTCTAAATTTGTCCTAAAATATTTGCACAGAAGCAAACTTGTCCCACCTGGTATTTGTGGTCTATCATTTTTTCCATGTGATTTCCTTTGGACTTCATCATGTTTACACAGGTTCCTGTCTCTAACATGTATTCATGTAGATATGTTGGGCCAAATAATTACAACTCTTATGATCTACCCACAAAAATCTGACACCAAATGGCTATTTAAAGATTGTTTACCAAAAGTATTCAGGACAAATAATATTGTGCAAGAGATTAACTGGTAAATGACGTTGTTAAATGAAAGGAACCCAAGATGAATGGACTACTTTTATTAAAAAAACAAGTAGTACAAATACGATATTATATAATAGGGTTTTTAATATTATGCATGTTTCCACATAAGCATAGTTTCTAATTTCTAATCACTTAATTTTCCTACTAATTACAGTTCACTGATTATGATAAAGTATAGAGTATTCTCTTTCTAACATTGACTACAACGTACATAAGGAATTTGGAGGTACTGTGAACAAAGACACTGAGGAATCAAAAAACCCAGAAATGTAAAAAAATGCACTCTAGAAAATAAGGAAAGAGATAGTTCCCCAAATAGCTAATGGCTCTGATAAAACACAGAAGGTGGAAACTAAGTAATCTCCTCCAGAATCAAACTGATACTATTACTCAAGCAATAATTAGAGGTCTCAATTGGCTCACTTTTCTTCCCCTGATATTTATCTCCCCATAATTTTAACTTGGAATTCTCATTTTTGTTTTTTTATTTGGTTATGGCATGTGTGATCTAGTTCCCTGACCAGGGATTGAACCAGACCTCCTGCATTGGGAATGCAGAATTTTAACCACTGGACCACTAAGGAAGTCCAAGAAATTCTCATCTTTAAATATATATTTCTTTGAGTGTGGCTAGAAATGGGGAGGATCTCCATAATTTCACTGTTCTAAGGCCCACGTGTTATTTAATTGTTCCATATTGCAGGTGTCTCTGCCCATCAGGATTGTTACCACTGGAGAGAGTGAAAAGCCACTGGGAGAGGCCCTGAGCCAAAACCCAGCCTCATCTTCCTTTTGGTCCATATCGATTCTATCAGCATTTTATTAGTGAGCCACCCTCAGACCATAAAGTGCATGGATTTAATTTAGCTTTATTTGAGTCTCTCTCCAGAAGTAATCACAGAGTGAAATGGGACAGTCCATGGGCTATTTTAAAATCTGAAGTACGTAGACTTGTTATTAGATCAATCGGCTTCTAAAAATAAATACATTAAATAAATTTGAATGTAGGACACTTTCATCTTTCTGCATATCTCCATCCATGCTTAGAACGTCAAGCATGAATGTAGATTCCAAAGGAAACGCTGCTCTGTATTCTATCATAGAAGCCAAAGCTGTTTTTCCCATTCCTCCTGTGAGCTGCTTTGAACATCATTTCCAATGAATGTGCCAATTTGGTGGCTGGTGTCAGCCAGGACTTGCTGATTTCAAAGCCAGCTTGCATCATTGTGAATATTTCGTGTCTGTTTTTTATATGCAGGATCAAAATGATGAAAGCTGCCTTGTTCTCTTATGATCTAGAAAAGACGGTTTGGGGTCAAGATTCAGGGACAACTTTACCAACTTTCTTTTATTTTTCTTTTTTCTATGTTGTGTTTTCACTCACTCTCTCACTTGGAGCACTTCAATTCACCACTGTCATTCACGGCAGATACTTCACTCTTCTCCACTGGCCCCTTCAGAGAACATCATGGGTGTGTGCTCAGTCACTCAGTCATGTCTGACTTTGTGACCCATGTGCTTTTCTGTTCATGGAATTCCCCAGGCAAGAGTAATGGAGTGGGATGCCATTTCCTTCTCCAGGGGAGCTTTCCCACCCAGGTATTGACAAGAGTTGTTTGGGGATTGGGGATCAGGACAGGTCTGCAGCCTCAGCAAAAAGTTCAAACCAGAAACCCAAAGCAAAAGAACAGTCCTAGGAATGGGGCAATTATTATAGAAATAGAGATCTTTAAGAAAAAGTTTCTGCCTAAGTATATGAGCAACACAGATTTGGACCAGTTAACATTTGACTCCTGATGGAGTGTGAGCCTACAGACAGCTGAGTGCCCGGCAATCCTAGCACTAGCCCTGGACATGGCTAGTCATGTCCAACTATGTCCTCATGGAAGCTCTGAGACCCTGGGTTACTAGAATTTTTATTTAATAACTGGAAGCCAAGTCTACATGCCCTTTACTAAAGGAAACTGCAGTCATGTTATCTTAAACAAGCAAAATACCATTGAGGCTTTAGGAATGCAAATTAATATAATAGGGGTAAAATAAATATCTAGATAATTTAAACCCACTCTTTTCTTCCCTGTAATAAAATATCTGATGATGGAGGAAATGCACTCATACGGCTGGAATGCTACCTAAAATGTTGAGTGTTGACTAAAACATCAAATAGCTGTACAACTTTTGATTAGAATATTCTTCTTTGTGTATAGATTTGATGTTCATTTTTTAATATAAAAATGGTCCCCTAGCCAAAGTCCTATTTTCAGCTTTTCTGCTCTTCCCTACCCTGTTCACTGAGACAATTATTTCCCACCAACCAAACAGCATCTAAATTTCTCTAACCTTGACCTCACTTTCAAGGTACAATTATGTCACGTCTAACCAACTTCTGTCATCTCCTACCTCAAACGGACTCACAATGGCAACTTATAATTTACCTATTTTTCGACAAGCTTATGATGTAAAAAATTTTGTACTTTTTTCATAATTAGACTTTTTTTTTTTAAATGGCAATGTGTTTTTATTTATTTGTTTTTGGGAGTACGGGGTCTTCATCACTGCTATAATTAGACTTTTTATAGAAGTGCTAAAATGTGCCTTCCTGTGAAAGTATGTGCTTTCCTTGGCTACCTGTATGAAATCACAGAGAGGAAAGTATGGAACAGAAAATCAATAACATAGTCTGAATTCAGCTCTCAATAATAGCTGCTCAGTTTGATTGGTTTCCTTTTTTTTTTAATTGTACTTATTATTAACCTAATAATGCAATTGCTTTGGCAACATATAAGTAACGGGCTTCCCAGATGGTGCTAGTGACAAAGAACTTGCCCACCAATGTAGGAGACCTAAGAGAAAAGGGTTCAATTTCTGGATGGATAAGATGCCCTGGAAGAAGTCATGGCAAACCACTCCAGTATTCTTGCCTGGGAAATCCCATGTCCTGGAGGGCTTTAGTTCTCATTGGGTTGCACAGAGTCAAACACTGAAACGACTTAGCATTCACACAAGCAAGTAATGGTTAAACATGCAAAAACAACTAAGGAAGAAAGAAAATGAAGAAAGAAGGGAAGGGAGGGAGGAAGAGAAGGATTTGCCTGAGCCCTTTGTCTTATCATCCATTTTCAAACTGGCTGGTCTCCTTGTTAAAGAACTCAGGTCTGGATGCTCGCTGTTCAAAAACCAATAATTTGAGAGGCAAGTGTGAATGGAAAGGAAACGTCCTTTAATCAGAAAAGCCAGCAATCTGGGGGAGAATTTGACTCGAGTTCTGAGAAGCTGAAGATTCTGCTCAATCGTGATAGGTTTTCAAGAGAAAAGTGAGGGAGACTCTCAGTGAGTCACGGAGGCAGGAGGTTGGGTTCTGCATCTTCCTCCATGGTTGTAGGCTGACTGACTCTCTCTGCAGATGTTATCTTGTCCAAGAGGTTCTGCCTGCAGGACTGCCAAGAGGACAGTTAGTGTTGGAGAGAAAGCCATTCTTTAACTGCCTACTTCTTCATTCTAACCTCTTTTAATCCAGAAAAAGAATAGACAGGCTAAACAAGGCGTGGTGTGCATTCAAGAAGCCTAAGTCAGGAGTTTGTTTCAATTGTTTGGTGATCTCATTCCTATAGTTAGGTTTTTAAGCTTAGAGGGGACAGAAATGGGCAAATAGGAAAAGGACAAAAGAGCTGCTTTCACCAGGAAAGATAAAGAGCAGTAGAAACAGCAAATTAAAGTCAAAAGGGAAGGGACAATTCTCTTATTGTTCCTTAGAGTTTTTAGAATGAGAAGATAAACAGCAGATATTTTAAAAATGATTATAGATAAACAGATTTGGTCTGCGGTCACCCAGGTCATGAAAAACTAGTGACTCTGCCTCAGGGTTTTTCAGCCTTCATCCTATTGATGTTTGGGTCCAAGTCAATTCTTTCTTAGCTGGACTGAAATGTCCTTGGACTGTAACTGTGAATGTCCAGCCACATTATTGCCCGCTCCCCTCCAGATGTCAACCATACCCTGAAACTCTGACAACCAAGAATTTTTTCAGACTTTGCCGACTGTCCCTTGAAGACCACAATCGTCCCCAGTTGAAAGTGACTGCTCTGGGTGAAAAAATATGGTAGAGGAGGCTGTCACTTCAGTTCACTGCTCAGGTGAATGGTTAGCCATCCTGGTTAAAGCTGAGGTCCTTAACTAAAAGTGATGCTAAGGAAAGACCTCAATAGATTTTTGTGGAATTTCTCTGATTTGAAGCCTTTGGAGTAGGCCTTAGGTATGTTAAAATTCTAAGTGAGTCTGATTTGTAGTCAGGGTTGAAAGCCCCTGTTGGGAAAAGGTTTGGCTAGCTTAGCAGGAGACCTCAGGCTAATGAGGACACTATTTCTCTTCTCCAAAATTACTGAAATTTTCAAGCCTTATATTTATAGCCCGTGTCCCTCATAAATTTATGCATTGAATTTCTGATGTCAGCTCAAAATAAATCACTGAAACTTATAAATGTTTACAACACAGTACATTCAGTATATTTTCTATGGAAGGATATCTTGAATTAAATTACCTATGCATTAAATGTTAAGCAAAAGTGTCTGCATGAAACAAAATTTTCTGTTCTGCTTGTATCAACCTCACTTAAGTGTTAAGGCAACACAGGCAAACAACTCATTAACATGTTTGAAGGTGTGGTTGCATAGACTGACAGCACATTCAAATATGATGGAACTCCCATGCTTTTTTTTGTCAAACTGTAATTTTCTCTAAAAGACCCCAACAACATTTACCTGATGATATCCAAACCATTTATTAAAAAAACAAGAAGAAATAAACACCAGTCTCAAAGTGTAATTTTTTAATCTGTACCTAGATATTTAAAAAATAAAATTTGAAATCAAAATGGTCTGTGAATTTAATCAGGTCACTTGTTGAATGCATCACTCCAACTCATTTGATAAAATTTGATGCCCCTATTTTTATTGCCTAGTGATCCTAAATTTTGAGACTTACATGTGGTTGATAATTTGTTTCCTGATAGATTGCCAATTTCTGTTCTAAATTTTCTCTGGAGTTTTTATTCCCATTGCTTCTTATCTGGATCATCAATGAAAATTTACAAACAGCCAAAAGCTTCCAACTTCTGTGTATTGAAATAATTTAAAGAGATATTTTAAAAAATATGGCAATATTTATGTGCAATGTCACTCGCTTATGAAAAATGATATTTATTTAATAAAGATTTAACTATAGAATTTGTCAGAGCTATTTAATAAAAAAACTAGTGCATTTGAAAGTATAATGTGCATTTTGGAAACTGTTAGTATTCTTTTTATGTGAAATAAATAATCTGAAAATTAATGATGTGAGTGGGCATCCCAGAGTTATGACACCTCATATGGAGTGTTTCAGACAATTTTACTGGTATCATGTTCAGACTGTGACCCCAGACATGCAAAATCAATGGTGCTGAACTAAGTAATGGATCAAGAAGTACATGTGCATTAATACTTGTATATTTGCAAAGCCTACTGTGACAACATGTGTGAAATTCCATCTGATCTTTATAATTAAAGAAGTGGGATGATTACTTTCAGTAGGAAGCTTATTCCTAGAGAAATCCCAACTTTGAAGTCTACATTTGGTTGACAGAAATTAAATACAGTTTTGAAATATAAATCAAAGAATATCAATGTCATAATATGTTAAGGAGTGGAAATTCCTTCAGCTTCTCACTGATAGTAAAAAGAGCCTATAAAACTGTGCTGATAATTCTTGCCCACTTTTATTATGCACCATTTTCTCAATTCCAGTAATATTGTTAATCTGTATGGTATAACTTAAATATTTATTGTAACATTCTTTAGGCAACATAGTGCAATATTTACTCTTATTATGTAACTTCAGATTGAAGCCCAGTGGAAAGGGATGATAATCCTGATTTAGAAACTATAGAGATTTGAATCTATACACAATTGTAACAAGAAAATATAAAAGAAGAAATCAACCCCATTCTTAAGGATCTATTAATATTGAATACAATTATATTGATTTCTATGTTACCCACGTAATGTAATATATGACTCCTTGTTAATATTTATTTCCTAGTTTAAACAAAGCAAGTATACATGTGGAATCCTAAAATAGCAAGAACATAATACCATTTCTGGGTACCAATGGCAACTTCCCTCATCAGAGGTGATACCTGGGTGCTCGGGCAGCAGTAATCTGAGCTTCTACTGCAGGTATGGGACAGGCAAGATGCACTGAAAACTACTTCTTTCACAAAGCCTTTGTCTTCTTTCTCACCAGATCCTTTTGGCTCAGCCAGAGGTTGTCTTTCTACAGTATCAAACACATCATATTGAAAGGTTGTCACCATGCTGTGAAAGACGCAGGGATTCTTGGCCTCCAGAGGAGAGGGATTTGATCTGGGATCAGTAACAAGACTTGATCATTCAGAACTTTTGTGCAATAAACTTTTATTAAAGTATAAAAGAGATAGAGATGGCTTCTGACATAGACATCAGACGGGGGCAGAAAGAGTGCCCCCTTGCTAGTTTTTAGCAAGAAGTTATATATCGATTAGCAGGCTGCTAATTAGAGAAAAGAAATGTCTCAAAACTCAGACAGTGGCACCAGACCCCTCACCCACAACATGCATTTTGAGATAACATTGGCACAAGGTGAGTCATCCTGGGCCATAAAACAATTGACATGAATCTTGAAGAAAGGCAGATTTTCAAGCAAATGCAGAGTCTCATTAATATAGCTTAAGAGAACATTTCCGTGAGTAAAACATACTGGCTTGTTGAGCCATTATTGGTTCTGGGTCTTAGGCAGAACTGACTTGAAGAAAGACAGACCTAAGATAAATACATACCACACCACCTGACCTGCCTCTTGAGAAACCTGTATACAGATAAGGAAGCAACAGTTAGAACTGGACATGGAACAACAGACTCGTTCCAAATAGGAAAAGGGGTATAGTCAAGGCTGTGTATTGTCACCCTGCTTATTTAACTTCTATGCAGAGTACATCATGAGAAATGCTGGGCTGGAAGAAACACAAGCTGGAATCAAGATTGCCGGGAGAAATATCAATAACCTCAGATATGCAGATGACACCACCCTTATGGCAGAAAGTGAAGAGGAACTAAAAAGCCTCTTGGTGAAAGAAGGGAGTAAAAAAGTTGGCTTAAAGCTCAACATTCAGAAAACTAAGATCATGGCATCCAGTCCCATCACTTCATGGCAAATATATGGGGAAACAGTGGAAACAGTGTCAGACTTTATTTTTGGGAGGCTCCAAAATCACTGCAGATGGTGACTGCAGCCATGAAATTAAAAGACGCTTACTCCTTGGAAGGAAAGTTATGATCAACCTAGATAGCATATTAAAAAGCAGAGACATTACTTTGCCAACAAAGGTCCGTCTGGTCAAGACTATGGTTTTTCCAGTGGTCATGGATGGATGTGAGAGTTGGACTGTGAAGAAAGCTGAGCACCAAACAATTGATGCTTTTGAACTGTGGTGTTGGAGAAGACCCTTGAGAGTCCTTTGGACTGCAAGGAGATCCAACCAGTCCATCCTAAAGGAGACCAGTTCTGGGTGTTCATTGGAAAGACTGATGCTGAGGCTAAAACTCCAATACTTTGGTCACCTCATGCAAAGAGTTGACTCATTGGAAACGACTCTGATGCTGGGAGGGATTGGGGGCAGGAGGAGAACGGGATGACAGAGGATGACATGGCTGAATGGCATCACCGACTTGATGCACATGAGTTTGGATGAACTCCGGGAGCTGGTGATGGACAGGGAGGCCTGGCATGCTGCAGTTCATGGGGTCACAAAGAGTCGGACATGACTGAGTGACTGAACTAAACTGAACCGAACTGAAGACTTTAGCAATTATAGAATATATCTTAATTACTGAGGTTTTTCTACTTGAAAGTAAATATATACATTCATTTATAAATCATTCAAAGATTTCCACCTGATACTTATATAAGTATTATTCTGAACCAGATGCACAGTTTATTTGGATTTCACTAGTATTTCCACTAATATCCTTTTTATAACCCAGGATATAATCCAGGATATCACATTGCAGTTAGGGTCACAGTTTTAGTCTTCTCTGGTCTGTGTTGAGTTCTCAGACTTTTCTTATTTTTAAGGAACTTGACATTTGAGTAATGCTGGTCAATTATATTGTACAATGTCCCTCATTTAGGGTTTCTCTGAAAATTAGATCAGGTTAAGGACTTTGAGGGAGAACCACTAAGATAAACCAACTGTCTTTTCATATCACACTATGGAGCACATACCTTAAAATGCTTAAACAATTAAAATAGAATGAAAATGAATGGTTTGGCCTCATTGAAAATGTTTCCTGTCTGGCTTAATAAAATATCTTAATATTGTAGACCATAATACAGAAAGTCATTTTAATCCTGGTATGCAATCCTGATTTGTAAAAAAAATTTGTCTAATAGTTCTTTTTAGGAACTCTTTTATTTTTTACATTATAAAAATACCAGAGTTAAATTACATTAGTATGAAATTGTATAGAATAATATACTACCAAAATGGCTTAAAGAGAACATTGTAGTAAATATATTCAATATTTCTCTGGTAATCTTTATTTCTATTAATTTTCCTAGTAAAGAAGTCTTTCAGAAATAGCTAAATGCTAAGTAATTAGTTTAAATGTGCTATTCAAAGTATTCATATTACCTCTTATGCAATATCCTCTTCCTCTTCAATATCTTCACCATTACATCCCTGTAATTCTCCTAAGGGATGTAGTCAAAGCAAAAACAATACCCAGTTGTGGATGTGACTGGTGATAGAAGCAAGGTCCAATGCTGTAAAGAGAAATATTGCATAGGAACCTGGAATGTTAGGTCCATGAATCAAGGCAAATTGAAAGTGGTCAAACAGGAGATGGCAAGAGTGAATGTCAACATTCTAGGAATCAGTGATCTAAGATGGACTGGAATGGGTGAATTTAAATCAGATGACCATTATATCTACTACTGTGGGCAGGAATCCCTTAGAAGAAATGGAGCAGCCATCATAGTCAACAAAAGAGTATGAAATGCAGTACTTGGATGCAATCTCAAAAACGTCAGAATGATCTGTTCTTTTCCAAGGCAAGCCATTCAATATCATGGTAATCCAAGTCTATGTCCTGACCAGTAATGCTGAAAAAGCTGAAGTTGAATGGCTCTATGAAGACCTACAAGACCTTTTAGAACTAACACCCAAAAAAAGTTGTCCTTTTCATTATAGGGGACTGGAAGACAAAAGTAGGAACTCAAAAAACACCTGGAGTAACTGGTAAATTTGGCCTTGGAGTACAGAATGAATCAGGGCAGAGGCTAATAGAGTTTTGCCAAAAGAATGCACTGGTCATAGCAAACACTCTCTTCCCACAATGCAAGAAAAGACTCTACACATGGACATCACTGGATGGCCAACACCAAAATCAGATTTATTATATTCTTTGCAGCCAAAGATGGAGAAGCTCTATACAGTCAGCAAAAAAAAAAAAAAAAGACTGGGAGTGGACTATAGCTGAGATCAAGAACTCTATTGCCAATTCAGAGGTAAATTGAAGAAAGTGGGGAAAACCACTAAACCATTTAGGTATGACATAAATCAAATCCCTTATGATTATACAGTGGAAGTGAGAAATAGATTCGAGGGACTAGATCTGATAAAGTGCCTGATGGACTATGGATGGAGGTTCATGATATTGTACAAGAGACGGGGATTAAGAACATCCCCAAGAAAAAGAAATGCAAAAAGGCAAAATGGCTGTCTGAGCGGCCTTACAAATAGCTGTGAAAAAAGAGAAGCAAAAAGCAAAAGGAGAAAATGACAGATATACCCATTTGAATGCAGAGTTCCAAAAATAGCAAGAGGAGATAAGAAAGCCTTCCTCAGCAATCTGTGCAAAGAAATAGAGGAAAACAGTAGAATGGGAAAGACTAGAGATCTCTTCAAGAAAATTAGAGATACCAAGGGAACATTTCATGCAAGGATAGACTCAATAAAGGACAAAAATGCTATGGACCTGGAAGAAGCAGAAGATATTAAGAAGAGGTGGCAAGAATGCACAGAAGAAATGTAGAAAAAATATCTTCACAACCCAGTTAATCACGATGGTTTGATCACTCACCTGGAGCCAGTCATCCTGGAATGTGCGGTCAAGTGGGCCTTAGGAAGCATCACTACGAACAAAGCTAGTGGAGGTGATGGAATTCCAGTTGAGCTATTTCAAATCCAAAAAGATGATGCTGTGAAAGTGCTGCTCTCAATATTCCAGCAAACTTGGAAAACTCAGCAGTGGCCACAGGACTGGAAAAGGTCAGTTTTCATTCCAATACCAAAGAAAGGCCTTGCCAAAGAATGCTCAAACTACCGCACAATTGCACTCATCTCACACTCTAGTAAAGCAATGCTCAAAATTCTCCAAGCCAGGTTTTAGCAATATATGAACTGTGAACTTCCAGATTTTCAAGCTGGTTTTAGAAAAGGCAGAGGAACCAGAGATCAAATTGCTAACATCCCCTGGATCATCAAAAATCCAAGAGAGTTCCAGAAAAACATCTATTTCTGTTTTATTGACTATGCCAAAGACTTTGACTGTGTGGATCACAATAAACTGTGGAAAATTCTTCAAGAGATGGAAACACCAGACCACCTGACCTGCCTCTTGAGAAACCTGTATGCAGGTCAGGAAGCAACAGTTAGAACTGAACATGGAACAACAGACTGGTTCCAAATAGGAAAAGGAGTACATCAAGGCTGTATATTGTCACCCTGCTTATTTAACTTCTATGCAGAGTACATCATGAGAAACGCTGGGCTGGAAGAAGCACAAGCTGGAATTAAGATTGCCGTGAGAAATATCAATAACCTCAGATGTGCAGATGACACCACCCTTATGGCAAAACGTGAAGAAGAACTAAAGAGCCTCTTGTTGAAAGTGCAAGAGCAGAATGAAAATGTTGGCTTAAAACTCAACTTTCAGAGAACTAAGATCATGGCAACTGGTCCCATCTCTTCATGGCAAATACATGGGGAAACAGTGGAAACCATGGCTGGCTTTATTTTCTTGGGCTCCAAAGTCACTGCAGATGGTGATTGCAGCCATGAAATTAAAACATGCTTACTCCTTGGAATGAAATTTATAACCAACCTAGACAGCATATTAAAAAGTAAAGACATTACTTTGTCTTTACTAGTGAAGCCTATGGTTTTTCTCTTCTTTTTTTTTTTTTTTATTAGTTGGAGGCTAATTACTTCACAACATTTCAGTGGGTTTTGTCATACATTGATATGAATCAGCCATAGATTTACACGTATTCCCCATCCCGATCCCCCCTCCCACCTCCCTCTCCACCCGATTCCTCTGGGTCTTCCCAGTGCACTAGGCCTGAGCACTTGTCTCATGCATCCCACCTGGGCTGGTGATCTGTTTCACCATAGATAGGATACATGCTGTTCTTTTGAAACATCCCACCCTCACATTCTCCCACAGAGTTCAAAAGTCTGTTCTGTATTTCTGTGCCTCTTTTTCTGTTTTGCATATAGGGTTATCGTTACCATCTTTCTAAATTCCATATGTATGTGTTAGTATGCTGTAATGTTCTTTATCTTTCTGGCTTACTTCACTCTGTATAAGGGACTCCAGTTTCATCCATCTCATTAGAACTGATTCAAATGAATTCTTTTTAACGGCTGAGTAATATTCCATGGTGTATATGTACCACAGCTTCCTTATCCATTCATCTGCTGATGGGCATCTAGGTTGCTTCCATGTCCTGGCTACTATAAACAGTGCTGTGATGAACATTGGGGTGCATGTGTCTCTTTCAGATCTGGTTTCCTCAGTGTGTATGCCCAGAAATGGGGTTGCTGGGTCATATGGCAGTTCTATTTCCAGTTTTTTAAGAAATCTCCACACTGTTTTCCATAGCGGCTGTACTAGTTTGCATTCCCACCAACAGTGTAAGAGGGTTCCCTTTTCTCCACACCCTCTCCAGCATTTATTGCTTGTAGACTTTTGGATAGCAGCCATCCTGACTGGCGTGTAACGGTACCTCATTGTGGTTTTGATTTGCATTTCTCTAATAATGAGTGATGTTGGTCATCTTTTCATGTGTTTGTTAGCCATCTGTATGTCTTCTTTGGAGAAATGTCTGTTTAGTTCTTTGGCCCATTTTTTGATTGGGTCATTTATTTTTCTGGAATTGAGCTTCAGGAGTTGCTTGTATATTTTTGAGATTAATCCTTTGTCTGTTTCTTCATTTGCTATTATTTTCTCCCAATCTGAGGGCTGTCTTTTCACCTTACTTATAGTTTCCTTTTTTGTGCAAAAGCTTTTAAGTTTCATTAGGTCCCATTTGTTTAGTTTTGCTTTTATTTCCAATATTCTCGGAGGTGGGTCATAGAGGATCTTGCTGTGATTTATGTCGGAGAGTGTTTTGCCTATGTTCTCCTCTAGGAGTTTTATAGTTTCTGGTCTTACATTTAGATCTTTAATCCATTTTGAGTTTATTTTTGTGTATGGTGTTAGAAAGTGTTCTAGTTTCATTCTTTTACAAGTGGTTGACCAGTTTTCTCAGCACCACTTGTTAAAGAGGTTGTCTTTTTTCCATTGTATATCCTTGCCTCCTTTGTCAAAGATAAGGTGTCCATAGGTTCATGGATTTATCTCTGGGCTTTCTATTCTGTTCCATTGATCTATATTTCTGTCTTTGTGCCAGTACCATACTGTCTTGATGACTGTGGCTTTGTAGTAGAGTCTGAAGTCAGGCAGGTTGATTCCTCCAGTTCCATTCTTCTTTCTCAAGATTACTTTGGCTATTCGAGGTTTTTTATATTTCCATACAAACTGTGAAATTATTTGGTCTAGTTCTGTGAAAAATACCGTTGGTAGCTTGATAGGGATTGCATTGAATCTATAGATTGCTTTGGGTAGAATAGCCATTTTGACAATATTGATTCTTCCAATCCAGGAACACGGTATGTTTCTCCATCTGTTTGTGTCCTCTTTGACTTCTTTCATCAGTGTTTTATAGTTTTCTATGTATAGGTCTTTTGTTTCTTTAGGTAGATATACACCCAAGTATTTTATTCTTTTTGTTGCAGTGGTGAATGGTATTGTTTCCTTAATTTCTCTTTCCATATTTTCATTGTTAGTATATAGGAATGCAAGGGCTTTCTGTGTGTTAATTTTATATCCTGCAACTTTACTATATTCATTGATTAGCTCTAGTAATTTTCTGGTAGAGTCTTTAGGGTTTTCTATGTAGAGGATCATGTCATCTGCAAACAGTGAGAGTTTCACTTCTTCTTTTCCTATCTGGATTCCTTTTACTTCTTTTTCTGCTCTGATTGCTGTGGCCAGAACTTCCAACACTATGTTGAATAGTAGTGGTGAGAGTGGGCACCCTTGTCTTGTTCCTGATTTCAGGGGAAATGCTTTCAATTTTTCACCATTGAGGGTGATGCTTGCTGTGGGTTTGTCATATATAGCTTTTATTATGTTGAGGTATGTTCCTTCTATTCCTGCTTTTTGGAGAGTTTTAATCATAAATGAGTGTTGAATTTTGTCAAAGGCTTTCTCTGCATCTATTAAGATAATCATATGGTTTTTATCTTTCAATTTGTTAATGTGGTGTATTACATTGATTGATTTGCGGATATTAAAGAATCCTTGCATTCCTGGGATAAAGCCCACTTGGTCATGGTGTATGATTTTTTTTAATATGTTGTTGGATTCTGTTTGCTAGAATTTTGTTAAGGATTTTTGCATCTATGTTCATCAGTGATATTGGCCTGTAGTTTTCTTTTTTTGTGGCATCTTTGTCTGGTTTTGGAATTAGGGTGATGGTGGCCTCATAGAATGAGTTTGGAAGCTTACCTCCCTCTGCAATTTTCTGGAAGAGTTTGAGTAAGATAGGTGTTAGCTCTTCTCTAAATTTTTGGTAGAATTCAGCTGTGAAGCCATCTGGTCCTGGGCTTTTGTTTGCTGGAAGATTTTTGATGACAGTTTCGATTTCCTTGCTTGTGATGGGTCTGTTAAGATCTTCTATTTCTTCCTGGTTCAGTTTTGGAAAGTTATACTTTTCTAAGAATTTGTCCATTTCATCCAAGTTGTCCATTTTATTGGCATAGAGCTGCTGGTAGTAGTCTCTTATGATCCTTTGTATTTCAGTGTTGTCTGATGTGATCTCTCCATTTTCATTTCTAATTTTGTTAATTTGGTTCTTCTCTCTTTGTTTCTTAATGAGTCTTGCTAATGGTTTGTCAATTTTTTTTATTTTTTCAAAAAACCAGCTTTTAGCTTTGTTGATTTTTGTTATGGTCTCTTTAGTTTCTATTGCATTTATTTCTGCCCTAATTTTTAAGATTTCTTTCCTTCTGCTAACCCTGGGGTTCTTCATTTCTTCCTTCTCTAAGTGCTTTAGGTGTAGAGTTAGGTTATTTATCTGGCTTTTTTCTTGTTTCTTGATGTAAGCCTGTAATGCTATGAACCTTCCCCTTAGCACTGCTTTTACAGTGTCCCATAGGTTTTGGGTTGTTGTGTTTTCATTTTCATTCATTTCTATACATATTTTGATTTCTTTTTTGATTTCTTCTATGATTTGTTGGTTATTCAGAAGCGAGTTATTTAGCCTCCATATGTTTGAATTTTTAACAATTTTTTTTCCTGTAATTGAGATCTAATCTAACTGCACTGTGGTCAGAAAAGATGACGGGAATGATTTCAATTTTTTTGAATTTTCCAAGGCCAGATTTATGGCCCAGGATGTGATCTATTCTGGAGAATGTTCCGTGTGCACTTGAGAAAAAGGTGAAGTTGATTGTTTTGGGGTGAAATGTCCTATAGATATCAATTAGGTCTAGCTGGTCCATTGTGTCATTTAAGGTTTGTGTTTCCTTGTTAATTTTCTGTTTAGTTGATCTATCCATAGTTGTGAGTGGGGTATTAAAGTCTCCCACTATTATTGTGTTACTATTAATTTCCTCCCTCATACTCGTTAGTGTTTGCCGCACATATTGCGGTGCTCCTATGTTGGGTGCATATATATTTATAATTGTTATATCTTCTTCTTTGATTGATCCTTTGATCATTATGTAGTGTCCTTCTTTGTCTCTTTTCACATCCTTTATTTGAAAGTCTATTTTATCTGATATGAGTATTGCGACTCCTGCTTTCTTTTGGTCTCCATTTGCGTGAAATACTTTTTTCCAGCCCTTCACTTTGAGTCTGTATGTGTCTCTTGCTTTGAGGTGGGTCTCTTGTAGACAGCATATATAGGGGTCTTGTTTTTGTATCCATTCAGCCAATCTTTGTCTTTTGGTTGGGGCATTCAACCCATTTACATTTAAGGTAATTATTGATAGGTGTGGTTCCGTTGCCATTTACTTTGTTGTTTTGGGTTCACGTTTATACAACCTTTCTGCATTTCCTGTCTAGAGAAGATCCTTTAGCATTTGTTGAAGAGCTGGTTTGGTGGTGCTGAATTCTCTCAGCTTTTGCTTATCTGTAAAGCTTTTGAATTCTCCTTCATATCTGAATGAGATCCTTGCTGGATACAGTAATCTAGGTTGTAGGTTATTCTCTTTCATTACTTTCAGTACGTCCTGCCATTCCCTTCTGGCCTGGAGGGTTTCTATTGATAGATCAGCTGTTATCCTTATGGGAATCCCGTTGTGTGTTATTTGTTGTTTCTCCCTTGTTGCTTTTAATATTTGTTCTTTGTGTTTGATCTTTGTTAATTTGATTAATATGTGTCTTGGGGTGTTTCGCCTTGGGTTTATCCTGTTTGGCACTCTCTGGGTTTCTTGGACTTGGGTGGCAATTTCTTTCCCAATTTTAGAGAAGTTTTCAGCTATTATCTCCTCGAGTATTTCCTCATGGCCTTTCTTTTTGTCTTCTTCTTCTGGGACTCCTATGATTCGAATGTTGGGGCATTTCACATTGTCCCAGAGGTCCCTGAGATTGTCCTCATGTCTTTTGATCCTTTTTTTTTTTTTTTCCTCTCTGCTTCATTTATTTCCACCATTTTATCTTCTACCTCACTTATCCTATCTTCTGCCTCCATTATTCTACTCTTGGTTCCCTCCAAAGTGTTTGATCTCATTCATTGCATTATTCATTTTTAACTGACTCTTTTTTATTTCTTCTAGGTCTTTATTAAACATTCCTTGCATCTTTTCAATCTTTGTCTCCAGGCTATTTATCTGTAACTCCATTTTGTTTTCAAGATTTTGGATCATTTTTATTATCATTATTCTAAATTCTTTTTCAGGTCGATTCCCTATCTCCTCCTCTTTTGTTTGACTTGGTGGGCATTTTTCATGTTCCTTTACCCATTGGGTATTTCTTAGTCATGTATGGATGTGAGTGTTGGACTTAAAAGAAAACTGAGTGCCCAAGAATTGATGCTTTTGAACTGTGGTGTTGGAGAAGATGCTTGAGAGATCCTCGAACTGCAAGGAAATCCGACCAGTCCATTCTAAAGATCAGTCCTGAGTGTTCATTGGAAGGTCTGATGTTGAAGCTGAAACTCCAATACTTTGGCCACCTGAGGTGAAGAGCTGATTCTTTTGAAAAGACCCTGATGCAGGGAAAGATTAAGGGCAGGAGGAGAAGGGGAGGACAGAGGATGAAATGGTTGGATGGCATCACCGACTCAATGGACATGAGTTTGGGTAGGCTCCGGGAGTTGGTGATGGACAGGGAGGCCTCGCATGCTGCAGTTCATGGGTTGCAGAGTTGGACATGACTGAGTGACTGAACTGAACTGAATTCTCCTAATATTACCTCCATAAAGTAAAAGAGTTATCAAATGATTAGTAGAGATTCAGGTCCACAGTGTCTTGATTAATTGCTTTTGTCTGGATTTTTCCTAGAGATCTTTCTTGGTCTCTCTGAAGCAGATAGTTTTTTTTTTTTTTTTTCTTTTTCACTTATTTTTATTAGTTGGAGGCTAATTACTTCACAATATTGTAGTGGTTTTTGCCATACATTGACATGAATCAGCCATGGATTTACATATGTTCCCCATCCCGATCCCCCTTCCCGCCTCCCTCTCCATCCCATCCCTCTGGGTCTTCCCAGTGCAACAGCCCTGAGCACTTGTCTCATGCACCCAACCTGGGCTGGTGATCTGTTTCATGCTTGATAGTATATTTGTTTTAATGCTATTCTCTCAGAACATACCACCCACACCTTCTCCCACAGAGTCCAAAAGTCTGTTCTGTACATCTGTGTCTCTTTTTCTGTTTTGCATATAGGGTTATCATTACCATCTTTTTTAATTCCATATATATGCGTTAGTATACTGTATTGGTGTTTCTCTTTCTGACTTACTTCACTCTGTATAATGGGCTCCAGTTTCATCCATCTCATTAGAACTGATTCAAATGTATTCTTTTTAATGGCTGAGTAATATTCCATAGTGTATATGTACCACAGCTTCCTTACCCATTCTTCTGCTGATGGACATCTAGATTGCTTCCATGTCCTGGCAATTATAAACAGTGTTGCAATGAACACTGGGATACACGTGTCTCTTTCAGATCTGGTTTCCTCGGTGTGTATGCCCAGGAGTGGGATTGCTGGGTCATATGGCAGTTCTAGTTCCAGCTTTTTAAGGAATCTCACACTGTTCTCCACAGTGGCTGTACAAGTTTGTATTCCCACCAACAGTGTAAGAGGGTTCCCTTTTCTCCACACCCTCTCCAGCATTTATTGCTTGTAGGCTTTTGGATAGCAGCCAACCTGACTGGTGTGTAATGGTACCTCATTGAGGTTTTGATTTGCATTTCTCTGATAATGAGTGATGTTGAGCATCTTTTCATGTGTTTGTTAGCCATCTGTATGTCTTCTTTGGAGAAATGTCTGTTTAGATCTTTGGCCCATTTTTTGATTGGGTCATTTGTTTTTCTGGAATTGAGCTTCAGGAGTTGCTTGTATATTTTTGAGATTAATCCTTTGTCTGTTTCTTCATTTGCTATTACATTCTCCCTTTCCGAAGACTGTCTTTTCACCTTGCATATAATTCCCTTTGTTGTGCAAAAGCTTTTAAGTTTAATTAGGTCCCATTTTTTTTTTTTTTTTTTGCTTTTATTTCCAATATTCTGGGAGGTGGGTCATAGAGAATCCTTGAAGCACATAGTTTTATGGTTACAGATGGATGTCAGCTGAACTTTGTCAAGTTCCTTGGAAGATGTACTCAGGTTGTTATTCTGAGGCAGAGAATGAGTAACCCTTGTCCACCTTCAGGAGAACTGGAGTCTAGTAGCTCCTGTTTTTAAATTATGACTTGTTTATATAAAGTATTCTGTACACTCTTCTTCAGGTCTTCACTGTGTTGCTTGTAATACTCATTTGACTGATAGCCAATTACACTTGAAAGTATATTTTCATTATTAATCATATTTGAGGCATTATTCCACCCTAAGAATCTGGTGCTTTTTGTATTTAATAAGTACAGTCAATTAACTTAGATCAATTACTCACACTGTCCTTGAAATTACCACATAATAGTAAACCTTCTTATATTAACATTAAAATGTAGTATAATCCATATTTAAGTAAAGAAAAAAACTAAGAACCCTGGAGGTTAAGTAAAGTCATAATCATGTTTTCTGGATCTAAAAACTTTGTCTTCCTTTACTATTAATCCTCGTAATTTTAAAAATATGGTTATAATAGAAAGAAGACCATCATAGTACTTACTAAAAAGCTTATTACTGTCTCATTTTGTATTATTAGTCATTATTTTGCAGAGGTGTAAAAACACTTCTACATTTTGAAATATGATATTATCTTTATCCTGTTATTTATAAGCTTCTTTAAGAATCACATTGTTCATCATTTTCTTTACTGCATATTGATTTGTTTAAACATCATATTTTCTACAAATCAGTTTGATAAGATGTGAGGCAAATGACCTTTGGCAGTCACTTTTGTAAATATTACAAAAAACACAGGCTCATAGAGAGGTAGTCTGTCAGAACCTGAACAGTCTCCTGCCTGCTTTTGTGGTCACAGGAAAATAAAGCATTTGGAATCCTGATGCACAGTGTTCTTGGAAATTAAATAAGGGTTTAAAAAAGCATGATGTATTATTGTAAAATGAATAAGAATAGTCACATGACAAGTGAAGTCCTATCAATGACAAATGCCATTTCTTTTTTTTTTTTTTTAATAATTTTACTAATTTATTTACTTTTGGCTGTGCTGGGGTCTTCATCACTTTGCGTAGGCTTTCTCTAGTTGCCGCCAGCAGGGGCTACTCTTCCTTGCGGTGCACGGGGCTTCTTATTGTGAAGGCTTCACTTATTGTGGAGCCTGAGCTCCGGATACATGGGCTTCAGTAGTTGTGGCATACAGGCCTTAGTTGCTCCATGGCATATGGGATCTTCCTGAACCATGGATTAAACCCCTGCATTGGGAAGTGGATTCTTATCCACAGAACCACCAGGGACGTCCAAAAACCACTTCTTTATCCCAACGTGTACCATGTTTTCCCATAAGTCTAGCCCAGGTTTCTCGTAACAAAGTGTAGTTCTCTGCACTTTATGCAAATTATGACCATCTTTTTAACTCATATAAGGTGAAGAAAATCAAACAGTTTTAACATCCAGACTTTGAAAATGGCTGTCTGCTGGTATGCCTCAGTTTTCTTCCACAGAATTTCTCATTCTCTAATTTTCTCGATATTCTCTTCTGTTTGGTCACTTGGTATCTGTCTTCCAAGAGCAGCAAGGGGGAATGGTATAATGTAAAATCACCTTTCAAGCCTTTGCGTCATATTTTTTTCCTGTCCCATTGGTTAAAGCAAGTCTTGTGGCCAAGCAGTTCAATACATAAAGAAATAAGCTTTATCTCTTCATGAGAAGAAATGAAAAGTAACATTTCACTGGTATTCTCATAAAGAGTTGGATGATTGTGCAATTTACCATGTCAGTTAAGTTCAGTTCAGTTGCTCAGTCGTGTCCGATTTTTTGCAACCCCATGAATCACAGCACACCAGGCCTCCCTGGCCATCACAAACTCCCGGAGTTTACTCAAACTCATGCCCATCGAGTCGGTGATGCCATCCAGCCATCTCATCCTCTGTCGTCCCCTTCTCCTCCTGCCCCCAATCCCTCCCAGCATCAGGGTCCTTTCCAATGAATCAACTCTTCGCATGAGGTGGCCAAAGTATCGGAGTTTCAGCTTCAGCATCAGTCCTCCCAATGAACACCCAGAACTGGTCTCCTTCAGGATGGACTGGTTGGATCTCCTTGCAGTCCAAGGGACTCTCAAGAATCTTCTCCAACACCACAGTTCAAAAGCATCAATTTTTCGGCGCTCAGCTTTCTTCACAGTCCAACTCTCACATCCATACATGACCATTGGAAAAACCATAGCCTTGACCAGACGGACCTTTGTTGGCAAAGTAATGTCTCTGCTTTTTAATATACTATCCATCTAGGTTGGTCATAACTTTCCTTCCAAGGAGTAAGCGTCTTTTAATTTCATGGCTGCAATCACCATCCTCAGTGATTTTGGAGCCCCCAAAAATAAAGTCTGACACTGTTTCCACTGTCTCCCCATCTATTTCCCATGAGGTGATGGGACCAGATGCCATGATATAAGATTTCTGAATGTTAAGCTTTAAGCCAACTTTTTCACTCTCCTCTTTCACTTTCATCAAGAGGCTTTTTACTTCCTCTTCACTTTCTGCCATAAGGGTTGTGTCATCTGCATATCTGAGGTTATTGATATTTCTCGCGGCAATCTTAATTCCAGCTTGTGCTTCTTCCAGCCCAGCGTTTCTCATGATGTACTCTGCATAGAAGTATAAGCAGGGTGACAATATATAGCCTTGACATACTCCTTTTCCTATTTGGAACCAGTCTGTTGTTCCATGTCCAGTTCTATCTGTTGCTTCCTGACCTGCATACAGGTTTCTCAAGAGGCAGATCAGGTAGTCTGGTATTCCCATCTCCTTCAGAATTTTCCACAGTTTATTGTGATCCACACAGTCAAAGGCTTTGGCATTGGCAATAAAGAAGAAATAGATGTTTTTCTGGAACTCTCTTGGTTTTTTGATGATCCAGGGGATGTTGGCAATTTGATCTCTGGTTCCTCTGCCTTTTCTAAAACCAGCTGGAACATCTGGAAGTTTTCGGTTCATGTATTGCTGAAGCCTGGCTTGGAGAATTTTGAGCATTCCTTTCTAGCGTGTGAGATGAGTGCAATTGTGTGGTAGTTTGAGCATTCTTTGGGATTGCCTTTCTTTTGGATTGGAATAAAAACTGACCTTTTCCAGTCCTGTGGCCACCGCTCAGTTTTCCAAATTTGCTGGCATATTGAGTGCAGCACTTTCACTGCATCATCTTTCAGGATTTGAAATAGCTCACCTGGAATTCCATCACCTCCACTAGCTTTGTTTGTAGTGATGCTTTCTAAGGCCCAGTTGAATTTATCATGTAGATCGGCCATAATCCAATAAGTCTTAATGCAGACTACTCTCAGTGCATCTCATTGAAGTGTAGGTGTGACCATTGCATTTGCTGCAAACTTTAAAGTGGGCTCTGGATCAAATATGACGGGTGCCTGAGAACTTTCTGAACCTTTTTTCCTTGAAGAAGATTTCATATACTACTATACAGAGAAGGTGTAGTTCCTAGTATCTGAGTTTCCAATTTAAACATGGAAAAGGTAAAATGCCAATTAGTAAACTGTTTCTTTATGCATAGTATAAAATCTAACCTAATTTATTTCTTCCACTGGGTTCTAAGTTCTTTCAAAATCGCAGGGACATATTTTGAGGCTTAAACTTTGATAAAGACAAGAATCTTGCTTAGCGCAAATAGACTAAAATATCCCACCCATATTTTCCAAAATTAGAAGGACTTCAGAGTTTCCATAACTGTGGATGCCAAAGGGTAACCATGAAAACCACAGGAATTTTAGCAGTAATGACAACATGCTTGATCCAGAGTCTCATAGTAGCTCCAAATTTCATTTTGTAAAACATTTTGAAAATGTATTTTTCATAGGGAATAAATAGTAAATATCTTCCTCCTAAACAAATCAGTGTTGTTCACAGCATACACGTGCTTTGAGAGATGAAGCTCTCTTCTTAAAGCTGGAATGCTTTCCAAAATAATGTGACTTCTTTTGTTTTAGTCATTCTTTTAAAAATATGTTATGCTAGACTTGAGTCTCCAGAGATTGTCTCAATGGGTATTAAGTATTTTAGGCAACCTGGCTGCACCTGGTGTGGCGTTAAAAATACTGGAGCTCCTAAGCAATGTTTTTTTCCTACAAACAGACCCTCAAGATAGTTATGGGTAGGGCAGACAAGGATAAAGCAGTGCCAAGATGTGGATGTTTGATTAAGAGGTTGTGTGCTAAGTTCAACCTTTTTTTGTTTGTTTTTTGTAAGTCTCTAGGAGTCCGTAAGCACATTGATATCAAAATAGATTGTTTAGCAGTCATATTGCTTTTAATGGAGACTTAAATTAGTGTAGGATCCCTTGCCATCAGAAACAACCAAACCAAATGATCAAATCCAACTGATGAAAACAAGTGGAAAGGACCCTGATAATATATCAGTGAGATAAATGTTGACTATTTGGGAAGAGGGGTGAGGGACAAAATTAAAATTTGGGGCTTTGGAGTCAGAGAGATTGTATATAAATCTTAGTTGGGTCACTTGTCATCTGTAGGAAAAGGACAATCAGTACCATCCTAAATAATCCCACTATGTGTGGATTTACCTAGTTCTCCCTCCACAAGAAAGAAAAATGGAGTGAACCTTGTCCTTTTCCCTACCTAACATGCTACTGGTTTCATTGTATTGCTAACAAAAATTGCTTGCAAGGCTTATATTTGTAAATTTTTAAAACGTAAAAAAATTTAAAAAGCAAATTATGTAAAGGAAGAATATTATGACACAACTCATTAAGAGTTTATGAGATGTCAAGGGAAGCAAACTGAATTATGTAGAATTCATATCTCCATGTAAAGAACTGCATATTTTATTTTTATTCTTTCTTATTGAGATAAAATTGACACATAACTTTATATTTGAGTATTCAGCATCATAATTTGATGATTGTGTGTGCTGCAAGATGATCACCACAAAGTTACCATGCATCACCACAGAGTTACAACTGTTCCTTGTGACAAGAACTTTTACAATCTACTCTCTTAGCAACTTGTAAATATATAATATGAATTATTGACTATAGTCACTATGATGTGCATTATATTTCTGGGACCTATGTATTATAGAGATAGAAGGAACCAAATACTTTAAACAATCAAAATTAATAAAATTCTGTCATTTACTCCAAATGTAAGTAAGGTATCACATTCACAAAGGAAAAGCCTTTTCATATGTTTGCTCACTTCTCATGTCTCTACCCACATTGCACCCAATCTTGACCTAAATATCAGCTGGGTTGGTACATTTGTTATTTTAGAGAGAGTTTGGGATGCGGAGGGAGGTGGGGTTAGATCAGTGAGAGGAAGGAGTTGTAGAGAAGAAATAGACTTTGAGGCTAAGTACAGAGAGCAAAGCCAATAGAGATGGACATAAATATTAAACATAATATAAGACACATGGGTACACATGTTATAAAGCAAGATCAGCAATGTAAGAAAACCTGAGGAACTGGGCATTTCTACTGTCGTTCTCATACGATGCCATCTTCCCAATGGATTCCTCCCCTCCTTTCTTGCTAAATCAAAATGTCAACCAATGATTTTCAAGCCATAAGAGCATTTTAAGAGACTAGTTTTGAGCACATATTCACCAAGCAGCTGAAGTTCAGCTGACTCCTTTTGCTGATACACTGTAAATTCCCTGCCCTCTTTTTTCCAAGTTACAACACCCCGCCAGCCTTGTTCTCATGCCCCAGGCTTCTAAATATGGTTTATGTCTAATTACACTCTGGCTGATTTTCCTCTAAAATATCTAGGCTTGGTATGCTATGAGATTCTCTGGTGGCTCAAAGGGTAAAGAATCTGCCTGCAATGTGGGAGACCTGGGTTCCATGCTACGCTATGTTTATTATATAATTCTTTTTTTTGGGGGGGGTATATGTTTTTTATTTTTTTTATTAGTTGGAGGCTAATTACTTCATAACATTTCAGTGGGTTTTGTCATACATTGATATGTTTATTATATAATTCTATTATTAATATCTCTCACATAATAGTAACACTTTCAGCATTTTTTTCCAATGCTAGATCTTGAATTGTTCATTTCCCCCCCCAGAAAACTTGTATCAGCCATCATTGTCAATTTCTGCATCCAATCTCCATTATGCAGCTACTCCACATTGTAAAGTGTTCCATGTCAGGCAATCCACTTCTATCATTGTTGATTAAAAAATACAGAGAATCCTTGATGGGGTCTACAGAATCTCAATAAATATTTTTCAAGAAAATGAATTATTTCATTCACTAAAGCACAAATGTATAAGCTGCCTCAGTTGCAAGTAGCTATGCTAATATTTCACTGCACTGTGTGTACATGGAAAGTATGTGTGACCTGACAAAATACCCACAGTTGCCTATGAGTCATTGAGTATATCCCAATTCCTGTTTCAGGAGAACAGATTGACTCTCCTACATTTAACATGAAGAAGTGACTCCTGGGATAACTAGAATGTCAAAGAGCCTCCATTATAGAAGAAAACCTTACTTTATTATTTATTCCTGCATTGCACTGTCAAACATCCTTTGTAAAAACCACAGCCTGGTGTTTCACCATCTAATATTTTCACGCTCTCATGTGTAGGTAACATATCTTTTTGTCGGAAAGCAAAGAAGATCCTCATGGAAAATGCACGTTGTAAATCCTTAAGGATTCCAAGGCTTTTCAGAGAACAAAGGTGACTTCTCAGAGCAAGACCTGGGGTCCTGCTCATCCCTTCCCCATCCGCAGGTCTCCCCGCTTGCCTCAACTAAAGCAACAAACAGAAACTTTTGTCCTTAGTTTAAAGATAATGGAGGCATTTTTTTTTAACTCTAACTTAAAAGCTGTGCTCCCCTGTTCACATCTTTGTTCACGTTACCAATAAATCAAGCCATAATCCACTAAAAGCTTCTAAGCTATTAAGTGCTTTAGGTTTACTTTTCAGTGGACTCTTGTTTTATTTAGATTCTAAGAGAAGAAGCTTCATATTTGCTTCATAAATGGATCAACCATTTCTCTTTTCTCACAAAATATTTCACTGAAACTTAAGTAGGAATTTTCAAAGTATGAAGACGATAAGCCAGCCAGAGGGCTGTTTCTATGCGGCATAGGCATCAAATCACCCTGCTAGCAATCGATGTCAATAGCATTGTTCATTTTCATCTAAATGAGAGAACTAAAACCATCTGAACATGGCAAAGAAATAGGTACTTCTCCACAATAAAGTAAGTGGTAGAAAAGAATCTAATTGTCATAAAGGTATATTAGGTGTGTGACCCGTAATAAGTGATAGTATGGACAGCGATAGATGGCAAACTATCGAAATAGATATCTCATAGACTTTTGTTTCCTGTTTATTTGCAAACGTACTCATTCAAAATCCTTTACCATGGGCTGCCCAAAGTACCATTTAAAGGCTACTTCAAAAAGTAATTTTCCCTAGCATAGGCCTTGGGCCTTGGACAAAAGTTCAGAGAGAAAAAATGGATACTTTAAGGTATTATGGTATTAGTTTCCATCTTCATGAAAACAGTTTTGCTTGGAAACCTCTTTAGACTTCAGTTTTAATATATGTTTACTGTTTCTTAGACCTGAAATGAGAATGAGAGACTCCTGGAGACATTAGAAAGAGAAAATGGGGCTATATTTTAATCCAACAGGTGAAGCTTCTTTATAGACCTTTTGTTTTTAGAATTAAAAAGTTCTGCATGGATCAATCAATGACATGTTTTGAAATTTTAAAATAATTAGTTTTTTAAATCAGGGAAATCACTGAAGAGAGACATTTGTGTAGTTATTAACAGCGTTCAAATTTCTCTGAAGATAAATGTAGAGTCAGAGAAGTCTCAAATGTGAGAAGCAATAATTAATGATATTTCTAAGTAAGCATGGAAGGATAAGCTCCAGAACACAATTAAGAGATTTAGCCTCAGTAAAAGAAAGGACTCATAGTTTCATGGTAGCCTTGGGGAAAGAAATGATAAATTCAGGTATAGACAGCAAGATTTAAAAGTTTGGAGAAAAGTGGAGAAATTCACATCTTCTGCTGGTGTGAACTCTATGGATTTTTATTTATATTATTGGATTATAATTGTTTTACAAATTACAGTTACTGTGCTAGTTTCTCTCTCTCACCCACCCCCATTGCACCGTTCCAAGTCATCACAGATCGCCCTGTCTCTGGACTGTTTAAATTCTTAGTGCACTGTTATCTATAAAGTAGATAACTAATAAGGACCAGTATACTATTTAGTACAGAGAACTCTACTCAATGCCTTGTAATGAGCTATATGAGGGAAAAAAAATTTTAAAGTGGATATATGTATATGTATAACTGAGTCATTTTGCTGTACAGTTGAAACTAACATAGCATTGTAAATAAACTATATCCCAAAAGAAATTAATTGGGAAAAAGTAATGAAATAAGGGGGAAATAACTCTATGGAGAGTTGACTGGGTTTAATAAGAGTATTAGTGAACCTCGCTGTTGGAACTGAGTTGAAGATCATGATTCTAGCCCTAAAAAAATATGGTAGCAGTTACATCAAATAATGTGACTCTCCCAAAACTGAAATGACCCTAGGCCATTCAATGGTTAAGTTAAAAGAAAAATGGATTTGAGACTAGCATCAAGAGAACTATTACTGTACAATGAAATCAGAGCTGAAAGATAGAGATTTAAGTGTAAATTCAGGAGAGAGAGAAATAAAAAGCAAAAAGATCACAGATGGGAAATCCCTATGAGGCCAAACCTTAGATAGTGTGGGTTTCATGGAGAGGTGGTAATACACGGTCAGAATATAATAAGTTTGAAATTAATCTTTTGAAAGTCTAACAGTTCTGGGCAGTGGCAAGACACTAGAGTAGAAAGTTCAAGTACTGTGAAGGTAAGTTCCCTGGAGAAAAACAGGTGAGGAAACAGGCAGCATCCTGACATTTGGGTAGACTGATCAAGCGTAGATGAAGTTGTCAAAGAGGATGATTCAACTGTTGGAAGAGAGTAGGACCCAACAGTATTTAGTGAAATGGAGGAAGAAATTAGTAGAGCTTACATAATATTAAATGGAGAGTGAAGATTACCAATGTGGAAGAGAAGAGATATGCAAACAAACAAAATGAAGTGATTGAAGAATGACAATCCTCTTTTGTGTGTTTGCATATTTCAAGACATGATTCCTTTCTTAGGGTACCAAGTCTGCTCAAGGCTGTTAAATATGAAAATGAGTCAGAGCTACACAACTTCCACAAAGGAAAAGCCACTGTAGGAAGGTCAAAACAAAGATGAAATGAGAAACCAACTAGTTATTGAGAAAAGGTTGAGATATTTTATAAAGAACTTAACCCTTGGATGAAGGAATTGGATATGCCTGGGATAAAAGTGGATACTTCTGAACAAGTGGATTTTTATTTTTATTTTAGGTACAGATGACTTTGTAACACTTGCTGTAAGGATTTTTCACTGTGTCACCCCTTGATGTAACAGTTATATCCAAGTGATGGACAATTTGTCAGAAAGCATGATGGACTTGCTTCCTTGGTAGATAGTAAAGAATACACCTGCAATACAGGAGACCCAGGTTTGATTCCTAGGTCAGGAAGATCCCTGGAGAAGAGAATGGCTACTCACTCCAGTATTCTTGCTTGGAGAATTCACTGACAGAGGAGCCTGGCAGGCTACAGTCCAAGGGGTCACAAAGAGTCAGACACAACTGAGTAACTAAGACTTTCATTTTTCACTTTGTTTCATGATGAACCATTTTGACCTTCAAAGAGAGTATATGAACTTTTTTTTTTTTTTTTTTTACAAAAGTAGAGTGGAAACTTCTGGAAACAAGTACATTAATGCATGACTTTTGAAAGCCCCATGCACAGCAACTAAGCAAAAAATCCATTATTCTCACACGACTTCTAAATTACAGTGCTTTCTAAAATTGTGCGGAGTTGCTCAGTCACGTCAGGCTCTTTGTGACTCTATGGGTTAATGCCCACCAAGCTCCTCTGTCCGTGGGTTTCCCAGGCAAGAATACTAGACTGGATTGCCATTTCCTCCTCCACAGGATCTTCCCAAACCACAGAATGAAACCATGTCTTCTGTATCTACTGCTTTGGAGGGGGATTCTTTACCATTGAGCCACCTGTGAAGCTCTCTATATAATAGACCTGAGTCCAGTTGTCTTTCTTTTTCTTCTTCTTTTTTTCTTTTTTGTTGTTGTTGTTGTTTTGTTACTATTGGGTTTGACCTTTTCTCTGTGAAAGTTTTAAGAAAACCAATTTTCATATGATATTAACTGCGAATTTGTGAACAAATCATATCTTAAAACTTTCTGTGACTTAGATTGAACAAGTGGAAGGTATAGTAGAATTGTGTTGCTCCAGATTTTTAATATTAACATTAATATATGTACTATGTGTAGACATATAATCTACAAAAACATTCAAGTGAATTCTGTTTAGCCTGTTAGATAACCCTCTTTAGCCTAATGCCTTTCCAGCAGTTAAGAAAAAGGTTTATCAGTAACCCTAAATCACCAAATAACTGTCATGATTTCCCCTAACAAAAGAGAGAGACACAGAGACAGAGACAGAGACAGAGACTGAGAACAGCAAATATCTTGTTTGTGAACCTCTCACATCTTAGGATATAATCTTAGTGATTTTCTTTTGAACAATAAAGTGATATTTAAGCAACTGACAATTTTTTTGTGAATGGGTATTTTTAGGTTTAGAGGTACTTATCTTGGGTGGGTGTATTATTTTGGCCCAATTCATTTCATTACTATTGTTTATATTCTTTGTATGGTAGATTTTATATAAACTTAACTGTATGCTATTTCAGTATTTTTCTTGAATGCAATTTCTAGGTTAAATCTGTCTGTTAATTACTCTACACTGTTGGTGGGAATGTAAAATAATGCAGGACCTATAGAAGAGAAAATTGGAGGTTTTTCAAAAATTAAAAATAAGAGGGATTTCCTTGGCGATCCAGTGGTTAGAAATCCATCTGCCAATGCAAGGGACACAGATCCAATCCCTGGTCCCAGAACTAAGATCCTGCACACTGAGAGGCAATTAAGCCCTTGTGTCACAACTACTGAAGCCCAGGCACCTAGACTCTGTGCTGGGCAATAGGAGAAGCCGCTGCAATGAGAAGACCATGCACCACAACAAGAGAGCAGCCCCTGCTTGCTGCAACTAGAAAATCTGTGTGCAGCAATGAAGGCCCAAGTCAGCCAAAAATTAATAATAACTTAAAATGAATAAATAGGACAACCATATGATCCAGAAATTCCATTTCTGGGGATACATCCAAAGAATTGATATCAGTATCTCAAAAGATATCTTCACTCTGGTGTTGACTCCCACCAAGATATGAACCAAGAGTCCATCAATAGGTGAATGGAGGGAAAACATGTGGCATCAACATACACTGGAATATGATTCAGACTCACAAAAAGAATTTAGCCTTGTGAGACAACATGGATGCACCTGGAGTTCATTATGCTATGTGAAATGAGCCAGTCCAGAAACACAGCTACTATGGGATTTCACTCATATGACAAATCTAAAATGGAACCATAGAAGGAGAGAGTACAAGGGTGGCTTCCAGGGGTTAAGGGGTGGGAGAAATGCAGTTTCTGTTCAACAGAAGTAAAGTTCCAGTTATGCCAGAGAAATCATACCAATCTGATGCCTTACAGAGTGCCTGTGGTTAATACATCATTGTGCACTTAAAATTTACTGAGACAGTAGACCTCTTGGTAAGTGTTCTTAACATGCATTCACACATACACACACAAAAACAAAGGAGTACTAAAAAATCTGGGAGGTTCTAAACACACCTATCTATTTTGATGATGGTAATGGTATCACAGGTTCCAAGTTGGGAAAGGAGTACGTCAAAGCTGTATATTGTCACCTTGCTTATTTAACTTATATGCAGAGTATGTCATCCAAAATCTTGGGCTGAATGAAGCACCAGCTGGAATCAAGATTGCCAGAAGAAATATCAATAACCTCAGATATGCAGATGACACCACCCTTATGGCAGAAAACGAAGAACCAAAGAGCCTCTTGATGAAAGAGAAAGAGGAGAGTGAAAAAGTTGGCTTAAAACTCAACATTCAATAAACAAAGATCATGGCACCCAGTCACATCACTTTATGGTAAAAAGATGGGGAAACAATGAAAACAGTGAGAGACTTTATTTTGGGGGGCTACAAAATCACTGCAGATGGTGACTGCAACCATGAAATTAAAAGATGCTTGCTCCTTAGAATAAAAGCTATGACAAACCTAGACAGCATATTAAAAACAGAGACTTTACTTTGCCAACAAAGTCCCTTCTAGACAAAGCTATGGTTTTTCCAGTTATGTACAGATGTGAGAGTTGGACTATAAAGAAAACTGAGCACCAAAGAATTGGTGCTTTTGAGTTGAGGTGTTGGTGAAGACTCTGGAGAGTCCCTTGGACTGCAAGGAGGTCAAACCAGTCAATCTCAAAGGAAATCAGACCTGAATATTCATTGGAAGGATTGATGATGCAGCTGAAACTCCAATCCTTTGGCCACCTGGTGCAAAGAACTGACTCATTGGAAAAGACCCTGATGCTGGGAAAGATTGAAGGCAGGAAGAGAAGGGGACGACAGAGGGCAAGATGGTTAGATGGCATCACCGACTCGATGGACATGAGTTTGAGCAAGCTCTGGAAGTTGGTGATGGACAGGGAAGCCTGGCGTGCTGCAGTCCATGGGGTCACAAAGAGTCAGACACGACTGAGCAATTGAACTGAACTAAATGGTATCATGATATCATGGGTATTTGCTTATGTTCCAAAGCATCAAATTGGACACACAAAAATATGAATGTATCAACAATACTTAAAAGTATGAATGAGTGAGTAGAATTTAAGTTTTATTCAATAACTGAGAGACTTGGCAGAGGTCTCACTGAGGTTAATTTCCATATGGAGCTGTGGATCCTTCCTTCTGCTTCCTATGGCTCAACTATAAACTTTACCTTTACTGTTCCTTTTAATATTTAGGTCAACATTTCATATGATATTTTTATTTTCACAAAATGTTATTTTTTTCCTAACCCCACAAAGGTATTTTTCTACGTGCATTTTCATTAAATTCCCTTAGACTTAGAGTTGTATATGCATCACATATCTTTTAACCATCTGGAAGTCTCCCTTGCAGAGGAAGAAAAATAGGAATAAAGTTTATCTTTTTCTATGTAGTGACATATTTTTCTAAGCATTTATTAGAGCTTTCTCTTTTTTCCCCAAAGATTTTGGGCTTTATTGGATGTCAAGCTTCCATTTGTATCCTGATCTTTCTTTAACCCCTTTATTCTGTTATACTCATCTATGTGTTTAATGCTACATTAAAAGATACAGTCTTTACTTCTTCATTTTAAAATTTATTATTACAGCTTTGTAGCAAGTTGAATTCTCTATTACAGTGATTGCCCTCTCTTTGATCTGTTTTCAAAAAGTCATTCAGTGACTTCAGTCAGTCAGTTCAGTCACTCAGTCTTGTCCGACTCTTTGTGACCCCATGAATCGCAGCACGCCAGGCCTCCCTGTCCATCACCAACTCCCAGAGTTTACTCAAACTCACGTCCATCGAGTCGGTGATGCCATCCAACCATCTCATCCTCTGTCGTCCCCTTCTCCTCCTGCCCCTAATCCCTCCCACCATCAGGGTCTTTTCCAATGAGGCAACTCTTCGCATCAGGTGGCCAAAGTATTGGAGTTTCAGCATCAGCATCAGTCCTTCCAATGAACACCCAGGACTGGTCTCCTTTAGGATGGACTGGTTGGATCTCCTTGCAGTCCAAGGGACTCTCAAGAGTGTTCTCCAACACCACAGTTCAAAAGCATCAATTGTTCGGCACTCAGCTTTCATCACAGTCGAACTCTCACATCCCTACATGACCACTGGAAAAACCATAGCCTTGACTAGATGGACTTTTGTAGGCAAAGTAATGTCTCTGCTTTTTAATATGCTATCTAGGTTGGTCACAACTTTCCTTCCAAGGAGTAAGCGTCTTTTAATTTCATGGCTGCAGTCACCATCTGCAGTGATTTTGGAGCCCAAAAAAATAAAGTCTGACACTGTTTCCGCTGTTTCCCCGTCTAATTGCCATGAAGTGATGGGACCAGATGCCATGATCTTAGTTTTCTGAATGTTGAGCTTAGGGGCACATATTTTTCTATATAGTCCATAAAATATTTTTGTTGTATTCTGCAAAAGCATCCCATGAAACTGTAATTTTGTGGATGAGATTGGGCTTTGGTGCAGGGTCTCCTCAAATCCCCATGTCTGAAAATTTGTTTAGTTATGGCCTATTATTGAGACCCTTCCTCTGCTCTAAAAATAGTGTGTGCATTATAATTGTGTAATTCTGAAGATCCTACCATTATAGCCAAATTCAGAAGGATGCCATGCTAACACCAAAGGGAAAACATGAATAGAATTGTGTCCTTTTATTCAGTATTAATAACATGTTCATAATGTAATGCCTGTTCTGGAAAATTCAGTCTGTATTTGATAAATGAAATGGGAAGTAGTTGATATCTTAGGAAAGATGTATAACATTCTTTGTTTTCTGGATTCTTCTACAGATTACTGGGTTTTCTGCTTCTTTGATTTTTGAAATGCTATCTCCATTGAAATTCCAACATTAAAAAGATATGTGTATATATTTAACTGTAATCATTGATATTTAAAAAATTGTTTAGCACAATTATCATTTGAGTGGAAACCGCCAAATCTCACATGGACCCGTCCATCATATTTGAAGCTATATCATGTAATTGTTTTCCTGAGGTCATTTTTATTTCTGTAAAATCCATTTCTTTTGTTATATTTACATGTGACAAAAGTTATCCCTGGATATGTTTGATAAAATATCATTCAGCTACCTTTGAATCTTAGCACAGCTGTTTCTGAGAGATAAACTCTGAGTTACATTGCTGTGCCTTTCTATTCTATATGGATTTGACTTAGACATTAAAGCAAATATAAACAAGATGAGGGTCAGGAGAAACAAGTCCATGGTAAATCATGTCCAGAAGGAAAAAACATACAAATCCAAACCAAACAGTAAGCTGGACAAATATACATTTTTTAAACTTTTTTAACTTTTCAGAAAATATGTGAAGAGAATAGTCACGTGTGCACCAGGGAAAAGGAATCAGTACTTTGCTGTTTTAGGGAACAAAGACATAAGGATGTAGGGATGTATTTGTGGTGAAAAATTGGTCTTTTTGCTTGTTTTTATTGACCATTTTCTCAAGGAAAATAATCAAATTAATTGTTTTCAAAAACAAAGTTTCATTATCAGTATTTTTTTTTTTTACTTTCAGGAAACTCAATTTTTAGGCTCTATTTTTGTTTGTTTCTTGGAATTTCTTAATTTTAACCTATGTGTCTATACCTAAGAAATAGAAAATTGCATGAATATATAAGGAAAATTATATTACATCTTATGAAAGCCTATATACCAAATTCTTATTTCATTCTGTGAAGAGATTTCTGACTCCATATTAGAAATATTAATATTAATATTATTTTTAATTTAAAGAAAATAGAACAGTAAAAGCTGTGTAAACTGCTGCTTCTTTCAGGGTGCTCTATTTTTGTTCTGCTACGTTAAGACTTAACTCAGTAATGAGATAGCTGAAATATGAATAGTGCCTTAAGGGTAAAGGAGAACATAGCTTTTAACAACAAAAAATGTGGAATCCCTTCTTTTTGCATTTTTTCCTTCATAGGCACATGCAATAAGTGAAGACTGGGCAAAAAGGCCAATAAACCTACTGCTTTTAAATTTTCATCAATTATCCTGACAATATACTTAGTTTTACAATTTGAAAAATCATTCTGGACTTGATCTCAACTGAAATGTGTCTCTATGTACATAACACTTTATCAACAGCCTACATGTGTAAAGAAAAAAATGAACTTTAAAAAGTTTTCATGAAAAATAGACTGCTGATTTACAGTATATTCAGAACTAAGGTGAAAGATTTATCTCTTCCCCAAACTCAACCAGAAATCAAAATCCTTGCTTACTCTTTTGAGGCGTTCCACTTAAGAATTAACCTATCTGAACGTTGCTCAAAACAAGTGAGCATAAACAAGTCTTCTTCATTTTTATAAGCATTTCCTTTTGATATTAAGTGGTCATGTGTCAGTATATTTTGACTGAATACAGTGATACTTGCATAGCCTTGCATATTTATTTCTTACTGTAATTGCCCCTCACCGCCCATGACTAAACAGCTGGCAAATGCCTGGATGATCAAATAGCTCTGGGTAACAGGGTAGGTTTTTGCCCCCCTTACTGAAAGTCTACTGAAGTAAGATAAAGACATAATTAGAAGGACAAGTTTCCCTGGTGGCTCAGATGGTAAAGAATCCAGCTGCAACGCAGGAGACCTGGATTCGATCCTGGGTTGGGAAGATCCTCTGGAGGAGGACATGGCAACCCACTCAAGTATTCTTGCCTGGAGAATCCCCATGGACAGAGGCGCCTGGCGGGCTACAGTCCACGGGGTCACAAACAGTCAGACAGGTCTGAGCGAATAAACACAGCACAGCACAGTAGGACAAAAACAAAATAAAAAGTAAACTTTTTTCCCCACAGGTTTTGAAATTACAGTTATTGTCATTTCAAAATTAATTTTTATTGGAGTATTGTTGCTTTAAAATATTGTGATAGCTTCTACTATACAGCAAAATGAATCAGCTATGTGTATCCATATATCCCCTCCCTTTTGGACTTCTTTCCCATTCAAGTCACTACAGAGTGATGAGTAGAGTTCCCTGAGCTATACAGTAGGTTCTCATTAGTTACCTATTTTATACATAGTATCAATAGTATATATGTGTTGTTGTCTTTTAAAATTATTACCTTTGAATACCATTAGGAATGCATGGCCAATACTTAGAGTAAGAAATGTGTAAAATCAGGAATCAAGTATCCATACCCCTAAGAAATCTTCCTTCCATCTTTGTTTTCCTTCAAATATGACCTATCTTCATCCTTTCATATGCAATTATTTATAAACAATATTCTCTTTCATTTCATCTAGTTTCTTCTCAAAATTTTGCTTCTCATTAATCAATGTACCAAAGCTGTTTTTCCATTAGACATTAATGATTTATAATCACCAAGTTCAATGATCAATTTGTGCACCAATCAATCTCTAAAGTCATTTGACATGGTTTAAGTTAAAATTCAGTATATCATCTAAAACCCCTTACTCACATAAAAACACTAAAAGAGGTCCATTAATTTTACCCTTGCAATGTTTCTCTTCACATCTTTTCCAAACCCAATAGAAAGAACTTAGTTCTGACACTTATCTGAATAATTGCAAATATTTCCTCATTGATATTTCTGAATTCCTTGAGCTCCTCCTCCTCCCCAATCTTGAAACAATTGAAGAATGCTATTGGGACAGAAGCTATTGGGCTTCCCTTGTGACTCAGTTGGTAAAGAATCCGCCTGCAATGTGGGAGACCTGGGTTCGATCCCTGGGTTGGGAAGACTCCTTGGAGAAGGAAAGGCTACCCACTCCAGAATTCTGGCCTAGAGAATTCCATGGACTGTATAGTCCATGGGGTTACAAAAAGTCAGACATGACTGAGTGACTTTCACTTTCACTCATACTATTGGTGCAGAATGAAAATGCTCTTATGCAAAGTTTCCCATCCACTGTTTGAATGTCAGCTAAATAGCTCAATTAATTCAATATTTTCTTGAAAGGAAATGCTTGAGTCTAATTTTCCAATAGTATCTTGGCTGATGTGCTATCGTGCTGTGTTCTGTGCTATGCTTAGTCACTCAGACATGTCTGTCTCTTTGCGATCCCATGGACTGCATGTAGTCCACCAGGCTCCTCTGTCCATGAGGATTCTCCAGGCAAGAATACTGGAGTGGGTTGCCATGCCCTCCTCCAGGGGATCTTCCCAACCCAGGGGTGGACTCCAGGTCTCCCGCATTGCAGGTGGATTCTTTACCATCTGAGCCATACATTCCAGGTGGATAAGGGATGTCTCTTTCCCGATTAGGGTGGTCTTTGGTAGTCAAAGTATTGTTGTTGTTGTTCAGTCCCTCAGTTGTATCCAACTCTTTGCCACCCCATGGACTGCAGCACATCAGGCCTCCCTGTCCCTCACTATCTCCCGGAGTTTGCTGAAGTTCATATCCATTGAATCGGTGATGCCATCCAACCATCTCATCCTCTGTTGCCCTCTTCCCCTCCTGCCTTCAATCTTCCCCATCATCAAGGCTTTTTAAAATGAGTTGACTCTTTGCATCAGGTGACCAAAGTATTGGAACTTCATCTTCAGCATCAGCCAAGGTATCAGTCCTTATATAAATAGGTGGTTTTAAGGTGTACAAGTTGATGGAGGGTATACATGTTTACGATGGACAAAGGATTAAAGTCCCAAAAGTGGAGGCTTTGCTTATAGAACAGAATTGTTACAGTAGAAATATAATGTTACATTTCTTGATTCTTTTATTAATATTGGTTATTTGAAAATTCACTGTAGTAAGTTATGCTTATTGCACATACAAAGATATAATCTTTGTGCATAATTTGCACAAAGAGCAAACTAGAAGAAAATATATCAATATTTAAAATTTCTTTTCATATATATTATGCTTTAAAAATTTCTGCAATTTTGGATGCATTGCTTTTCCATAGCCAGAAGCAAAATGCACATTGATTAGATATTATGAATGAGAAAATCCAATTGTACAAGCTCTAATGGGGCAGCAGAACAGTGCACTAAAGAAAATTTGTTTTTTTTTTAATGCATTTTATGTGGACTTTGTAAAAGCGGAATTTGATTTTGAATATATGGAATAGTAAACTGAAATGCTCATGCATAATCATAGAAATATTATAAATTACTGTGCAAAAATCACCGTGAACATAATTTGAGCAAAGACAATTATTTGTCATATTGCAATATTTAGCTATATGTTTATCTATTTTGTTTCCAAACATAAAATTATGGTTAGGTAGAAAAATTAAGTGTTATAAGAAATAAATGTTTTTTGGTAGAAAGAATTTTGCATTTTACTGAAAATTCAAGTTTTATTACATTTGTATTACCATTGAAACCTTGAAACTTTTTGAATATCTCATTATTATAATACCTTTTAAAATTGATTTAGGACTTCAGGGAAAAACTTTGAAACCTATTTCTTAATTATATATGTATGAAAATTTCATTCTGAATGCTAGGCATTCTTGTGTCTGTAAAAATTTTCAAGCTTTAAAAAATTATTAGGACTTCAAATGTTATCATTACTCACTTATTTATGAGTGAAGTCTGTAAAGCACATAAACTCCATAGTTATTATGCAATTTATTTTGTTAATTTTGCTAAATCTTTCTAGATCATCTCTCTTCTGTTTTTTTTTCTTTTCAATTACTGTCCTTCACATAACCGATTATAGACATTATTTTCACTTTACATTATTTTCAAATAAGTCAGAGAAAGACAAATACCATATTATTCCATGTATATATGGACTAAAAAGCAATACCAACAAATAAATAAAACAAAAGCACATACATAGATACAGAAATCAATCTGATGGTTGTTAGAGTGGGTGTGGGTGGGTAAAGCGGTGAAATAAATAAAGGAGATTATGAGGTACAAGCTTCCAGTTGTAAAATAAATAAGTCATTGGGATATATTGTACAGTCAAGGGAATATAGAAAAATATTGTAGTAACTTCATATTGTGACAAATGGTAATTATATTACTATGGTGATCATTTTGTAATGTATAAAATATCAAATCATTTTGTCATACAACTAAAACTCTCATAATATTATAAGTCACTTATACTTTAATTTAAAAAAGTAACAGATGATATTTCCATTGAAATATTTTATGGATAAGTTTTGATCTTTTTTTTTCTAAGCTAACCTTTAGCAGTGAAATTCCCAGAATATTGCCAGTGCTCCCACTTAAACCTATTTTCATTTATACTATGTTGATAAAAATCAGTATAGATTTCAGCTGCCTTATACTTTTTTGACTTTCAGAAGAGTTTGTTCAACTTAAGACCTTTCTGAGGTAATTTTTCTTCAAGTGTAATCACATTTTTTCTTTCTTTGTTACTTTCTAATAAAAGAGTATTTGCTATCAACCAAAAACTGTTAATACACAGTAAAGACTTTATAAAACATACATACTTTTCCAAAATCCATTTATCCTATGCCTCTTTATGACATCTTTAAATCCTTTATAAAGTAGAAAAAATATATTAATTATCATGAACCATCTTAACACTTTCAAATGTAAGGTTTCATAAAGAAAAGGGTGGTGAGCCAGTGATATCTCTAATTGTAAAGATGGATTCAAGAAAGTTCACAATGGGAAGAAAGTAGTTTCAATGAAAGGAATCTAAATACTGTAAAAAGTGCCTACCTTTATATCTGATTGTCAAAACTTTCAAATCTGTCTAGAAAAAGATACATTCAATACAACTGTACCTCTTTGCTTTACTGCATGTCATTACTCCTCTAGATTTTTATCACATGTGACTTGAGGAAGAAAAGCACACTTACAGATCTCATTTGCTTTGGATTCCCAGCTTCTTGCATAAGCCCAAAATAGGAGTCTCCAGCTTCTGTTTCTAAAATCCTTCCAATAGTAAGTTGATCTCAAATTTGCTTTTCTTCTCAACAAATATGTTAGGATCGGATTTCTCTTACTTAGATATATAGTCAATTTTCTTTGTGATGATTAATAACTATACCTATTCATATAATAAAAATAAGCATGGTTTGAATTTTTTTAATTATATTACTTCTTGGATGAAAAAGTCATTCAATAAAATGCAGTATGTGAAGAAAAATATTCTAGATGCTAAATGCATTTTGGAATACAACTGAATTTCTTAAAGTTAAAATTTGGAAAATTTCTAAGTTAATTTAATACCTTTTCAGGGAACATAAAAGGTATTTGAGCACACTAACAATTATGAGTTAATTATAGGTTTCTAAAACCATGGATAAGACAAGAGGAGTAATGTCTCAAATTAGCCTCTCTTTATAATTACTTGTGTTTTAAGATTACAAAGAACTACCTGTCCATAAAAATTATATATTTTTAATTGCCTTATTAAGGACAGTCATAATTCTCTCAGTGTAATTAATTGGTACTGGACAGAAATGCATATTATGGAGTAATTTTATACCTACAGATTGAATTTCATCAGGCAGTCAGTGCAAGTTTTATTATTATTAAATAATAACAAATATTTATATAGCAAGTATTCTTTGCCCATGACTACTTTAAGTGTTTTGCAAATATTAAGTCACAAAAGCTCTAGAAGGTGATTACTGTTATTGCCCTATTTCATCAGTAAGGTGACAGAGACACAGAAAGTTCACAACATGCCATTAGATGTTGGACTTGAGATTCAAAACAAAGGCTTGTTTCAACACTTCTGCTCTTAACGTCTATTTATATTATGAATTTATTTTTTCTTTATTTGAATAATAATTCTAGTAAGAATATATTAAGGCAATAAATAGACTAATAAACATTATTTTTTATTTAGGGAAATAGTATATAAACTTTGGTAGATTCAGATGTTAGTATTTTTTCTGCCATGTTTGATTCCTCATTCAGAGATTCAAAGACAGCCCTGACATATCTGCTGAACGACTGAATGAACTTATTAGAAAACTAAATAACTAGAAAGACTGTTGTTTGAGATAAAGAAGTCCAGTATAATTCCACTTCTGGAATCATCGAATGAGTACTTTAAGAAACAATCATAACTTGTTGATTGTTTATTAGCAATACAAATACATTTTTTAAAAGTTGACATTTAAGGTTTCCAGGGATTGTCCTAAGGGCATAAAACAAATCAAGAAATTTTTGTTCAGGAAAATATACTAAATCTTGGTGGGAACACCCTGTGGTATTAGAGCCACAACTCACTTAGCTCTCCTCACACAAAGCCCAGAGTAAGGAGACCCCCACTTGGAGAGAATGTGGCCAAGCAGTGGGGGGGTCCCTCTGTCCAGCTCTTGGTCTGGGGGCCTGGGCTCTCTGGACCAGCACGTCTCAATCCCCTCAGCTACTTGTGGCAACAACTAAATTCCAAGAGAGTGAGCCCAGAGGGCAGGAACTCCTTTTCCCCACACAGCCTTGACTCACAAACCAGAGGCTTACAGCAGGCATGGAAGACCAAGAGTCCTGGGGCTTCTGTCACCCTTTACCGCAGCTTACTCCTGGGGTGGAGCTTCCACGCTGGGAAAGATCACCTAAGGACCAGCATTTCCTCTCCCCACTGGGGTCCTCTCCTAAACCAAAGTGTCAGTCCCAGGGTAGTGGCTCACTGTTCTTCTCTGCCTAATGGAAGAGACACATCCTAAGATACTTCGAAGCTTCAAAATTATCCCCCAAATACTGAGCTTCATGGAAACATTGCGGGGGAAGTTCAACCTTAAGGGTGGTCCCCAAAACAATGGATATTTTAGTGGTCAGCAATTAAGAGTAGGCTGGAGGTGACCCAAAAACAAGAGTTATACCTTGACCCATCTATTAAGTTGGTGCAAAAAGTAGTTTGCAGTTTTGCATTATTGAAATTTGCCATTTGATATTGGAATACATTCTTAAATAAAGGTGGTTATGCTATGCATCATCTTAATATGTACTTCTTGCTTTTTTTTTTTTTTTTTTTGCTAATGACCTGTTACACTCTGTTTATTTTATTTTTATTTTAGAAATGATGTTAGACAAAAAGCAAATTCGAGTGATTTTATTTATTTATTTTTTTTTTGGCAGTCAAAATGGGTCTTAAAGCAACAGAGGCAACTCACAACATCAACAATGCATTTGGCCCAGGAACTTCTAACAGTATAGTGCAGTGGGGGTTCAAGAAGTTTTGCAAAGGAGACTAGAGCCTTAAAGATGAAGAGTGTAATGGCTGGCCATCAGAAATTGACGAGGATCTGTTGAGAGCAATCATCGAAGCTGATCCTTTTACAACTATACAAGAAGTTGCCAAAAATCTTAACATTGACCAGTCTATGGTCATTTGGTATTTGAAGCAAAGTGGAAAGGTAAAAAAGCTTGATAAGTGGGTGCCTCAATGAGCTGACCATAAACCAAAAACAATCATTTTGAAGTGTCATCTTCTCTCATTCTATGCAACAACAATGAACCAATTCTTGATCGACCTGTGATGTGTGACAAAAAGTGGATTTTACACACCAACTGGCAATGACTAGTTCAGTGATTGGACCCAGAAGAAGCTTAAAAGTACTTTCCAAAACCAAACTTGCACCAAAAAAAGGTCACAATCACTGTTTGGTGGTCTGCTGTCAGTGTGATCCATTACAGCTTTCTGAATCCCAGTGAAACCATTACATCTGAGAAGTATGCTCAGCAAATTGATTAGATGCACAGAAAATTGCAACACCTACTGCTGGCATTGGTCAACAGAAAGTGTCCAGTTCTCGATAACAACACCCAATTGCATGTCACACAACCAATACTCCAAAAGTTGAACAAATTGAGCTATGAAGTTTTGCCTCATCTGCCATATTCACATGACCTCTCCCCAACTACTTACCAGTTCTTCAAGCATCTCAACAACTTTTTGCAGGGAAAATGCTTCTACAACCAGAGGAAGGCAGAAAATTCTTTCCAAGTATTCATCAAATCCCAAAGCGTGGATATTTATGCTACAGGAATAAACAAACTCATTTTGTTTCTTATTTCTTATTTGTAAATTTATTTCTCATTGGCAAAATGTATTGATTATAATGATTCCTATTTTGATTAATAAAGATGTGTTTGATCCTAGTTATAATGATTAAAATTCACAATCCAAAACTGCAATTGCTTTTTCATCAATCTAATAGTTTCCCAGAGAGACCTAAGGATAGCCCACTTACTGTTACAGCAGACCTCAGGGATGGCCCCCAAAATGACTTCTGCAAAGATCTCAAATGTAACTGGATCAGAAGAGTGATTTATGCCTCAGAGAATTGTCAGAAGCAGCAGAACAATCTGCCACCAGATAGTGGAGCCTAACAGCTGGGTGTGAAACCAAAAAGGCAGAAGAGATGAGGGGATAACAGAGAGATGAGGGAAGGGAAAAATAAAAAAAAGCCCTACTAAAACCATCAGCACTGCAGACTGAGGTACAGTCACCCACAGACGGCCCTCTGAGGAAGGACACCAGAGGCTTCACACTGCAGGGAAAAGAATTCACCAAGATTCTCCTACCAAGTCACCAAACAAATGAATAAGCAACTAGAAGCCCTCGGAGTGTCGATTGGTGTGGGGGAAGAATCAGTCCCTAGAGATGCAACAAATATATTCTCAAACATGTCAGCGTTTCAAAAAATTATGAGACATTAAACAGAAAAGTGTGATCCATACACAGGAAAAAGAGGGGAAATGGCAAGAGAAACTGTGAGATTTTCTAGGCAAGGACTCTGAAGCAACCATTATAGACATGTTCAAAGAACTAAAGGAGAGAACTTCCCCGGCAGTCCAGTGGCTGAGAATCCATCCTTGCAATGCAGGGGATGAGGGTTTGATCCCTAGTCAGGGGACGAAGATCCCACATGCCTCGGAATAACTACTGAACCTGTGTGCGCTCTGGTGCCCACAAACCATAACTAGAGATTGCACATGCTGAAACTAAGATCCAAGGCAGCCAAATAAATTAAACATTAAAAACAAATAAATGCTTCAGGAGTTGCTTGTATATTTTTGAGATTAATCCTTTGTCTGTTTCCTCATTTGCTATTATTTTCTCCCAACTGAGGGCTGTCTTTTCACCTTACTTATAGTTTCCTTTGTAGTGCAAAAGCTTTTAAGTTTCATTAGGTCCCATTTGTAAAATATACAAGCAACTCCTGAAGCTCAATTCCAGAAAAATAAATGACCCAATCAAAAAATGGGCCAAAGAACTAAACAGACATTTCTCCAAAGAAGACATACAGATGGCTAACAAACACATGAAAAGATGCTCAACATCACTCATTATCAGAGAAATGCAAATCAAAACCACAACGAGGTACCGTTACACGCCAGTCAGGATGGCTGCTATCCAAAAGTCTACAAGCAATAAATGCTGGAGAGGGTGTGGAGAAAAGGGAACCCTCTTACACTGTTGGTGGGAATGCAAACTAGTACAGCCGCTATGGAAAACAGTGTGGAGATTTCTTAAAAAGCTGGAAATAGAACTGCCATATGACCCAGCAATCCCACTCCTGGGCATACACACTGAGGAAACCAGATCTGAAAGAGACACGTGCACCCCAATGTTCATCGCAGCACTGTTTATAATAGCCAGGACATGGAAGCAACCTAGATGCCCATCAGCAGATGAATGGATAAGGAAGCTGTGGTACATATACACCATGGAATATTACTCAGCCATTAAAAAGAATACATTTGAATCAGTTCTAATGAGATGGATGAAACTGGAGCCCCTTATACAGAGTGAAGTAAGCCAGAAAGATAAAGAACATTACAGCATACTAACACACACATATGGAATTTAGAAAGATGGTAACGATAACCCTATATGCAAAACAGAAAAAGAGACACAGAAATACAGAACAGACTTTTGAACTCTGTGGGAGAATGTGAGGGTGGGATGTTTCAAAAGAACAGCATGTATACTATCTATGGTGAAACAGATCACCAGTCCAGGTGGGATGCATGAGACAAGTGCTCGGACCTGGTGCACTGGGAAGACCCAGAGGAATCGGGTGGAGAGGGAGGTGGGAGGGGGGATCGGGATGGGGAATACGTGTAAATCTATGGCTGATTCATATCAATGTAGGACAAAAAAAAAAAATAATAATAATAATAAAATAAAAATAAAAAAAATAAAAATATAAAAAAAACTATAAGATGTATGCCAGTTATAACTCAATTTTTATAAAAGTAAAAGAAGGTATGACAACAATGTCTCATTAAATAGAAAATATAAAGTGATCAAAATTACAAAAAATACCAAATACAAATTTTGGAATTGAACAGTAGAGTAATTAAAATGAAAAAGATCACTGGGAAGATTCAACAGTAGACTTGAACAAGCAAAAGAAAATAATCAGTGAATCTAAAGAAGTTTTGACAGAGATTATGCAATCTGAAGAACAGAGGCAAAATTAACGAAGAAAAATGGACAGAGCCTCAGGAAAATGTATGCAATTTAATAATACGAACATTTCTGAAGATTACAGCCTGCCCTTATTTTATAAATAGAACATGCCTCAGTTGGGTTTTGTCTGTCATTGCCTTCAGGACCAGACTCAGGATCTGTATCCCCAGGTGGACAGTGCAGTAAGGATGCTGGGTCTCTCCTCGGCGGTAGGCTATATCCATCTTATTCTCACTGGTGATGTTCAGCTTGATCACTTATCTTGAGGGTCCCAACTTCTCCATAGGAAAGTTACTACTTTTTCTCAGGCAAAAATTAAGCAATTTGTAAGAGAATAACTCAAGATGATGCAATTATCCAGATCCTTATCAAGATTTCTTCTAGATTTAGCATCAGGTAATGATTCTTTCCTGAACCGATATTTACTATGATGAATGATAATTTTATTTTGTATTTTAAACATTTATTCATATTTTGAAAAATTAAGCACTTATTTAAATTTAAATAATTTAGATATAAATCTTTAATATTTTATTCAGATTTTTATTTTCCACTGAATTTTGCTGAACAAATATTAATAGTTTAGGGAAAAAAACTTTGAAAAAATGAAAATAACTACATTTTATTTTTAAATTTTATGTAACTTACCTCTCTAATAAATCATGCCTTAATTGTGTTTTAATCCTAAATAGTCATGTTGATTATAATAAAACAAATTATAGAAAAACCTTGACTCAAATAATGATTTTATATAAGTGAGATAAATTAAACTAACTTCTGAAATAACCATGTTATGAATTATGTGTTTAGTTTATTTCTAACCAAAAATATTGCTAATGTATCAATACTATGCCCACCTAGATGCAATAATATAAATTCTGTCTTCTTTAACAAACAATCATAGTTTGCATATTAAAAAGTGTGTTTTTATGAAAGTCTGTTTTTCAAAGTAGGACTATAGACTCTGTTTAATGTAGCAGTTTATTAGCTTGATAAAATATGTGGGCTTTCATACACACTGTTGCTCTGGGTCCTACAAAAATTAGAGGTAGCCCCTGTGTTGAGGCTGGCACCTCTAGTTAAGAGCTGGTGAGGAATGATTGGAATATTCTGGGGGTGCTGATCACACACACTGGGAATTCACTTGGAGCAGGAGAGAGGAGATTTGGTCTAATGTGAGCTATTTGGATAACATTCAGAGACAAGATATTTAGGACTGCAAGATATAAAGAAAAGATAGAATGATCACAGTGGCTCAGGTGCTAGAATCAAGCAGCTTTGCCTTCCAAAGGATGTGGGAATTCCCTCTGGGTTTCACAAGAGCAAATGAGGCAAATCATTTCTAAGCATAAATGGGTTAATATTCCTCAGTTTATCCCTAGTGGCCAAATGTTCTTATTTTAGCTCTGAACTTTTAAGGGTGGAAAAATATCTTATGTATAACTGAGCACTCCCTATTCTAGCAATATAGAAAAAATTTTGCACAATAGAAGGTAACAAAATGAATTAAACCTGTGCAATATTGTCTGAAAGAAAAAAAAAAAAAAGACTCCTGCAAAATGCATGTCTCTTAAATATAACTCAGTTTACTGATATCCTCTTAAAAAAAAGGAAAAACAAGCAAATCACTCTTCCTGGAACAGAGAAAAATACACTCCTCCAAACCATTTTCTGAGTCTCTTCTCTCTCATAAGCTAAGAACCTCCCCAGCCCCTGGGCAGTGCTTTTGGACTGTACGCTATTTACTCTGTGTGTTTTGTTCAATCTGCTGTCTGACCCAAGCACTAAATTTAGGCTCACGCTATTTGAAGCCTGGGAGCTAATGAAGTATGCCTGTTTCCGGTGGAGACTAGAAAACAAACATTCAGACTATTTTTTGTCACTGGACAGCAAAAGTTCACAAATCTTTTCACTGTGTTTTTTTTACTCACACTTTCATCTTAATATCGCTGCTGGGAAGTTTTCACAAATTTTACTGAAACACAGGAAAAATTATAAAGAACAAGAGAAAGTAATATACAAACCCCACTATTCTTGCCTACTATGACATATGACTAGGAGAAGGCAACGGCACCCCACTCCAGTACTCTTGCCTGGAAAATCCCATGGACGGAGGAGCCTGGTAGGCTACAGTCCATGGGGTCGCTAGGAGTCAGACACGACTGAGGGACTTCACTTTCACTTTTCACTTTCATGCATTGGAGAAGGAAATGGCAACCCACTCCAGTGTTCTTGCCTGGGGAATCCCAGGGATGGGGGAGCCTGGTGGGCTGCCGTCTATGGGGTCGCACAAACTTGGACACAACTGAAGCGACTTAGCAGCAGCAGCATGACATATGACTAGTATGTGTTTGTGAAGTCAGGTCTTTCCTATGTCTTTTATGTCAACAAGTGAAGTAAAATAATAAGTAAACAGAGGAGAAAAGTTGGGTGAATATTTTTAATGTTGTTCAGTCGCCAAGCTGTGTCCAACTCTGCGATAACATGGACTGCAGCAGGGCAGGCTATGTTCCTCACTGTCTCCCACAGTTGGCTCAAGTTCATGTCCACTGAATCAGTGATGTGACCAACCGTCACATCTTCTGTCAACCCCTTCTTCTGCCTTGAATCTTTCCCAGCATCAGGGTCTTTTCCAATGAGCTGGCTCTTCCCATCAGATGGCCAAAGTATTGCAGCTTCAACTTCAGCATCAGTGCTTCCAGTAAGTAAAGTGAAAGTGAAGTCGCTCAGTCGTGTCCGACTCTTTGCGACCCCATGGACTGTAGCCTACAACGCTCCTCTGTCCATGGGATTTTCCAGGCAAGAGTACTGGAGTGGGTTGCCATTTCCTTCTCCAGAGGATCTTCCCAATGCAGGGATCAAACCTGGGTCTCCTGCATTGTAGGCAGATGCTTTACCATCTGACCCACCAGGGAAGTCCATGCTTAACACTGTCCAGTAAGTATTTAGGGTAAATTTCCTTTAACATTGACTGGTTTAATCTTCTTGCAGTCCAAGGGACTCTCAAGAGTCTTCTCCAGCACCACAGTTTGAAAGCATCAATTCTTTGATGCTCTGCCTTCTTTATGGTCCTCTCTCACATTCATAAATGACTACTGGAAACACCATAGCCTTGACTATACAGACTTTTTTCAGCAAAGTGATATCTTTACTTTTTAATACCCTGACTAGATTTGTCATAGCTTTCCTGCAAAGAAGCAGTCGTCTTCTAATTCCATGGCTACAGTCATCATCCACAGTGATTTCAGAGCCAAGGAAGAGGAAATCTGTCACTGCTTCCAGCTTTTCCCCTTCTAATTTGCCATGAAGTGATGGGACCAGATGCCATGATCTTCAGTTTTATTGAGTTCTAAGCTGGGTTTTTCACTCTCCTTTTTCACCCTCATCAAGAGGCTCTTTAGTTCCTCTTTGCTTTCCACCATTAAAGTAGTATCATCTGCATATCTGAGGTTATTGATATTTCTCCTGGTAATCTTGATTGCAGCCTGTAACTCATCCAGCCCTGCATTTCACATCATGTGCTCTGCATGTAAGTTAAATAGACAGAATGACAATAAACAGCCATGTCATACTTCCTGTCTCAGTTTCGAGCAGGTCAGTTTTTCTATATAAGTTTCTAACTGTTGCTTCTTCACCCGTATATGGGTTTCTCAGGAGACAGGTAAGATGGTCTGGTTTTCCCATCTCTTTGAGAGTTCTCCACAGTTTGTTATGATCTGCACTGTCAGGGGCTTTAGCATAGACAATGAAACAGAGGTAGATGTTTTCCTGGAATTTCCTTGCTTTTTCGATGATCCAGCAAATGTTGGCAATTTGATCCCTGGTTCCTCTGCCTTTTCTAAACCCTTGAACATCTGGATGTTCTCGTTCACGTACTGCTGAAGTCTAGCTTGAAGGATATTATTTTTAATATTATGCCTAAATCTGTTTTGTTTTGTTTTTTTCCAAAGCTTCATCAGGAAAGTAAATCAAATTGGGATGCACCTATGCCATAGATTTATGACTCTGGGTTGTTCTAGTTGTTCCTTGGTTAAAAATAGCTTCGACAGCTCATTAATTATGAGAGCTATACTTTTTCCTGTTGATTAAGAGGATCACAGCAAATTCATTCTTTTTAAGTTTGCAGTGCCCTGATCTCAAGAGACTACTGCTTTATGAAACAGGGTTTGATGTCCAGCCTAGAACCCAAACAAGCAGGATCACTTTCTGAGAGGCACTCACATCCTCTTACATCACTTTGGCATGCCTTCCAGCTTCCTGAGCAACATTCTCACACTTTCTTTGCCCATAATTACTTTGCCCAAAAAATGCAAAAGATTTTTATTAACAACACAGATTGTTAGTGGCATATGAATAAAATAATGATATTGACAATGGAGAAATGCTCCCCAAATAATATCTCTGGGGTCTTTAAGAAAGTTGAAATGCTCACAAAATCCCTCTTAATATGTTCAAGTTTTCTCTACTGGTATTTCTGAGAAAAGAAAATGATTAAATTCTGTTGTTTGGTCTTTCATATTTACACAATATCAGATTTTATGTAACAAGAGTCATTACTACACTGACCTGCAAGTTGCCCAGTTTTTACAAACCAACGGTGTGGTTTTGTTCTAATAAAGCTCCGCAAAAACAGCAGTCAGCCTGATTTGGCCAAGTCCCACTTTACCCATCCCTGAGAGACATGAGACATTCTATTAGATATCAGAGGGCATAAAATAAGTTTCTAATCTCAAAATATTTACAAGCTAGTGACAAGACACAAAGATAAATTCACCATATGAGACATTTTATGGTAAGTTTTAAGTGAATGATGCAAAGAATGTCAAAGGCCAGAATTAGTCATTGAGATCATGTATGTGGTAGAATGTTTTGAATTAGAAAATAAGAAAAATATAATATTGTTGTTTAACTCCTACTGCCATTTACATTTGATACTCAAAAATTTAATTATATTGGCAAGTAGAAACAAAAAGCAAGATTTTTATTATGTTAGTGATTAAAACATTGTTTCTTTCTTAGCTAGTCTGCTCACTATTTTATTTGACTATTCAGAATTTTGGACCATTCTTAGTAAACATGTTTCTGTCTTAGAGCTGTACTTTTTATTTATTCATTACCCTTGGCACTAAAATTTATGATCATTTCAAAATAGAATCTTCTGTGCTTTTTACTTTAACACTTGGGAGACATCTCATTGTAATGTCTGCCAGAACAGAAACAATTTTTGTGGGTTTTTTCCCACTGAACTATTTATGTCTGTCCTGCAAGAAAATAGTCACTTCTTCCACACAGTTTAACGCTAGCTCCTGGGTCATGTCTCCAAGGCCAAATAAATCAGAGAATTAAGATATTTTTCAGAACTTTTACTTAAACAACTTGTATTATTCAATGTAATTACCTGAACTGTCCACAGTGACGCTTCAGTTCTGTGCTTTGGCTAAAAGGTCTGACCTACACGGGATGGGTGAAAGACAATGAATAAAAAACATTTTAAAAATTACTGTAGATGTATCCAAATAAAATACATTTTTAGTCTGTAGGTAACCAATTCTGTAGGGAGCTGGAACCATGTAAGGTACAGAAACACACACACACACACACACACATATATGTGATGAGTAACTCTAAAAGAAGAAAAAGTAGAGCTTGACCCTATCAGATCACAGAACATATGCATTAATACCTTTTCATATTAAAAACGGAATAAAGAAAACACTATATCTTCAGTTCAGTCCTGTCTGACTCTTTCAGACCCCATGAATGACAGCACACCAGGCCTCCCTGCCCATCACCAACTCCTTGAGTTTATTCAAATTCATGTCATTGAGTTGGTGATGCCATCCAACCATCTCATCCTCTGTCATCCCCTTATCCTCGCACCTTATATCTTTCATAGCACCAGGATATTTTCAAATGAGTCAGTTCTTCACATTAGGTGCCAAAGTACTGGAGTTTCAGTTTCAGCATCAGACTTTCCAATGAATATTCAGGACTGATCTCCTTTAGGATGGACTGGTTGGATCTGCGTGCGGTGCAAGGGACTCTCAAGAGTCTTCTCCAACACCACAGTTCAAAAGCATCAATTCTTTGGTGCTCAGCTTTTTTAATAGTCCAACTCTCACATCCATATATGACTACTGGAAAAGCCATAGCCTTGACTAGATGGACCTTTGTTGCGAATGTCTCTGCTTTTTAATATGCTGTCTCTAGGTTGGTCATAACTTTCCTTCCAAGGAGTAAGCATCTTTTAATTTCATGGCTGCAGTCACCATCTGCAGTGATTTTGGAGCCCCCCAAAATAAAGTCAGCCACTGTTTCCACTGTTTCCTCATCTATTTGCCATGAAGAGATGGGACCAGATGCCATGATCTTAGTTTTCTGAATGTTGACTTTTAAGCCAACATTTTCATTCTCCTCTTGCACTTTCATCAAGAGGCTCTTTAGTTCTTCTTCACTTTCTGCCATAAGGGTGGTGTCATCTGCATATCTGAGGTTATATGTATTTCTCCTGGCAATCTTGATTCCAGCTTGTGCTTCATCCAACTCACCGTTTCTCATGATGTACCCTGTATATAAATTAAATAAGCACAGTGACAATATACAGCCTTGATGTACTCCTTTCCCGATTTGGAACCAGTCTGTTGTTCCATGTCCAGTTCTAACTGTTGCTTCCTGACCTGCATACAGATTTCTCAAGAGACAGGTCAGGTGGTCAGGTATTCCTATCTCTTGAAGAATTTTCCACAGTTTGTGATGATCTGCACAGTCAAAGGCTTTGAAATAGTCAATAAAGCAAAAATAGATATTTCTCTGGAACTCTCTTGCTTTTTCAATGGTCCAACAGATATTGGCCATTTGATCTCTGGTTCTTCTGCCTTTTCTAAAACCAGATTGAATATCTGGAAGTTCAGAGTTCACAAAATGAAGCCTAGTTTGGAGAATTTTGAGCATTACTTTACTAGCATGTAAGATGAGTGCAATTGTTCAGTAGTTTGAGCATTCTTTGGCATTGTCTTTCTTTGGGATTGGAATGAAAACTGACTTTCTCCAGTCCTGTGGCCACTGCTGAGTTTTCCAAATTAACTGGCATATTGAGAGCAGCATTTTCACAGCATCATCTTGTAGGATTTGAAATAGCTCAATTGGAATTCCATTACCTCCACTAACTTTGTTCACAGTGATATTTCCTGAGACCCACTTGACTTCGCATTCCAGAATGTCTGGCTCTAGGTGAGTGATCACACCATCGTGATTGTCTGGGTCATGCAGATCTTTTTTGTATAGTTCTTCTGTGTATTCTTTTTTCTTTTTTTCATTTATTTTTATTAGTTGGAGGCTAATTACTTTACAATATTGTAGTGGTTTTTGCCATACACTGACATGAATCAGCCATGGATTTACATGCGTTCCCCATTCTGATTCCCCCTCCTGCCTCCCTCCCCATCCCATCTCTCTGGGTCTTCCCAGTGCACCAGCCCTGAGCCCTTGTCTCATGCATCCAACCTGGGCTGGTGGTCTGTTTCACCCTTGATAGTATACTTGTTTCAATGCTATTCTCTTAGAACATCCCACCCTCGCCTTCTCCCACAGAGTCCAAAAGTCTGTTCTGTACATCTATGTCTCTTTTTCTGTTTTGTGTATAGGGTTATCGTTACCATCTTTTTAAATTCCATATATATGCATTGTATACTGTAGTGGTGTTTATCTTTCTGGCTTACTTCACTCTTCTGTGTATTCTTGCCACCTCTTTTTAATATCTTCTGCTTCTGTTAGGTCCGTACCATTTCTGTCCTTTATTGAGCCCATCTTTGCATGAAATGTTCCCTTGGTATCTCTAACTTTCTTGAAGATCTCTAATCTTTCCCATTCTATTGTTTTCCTCTATTTCTTTGTACTGATCACTGAGGAAGGCTTTCTTATCTCTCCTTTCTTTTCTTGGGAACTCTGCATTCAAATGGGTATATCTTTCCATTTCTCCTTTGCTTTTCACTTCTTTTCACAGCTTTGTAAGGCTTCTTCTTTGTGTAAGACAGCCATTTTGCTTTTTTGCATTTCCCCCCTCCTTTGGAATGATCTTTATCCCTGTCTCCTGTACAGTGTCATGAACCTATGTCTATAATTCATCAGGCACTCTATCAGATCTAATCCCTTGAATCTATTTCTCACTTTCACTGTATAATCGTAAGGGATTTGATTTAGGTCCTACCTGAATGGTCTAGTGGTTTTCCCTACTTCCTTCAATTTAAGTCTGAATTTGGCAATAAAGAGTTCATGGTCTGAGCCACAGTCAGCTCCTGGTCTTGTTTCTGCTGACTGTATAGAGCTTCTCCATTTTTGGCTGCAAAGAATATTATCAATCTGATTTCAGTACTGACCATCTGGTAATGTTCATGTGTAGAGTCTTCTTTTGTGTTGTTGGAAGAGGATGATTGCTATGACCAGTATGTTCTTTTGGCAAATTCTTATTAGCCTTTGCCCTGCTTCTTTCTGTACTCCAAGGCCAAATTTACCTGTTACTCCAGGTGTTTCTTGACTTTCTACTTTTGCCTTCCATTCCCCTATAATGAAAAGGACATACTTTTTGCGTGTTAATTCTAAAAGGTCACGTAGGTCTTCATAGAACCATTCAACTTCAGTTTCTTCAGCATTACTGTTTGGGGCATAGACTTGGATTACCATGATATTGAATGGTTTGCCTTGGAAACAATCAAAGACCATTACTTCTTAACATAATGGGTTTGCTTAAGTCCATACCCTAACTATAAACTGACATTGAATTTCCTATTTTTAATAAAATGAAATCATATTTATTTTAAAGGATTATTTATAATGTTTAAATTACTAAGTGCAAAAGCTACACTTAACTACCAATGGGAAGCAAAATCACATGGAAAATTAATGTCAAGGAAATAATATACGTACTTTAACACAAGTAAGTTTTGTTCAATCATGGTTGCACAACAAAGGATGAATACTAGGGATTTAATGTGCTCTGTGATTGTGATGCTTGCATCCATAAAAGAAGCAGCATAATTGATTAAGAAAGCAAGAAATAGTCTCTGAAATGAATATTTGTAATAAATTCTCACATATTTGAAATACTGTTTTTTTCTACGTCCTTTTTCTCTCTTTTCTTTGTTGATTTTAAATATTTACATTATAACTAAAGAAAAGTAGAAACCATTCATCTGCTAAGTCAACTCCTGAGTTTCTTTTTTAATATACTGATTTTTAAAATAGTTAATTTACAATATTGTGTGAGTTTCGTGTATACAACAAAGTGGTCAGTTATACACATATATGTATATACATATTATACAAATAATCTGGAAAAGAATAGATACATGTTTATTATATATATAATATGCATATAGACATATAATATGCATGTATATACATGTATATGGGAATCACTGGTGGCTCAGCTGTACAGAATCTGACTGTGAGACAATAGATGCAGGTTTGGTCCCTGGGCCAGAAAGACCCCCTGGACAAGGAAATGGCAATCCACTCCAGTATTCTGGCCTGGGAAATCCCAAGGACAGAGGAGCCTGATACAGTTCAGTCCTTGGTGTCATAAGAGCACGACATGACTTAGCAACTAAACCACCACCATCATGTACATATATATACATATAATATACATGTATGTACATACACATGTATCTATTCTTTTCCAGATTATTTTCCCATATAGGCTATTACAGAATATTGAGTACAGTCTCTGGTGCTATACAGTAGATCTTTGTTGTTTAGCTTCGAAGTTTTAATGAAAAAAGTCTTAAGCAAAAATCTATCACTTGTCTCTCAGAACTGAAGAAATGTTTTAATAATATGTGAACAAAAAGAGGGCATCATGATTACTGATTATTTTTAAAGCTGTGAAGAGATGATTCTTTGATATAGTATTCATATATTGTGTCTTTTTTTGAACACATGTACTCAAAATATCACAGTTTGATTACATTTGCCAGAACAAAAATGGCATTTACTCTTATCCAAAGAAAAAGTTTGACCAAAAATCCATTTCTTGTCTATAGCTTTCCCAAGGCTCAAGCTATCCTTATTTAATGTAAACACAGCTCTTGATAAATAATCTGAGTTGTTCTTATGCAGATGCATGTTGGCTTAGCAAGGAGTCTGTCACCTTGATGATTGAATGAGACTGTTGTCTTCGAGGGCTGACACAAACACATCTTTACCTCTAAGTATTCTAGCCACTGCTTCATAGCTAACTGCATTTTTGGGAAGAAAGAATATTGATTTTGACTCATATTTCTTTAATCATTATCAAAATTATTTATAGAATGCCAATAATAGGTTACTAGCTTCTTTTTTAATATAGAATGTTATTGGGGCTTTATAGAAAAATAGAGGAAAGGGGAAATATCAAAATGTGTCATCATAATATTTTAAGTACTCAACCTCCATTTAAAGATTCAGCATTTATTTTCATAATTAAAAACTGAACATTTCCTGAAATAGGAAATTCTCCCATCTCTCACTCTCTTTCTTTCTCTCTCTCTCCTTTAGAGTATACACCACTTGGGAAAGTGAGACATTTGTGAAAGCTGTTTAATAAATAAAATGACAATTAATTCACAGCTCAGTTACTGGGCAAAACTAATTTGAAAAACTATTGTTTTGGAGCAAGCAAACTGATCAATCCAAAGTCATAAAATATTTAGGTAGGAAGTCAGGTTGGAGCCCTAGGAGAAATCTTGGTACTCTGGCAGGAAGATATTAACAACTTAAACAGCCTGTCAAAGCATGTGTGATTTCCTAGGAGAAATCCTTGTAAACAAGAGCATTTAAAGATGTGCATAGTCATACTTTATGTTCAAACTTACAGCTCTCTCTAGGAAGGAAAGCTTTGCTACCATAATGTGTCATTATTCTACCCAGGTAGAGTTAATAATTGATGAGTAAAGAATGGCTCTCTCTGTTGTAACTCTAATTAAATATAAAAGAATCATTAATTCTTGAGTCCATTTATGGTTGAGTTGAACAGTTGAATGACAATCTCTCAGACTGGCCAAGGTTGTATATATGTTATGATTACTTTGCAGACAATTTCAGAAACTAAATCCTATAAATAATCATATCAATGTAATGTTGTTGTTTTGTCACTAAGTTATGTCTGATTCTTTGTGTCCTCATGGACTGAAGCCCTCCAGGCTCTTCTGTACATGGTATGTCCCAGGCGAGAATACTGGAGAGGGCTGCCATCTCCTTCTCAAGGGGATCTTCCCATGGATCAAACCTGGTTTCCTGCATCACCAAGTGAATTTTTGACCACTGAGACACCTGGGAAGCTCAATAAAGTAATAAAGACACTTTATTGACAACTGGATAATTGCAGTGCTATCTAAAACCAGTGTATCATCCAGATTCCAAGAGATGCTCCACAATATTCTTTCCCATTTTGGTCACAAGAACAGAGATCTCTTTGGAAATTTAACAATATACAACTCTGATTAAGGGAAAAAAAATAAAAATATCTACTTTTTCTAAAAAAAAGAAAACACATATATTGGAGGAAAGAGCCAAAGAGTAAGCATTATATAGAAGATTATGTAATTGAATTGGCTTCTTGAATTATTTTATTTTCATCCTGTTAGTTAGATAGCAATTCACAATACATTAACCAAGCACCAACTAAATGCAAGATGTTTCACTGAAAAAAACTTTAGAATTGCAGAGACAAAACTCTTAAAGTTATCATGTTAAATTTGGCTTTCTTGATAAAATTTACTATATAACACATAGTATTATTATCCCTGTCATCACATCATTGAAAATAATGTATATCAAATCATTCCAAAACATAAATTGCTAGTTATATTGCTAGCTTACTCAAGGTAAATGCAAATTAAAATATGGCATACTAGGATATCCGTTATGTAATACTAAAAAAGATCTTTTAAACACTCTCATTACCCAAATTTCTGTCCCTGTTACTCTAGTGACAACAAATTGCTTTAAGTAGTTTCAATATATATACATTTAAAATCTTCTGTCTCTATTAAATATAATGTTCACTGAAAAAAATCATCTGCTTTAATGAGTAGTTATAAAACCAACTCCCATGTAATCAATACAAATGACAAGGAATACAGTCATGTATCAGTCTGCCTTCCCAGAAGGACCTGTTGTAATTGCAGCATAGTAATTAGTCCATTGATTTCTGTTATAGCTTTTCTAGCCATCTATGTGTTTTTAAACAACACAGTCTTATTTTGCTTATTTTTAGAACACTGATTTTAAAAATCAAAATTTATAAAATCTCCATGTTTTGCAGTTTGCATTAAAAAACTCGGGTTCATCTGTATATTTTTGCATGCAAGCAAAGCTTATCTTCAATATTGTTTTTAACTACATTTCAGACTACAGTATTATTTGTTTTACCAAAGTATAGATAGAAATTTGAATTATTTCAAGTTTGGGGCTATTTTGAATGATGTTGACATAAACATTCTTTTCATGTTTCCTGGTGCCAAGTACCTAACTACCTCTGGTATATTCCTAATAGTGGAACCACTGGGTCATAAGATATGAGTGTCTACTTACTTAGAATGTATGATTTCTTTCTTTTATTTTCACAAGTGTCCAAAGAATCACAGGATCCATCTTAAACTAAATGTTTATTGCTAACTCTGTCTTCCTTGATTATTGTGTGGACTAGAATAAAATAACCACCTTCTGGTGCTTGCTATTATCGAGATGTTTTTAAGTGTGTATTAACTTTTTTCAACCTAAAACAAGTTATTTTGTTTGTACTGACTATTTAGATTTATCAGAATGCTTTTCCATTCCTTTGTTCTTTATTCCTTCTTTCTTCTCAAATCTTCTATCTGGACTCATTTGCTTTCTGCCAGGGCCTGCTGGTAGCATGGTCTTTGCTTGAAAATGAATTCAGAATATCCCCATTACTAAATATATTTTGTTGGCAGACTCCTGGGATAGCTCTTTTCATTGGCCAGGTTACATCCCTCTGGTGCTCTAGGAGAAAAAGAGCTTTGGATCTGAGTTTAACACGGGGAAGATTTCTTACCAGATGTACCACTGAGGGTGAGCCCTGGATCTTCACTTTTCCCTTTTGTTTCAGAGACAAACTCCAGAGCCCAGGTTAGCCTGAGTAATGAGAACCTTCACAGGCTCTCTCAAAGTTCATTAGTAGCTCTGGGTTGTCATTTGTTCCAGATTTTGGTTTCATAACTCCTTCTTATTTTTTCAGCTCTCAATCCACATAACATGTTCATAAATGCATATAAATATGTATTTATTTTATTTCTATTTACATAGTATATATATTTACACTCAATTGTGCATAAATATAAGAATTTCTAATATTTTAAATGCATTTCGAGGGGATATTTTTAAGTTTACCTGTTTTCAATAACTGTTGTTATGAGTTGCATTCAGTTCAGTTCAGTCACTCAGTCCTGTTTGACTTTTTGTGACCCCATGGACTGCAGCATGCCAGACTTCCCTGTCCATCACCAACTCCCAGAGCTTGCTCAAAATTACATCCATCGAGTCAGTGATGCCATCCAACCATCTCATTGTCTGTCATCCCCTTCTCCTCCTGCCTTCAATCTTTCCCAGCATCAGGGTCTTTTCCAGTGAGTCAGTTCTTTGCATCAGGTGGCCAAAGTATTGGAGCTTCAACTTTAGCATCAGTCATTCCAATGAATATTCAGGACTGATTTCCTTTAGGATTGACTGGTTTGATCTCCTTGCCGTCCAAGGGACTCTCAGGAGTCTTCTCTAACACCACAGTTCAAAAGCATCAATTCTTTGGCACTCAGCTTTTTTTATAGTCCAACTCTTACATCCATATGTGGCAAATGGAAAAACCATAGCTTTGACTAGATGGACCTTTGTCGGCAAAGTAATGTCTCTGCTTTTTAATATGATCTCTAGGTTGGTCATAGCTTTTCTTCCTAGGAGCAAGCGTCTTTTAATTTCATGGCTGCAATCACCATCTGCAGTGATTTTGGAGCCCAAGAAAATAAAGTCTGTCACTGTTTCTATTGTTTCCCCATCTATGCACCATGAAGTGATGGGACCAGATGACATAATCTTCTTTTTTTAAATGTTGAGTTTTAAGCCAGTTTTTTCATTCTCCTGTTTCATTTTCATCAAGAGGCTATTTAGTTATTCTCTTTCTGCAATAAGGGTGGTGTCATCTGTGTATCTGAGGTTATTGATATTTCTCCAGACTCCCAAAATGTACAAATTGTCATCCTAACCTCCAGAATGTGACTTCTTTGGGAATATGGTCTTTACAGAGGTAATTTGATTTGAAGGAGATTTTACTGGAGGCGGGTGGCTCCTGATCCAACATGATGAGTGTCTTTAGAGGAGGCTAAATGAGGACACAGATGCATGAACAAGGAAAAGGCCGTGTGGACTTAAAGGCAGACCCTGGAGTGATACTCCTACAAACCAGGTAACACCAAAGACAGCCAGCCAACCTGAGTGCCAGAGACAGACTTCCTCACAGCCTCCAAAGGAAGCACCCGCTGACCTGAATCCAATGTCTACCCTTCAGAACCAGCGGACAATAAATCTCTGGCGTCTGAGCCACCCAACTGTGGTACATTTTGCAGGCACTTTAGAAAACTAACGCAGATGAGTTTTAATAATTTTTTCCAATATTACCAGGACCACAGACAAAAAACACTTCCTCGCACCTTTGTGGAGGGAGTGACTTGTTTGTGTTTCACACCGAGACCAGGATGTCTCTCCATCTCTTTCTTCCCTTCCTTCATCTTTTCCTTCCCTCCCTCCCTCCTTCCTCTTTCTTTCTTCCCTTCCTTTATTCCTTCCTTATTTCTTTCTCTTCTTTGCTTCCTAACCCTCAAACCTTCTCTATTACTTTAACATTTTGTCCCATCTTACTGTGCACACACCGTATCCCTTCAGTGTCATAAGATACATACAGAAAGCCATCCTAGATAACAAAGTAGATCGTAGACCATAAGTCTGACAGTCAAAGAAAAGATCAAAGGAAGATAAATAAATTAACCCGTCTTAATATAATTCTTCCTCAAAAGTAGATAATAGCTTTTGATAACCCAAGTTATAGAAAGGCACTCTATTGTCAAAAGGTCAATCAACCCCTCTCAACCTTGACTTTTAAATATAAATGGTTTTAGGCAGTGTATTGTTCCAATAGGGCTGCCGGTACAAGGACCACAGAATCAGGGGCTTAAACAACAGAAATTTACTTCTCATAGTCCTGAAGGCTGAATGCCCAAGACCAAGGTGTAGGAAGGACTAGTTTCTTCTGAGGCTGCTGTCCTGAATGTGCAGATGGCCATCTTCTCCCTGTGTCCTTACATGGTCTTCTCTCTTTCCTTAGTGAAGTTGCTCAGTCATGCCTGACACTTTGCAACCCAGTGGACTGTAGCCCACAAGGCTCCTCAGTCCATGGGATTTTCCAGGCAAGAATACTGGAGTCGGTTGCCATTTCCTTCTCCATCTCTCCTTCCTTATCTGTGTCCTAAACTCCTCTTGTTTTGGGGGCACCAGTCAAGCTAGATTAAAGCCCATGCTAATGACCTCATTTTAACTTAATTACATTTTAAAGACTCTGTCTTCAAATATGGTTACCTGCTGATATACTAGAGGTTAGGACTTTAAGATACAAATTTTAAGGGGAGCACAATTTAGCTGTAACAAGCATAGAGAATGTAAAACATCTAATAAAAATGCAAATGCAATTACAAGTATGATAATAGCTATTATTATTATTACAATCGTTCTGGAAAACACTAATGTAAAAATACTAATAACTACCTAAGATGAAGCTTTGTATCTTGGTCAAAGATAAAATATCATTAATATTCACAGAAGAGAATAAAATATTAGAAAAATATATGAATGAAACTTATTTGTATACCTATTATCAGGGCTAGTCATTTACATTTAAGCAGAATCTTCGGATTATCAGAGTCCCCTAAGCTAAATTCAAGTCCCATGTGTAAAGTACTACACACCTTATTAACAGTTACCATCAAAACTCCTTCAATTTTCATATTTAACTGATCTGTAGAGCAGTTAAAGTTCTGTGTAATGATAACCCACGTCTATCTATGCAAATATCTTTAATCTCTATTTCAGGATATTATACCATTTGTCTTTTGGGGGATGAATACTGACTATAACACTGACGGGAGTTTTTAACTAGAGTTAATATTATTCTTTGCAACATAAGAGCCAATACAAATCTTACATTTTGTATGTAAGTCATGTAACACTTCTATTTTCTATTCTACGTTATCTATATGTGTACCACATATTTGTCTATAATAAATATATGCTTATTACAGTCAATATTATATTCCATATACTTAACTCGCAGAAAGATATATGTCTATTTATTTATTTATTATGCATGTACTCAATTATTTATACCTTTAGTCACTGATTTTTTTGAATGAGTATTTTTATGACCTCTTATGTTATCATTACATGTGATATTATTTGATTAGTGTTTATTTCCTGTGTTTACTCATAAATTCTTCAAATTCAGACATTCCACAAGGAAACTATTCTAATGCTTTATCTTCCTGAAATGAGGCAGTGGTGGTTTAGTCCCTAAGTTGCATCCAGTTCTTTGAGACCCCATGGACTGTAGCCTGCCAGATTCCTTTTCCATGGGACTTTTCAAGCAAGAGTACTGGAGTGGATTGTCATTTTCTTCTCCAGATAATCAAACCCAAGTCTCCCACCTGGCAGGTATTTTTACCACTGAGTCACCTGGGAAGCCTTCCTGAAATAGGCGTGCTCCTATTTTTATACAGCATTTGTCACGGACTGCTTTGTGTCCCCCTAGAATTTAGTGCCAGGGTGATGGTGTTTGGAGATGGGGACTCTGCAAGTTATTAGGTTTAAACGAAGCCCTGAAGGTGGGAGCCTCACAGTGGGATTTGAGTCCTTATAAAAAGACTCTGGAGAGCTTTATTCTTCACCTCTAGTGCCCCCAAAAAGGAGGTCCTATGGACACGCAGCAAGATGGTGCCCATTCACAAGGCAATTCAAACCTCAGAATGGAACCTAGGTTACAGGCATCTTGATCTTGGACTTCCATTCTCCAGAAACGTATGAGATAAATTCCTATGGTTTAGGCCAGCCAGTCTGTGAAATTTTACAATGACATCTGAAAATAAGGTAGGTCTTTCAAAGTTGTTTTTTTATCTTATGTGTTTATTCTGGTTTGTAGGTTCCACAAATGGAAGGATTATTTCTATCATTTCTAGTATTTGTTTGTCATCCTAGAACAGCAATGCACACATGCTTGGGCAATGGAATCATAGCATCTAAGGTGCACTGCCAGAAGTCACAAACTACCCTGGTTTGCAAACACCAGGATGGTTTGAGATTTCCTTTATTCAACTGTTTACATGGTCAGGATTTCTTAAGAGTAATGTGATCATAGAGATAAATCATTTTGGGGAAGAATCAATCAGTATAATGGTTTATAAAGAATGATGTCTCATAACCTAGATTTGTTATGTCTTATTGCATATTTGTTCAAGATGTCTCATCATTCAAAATGACTTGTTTGGCAATTTTCAGGAGAACTGTCGCAGCTAGAGTCAAAAGTTTTACCTTGTGGATTCCAGTATTGATTCTAAGGAATCGCTTGAATCCTAAATGCTACTTGCATCTGAGGGATTCGTCAACCCAGGAAATGAATAGATTCAAAACCAAGGGCTCTTTCTGCAACCTCTGTCCATATTAGGTCAAGTGTATTTACGAGCATCTCAGGAGTGGCTCTTTTAATAGGCTACTTTTGAATAGATTCCACCAGCATCCTGGATGTTATCCAGCTGCTTCCCCCATCTCTGCTGGGGCTCTGTTTTCTTTCTTTCTTTACAACTATCATTATTTGAGTTTTCCCTGAGTTTAGAGTTTCTTAACTTTCTTTAGAGTTTATTTAAATCTATTAAATCCCTTTCATTTCCACTTCTCCTTTCAGCCCATGTTTTCGTATAGAGAGGACTGTTTTAAAAAATAGCTTCCAAAGTCTCTTGAGCTAATAATATAGAAACTGATGGTGTCATCTTTTCTTTGAAACACACAAACAGTAACCTTAGGTACGAAACCTTCCTTTCACAGGAACTATTTCTTCATACATAACTGGCATTCCTGAGTCACAATGTGACCAGGTAGAGGAGTTGACCTTGAGCCTGTGGTAAGTTATGTGAATCTAAATTTCACCTGTACATATTTCCTCCTTTTGACAGTGCATGCATCATGGAATTTAGGACAGTGCACCTAGACTTGGGACTAGTATTTAATATAACATCTGCAGGAACCCAGCCCACTTGCTGAATAACAAAAATCATGCTGCATCTGCTGCACACTTGAGCATCAGACTTCTGAATCCCTGCAAGTCTGTAACTTTGCTTAGACCAGAAATAGCCATGCAAGTGGAATATGGCCATAGACTTTGTAGTTCAAGGTCAAACAGAAGCAATTTTGTACCCTCACACCAAGTATGAAACCTATCTGCCAGTGTTTGGTTAAAGGGTGGGTAGAGATTGCCCTATGAAATGTGAGAAAGAGAAAAATCTCAATGTTTGATCACTTTAACATCCATCTAGCACAGAATCTGGCATATTTAGGGAGATGGTGTGTTTTTACTGAATGAATTAGTTAAAAAAAATACATCCTAATTACGACCCAGGTATTTAATGCTCACCCAGATCTGGTTCTGCTCTTTTTCTGGTCACAAAGAAAGTCTAAATCTTCCAAGTGCTATTTCCATTAGGTGAGACTGTTGACTACATGTAGGCAGCGGGGTGTGAGAAAAGTGGTGTGCATCATTTCTGGGCCAAGGCGTTTAAGAACCTGCCTACTACACCCATCATACTGTCTCTTGGCATCCCAGGAGAGCATTGTCCTAAGACCAGGGATGCTGAACCTGCATCACTGCCTTCAGGAGCTTTCTCTGGAGGGGTGGTCTACCTACATGTAATTTCAAGCTTTTCTTTGTATGGTCAATGACATTTTGACCTTATTTTGTTAGCCTTCTGTTATACCGACGCATACCACTGCTTTTATGCCTGCTAATTCTATCTCCAGTGTGAAATCACAGAGCCACATTAGCAGACTCTTAAGTGTTCACTGTTTATTATTAGTATATATGCATCATCCTTGAGAAATTCAGGGAAAAACCACACTTGCTTAGTGTGTAAACCAAGTCAATAAATTTCCTGTAAAATCCTGACAGTAAGCTCAAAGTTTTCCTTTACTTGTAAAACTACTATTGACAATGTGGTGAATAAATTTTTTTCAACAAACTGTGGGACTTGATTTTGGAAAGCAGAGTCTCAATTAGAGAAAAATCCATTATAAACATAACAAATGCCACAGTCAAAAATAAGGAACAAGTACATAATAGGTGATGATTGCTTGGTCCGGGAAAAAGAATTAATTAAATATGCATTACCTTAACTTTTTATTTCAATAATTGAAACTATTTTAGATTTTCATTTAAGAAATGACTCATGCTTTAGTAGTGTTTTTATATTTCCACAGCATACATTTTTAAAAATATTATAGAAATATAGTTTATTTGTACTATTGTGTTAGTTTCTGCTTTATAGCAAAGTGATTTAGTTATATATATATATATACACATGCATTTATTTACATATATATATATATGTATATATATTCTTTATTATATTCTTTTCCAGTAGAAGTTATGACAGAGAATTGAGTATAGTTCCCCGTACTATATAGGAGAGCCTTATTGTTTATCCATCCTATATATAGTAGTTTACCTATGCTAACCCCAAACTCCCAATCTTTCCCCCACCCTTGGCAATTGCAAATCTGTTCTCTGTGCCTGTGAGTCTATTTCTCTTTCACAGATAAGTTCACTTGTATCAACTTTTAGATTCCACATGTAAGTGATCTCATATGATATTAGTCTTTCTCTTTCTGACTTCACTTAGTATAATAATATCTAGGTCCATCCACACAGCATACATTTTCACTGCTTTCTGAAGTATAGTAGTAAAGCCACATTGATTGTAATGCATGTAACAATGGAAACAAACAAACAAGAACTGCTTTAAAGACAAAGGGAAGAGTTAATTTAGGTGACTGAGAGTTCGATTATACAGAATTATTTTTAGATTTTACCTAGAGTGTTGATTTTAAAGATAAAACTTCTCAACACCTCATGAGAAATGTGGAAGGTGAATAGGCTGGAGAAGCTGGGTTAGGACACAGAACACAGGATAGATGTGGTTTGTTTCCATTTTTGTTTTATTTTTAATGGCCAAAACTTTGGAAGCAAAGGCAGAAGGGAAATGAGAAATAAAGATCTAAAAGACTGTTTGAATTTAGAATTCAAACTTACAGTTGGAATAAAAGGTACTATTTATTCACTAAATAATCCAAAGTGATTTTATAAGTGATGGAAAATTTTGAGCATATGATTAAAACTTTACAGGCAATTTATTGAATTAGTTTGACAAGTTAGGTGAAATGTACACTCTACATAACAAATTTCACTCAGCATAATTTTTTGAATTAGGAATTATTTCAGTTTTGCAGTTGAAAAAATAAGTTAAACTTCTAAGCTCTCTAAGGTAATAAAGATGGCGCTTGGATTTAAAACTTTATGTGTTTGATTTTAAGGTTTTTAGTATTTCCAGTGGATCTCATAGCTCTTCTTAGAAATCATCTTTGCTAACTTTTTAAGAGAAGCAAGTGATATCCCAAATACTTACAGACAAACGGAAGCAGACATTAAGTGTCCTAAGTCCTTTCTCAGGACTCATTCAGATAAAACAAGCCTCGGTTTCCAGACTGAAGTTTAAGGAAGGAAAGAAAAAGTTTAATAAATATTTGGCATGCTATAAAAAACACAGATGCTATAGTCTATGGATAAGACTTTAGTTTTCATACAATAAAATGGAAAATAATACCTTCCCTGTAGGATTTTTGTAGACATAAGTGATAATGTATATTGCTTGGAATGGTGTCCAGCTCATGCTAAGGAATCAATAGGTGATAGTTATTTTCATGTCTTTTTACACTCTGCCATTTGGAATGCATGCAGCCCATGGTTTTTCTGTTCACATAAAAAGTGGAAGTAACCAGGGTAAAGTTAATAGAAGTCAGATGAATTGGATGACAACAAGACAGGGACAGATATGGCTGTATTTTTCTACAGAAGTAAAATCAGACCGTAGCATTTAAAAAGTATAACAACATCAGATAAGACATTGAAGACAAAATTTGATGGAGCTTGGCCACAGCAACTGCATGACCACCATGCCTGCCTCCCAGCAGCAGAGAAGAGAGCACGGGGGGAGAAGTATCCCTTCCTCCGGGATAGGAGGCATGATTCCAATGCTTGCCCTGCTCCATTGGCTTCCCACGAAAGCAGACTAGGAATCAGCTGATGGAAGTGGATTCCTCTTCCAGGGCAGAGCCGGTCACTCTTCCCAGGTAGGCTAAGTTTTACAGATCACTGCGGTTGTAGATGTTGCCACTGCAAATACTCCAGCACCAGCACTCCAAATATTCCTGAAATTTATAAGTTGCAAATGTTTTACACCAACCTTTCAGGTATTCGTAGGATGGTCTGGCTACTAAGCTATTGGTTCTGAGCTCAAAACCAACCTTCCAGATTCTAAAGCTGCTGGGGCTGAAAGTCCAGACCGCACTTCTCTTTGCCAGCACTCCTATCAATCTCTGCCCAGAAAGGGTGCTAGAGAGTGACGGTTAAGTCCCAAAAAGGAACTGACCCTTGCTTAACTGTTGGTTTCTCTTCCCACCAGCATGCCTCACTTCTGTGTCTTGGAAATGGCAGTTGGTTCCAAAGTCAGTACGTTTTCTATGTTGAATCTTTTCATTACTTACAGCACTGGCCCACGGATGCCTGTTCTAAACAACAGCATCATCGACCTGATACCGCTGCCCACTGGGTACCATTGCCATGGGGTCCAGGTGCTTGGACCCAGCCTCTGATGCAAAGACAGGTGCTCCGTGGAGCCCACCCCCATTTAGAGCTCCGAGTTTCCCTCCAGGGGCTACTCCTCCTAATTGGCAAAGTTTTAATCATGCTGTGTGTGTGTGTGTGTGCTAAGTCACCAGTCATGTCTGACTCTTTGCTACCCTATGGACTGTAGACTGCCAGGCTCCTCTGTCCTTGGGATTCTCCAGGCAAGGATACTACAGTGAGTTGTCATGCCTTCCTCCAAGGGATCTTCCTGACCCAGGGATCGAACCCAATTTAACCATGCTATGTGACCTATTTTCATCATTTCCCCAACTCTAGTGGGGGTGATTGTTTCCTGTGGTCGTTGCCTCTCTGACACTTTCTGTGCAGAGAAGCGTGAACACAGTGGGCCTGAGATGCTGTTGTTAGAGCATCCTGCCTGCAAGACTGGCCCTTGACTGGAACTTGGATTTACAAAAGGGTCCCCTGAGAAGAGTGGCTTGTGGTGCCCTTACCTATGCAAATATTGTGGCTTATCTTGAGCACCCACTTTCTTTCAGGGAGTCAGGAATTTGAGTGTGTGATAGGCAGTGAGGTCATGTCCAATAAACATCTAGGGTCCTGAGTATCTAATGAGTCTCTAGTCAACAGAGTTACATATATTAGGGTGGCAGTGGAAATCTCTGACCTGTCTTAGATTTCTTTTTTTCCCCCATACCTAGGTAATAATTCTTTGAATTAAACTTACTCTGTTAACATACCTGGTATAGATTAAGCTCTAACCTGAAATGATTTTATAGCAGGGTTTTCACAGCACATCTTGTACGTGCACCAGAAGGATTACCTGGACAGTGTGCTTACCAAGGGAACTCAGTCAGAGGAAGCAGGGGAGGGATCAGGGTATCTGGTTTAACATACACCCTGATGAAGATCTTTATAAATAAATCTGGGAAACATTTCTCAATGATGTCAAGTAAGTTTTGTTTTTTGTTTGTTTTTTTTTTAAATACCTGAGAAGGTTTTCACAGTAAATATTCTTGCCTTCGAAGAATGAAGGTACTTCTTTTCATGAGCATATCACTGCCAAATGCTTGGACTCATATCTGTGAGTACTTACTACACTGGCAAATCACTTTATGACCGTATCTAGTTATTCATAGAATCTGAAGGTAATATCTACTTCGGGTTTATTCCAAGGTCTTTGATAAAGTCCATAGAAACTGAACTGTGAAAGTGGACACTGCTCCAGTAAGGGGTCTTTCTGTGAAATCCTAGAGTGATAGCATGAGGAGGTGGGAGGAGGCTCAAGAGGGAGGGGATATATGCATACGTATGAAAATTCACATTGCTGTATGGCAGAAACCAACAAAACATTGAGGAAATTATCCTCCAATTAAATTTTAAAAAATTTTAAATGGCAGAAATATTTTTTAAAATTTTCTAGAAGACCCAAAGAAAATATGCTCAGTGAGGATATAGATATTAAATGCTTCTAAATATTTTGTGGCACTGATAACATTTTTCCAAAAATTGGCAGAGCAAGGATAAAGACCATAAAATTAAAAAACCTATGACATGCAAATGGAATGTAGAAATATTAATTTAAAAGAAGACATAATCTCTTTTTCTCTTTTGAATACATCAGTTCAGTTCAGTTCAGTAACTCGGTCATGTCTGACTCTTTGCGACCCCATGGACTGCAGAACGCCAGGCTTCCCTGTCCATCACCAGCTCCCAGAGTTTACTCAAACTCATGCCCATTGACTGGGTGATGCCATCCAACCATTTCATCCCTGTCGTCCCCTTCTCCCACCTTCAATCTTTCCCAGCATCAGTGTCTTTTCAAATGCGTCAGTACTTCGCATCAGGTGGCCAAAGTATTGGAGTTTCAGCTTCAACATCAGTCCTTCCAATGGATATTCAAGACTTATTTCCTTTGGAATGGACTGGTTGGATCTCCTTGCAGTCCAAGGGACTCTCAAGAGTCTTCTCCAACACCACAGTTCCAAAGCGTCAATTCTTCGGCGTTCAGCTTTCTTTATTGTCCAGCTCTCACATCCACATATGACTACTGGAAAAACCATAGACTTAACTAGACAGACCTTTTTTGGCAAAGTAATGTCTCTGCTTTTAAATATGCTGTCTACGTTGGTCATACCTTTCCTTCTAAGGACTAAGCATCTTTTCATTTCATGGCTGCAGTCACCATCTGCAGTGATTTTGAAGCCCCCCAAAATAAAGTCTGCCACTGTTTCCACTATTTCTCCATTTATTTGCCATGAAGTGATGGGACTGGATGCCATGACATTAGTTTTCTGAATGTTGAGCTTTAAGCCAACTTTCACACTCTCTTCTTTCACTTTCATCAAGAGGCAATGATGAAGTTCTTCTTTAGTTCTTCTTCACTTTCTGCCATTAGGGTGGTATCATCTGCATATCTGAGGTTATTGTTATTTCCATCAGCAATATGGATTCTAGCTTGTGCTTCATCCAGCCCAGTGTTTCTCGTGATGTACTCTGCATAAAACTTAAATAAGCCTGATGACAATATACAGTCTTGACGTACTCCTTTTCCTATTTGGGACCAGTCTGTTGTTCCATGTCCAGTTCTAACTGTTGCTTCCTGACCTGCATACAGGTTTCTCAAGGCAGGTCAGGTGGTCTGGTATTCCCATTTCTTTCAGAATTTTCCACAGTTTATTGTGATCCAAACAGTCAAAGGCGTTGGCATAGTCAATAAAGAAGAAATAGATGTTTTTCTGGAACTCTCTTGCTTTTCTGATGATCCAGCAGATGTTGGCAACTTGAACTCTGGTTCCTCTGCCTTTTCTAAAACCAGCTTGAACATCTGGAAGTTCATGGTTCACTTATTGCTGAAGCCTGGCTTGGAGAATTTTGAGCATTACATTACTAGCATGTGAGATGAAGGAAATTGTGTGGTAGTGTGAGCATTCTTTGGGATTGCCTTTCTTAGGGATTGGAATGAAAACTGACCTTTTCCAGTCCTGTGGCCACTGCTGAATATTCCAAATTTGCTGGCATATTGAGAGCAGCACTTTCATAGCATCATCTTTTAGGATTTGAAATAGCTCAACTGGGATTGTATCACCTCGACTAGCTTTGTTCGTAGTGATGCTTCCTAAGGCCCACTTGACTACATATTCCAGGATGTCTGGCTCTAGGTGAGTGATCACACCATCGCGGTTATCTGGGTCATGAAGATCTTTTTTGTATAGTTCTTCTGTGTATTCTTGCCACCTCTTCTTAATATCTTCTGCTTCTGTTAGGTCCATACCATTTCTGTCCTTTATGGTGCTCATCTTTGCATGAAATGTTCCCTTGGTATCTCTAATTTTTTTGAAGAGATCTCTAGTCTTTCCCATTCTATTGTTTTCCTCTATTTCCTTGCATTGATCCCTGAGGAAGGCTTATATCTCCTTGCTATTCTTTGGAACTTTGCATTCAAATGCATATCTTTCCTTTTCTCCCTTGCTTTTCACTTCTCTTTTCACAACTATTTCTAAGGCCTCCTCAGACAGCCATTTTGCTTTTTTGAATTTTTTTTTCTTGGGGATGGTCTTGTTCCCTGATTCCTATACACTGCCATGAACCTCTGTCCATAGTTCATTAGGCACTCTGTCTATCAGATCTAGTCCCTTAAATCTATTTCTCACTTCTACTGTATAATCTCTAGGAACTTGATTTAGGTCATACCTGAATGATCTAGGGGTTTTCCCTACTTTCTTCAATTTAAGTCTAAATTTGGGTATAAGGAGTTCATGTTCTGAGCCACAGTCAGTTCCCAGTCTTGTTTTTGTTGCCTGTATAGAGCTTCTCCATCTTTGGCTGCAAAGAATATAATAAATCTGATTTTGGTGTTGGCCATCTGGTGATGTCCATGTGAATACATAAACATGTGTATTACTCACACCTTTTCTCCTTTCTGTATTATCATCTTAGATTGGCAATTATGACAGACAGTTTAAAGAATGAAAAAGAAATCTGCTTGCTAAGGGTCATAAAATCATGCTTTAAGTTCTGACAGAGGCGTGGCACATGGTGAACTCATTAACCATCCTGACTTTTAAAGCAAAGCTTCAGCAAATTGCACAACTCAAAGGCACCCCCTAAGAACTGGGAATGAAACTGGATACTTCAAGGAGCTCTCTGACTGAAGGCATCTGCTTCAGATTACACTGTTCCAGAGAAGAGCTGCAGGTATCTAGGCATCGTTCAGACCTGTTCTTATAACAATGCCCACCTGATGCACACGACGGTCAGCAAACAACAGTTTCTCCATGTACATGAAAGTCAGCAAACACCAGCGTAGGATACTCGACCAGGATACTCTGACACTTACTCCTTTGGGATCAATCTGGGGGTGCTAGGATATCGTCAGTCAGTTCCATTCTCTCCTCACCTCCAAGTGTTGCCTCCCAGTACCCCTCTTCATTGTTCCATTTGACATCACCCCTGTCTAAAATGAACAAGGTCTTTATACTCAAATTTCAGGAAAGAGAACTTTGGATCTCTTTAGAGGAAATATCCCAGACCTTTTCCAACACTTAGCCAAATATTAATGAAAAGAAAAATATAAACATATAGGAATGGACTTGGTTATAGGGCACAGGTTCTTTGGGTGTGGTCAATATGTTTTAAGTATCTTCCATTGCTCTTGGACCAGACACGGGGGGGTACAATCTTGCATTCTTCACAAAAACATCCCTTACATTACCTCATTTTCAAAAATGATGCCAATGTCAGTGTTTGGGATGGGATGATTGTCTTTCTCAAAATGACAAAATGCAGGAAATTAAGCATCCCTGACTGTTGTCTACGGAAAACCTACTATATCCTCCTCTACTATGTTGGCTACCAAATACACCACACACATCCTTAATGTAAGACATCGTCTGCCCTGGAGCGACTATGTACGATGTGCTAAGTTACTTCAGTTGTGTCCAACTCACTTTGACCCCATGGGCTATCGTCTGCCAGGCTCCTCTGTCCATGAGATTCTCCAAACAAGAATACTAGAGTGGGTTGCAGTGCCCTCTTCTAAGGGATCTTCACAACCCAGGGATAGAACCCACATCTCTTACATCTCCTGCATTGGAAGGTGGGGTCTTAACAACTAGTGCCACCTGGAAAGCCACCCCCCCAAAAAAAAACTATATTTGAATTTTATTCTGAGATACTTTAAGTATCATATCAACAAATAGATAATTTAAGAATCATGAAGACATCCTTCTAAAATCTGTCACATCTTGGTCCTGTCTGGGAGGGTTTCTTTCTTTGTTAACACCCAGTTCTTTCACCTCTTTTCTGGGCAAGTGTCTCAGTTTCATCCATAGCAACATCATTTTCAAAGCAGATGACCTTTTCTTTGGAGACTAAAAGCTCCATGTCAGTTTCCTAACATAACACTTTTTATTCTTCCTCTTGCAAAGCTGTACTTTACTACTTAACTACTCCAGTTTCCTGCATGAGACAAGCTTTCAGCTCTCCACTAATTTGCCAGAATAGATGAGCAGTGGCCCTGAGTCATCAGGAATTTCCAGTTTGGTTACCAAATCTAACCACTTCCAGGGTACTCTTGTATGAATCATTTAGGTTTTTACTTTCCCCTCTCTCATTCTTCAGATGTTCCTCTGCAATCATGTCCCCTCAGCTTTATAACAAAAATCTGCACCATACTTTCAATGACTGTAGCAGACCACTCCAGCCTGAAATAAAAATTGTTCTCTGACACTTGAGCAAGTAGAAGTCTTTCTCTGAGTGCTTGCTGTGTCTCAGGGCTGTGAGCCTGCAGGCATGCCCTTCAGTGGCTCTCAAGATGTGTCCCTATTTTAAATAGAGGGCAGGGCCACGAAGGCCATAACACACCCAGCATCACTGTGAGCCAAGATAAAATGCTAATGGAAGTGGTGAGACTTTTGCCTCATGAAGTTGAAAACAAGGGCTATTTGTACTTTAAACTCTAGTGTGAACTTAGAGCACATGTAATTCTAGAGTAGCCATTGAGTTATGAGGAACAGATTAAGGGACAGAAGAGAACTATTCTGGGAGAAGTGCTATACTTCTAGAAGGTTCTCTGCATTCTGCTTCTTTTTCCAAATTATACGCTGCATACCTATTTTTGCTGTTGTCCAAGGCATGGTGTCCATGCAAACCAGAAAAATACCATGTGGCAGCAAGCCAGGACCCTCTTACTGGTGCACTAATCCAGGTTGACCAAGACAATATATTTCTAAATCAGATTATTTAATAGGACATAAAAATGGAGAGAGGAAAATCAAATGCAAATTAGTTACCTATTCAGTGTTTCAAAGCACTGCCTTAATCCAGTTGTTTAAAAGATAAAACTATTCATTTTTATATTTTGGAATTATTTTTGTTGTTCAGTCACTAAGTCGTGTCCAACTTTTTTGCCCTCCAGACTTCCCTGTCCATGGGATTTCCCAGGCAAGAATACTGAAGTGAGTTGCCATTTCCTCCTCCAGGGTATCTTCCCAACCCAGGGATCAAACATGCATCTCCTCCTTTGGCAGGTGAATTCTTTACCACAGAGCCACTGGTGACATACAAATTTAGCTCTAATATTACATTCAATCTATCCTTGTCTTTCCTCCATTAAATCCACATTTTATCTTTCTGTAAGTAGGAGCCTTGATTCTGAAATGTTGTTATTAAAGTTTCTTTTACTGAAAAATGCAATAAAATGAAGGCGCCCACTTAAAATAAAATTTGCTGATTCAAAAATTCAGATCTTTTAACTATGAGAAGTTCTGTAGGTGATTCATTTCTTATACGGTGACAGCGTTTTAGGTCCTGATTCATTGCATCTTAGGAAGATGATGGAACATCTTAGCTTCTGGTTCATACTCTGCAGTGGTCCCTCATCTGACTCTGAATAAAACCAGAGCATTGACAGCAGGCTCCACACACCATTGTCATCTGTTTCCCCAGGTGACTCCTGACTCAACCACTGTTCTCCATCCTGGCTACTCCAGTCTCCTTGGAATCCCTGCAGTTTGACACATGCTCCAGTTTGGGGGCATTTTCACTGGTGGTTTCCTCTGCCTGAAGCTGCTCTCTCTGGCTAATTCTCTCATGCCCTATATTTGCTTTAAGATTACCTTTCTGATAAAGACTACCACTCCGTTTTTAATGATAACCACCCCCCCCCCCCATATCCCAGTTCTTTCAAATCAACTATCAAGATATAGTTTACCCTGCTCTGTGTTTGCTTGATTTCCATGGCATTCAAAGGCTTATAAAAATATCATGTAATTTACTTACACCTTTAATTTTGTTGTGTGATGTTTGTCTGCATCCCCATGGAATGTATATAGCAAAGGTGTAGAGCTGTTGATGTGGTCTGAACGTTTGTGTCCCCCTCAAGGGCAGGTGCTGAAATCTTAATGCCCAGGTGGTGGTATTAGTGGGTAGAACCACAGAAGTGATTAGACCATGAGAGTGATGTGGCCTTAGAAAAGATACCCAAGGGAGCTCCCTGGTCCCTGCCAACCCTGCAGACACAGTGACACTGTGTCTGCAACCTGGAAGCCCCCCCCCGCCACCCGACTCCAAGCAGGCTCCACCCTGATCACAGACTCCAGTCTCCAGAACTGTGACATATTTCTGTTGTTCACCAGCCACCCTGCTTGTGTTATTTCATTGTAACAGCCTGAATGGACTAAGACACTCATTCATCAGTGTTTGTTCATCAATGTGTCTCAATAACCTGAAACACAGATTAGCTCACAGTAAACACAATTGACCCTTAAAACAACTTGGGTCTGAACTGCACAGGTCTGTCCATAAGAAATTTTGCCCCTAACCCCTGCATGGTTACCTATACTCAGTATTTTTTTTTTTTAAGAAGAGATTAGATGAATGATCGTGAATGATGGTGAACATGATGATGAGTGATTCTTCTGTTTTCTACCCTGAGCCAAGATGCATACATTATAATAGACCCAAACCTCCCCATAAATTCTATGGCAAATGGATATTATGATTCTTATCTTATCAATGAAAAAATTGTGACTTGAGAAGGCAAGGAATCTGTCTCAAATTACACAGCTGACAAACTAGTGAACTGGGACTGCCATATTCCCATGTCTATGCCCTTATCCTAAATGATATCATTCCTAAAATCATAATTTGGCTAAGTTAAGTTTATACTTGTTTGACCTCCAACCAATAAAGGAAACACATTTTTATACAGTCAGTATGTTGAATAAACTGTAGTACAGGATGTTATATGTCGTTTAACCAATCCAATGGATTTTGGGACCTTGTTATTCTGGCCTTTAAACTCATGAATCATGTATTCCTCTTCTATTCACTTTATAAAAGTCTGTGAATTAATTGTTATGGCCACCCTGTGAAAGTCCACTAGCATAAATGCACTACTTGGACAAGAAACATGGAGAGTGGAAACTTTTACTAACTCATCTTGCTTGCCCAATAACATGAAACCTCACAAATAAAAAAATTATGGGGTAGGAGGGAGTTGTGTTGTCAAGGGTAGAAATATAAAAGTCTAAAGATTCCAAGTGGATACATTAAAAATAGAACACGCAAGATATATAATAGTTATTGTCAACAGGGGTGCATGCTTTGAATAGTGGAGATAGAAAATAAGAAAAGAAAAATTGAGTATAGAGTTAAGCAGGCGGGAGCCACTTCCATCACAAAGGGCAGTACTTGCAGCTGTTCTATGCTTTTCTCAGTTCGCTCATTTCCAAGTTGGTTATAAAAATAGTACCTACCTCAAAGTCTTGTTTAGAAAATAAAATGACTTTATGCATTTAAAATGAGTAGAAACAGTGTTTTCTGTGACCATTTGTATAATTCTAATGGGCAGAAACATCTCTCTCTTTGTTTTCTATTATGGAAATCCATTATTCATGAATGATTTGACCTGCAGCTCTACTTAGAAATAGGAAGATTCTGACTCCAGTTAATTTCAGGACTGTTACCTTTCCTTGTGTCCCTTTTCTTTTCCCTCTGTAGCATCTGGGCATAGGTGGAAACTTTACAGCATTGTGATGGAGGAAGGAAGAGTCTCACCTGAGCATCATCCCTCAGGTCTTAGCTGCCTTTGCACCTCACCCCTGCTGGCCTTGTTTTTGCTTTTTTTCCTTTTTTGGCTGTGTCAGGTCTTAGCTGCATCATGTGGAATCTTCATTGCCCCGTGCAGACTTTTTGCCTAGTCATGCAAGATCTAGTTCTCTGACCAGGGATCGAACCCAGGCCCCTGGCATTGGAGCATGGAGTCTTAACCCCTGGACCACCAGGGAAGTCCCTGAAGGTATATAGTCTTGTCCTGTTATTTCAGATAATCTCTTCATTTAACTCTGTCAAAATGTGGTGGAAATAATGCCTCTTTTTGGAGACAATCGGGCCACAGTCAAATCTGTACCCTCATTTACTTTTAAGGCTTTGAATCTTTGAATTGCTTAACTTGATTTAACATATTTCTATACAAACTATGGTGCTCAATTTTATGTATCACTTTACCTGGCCCACAGGGAGTTCAAACACTTGGTTACACATGGTTCTGGGTATGTCAGGGTGTCTCTGGATGTGATAAACATTTGAATCTGTAGACTGAGTAAAGCTGACCGTCCTCCCCTATGTGGTGGGCTTCTACTAATCCACTGAAGGCCTGAATAGAACACAAGGCAAGGTGAGGGAGGGTTTATCCTCTCTGTGTCTTCAAGCCGAGATGGCTGTCTTCTCCTGCCTTCAGACTAACACATGGGGCAGAATTCACACCATCAGCTCTCCTGGTTCCAGCCTGCTGTGGACTTCTCAGCCTCTGTAGCCGAAATAGGCCAATTCCTTACAATCAGTAAATCAATCAATCTCTCTGTATAAACAAATTATTTTTCTGTTTCTCTGGAGAACACAGATGAAACACATATTGAACCATAAGATTCAGGGTTCACCTCCTCTTTATTTCTGCTATCTAGTATGCTGTGGGACACCTCTGGCTTGTCTACTAAGGGTATTAGTGTACACTGCATGCAATGTGTTTTAAATATGTTTTTGTGGTGATGAGAGTTTACAGAGGAAGTAAGACTAGATTAAAATCTGAGGGTGTAGACAGATGAATGTGGCAAGTATAGTAAAATGTTTTTGCCAGCAATGCCTAAAGCTGATATTGGGGGAAAGAAAAGAGATATGCTTGGAGCAGGATATGGTGCTCCATGAGAGGACTTTTACTGCAGAGGGGGAACCTAGGAATAGTTAGTGCTCACACGTGAAGCAGAAAGATGATAGAGCAAGAAAGAAAAGGTATGAGGTTTCATAAATTAAAAGTTTACCTCCCTTACTCTATTTCCCAGGACCATTGTGGTGAGAGTTGTCCTCTGTGATCTAATCATTTTACTCCATTATATTAATGTTTTCAGTGGTCAGTCAAACCCCAGGATAATCTATCCATACTCAGCATGATTATCTGGCTTAGGAAACCCATGGAAAACACAAGCAATCGCGTCTAGGGAGATATGGTAATTCAAATATACTTATTATATAGCCAAATCCATTTACTAGTTGAAAGTAAATTGTAATTATTGTGAACAAAGAAAGAAACTGAGAATTTAAGAAACAGATCTAGATGTAAGCAAACTTTGAAAATTGAGAGAAACTTTACCTAGAGAGATGGGCGGCCCTTCCTTAGATGATTAAGTGTGGTAAATGTGTAGCCCTGGTCATTTGAGGCTGGTCAGATGGCAGTAACACATGACTTCCCCTTCAGCCACCCCCATTCTCTCTCTGCTCTGACTTCCCCCTGCTAAGGATTCCCCTCACCCTCCATTCCTAACCCCAGACTGGACTTCAGGATCAGAGATGAGAAAGGCTCAAGTTTCCAGTGTGCCTCTTGATGGGGGTAGGTATTCATCTTTTGCAAATTCCTTGATAATTAAAATAGGAATGGGGTTGGGGTAGAGATAAACTGGAAGACTGGGATTGATATATGCACACGACTCTATATAAAATAGGGGACTAATAAGGACCCATTGTGGGCCTCACTGTTGGCTCAGATGGTAAAAAAAATCCACCTGCAATGCAAGAGACCTGGGTTTGATCCCTGGGTTGGGAAGATCCCCTGAAGAAGAGCACGGCAACCCACTCCAATATTCTTGCCTGGAGAATCCTGTGGACAGTGGAGCCTGGTGGGCTTCAGTCCGTGGGATTGCAAAGAGTCAGACATGACTGAGTGACTAAGCGCAGCCCAGGAAGGATCTACTGTATAGCACAGGGAAGTCTCCTCAATGCTCTGTAATGGCTCATATGGGAAAAGAATCTAAAAAGGGATGGACACTTGTATATGTATAATTGAGGCAGTTTGCTCTACACCTGAAACTAATACAACATAGTAAATCAACTGTACTCCAATAAAAAAATTAATTTAAAAAATAGATACAAATTTAAAGTCTGAATTTAAAAGACATAAAGATGACTATGGGAAAACTCTAGGAGATAGTGAGGGACAGGGAAGCTTGGTGTGCTGCAGTCCATGGCGTCGCAAAGAGTCAGACATGACTGGGAGACTGAACAGCAACAAAGGCTAAAATAACAGCCCATCAAAACAGCTGCCTCACAGCAACTATATGAACATATCTTATAGGTCTTCTTTTAGAATCTTACCTTCTGTCGAGCTCAGAACAGCATGGGAATTACTTCTCAAATGCCTTCCTGGTCTCTGAAGTCTAAGGTAACTGTTTCTCAGGCATATATATATAACACAATGCAAGACATAACTGATGATTAATGTCTCTCCACTAGGAGTTGGGCCTTCCTCTCAGCCACAGAGCTGATTTTATTAATCCACATACTCGCCACACCTAGCACATGACCATCAAATAATGGGTACTAGAAAAAATGTATCACGTAGGGATTAAATAATAAATCTTCTAAAACTAGGGCTTCCAAGGTGGCCCTAGTGGTAAAGAATTTGCCTGCCAATGCAGGAGTTGTAAGAGATGTGGGTTCTTCCCTCGCTCAGGAAGATACCTTGGAGAAGGAAATGATAACCTACTCCAGTATTCTTGCCTGGGAAATCCCGTGGACAGAGGGGCCTGGTGGGCTACAGTCCATGGGGTTGCAAAGTCAGACACAACTGTCTGAGACAGCACATACTAGAACTAGCTCTTAACTCACCAGGATTTAACTGCTGAATTAGAAAGGAGCTGCTGGACAGTGACTTCAGAAATACCTATTTATTTGTCTTTGGTGAAATGAATAAATAAATGTATAGTATTCATATAGCTATAATTTAGCCTGAAATATTACAGACAGTAGTGAAAATGTGTACAACTTGTATATTTCATTTATGAAAATATTAATTAGGATTGTGTCACATAAGAAAAGCAAGCAATTCAAATTCCCTCATTAAGAATATTCAAGTCTTTCATTTGAATTGTCTTTAATTTTCCTTAAGGTAAGGTAGTGGTTTAGTTGCTAAGTTGTGTTCAACTCTTGTGATACTATGGACTAGACTTTATCCTGCAAGGCTCCTCTAGCCATGGGATTCTCCAGGCAGGAATATTGGAGTGGGCTCTCATTGCCCCCGCCAGGGGATCTTCCCAACCCAAGAATCAAACCCAGGTCTCCTGCATTAGAAGCAGATTCTTCACCAGTTGAGCTACAAGGGAAACCCAAGTTATGTTGCTGCTGCTAAGTCACTCCAGTCATGTCCGACCCTGTGCAACTCCATAGATGGCAGCCCACGAGGCTCTCCCATCCCTGGGATTCTCCAGGCAAGAACACTGGAGTGGGTTGCCATTTCCTTCTCCAGTGCATGAAAGTGAAAAGTGAAAGTGAAGCTGCTCAGTCGTGTCCGACTCCTAGCGACCCCACGGACCGCAGCCTACCAGGCTCCTCCATACATGGGATTTTCCAGGCAAGAGTACTGGAGTAGGGTGCCATTGCCTTCTCCTCAAGTTATGTTACTGGGTAATATTTAGATGAATTGCTATTTAAAACTAAAACTAAAGATTCTAAACAGAGCTTCCTGCCCTGAAATGACCATACTGTCCCTTATTCCTTGTTGAAAACTGAAAGCCCATCAATGACCTCTTCGCAATCCAATCTGGTAATTGATTAACCTTCATCTCTTCTTCCGTGAGAAACTATGGCCTTCTGATAGCATTGCTTCATTCATTAATTGTAAAAATAGCAGAAGTTCAGCTATTCATAACACTTGGACACTATCTCTAGGATCAAATCATACTCACAATGATACTAATGTAACAGTAATAAAAACAATTCCATACATTTGATGGAAATTCCCTTTTGAAAAGATACTTATATGCATACTTTGTTTTGAATTTGATTCTCAGAACATTCATAATAATGAGGGCTAGAATGTTCCATCCTAAATTACAGGATTTTCCTTTAAAGTCTCTTTCTCAAAATCAGTGAGTTATTTGAGTTTAGAAATAGTACATGGAACTGTTAATGAAACCCACATCTTCCCTCCACACCACTCTGAGTAGAAATGGAAGCTACTAAGGATGGTTGGAAACAAGTCTTCTTTTCATAATCTAAATTCAGAGATGCTACTTAGCAAGGCCAAAGCTAAATGCTATGCTATCTAAAAGCCACACAAGAATAACACCTTAAAGCTAGCATAATAAATGTGTTTATTGAATTATGGTTCAAACATTGGATTTTCACCTCCAATTATCCTTAATCCTAGTACCTCAAGCCGCCCCTTTTCTCTTTTTAATATTTTAATCAGGGATCCCATTTGAGCTGGAATTTTAAAAGGCTCAGAAGTATTCTTGCTTTGACACAAAACTTTGGGTTTTTGTTATGACTATAACAAGTAATGTTTATACAATCCTCTGTTTCAGAGTTGAACTGTGAAAAATAGCTTTTGATATTTGGTATTATTATTTTCTTTCTTTCTTTTTTTTTTCAGCAGTTGATCTTGGCACCCTAGACTGTTTTTTCAAAGACTGTAGCAATAGCAAACCCTCTCAGAATTTGGTTACTGATTTAGAACAAAGAAGCTGGATATTTTCTGGGTAATTCAGTAGTTCTTAAATTTAACTCTGTTTGGTTACATTTTCATTCTTAACTAACTCTAAATATTAAAATGTTTTGTTAATATGTGATGTTAACAGTAAAAAGTAGACATTATAAATAGTCTTGAGTCTAGTAGCAAAAGTCAAATTGACCAAAACAGTGATTTCTAATTTAAAAGATGCACTGACTCAATGCACCTATAATTTGAAAAGAAAAAAGAAAATGCCTGTTATCCTAACAAGGCACAATAGTGTCTAGCTCTAGAATCCTAGTTTAACTCTCACTTAAACTTCTATTATATGCCTTTTGTCCCTGATATATTACTTGGCTTAATTATAATTTACTATCATTTTTACAGCCCTATTCATTTAACAAATAAATTATGATAAACTACCTCTGTTTAGTGAGTTTTATGGTCGTTTACCTTGAGGGGAAAAAAAAGAAAGAGATTGTGTCTTGAAAAGATGTAGGACTAATTGTGTATGTGTATATTTTATGAAAATGTTTAGTTGCAATTTATTTCTTAGTTGATCTGATTCTTAGTCTTAGATGTCTCCAAACTAATGTAAGATAAAAAATGTAAAAATTGTAGTGAAATATAGATGAATTCAACTCAATTGAAATTAGTAATATCACGTAAATGAAGCATATTGTCTACAGAAACTCATTTATACGTTTATACAACCTTGTCCTTCAGGACCTCCATTTTACAAATAGAAAACTTCTTAGAGAATTTAAACAGGAAGCATGAGTTCCTCCATTTAGTGACTTCCTAGGCTAACATCTGAACCTGGCTAGCAAAAAAACAAAAAAACAAAAATATTTTTGGAACCACTGGCTATACAGTCAATGAATTGGATTGCATGTATAGATTGCATGTAAGGTTTGTTTAGAAATGTAAATTTACATACACTGAACACTATGTCACATACTATCTGTATGACTTTGGAGAAGCTGATTACTGAGATTCAATGCCATCATTCATAAAACGAAAGTATTACTTAGCCAAATTCAAATAAAGCTACATTTTAGAGGGTATGAATGCGGCACCAAATTAAACATGACCATTCTATGGTGGTAAGTATCAAAAACAATGATGGGTAACAAAAACAGTTTACACAGGTGAGCATCTCAGCATCCCAGTGCTTCAGAACTCCTGCTGGTACTTTCTTGTCAATACTGCTGCCACATATGAGTTACCGCAAGTTGTAATTATGGGACCACAAGAGCCTAAAATGTACTGAACCTGAGAAATTCTTGTCAGGATAAAATAGGAAGGTGGTTGAACACTAGTAAGAGAATAACAAACCTGATGTTCTTCAGATTATAAGAAAATGTGCTGTTTTAAAATTGTCTGGATTACTAAATGAAGTAAGTCGGATCGAGACAAATATTGTTATGATATCACTTGTTTGTAGAACGTGGAATCTAAAAAAAGATACAAATGAACTTATTTAGAAATCAAAAACAGATTCATAGACATACAAGACAAATCTATGATTAACAAAGGACAGGATGGGAATAAATTAAGAGCTTGAGGTTAACATATACACACTCCTATATAAAATAGATAATCAACGGGGACCTACTATATAGCATGAGGAACTCTACTCAATATCTTGTAATAACCTATAATGGAAAAGACTGTAATATATTTAGTATATATGTATATGTATATGCTATAAATATATGTATGTATAACTGAATCATTTGCTGTACTACTGAAACTAACACAACATTATAAATCAACTATACGTCAATAAAATTGCTTTAATAAATAAAATACCCTGGAGAGCCTGTACTAGCTTAATCAAAATCTATTTTAGCTGATTTTCTAATAACTATGGACAAAAGTAATTATATCTAGGTTATAAACAGAGGACAAAATAACTTACCACCAGTGTGACAAAATCTACACAGTCCTTGGATCCAAGGATGGTAGACTGTGCTTTCCAACCCTGGTCCTCAGAGGATCAACCAACTTTCAGTGTATTTTTACTGTAGGTATAACTAGGAATGGATGCTGAATCATACATTGGATTTCTGGTACTTTTACTAGATACTACTACAGTTTCTTATGTAAATGCACCAAATTAACTCTTAGCAGCAGCCAGAGAGGATTCTTGTTGCTTAACTTGAAATCCTTGAAAACATATGGTCACTAAAAGAAAAATTATTTCTCTGTAGCCATCTTAGGATTTGTGTTAGAACACTATGATTTTGATTTGGGTTTTCTTGCTGGTTAAAATAAATATTTCTATTATTTTTTTGGCCATTTGTTATCATCTTCAGTAAGGTTCTGCTGAATTTTTAATGCATTTTTCTATTGCACTGTTTAATTATAATGTCTGTAAATATAGATCTATAAATATTATTTATATATTTTGGATAGGGATCAAGTCAGATGCATGTAAAGCAAAACATTGTCTCTGAATCTGTTAATCTGCCTTTTTGCTCTGTTAATAATGTCTTTTTGAGAAGCATGATCTATTTATTTTCATATAATCAAATTAATATAGCCCAATTTATTTTAATATAGTCAAAAATAAATAAAAAATGAAAGGCATTGTTAGTGCTTTCTATATCTTGTTGAGAAATGTTTGCCCTCAACAAAATGATAATGTTTCCCTTTATTCTGTTCCCTAGTAGCTTTCTTGCCATTTACCTTTCAATCTGCACTATATTTTCATCTGGTTCTAACAGATGGAACACGCAAACTGTCTACTCTTATCCATACACATATCTAATTCACTTGATACTGTCTGCTGACAATGTCTATTGACAATGTCTATCCTCTACTGTCAGTCCTGAAGGAAATCAACCCTGAATACTCATTGGAAGGACTGATGCTGAAGATGATGCTCCAGTACTTTGGCCACCTGATGCAAAGAGTTGACTCTTTGGAAAACACTCTGATGCTGGGAAAGGTTGAAGGTGAAAGGATAAGGGTGTGGCAGAGGATGAGATGGTTAGATAGCATCACCAACTCAATGGACATGAATTTGAGCAAGCTCTAAGAGATATTGAAGGACAGGGAAGCCTGGTATGATGCAGTCCAAGGGATCTCAAAGAGTCAGACATGACTTAGCGATAAAACAAGAACTGTCTACTGAAGAGGCGTCTCTTACTCCTTTGACTTCAGTGTGACTTTTGTCATAAAACAGGTGACTGTATGCACTGCCCTATTTCTGAAATTTCCACTATTTAAATCACAGGGTTTCAATCACTCAGTTTTGTAGGAGAATTCTGTCAGTGTAAATCCTGCCTTTCTTTAGTTTTCATCAGATTGTCTTGGATTATCTTGGGCCTTTGCATTTCTCATGATTTTTCGAATATTTTTGTCAATATAAAAACCAAAGAAACCCAGCTCTGTATAATATTGAAAATGTTGAACTAATGGAGTTTTCTATTTATTTTTCTGTTGAGTGTGGTAAATTATATTTTTTAATACATATATTTATTTTATTCAAATTGCCAAATTGATTAGCCATAGTTTGTTTATCATACCCACTTACTATGTTTTTCACTGTTGGCCAGATTATTACCTTTCTTTTCCCTTTCTTGTTCTTGCTATAGGTAATTTGTGTTTTTTCTCCATTTCTTCTTAATTAAACATGAGTCTGTCTGATTAATTTTATCACTGAACTAGTTTCTATCCTTTGTGACAGTCTGCTGTACATTTGTTTTCTCTATTATTTCTCCCTTTAATTTGAGCTTAATTTTCTGCTCTTTTTATAACTTATTGAGTTGAAAGTTTAGCTCATTGATTTTTAAAATTCTTTATTAGCATATGGAGTTAAGGATATAAATTTCCCTTAATACTGTTTGAGTTGATAACTTCTTAGTTGTGTTTTATTTTCTTTATAATGCAGTTACAACACTTTTATTTTTTCTAATCTCTAACTGGTGAATTATTTTTAATGTGTTCAATTTTTAAGAGGTTGGGGATTTTATAGTTGTAATTATTGTCTTTGTCATTGTTATTCTTGTTCTGTTAACTATTTATATTTCTATTCCACTGCTGTGATGAAATATACTCTAGATGATTTATCTTTAATTTGTTGAAATGTATGGCTGGTAAAAGGATCAGTTTTTGTAACAATTGTGAAAAAGCTATGAAAATTTCTAGCTTCTTCCTATTTGGGGCACATTCTTTTGGCTTAGAAAATCAAATAATTTTTTTTTCTTCTTCCATGTCTTTCAGTATATCTTTTTTCAGTCCCACACATCTTTACTTTAGCATTAGAATTTCCCTAAAAGAAAAATCATCTGGCTTTGAGAAATCCAAATGGAGAAATTAGCATTATATATTACATTCCAGTAATATGCTAGTTAATAACAAGAGTATACACCTTTAATTTATATTTTTATATATATATATATATATATATATATATATATATATATATATATTTATGAAGCTATAGGAGTACTTATTTCAGCTGTGAAATTCCCTGGATACATGTTTACATGTTATATGTCTTTGAATAAAACCGAATTGCTCTTTGAGTAAAGCTGGATAGTTAAATCCAGACATCCTAACTTTAGAATCCTACAGTCAAGCAAACATATTGTCTATGCCTCTTTTATTTCTTCATGTTCTTTCTTTTTCATGCTGGTACCAAGAATGCTCGTTCAAGATTAATACTTGTTTAAAGCAGGACTTTAGTTTGTCTTTCTCTTGTGTCATTTTGTACTGTCTGAATGAGACAAGCTTTCCTAGGACTGGCTAATATGCAAACTAGAGGGAAGCTGTAATGATCAGGTCATTACAGATAGATAGATGGATGACAGGTAGATAGATAGACAAATATTTTAAACCTGAATTTTCTCTTTATATCAATGTAATGTGAGCCAAAAACACACAGTAAGCCTGACAAGCAAAGTTTCAAATTTGGAGACATATCCTTTTTAAAAATATATCATATATTAAATGAAAGTAAGAGATTTTTGTTTGATTACATGAGGGATTGTGTTCTACCTTTGCATTTTGTATAAATTTAAAATAATTTTAGTTATCAAATAATACTATTGTGGAAAGAAATTCTAAATAGAGTATTTGGTCATTATTTTCAAAAGGTGATACGTGAGAACTACATCAGAATTGCCTGGCTGTTTAATAACAGTGAGTATGAACCTAACCCAGCCTCCTGAACTCGCATCTCTGGGTGGAGTCTAAGAAACAGCACTTCTAAAAATTTCCACATGGGAGTTGGGCATAGTTACATTTGTGAAACACAAAGTCAGGTGATTTATATATAAGTATTAGATTATTATATAATCACGTATCAAAAGTATATTTGGTATTATGGAGCAAACCTTGTAAGAAATAGAATTTCTTTTTCAAAATATTCTAATTTGGCACCATTAAACAACATTTTGGAATAGATGTTTTGAGTTAAAAATACATATTGAAATTTAGGAATGCTCTTTTTGGAAACTTGGGAAAGGTTTTTCCTTTTTTAAATAGCATCTTTCCATTCCAAGAATATATAATATTTTGACATAAAAACAGTATGTGAGATAGGTTATTTCAGTGATAAAGAATCACAGAACATTTAGGAACAGAAGGCTGTGATGTTTTCCAATGACATGAGTTCACACATGAAGAGATAGACTCATTTAGTTAAATGCTTCACTCAAGTTGCAGTTGAAATACAGCCACTATTTGAACTCAGACCCAGTGTTATCTTTGCTATTCTCCACTGACCTTCTTCTACACTGTTGAGTGTTTCTGTTTATTTATGCATCAAATGGCTTCTAGTCAAGCCATAGTGTGGATGACTAACACAAATGAATATGACCTTAAAAAATATATAACTAAGGATTTTTGGACTTCCCAGTGACTCACTGATAAAGAGTCCATCTGCCAATGAAGGAGTCACAGGTTCACTTCCTTGGTGGGGAAGATCCCCTGGAGAAGGAAAGTGCAACCCACTCCAGTATTCTTGCCTGGGAAAGCCTATGGAATGAGAAGCCTGGTAGGCTACAGTGTGTGGGATCTTAAAAGAACTGGACAGGACTGAGGGACTAAAACAATAAAAAATGATTTTTGAGGAGGAAGGTGGATGAGCAGTCACATTGTAGCAGCCTGGAAATTCTAACTGAAATCACTACTTGGCTTCCACTGAGAACAAGTAGAGACGATTCTGGAAATGACAGAACTCTCCTTTTAGACATAAATTATACAGGAAGGTGTTTTCTGTGAAGCGGTCTGCTTTCTATTCAAATTAGAAATTAAATGCATGAGAAAAATAAAATTGGAACAAGTCGGAGAGTCACCTTTTTTAAATTAACTTATTTATTTTAATTGGAGGCTAATTACAATATTGTGGTGGCTTTTGCCTTACATAGACATGAGTCAGTACATGTGTACCCACATCCTGAACTCCCCCTCCACCCTCTCTCCCCACCCCACCCCTCTGGGTTGTCCCAGAGCACCAGCTTTGAGTGCCCCGCTTCATGCATACAAAGAAAATCAAACTTACTTTAAACAGTTTTTTTTTTTTTTTTTTTAAGTCTGCCAGAGCCGCTTTTGCTCTGCTGTTAAAGTGATTATATCTGTTATGTGTTTGTGAGTCTATGTTTTCTTAAAAATACGTCCCAGACTTCATAGGTTAAATATGGGATATCAAACATGTTTCTCTTTACTGATGTTTCAGACCCTCAAGTGTTTAGTGAACATGCAGAAAATGTCAATGATGGATAGAAGAGCTGAAGCAATGAGATCAGAGGAGGGAGCTATTTTTAGAAAATGGAAAGTAGGTGGGTAAGTAGTACCATATTTAAGAAATCAGAGAAAGTGCATCCTGCTTTTTTAAGACTTTTGTATGTATATCTTTTTTAAAGTCTTTATTGAATTTGTTACAATATTGCTTCTGTTTTACATTTTGGTTTTTTTTGGCTGAAAGGCATGTGTAATCTTAGGTCCCTGACCAAGGGTCAAACCTACACCCCCTGCACTGGGAGGCTAAGTCTTAACCACCGAACTGCCAGGCAAGTCCCTACCCTCACTGTCTTGATATGTTTCCTTCTTCTCATCAGTTCTTACTCTTGTTGATGTACCAAGTGTCCTCTTTCTTTGGCCAGAGGAATCCTCTTTGGCTGGTTCCTGTGTATTTTAGACATGATCCTAATAGCTTTGGAAAGTTCTTTGTTTCCTGGTACATGAAGCAGGTCCAAATCTATCTTACATACTTTCTGCCCCTAACCTAAAAGATGATACTGTTAAAGTATTGCACTCCATATATCAGCAAATTTGGAAAACTAAGTAGCGGCCACATGACTGGAAAAGGTCAGTTCTCAGTCCAAACCCAAAGAAGGGCAATGCCAAAGAATATTCAAACTACTATACAGTTGCACTCATTTCACATACTAGCAACGCTATGTTTAAAATCCTTCAAGCTAGGTTTCAACAGTACATGAACCAAGAACTTCTATATATAAAAACTGAATTTTGAAGAGGCAGAGGAACCAGAGATCAAATTGCCTACATTCACTGGATCATGGAGAAAGGAAGGAAATTATATATAATAATAATAAAAAAAAATCTACCGCTTCATTAACTACACTTAAACCTTTGTGTGGATCAGAACAAACTGTGTAAAATTCTCCAAGAGATAAGAATACAGACCACCTTACCTGCCTCCTGGAAAATCAATATGCAGGTCAAGAATCAACAATTAGAACTGAACATGGAACAACAGACTGGTTCAAAATTGGGAAAGGAGTAGGTCAAGGCTGTATATCTCAGCCTGCTTATTTAACTTAAATGCAGAGAACATCATGTGAAATGCCGTGCTGGATGAAGCACAAGCTGGAATCAAGATTGCTGGGAGAAATATCAACAACCTTAGATATGCAAATATTAACCACTTTAATGGCAGAAAGTGAAGAGGAACTAAAGAGTCTCTTGATGCGGGTCAAAGAAGAAAGTGAAAAAGCTTCCTGAAACTCAACGTTAAAAAAAAAAAAAGAAGATCATGGCATCTGATCCCATCATTTCATGTCAAATGGAAAAAGTGTATGCAGTGACAGATTTTAATTTCTTGGGCTCCAAAATCATTGTGGATGGTGACTGTGGCCATGAAATTAAAAACACTTGCTCCTTGGAAGAAAAACTATGACAAACTTAGACAGCATATTAAAAAGCAGAGACATCACTTTGCCCACAAAGGTCTGTATAGTCAAAACTACATTTTGTTTTGTTTTGTTTTTCCAGTAGTCAAGTATGCATGTGAGAGCTGGACCAAAAAGAAGGCTGAGTGTCAAAGCATTGATGCTGTCAAACTGCAGTGCTGGAGAAGACTCTTGAGAGTCCCTTGGACTGCAAGGAGATCAAACCAGACAATCCTAAAGGAAATCAACCCTGAATATTCATTGGAATGACTGACCCTGAAGTTGAAACTCGGATACTTTGGCCAGCTGATGTAAAGAGTTGACTCATTGGAAAGACTACAATGCTGGGAAAGATTGAAGGCAGGTGGAGAAGGTGGAAGCAGAGGATGAGATGGTTATAGAGCATCACCAACTCAATGGGCATGAGTTTGGGCAAACTCCAGGAGATATAGGAGGACAGAGGAACCTGGCATGCTCCAGTCCACACAGTCACAAAGATTGGGACACAACTTAGTGACAGAACAACAAAAGCATTCTGAAATTGTTTCTGTTTCCAAGGAGTCCTAGTTATGATGAGTGGGGAAGAAATATTTATAGATCATAGTCTGGATGCTCAATGTGATTGTCTACTGAGCTAATCCACTTCACCCCAGAGTTGTATCCATGCTATTGGTTGGGTATGGCCCACTCTCCTCCAAGCCCTCTTGCCATCTGACCCCTCAGTCACCCTGTGTGGTCCAAGCATCCCTCTTGGTTGAGTAAAGAATACATATCTACATAGCCCAGAGTTTTGAGATCTGACCACTGAATGATCTCATTGTCATGATATTTAGAAACTCTAGGGAGTCAATGTCCTAAAGTGTGATAGCTGAGATGTTAGGGACAGAATTTGGGAAAGAGTTCCATGTGATGCTATCACCATTTAATGTTACCAAATGAGGACAAAGTAGTGAAAGACTATTTTCCCCTGTCAAGATGTTACCATTCAGGACAGGACAGGAAAGTTTATGGTGACCTGCATTCTCACCACAGTAGTTAATACTACTTCTTTATGAATATTCTGTCTTCTTCTTTTGTGTATGTGTGTGAACTGTACCATAATTGTCAACCAGCAAATACACTATGACTTGTAACTATATTCCCACAAATATGATTTAAAAATATAGAGATTTAGAAGAAATATTATAGTGTCTTCTCAAAGGGAATTTTCAACTTATTTCAAGAAAAAAAAATACCATTGATAAAGAAGATAAAGAAAAATAAAACAAAAGCTGCAAAATAATAGACATTCAAATATGATTTTTAGAAAGAGAAATAAATTTGGCTTAGAAATGTATCCATTCATCTACTCAGTTCAGTTCAGTTCAGTAGCTCAGTCGTGTACAACTCTTTGTAACCCCATGGACTGCAGAATGCCAGGCTTCCCTGTCCATCTCCAACTCCCGGAGCTTACAAAGAAGGTAATAAAAGAAGCTACAAAAAGCAAAGAAGAACTAAAAAGCCTCTTGATGAAAGTGAAAGAGGAGAGTGAAAAAGTTGGCTGAAAACTCAACATTCAAAAAACCAAGATCATGGCATCTTGTCCTATCACTTCATGGCAAATTGAAGGGAAAACAATGGAAACAGTGACAGACTTTATTTTGGGGGGCTCCAAAATCACTGCAACCATGAAATTAAAAGACGCTTGCTCCTTGGAAGAAAAGCTATGACCAACCTAGACAGCATTAATCTATTACTTTATTTATTTACTCATACATCTTCTCCCAGAATTATTGAAGTGATTTACAGAAATGCATAATGTTAATGTAAAAAAAGAATCACAATGCTCAGAATTGCCAAATGAACAGAGAAATTGTCTGAAGAGAAATTTGACTACAAATAAGAATAATTAAATTTAGAAATATGTGCAACATATGAATTGAGATTTTCAGTTCCATTATTTACATTGATAATATGATGTTCAACAATTAACAATGAAGATATTTATAACAAAACTCTTCCCTGGTGATCGAGATGGTAAAGAATCTGTCTGCAATATGGGAGACCTGGGTTCAGTCCCTGGCTTGGAAAGATCCCCTTGAGGAGGGCATGACAATCCACTCCAGTATACTTGCCTAGAGAATTCCCATGGACAGCGAAGCCTGGCAGGCTACAGCCCACAGACACAACTGAATGACTAAGCACTTCTTGGTAAAATCTTTAACATTGATCACAGCATAAAGGACCAACTGTATGAAAACCCTTCAATCAAATAATGATACATTCATGTGATACACTATTACAAAGCCAGTAAATACTATGTTTCCAAATAATGTCTAATGACTTGAAAATACTCATATAAGACTAATTTTAAAGATAAAATTATATTTTAGCACATTCCAAACCTGTTAAAATCATAAAAACAAAATTAATAGAAAACAGTAACGTGAATAGATCTAAATATTTGAAGTGGTTATTTTGGATGATGATTTACAGCTAATTATATTTGTTTTATTTTTTTCCTATTCTTTTGATTTTTCAATGATTTTTACAAGGATTTCCTTTGGAGGATTAATTTTTAGTGAAATAAAATTTTATTGTGTTTTTAGACTATAAAAATTTAGTTATAAATATATATGATAGTAAATAGGGAAAATAGGTGTAGCGAAGTCAGTCAGTTCATATATCAATTTAGAGGAGAAATTAGCATATTTTGAAGTATTCTATAGCTGCTAGAATGGACCTATTTTGAAGCTGAGGGTTCCTGATGAGCAAGTAAACACAAACTGACATTATTGGCAGCATCAGTAACTTAAAGTCAAATGAGATCTCAGGTAAAGACAATTACCCCTTGTAATGGGGCATAAGAGATTTTTGTTGGCCTTTACAAGAAAAAAACTGATTATGTTGTCAAATGAAATAGACAAGAAGTCTTTATTGAATGGGCAAGATTTCAACTAAATATTTAGGTTTGGATATTTGAATAGGTAGAGAGGACACTGGATGGACACATTTCTAACAGAGAAAATGCTGAGAACAAAGCTCTAAAGTGATGAATGAACTCAACTTGCTCCAGGTCATTTGAAATGGCAAGAGAAGGGAATTCATGTTGGAGAGATGTTGACAAAGGATAGCGTGAAAATGTCACATATGAGGTTCTCAGGATGCAGATAAAGATGAGGGGAGAAAGAGAAAGAGGGACAAGGAGGGCATTCTGTTGGGGAGAAAATATGTGTCATTATCTTAAAAATCAATTGATCATTGTTAAAAGAAGGAAAAGACTCAAATTTCAATTTTGCATGTTTAGAAAGAAAACACAATAACATCATATAATAATAGTTACTCTTTAGTAACCTTTTAGGAACTGCTGGAAATTTCCTAGACCATAAAACTTCAGAAAGCTCTTCACAATTTTATTTTTCCCATATAAATGATTTCTTATGAGAGTTACAAACACTCTGGTATTCCTAGAAAAGTATATGGAAAAATCAAACACGATGCAAAAATCTGATAACATATGTTGAATTACACATACTTGTACTGAAGTTAAGTTATCTTTAGGTGACAAACTTCAGAATGCACACCATCTTATCATCAATGAAAATACTCATAATACTGCTATAATTATGATATTGCTTACAAGCTAATTACCAGTGTGGACTGGCTATTTATTTTCTTAATCATGGACTGTATAAAATGGGGTAGCAGCTTTAATCATCTTCTAAATTTATAGTTAGACTTTTCTGCAAGGAGAATTTTCTTTCTTTTTCTTTCTTTGCTTCCTACATGTAACTTGCACTTTCTATCCAAACAATATAGTTTACTTATTCTTTTCGGATTACCCTTCAGCGATTCAAGTATGAGCAATTCAAAGGAACTTTAAAATCAAGTTTTCCTATTCTGATTTACATGACAATTCTTTATGTTTCAGGAAAAAGTCTCATATTCAGAATCTTATATGTTCTATTTAGTGTCTGGGAGGGAGGATGAAAGGCTTGAAAAAACTACTCCTGCCTATAAATATTATATTACAGGATATTTTTCTGCTCTTCTGTGAAGGTAGAAAAGTGCTGAGGATAAAATGAAAACCCAAGTTCTGACATGACAGGCTGGTTGCTGTGAAGTAAGAAAATTAAATGACTTTTCAACAAATATATAAGAAAACTTATTATGTATGTGGTTGCTGATCAGTCACTCAGATGTGTACAACTCTTTGCAAACCCATGGACTGCAGCACACCAGACTTCTCCGTTCTTCACCATTTCCCAGAAATTACTCAAACTCATGTCTATTGAGTCAGTGACGCCATCCATCCATCCATCCATCCTCCATCATCCCCTTTTCCTTCTGCCTTCAATCTTTCCCAGCATCAGAGCCTTTTCCAATGAGTCAGCTCTTCTCATCAGGTGGCCAAAGTATTGGAGTTTCAGCTTCAACATCAGTCCTTCCAATGAATATTCAGGATAGATTTCCTTTAGGATTGATTGGTTTTATCTCCTTGAAGTCTAAGGGACTCTCAAGAGTCTTCTCCAACACCACAGTTCAAAAGCATCAATTCTTCAGCCCTCAGCTTTCTTTATTGTCCAGCTCTAACATCCATACATGACCACTGGAGAAACCATTGCCTTGACTAAACAGATCTTTGTCGGCATTGTAATGTCTCTGCATTTTAATATGCTGTCTATTTTGGTCATGGTTTTTCTTCCAAGGAGCAAGCTTCTTTTACTTTCAAACCTGAAGTCACCATCTGCAGTGATTTTTGAGCCCCCAAAAATAAAGTTTGTCACTGTTTCCACTGTTTCCCCATCTATTTGCCATGGTGATGGGAACAGATGCCATGATATTAGTTTTTTGAATGTTGAGTTTGAAGCCGGCTCTTTCACTCCCTCTTTCACTTTCAAAAAGAGGCTCTTTAGTTCTTCTTCACTTTCTGCCATAAAGGTGGTGTCATCTGCATGTCTGAAGTTATTGATATTTCTCCCAGCAGTCTTGATTCCAACTTGTGCTTCTTCCAGCCCAGTGTTTCTCATGATGTACTCTGCATATAAGTTAAATAAGTGGGATAACAATATACAGCTTTGATGTACTCCTTTTCCTTTGGAATCAGCCTGTTGTTCCATGTCCAGTTCTAACTGTTGCTTCCTGACCTGCATACAGATTTCTCAAGAGGCAGGTCAGGTGGTCTGGTATTCCCACCTCTTTCAGAATTTTCCAGTTTATTGTGATCCACACAGTCAAAGGCTTTAGTGTAGTCAATGAAGCAAAAGTAGATGTTTTTCTGGAATTCTCTTGTTTTTTCCATAGGTATTACTAATAACAAAGGAGTGATAGTTTAGTACTTAACTTTTCATCCTAAATTTCAAAAAGCCTAAAAATAAATGGGAACAAAAGAGTTAAGAACTGTGTGCAAATCCTGGACACCTGGAGCTGGGAATAGAAGAAATGGATACAATCTAAGTTATGTAACTTACTGTACACCTTTTGAATTTAGAATTTTTAATGACTTCTACTTGCTATATATTTGAACTCCATGGACAATATTTCAAAAGCATATATATATATATATATATATACATATATATAATTATAATTCTACATAATAGTGCTGTCATATCAAGACACATTATGATAAAATGTTTGAAAAGTAAAGAAAAAGAAATGACCTTGAAAACAGTGAGAAAGAATCTATACCTTACATATAGAGAGGAGAAAATTCAAACAACAGTGCATTTTTCATCAGAAAACAATCAACAGGAACCAAGAAAGAAGTGACACCATGCTTTTAAATGCTGAAAGAAAGGAATGACCAGCCCTGAATTTTATATCCAGCAAAAATATCCTTCAGGAATGAGAGGAAGATTAGACATTCTCAGATCAAGAAAGCCTAAGAGAATTTGTTGCTAGTAGACCTATTCCTAAACAAATAGCCAAGGGAACTTTTGTAACAGAAAGAAAACCATAAAAGAAAGCATCTTGAAACATCAGAAGGAAAAATGAATAATGGAAAGAGTCAATGAAAATCCAAAACATGTTCCTTCTTTTCTTGAGTGTTTTAAATTATGTTTGACAGAGTCAAAGTACAGTGTTGTCTGATGTGGATATTTAAGACAACTATAGTATGAATAGTGATGATTTGAGAACTTAAAAGTAGGTAAAAATTTCTACACTTCATTTGAATTGGTAACATGTTGACACCAGTAGACCTTTGCGGTGATGGAATAGTTCTGAATCTTAACTGAAGCCGTGGGTAAAAGAATTTCTACATATGTGTTAGAGTGGCTTGGAACTACACACACACCTGGTACCAATGCCAGTGACTGGTTTTGACTTTGACAGTAGTTTTTCAACACGTAATCCTGAGGGGGACTGTGTGAAGGGTATATGGAGCCTTAAAGCACTGTCTTTGCAATTTCTCTTAAATCTGAATTTATTTCAAAATTTATCTCAAGTGGGGAAACAAAGAATGCTGTTTTGAAACACTTGTTTCTTACTGTACAAACTCTTAAGCCTTGATTCCATTCAGAATGACTCCTGATTTTAAACTTCCCAATGATTTAGAATCCATAAATGGATTAAAAAAATAATAATTATCTAACTAAACTTTAAATCCAATATATCAGAAAAACCTAATTTCCAGGAAATGTCTGAGTTCTACCTTTCAGATTATTTTTAAATGAATACAAAGGCACAGATCAGTTGAAGGAAAGCATCATCTCACCATTGACAGGAATTAACAGGACTAAGATTTGTTGTTTAAGGGAAAGAAAAGAAAAAACTCTGATTATGAAAGCTTAAAAATTAAGGACCTGCATGTTTCTTATGGATGTTTTATTTTGAAATAATTCTAGATTCACAAAAGGTTATTCAACTACATTGAGACAAATTTCATGCATCACAGCCTCTTCTGAGGACAATCACTACACAACCGTAGTGCAATGTCACAGCCCAGGAACTGATGAGGTTCTACCCACAGAGATTATGCAGACATTCACAGCTACACATGAGCTCATGTGTGTGTGGCTCCATCTGGTTTCATTACACATGTAGTCTTATGTAACTACCTCCAGGAGGAGGAGATGAAGATGGAAGAGGTGAGGACTGGGGGGTGTCCTAGGAGTAAAAAGAAGGAGTCCTGTGCTGACAGTATGCTGAGTGAATTGTCTTTTAATATAAACTGGAAAATTTGTTTCTACTTAGGATTTTTATTTTTTATTTTTTTTTTTCTACTTAGGATTTTTAAAACACATTCAGAGCAAGTTTATACTGTTGCCCCTGAGGTGAAATTCTCCATGAATAAAGTTAAAATAAACAAGCGAGAAGATGGTGATTTTAAAGGGATAATTGATTAAAATCACAGCCTACCACCCTACTTTCAGATTGGCTTACTATTTAAATTAGAGTGTCTAGGGGGAAGAAGTATTTGACAACAAATAGAATTCAAATGACCTCTTGTGTTTGTTAACCTTATTAATTGCTTAACTCCAAGTGCCTGCATTTACTGGCATAGAAAGTTCCCGTTATTTATGGCCATTTATTGTGGAAGACCTTTGTTCTTTGTGTTTTTCAGCTCTGTTAGTCTAAAGAGCCAGGAACTCTGACAGCTGCTGCCAGCCCTGTGCAGTTTGTTTAAAACAATAGGGAAGATTGCCTAGCAACCTCACATCCAACTTCTGGTACCCTCCTGGAGACCACATTCCAGAACCACTCTGCTCATCTCCTCAAGTTCACAGAGGAAAATACCCACACATACATACACATGCGCGTGCACACACACACACACACACACACACACACACACACACATCAAAACTAGATTGACCTTCACTTTCCTAAAATAAATGACCCTGTTTTTCACAGCCAATACACTTCTCCAGCATACAGATCAGAGCTGGGTTGTTAACTCTGAAGCACGAACAGAGATTTGCAGAATTGAATTTGCTCACCCTCTGCAGAGTCTGTTGTCAGAGCTGTACTTTTTCAAGATGAGAATGTGCAACTTTCATTGCTAAAATTGATAAAATGGGCCCCTTACACTATGACATATTTAATGCTTTATAGTTATAAGTAGTTACTGAGGTTGACAGAGTTGTGGGAATTCAAGTTTATTTGGAGTCAATTTCAGAGCATGGTTTCTGGATTATAACCAGGATGTTCAGCTCTACCTGCTGTGTTTCCTCCTCTTATGCTCCTGTCTATCAGGTGATTATGATGGACATTAGAACGATTTGGGGCTTTGTGAAGAGAGCACTATATCAGAGTTGGAAGGCTGGACTTCAACTCTGGAATTGTGTTTGCTGGTTTTCACTCCCAGCTCGATCTAGGCAATCACTTCACCTCTTTATCTTTATATCCTCACCTACATAACAGAAACTTACACTAAATCAGCACCAAGACCCTGTCTCATCTAACACCCCACCATTCCATAGATGGTGTTGGTTGTCTATAAGACTGTTTTATACAGAAAATTGAGGAGGAAAAGGTTTTGGTATACGACTTTTTCCTTCTTGTAACCATGCCATTAGGCCAAACACGTTATCTGTGAAACTGGGAGAAAAGAGTGCATCAGAGGAACACAGGGGCCTACCCAACACTGGCAGAAGTACAGATACATACAACTATTCTACACATTCATACAAGTTATATAGGGACTTTCTGAAAGTTGAGGGATAATTTATTTTTCATTTATTTTTATCAGTTGGAGGCTAGTTACTTTACAATACTGTAGTGGTTTTTGCCATACATTGACATGAATCAGCCATGGATTTACATGTGTTCCCCATCCCGATCCCCCCTCCCACTTCCCTCCCCATCCCATCCCTCTGGGTCTTCCGAGTGCACCAGCCCTGAGCACTTGTCTCATGCATCCAACCTGGGCTGGTGATCTGTTTCACCCTTGACAGTATACTTGTTTCAATGCTATTCTCTTAGAACATCCCACCCTTGCCTTCTCCCACAGAGTCCGAAAGTCTGTTCTGTAAAGTCAAAGCAGTAAGAATTCTGCTCTCTCTCAAAGCAGAGAGATTCTAAGGAAGAGATCAGAAACTACAGCCTGTGGACCAAATCCATCCACCCTGTTACTTACTTTTATAAATAAAGATTTATTGGAACATTGTTCATGCACACTTTCACATATTATCTGTGGCTGTTTTCCTGCTAGAATGCCAGAGTTAAGTAGTTGGGGCAGAAGCCATAAGTTACAAAGCTAAAATAGCTACTATTTGGCCCTTTAGAGAAAAAGTGTGTGGATTCCTGTTGTGGTGCATGAGAAACTTGGCTGTATTTATTTAGACTTGAAATCAATCAACTCAACCAGGTTGTATACACATAAATGAAAGAGAAAAATTTGCAAATACTACATTCTAGAATTCAACATTCTGTTCTCTATTTTTTCAGTAGAGCAAATATTCACAAAGAAATTCAAGACTGAATTTGATGGAAGAAAGCCAGTGCATTTTAATTTTTCAAAATGAGTTGTTGTATTTCGGTTTCCTCATATATTTATAGCTAAATATTCAGAATCTGTTTGGAAACATCAAGGTTGCATGTGTACATGCTCATTCACTCAGTTGTGTCCAATTCTTTGTGACTCCATGGACTGTAGCCTTCCAGGCTCCTCTGTTCATGGGACTTTCCAGGCAAGAATACTGAAGTGGGTTGTCACCCCCTCATCTAGGGGATCTTCACCACCGAGGGATTGAATTCACATCTCCTATGTCTCCTGCATTAGCAGGCATGTTCTTTAGCACCAGTGCCACCTGGGATGCTCAATATCAAGGTTACTACATGTGAAATGCAATATCTATTCAGAAAATAGTATTTTAACATATGGAACTCCTTCAAAAAAAGTCCCAAGGCAAATATGCAATTCAGGGGCCTGGATTCCAGCAATATCACTGACAGTGATAAAATTTACTGTCATGATTGTAAATTTATACATCATGAATGTAAAGTTGACTGTTTAATGCTATGATACCTTTACATGTACCTTCCTATAATGGATCGAGGCTATTAAATTTCTCAATCCCACGTTACGTTCTGAAGTGATTAGCAAAATCTTTGAAACAAAAAGTTTTTTAAAAAATACTAAATCAATGGAGAATGAAATGCTTATCATTCTGTACCTTCCTTGTTTTTATTTTTTCAAATTAATTTTTTTGGAGTAAGTGTGCGTGCTCAGTCACGTCAGTCCTGTCCGACTCTCTGCGACCCCATGGACCATGGCCTGCCAGGCTCCTCTGTCCATGGGATTCTCCAGGCAAGAATACTGGAGTGGGTTGCCATTTCCTTCCCCAGTGATAAAGCATGAAGTGAGTGAAGTGAGTGACGTGAAGTCGCTCAGTCGTGTACGGCTCTTTGCGACCCCATGGACTGTAGCCCACCAGGCTCCTCCATCCATGGGATTCTCCAGGCAAGAGTGCTGGAGCAGGTTGCCATCGCCTTCTCCATCAGTGGAGTGTAGTTGCTTTACAATCTTGTGTTAGTTTCTGCGGTACAGCAAAATGAATCCGCCATACATATACATGCATCCCCTCCCTATTGGACAGATATATACTGCGGAAACTATGCATAAAATAGATAACTAATGAGAACCTACTCTATAGCACAAGGAACCCTACTTAATGGTCTGCAGTGACCTGAATGGGAAGGAAATCTTTCCTGTTTTTTAATCCCTTCTACCCTATACCTGGAAGTGCAAAGCACATTGAGATAGAATTTTATTTTGTTAGGAACTTCCTCAACACATAGGTACTTTTCACTTCTGTTTGAGAATACCGTGAAGGTTAATACTTCATCTCCTGATGCTCTTGAGAGAACATTGTCATAAACAAGGTCACCACAGAGTAGCAGACACAGTTCAGTAGTAAACACAGAATTCACAGTTCTGAATCCATCACCATAGAATCCAAAAGCAATATTTTCTTTTCATTTGAAACGTTTGAACATAGAAGAGTGGATTGTATTCCTCTCTCCTCCTACCAACTGGCACCTTTGATGGGATCTCCTGGGTAGTCCCACCTTGCCTTCTGCCTCATAGGTGGGGCTATGGTGCAGTGTGATGGCAAGAATGCAGAGGAAACCGGCGCAGAAGGAGAAGAGCAATAAAGCAGGGACTCAGAATCAAGACATAGAGGAGAGGAACCAGGAGTTGGGGGGAGCAGCGTCCTCCACACAAGAAGGAGGTAACCCAAGGGAAGGTTAGAAGTTTTATTCGTGTGTTATGGCCGATATGTAAGAATGTACTTGATTAGCACTATTCACAATATCCAGGACATGGAAATAATCCATGTGGCCATCAACAGAGGAATGAATAAAGAAGCTGTGGCACATATATACAATGGAATATTGCTCAGCCATAAAAAGGAATAAACTGAGTCATTTGTAGAGATGTGGATAGACCTAGAGCCAGGAATACAGAATAAAGTAAGTCAGAAAGAGAAAAACAAATACTGCATATTAATGCAGATATGTGGAATCCAGAAAATTGGTCTAGATGATTTCATTTGCAGGGCAGGAACAGAAACAGAAGTAAAGAACAAACATTTGGCTACCAAGTGGGGGAAGAAGGGGTGAGATGAATTGGGAAAGTGGAATTAACATATATACACTACTATGTATAAAACAGATAATGAAATGAGAACCTACTGTGTAAAACAAGGAACTCTACTCAATGTTATGTGCTTATCTAAATGGGAAGTAAATCCAAAAAAGATGGGATATATGTACACATATGGCTGATTCACTTTGCTATACCGTAGAAACTAACACAACATTGTAAACCAACTATAATCCAATAAAAATTAATTTTAAAGAATCATTGATTAAGATTCTCTAGAAAAAAGAAAGAATGTAGTTGATTAAAGTGATGCGGAAAGTGGACATCAACCAACAGGAAAATTAAAGGAAGAAAGAGATTTACAGATTTCGTGTGATGATGTAAAATTACTTTGGTCTCTACTGTGGTGAGATGTGTTTACTGGATTCTTGCCTTCTTTACTCTGGTCTTGTAGTTTTCAGCTGCATGTGCTGCCTCCCTATGCAAAGCTTTTGTAACTGGGTGTCCTTCCATCTGACCACCTTCTGCTGCCCCAGTCGGGTCAGCATGATCTCTGTGATGCTCTTGATGTTGTTCCTCCTCAGAACTGTCAAGTCTGCTGGAGATACGCACCTTCAACCTCACATCCTCTTGTCATTGTATCTGCTCTCTGCCAAGAATCCTCTCCGATGAGCCTGTCCAACTGGGCAGATTCTGCCATGATGCCCGCCTGTGTTTTGCTTTTGCTGCCATCTACTGGGGAACCAATGACTTCACCTCAGACACCCCTGACAACATGCTTGAAACTGTTCTGCTCAACCAAACAAAGTATCATACTACCTAGAGATGGGTCAGATCTGCCAGATCCAAACCTTGGAAAGTCTGCTCCCCCCATCTAAATCATCTAATCACATTGCAAGAAACTCGAGGGAAAAAAAAAAAAACTAGAAATCACTGAGATGAAAATCAGTGTGAATGAGAAAGTATGTTTGTTTGCTTTTTGTTAATTTTACTTAAAGTGCATTTTTCCATGTGTGCATTTTGCCACAGTCTCAGAGACCTGCAACTCTGGTTACAGAAGGCTTGCTAAAATGGCTGATATTAGTTAAGAGACCAGTTTCTGTACAGAGTCCAAAGGAAGAAGCAAGTTCATGGGGCATTTTAATCAGACAGACTTGAATATGATTCTGGCAACACCAGGAATAAGCCTTGTTACTAAGAAAAAGGTACTTAAATGATTCTAAATCTCATTTTCCTTATCTTTCCTTATCCTATCCAAATCTACAATTTGTGAAGAATAAGAAAATAATACCTGCTAAGTACATACCTCAGTGCCAGATAATAGACCTCATGGGTAAGCGGGATGTATTGCTACCTGGGACCACATGTATCATGGGTGAGATACTTAGATCAAACTATGGTGAAACAAAATGAAAACACTCCTCTCTTTTTCTAAAACAGCGTTCTAGTCTATGACATCATCTCACTTCTGTTTCCTGACTGCAAGAATTCTTTGTCCACACAGGATAATTCATACATGTCACTGCTCAACTGGACACAAGCCAAAGAAAGAAACAGAGTGTAAGAGAAAAATGGAAGGGGCTCTTGTGTTCCCTAGGGCAGAGGGAATAATCATGTCTTTCTTAACCATAAATATGCAATTTAGAAGAACTTGAGTTTCAGTGATTTATACTCTACCTCCTGGTTTTGATTTTAAGGTTTCAGGAAACTTAAATGTTTAAATCATTGGAAGAGACACAGCTGATCAAGTTGAAAGAAGCCAGCTTCAAGAGAAGCCCATTAATGGACTCTTAACCTGGTGACATTTGTCAGCAATGTTGTTCTTTCTGTTTCCTTGGCAAACATACCACTACAAGGTCTCAATAAATAGAATATATCTATAATTGAAAAATAAATGTTTGCATATTTCATTGGTTTCTGAGAGTCTTTCCCCACCTATACCCTCATGAAAGTTTCTGTTGAACATTTGCTGGCCTGAGCCATGACCAACTTTACATAGAGTAGATTGATAAAATCGCCTAACAAAAATAGCAAGGTGGTGGCAAGTCCTACTCCAATAATTTGGACTTAGAATTTAGTGGCAATTGTTTTTCTGAATGTAGTAACTAGAATCAAGTTTAAAGGCTGCAAATTGAGAAAAATGTTCCTTGATAAGGTTAGTGTTTGCCTGAAAATTTGAGACTTTCTAAACATATTGACCCAGGTATCTTCAAAATTGTTGAAGAATTGCTGAGGATAGTTGATATCCTTTCAGTGAGAGTAATACTTAATAAGATTTATTACTGTGCAGTACAGATAGTAAGAACAAATCTAAATTTTTAATTCTTACAAATTCCTTTGTCCTTAACATCCTGTTAAATGCTTTAGTCCCAATGACTTAATCTACTCAGGCTGCCATAAATGAAACAGTAGGGATTATTTGTTTAAGCAAACATTAGACATTTATGTCTCACAGTTCTAGAGGCTGGAAGGTCTAGGATTCAGGGTGCTGGTCAATGTGGTCCCTGATGAGGGTTCTGTCCTCAGTTCTCGGGCCATCTCCTTCTAGCTGTGTCCTCAAGTGAAGAACAGAAACAAAGAGAGAATGTGGACTCTAAGGAATTCTCTGGTGTTTCTTCTTACTGGAACACTAATTCTATCAGATTGGAGCCCCACATTTTTTAGGTCATTCATCCTTAATGACTTCCTTTGTGTCCTGTCTTCCAATATTGTCAGATTGGATTATTATCCACACATGGATCTTGCAGGGTACACGATTCTGTCCACATCACCAAATCTATGTTTTGGGTGGAAATACAATTCTCTTTGTTGAATGCATTAGCTCTGTATATGCCAACAATGTGTACTTTTTAAAGAATTTACAATAATTTTTAAAACATGTTGGGGGGTATAGTTGATTTGCAGTGTATATATAGCAATGTGTAAATTTTTGCTTGGTTCCTTGATCACTTACTCCATGCCAGCTTCATAGAAAGATAAAACACACTGAGGTTTTCTGCTCTGCAGGAGACAGCAGTTAGTGGAAGAGATGCAGTGTAAACTCATAATTAGGATGAACAGTGCAGCATAAGAGGAGAAGCCCAAACTGAGCTCAGATAGTCCAGAGATGTAACAGAGACTGCCTCTGACCAATGGTGGTGGAATCAGAGGTGCAACTTGGGTATGGTGTCCAGGAAAACATAAGTATATTCTAAAATATTAGAAACCTGTTACTTAAAAAAAAAAAACTAAAGTGTAAGAAAACTGATATAAAGTCAATATACTAAAAATATGTAAATATGGGAATCAATGTCTTGTGATAAACCTGCCTTCTAGGAACTATTTTCAAATGCTGATTATATCATTACACAAGAAAGAGAATACTCAAAATATATTTAAAGCTAACCCAAAGATATTTACATTAAACTATTTTAAGCTAAACCAACAGGCATGCAAAGGTACTTTGTCACCATTTCAAGGTAACCACAAAATAGAAGGCTTGTTTGAAGCTAGCAGAACTTCTATCAGAAACCTCACATACATTATTTCACTCCATCCCACTGATAAATATCTCTCTGATAAAATAATCAAGCAGTGTTTTAATTCTTACTCATTTAAAGAAACAGGTATAAAATGATCATGAATTTGTTAAAGTTCCATCAATATATGGGAAGTAGTTGGAGCATTCGGATTACTATACAAGTCCAAGTCTTCTAAATCATCATCTAAACACCATTATCTTATTGGCACTGCTTCTTGTTAGTAACTTTAAGATCAGTTTTAACGGAAAAATCAAGCAAGCTAAATTTCAACCATGTTAAAGATGGTTATTCATTCAGATATTAATCATTAGCTAGACACCAAATTATTGGGCAAACTATTAATCCTATCATGTGGGTTGCCACAATCCCTCCCCTTTCATTTTTGATTCTTACTATAATTCCTCCTACTGTTAAATGAATTGAACATCATCCCCTTCAAAGGGAAAAAATATAAAAAATCGGAAAACTATCTTATTTGCCTTTAGTCACGAATGACTTGAGTACATTGGGACTATCGATTATCCTCCCTTCAGGAATGTCTGAACATCTGCAGTACTGATACAGTTCCCTGAGATTACTCCCCAAAGGATGCTGTTGATGCCTACAACCCCTTATCTGCTTAGAACTCATCACTCAGTGCCAAAGGAGTGGTTTTGCATCAACATTATTTGCAACTATGGACAAAACCGTCTTTGTTTCTGTTTAGATCATTAGATCAATCTTGTTGTCATGCCTGAGTATTGGAATGAGGTTTAACATAAAAATGGAGAAATTTCAAATACAATCTGAAAATAGTCCTGACAAATAACTTTTGTGACATTGTTCTAAACTCAGCAAACATTTATTTAGGATATTGAATTAAACCAAAGAATAGAATAGTCATCCTGTAGAACTGGGGAGAAAAAAGAAGTATTTGCATTCATTAAAAAGTATGAACCATAACATTTTCTAAACATTTATTCCTTTGACTCATTTTCAAATAACCTTAAATAAAATTTCTTGGAGGAACACAATGCTTATCTCAGTTCCAATAAAATCTATTCCTAAAAGAGGCTAACAAAGAATTTCTCCCATTACTAGCTGTACATTTCTTGCAACTGAAGCTCATGAAAATAATAGGCTTATCTCTGTTGTGAAGAGTCACTGGCCATGGTGTGGTCAGAGAACAGGGGATTGGAATTTCTTAAGAAAACTACATAAAATTCCTAGGTATTCACAGACACAGATACAAGAAAAATGGCTCATGATATTTTGTGAATAGGGTTCCTTAAGACATCTACTAAGCCACTGAACATAAGGAATTAATAGATAATATTAATATTAAATTATTAATATTAATATTAAAGCAGAGTGTTCTACGTTGAAAGGCAGAAATGAAGCCAAGTGCATGAAATCTAACTTTTAAATCCTTCCTAATAACAAATTTAACCATTTTTCTTGATGTTAAAGTATACTCATGTAAGAAATAAATCATGAATCCAGAGAAATATGAAGTCTTTTTCCATTGATAAAAAACCTTATAGAAAAATAATTTTAAAAATTAAATTGAACATTTCTTTTCAAATAACTTACAAAATTCAACTTTCTTTTTTTTTCCATTTATTTTTATTAGTTGGAGGCTAATTACTTTACAATATTGTAGTGGTTTTTGCCATACATTGACATGAATCAGCCATGGATTTACATGTATTCCCCATCCCGATCCCCCCTCCCACCTCCCTCTCCATCCGACCTCTCTGGGTCTTCCCAGTGCATCAGGCCCGAGCACTTGTCTCATGCATCCAGCCTGGACTGGTGATCTATTTCACTCTAGATAATATACATGTTTCGATGCTGTTCTCTCGAAACATCCCACCCTTGCCTTCTCCCACAGAGTCCAAAAGTCTGTCCTGTACATCTGTGTCTCTTTTTCTGTTTTGCATATAGGATTATCATTGCCATCTTTCTAAATTCCATATATATGTGTTAGTATACTGTATTGGTCTTTATCTTTCTGGCTTACTTCACTCTGTATAATGGGCTCCAGTTTCATCCATCTCATTAGAACGGATTCAAATGAATTCTTTGTAATGGCTGAGTAATATTCCATGGTGTATATGTACCACAGCTTCCTTATCCATTCGTCTGCTGATTGCAGCACTGTTTATAATAGCCACGACATGGAAGCAACCTAGATGCCCATCAAAATTCAACTTTCAATTTTGTGTTTTACAAAATATTAAGGAGATAACCTGGGGAGGCTTTCTGAGGAGTGGATGGAATTACATTAACAGGTAAACGTAGAAACTAGGCACATCAAACACAGTAAACAATATTGAAGGGAATATCTTTTTTTTTTTTTAACGTGAGTCATTGATTTGATCTTTTGCTCAACAGGAGTGTGGAAACTGAATCTTGGAGGTAGCAGATGAGAAAAGGATTGACTTAGGCCTTTGAAGTGCAATCATAGCCCAGACAGTCATGCCCAGGAAGCCATAAAGCCTAGAGTGAGCTCAATAAAACTCTGTGGATGTAGGTGTATGTTATATGAAGGATCTAGAAAAGTTAATAGCGGGATATTTCAGCCATGGTTCACAGGCAAGGACCTACCATCTAGAGAACAGGATGATACAAAGATAGATGCCAACAAAAAAAGTTGAATGGAAATGGGGAATATAAAAATATTTCTGAGCTTTTGCAGTAGACAGAGACTCAATCATGGGAATAGCAGATTGTTTAAAAATGATCAAAACTTCTTTTGCAGAAAGTTAAACCATAGGATAAACCATCAAAGCTCCAGCCAATAATCAATTATGGCTAATTAAAGAAAGAAATGCTTCTATGAAAAATCACATTGTCTATTTTATAGTATGCATTTGATATATTTGCTGTGATGACAAATTTATTATATTTTAATACTTCATATTTGAATTACTTAATGTTTGTGTGATGTTGCTGTGATGTTCCCTTCCTTGAATGTAATCACATTTAAAAAGAGAAATGAACATGTTCAGATCAGAATTAATAAAGCTAGCCTGTTCACATTCAATTTCCCTAGAGCTGTGCTAACCCCAATTCTAACCCTAACGGTAACCCATTTCTTTCTGACTTACCTTGTCAGGGTGGCAAGGTGGTCTCAAAGCAAGAGGTTCACATTCCTTTCTAATGAGTCAACTTTCCAGCTTGTAACAATATCAGATGTCTTTTAAATCAAAGAGAAGCTCTACGCTAGAGAAAATGATCTGCGGTGCCTTGGGTTTAACATCAATTTAGTCCTTTTCTTCTTTTATAAGTACACTGGGAGCAGTTAGAGAAACTACCACTGTGTCTGACCTAACACTGTGAACAAAGACACTAAAATTAACTTGAAAATAATTTAAAAGCTAGAGTATCATGGTATTGATGCACATAAGATTCTTTTTTTTATTATTATTATTATTTTTTTTTCCAGTGGGTTTTGTCATACATTGATATGAATCAGCCATGGAATGGATTTACATGTATTCCCAATCCCGATCCCCACTCCCACCTCCCTCTCCACCCGATTCCTCTGGGTCTTCCCAGTGCACCAGGCCGGAGCACTTGTCTCATGCATCCCACCTGGGCTGGTGATCTGTTTCACCATAGATAGTATACATGCTGTTCTTTTGAAACATCCCACCCTCACATTCTCCCACAAAGTTCAAAAGTCTGTTCTGTATTTCTGTGTCTCTTTTTCTGTTTTGCATATAGGGTTATCGTTATCACCTTTCTAAATTCCATATATATGTGTTAGTATGCTGTAATGTTCTTTATCTTTCTGGCTTACTTCACTCTGTATAATGGGCTCCAGCTTCATCCATCTCATTAGGACTGGTTCAAATGAATTCTTTTTAATGGCTGAGTAATATTCCATGGTGTATATGTACCACAGCTTCCTTATCCATTCATCTGCTGATGGGCATCTAGGTTGCTTCCATGTCCTGGCTATTATAAACAGTGCTGCGATGAACATTGGGGTGCACGTGTCTCTTTCAGATCTGGTTTCCTCAGTGTGTATGCCCAGAAGTGGGATTGCTGGGTCATATGGCAGTTCTATTTCCAGTTTTTTAAGAAATCTCCACACTGTTTTCCATAGCAGCTGTACTAGTTTGCATTCCCACCAACAGTGTAAGAGGGTTCCCTTTTCTCCACACCCTCTCCAGCATTTATTGCTTGTAGACTTTTGGATAGCAGCCATCCTGACTGGCGTGTAATGGTACCTCATTGTGGTTTTGATTTGCATTTCTCTGATAATGAGTGATGTTGAGCATCTTTTCATGTGTTTGTTAGCCATCTGTATGTCTTCTTTGGAGAAATGTCTGTTTAGTTCTTTGGCCCATTTTTTTTTTTTTTCTTTTATTTATTTATTTTTTTTTATTATTTTTATTTTTTTTTTCCAGTGGGTTTTGTCATACATTGATATGAATCAGCCATGGATTTACATGTATTCCCAATCCCGATCCCCCCTCCCACCTCCCTCTCCACCCAATTCCTCTGGGTCTTCCCAGTGCACCAGGCCGGAGCACTTGTCTCGTGCATCCCACCTGGGCTGGTGATCTGTTTCACCATAGATAGCATACATGCTGTTCTTTTGAAATATCCCACCCTCACCTTCTCCCACAGAGTTCAAAAGTCTGTTCTGTATTTCTGTGTCTCTTTTTCTGTTCTGCATATAGGGTTATCGTTATCACCTTTCTAAATTCCATATACATGTGTCAGTATGCTGTAATGTTCTTTATCTTTCTGGCTTACTTCACTCTGTATAATGGGCTCCAGCTTCATCCATCTCATTAGGACTGGTTCAAATGAATTCTTTTTAATGGCTGAGTAATATTCCATGGTGTATATGTACCACAGCTTCCTTATCCATTCATCTGCTGATGGGCATCTAGGTTGCTTCCATGTCCTGGCTATTATAAACAGTGTTGCGATGAACATTGGGGTGCACGTGTCTCTTTCAGATCTGGTTTCCTCAGTGTGTATGCCCAGAAGTGAGATTGCTGGGTCATATGGCAGTTCTATTTCCAGTTTTTTAAGAAATCTCCACACTGTTTTCCATAGCGGCTGTACTAGTTTGCATTCCCACCAACAGTGTAAGAGGGTTCCCTTTTCTCCACACCCTCTCCAGCATTTATTGCTTGTAGGATTTTGGATAGCAGCCATCCTGACTGGCGTGTAATGGTACCTCATTGTGGTTTTGATTTGCATTTCTCTGATAATGAGTGATGTTGAGTATCTTTTCATGTGTTTGTTAGCCATCTGTATGTCTTCTTTGGAGAAATGTCTGTTTAGTTCTTTGGCCCATTTTTTGATTGGGTCATTTATTTTTCTGGAATTGAGCTGCAGGAGTTGCTTGTATATTTTTGAGATTAATCCTTTGTCTGTTTCTTCATTTGCTATTATTTTCTCCCAATCTGAGGGCTGTCTTTTCACCTTACTTATAGTTTCCTTTGTAGTGCAAAAGCTTTTAAGTTTCATTAGGTCCCATTTGTTTAGTTTTGCTTTTATTTCCAATATTCTGGGAGGTGGGTCATAGAGGATCTTGCTGTGATTTATGTCGGAGAGTGTTTTGCCTATGTTCTCCTCTAGGAGTTTTATAGTTTCTGGTCTTACATTTAGATCTTTAATCCATTTTGAGTTTATTTTTGTGTATGGTGTTAGAAAGTGTTCTAGTTTCATTCTTTTACAAGTGGTTGACCAGTTATCCCAGCACCACTTGTTAAAGAGGTTGTCTTTTTTCCATTGTATATCCTTGCCTCCTTTGTCAAAGATAAGGTGTCCATAGGTTCGTGGATTTATCTCTGGGCTTTCTATTCTGTTCCATTGATCTATGTTTCTGTCTTTGTGCCAGTACCATACTGTCTTGATGACTGTGGCTTTGTAGTAGAGTCTGAAGTCAGGCAGGTTGATTCCTCCAGTTCCATTCTTCTTTCTCAAGATTACTTTGGCTATTCGAGGTTTTTTGTATTTCCATACAAATTGTGAAATTCTTTGGTCTAGTTCTGTGAAAAATACCGTTGGTAGCTTGATAGGGATTGCATTGAATCTATAGACTGCTTTGGGTAGAATAGCCATTTTGACAATATTAATTCTTCCAATCCATGAGCATGGTATGTTTCTCCATCTGTTTGTATCCTCTTTGAGATCAAAAACACTTTGGAGGGAACCAAGAGTAGAATAACGGAGGCAGAAGATAGGATAAGTGAGGTAGAAGATAAAATGGTGGAAATAAATGAAGCAGAGAGGAAAAAAGAAAAAAGGATCAAAAGAAATGAGGACAACCTCAGGGACCTCTGGGACACTGTGAAACGCCCCAACATTCGAATCATAGGAGTTCCAGAAGAAGAAGACAAAAAGAAAGGCCATGAGGAAATACTCGAGGAGATAATAGCTGAAAACTTCCCTAAAATGGGGAAGGAAATAGCCACCCAAGTCCAAGAAACCCAGAGAGTCCCAAACAGGATAAACCCAAGGCGAAACACCCCAAGACACATATTAATCAAATTAACAAAGATCAAACACAAAGAACAAATATTAAAAGCAGCAAGGGAGAAATAACAAATAACACACAATGGGATTCCCATAAGGATAACAGCTGATCTATCAATAGAAACCCTCCAGGCCAGAAGGGAATGGCAGGACGTACTGAAAGTAATGAAAGAGAATAACCTACAACCTAGATTACTGTATCCAGCAAGGATCTCATTCAGATATGAAGGAGAATTCAAAAGCTTTACAGATAAGCAAAAGCTGAGAGAATTCAGCACCACCAAACCAGCTCTTCAACAAATGCTAAAGGATCTTCTCTAGACAGGAAATGCAGAAAGGTTGTATAAACGTGAACCCAAAACAACAAAGTAAATGGCAACGGAACCACACCTATCAATAATTACCCTAAATGTAAATGGGTTGAATGCCCCAACCAAAAGACAAAGATTGGCTGAATGGATACAAAAACAAGACCCCTATATATGCTGTCTACAAGAGACCCACCTCAAAACAAGAGACACATACAGACTAAAAGTGAAGGGCTGGAAAAAAATATTTCATGCAAACGGAGACCAAAAGAAAGCAGGAGTCGCAATACTCATATCAGATAAAATAGACTTTCAAATAAAGGATGTGAAAAGAGACAAAGAAGGACACTACATAATGATCAAAGGATCAATCAAAGAAGAAGATATAACAATTATAAATATATATGCACCCAACATAGGAGCACTGCAATATGTACAGCAAACACTAACGAGTATGAAAGAGGAAATTAATAGTAACACAATAATAGTGGGAGACTTTAATACCCCACTCACAACTATGGATAGATCAACTAAACAGAAAATTAACAAGGAAACACAAACCTTAAATGACACAATGGACCAGCTAGACCTAATTGATATCTATAGGACATTTCACCCCAAAACAATCAACTTCACCTTTTTCTCAAGTGCACACGGAACATTCTCCAGAATAGATCACATCCTGGGCCATAAATCTGGTCTTGGAAAATTCAAAAAAATTGAAATCATTCCAGTCATCTTTTCTGACCACAGTGCAGTAAGATTAGATCTCAATTACAGGAAAAAAATTGTTAAAACTTCAAACATATGGAGGCTAAATAACACGCTTCTGAATAACCAACAAATCATAGAAGAAATCAAAAAAGAAATCAAAATATGTATAGAAATGAATGAAAATGAAAACACAACAACCCAAAACCTATGGGACACTGTAAAAGCAGTGCTAAGGGGAAGGTTCATAGCATTACAGGCTTACATCAAGAAACAAGAAAAAAAAAAACAAATAAATAACCTAACTCTACACCTAAAGCAATTAGAGAAGGAAGAAATGAAGAACCCCAGAGTTAGCAGAAGGAAAGAAATCTTAAAAAACAGGGCAGAAATAAATGCAAAAGAAACTAAAGAGACCATAGCAAAAATCAACAAAGCTAAAAGCTGGTTTTTTGAAAAAATAAACAAAATTGACAAACCATTAGCAAGACTCATTAAGAAACAAAGAGAGAAAAACCAAATTAACAAAATTAGAAATGAAAATGGAGAGATCACAACAGACAACACTGAAATACAAAGGATCATAAGAGACTACTACCAGCAGCTCTATGCCAATAAAATGGACAACTTGGATGAAATGGACAAATTCTTAGAGAAGTATAACTTTCCAAAACTGAACCAGGAAGAAATAGAAGATCTTAACAGACCCATCACAAGCAAGGAAATCGAAACTGTCATCAAAAATCTTCCAGCAAACAAAAGCCCAGGACCAGATGGCTTCACAGCTGAATTCTACCAAAAATTTAGAGAAGAGCTAACACCTATCTTACTCAAACTCTTCCAGAAAATTGCAGAAGAAGGTAAGCTTCCAAACTCATTCTATGAGGCCACCATCACCCTAATTCCAAAACCAGACAAAGATGCCACAAAAAAAGAAAACTACAGGCCAATATCACTTATGAACATAGATGCAAAAATCCTTAACAAAATTCTAGCAAACAGAATCCAACAACATATTAAAAAAATCATACACCATGACCAAGTGGGCTTTATCCCAGGAATGCAAGGATTCTTTAATATCCGCAAATCAATCAATGTAATACACCACATTAACAAATTGAAAGATAAAAACCATATGATTATCTCAATAGATGCAGAGAAAGCCTTTGACAAAATTCAACACTCATTTATGATTAAAACTCTCCAGAAAGCAGGAATAGAAGGAACATACCTCAACATAATAAAAGCTATATATGACAAACCCACAGCAAGCATCACCCTCAATGGTGAAAAATTGAAAGCATTTCCCCTGAAATCAGGAACAAGACAAGGGTGCCCACTCTCACCACTACTATTCAACATAGTGTTGGAAGTTCTGGCCACAGCAATCAGAGCAGAAAAAGAAGTAAAAGGAATCCAGATAGGAAAAGAAGAAGTAAAACTCTCACTGTTTGCAGATGGCACATAAGATTCTTAAATGTGTCATTAATAGTTATTGGAAAAATTATTCAAGTTAGTTAACTGGTTAACTTCAAGAAATTTAATGTTCAACCACTAAATGTGCAGTCCAATTTGTACACATTATCTTTTCTTTTTATTATTCATAATTTTTTTCTTGATTTTTTCTTTTGCCTTCTGCACAAAATTATCTAAGCAATATACTCCTCCTAGCATGTGGATGATTTCAACATCTTGTGTACAGTTTTCCTCCTTATGAAACAGAAAGATACATCTTATGGCGGTGCCTATTGTTCCTGACCCTGGCTGTGCAGCCTGCTGAAGTCATATAGCTGCAAAATAAAAAACAAGAAGAAAGTAAAGGAAAAGACAAAGTGTCTGAGAGCATAGCAATGTAATCATACAACACAGCTCCCAAAGCCAGGAACCAAATAATTGGTTTGTTCTGTTGCCCCTCCATCATGATTGAATCACCAACTGCCTGGGGAGACACAGGGCACCAGGCTAGCAGCATGTCAGGATCCATGGAGCATCACCTTGCATTGGCTGAGGTCCTACCCACAGGTGTGATACAGACCCACTGCAGTAAGTAGAACCCAAGCTAAGCTTAGAATGTTCATCCAAGTAAGACAGTAGTAAAATATTCTCTCCTCACCCTACAAGGTTTTTTTTTTACTGTCTTTGACACATTGTATGTGTCAAGAATTTTTATAACCTCAGCATTAATTTGTCATGAATAGTTAAAAGTTATTCTTCTGTTGTAATTGGAACAACCAGGCATTAGTGAAGAACTGTGTCATGCAGTGGCTCTTCAGTAAAGTCACTCAGTTGTGTCTGACTCTTTGTGACCCCATGGACTGGAGTACACCAGGCTTCCCAGTCCATCACAAAACCCTGGAGCTTGCTCAAACTCATGTCCATTGAATCAGTGGTGATGCCATCCAACCATCTCATCTGTTGTCCCCTTCTCTTGCCTTCAATTTTTCCCTGCATCAGGGTCTTTTCCAATGAGTCAGTTCTTAGAATGAGGTGGCCAAAGTACTGGAGTTTCAGCCTTAGCAACAATCCATCCAGTGATTATTCAAGATAGAGTTCCTTTAGGATTGACTGGTTTGATCTCATTGCTGTCCAAGGAACTCTCAAGAGTCTTCTCCAACACCACAGTTCAAAAGCATCAATTGTTAGGTGTTCAGCTTTCCTTATGGTCCAACCCTCACATCCATACATGACTACTGGAAAAACCATAACTTTGACTATATGGACATTTGTTGGTAGAGTAATGTCTCTGATTTTTAATATGCTGTCTAGGTTGGTCATAGATTTTCTTTCAAGGAGCAAGCATCTTTTAATTTCATGGCTGCAGTAACCATCTGTGGTGATTTTGGAGCCCAAGAAAATAAAGTCCATCACTGTTTCCATTGTTTCCCCATCTGTTTGCCATGAAGTGATGGGACTGGGTGCCATGATCTTCATTTCTTATATGTTGAGTTTTAAGGTGGCTTTTTCACTCTCCTCTTTCACCTTCATCAAGAAGCTCTTTAGTTCCTCTTTGCTTTCTGCCATAAGGTTGGTGTCATCTGCATATCTGAGGTTATTGCTATTTCTCCCCACAATCTTGATTCCAGGTAGAGCTTCATCCAACCCTGCATTTCACATGATGTACTCTACATATAAGTTAAATTAGCAGGGTAACAGTATACCACTTTGACGTACTCCTTTCCTGATTTGGAACCAGTCTGTTGTTCCATGTCTGGTTCTAACTGTTGCTTCTTGACCTGCATACAGATTTCTCAAGAAGCAGGTAAAGTGGTCTGGTATTCCCATCACTTTCACAACTTTCCAGTTTGCTGTAATCCACAGTCAAAGGTTTTGGCATAGTCTATAAAGCAGAAATAGATGTTTCTCTGGAACTCTCTTGCTTTTTCATTGATCCAAGGGATGTTGGCAATTTGATCTCTGGTTCCTCTGCCTTTTCTAAATCCAGCTTGAACATCTGGAACTTCTCTGTTCATGTACTGTTGAAGCCTGGCTTGGAGAATTTTGAGCTTTAGTTTGCTAGCATGTTAGACAAGTGAAATTGTGCTGTAGTTTGAACATTTTTTGGCATTGCCTTTCTTTGGGATTGGAATGAAAACTGACCTTTTCCAGTCCTGTGGCCACTGCTGAGTTTTCCAAATTTGCTGGCATATTGAGTGCAGCACTTTCACAGCATCATCCTTTAGGATTTGAAATAGCTTAACTGGAATTCCATCACTTCCACTAGCTTTGTTCATAGTGATGCTTCCTAAGGTCCACTTGACTTATCACTCCAGGATGTCTGGCTCTAGGTGAGTGATCACAACATCGTGATCATCTGGGTCATTAAGATATTTTTGTATAGTTCTTCTGTGTATTCTTGCAATCTCTTCTTAATATCTTCTGCTTTTGTTAGGTCCATAACACTTCTGTCCTTTATTGTGCCCATCTTTGCATGAAATGTTCCCTTGGTATCTTTAATTTTCTTGAAGAGCTCTCTAGTCTTTCCCATTCTATTGTTCTCCTCTATTTCTTTGCATTGATCACTGAAGCAGGCTTTCTTATCTATCCTTGCTATTCACTTCCTCAGGGGTCAATGGTGGCTTTTACCTGATGTGAAGCATACAGTGTCACTGTCAGTCTTGCAGCCACGAGGACTATTAACCAATGTTCTGTTCTCACTTTGGGGTACCTGGCAGGATTATCTTTTGTCTCTTCCATTAATAACTGTTTGTCATGAAATTTGTTTTCACAAAATTGGCAAATTTGTGAGCAGAAATGGATGGTCAGATTTTCTATTGGAAGTTTTCTGAGCCCTTTGTCCATCATTCACCCTGTCCCTTGGCCTCCATGATTAACAGCATCTATCAGCTCGGGGCCTGGAGTGAAGACAACAGGTGTAGAGCAGACAGATAGCCCCAGGGAAAACTATAGTGGTTATCTTTTAATCCACTGAGACGTAAGTGTTAAGACGACCCAACATGGCTGCCCTAGTTGATAGGCTTGAAGAACTACAAAGGTTTGAAGTGTGTTTCCAGATTAATTAAGAAAATATTTGAATTAAAAAACCTGATACTGATACAAATAGTATCTTTGTATCTCTTTAGATCAATAGTATCTCTTTAAAATATGTAAACTAGATCTTCCTGATAAAGAAACACTTCTAGAAATAATACTTTCCATATCAATAAGTATATGATACAGGTTCTGCTGTGTGAAATTGCCCAGGTTTGACCCACCTTTAACCTACAAATGGCAACTGCCAGTGGCTTAACCTAATAAATGTCCTGATAATATCATATTGTCTTTGTGTATCTAAGGGAAATACACATTGTGTTTTAGTGAGTTGATTGCTGAAAAGAAATGATTGCTCATGTTTAGTATTTGCTTAGAGTTTAATTTTATTGCATTAATTCCTATGTTGAGATCATGTAAAAAGTTAGGCCAAATAGCACAGTGTGATTAACAAACATTTGTCTTTTTCAGACATGATCTAATGCATTTTTTAAGATTTTGTTTTCTAACATCTTAACTATTACTTGTTTCAGGACACATTCTTGAGGGCAAAGACAACGTTTATTCTGTGATAGGGACTATTATGTTTGTTTTGAAGTTTTTACCAATGAAATATAACAAATTAGCCAGTATGGCTTATTATGTTAAATTTATCCACTAAGAGAGTTTACAAAATGATTAAAATCCAGTACTGAATTATTAGAGGTGCAATATTTCCACTAGGTGACAGCACATATAAAAATTTGACTATTACTCTTGTTTTAATTATAGAAATAATATTCTATTAGGGACAATCCAAGTGCAGCATATTTAAATAACTTACAAGAGGAATACTCTTTTTTGTTTAGTTTTCTCCCACACAGTTCCTGAACTCTACCAAAATAAAGTTAAATTTGAGATTCAAATTCTACATGCTTTGAAAAAAAAAAGTGATTTTCTGGTTTAAAGAAAATAAATTCAAGAATGATTTATAAAACTTTAGAATTCCCAGATGTAGCTTCTCATAAAGTTCTTTGAATATCACATGCTGCAGCATTTACCAAACATTTTGATGAGTTAAGTGTAAATTAATCAGTAACATGAGCATTAAATTTCTCCAGAAGTACACAAGAGCTTCAAAAATTAGGGGCAAGAGTGCCTTGGCAGAATTCAATTGGGTTTTTTCAAACCCAAAGATTTTCAAAACTATGTTTTGAAGTTTTTCTGAAACCGAAACTTGCTATTTTTGATCATCTTTTGGGACACATCCAAACTGAACCGTGTTTCCAAGTTCTACTGGTGATAAATGAATAGAAGGTGGTTGGGACCAGGACTACAAATTCACTTTCATAAATCATTTTTTATAGAATTAAGAGATTCATCATGCCATTTTCACATAAATGTTCAGTGTAATTATAAAAATTAAAACTGGAAGAAGGTGGTCAAAACGCATAAATTTTCAATTAAGGATAAATAAGTCCTAGGGAGGTAATGTGCAACATGGAGACTAGCATTAACACTGATGTACGCAATATAAGAAAGTTGTTAAGAGAGATCTAAGAATTCTCATAACAAGGAAATTTTCTTCTTCTTTTTTTTTTTTTTTTCCTTTTTAGGGTATCTATATGAAATGATAGATGCTAACTAAGTTTTTTTGCTGCATTAGTCAACAAAGGTCTGTCTAGTCAAGGCTATGGTTTTTCCAGTGGTCATGTATGGATGGGAGAGTTGGACTATAAAGAAAGTTGAGGCTGATTCATGTAAATGTATGGCAAAAACCACTACAATATTGTAAAGTAATTAGGCTCCAACTAATAAAAATAAATGGAAAAAAAATAGAGAAAGCTGAGCACAAAAGAATTGATGCTTTTGAACTGTGGTGTTGGAGAAGACTCTTGAGAGTCACTTAGACTGCAAAGAGATCCAATCAGTCCACCCTAAAGGAGATCAATCCTGGGTGTTCATTGCAAGGACTGATGTTGAAGCTGAAATTCCAATACTTTGGCCACCTGATGTGGAGAGCTGACTCATTGGAAAGACCCTGATGCTGGGAAAGATTGAAGGCAGGAGGAGAAAGTGATGACAGAGGATGAGATGGTTGGATGGCATCATCAACTCAATGGACACGGGTTTTGGTGGACTTCAGGAGTTGGTGATGGACAGGGAGGCCTGGCATGCTGCAGGTCATGGGGTCACAAAGAGTTGGACACAACTGAGGGACTGAACTGAACTGAATCAATTCACAAAAGTTGTAACTCAAATCACTAAGCTATACACCTTAAATTTATTCACTGATGTATGTCAATTATATCTCAATAAAACTGGAAAATATGAATAAACATTAATTTCAAGAAATTACAAAAATAACAACAGAAAACAAATAACCTGATTCCACAGGTTCTCAAGTTTCTCAACAAAATAGGTTGTGTGCCCAGTAGGGTACAACCCAACATCTCAATCTTTGAAATCTATTGCCACCTTCATTTCATGCTTCACTCTCATCATATAATAGCATTTGGTATTTATTATGGAAAAAAAGCTGCATAAAGATATAACATCATTGAGAGAAAGGTATCATGATATAACATTGAAACTGTGAACCTCATTCATCTAGTAGTTCAGATGGTACCCCATAAATGAGTATTTCTATGTTTCTTTTGGAAATTTAAAATATTCCATGGTGCCTTTAAAGCTCCCAGTGGCAGGTAGTGCCCAGAGTGCCAGTTAGAGAACTGTGGATTTTATCCCTTTTGTTAGGTTATCTTACAACGATTTTAGAATTTTAAGTATCAATTTTACACCCAAGCAAGTATTGCCAGCAGTAGAGTTGGACACGACTGAGAGACTAAGCACAACACAACAATACTATTTTATATTTTTATTTACAAATATATTTACAAAGAAAATATTTTCTGAAAGAGTTTGAGTAGGATAGGTGTTAGTTCTTCTCTAAATTTTTGGAAGAATTCAGCTGTGAAGCCGTGTGGTCCTCGGCTTTTGTTTGTTGGAAGATTTCTGACTACAGTTTCAATTTGCATGCTTGTGATGGGTCTGTTAAGATTTTCTATTTCTTCCTGGTTCTATTTTGGAAAGTTGTACTGTTCTAAGAACTTGTCCATTTCTTCAAAGTTCTCCACTTTATTTGCATATAGTTGCTAGTAATAGTCTCTTATGATCCTTTGTATTTCTGTGTTGTCTGTTGTGATCTCTCCATTTTCATTTCTAATTTTGTTGATTTTATTTTTCTCCCTTTGTTTCTTGATGAGTCTGGCTAATTTTATTTATTTTCTTTATATTTTATTTAGATTTTATTTATCTTCTCAAAAAAACAGCTTTGGGTTTTATTGATTTTTGGTTTCTTTGGTTTCTTTTGCATTTATTTCTGCCCTAACTTTTGAGATTTCTTTCCTTCTACTAACCCCAAACTCATTCTCTGAGGCCACCATCACCCTAATACCAAAACCTGACAAAGATGCTACAAAATGAAAACTACAGGCCAATATCACTGATGAACATAGATGCAAAAATCCTTAACAAAATTCTAGCAAACAGAATCCAACAACATATTAAAAAGATCATACATCATGACCAAGTGGGCTTTATCCCAGGGATGCCAGGATTCATCAATATCTGCAAATCAATCAATGTAATACACCACATTAGCAAGTTGAAAAATAAAAACCATATGATTATCTCAATAGATGGAGAGAAAGCCTTTGACAAAATTCAACATCCATTTATGATAAAAATCCTCCAGAAAACAGGAATAGAAGGAACATACCTCAACATAATAAAAGCTATATATGACAAACCCTCAGCAAACACTATCTTCAATGGTGAAATATTGAAAGCATTTCCCCTAAAGTCAGGAATAAGACAAGGGTGCCCACTCTCACCACTACTATTCAACATAGTTTTGGAAGTTTTGGCCACAGAAATCAGAGCAGAAAAAGAAATAAAAGGAATCCAGATTAGAAAAGAAGTAAAACTCTCACTGTTAGCAGATGACATGATCCTCTACACAGAAAATCCCAAAGACTTCACCAAAAAATTACTAGAGCTAATCAAAGAATATAGTAAAGTTGCAGGATATAAAATTAACACACAGAAATCCCTTGCATTCCTATACACTAACAATGAGAAGAGAGACAGAGAAATTAAGGAAACAATTCCATTCACCATTGCAAAGAAAAAAATAAAATACTTAGGAATATATATACTTAAACAAACAAAAGACCTATATATAGAAAACTATGAAATACTGTTGAAAGAAATCAAAGAGTACACAAATAGATGGAGAAATATACCGTGTTCACGGATTGGAAGAATCGATGTAGTGAAAATGAGTATACTATCCAAAGCAATCTATAGATTCAACACAATCATCATCAAGCTACCAACGGTATTTTTCAGAGAACTAGAACAAATAATTTCACGATTTGTATGGAAATACAAAAAAAAAACTCGAATAGCCAAAGCAATCTTGAGAAAGAAGAGTGAAACTGGAGGAATCAACCTGCCTGACTTCAGTCTCTACTACAAAGCCACAGTCATCAAGATAGTATGGTACTGGCACAAACACAAAAATATAGATCAATGGAACAAAATAGATAGCCCACAGATAAATCCACACACTTATGAACACCTTATCTTCAACAAAGGAGGCAAGAATATACAATGGAGAAAAGACAATCTCATTAACAAGTGGTGCTGGGAAAACTGGTCAAACGCTTGTAAAAGAATGAAACTAGAACACTTTCTAACACCATACACAAAAATAAGCTCAAAATGGATTAAAGATCTGAATGTAAGACCAGAAACTATTAAACTCTTAGAGGAAAACATAGGCAAAACACTCTCTGACATAAACCACAGCAGGATCCTCTATGACCCACCTCCCAGAATATTGTAAATAAAAGCAAAAATAAATAAATGGGACTTAATTAAAATTAAAAGCTTCTGCACAGCAAAGGAAACTATAAGCAAGGTGAAAAGACAGCCTTCAGAATGAGAGAAAATAATAACAAACTAAATAATGGACAAAGAATTAATCTCAAAAATATACAAGCAATTGCTGCAGCTCAATTCCAGAAAAATAAATGACCCAATCAGAAAATGGGCCGAAGAACTAAACAGACATTTCTCCAAAGAAGACATACAGATGGCTAACAAACACATGAAAAGATGCTCAACATCACTCATTATCAGAGAAATGCAAATCAAAACCACAATGAGGTACCACTTCACACCAGTCACAATGGCTGCTTTCCAAAAGTCTACAAGCAATAAATGCTGGAGAGGGTGTGGAGAAAAGGGAACCCTCTTACACTGTTGGTGGGAATGCAAACTAGTACAGCCACTATGGAGAACAGTGTGGAGATTCCTTAAAAAACAGGAAATAGAACTGCCATATGACCCAGCATTCCCACTGCTGAGCATACACACTGAGGAAACCAGAATTGAAAGAGACAAGTGTACCCCAGTGTTCATCGTGGCACTGTTTATAATAGCCAGGATATGGAAGCAGCCTAGATGTTCATCAGCAGATGAATGGATAAGAAAGCTATGGTACATATACACAATGGAATGTTACTCAGCCATTAAATAGAATACATTTGAATCAGTTCTAATGAGGCGGACAAAACTGGAGCCTATTATACAGAGTGAAGTAAGCCATAAAGAAAAACACCAATGCAGTATACTAATGCATATATATGGAATTTAGAAAGATGGTAACGATAACCCTGTATGCGAGACAGCAAAAGAGACACAGACGTATTGAACAGTCTTTTGGACTCTGTGGGAGAGGGCGAAGGTGGGGTGATATGGGAGAATGGCATTGAAACATGTAAATTATCATAGGTGAAACAAATCACCAGTCCAGGTTTGATGCATGAGACAGGTGCTCAGGGCTGGTGCACTGGGATGACTGAGAGGGATGCAATGGGGAGGGAGGTGGGAGGGTGCTTCAGGATGGGGAACACATGTACACCCATGGAGGATTCAAGTCAATGTATGGCAAAACCAATACAGTATTGTAAAGTAAAATAAATAAATTAATTAATTTTTTAGAAAAATAAAATATTTTACTATATATTTTTTATTTACAAAGAATTTTAGTGAATTAAGAAAATAATACAGTATTTTGAGCTTATGCTTTTCATAACAAGCATAATTTACTTTGAAGGAATGTTAACTAGCATTTAATAAAATACAGGGGGGGAATCCTTAGGCTGAAAATATAGGAATATCTCTGTTGGAGAGAAACATCATGATACGATTTTTCAAGGGAAAGTTAATTTAGCATTATTTCATTAATTTGAAAAAATTTTCCATTATGATATAGAACACAGTCTATTAAGGAAAAATTTTATAAATTAATAAAACATTTATAAACAAATAAAATATTTATTTTAAACAAAGAAAATATTTATAATAAAAACATTTATTAAAATATTTACAAATAAAAATTATTTATAAATGAATTAAAATGTAGAAATAAATATATTTATTTATAAATAAATTTTAAATGTATAAATAAATAAAAACATTTTTCATCTCATTCTACACACAATAAACTGATTTTACTGTGAAAAGAGTCTGCAAAGGAGACTCTCTGAGAAACTTTAAGTATAGGCAAAGGTTTGTTTTTAAAATACTGTGATCATGAATTTTTTCAGACTAGGAACATATACCTATCTATTTAGTCAGAATTCAAATATTTTTCCTAAAAACTTTAGTCAATGGAAGTCATGTGCATATGTTAATAATCAGGAAATACGCACAAGGCTGAAGAGAGCCCATGTAAGTATTGCAGAATGTACAGTATAGCTATCTACCCAGTGGGTATAAAGTTCATGGAAAACCTACCATGGCTGACACAGTCCCAAGTGCCCAGGGTACAGCAGTGAACAAAGCACTTAGGATGACTTCTTCATAGAGCCATTGTTTTAATGAAGGAAACAGACAATAAATGCAATGAGTAAGGATCATACCTAGAATATTAGCAATAAGATTACTAAGCTAAGAAAAAAAAAAACACATTAGTGGAAAGTGATAGAAAATGTTGGGGAGGATTGAAAATTTAGAAACTGTACACAAAAGGCCTTAGTGAGGATGTAAAGGAATAAACAAATGTTAAACAGCAAACTCTGGGGAATTCTAGAGGTAGAGCATTTGGGGAAGAAGTAAACCCAAGAGCAAAGATGCTTATTGAGAATGTTCCATTGAGGCAGAGGTCAGGATCCTGAATCAGAATGAATGAGAGGCAGAGCAGTAAGAAAACTCAGCAAGGTTCCAAGGAGGAAAGTGGGGACCCACGTTTGTTCTTCCACGAGAGCCCCTGCTCTGATGTGACAGGGATTCTAGCAGCACTGCTTTGCTGCAGGAGCAGGACACCAAAGAGGCTAACCACAGAGTAAGACAAGAGATGAGGGTGCCTTGGACTAGGATTGCAGCCATGGAATTTGTCAGAAGTGGTGATATTCTAGATATACTTTGACAGTATATTTGTGTCATCTGATATGGCCACATGTAGTTATTTAAACTTGAATTTCAGTTACTAAAGATGAAATAAAACTAAAAATTCAGTTAGCCCCAGGAGACTGGATGCCATGTTGGACAAATATAGATTCTTTTCATCAATATAGAAAGTTCTATCAGACAGCACTTGCTGAACTGACTGTGTTATAAATTGGAAGTAAGATATGAGAGAAAGAAAGTAGTCAAGGATGATGATGATCTGAGGAACTAGAAACATTGAGTACACAAATGGAAAAGCAGATTAGGAAAAAACACCAGGGGTTCAGTTTGGGAGATGGTCCATTTGAGGTGTTTATGAGGCACCAGATAATGAGCTCAAGTTTGAGTCTAGCATGAAGGGTGAGGTGTAGGCTGGGTGGTTACAGAGGATCACTGAGCCAGGCACCCTTAAGGACCCTTGCATAGAACATCCAGTTTCACAACCACCTTATGAGCTCCCTGCTAACATCCCCACTTTATAGATGAAGAAAGTGAGGCACTGAGAAAGATTCTATATCGTGTAAGGATGAGAATCTGACTCTGAGGAGCTTTCCCCTCCACTACACACAGGAGGCTGACTGTAGAAAAGAGCAAATGAACCCAGGAAGTGATGCGAGATGGAGAAATGGAGAAAAGAGAGATTTCGATTCTTTGAGCATTCCTCTCGCCTATGGGAGCTAATCCAAGGGTCAGTCCTACTCAAACCTAGGAGACAATAAAGCCCCTTCTTGTTAAAGAATTGCAACCTGAAAATGTGTGAATAACCCAGTCTATGAGTATCTTGTTTCACACATTATATACTGTAGCTTCCTAAGAGAATGTAGTAGATTTGTTAATCTGAAAGGAATCTTAGCATTGTAATTTATGAATTATATCATTTTATTTGATCTATGAGAAATAATTTTAAAACAAAACCTGTTCTTTCTCCTAGTTTTTACTAAATATAAACTTTAAAATAAATCCATGGCTGATTCATATCAATGTATGACAAAACCCACTGGAAAAAAAAATAATAATAATAAAAAAAAAAAAAAAGAAAAAAAAAATATTTTTCCAATGAAATTCTTACCTCTTTTCTCCTGGACTACTACTTATAATGTATTATTATCAAAATAGCTTTGTCTTTTTTTACATAAATTTACTGAATTGGAACTTACATTTATAAAAGTGCACAAACTATAAGTTGCAGTTGGCAAAGGGGACTTACCTATAAGTTTACAGTTTCATAGGTTGAACACAGCTGTGCATTCAGTACTCACAGCTCAAAAACCTCAAAATCTCCTGTCATACACACAACCCAATCACTAACCGTAGGCCCGCAGGATTACTATTATCCTGACATCCTGAGATATGGGCTTCCCTCATAGCTCAGTTGGTGAAGAATTCACCAGTAATGCAGGAGACCCCAGTTCGATTCCTGGATCAGGAAGATCCACAGGAGAAGGGATAGGCTTCCCACTCCAGTATTCTTGGGCTTCCCTTGTGGCTCAGCTGGTAAAGAATCCACCTACAATGTGGGAGACCTGCGTTTAATTCCTGGCTTAGGAAGATCCCCTGAAGATTGGAAAGGCTATCTACTCCAGTATTCTGGCCTGGAGAATTCCATGGACTGTACAGTCCATGGGGTCACAAAGAGGTGGACACGACTGAGCAACTGACACAACTAACATCAGACATTAGTACTTTCTCTTTACTGTGTTTAAATTCCTTGTAATAAGAATCATATGGTACACAGTTTTTGTGTCTGGCTTCTTTTACTCAACATGCTGCTGTGTATAATTGTACTTTGTGAATTATTTTCTCAAATGTTCCATTGTTTAAATACACTGCAATTTATTTATTTATTCAACCAGTGGTGGACATTTGATTCCAGTTTGGAGCTATTGTGAATAGTGCTATGTGCATTTTGTACATGTGTTTCAGGAACATATTCATGCTTCTTTGCTAGTAGTATGCCTAGGAATAATGTGGCCAGGGTATAGTTAGACACTTCAGTTCAATTCAGTTCAGTTGCTCAGTAGTGTCCGACTCTTTGCGACTGCATGGACTGCAGCACGCCAGGCCTGCTTGTTCATCACCAACTCCTGGAGTTTACTCAAGCTCACATCCATTGAGTCGGTGATGCCATCCCACCATCGGATCCTCTCTTGTCCCCTTCTCCCCCTGCCTTCAATCTTTCCCAGCATCAGGTTCTTTTCAAATGAGTCAATTCTCTGCATCAGGTGGCCAAAGTATTGGAGTTTCAGCTTCAGCATTAGTCTTTCCAATGAATATTCAGCAGTGATAATTGATAGGATGGACTGGTTGGATCTCCTTGCAGTCCAAGGGACTCTCAAGAGTCTTCTTCAATGACACAGTTCAAAAGGATAAATTTTTTTGCACTCAGCTTTCTTTATAGTCCAACTCCCACATCCATACATGACTACTGGAAAAAACATAGCCTTGACAACATGAACTTTTGCTGGCAAAACCATGTCTCTGCTTTTTAATATGCTGTCTAGGTTGGTCATATCTTTTCTCCCAAGGAGCAAGCATCTTTTAATTTCATGGCTGCAGTCACCACCTGCAGTGATTTTGGAGCCGCAACAAATAAAGTATGTCACTGTTTCCCCATCTTTTTGCCATGAAGTGATGGGAACAGATGCCATGATCTTAGTTTTCTGAACGTTGAATTCTAAGCCAACTTTTTCCACTCTCCTCTTTTACTTTCATCAAGAGGCTCTTTAGTTCTTCTTCACTTTCTGCCATAAGGGTGGTGTCATCTGCATACCTGAGTTTATTGATATTTCTCCCAGCAATCTTGATTCCAGCTTGTGCATCATCCAGCCCAACATTTATCATGATGTAGTCTGTATATATATTAAATAAGCAGGGTGACAATATGCAGTCTTGACACACTCATTTTCCTATTTGGAAACAGTCTGCTGTCCCATGTCCAGTTATAATTGTTGCTTCCTGACCTGCATACAGATTTCTCAAGCGGTAAGACAGGCGGTCTGGTATTCTCATCTCTTTAAGAATTTTCCACAGTTTTTGTGATCTACACAGTTAAAGACTTTGGCATAGTTAATAAAACAGAAGTAGATGTTTTTCTGGAACTCTCTTGATTTTTTGATGATCCAACAGGTGTTGGTAATTTGATTTCTGGTTCCTCTGTCTTTTATAAAACTAACTTGAACATCTGGAAATTCACAGTTCACGTACTGTTGAAGCCTCACTTGGAGAATATTCAGCACTACTTTGCTAGCATGTGAGATGAGTGCAATTGTGCTGTAGTTTGAGCATTCTTTGGCATTGTCTTTCTTAGGGATTGGAATGAAAACTGACATTTTGCAGTCCTGTGGCCACTGCTGAGTTTCCCAAATGTGTTGGCATATTGAGTGCAACATTTTAACACCATCATCTTTTAGGATTTGAAATAGCTTAGTTGGAATTCCATCACCTCCACTAGCTTTGTTTGTAGTGACGCTTTCTAAGGCCCACTTGACTTCACATTCCAGGATGTCTGGCTCTAGGTGAGTGATCACACCATCATGATTGTCTGGGTTGTGAAGATCTTTTTTGTAGAGTTCTTCTGTGTATTCTTGCCACCTCTTCTTTATATCTTCTGCTTCTGTTAGGTTCATATCATTTCTGTCCTTTATTATTCCCATCTTTGCATGAAATGTTCCCTTCATATCTCTAATTTTCTTGAAGAGATCTCTAGTCTTTCCCATTCTATTGTTTTCCTCTATTTCTTTGCACCGATCACTGAGGAAGGCTTTCTTGTCTCTCCTTGCTATTCTTTGGAACTCTGCATTCAAATGGGTATAGCTTTTCTTTTCTCCTTTGCTTTTCACTTCTCTTCTTTTCACAGCTATTTGAAAGGCCTCCTCAGGCAGCCATTTTTCTTTTTGCATTTCTTTTTCTTGGGGATGGCCTTGATCCCTGTCTCCTGTACAATGTCACAAACTTCTGTCCATAGTTCTTCAGGCACTGTATCTATCACATCTAATCCCTTGAATCTATTTCTCACTTCACCTGCGTAATTGTAAGGGATTTGATTTAGGTCATACCTGAATGGTCTAGTGGTTTTCCCTACTTTCTTCAATTTAAGTCTGAATTTGGCAATAAAAAGTTCATGATCTGAGCCACAGTCAGCTCCCATTCTTGTTTTTGCTGACCATGCATAGCTTCTTCATCTTTGGCTGCAAAGAATATAATCAATCTGATTTCAGTGTTGACCATCTGGTGATGTCCATGTGTAGAGTCTTCTCTTGTGTTGTTGGAAGGGGATGTTTGCTATGACCAATGAGTTCCTTTGACAACACTCTGTTCACCTTTGCCCTGCTTCATTCTGTACTCCAAGGCCAAATTTACCTGTTACTCCAGGTACTCTAGATAGTTAGACACTTAGAGACTTAAAAAGATACTGTTAGCTTCCAACATTATTAGTGCTAATATACTTTTAAAACATGATAAAATATGAATAAAATTTAATAATCCTCAAACTATTTCCATCCAGTAAATTATTTGATGTTACCTACTTTTCTATTTTATGAGAAATACAACTCTTACCCAAGTATGGTAGCAAACTAAGTAGCTTAATCATAAAGTTTTATATTAAAGCTTCAAATAACAGTGTATAAACATAGAAATCTGTTGTTTTCTCATTGTCCTTAAGGGCTTGTTAATAGCATTTTAATGAGGATCAAATAGTATAGTAGATGTGAACGAAACCTCCTAGGTGTAGTTCGTATGTGTATTTGTTACACACAATTCTTGTTCTGTAGTCTTGTGAAGCTAAATATACAAGGTATCTGCTCCCCACCCCTTTCAATGTACTCAATCTACCCTAGTGGGATAGGAAAAGGTGAAAATTGAAACCAATTATGAATTACTGGTCCATAGCAATTCTGAAATCCAGCTTGATAACTGTTGGAAGTTTCCTTGTTTGGCTCCTAGAGTCAGGGAATAATTCTAATTGGCTCTCTGCATCTTCCTCTGGGCTCCTAGTCTTGCCCTCTCAGTCATTCTTTTTTCATGAAAGGTGATATTTGTTTTCAACTGAGTAAGTGTCTCATGATATTTATTACCAGTGGAGTTGTGGAGGCAGAATGAAATCCAACAGTCTCTTTTCCCTCTGATTTGCCAGTCTATGAATCTCCTGTGAATGTCATTAGAGTCACTCCACTAAACAAAAACATGACCATAAACCTCTCAGACATAAACTCTTAGGCTTCACTTAAAAACTCTTTTGTGTGACTGACTACTCCTCCAAGGCACTACCATTGATCTTTCTGAAGGTTGACCCATGTGATAATAACACTCAGATACATCTACAGACCATGGCGTTCTAGCAATGCCATGGAACTTATCTTTCTCAAAGATATTTCTTGAGTTTAGCATCATTTGTCAGTTGGAGAGGCTAAAAACTTTCAAAACCATTAAATTCTGGCTCCTTCTCTCAATGTCTGCTCTCCTTTTTATTTTGCTCTCATTTTGCATTTTAGTAGGAAAGAAAGAGAGGAGGCAGGAGAAGTGAGGCAGCATTAAAAGAGTTGGTTGGAAATTTTCTTAGCTATTATATGGTCCCTTAGACACTTTTTCTACATTGCCAGTTCCTACAGGTGATAGAGTTGCTGAACTTTCTGCTGTTCTGTATTAAGGATTCTTTCCAATAACATATTATTCATTTTTTTTTCTTTTATTTGAGCTGTAATTGGCCATGTCTTCATAGCCCAGGTTTATACTTATCTTTGAGGGTAATTTAGGCTTTTTCTAATTAGTTTCACAAAATCATTATTGCTTATAATTTTGAAGTTTCTGTAGATCAGAATCTGGTCACAGATTGGTTGGCTTTCTCTGATGCTAGGTCTCTCAGAAAGCTGTTATTGAGGTGCCAGGCAGGGTTGCAGTCATCTCAAGGATCAACCTGGAGAGGAACCAACCACCCACGTGGCTGGAAAGAGAAAAGGAAGATGATGTGGTCAAAATTCCTTGAGAACGTTCAAATAACAGACCTTCTGGCAATCACACTAATAGCATATTCTGACAGAGTCCTACTCTGTGGATTGCTTTAGTGGGTATGCCTGGTCTGTTTAGGTTTGTATAAAATAAATGAAGCCTGAATCTATGAATGCATATGTATAGCTCCTAGGAAAATGTCACATAGGCTACAGAACTATCAGAGTAGGAAATATAAATATTTTAAAATTGTAACTACTCTGTTTTTAACAAGCGTACATTGCTTAGAGCTTTCGCGTGTTAGTCTGTGCCAGAGACTGCTGTAATAGGGAATAAAGAAAGGTCGGGAAACAGCACTGCTATCTTCCTGCTTCTCTTGTGCATCATGATTATTTGTACTCTTTATGAAATAATTACTAAGATCTCTGATGTTTTTAAATGGTGATTTGATAATCCAGTTCATCTCAGAAACAATCTAAAGAAAAATAAAATATGTATAGTGATGTAATGAATTAAAATTGCCCAGTAATAATCTAATTAGAGGCGTTCTTGGGAACAAGATATTAAAGCTACTTTTCAACATTTTCCATGGAGGTTTTCAATGTGTGCATGTGTGTTCTTTAAAAATATGTAAAGAGTATTTGATACAGAAAACAGAAATTTCTGTTTTTTGCATTTAAAGACAAGTTAAAAAATTGAGAGAAAATGTTTTGTATACAAAGGCAATCCTTAAAACCTATGAAATTTTAAAATGATAATGTCCCAGATAGAAAATTGAGAGAGGAAAAAAAGAAACTGCAAATATGATCAAAAACTGAAATGGAAAAAGAAAAACAATAGGTCAAAACACAAGTTTAAGTATACTAAACTTAATACACTAAAAAAAGCATACTATTTTTACCTATCAAAATACCAAAGACTTTTTCCCAACAGATAATGTCCAGTATTTTCTGGGATAAAAATTAGTGTATTTTATATCTATAGGGAAATTTTGTGTTATAAACTTTTAAAATACTTCTGTGTCTTGAACAGATATTTTCAATTCTGTGGACTGAGAATGATATTCTGAAATGTAGACAGATACATGTAGAACAATGTTAACAATACATAATATACAATATAACTGTCCAAAAATAAGAGAATGTTTTCATAAATTATTACACAGACATGAAGTCCAAAGGATCTAATAATTTAAAATTATATTATAGAATAACCATAATAATTACTATTTATTAACAATAACTAATAGTCATGTGTGTTTCTTAAGTGTCGGATGCTATTTTCATACACATATTGATGTAATTGTCTGTGTGTATAAGAGGTCAACTGTGTAAATAGTAATTACTTCTAGATTACTGACTATGGCCCACTTTTATCTCTTTCACAATTTTTTGTGTTTTAAAGCTTTTTTGAGGTAAGTTTTTAAAATTTAATAATCACAAAACTAAATGGAACTAAAGCGCATTCCATTTCACAGTGATTAAGCAATTGTTTCAAGGATTTTAAATCAATCTCTAGGTTATATGTTTTCTATATTCCTTACTCCTTGCTTCAAGTTGAATGTCATGAGTTTAGAAGAAAAAAATATATATGTACTTGCTACGTAGGTATTTGAAAAGCATGGATTGTTTTTTGGAACACATCTGGATACTCCAGTAATAGTTTACTGGTAATGATAGGATGGTATTCCATGAACACAAAGATTTATCCTTCACACTGTGCCAAGGTCAGTGCTGGTGCTGTGAACACAAGGCTGGATAAATGAGTGCTCCCAGGAAGAAAGAGAAGCTCATCACTCACCTTCTAAGCTACTCTCTCAAAGTTCATTGCTCCCAGGCAGGAAACAGAACAAATGTCCATATTTATTTAGCCTCCAAAGAAAGAGATCAAACTTCATGCTCCTTACAAAACTTTCTTGCAAACCACTCTTAAGGAAAAGCAAACAAGCTAACAAAAAAGCTAAGAAGTATAAACAAGAGAAATTGTCTCTGGCTAAAATTTTAACTAAGTTCTGATATGCTAATCATATTATAATAAAATGTCTATTTATCTTATGCCATTAACTCCAAAGCTTACTCATTAAGTGAGGAACATCTTTCATCCATTTTCACTCTACACCAGTGTTAGGCAAAGATGATTTAGGTCTCACTTCAGAGAAATAAGCTTCTAGACCAATAAACCTGAAGAGACTAGGTCCTGCCCTCAGAAAGGTTAAATTTGGCCAGGTTTTAATAAAAGGGAAAACAGCCCTTTCAGTATTAGTGGCAAAGTTACCTTTGCGCATGGTGGTTGGACTAGATGACTTTGAAAAGACTCTTATCTTTATCCTTCTGGGAGCCTAAGATTTGATGACTCTTCACCTTCCATCTAACCCCATTTGGGAGTATTTGCAGGACTAGGATCTATATTGCTCAGCAGTGACAACAGTACCTTTTAAAAATAATGAAACAATGTCCAAAACCAAGTGATCACTCAGCATTTCTTCTAATAATGAATTTATCTTCTTTAATATAAAACATTTGGTAGTTTTAAGTACAGCACAGGATTATGTGATTACATTAGGTTTTTTTAGGTCATGGTCAGAACAAAGAGGAGTTCCCCCCAAAATTACACTGAATTTAATTTAGAACTCAAGTACCAGAATACTACATATTGGAAATTCCATATGTATAATTAGTATTCTCCTCAGTTAAATAGCAATAGATTATTTAATTCAACATGAAGCACACTCTAGGGTAATTAGACATTGGCGTTTTAAATAATTTGTTTGTTACCATGTCTCTTCATTTGCATTTTAAGTATTAATCATGAGAGTTTGTAAAATAAACATGGAACACTGAAGAGGGCAATTCATTTGCTGAAGCAACTTCAAAAGTGGAAAAGGAAGGAAGAATTGGGACATTCAGCTTTTTGCCTATAATTGCATTTCTCACTACAGCCTTAATTAGAGCAGTCGAATCATTTCAGCTTCTACTCATTCCTTCTCCAACACGATTAGTTTTTATTACCATAAGCAAACTCATTATCACTTGCTTTAACTTTATTGATTTAATTACATGAATTTGCAACAGTAAACATGAGCTTTAATGCATTTAGTTTCATATTTCAATTTTCAAAGGCACCCTTAGAATATAGGGAGCTAGTTCAAATAGTTTTCATCTGAAAGTTCAGTTCAGTTCATTCGCGCAGTCGTGTCCGACTCTTTGAGACCCCATGAACCGCAGCACACTAGGCCTCTCTGTCCATCACCAACTCCCGGAGTCCACCCAGTCAGCTTTTCTTATAGTCCAACTCTCACATCCATACATGACTACTGGAAAAACCATAGCCTTGACTAGACGGATCTTTGTTGACAAAGTAATCTCTCTGCTTTTTAATATGCTATCATCTGAAATGGGTGAAGTAATGTGCCATTGTTTGACATCAAATGATAATTACTGAAAGGAAGCATCACAGAAAGAGGTTTTTTTTTTAATTGATTATTGTTAATAATCTGGAAATGAAAGGAGATATCTATCTGTGTTTTTATATTTGTAGTATACATTAAATCAGTATTTATATCACATTGTACAAATGTCCACAGGTTTTTGTGAATAATGTTCTCAAAATGAAAAAAAGATCAACAGATTTGAAAAGTTCAGCGAAGAGCAGCCTATCAGTAAAACTCCTATAGTCAGCATTTTGCTCCAAGGCCAGCACCGAGCCAGAACCGAAAATATTGAAAAAGAAGTAAATACAATAAAATGATTTAAGTAAAGTCCTTGGTTGCTTTAGGGCTACTAAATCATTTCATCACTCCTGCAGATTTTCTGCTTGCCCCTTTTAAATCTATCTACCTTTCCTATTTAGTAAAATCCTAATTTCTATCACCTTAGGTTGCTTTGGTTGTTCTTGGACTTTATGTAAATGGAATCATGTTATGTAGAGAAGGGATTTTTTTTTAAATTCTTTTTCATTACAGTTTATTGCAAGATATTAAATACATATAGTTCCCTGAGCTATACAAAAAGATCCTTATTGTTTATCTATTTTATGTATCATAGTGTGCCTCTGAGAAGAGAAACTTTAAAATCCTTTTTTTTTTTTTTTTTGCATGGCAATATGAACACCTCATTAAATCAACATTAAGTCTGAGTGTGATGTCCAGAAATATTCTTTTGTCAAGAATAATTATCAATGGGAAGAAGAACTATTTTCTTTTCTTTCAAATATTTAAACCACATTGACGTGTTATAAAAACAATTTTATTATTTAAATTCTCCAAGAGTTTAAGATCATATAACTACAGGTTTTAAGTAATCAAGCTCATCCAAATGTTTCTAATTAACAATATTTCTATGGATTAGTTTACTTGACAGCAGAGGTCATCTATAAAACAAAATTCTTAAACAATCTTATATCAGCTTAGATCTAAAACATGGTGTTTCCTATACATGATTGAAAGTTGAGAACACAGTACTTACTTCATAGTTAACTTTAGCCAAGGATTTCAAAAGCCATTGGAAAGACTTTACTGTGATAAAAACTAGTTTGTTTTTATTAACTGCCTCTCTCAGAGGACCAAAATATTAGGCCACTGAATCTTAGTACTATTCAGAAAGCAGTTCGAATCTCTTGCTAGTGGATTCATCATAGTGCGGTTGTTTTTTTTTTTTTTTTTCATTTTAGTTTCCCTAGAATTTCCCATGGAACTCTATCTACTGAAGGGAGTAAGTATACAGATATTATAAGAGAAACATACTAGTACAGTGGGTTCCTGCAAATCGCAACACTCTCTGAGAGGAAGTAGTGTAAAATTGTGGGTGGGAGAACCAGTGGTTACATACACAGAAGGCAATATAGGATCTAAATCTAAATTGAAGATTAGAAGTTGCAGAAAGACTAGATGGATTTTCTAAGTACTGTATCAATACTTGTTCACAATTATAACAAATGTACTAATTTCATATTAGCAACAGGGGAAAAATGGGTGTGGGAATATATCAAAACTCTCCATACAATCTTCTTTGTTAACCTGAAACTGTTTTAAAACAAAATATTTATTAAGAAACTTTTTTAAATAACAATAAAAAATAAGGTGGAATTAATAGCAAATTTCATATTGCAGAAGAAAAGCTCAGTGACCATGAAGACATGGAGTCAAAACTTTCCACAGTGAAACACAGAGAAAAAGAAGAATTAAACAGACAAGAACATCAATGACCTATTGGACAAATCAAGTGGTGTGAAATACATTGGATTAAACCAACCAAAGGAAGTGAGAAAAGCAGGACTGGAGACAAGAAAAAAAATTGAGGGATAATAGACAAACATTTAAATTAAACCCTAGATATCTGAGACCCTCAACAAATTCTAACCACAAATACATGAGAAAAACTACACCAAGGCTTGTCCTAGTCTAGTTGCTCAGAAATACTGATGGAAATAATAGCTTCAAAGCAGCCAAGCAAAAAAAGACACATTCCATGGAAGGAAACAAAGATAAGGGTGACTGTAGATTCTTCAGTGCAAGTGAGAAGATAATGAAACAACTTATTTAAAATAGTAAAAGAAATATAACATTGCAGAACTTCAGTTGCTACAATAAACAAATTTCCATGCAGTGACTAAAAACAATAGGAAAGTTTTATCTTACATTTCTGGAGATAAGAAGCCTGAACTCAGTTTCACTGGGCTAAAATGTATCCCTTCCAGGAGGTCTAGAGAGAATTCATCCCTTACCTTCTCCTACTTCTAGGTCACCTGCCTCCCCAGAACTCATGCTCCCTCCCAAGTCTTCAGCTTAGCATCTTCCCTCTTCCCTGATATTATTGTTTCTGTCCTTGCATCTTTTCTCTTTTATCAGAACACTGATTACATTAGGCCCATCTACAGAATCCAAGATAAATATCCCCATCTCAAAACCCTTTGACCTTCCTCTTGAGAAACCTGTATGCAGGTCAGGAAGCAACAGTTAGAACTGGACATGGAACAACAGACTGGTTCCAAATAGGAAAAGGAGTACGTCAAGGCTGTGTATTTTCACCCTGCTTATTTAACTTATATGCAAAGTACGTCATGAGAAATGCTGGCCTGGAGGAAGCACAGGCTGGACTCAAGATTGCTGGGAGAAATATCAATAACTTCAGATATGCAGATGACACCATCCTTATGGCAGAAAGCGAAGAGGAACTAAAGAGTCTCTTGATGAAAGTAAAAGAAGAGAGTGAAAAAGTTGGCTTAAAGCTCAACATTCAGAAAACTAAGATCATGGCATCTGGTCTCATCACTTCATGGCAAATAGATGGAGAAACAGTGGAAACAGTGGCTGACTTTATTTTTCTGGGCTCCAAAATCACTGCAGATGGTGATTGCAGCCATGAAATTAAAAGACACTTAACTACTTGGAAGGAAAATTATGACCAACCTAGACAGCATATTAAAAAGCAGAGACAACACTTTGTCAACAAAGGTCTGTCTAGTCAAGGCTATGGTTTTTCCAGTGGTCATGTATGGATGTGAGAGTTGGACTATAAAGGAAGCTCAGTGCCGTAGAATTAATGCTTTTGAACTGTGGCATTGGAGAAGACTCTTGAGAGTCCCTTGGACTGAAAGGAGATCCAACCAGTCCCTCCTAAAGGAGATCAGTCCTGGGTGTTCATTGGAAGGACTGATGTTGAAGCTGAAACTCCAATACTTTGGCCACCTCATGCGAAGAGCTGGCTCATTGGAAAAGACCCTGATGCAGGGAAAGATTGAGGGCAGGAGGAGAAGGGGATGACAGAGGATGAGATGTTTGGATGGCATCACCGATTCAATGGACATGGGTTTGGGTGGATTCCGGGAGTTGGTGATGGACAGGGAGGCCGAGCATGCTGCGGTTCATGGGGTCTCAAAGAGTCGGACACGACTGAGTGACTGAACTGAACTGAACTGAACTGAATCACAACCACACAGTTCATTTTACATCCAAGTCAAGGTGTCCACAGGTTCTGGGGACTAGGTCACAGATATCTTTGAGACAAGGATGTATTTAACCTTCTATTATTGTCAACATAAAATTCCATATACAACATAAATACCTCTCAGGAAAAGGGAAATAAAAACATTTTCAGACTTAAAAATGCTGAAAGGATTAATCACAAGCAAACTTACACAACAGGAAATGGTAAAGCAAGTCCTTCACACAGAAGAAAAATGACTCCTCATGGAATGTATGATTCTATATTTACCTGGCATTCTAGCAAAAGTTCTTCAGGCACATATATGGCATATATACCAGAAATGATTCATGTTGATTATATTTACCAATTAGTAGTGTCAAGTTTATCAAATTCACTGTAATAAATAGAGTTAACTTTGCTTGTGTTCACAAAGTCCCAGACAGACCATTAATGACAAAGGGAAATATAAGCTCTCATTAACATTCAGAAGGCAGAGATCAGTTGGGGTAAGAATAGAGAAATTAATAAAAATTCAAGAAAATGGCAAAAAATACCCTCAAAAACCAGATGTTCAATAATAAGTTTGGTATTGCAAGTAGAATTCAGCTTTAAAATATAAATTTTTAAACTTTATTTATTTATGAATTTTTTCAGGAAATGTGTTTATAGTTACAAAATGTTTAGTTCTAATATAAACCAACAGGTGGTCTTCAGAAAGCAACTTGAATTTCTCTTATTCATGAATTTCTACCATTCAGAGAAAGGATTAGATTGCATGATTTCATAAATCCTTCCAATTTGAGGTTTGGGTTTTGTTTCTCTTTGTTGTTGTTGTGTAGCCCACTAGTGGTTATCTAGTTTGCTTAAAGAGGCTGATTGTTGGTTCAATAATGTAAAAATTTTCATGTTCAAAGTCATTCATGAACTTACCTGCATGAGGAAAATCTACTTTTGTTAGCTTAATTGCTAATACACAATTTGTAAAACACCATAGTCATACAGGTAGACCAGTTCATATATTCAATTCTGTGTCTTGCATCTGTTCATGAAAATCCATGACTATCTCGTGTAACACTAAGAAGAAAAAGAACATGGAATTGTCTGTTGCGGACAGAAAGAGTCACATAAGAATGATTGGAGTGTGATTGAGAAGACATCTGATTAGACCCCCAGAATGTATTTTAGGTGTATTATTTAAGATTGGTTAGAAGATGGCAGAGTAGAAACATGTGTGCTGATCTCCTCCTGCGAGAACATCAAAATTGCAACCAGCTGTTGAACAGCCATCGACAGGAAGACACTGGAACCCACCAAAAAAAGATATCCCATGTCCAAAGACAAAGAAGTCACAGTAAGAAAGTAAGAGGGGCACAATCATAATAAAATCAAATCCCATAGCTGCCAGGTGGGTGCCCCACAAACTGGAAAACAATAATAACAAAGAAGTTCTCCCACTATTGTGAAGGTTCTGAACCCCATGTCAGTCTTTCCAGCCCAGAGATCTGACAAAGGGGCTGAGAATCCCCAGGGAATCTGGCCTTGAAGGCCAGTGGGATTTGATTATAGGATTTCCATAGGACCGAGGGAAACAGAGACTCCAGTCTTGGAGAGCACAAACAAAATCTTGAGTGCACTAAGACCCAAGAGACAGAATCAAAACTACCTGCTAGTAGTGGAGGGTCTCCTGTGGAGGTGTGGGTGGGCAGGTGCTCACTACAGGGGCAGGGGCACTGGAAGCATCAGGCCAGGAGGATACCTGTTGGCATAAACCCTCTTGGAGTTCACCATTAACCCTACCATAGCGCCTGTAGATTCCAGGCTGGGTCTACTCAGGCCTAACAACTACCAGGGAGGGAGTGCAACTCCAACCATCAGCAGATAATTGGATTAAAACTTTACTGAGCAAGGCCCTGCCCAACAGAGCAAGATCCAGTTTTTCCCACTGCCAATCCCTCCCACTGGGAATCTTACACAAGCCTCTTAGCTGCCTCCATCAGAAGGCAGACAGAAGAAGCACAGTCACACAGTGGCTAAAACAAAAACCATATTACAGAAAGTTACTCATGATGAAAAAGCAGAAAGTTATGTCCCAAATGAAGGGACAAGGTAAAACCCCACAGAAAAACAACTAAGTAAAGTAGAGACAGGCAAACTTCCAGAAAAAGAATTTAGAATAATGATAATGAAGATGATCCAGGATCTCAGAAAAACAAAGGAGAAAATGCAAGAATGTTTACCAAAGACATACAAGAACTAAAGACCAAGCAATAGAGATGAATAATACCCTAGAAGTAATCAGTAGAGAAATAACTCAGGCATTAGAACAAACAAAAGGCCTGGAGGATATAATGTTGGAAATCACTGCTGCAGAGCAGAACATAGAAGAAAGAATGAAGAGAAGTGAGACAGCCTAAGAGACCTCTGGGACAACATTAAATGCACCAACATTTGCATTATAGGGCTCCCAGAAGGAGAATAGAGAAAGAAAGGACCTGAGAAAATATTTGAAGACATAATAGCTGAAAACTTGCCATGGGAAAGGAACTAGTCAACCAAGCACAGGAAACACAGAGTCCCAGGCAGGATAAACCCAAGAAGGAACACATCAAGACACAGAGTAATCAAGCTGACAAAAATTAAGGCAGAGATAAAATATTAAAAGCAACAAGGCAAAAATGATAAATAACATACAAGGGAACTCCCATCAGGCTATCAGCTGATTTCCTAGCAGACATTCTACAAGCCAGAAGGCAATGGCACAATATATTTGTACATAGAACCTACAACCAAGACTACTCTACCCAGCAAGACTCTCATTCAGATTTGATGGAGAAATATAAAGCTTTCCAGACAAGCAAAAGTTAAGAGAATTCAGCACCACCAAACCAGCTTAGCATTTGTTGCAAATACTAAAGGGACTTCTCTAGGCAGGAAACACAAGAGAAGGAAAAGACCTACAAAAAATAAATCCAAAACAATTTTTAAAAATGGTAACAGGATCATATATGTGGATAATTGCCTTTAATGTAATTACATTAAAGCCAAAAGACAGCCTGGCTGGGCAGATGAAAACATGGGCATGTATGCATTTCCACTTACCATATCACTCTACTTGACCCTCAAATTGTATGTAAATATTTTACATTGTTAAATTAACCAGAATCCTCTTATGTTTTACAATCATAATTATCTTTTATTTTTTGTCTGGCTAATGATTGTGAAGACTGATAAACATCTTTTACTGTTGTGATTATGTAACTGTTACTCACTTAATACCATTGTATTATGATTGGTCAACAGAAAAATAATAATAGAACTCTATATTACCAAAACTAGGATTTAGTAGAAGAGGTGTAATCACTTTTTTTAAAATACAGATGCATATCAGAATTACCTTGAAATTTTTTGATAAATACAAATGCCCAGGTATTGCTTTTTTCCTCAGAGCTCCAGATATGTTTCTAATGAGCAGTCATGCCTAAGAACAGCTGGACTATATGATGATCTTTTACTTTTCCCTAGTTTATTTTATATTTTCTATTTCATATTCATTGCTCCCATTTCATTTAGCTTATGTTTTCCAATTTCTCCATCTCTTTTTTCATGTTCTTTCTCAAAACTTTATCAAGTGTAGTAGAAAAGCTTCTGTATACATATATATAAATAATATGTGTAGCATATATATTTTAGAAAATTCATAAATCTTTGCTTAATGAAAAAATTATGACCTTTTGATTCTACTTGTTTGACTTAGTATGAATAGAATGTTAGATTTCTCATTAAAAAATAGATACACAGCAAGCAACAAAGGTTTATTATATAACACAGGGAATGATAGTCAATATCTTATAATAACTATAGACAATATCTTGTAATAACTTATAATGGAAAACATTTTCAAAAATAATATGCATATGTATGTATGTATTTAGTTATACATACACCTTGCTGTGAACCTTAAACATTGTAAGTCGACCATACCTCAATAATATATATATATATTAAGATTGCTTAGATAAAAATTACACATCACTTTAAAACTATAATTGCTTCTTACATTAGCATGTGTTTTGGGTAAAAAGATAAATGTCTACATGTCCTTATGGCAACTGCTGCATTACCCAATAATATGGATAACAAATACAATAAATATGATAAAAAGGATGATAAATAATAAATGTGACTGAAATAAAATAAAAGGAGGCAAAGATGATTTTATAAGGGCTTATCAAAATTAATACAACATTTGAATTTTGTGCAACCTTTGACTACAACAGATCAGACAGCCAGGTGACAGTAGAATACATTTTGTATATGATGAGAAAATGTTCTATTTGTATAAATTATGTGTTCTTCCCCTATAAGGTATGTTTCTGAGATTTTCACCTGAAGATAAAATGCATAAGGATAGGAAATACTTCCAAACACTTGACTGAGGCTAAGAATCTCAAGACATATTTCAAATATGCTCATGTTCAGAAATCCAATAATATACACTGTATATTTTGATGTAAAAAAACTATTAAGGAAGAGAATAATCAAAGTAAGAAATTACTATCCCAGTCTTATCTTAGTCCATGCAAATTAACATTTAAAAGCATGGATAAAGCCATTCTATAAATTAGTAATGCCTTGTTAATCTTCATTAGAAAGAAAAAAAAAGATGACTATTAAGAGAAAAAAATACAGCAACTAGCTGGCAAGTTAGCAGATGCTATGTTAAATTCATTACTGTGAATTTTGCCCAACCTTGTTGTGGAGGACACGTGGTGGGAAAGAGATCATCAACCAAGTCAGCAGGGGATTAATTAAATGGGGTGATTTGTTCACAACTTTCCTCATTGGTTATGTTCCATTGAGCTCTAATGGTGAGCAGGGCAGAAGGCAAAGAAAAAAGTTTAAGACAAGTTCACAAGCAAAATTTTTGTGCAATTGTCTGTCCAATATTTACCAACACCGCTGTGTCCCGGGCTCTGGTCTACCTTCTTGCTTTCTCTCCAGTTCAGCTTGATCCTGTTGGACCTGACTCTCCTAACCACCTGTCTCCTCCTCACCTGTCTCCTCTCCTCAGAGCTCTCCTCTCTCTGAACCACTTGCTCTTTGACTTCCCCTGGGGTCCTGCCCACCCAAAGCAGTCTGTCTCCAGGCTCATCAAAAAACAGGCAGTATGAATCAAGCAATGAGTAACCACCAAATGTACAGATGACTCTTTTGAAAATTCCCCAGTGAGAGTCGAAGGTGTACGCAACTTGGACATGAGACTTTCAGCTTCCTGCTTCGGCACCAGCATTATGTTTTATCCCTGCATCTTCTGTCTTCTCTTCCCTGTCTCTGTAACAAACATGCAAGAGAATGGAAAGAGAAGGAATTTTCCTTCTTGTTCTTGTTATCCTCCTTCTTCTGCTTCTCTTTTCCCCTTCCTTTTCCTCCCCCTCCTCTTTCTCCTTCTCTTTCTTCAGCATTTACAGATACTGAGAAAGCTTCAAGAATAATGTTATCAGTAGTGATCAGCACATCCCAAGTGCTTAAGTCATTAGTATATTCCAAGCGATAGCAATCAGGCTCTTTAAGTCTTAAGGATATTGATAGTAAGGCTTATTTTACCAGGAATTCTTTCTTATCTGTTACTGTGGATGAAAACTTCAGGTGTTGAAAACAGAAAGGGTTTTGTAGTCAGATTTCCCATTTGTAGACTATGAATTTAGCTTCTGCTGCACCAGAGCCGCTATTCCATACTGCTTAGGGCTCTCAGAGAGCAAAATAGTGGGGGGTAGATGGGAGTGAATGAAGAGGATCCAGCACATGCTCACCACTTGCCTTTATAGTTGGGGAGAGGCTTGGCCATGTTTTTCAGAAAACGCCAAGAGTTTCCTTCCTTGAACCCAAAAGCACAAAACAGAAAACCTTTAAGAATGAAGTAAAATGCCTCTGGTCTCAATTCCCAAGAAGTGTTATTAATAAAATCTTAGATAGAGACAAGAATTAAACAAAGAAATCCAAAGGTATTAGTGTTATGAATTCTGCTGAAGGAGTATGGGGAATCTATGACCCATAAAGCATCCAAACATCATCTTATTTACATTTATAACATCTTTAAAGATATTATTTGATGCCCCACTCACTGGTAGTTTTCTTCACTAAATAAAAACTTAGTTATATTTTATAAATGATAAGATTGATAAAATAAAGCTCCAGAAGTATGTATGAAGACCCATTGCTAGTATTTTCTGATGTGTTTTCTGGAAGACCGAGACTTGTGCAAATTTTCTAACTAGCAAATTATTCTCACCTTTCTTTAAAAACATTTTAAAATGTTACACAATTAGAAATAATAATTTGTATTCTTACATATTTAACTCAAACATCTAAGTATAAAGTGAATGATTACATACATTAAATAACATCTAGGATGTGAAATAGTATTGAGTTATTCTGAATGGTTTTTTACAAACTATCATCAACAAGGGAAGTACTCAAGAGGTGTGAAATATGAAAAAGAGAACACACAGATGCATGTGTTTTGTGAGCCTTATGAAGTATATAAAATATGTCACAAATATTAATAACTTTATTCACTGTAGGTTGTGAACTAGCAATGTTTGTACTCTCATAATATTCTCTAAGTTTTCTACAATAAACTTATGGAAATAGGGAAAAAACAATTTAAAACAGTGAGAAAGAGCCTTATGTGAATCAAAAATCTAAACTAAGCTTCTAACTATGCAAATAATATGTTGAGGAAAGCATTATCACCAACCTGCAAATATAAAGGATAAAAAGTCTACATTCCTGCCATGGATTATAACGTTTTTGTCAGAGAAAACAGATGAGTCTTGGATTTGATAGTTGACCTACTAATAATATAATAGCAGACTTTACCATCAAGAGAGATGGATGCACATATACTTTTAAAAGAAGAAATTCAAGAGCTATGGACAATGATGCCCAAGAACATTAATTTAATGGTTTAAATACTCGAACAGGCAAAATGTGTGTGTTTATGCAACTCACACAGTAAGTAGCTTCATCAAAGAAAGTACTGTTGATTTTACTTCTGAAGTGTCATTACCATGACTACAACTCCCTGGAGAGTGAATCCAGCCTTTCTGTGAAAAGTAATATTTATTTTTAAACAAGTACTTCAGTGACACCTTCACCCTTGCAAATATGCGATTCCATGATTTATGCATGAGAGGGGAAAAGATTGTCATCTCTTCAAGTCCTCTTGTTCCAAATGAAACAGAAATTTGAAATCATTTACTTTTCATTCTGAGCGATAACAGATATGCACATGTACGTTTCAGATACTTGCTTCAATTTTCTCACTTAATTTGGCTGATAGGTCCCCAGTTCTCCACACCCTACCTCCCCTTGGGCCTCTGGGAAGAAGGATAGAACTGACATTATACAAACCCGACACTGTCGTGGATTTCTAAAGTGAAGGGCAAACATGAAAAAAGCCAAGAACACAGCTAGGAAAAGCTGTTGGTTACTATGGAATCACCAGCAGCTCCAGCAAACCTTGAGTCAACATGGTTTTTCAAATGACCAAGGAGTGTTCTGCCATGAGCGCGAGTAAACACAGAAATTCATCTGGAATCTCTGAAGCCCAGATGGCCACTGATACCCTGGCAGAGCACAACTGCCCATGCATTGCTGCAGCCATGTAGTGACTGTACATTTTTAGTCGACCTTCTTTACTTTCTTTCTCTTCTTTCCTTAAGCTCTAAACACATATATGTGCTTAGTGAAATCCTTCAACATTTTTTGAAAATAGAGAATTCACTGCAATTTAATGAGATGCAAACACTTTACTTTTAGTTCTGCTCTTCTGTCTACATCATCAGCTGGAGAAAGATTCACCTATTGCGGTTTTTTATTCTGTACACTCATGTAGCTTTGTTTGCAAGTATGTGAGGTGGGAATAAAGTGGGGTTTGGTGTCAGACAGACCTGAACTCAAATTCCAGCTGTACCCCAGACCTACTGTCTAACAAACGCTTCACATCCCTAAACCCTGATTCTTCACCTGGAAAATGAGGGAGGGTAATATCTCCTGTAAATTATAACTTCTCAGTGACCATCTGATAAATGTATATATATAAAGCATCAGCAAAGAGGAGGGAGGCAAAAGCTAGTAGCCCCCATACCTCCCTTGAACTTCCTCCTTCCTGGGTATAATCCCAGGGGCCAGCCCTTTCACAGCTTTCCTGCCATTTGGTCCCTGAAAGATCATATGGAAGTAAGTGGGGTGGGGTACACAGTATGGGAGAGGAAAGGAAGAAAGAGAGGAGAAAATAATGAAATGAAATGTGCTTTTTTGATTTTGGCTTTGCTTTTATTTTCATATTGATTTTAACCCAGCCCAACTTTCTTTTCAACTTAATTCTAAACTTGGAAAAAATTCAAGGAGTCAAGAGATACACATACACATACAAACACAGACACCCTCCATGGGTGGGGCGGTTGGTGGGGGGGATAAAGCAGGAGAAGAAAGTAAACAGGTGTGATTTTAAAACATTATCCAGTTGTTTTTCCATTTCTTCATTCCATTGTGTAATAGAACAAAGTTTCCTCTTGGGGGAAAGAAAGGGACTTATCCACCCCCTCTGAACCTCAGTGTAGCTCTGTGATCTACTTAATGACCTGCAGGGAACATCAGCCCAGACCCCCCACTCACTCTCTTGTGTCCTCAGCCCATCCTGGTTGGAGGGACCATCCTGTGAGCCTTACTCATCAAGGAGGAAAAGCCCTCTGTCTGCGAGAATACGAGTCTCCCCAAAGAAATCCCCTCGGCCACCCAGGTGTCAGCGTTGCCTCACAGCCCCTGAAACACAGCAGAGGTTGCTGAATGCTTGAGGAGCCTTGGAATTCTACCCAGTTTACAAACAGGGTTAGCTGAGATCTGTCTGACATCATTCATTCATTTATGAAGTCAATAAACACATCCATCAAGCACCCAGAATGTGCCTCAAGAACCAAAGACATTCTCATGAGCAACACAGATATAGTCCCTAACCTCAGGGCTCTGAGAATCTAAAAAGGGAGAGAAATGTTAGCAGAGGGGTTATAGAAATGCAAGTACCTACAGATATCACAAGACAGCAACAGTAGACCTATTAACTTGAATAAAAGAAAAACCTGCCACCCTTGAGTGTAAGAGCTAGAGGTTACCTACTCAGTAGAAGTTTTGCTGAAATTTGAGAATGCGAAATTAGCAAGGAAAAAAGAAATCACATGATACAGAGGATGCGGAAAAGCAAGTGGAGGCTAGCAACTGGAGGTGGAGTGAAGTGGACAGAGAGGCTGGGGCTGCCAGGAAAGGTAAGAATTTCCACCCACATGTGCCCCAAATGAAGAAGAGGTTCTAAATGCCTGATTTCAAGTCAAGTTCTCCATGGGTAGAAGCCTGAGGCTCAATGTACAATCCTTGCATTTATTATTTGTATGAAATGGGGTATTTCCTATCATCTAAGAACTTCAACTAAACCCTGAAGCTGAAAATCAGCACCAGATATCTGTGAACTGTAAAGAAAGTGGCAGAGTATCACCAGCTCCCACTCCCAGCTCCTGGAAGATCACCAGTACCTTGCCCCCCACCACCATCTTTGTGTGTTTCCACTTTTCTCAACTTCACTTGCTGGTAAACAGAGGCACGAGTCTCGGTTTTTGCCAATAAAGATGTAAAGAGAAATGATAGAAACCATCTACAGGCTTTGTACAATAAGTCCTCTACAAACGAATGAGTTCCATCCAAGAGTGCATTTGTAAGTTCAATTTTTTCATTAAGTTCAATAAAGTTAGCCTAGGTACCCAACTAATACAATCAGCTATATAGTACTGTAGTGCAATAGGTTTATAATACTTTTCACACAAATAATAGACAAAAAACAAAGAAACACAAAAAATAAAACATTTTAATCGTACAGTAGAGAACCTTGAAAAGCACAGTAGTACAGACAAGTTGAACAGGCAAGAAAAGTCATTGACTAGAGGAGGGAGAGGAGGTGGGAGATGGTAGAGCTGAAGGAACAGGATTGTCAGCAATAGGAGATGGAGAGCAAACTACAACCTCACTCACATCCTGAGCTTGGAATACAGACACTGTACTTCTGGACTCTATACAGCACTGTACAGTAAGGCACACCAAAGCACAACCACTTGCAGAGGACACACACATGTGAAGATGGACACCAGACATGTGAACTAACTTATGTGATTGGACATGTAAACCCACATTCACACCCTTGAAAGTTCACAACTTGAAGGTTCATATGTAGAGGACTTATTGCAATTAAAAAATGCCACCCACTGGTCAGCATCCCATCAAGGTCTTCTCCAGGCCACACCGACGACTCAGCTGCTCTGGGATCCAAGCCTGGATCCAAGGTACAGTAGGGTATCTTTCAGCGTTAGATTATAATGTACATAGAAAAGAAATACTTATTTAAGACACTGTAATTTGGGGGACCACAGGGGTTATTACTCATAGAGCATGGTGCATTTGATTGCTGCTGATAATAAGTTATCAAAGTGGATTAAAACAATATATAACTAAGAGTTCAGTTTCTGTCTGCCAGGAGACCAGGCTGGTGCAATTATCTGTCTCTCACTCAGGGTTTCTCCTGGGTTCCAGTTAAGGTACCAACCAGAGGCATGGTCAACTCAAACATCCCCTGGAGAAAACATTGCTTCTAAGCTCACTTCCAGAGTGAAAGAAGACCTCCAGATGGCCAGCTGGAGAGATTAGCTTCTTTTCATGTGGAACATTCCAGAAAGCAGCTTACAAACAGGGTTATCTCCATCTTCCAACAAGAAGATGGCTTGTCTCAGAGGAAGCAAGAGAAGGAAAGAAAAAAGACAAAAGTCATCATATATTTGTAGCCTGATTTCAGGGTGACAGCTCATTACTTCTTCATATTCTAGTCACTAGAAATTTGAAAGACTAGCTCCCACTGAGCAAGGAGGGTACTCCAAGGGGTTAAATACCAGAAGGCAGGTGTCCTTGGGACCCTCCCCAGAGGCTGCCTACGGTGGTTCCGAGAGCACCAGTCAAAGTTGGAGGGACAGGTTTGAAGCCACAGGAATGAGGGTGCCCACTTCCGCTGTGTCCCCAGAGCAGATGGAGTGGACCACTGGTGGAAAGCGGCATTAGGGGTAGGTGTATGCAAAGGGAATCTTGAATTATATGAAAATCTGAAACTTCTTATAAGCCACACCGAAGTCCCTTGGACAAGACTAGATATAAACTCTAAAGGATCTTGCACCCAAATTCCACGTGAGGGGGATGAGTGTCATCCCCCACCAATAATTCTTCAATAACAGCTGATTGTCCTACAAATCAACTCAGTTCTGACACTGTCTACCTGGAGATGGCATCAGATGTTCTTTGCTCAGTCCCACAAGTCAGCACCACCCATCTTCAACAGGTTTTCACCTGTGTCTCTGACCTATAGGGCCAAGTTCACAATGATCCCCATGTTTATTTCAATTAATTTACTCAAGCCATTCACAGAACTCCCAGATACATTTTACTTACTAGATGATCAATTTTTTGTCAGAGGTTGTAACTCAGGAACATCCAGGTGGAAGCGACGCTCAGTGCAGGGTGTGGGGAGGGGTATGGAGCTTCCTCACCCTAAGCCCACCTCTCTCCCCAAATCTCCACGTGTTCACCCACCCAGAGCTCTCTGAACTCTGTCATTCTGAGTATTTAGGGGGCCTTCATTACACAGTCATGTTCGATTAAATCATTGACCATTAATGATGGTTCAACTTCCAGCCCCTCCCTGAGCTCAGGAAGTCAGAGATGAAGCTGAAAGTTACAATCCTCCAATCGCAGGTCCGGACTCCCTGCAACCAGCCTCCAAACTTTGGCTATCTGTTTGTTTGCCCGTGGCTCAGACAGTAAAGCGTCTGCCTGCAATGTGAGAGACCTGAGTTCAATCCCTGGGTTAGGAAGATCCCCTGGAGGAGGAAATGGCAACCCACTGCAGTATTCTTGCCTAGAGAATTCCATGGACAGAGGAGCCCGGTAAGCTAAAGTCCATGGGGTCCCAAAGAGTTGGACACAACTGAGCAACTTCACTTCACTTCACTTGCTCTCCAAAAGTTTCCTTATGTTTCATGCAACAAAGCCATTTATTCAGCCTCCTGAATCTCTATGCATTTTTTTTTTAATCAGAGGATAATTGCTTTACAATGTTTTGTTGGTTTCTGCCATACAACAACATGAATCAACCATAAGTATATATGTATAACCCCTTCATCTTGAGTCTCCCTTCCTCCCATCCCATCCCTCGAGGTCATTACAGAGTGTTGGGCCGAGCTCCCTGTGTTATACAACAGTTTCCCACTAGCTATCTATTTTAAACTTGGTAGTGTATATATGCCAATACTACTCTCTCAATTCACACCACCTTCACCTTAGTCTCGTTATAACATAAGAAACAACACCTTTATGGCTTTCATCACCCAGCAAATCCTAAGGTCTAGGATGACTGGCAACCCACTCCAGTGTTCTTGCCTGGAGAATCCCAGGGACGGGGGAGCCTGGTGGGCTGCCGTCTATGGGGTCACACAGAGTCGGACACGACTGAAGCGACTTAGCAGCAGCAGCAGGATGACTGGAGTCGCCCAAGATGACAAAGAAGAGTAAGACCATCAGGGGAGCCGCAACAGTCCAGTCTGATGTGTCAAGAATCCATGAGCTTACAGACAAATCATATATTGCAAGAAACTGCCATGTCCTGCCTTCTTTTGTTGTTCTTATTTCAGTGAATGTATGTTTAAGAATCTCTCACTACATGGTTAGCACTACATGTGGTCTTGGAAAAAGCAGACAAGGATTCTATCCTCAACTGGTTTAGCATTTGTTGAAAAAGATGGGCAGGTAAACATACAATTTAATTATCAAACCAATTCAGATACAGAGACATTTTCAAGGTGCTAGGGAAGCACAGAAACCAAATGTTTTTAAAGTTAATTAGGTTTTAATTTTTTTTTAACCATTTGTTTAATTGAAGTATAGTTGATTTACAACATTGTACTAGTTTCAGATGTACAGGAAGTGATTCAGTTTTATATAGATAGACAGATAGATAGATAGATAGATACTCTTTCAAATTTTTTTCCATTTTAGGTCACTACAAGATATTGAATACAGTTTCCTGTGCTATACAGTAGGTCTTTGTTGTTTATCTATTTTATATATACTAGTGGGTATATGTTAATCACAAACTCCTAGTTTATTTGGTATTTTTAATTAATCATATGTATGTTGCTGGGGCAGAAAAACTTTTTGTCTACTTACCATGTTTTTTGGCTGGTCTAATAACTAAATTGACATAAGACAGATTAACAGGAGAAAAATTTCAATTGTACCTATAGGAGTCCCATAAAATTATGAGACTCAGAGGTAGTCAGGTGATTGAGTCTTCCATGCCATCCTGAGCTGGGAAATGGGATAGGGGCTCCAGGGCTTCAAAGGGCAGGAGGACAATTTGCAGGGAGATGAGAAGAGCAAATGGTAATCAGGTATCTGCCCTGCCATACAGGTGAGTTTTTCCTTGCAAAATGATTTCTGTTAACAGCTCACTGTCTGGGCCAGGTCTCCCATCTAAATTCTCCTGGGCAGTTTAGGAAGAGGCAAATGTTTTTCTTGCATCTGCTGGGTCTTGGTTTCCTTCTGCTCAAAAGAGCCGATACACCAAAGGGCACCCTTTGGGTTACCTATTCTGATCCCCTTCAACAAAATGATACACACTTTTCATGTATAAAGACTAGAAGTTTTTATCTTACATAGAAAAACAGACTAGCAAAACTGCCTATCCCCTAGACTGTAGATTGGTGTGTAGACTCTTTGTCCTGTCCTCCCCCTCTTTTATTCCCATAGATAACTGTAATTTACGGCTCTCAACCCTGCTGTGGCATCCCCATTTTCTGAGTTCCTCCTAAACCCCACATCGCACCCCTGACTCCACCGCTGTTCAGCAGCAGTCGCTCCACCATCTCTGAACTCTCTGGCCCAGTCTGTGCTTTTCCTCTCACGCTGTGGGGTTCACTCTAATTATGAGTTGACACTGCGTCTCCTCCACTGACTGCTGTTTCCTGCAGGGAATCCTTCTGTGATTTACCTTTCTATGGAGTTGGCACAGAGTACATGCTTGGTGATTTTTTTTTTCCCCTACATGATTTGTATGCTTTCTTGTCTACAAGGAAAACCTTTTCATCATCAAGTATTTATTTGAAAAATAAACATCAGCAAAAAACAAGCAAATTGAAATGCTTAATTCTACTTCCAGAGATAACTGCTCTTAGTCTTGTAGCTATCATTAGTTGATGAGCCCCATGAACAATACGCCTATGTCATCTAATTGATCTAGAGTCGTGCACAGTAAACAGCTGCTGAATGTATCTTCTGCCCACTTCAAGTGTCTTAAAACTCTTTTCATATCACTAGATACTGTTCTTCAGTATCACTTTTCTAACTCCTCAATATTTTTATCTACAATAAATAACAAATTTATTTATTCAATCCTCTCCTGTTTTTGTTCTGGATTGATTATAGCTTTTTCACTTCTATGACAATGAATAATCCTGAGGACAACTTTGCTGTTTCAGGGAAAACGTGGAAGATTTTGAAATAGACAAAAAGAAAAGATTACTGTGCATCTTATCTAGTGCATATTTCTGGATTACTTTACTCTCTGGAGACTACACCCTCTTTTATAACTCTCGTAAGTTGCAGAAAATATATGGCAAACTCTTGTCTGTAAAAATGCAAATGAATTGTGTCTGATGAAATGCAGGTGATTACTTTCCTGGGAACATTGACCATTCTTGCTTCTTTTTATAAATCAGTTTCAGCATCCTGGATTGCCATATGTATGTGTTTTCAGTTTTCTTTGAATTGGTTGTAATAGCTTAAAAATTCAACTGTTGGGATGAATTGGAAGATAGAGACTGGCACACATATTGATACCATGTATAAAATGGATAACTAAATGAGAACCTACTGTATAGCTCAGGGAACTCTGCTTAATGTACTGTGGTGACCTGGATGGGAAGGAAGTTCAAAAAAGAGGGGACATATGTATCCATATGGCTGATTCACTTTCCTGTATAAGAAAAATGAGCACAATACAGTAAAGCAACTATACTCCAATAATATCAATTAAAAATAAATTTAAAATGAAAGTTCAATTGTTAATTATCAAGTTAAACAAAACCTCTGGCATACATTTATTTGAAAAATACAAGAGCATCCATGAGTTTCTTGTGGACCCACTGGAGGTAATAGAAAGATGACAGACAATTTTAGTCATTATGATGGACAATCTCTAAGTTTCCTTCTGGTTTCAAGAACTTGTGTAATGCCTCCCCCTTGAGTGTTGTCAGGACCTGTGACTTATGCAGGCAATGAAGCATGCAAAGATGCTGAGCTTTCACCCCAGCAGTTGTGTTACATTGTACAAACTTTGCCTGGTTACAGGCTGTCCTTGATGCACTGTGGAGACCTGGATGGTGAGGAAGTCCCTAAAAGAAGGGATATATGTATCCATATGGCTGATTCACTCTCCTGCACAAGAGAAACGAACACAATATTGTAAAGCAACTGTACTCCAATAATATTAATTAAAAAATAAGTAAAAAACAAAAGTTCAACTGTTAATTATCAAGTTAAATAAAACTTTGGTGTTGTTATAAGGTTCATATGGGCAGAGACTTGCACAGGTCCTCTAGGTGGTGAGGATGCCTTCAAGACTGTAAGAAAGCCTCTCGCTGATAACCAGTAAAACGCTGAGTTGTCCGTGCCAGCAACCTGAGTAAGCTTGGACATAGACCCTTCTGCACTGGACCCTCCAGGTAAGAATGCACATACCTGACTCTGATTGCAGATTTGTGAGACGTTAATGAGAGGACCCACTAAGCAGTGCTTGAACCCTCACCACAGAAAATGTAAGATAATATATATATGTTGTAGTAAGCGGCTAAGTTTGAGCGGTTTGCAGGCAGTAATAGAAAACAAATCCAACTATCTTGAAGTTATTTTGTCCAAGAGACAAGCCTTTAAGAATAAAAGGATCTTCACAAGTGCTCGGGGCTGGTGCACTGGGAAGACCCAGAGGGATGGGGTAGGGAGGGAGGTGGGAGGGGGGATCGGGATGGGGAACACAAGTAAATCCATGGCTGATTCATGTCAATGCATGGCAAAAACCACTACAATATCCTAAAGTAATTAGCCTCCAACTAATAAAAATAAATGAAAAAAAAAAGAATAAAAGGATCTTCAGAAAATGAAGTGGAAGTTGTGTACAGTTGTATCAGGAGGGCAGACAGGGCCAGCAGGAGACCATTGTCTATGTCTGGACCTGTGCAGGGGCCCCCAACTCATAAACTGTTACTTCTACACACACCAAAGAGCAGGGGATTTGAACCCACATCATAGAGCTGTCATCAGCAGTCATCACCTCTTAGTCACAAAGAAAGGAATATAATAGTCATTGTGATATAACTAAAACATATGCCTATGTTCCTCTAACTGGCCACAAAACAGTTTTATATTGAGAGCACCCAGAGGGTCTTAGCCTTTAATGCAAGCCTCTAACTTGTTCCGGGGGGTGTATCTGCTTCTAGCACCTTTCTGGAAAGGAGCAGGTTTGACATCACCTAATGGGTTACTATATACTTCTAGTGACCAGATATTTCTTTGTATTAGTCTCAGCTATAGTATTTATCTGTTTATTTAGTCTGGGTTTATTTTGCTTGTATTTCCATGAATTTTTGGAGGTATGGGATTCTATTAAATCAGATTTTTTTTTCTGCCATATCTCTCAAAGCTGCCAATTATTTTCAGTCATCAGATTCTCTTTATTTTGTTATTTTCTCTAAGTTGAAGACTACTAACTCACACTCTTATCCCAGACTTTGTACCCATAGCCCACTTTGCAAAATAACATTTTGCAACAATAATTTGCAAGTGTTCAACACAGATAAAAGAGACTGTATATTTTGACCTGCTAACATCTTCTAAAGGAAGAAAAGTCAGCTGGAAAGAAATTATTTTTTACTTATTTGGCATTGAAATATAAGACATAATTACATTAAGATTAACTGAGCTTTTTTTTTAAACATTGGAAACATTAGGGCAAAGCATATGTCAATCTCTGTAAAATCACTTGATATTTACAAATATCAATTAGTGGCTAATTATACAGTCATACTGTTCATGGGGTTCTCAAGGCAAGAATGCTGAAGTGGTTTAACATTCACCAGATGGTCAATGTTGAAATTAGATTAATTATATTCTTTGAAGCCAAAGAGGGAGAAGCTCTATATAGTCAGCAAAAAGAAGACCAGGAGTGGACTATGGCCCAGGTCATGAACTCCTTATTGCATAATTCAGACTTAAACTGAAAAAAGTAGGGAAAACCACTGGACCATTCAGGCATGACCTAAATCAGATCTCTTACAATTATACAGTGGAAGTGACAAATAGATTCAAGGGATTAGATCTGATAGAGAGAGTGCCTGAAGAACTATAGAAGGAGGTTTGTGACACTGTATAGGAGGCAGGGATCAAAACCATCCCCAAGAAAAAGAAATTCAAAAAGGCAAAATAGTTGTCTGAGGAGGCCATTCAAATAGCTGAGAAAAGAAGAGAAGTGAAAGGCAAAGAAAAAAAGGAAAGATATACCCATCTGAATGGAGAGTTCCAAAGAATAGAAAGGAGTGATAAGAAAGACTAGAGATCTCTTCAAGAAAAGTAGAGATACCAAGGGAAAATTTGTATGCTGACCTCACCATGATTACTAAACTTTCTCTTGATGTTTTTATTTAAAAATTTTATTGAGGTATAGTTAATTTAAAAAGTTGTGCCAATTTTTGCTGTACGCCAAAGTGATTCAGTTATACATACATATATAACCTATTTCATATTTTTCCATTATAATTTATCACAGGATAATATAGTTCCCCAAGCTGTACAGTAGGACCTTGTTGCTTATCCATTCTCTACATAATAGCTGTAATTTATTGTAGAATCTATAGTGTCTTAGACTAAGACACAATCACAAGTTTTGATTAATGTTTCTGAAGTTTGTATTGATTGCTATCATTGCTGTTGTTGTTAGTTGCCAAGTTGTGTTCGATTCTTTGTAACCCAATAGAATGTAACCTGTCAAATTCCTCTGTCCATGGGCTTTCCCAGGCAACGATACTATAGTGGGCTGCCATTTCCTTCTCCAGGGGGTCTTTCCAACCCAGGGACGGAACCCACATCTTCTGCTTCGCAGGGGCATTCATTACCACAGGCCACCAGGGAAGCCCATTGATTGCTAGGCTGTTGTTCAGATGCTCAGTTGTGTATGACTCTTTGTAACCCCATGACTGCAATACACCAGACTTCCCTGTCCTTCACCAAACCCAGGAGCTTGCTCAAACTCATGCCATTGAGTCAGTGATGCCATCTAACCATCTCATCCTTCATCGCCCCCTTCTCCTCCTGCCTTCAATCTAAACAAGTTCACTTGTGTCATATTTTAGATTCCACATACAAATAATTTATATGTTGTTTGCATTTCTCTGAATTCAGTTAGTATGCTCACCTCTAGATCCATCCATGTTGTTGCAAATGAGATTTCATTCCTTTTCATGGCCACTAGTATTCCATCATATATACATATTCACACCTTCTTCACCCATTCATCTGTTGATGGACATTTAGATTGTGAAGCACTATTCTTAATACATAGGCAAAAAACACAGATAGACTTGAATAGAAAACTTATTTTAAAAATTGTTTTCTATGAATGTATTGACTGTTATATTGACCTGCCTCTTGAGAAACCTGTATGCAGGTCAGGAAGCAACAGTTAGAACTGGACATGGACCAACAGACTGGTTCCAAATAGGAAAAGGAGTAAGTGAAGGCTGGATATTGTCACCCTGCTTATTTAACTTCTATGCAGAGTACATCATGAGAAATGCTGGGCTTGATGAAGCACAAGCTGGAATCAAGATTGCTGGGAGAAATATCAATAACCTCAGATACGCAGATGACATCACCCTTATGTCAGAAAGTGAAGAAGAACTAGAGAGCCTCTTGATGAAAGTGAAAGAGGAGAGTGAAAAAGTTGGCTTAAAGCTTAACATTCAGAAAACTAAGATCATGACATCTGGTCCCATCACTTCATGGCAAATCGATGAGGAAACAGTGGAAACAGCGGCTGACTTTATTTTGGGGGGCTCCAAAATCACTGCAGATGGTGAATGAAGCCATGAAATTAAAAGACACTTACTTCTTAGAAGAAAAGTTATGACCAACCTAGACAGCATATTAAAAAGTAGAGACATTACTTGGTCTGCAAAGGTCCATCCAGTCAAGGCTATGGTTTTTCCAGTGGTCATGTATGGATGTAAGAGTTGGACTATAAAGAAAGCTGAGCACTGAAGAATTGATGCTTTTGAACTGTGGTGATGGAGAAAACTCTTGAGAGTCCCTTGGACTGCAAGGAGATCCAACCAGTCCATCTTAAAGGAGATCAGTCCTGGGTGTTCATTGGAAGGACTGATGTTGAAGCTGAAACTCCTATACTTTAGCCACCTGATGCAAAAAGCTGACTCATTTGAAAAGACACTGATGTTGGAAAAGATTGAGGGCAGGAGGAGAAGGGGACAACAGAGGATGAGATGGTTGCATGGCATCACTGACTCAATGAACATGGGTTTGGATGGACTCTGGGAGTTGGTGATGAACAGGGAGGCCTGGCGTGCTGCGGTTCATGGGGTCACAAAGAATCAGACACAACTGAGTGACTGAATTGAACTGAACTGATTGACTGTTGTGAGAATATTGACAAATAAGAAGAAATTGTTACCAAGTCGTTGAAAAGCAATGGACTGATTCTCTTAAACACATGTGTGTATATAACTGTGTGCATAGAGGATGAGATGGTTGGATAGCATCACCGATTCAATGGACATGACCTTGGGCAAACTCCAAGTGATGGTGAAGGACGGGGGGTGTGGGGGGGATGGAATCCTGGTGTGCTGCAGTCCATGGGGTTGCAACTAGTTGGACATGACTTGGCAACTGAACAACAACAACACACACAAATACACATCAGGTTCTAATTTTCTTTCAATACCTTCTGTGAGTATCACTAAGCATATTTTTTTCTTCACATTAGTGAGATTTGGATGTTAAAGAGAAAGAGTCACAAGAGTTATAAGAAATAGCTAAGCATTTAATTTCATGTTAGGATAGAATTAAGATATGAGTATTTGGTAATTCTCTCATCTTAATCACTTTTATTTAAAGAATACATAGTTATCATAGTCAGGAGAAATATATATACTCAAAATATTCTCTGGTTGGTCACATGAGGTGCATTAGTGCTGAAAAATGTGAAGTAATTCACTGGTCTATTTTGAGAGAATTTAAAAAGTCAAGAATAAATGTTACTTTACTTTTATTTCTCAAAATAAAAGTTGCTTATATTTTGTTTTGTTGAGTTAAAGAGCTCTCCCATATAGCCAATTATAAGTATGTGGTTAAAATGAATTATGAGTTCAGATATGAAGCAATAACTACAGGAGATTACTTGGTATAAAATGTCTCATCCAAAGATACAACTATGTGAAGAAAAAATGTTCTAAAAACAGAAAACTTCACTGCAGGTGCCTACTATTGGTAATGTCATGCAATAAAGCAGTTGGCATTGATCTATGTTTTCATAAAGCCTGTGGTATTTTGCAAGCTTATTAGCAAAGTGTACTTTGTAAAGTTGTGGGTTTAAATGCCTTTCTAAGGGTGAGTACTTCTCACGATGAAGAAATAAGTGTCCCTTTGCTTTTTCAGCAATTTTATAAATAGCTCCTTGTGGGTTTGCAAAAAAAGGCAAAGCTAAGATAAGACTGACCTTAAAACACTTGGAGGTCTTCCACCACCTGTAAAATAATTCACTTGAATTGTACTGAAACCTTCAGGATCTGGGCCTTCCTCATTATGAGCTAACGGAACAGCCAGATTTGAGCACAGATTGTGGTTGTTAACAATCCCTCCATTGAGAATATATCATTTCAAGCCCTAATAGGAATGACAAATAGTAGCACAAAAGCCACTCAGAATTCAGGCATCAATTAAGCAGATTTCATTGCCAGACCTAGGATGCCACAAAACCCACCTCTCTGTTTTATTCACTTCAGCTACAAACCTTGTTAGTTACTTTAACACCCATGACTCACCTTTGCACGTCTTTTGTGATACCTAATATGTAAGACAAATATTTAGTGATAAATAGTTTTTATTCCTTTAAAAGAATGCTATAATGCTTACATTATAGGGTTTTTTAAATTTCTTACAATATATTTCAGGAAAATCATAATCAAAGTTAATTTTGATTTATTGATGACTTTGACTCATTGGTTTAATTGATGATTATATACACCATCAAAAAGAAACATTTCAAATTTCTAGAGGGTGTGAAAAGAAAATGTGAACAACTACATGAACTAATAATACAGAAGTATATGCAAGTCTACTGTTAGAATCACATTTCTAGATGATATAGGAACACTGAATTTGTCTTAAGGCATCATATAATCTGATTTTTTACTTTATTAATTGTCTATGCATGCATGCTAAGTCTCTTCAGTCATGTCTGACTCTTTGTGACCCCATGGACTATAGACCACCAGGCTCCTCTCTCCTTGGGATTCTCCAGGCAAGATTACTGGAGTAGGTTGCCATGCCCTCCTCCAGGGGACCTTCCGAACCCAGGGATGAAACCCACTTCTCTTACATCTGTGGCATTCAAAGGTGGGTTCCTTACCACTAGTGCTACCTGGGAAGCCCATTATTGTCTATATTAAGGAGCAAAAAAACCAAGTCTTCTAAAACTATGAAGCTTGTGCTTCTAACTGATTTTCCCTTGAATTTTTTGACATAATGTGTTCAGGAATAGAATCATTTCTTTGAGGAAGTGATGAATAGTGTGAAAATCACCAATTCATTAAACTTCAAGGTCTATTAAATAGCTCACCTGATCTGGACCCCATAGAAGAGAATCAGGCCAAAAGTCTGACCTCTCCAGCACTACCTGTGAAGGAGATTCTGTGTTGTATTTATGTATCTGTTCTTCAGCTGGTCATGCAAGAACTGGCCAAGCTCCAGCCATCCTCTCTTTCCCTGACCCTTCCAAGCAAACCTGTCCACCATCTGCTCTCTGTCCTCGATTCTTCTCACTCTCTTCCAACTCAAACTATGTTCTCATCAGGCTGAGTACCTACATCAGAAGTTCTCCAGCTTGGGTGAAGAAGAATATATTCCATTTCACAATTATTCATTGCTAAAGCACTTACTGGGGCTTCCCAGGTGATGCTAGTGATAAAGAACCTGCCTGCCAGTGCAGGAGAGGTAAGAGATGTGGGTTCAATCCCTGGGATAGGAAGATCCCCTAGAGGAGGGCATGGCAACCCACTCCAATGTTCTTGCCTGGACAATCCCATGACAGAGGGAGCCTGGTGAGCTACAGTCCATAGGGTCGCAGAGTTAGACAAGAGTGAAGTGACTTAGCATTCGTGCAAAGCACTTACTGCATTTACTGCACACAAAAAATATTGAATGTGCCAATTTTTCTCAGTAACTTAGTGATTATTTGCTGAGGTATTCAATTTTTTTGCACCATATTTTGGGTGTGATATCTGAAAAGTGTGAAAACTGAAGGCTCAAAATTGGGTTATACTGACCCTCTTCTGCAATTTGTATCTTTTCAATGGCTTTCATGTATACTGCTATAGGAATTGATGAAAAAGAGAAAATAATCAATTTAGAAAGATTTTGATTGGATTTTCCCCATATGAGAGTATGTATGGTAAGACATTTTCCTACAGAGTTATGACACCATAATTCCATATTCAGAAATATATTATTGTGCATTTATAAAATAAAATGATTTATAACTATTTCCTCTAACAAGAGAAACATTTCTTGATTTTGTGCAATTTTGAAAGCAATAGCAATTATTACTGCATAGCTAGTAATAATAGCTAATAAATGTGACTACCTCAGAGTCTTATTTCACAGTATTGTTGAAACACTTTTTTGGTTGTTAATTGGGTAATACCATAAGAGCCTTCTAAAAATTAGTTATAAATTAGAGGATATTATAAGAACATTCCTGTGAAGTTTAATTAGAAATTATTCATGTCACATTAATCTAAATCACACTAAAATGAATCCAATTATATTGACACTATAAATATTCAATTTTAAAAGAGCACTTTTATGCCTATTATCCAAGTTGGCCACAAATATTTACAAAAATTTCTGGTTGTCTTTCCTGCTGGCTCAATAATAAATGAACAACCAGAATGTTTATTTGGGTAGAGACAAAGGTCATGTTTATATAATTCACCCCAAAATGCTCTTGTAAGGCAAAATAGGAATATAATATGTATACAAATATAGACAAGTAGGTCCATATTTAAGACAGATTCCCTAACTGAAACATACATTTTAAAATTTGGCCAGTTGCAAAGTAAATATTATCACCTACAGTATCATAATTTGATATCTCTTCAGAAAGTTTATGCTCAGTATTTTTTGGTAGGAGGCACAAAGTGTTGTAATTAAGACAGGCATCTACACAATGATGGGTGATGCTATCAGGCACCAGGCAATTTGGAGGTCTGCATATGAAGAAGTAAAATTGTAGCATCACCATAAAATTATGAAATGAAACAAATTTCTCATTAGGTTTTAGCCATGAAACATAATTTCTCCTTCATGCTTATAATATTTTAATGAAGATCAATAATGGAAAGTCAGTAGCCATCAACAGTCAATAATAACTGACCATATTATGTATGTAACATCTAAATAGCTTATAGTTTCTAAAATTTTCTTTGTCATGAACCCTTAGCAAGCATATGCATTAAGTTCACAGAGAAATGGCTGACTCAAAAATTAGTGTAAGGTTTTTCTTATTTCTTTTTTCCCAAAGTATGGAAATAGAGAGGGGTTTTATTTTTTAATTGAGGTTTTATATTTATTATTCTTAGAATGAAATACCTTTATTATGACTGATGTAATGTTTGATGGGGAAACTACATTCACATTAAATTTAATTTGTATAAACTCCTGTGTGTGTGTGTGTGTGTGTGTGTATGTGTCTTTATGTAACACAATATGAATGGCAATTGCATGGGCTATGAAATCTGAACTTTGTTAGTGGACACTGACATCCATTCAGCATCTGTGAAAAGGGTAATAATGTGTAATATTCCTTTACAGAATCATTGCAAACATTGAGAAAGAAATAATAATCACTCAGGAGACAATCATTGTCGTACTAGTGGTTGTTGTCTTTACTGAGACAGAGGCAACAAGATGGCCCATCTATCCATTGCTGCCTTTATTTTTAAGCCTTACAGGCTTTGATTTTTTTGAATCAAAAACGTTTACAATTTGATAAATGAATACTAGTTAGATAGACCCTTCTACGATGCCTGAGCATTTCTTCCCTAACGCACCACCCTCCCCTGCTAGGAGGGCCATTGGTTTTCCAAGAAACCATATCTGTGACTGCAAGACTCAATACTATTACAATAGCATTGTCCCTATGACCAAGTAGCACCTGTGAACTTCCTGTCCTGCCGAAGCTGTGCTTTTGTGCTTTTAGCGATGAGGTCCTGCAAGCGCCCAAATCCACACTTCTTCACCTCCCATCGCAGGGCAGAGACTCTGGACACTCGGTTATCAAGAAATGGACAAGCCTGGGAGTGGAGCTGGTTTGGATGGGTAGACTTTCAAGGAGTGGGAGCAAGGAGAATGGAGCCTGAATCACAAGTGAGAGAGATAGGAGCTGTCTCTGGGCATGGCTGTTTAGGAAAGGAAACCAAGACTGATCAAAAGTCAGGGCCACTACTATATATATAAAATAGATAACTAATAAGGACCTGCTATATAGCCCAGGGAACTGTATTCAGTACTTTGTAATGGCCTATATGGGAAGGGAACCTTAACAAGATTTCAGTTCAGTTCAGTCACTCAGTCCTGTCAACTCTTTGCAACCCCATGGACTGCAGCAAGCCAGGCTTCCCTGTCCATTACCAACTCCCTGAGCTTGCTCAAACTCATGTCCATTAAGTCAGTGATGTCATCCAACAGTCTCATCCTCTGTTGTCCCCTTCTCCTTCTGCCTTCAATCTTTCCCAGCATCAGGGTCTTTTCCAATGAGTCAGTTCTTCTCATCAGGTGGCCAAAGTATTGGACCTTTCAAGGGCCAGCATCAAACCTTTCAATGAATATTCAGGACTGATTTCCTTTGAGATTGACATCTTTGATCTACTCCCAGTCCAAGGGACTCTCAAGAGTCTTCTCCAACACCACAGTTCAAAAGCAGCAATTATTCAGAGCTCACCTTTCTTTTTAGTCCAGCTCTCACATCCATACATGACTACTGGAAAAATCATAACTTTGACTAGACAGACCTTTGTTGTCAAAGTAATATCTCTGTTTTTAATATGCTGTTGGTCATAGCTTTTCTTTCAAGGAGCAAGCATCTTTCAATTTCATGGCTGCATTCACCATCTGCAGTGATTTTGGAGCCCCCAAAAATAAAGTCAGCCACTATTTCCACTGTTTCCCCATCTATTTGCCATGAAGTGATGAGACTGGATGCCATGATCTTAGTTTTCTGAATGCTGAGTTTTAAGCCAGCTTTTTAACTATCCTCTTTCACTTTCAAAAGGTTCTTTAGTTCTTCTTCGCTTTCTGCCATAAGCGTGGTGTCATCTGCATATCTGAGGTTATTAATATTTCTCCCAGCAATCTTGATTCCAGTTTGTGCTTCATCCAGTCCAGCATTTCACATGATGTAATTTGCATATAAGTTAAATAAGCAGGGTGACAATATACAGCCTTGACATACTCCTTTCCCAGTCTGCTGTTCCATGTCCAGTTCTAACTGTTGCTTCCTGACCTGCATACAGATTTCTCAACAGGCAGGTCAGGTGGTCTAGTATTCCCATCTCTTGAAGAATTTTCCACAGTTTGTTGTGATCCACACAGTCAAAGGCTTTGACATAGTCAATAAAGCAGATTTTTTCTCGAACTCTCTTGCTTTTTTGATGATCTAATGGATGTTGGCAATTTGATCTAGGTTTGATTGAATCTGATTCACTTTGTTATACAGCAGAAACTAATACAACATGGTAAATCAACTACACAGCAATTTTTTTTAAGTAAATTTAAAAAAAAAAAAAAAGGACCTAAGTATGGAAACTGTTGTACCCGGATGGTGGAATCCCACCAAACACCACAGGAGCCACGGATGGATGCAAAAGCAGTGAGGAACTTTGTTACAAGCTCTAGCAGGGACTCCCTCCACACAACCTAATGGCCATGCAGACAGAGCCCGGAGTGATGGCCGCGATCTATTTTTATACCGTATAGTGGGGAAAACGGGAAGCTTAAGGGGATTGGTTAATTCTTTAACTAAGGATGTCTTGTTAGCTACTGATTGGTGGGCTAGAGTAAGGGGGTGAGGGACTTCTTGTCCTCCCCTGATTGGCTCATTGAGTTTCTTTGTCTTAAAGTTTTGTTTTCTCTCCTCCGGAGGGGGTTTTACTCAAAATGGCGGTGCTATGTTAAAATGGAGTCGTTTGGGTTTCACATTTCACAGAAACCAAGACCAAAAGCAAAACACTGAGAGAGACAGAGAAAGAGATTGAAGAATGTATTGATTCCTGGGAGGAGCCCTGGAGAGAGGCTTGTGGACTGAAGGAATTCTTTTATGGGGTCTGCTCTGGAGCCTGGGAGCTTTGAGGGCCCAGAGTCTTGTTTGAGTGTAGTCATTTCAGGCCACTGTGCTGGGGTCAAATCCAATCAGCTCCTGTGATCAAAGTGCTCACCTCTCACCTCTCATCAGTTCAATATTTAAAATCCCTCAGCCCGTTAGTCCTAATAACAGGGCTTCAAAGCCACTTTCCCTGTTAGAAACTCATTTCTGATGGTGGCATGCCATCTTGTCCCCAACTGTGGATTTTCAAGTCTGACTCTCTTCCATGTGCCCAGATCTTACCCATAGGCTTTTTTTGTTATTATGAATGTTCTTCCTACCATCTATTTGAGTACCTATGCCCAACCTTGCTTTTGTCACATCTCATCCAAGATGTTGGAATCCTGGGACTATCTTCCCAGTCTGGAACTGATAGCACTTTAGGACTTCACTCCAGGTACAACCCTCACCACATCCTCTGTCTTTCTCACTGTTGGGGTTCCCCAGGCATGCTTCCCATTGATTATTTATGCCATTCTTTCCCTTTTTGTAGTCATCTGAAACTCCATCATTTGTATAGCCTTTGGGCCATATTCCCTCACACCTGCATATCTGCAGCCTGGCTCTTTGGGTTCCAAAACAAAAAGACCTTCTCCAGTAAAGTCAAGCAAAGGATTTATCACAGGAGTATATCTGCATAAGCAACTGAAAGTATTCGATCATAAAGAATCAAAGCATTCATAAGGACAAAGTCCTTCATCTATTCCATATAAGCTAATAATCTTTCTTTGTTCCTCACTTCACCTGTTTCTCTGCATACCTCCACCTGTTCACTTGTGTTATACTCCCTCATAAGTTGCGTATGTTTCATTTTGACTTCCTATGGTCCTTCTCTCTCCTCTTCATAACTGTTCTGTTTCAAATATCTCTTCACATGGACAAAATTCTAGGTGTTTCTCAGTTTAAATAATTACCTAGTCACTAGGTAAGACTGTTCAATTACATCTCCTGTTGCGTCACAAGTTACAGGTACATGGTCCCTAATCCCTGGCTAAGTGTGGATCAGATGCTTAACACTGGTCCAACTACAAAGGAAATGTCAGGTCCCAGAACCCCACATGCCTGCAGACCCACTGCCTCAGCAGGGCATACAGGCAGGGCGGGGACTGCAGCATCTCAAGGATACTGTTTTCCTGGTGGTATTTCTTTCTGTGTCTATGAACCCCAAGAACAGACAGAGAGCCCATTTTCAAACCCTACAAGGTTTGAAACGGTGGCATATGGTGGCAAGAAAATTTACATAATTCATTCTTTTTAGCAATTGATTTGATTCAGATTTCAAAGAAATACTATGTAGGGATATTCAGAAAGATTTTTCCTTAGCAATTATTATGTAGATAAAAATGATTTAAGTCAAGCCATGCCTTTGAAAGTAATTATTTGAACACCAAGAAAAACTAGATTTATTTGTAAGTAGAGTTAACAGAGGCAGGAAGACTGGTTCTTACAATTTTTATCTGCTAAAGATTATAGATTCTTGTGCTACATAATTAATCATCTTTTAGAAGCTTTTAGATGATTAAGGAGAAATACCTCAAAAGCCAAATTTTCTTCCATTTCACAGATGGAGACTTATGAGACATCTTTAATGAGGAAAATATGCCAACATTATAGTTTGAGCATCAGAAAAGGCTCTCTATAAAATACAGCTGAGAATAAGCAGAGCACCATCATTTGGCAGGAAATTTTCACATCTTTTAGCTCTTTCTCAAATTTTGAAGTGCAGATAAAAATTATCAAAAGTGACATAAAACTTGCTGAAAGAAAAAAAAATTATTAAAATACTTTAAAATAGGTCAGTCAAAATAAATACTGTTTTAAGTTGCACATGGTTTGCACTACCCTCAGGGAATCTATTGTCAATGCTTTTTCACGGTAACTGTATTTTAAAACACGATTTTTTAATGCTGATTCACCAAGTGTCAAAGCCATAGCTAATTGCATAAAATATTATCTGGATTCTAAGGGAGCCTCCAGGGGGAAAAAAATGAGATTTCCAGGAAATTCCTTTTATGCCCTAGGGTGATGATTCAAAGCAAAGGAAGGCATGTATTTACAATGTTGTTGACTTGCCTTTATTACTAATGAATGGCCTCACTGAGAAATGCTATAAAAATCATATCAAATTCAACATTCTCATCAGGTAGGGAATGCTGCCTAGAACATTGTCTGCTATTCTTACCACATGTCCTCTTGGGCAGGCTTAAAAAAAGACCCCAGATTCCGAATAACTGCCTGACCTCCTTTCATCTCTCTCTTGTTACTATGCAACTGAGAGTCAGAGTTGCGTCTTTCTCTAGAAACCACAGGAGACTCTGGGTGCATATCTGTGTGTGCGTTCACCACATTGGCATTGGTGTGTGCACCCCCATACTCCTTCATCGTGAGTAACTCACTATGGACTTTGAGATTTGCAAGCCGATGCAAATCCTTTATGGAACAAAGGGGTCAGTTACAAAGTATATTGGTGCCTGAAGAGTGACAAGGACACAGCCAGCAGCCTGCTCCCGATCACACTGAGGACAAAATCTAGGGGACAGATTTGTTATTGTGGCACGTGGAACCAGGCTGTGACACCATGATTATCAAAACAGTCAAAAAACTGTTTTACTTTCTTAAGATTATCAAAGAAGCTCATGTCACAAGTCTGGACTTGTCATGTCTATACAGCTTGCCAAGAATAACTTTAGGACCATGCTATCTAACTGCTGCTCACAAGGGAATTCAGCTTAGCTTTCTGGAAGAATATAACTAAGCAAACACAACATGGACCTTCACATCTATTTTTACTTTTTATAATAATTCTTTAAATTCATGTGAAATTCCTTGTACAACTGGTTTTGAAAATACTCTGAAAAGAGGTTCCACCTAATTAATTTAGAATAATTGACAGAGATGTACTGGAATTTGAAAGAACTATTAATAGAAACTATGGATTATATCATGGAAATACAATTATTGCCAGAACTTATGAGAACAGAACTCAGAAGCCAAATATAGATTCTATAATATTCTGCCATACAGAGAAGTTTTTTGAAAAAAATATTTTTAGGTTTATGGATAGTCATGGAGACTATATTTTAATATATTGAAACATCTTATTTTGGGGTGTATGATACAATACACCCCTTTGTTTTTACTGTTTATTTAATTTTATTACTTTGTTGACAAACTTTTTAATCCTTACCACAGCCCTGTCTAAATTGCTCTAAAGCTCTAAATTCTTGGAGGCTAAAAAAATATAATAAAGCATATTCTATCATGAAGACTTTTATTATCTATTGATTTGAAATATGCTGTAAAACGAGTATTTGAATCTCTAATTATCTTTCTAGAAGTTTACCATGGTATCTGATGCATTTTATTGAATGAGGCTACTTGGAACTCACTCATTAGTATTCTACTGTCATATTAAATAGCAGAAGTGTTGGCAGTATTCCTAGAAATAAGGCTTCAGGAGAGCAGGTGGATTCATAAAAAGAAACTCAGTGTTTATGGGAAGGTGAGGATACAGGGGTAACTCTTGTTAAAAACACCTTTGCGTGTTTTTCATGTCACTCTCACTTAGCTGGCTGGGAAACCACACAAAGACTTTCTGTCTCATGCACAGAATCAGACTCAAAATATTTATCAGGCTTCTCCGAAACCATACACATAACTCACTGAACGTCTAGACAGGAATAATTAGTATTTAAAGTAAAGGATAGCTTATGATGGATTGTGAACCTTGGTGTCTCACTGATTAAATGTAAGTAGATGTTTTGATATTTAAGTTCCATGAAAAACATCGGCTTCCTGAACTGGTCTCACCCCTAAGATTGTATTTTTCATTCCGTTTCATCCAGTTTTCTCTCATTACGGCCAGCCTGAGATCCCACATCTGTCAAGTTAATTTGCCTTGCTGTCAACCCCACATAGGACTTGTTCACCTCCGTTGTACCATCATATTTCAGTGACTTTAACTGGAATTCTCTTTCCAACTAACTTGGTTCATCATTTCTTTAACGTCCTTCAGAATGCATCTTTTGAACTTTATCTTACTTGGTAGTGGTGGTGGGAGGTGGAGATGGTTGCCCCTCACTCTGTCTGTCTCTGCAATACAGAAATACCCACTGTTTCCAGCCATCAATGGGTTTCTCAGTAAATTCTCTACATTTCGCAGATATTTTGTTGTCAAATGTACCTAAATTAAAAAATCAAACCTCTGTGCAAATACAGATATAATTAATGTAAATTATCACTTTAGTTTCATTTGTGACACTTGCTTAGTCATGTCCAACTCTTTGCAACCCCATGAACTGCAGCATGCCAGGCCTCCCTGTCCATCACCAACTCCCGGAGTCCACTCAAACCCATGTGCATTGAGTCAGTGATGCCATCCAACCATTTCATTCTCTGTCGTCCCCTTCTTCTCCTACCCTCAATCTTTTCCAGCTTTAGAGTCTTTTCAAATGAGTCAGCTCTTCACATCAGGTGGGCCAAAGTACAGGAGTTTCAGCTTCAACATCAGTCCTTCCAATGAATACCCAGGACTAATCTCCTTTAGGATGGACTGGTTGGATCTCCTTGCAGTCCAAGGGACTCTCAAAACTCTTCTCCAATGCCACAGTTCAAAAGCATCAGTTCTTCGGTGCTCAGCTTTCTTTATAGTCCAATTATCACACCCATACCTGACTACTGGAAAAACCATATCCTTGACTAGACTGACCTTTGTTGACAAAGTAATGTCTCTGCTTTTTAATATGCTATCTAGGTTGGTCATAACTTTCCTTCCAAGGAGTGTCTTTTAATTTCATGGCTTCAATCACCATCTGCAGTGATTTTGGAGCCCAAAAAAATAAAGTCAGCCACTATTTCCCCATCGATTTGCCATGAAGTGATGGGACTGGATGGCATGATCTTAGTTTTCTGAATGTTGAGCTTAAGCCAACTTTTTCCCTCTCCTCTTTCACTTTCATCAAGAGGCTCTTTAGTTCTTCACTTTTTGCCATAAGGGTAGTGTCATTTGCATATCTGAGGTTATTGATATTTCTCCCAGCAATCTTGATTTCAGCTTATGCTTCATCCAGTCCAGAGTTTCTCATGACATACTCTGCATATAAGTTAAATAAGCAGGGTGACAATATACAGCCTTGATGTACTCCTTTTCCTGTTGTTCCATGTCCAGTTCTAACTGTTGCTTCCTGACCTGCATACCGATTTCTCAAGAGGCAGGTCAGGTGGTCTGGTATTCCCATCTCTTTTGGAATTTTCCACAGTTTATTGTGATCCACACAAAAGGCTTTGGCATAGTCAATAAAGCAGAAATAAATGTTTTTCTGGAACTCTCTTGGCTTTTCGATGATCCAGCAGATCTTGGCAATATGATCTCTGGTTCCTTTGCATTTTCTAAAACCAACTTCAACATCTGGAAGTTCATGGTTCACGTATTACTGAAGCCTGGCTTGGAGAATTTTGAGCATTACTTTACTAGTGTGTGAGATGAGTGCAATTGTGCAGTAGTTTGAACATTCTTTGGCATTGCCTTTCTTAGGGGTTGGAATGAAAACTGACCTTTTCCAGTCCTGTGACCACTGCTGAGTTTTCTAAATGTGCTGGCATATTGAGTGCAACACTTTCACAGCATCATCTTTTAAGATTTGAAACAGCTTAACTGGAATTCCATCACCTCCACTAGCTTTGTTTGTATGATGCTTCCTAAGGCCCACTTGACCTCACATTCCAGGATGTCTGGCTCTAGGTGAGTGATCACACCATCATGATTATCTGGGTCCTGAAGATTTTTTGTACCATTCTTCTGTGTATTCTTGCCACCTCTTCTTAATATCTTCTGCTTCTGTTAGTCCCATATCATTTCTGTCCTTTTTTGTACCCATCTTTGCATAAAATATTCCCTTGGTATCTCTAATTTTCTTGAAGAGATCTCTAGCCTTTCCCATTCTCTTGTTTTCCTCTATTTCTTTACATTGGTCACTGAGGAAGGCTTTCTTATCTCTTCTTGCTATTCTTTGGAACTTTGAATTCAAATGGATATATCTTTCCTTTTCGCTTCTCCTCTTTTCACAGCTATTTGTAAGGCCTCCTCAGACAACCATTTTGCTTTTTGGCATTTCTTTTTCTTGCGGATGGTGTTGATCCCTGTCTCCTGTACAATGTCATGAACCTCTGTCCACAGTTCATCAGGCACTCTGTCTATCAGATCTAGTCCCTTAAATCTATTTCTCACTTCCACTGTATAATCATAAGGGATCTGATTTAGGTCATTCCTGAATGGTCTAGTGGTTTTCCCTACTTTCTTCAATTTAATTCTGAATTTGGCAACAAAAAGTTCATGATCCAAGCCACAGTCAGCTCCTGCTCTTGTTTTTGCTGACTGTATATCCCATTGGAGATACCAGTGGGGAGGAGACACCCCATGTGAGGAGATACCCCACATCCAAGGTAAGGAGCAGCAGCTGTGCTTTGCTGGAGCAGCCATGAAGAGATACCCATGTCCAAGGTAAGAGAAACCCCAGTAAGATGGTAGGCACTGAGAGAGGGCATCAGAGGGCAGATAGACTGAAACGACTATCACAGAAAACTAGCCAGTCTTATCACATGGACCACAGCCTTGTGATAGTTAACTTCGAATAAATAATTTCTCTCTGTTTATTGGCCCCATAAGTTAAAATGAATATGAATATTATGCAAAAAAAAAAAAAGCTTTTAGATCAACTAAGTTTAGAAAACATCTTCCCTCATAGCTCAGTTGCAAAAGTATCTGCCTGCAAAGCAGGAGACTGCAGTTCAATTCCTGGGTCAGGAAGATCCCCTGGAGAAGGGACAGGCTTCCCACTCTAGCATTATGGCCTGGAGAGAATTCCATGGACTCTATAGTCCATGGGGTCACAAAGAGTTAGACATGACTGTGCGACTTTCACTTACACTTTCAACTTTAGAAAGTCTGTGTTAAACAATACTTAATTGTTTCCTTACTGCACAACCTCCAGGAGCAGTTTTTTTGTGCTACAGTATAGATATCCTTTAAGTGGGACTAGAGAACACAGTATTTTTTAAAACTATGTAACCACGAAAACTATCTTTAAAAACATGTTTTGTGGAGTATCATTGGGCCACCCTGGAAAATGTTATGTAGTCCCTTAGTTGAGGCTAGACTCTATGATAATACAGGAAACAAGATCTAACATTTGTTATGGTGCTGCAGATTAGTTATTTTTCAAGCAGTGTCATTGCAGAAAGCATTAGACTGAAATACTTCACTCTAGTGAAGTATTCATGATACTCTGAGGAGACTTTGTCCCAGAATTATTAAAGAACTTGCCAATTTCACACCACTAGTGATAGTGTTAATTCTCAAATCCTGGACATCACATTCCAAAATGAATCAGTACTAAATGTTTGCAACCATGCAGCCTTCATGAGCATGAAATCAGCCTTGAGAAAAGTATTGTAAAGCCCATCATTCTGAATGGTAAAAATATTAAATCACCATAGATACAGTGGTTCAAAGTGGTATAGTCAATAAGTTTCACTGACATTTTCTGGATCCTAAAACACAGCATTTTAATTTTAAAAAGGTCATTCTTATTCTTAAACAAGTGGAAAATAATGTAATTCTTCTTCTTCTTTTTTTGTTTTTTTTTCTTTTTTGGTAGCACTGTACCACTTGTGAGATCTAAATTCCTCAACCAGGGACTGAATCTGTGCCCCAGAGAGTGAAAATCCTATCACTGGACCATCAAGAAATTCTCAAGAATACAATTCCAAAAGAAGGAACTAAGATTTAAAGGGAAAATAAGGATAGCATATATAATTTTGGATATTGCTCCAATACACATTGAAGTCCATATTTTATATCCTCCACATTTCCTTCCCTGCTTTGATATCTTAGCAAATCTGAAGGAGATAGTATTCATTTCTAAAAATATGAAATTCTAAATTTTGAGTGAATACATATGCAACATTTTTGAAATAATTTTAAAATATGGATATTTGAGCAATATGTTAATATCTCTACTGAAAAAGTACAGCCAACTTTGGTTGAAAGCAAGTTACTGAATCAAAAAGAAACACACTTAAACAAACAAACAAATATATATTTAGCTTATATAAAGCAAAAATTCATTTTGTTTGTGTGTGTGTTGTGTTTGCATGTTGTGTGTGTGTGTGTGTGTGTGTGTGTGTGTGTGTGTGTGTGTGTGTTGACAGTAACAACTACTTTGGGCCCCAAATTATCAAACTTCAACTATAGTGCACACTATTAAAAGGCAAAAAAATGTCACTCCTATTTATTGAAGATATACTAGCTGGTCACATTATAGTTTTTTAAGAGTCGAGTATTATACATCTAGTGTCCTGAGATTTCTGGTAACTCCTTCATCATATATCACACTTAATAATGGGCACTGCTAGCTCACTTCCCCTTTAGGGCAGCCTGAAAATAAAACATCTAGAATAGCCTATCAGCTAAAGATTACATAATCATTTTAACAAAAGAAATAACCAGAGATAAAAGACCTCTTGCACATGATAATATTTTGTCTGTGTCTTTGAGATTTCTCATAAGCAAGACTCAGAGATCAGTTAAACAACGGCTGAAGGTCAGTTTCTGCTCATGGTGATCTTAAGTACATCTTTGATCCCAGTTGTGACCAGGGATTTGGTCCCGTAAGGTAGTGAGTTCTTTGAATCCTACTCCTCTGAAACATACAAGCATGTATATCCCATCTGAGAGGTGCTGAGTCATGGGTGGGACACAAGATCAGACTCAAGGATGGTGCTGAGTTCCAAATCTCGAGAAATCTAAGAATAAAAGGAAATCTGAGTTCTGAGCTGTCAAGTGACTCTGAGACAAACTGTCACTAGATCAGTCCCATGGGATAGATTATTTATCATGATGACCCGCGTGGCTTCTCATAGACCAGTGACTGGTGTTGTGTTTGGCACTTCTGTGCAGCCCTGTCTTCCTAAAGCAGAAGAGGCTGCTTCTCTCCTGTGCTCCCCCAAGTACACTGCAGAGAGCTCTCAGGACTGAATCTTTGCAGTGTGTTTGCCTTTGGTCTATCTTCGCTAACTGTCTATGAGTTCCTTTAAAACAAGAATCAGTTTATCATCTTTGTACATATATAATAGACAAATAAATACCTTAGTCCAATGCGTCTTTGCTTCCCTGGTTGTCCAGCTGGTAAAGAATCTGCCTGCAATGCAGGAGACCCCAGTTCAATTCCTGAGTCAGAACAATTCCCTGGAGAAGGGATAGGCTACACACTGCAGTATTTTGGGACTTTCCTGGTGTCTCAAACAGTAAAGACTCCACTTGCAATGCAGGAGACCTGAATTTGATGCCTGAGTTGGGAAGATCCCCTGGAGGAAGGCATGGCAACCCACTCCAATACTCTTGCTTGGAGAATCCCCATGAACAGAGGAGCCTGCTGGGCTACAAGCCATGGGGTCTCAAGGAGTCAGACATGAATGAGTGATTAAGCACACAGCACAACGTGTCTTCAGGTCTCTTTTGGCCTTTCTGGCTCTAGAAAATTTCTAATGAATATCATGGGGGAGTCAATAAGGTTGAAATAGAGATAAATGTGTATTTTAATAGTACTATTCTAGTGGTCAATCGAAGATATTTCTCCATCTTGGCATTCAAATGCTGTAGTATTTACAGGCATATGATCACTAGTCATTTAATGACCCTTCTGTCAATCAAAAGTGTCTTTCACACAGGTTTACATAGAATAAGTGTATTTTGTATGTTAAACATCCATATGTGTACTTATATGTACATATATGCATGGATACTGGTTTATGTAGACTGATGACTTGGTAGATTATCCATTCTCTAATCCAGTCTCAGTCGACTTGGTATCAGAGTATTAGTTGTGGAAAGGTGGCTACACTGGAAAAAAAAAGTAAAGGTTTTCTCTGTCTGGTGAGCAAGATTATGGGTGAAAAAAGAATGCAAGTAAATTCCTTTTCTTGCATTATCTTTATTTTCACATCAAATCCATGACAGTTAGAGGATCCCATTCTGTTTCATCTTCTTGTCCCCTTTAGGTAGGTTCATGGGATGTGTTTTTGTCTGGTGGGCATCCTTGATGTCCTCTGCTCTTTTCACTGTCAACTCTTATCCAACAAGCAGGATCTGAATTCTCATCAAATCTGATGTCTCATCAGGGAAACACTGGCAGAGGGGGAACAGATCTGGAGCAGAGATGTTAGGAGGAAGGGGTTCCATTATCTCAGGTTGGAGAAGATGGTGTATAAACTAGAACAGTGGCAAGATGGAAGGAAGGCAGCAGAGAGATTTCAGGGGGTTCAAACAGAGAGTTGACAGGGTGGCCTGAGTCATTACATCTAGGGATAGAGGGGAAACAAGTCGGCTGTTCACTTTGCACATGAAGCAGTCAGATGGGCAAAGATGCCTTTCATCAAGGTGGAAACTGCAAGACTGAGAAAGAAGATGCTTTTGGAGGAAACAGAACCTGTGGGATGAAGACTGAGCATCTCCAGATTGGCTGTTTATGACATCCTGAGATAGTGGGAGATAGCCCCCAAAGAAAGCTGAAGACAAAAGTTAGAGACTCATCAGAATGTCGGCAGTTGGTTATGTCTTAGAAGATATGGGATTGAGTACAGATGGAACAGTTAGAAATAAAAACTTAAAGTGGTCCATTTTCAAGGGTGTCTGGCTTTGAGTGGAAATATTGCTAACAGCCAAACTTGCCTAACAGCTTGTTGGTGTAGTAACTGTAAGGAAAGTCTGGGCAAACAAAGGGAGGGTGGGGTGCCTAGGATTTTTGTTGGGGCTCATTCTAATTGGGAATTCAAAACATGAGAACCGGAATAGGTGCACAAGAAAGGAGGAAACAAGATGCCAGGGAGGTGCCAGCCCAAAAAGAGGGAGGGAATAAACCTGGGTGACATCCAGGAAGGTTGTTCACCCCATAGTAATCAGCCAGTGAGGAACTGGGGGAGGGACTTGTGTCCCAGGGGATAAATGCTTGTTGTAACAACACTGGGTATGCCTGCCCACCAGACACCCCATCTTGCAAGATCATCATCAACACCTCACTCTTGCTGTGCTTCGGGTCTCCAAGTCCATCCCTTGGTTTGGGACCAATGAATGTGTTTCTCCCAGAACTGTGCGCATGACATCTGTGAGACCCACGCTTAGGGGAAGAGGAACTCATGCGGGAGCCTGAGAAGGATGAGCTGGAGAGGACCGAGACAGAGCAGGAAGGGCTTAGGTCAGGGGAGACCGAGGACTGCGCTCCCGGGACGGTCACCCAGCAGCGAAAGGTGATATAGCACGTGTGGCACAAGACACAGTAATGCCAACAAAACAGGAGCATCAGCTTCCCATAATCCACAAACATCCCACTGTTACTTCCTCACCTTCCTCTAGTAAACGGAGTCTGATAATGTTTTGGTACATAATCTACATCAAAACTGTGCTTCATATATGCAGATAGAAACAGCAAGTCAATAAATAAACTCCCCACACAAAACAGTCACTGGTTCTCTTTTTAATGAATTAAGCACCATGCAGAAATTTATTGTTCAACATATTCTGTGGTGTTTTCCCCACAATTTTGAAGGGAGAAATTGCCCGAAACAAGTCATTGCTCAAGTGTTATCATGTCCAATGTGAAATCTTTTAGTCACATAATGGGTAAATATGTGGGACTCTCATCTGTCTGAGGGTCAAATATCCTATGGTGATTTCTTGATTCTTGTGCAGAGAAGGGGTTCAATATAAGGATCCCAGGTTATGCCACTTGGCTTCTGGCCTATTTTGAAATGAAGAGAACCAAGACCCAGCAGATTTTTAAAAAAAGTTTATGCACTCCTTTACTGACTAAAAGAATTAAGACAGAGAACCTGGTCCAAGAAGAGAGCTGTCAGCAGAGATGGCCATGAAGGATACAGGGTGAGTGTGGTAACTGGGGTGAGCACAACAGGGCATGGAGACCAGATTCCTCCCCGTGTCCCAATCTCTGCAGGCCCAACAAACCCTGGTTCATCAAACATCTGCTCCTCCACCTTTCTGTGAGCTCTCTGGCTGCTCTTTGGGGTCCCAGACCCCTGCACCCTTCTCTTAATTCAGATACATGTAAACATCAGTGGACATGTAAACCTCAGTGGCATGACTGTCTGGGGCTTCAAACTCTGTACATACATAATTAAATATGTTGTCCTCCTGCTAATGTATCCTAGGTTAATCTGATTGTTAGACCAGCCAAAAAGCCAGAAAGGGTAGAGAAACATTTTTTTCTTCTCCTGATGGAGTGATTTTTCTCTGCCTTCCACCAAAAATAGAAAGAGTGGATAAAAGAAATCACTTAGTAGACAAAGCAGCCAGACTTACACCATTTGAAACCAATCCTAGAAACTTTGAAGTTTAAAGTTGTAAAATGTCTCTGGTGCACTCTTTCTCTTTGCTACAATCAATCTGAGTGCAAAGGGCAAGGTCAAACACATCTCACTTGTACGCTCTGATGCCAAGAATAGAACTTTAAATCCATTTTCACTTGAAATTTCAGAAGGGAGACAAAATGCTATTTAATTTTGGCAACAAGAGCATCCTTATTGACAGACTTCAGATTTTGGAGAAGGTGCTAAACTGATTTTTGTCGGGCCCACCCTTCACACTGCAGATCAAGGGGCATAAGCAAACAGACTCCCTTGTATCTTTGAAAACCAGTTTTTCAAGCTTTTAAAACAGAAAAAGATGATTTTTAACAACCACATCTACCAGATTGTTACACTGGAAAATACAGCTCGATTTCTTTCTGGATTCAATTGGATAACCAAATCATAAAGAAAATATATTACAGTGATTTTATGCAGTAATCACTTGGGTTATTTTCTCTCAACTTTTGGGATCTTTCATAACAAAGATTTTAACAAGACTGAGTTAAATGTCCACTTTCAAGTCATTGATGTTAAAGATATGGAAAATTTCTGTCCTCCATGGAGCAATACTGAGTTAAATAAATGAAGAAAATATGAACATTCATATTTATATTTAAACAGAACCAAATGGTAACATTTCAATTTAAATGCATCACTTCAGACAATGATTCTATCTCTCTAGTAGGATTTTTCTTATTTTCCAGGAAAATCATTTCACAACTTCTGTGGCTTCCTGAGCCCCTGACACTTCCTTCTCCACGGATAGGTCAAGGACTTAAGTCAGATCTATTTTAAGAAGCTGTGAGTTCTTACTCATTTGCATTTTCTTTTGTTTTTCAGAAATGATCCATTTATTTTCCCAGTTACTTCTAGGTATTTTGGGGGGATCCCAAATAATCACTCAATGCCAAAAAACTACTTCTATTTCCAAAATTAATTTAACCATGATCCCTTGCATCACATCGATGCGATGTCTCTGTTATTTTTCTGAGAAGGCCAGAATTCGGATGAGTCAAGCTCACAGAGATGGTGCTTTGGTCCAGCCCATGTGGAAACATTCAGTCACCCAGAACTGGCATAGTAGAAGGGAATATTTCCTTTGGAAAGCATAACCTAGAAGCAGGTGCTTATTTCTTACATAAAAAAAAGAAGGAAAAAAAAACTTTAACATTCGACCATGTCTTTTTCTCTCATATTCCTGAGTGCTTGTCTGCTGCAGCCCTTCTTCGGTGTGTGTTTTACTCTGAAGCTGATCACACATGCGGTTCAGACCTTCTCATGGGCCCAGGCATCTCTTATGAAGCTCTCAGAGGGGCTTCAGCCACAGGCTAATCTGTGTGTTTGTCCAGGGTCCAGAAAAAAGCCACTCAAAGCATAACCCATGGTCATGCCCCTGCCCACGTGATCGCCTGTCTTGTCCAGTGTCACTGGAGTGGGCTTGCTGGGGATTCACCTAAGGGAGGCCCAGCTTGGGGACACTTGCGTCAGTGGCTCCCAGTCTCTTCTGCCCGGGAGAGGCTCATGCCTGCGGCCAGCATAGACAGACTTTCCAACTCCCATCGGGAGGCCCCCAGTGCTCTGACTCAAAAGAGCAGGGCCAGACTCGTGTTGCAAGAAGTCCTCTATCTTCCTTGCACCAGAAATATGTGGGTAGTGGATAAGAAAGAAGCCTAAAAAGCATAGAGTCAGAAACAAGTGGTAGAAATTTCTTTTCATAGCTTGAAATTTGAAGTGGAAGCTTTTATTCTGATCAATACCTCCTCAAAGTTTCTCTCGAGTCAGTAATGTATTTGTGACACCAAATTTACAAGTAAAATGACATCTTAACAAAATGGGTCATGGAGAGGATATGATACACACACATACACAAAGATGTGGCCAAACTTTTGTTTAGGGACCTGGAAACAAACATATAAAACAAACTTGTGGTTATAAAGAGGAAAAGGGTAGGAGAGATAAATTAGGAGTTTGGAATTAGCAGATTCAAACTAGCAGGTAACCAACAAGGACCAAAATTATATATTGTTATCCTGCTTATTTAACAGAGAATTACACTCAGTATTTTGTAATAATCTCTAAGGGAAAAGAATCTGAAATAGAATGAAGTGAAAATGATAGTTGCTCAGTCATGTCCAACTCTTTGCGATCCCATTGATTATAGCCCGCTCAGGCTCCTCTGTTCATGGGACTCTGCAGGCAAGAATATGAGTGAGTTGCCATTTTCTTCTCCAGAGGATCTTCCCAATCCAGGGATTGAACACGGGTCTCCTGCATTGCAGGTGGATCCTTTACCATCTGAGTGACAAGGGAAACCCTGAAAAAAAAAATAGATGTATATACATATACATATGTGTGTATATGTATATATATATATGAACTTCCAGATATACAAGCTGGGTTTCGAAGAGGCAGAGGAACCAGAGATCAAGTTGCCAACATTCACTGAATCATGGAGAAAGCAAGGGATTTCCAGAAAAACATCTACCTCTCCTCCATTGACTATGAAAAACCCTTGACTCTGTGGACCACAATAAACTGTGGAAAATTCTTAAAGAGATGGGAAAACCAGAATACTTTATCTATTTCCTGAGATATATGTATATGGGTCAAGAAGCAACAGTTAGAATTGGACATGGGACAACGGACAGATTCAAAATTGGGAAAGGAATATGACAAGGCTGTATATTGTCACTCTGCTTGTTTAACTTCTACACAGAGTACATCATGTGAAATGCTGGGCTGGATGAATCTTAAGCTGGATTCAAGATTGCCAGGAGAAATATCAATAACCTCAGATATGCAGACGTTACCACTCTAATAGCAGAAAGTGAAGAGGAACTAAACAGCCTCTTGATGAGGGTGAAATTTTCACCCTCTTAATGGGGGTGAAAGAAAAGAATGAAAAAATTGGCTTGAAACTCAACAACATTCAAAAAACTAAAATCATGGCATCTGGTCCCATCACAACATGGCAACAGAAGGGGAAAACGTGGAAACAGTGGCAGATTTTATTTTCTTGGTCTCCAAGATCACTGTGGACAGTGACTGCAGCTATGAAATTTAAAAACACTTGCTCCTTGGGAGAAAAGCTACGAAAATATAGACAGTGTATTAAAATGCAGAGGCATCACTTTTCCAACAAAGGCTTGTGTAGTGAATGCTATTTTTTTTTTTTTTTTTCAGTAGTCCTATATGGATGCGAGTGTTAGACCAGAAAGAAGGCTGAGTGCCAAAAAATGGATGCTTTTGAATTGTGGTGCTAAGAGAAGTTTCTTGAGAGTCCCTTGGACAGCAAGGAGATCAGACCAGTCAATCCTAAAAGGAGATCAACTCTGAATACTCTTTGAAAGGATAGATGCTGAAGCTGAAGTTCCAATACTTTAGCCACTTGGTATGAAGTGCTGACTCATTGGAAAAGACCCTGATCCTGGGAAGGATTCAAGGCAAAAGAAAAAGGGGGTAGTAGAAATTGAGGTGGTTAGATAGCATCACTGACTCAATGGACATGAATTTGAGCAAACTCTGGGAGATAGTGGAAGACAGAGGGGTCTGGTATGCTACAATCCATGGGGTTGCAAAGAGTTGCACATGACTTAGCAACTGAACAACAACAACAAAACTGAGTCACTTTGTTTTAAACAAACTAACACAACATTGTAAATCAACTATACTTCAATTAAACAAGGAAAAATTAATGATATTTTATAATAAAAATATATATTTGCTTTTAAGGGGGAGATCTAGCATTCTTCATATATGAATGAAAGTAGTGGGAAGAGATGGCTGTAAGGGAAATTGCTTTGTCTTGAATGTTAATGAGCCTTGTTTGAACCTCTGCTCTGGTCATTGCTGGCTGTGTCGAATTTACATTTTGCTAAAACTTTCTGAGGTTCAGTTTGTTTTATGTAAATGCAGGCAATAATTTCTACCTCACAGGCTAACATTTTGAGTTGTATGAAATAATGTTGGTAAAGTACCTACTAGAATACCTACCATGTACTGGGGATTTTAGTGAATTATTTTGCTATTTTTGTTAATAACTGTGATAATTACCTTTATATACTCATTAGTTAATACTAATGTAAGTTACATCTTATTAAGCCAAACTCTCAGAGATGTCAGGTACGGACAAGTCAGGAACTCACACACAGCACAGAAACATTAGGACATGAAAAGATTTTACTTATCGTGACTTTGGACCACTGAGGTACAGGGTGATGCCCTGGAGAAGGGAAGATGGAGTGAATACTTCTGAATGAAGCTTTCGGAAAAGGAGTGTGACATAATCTAAGGCAAGCTTCCCATTCTTAATTTTAGTTTTCATAATAAATATATTTCATAAAAATGTTATTTGGAGAAAAAGGATGTTCTGGATTATCAGCACTCTTTGGTCTAGAATATATGAATCAATTTCTCATGAGTAGCTGTGTACTTAGAAAAATCCTTCTCAAAATCTCACAAACTCGTGAAAAGGCTCTCAGTGAGACACCGTCTGCTCCTTGATCCTTACAAGGAAAGAGAAAACTCATGATATGTATTTCCAGACCTATTTACAAGTCACTATTGGACCACAGAAATAGCAGAGCCATGAATTCATCATTTGTAGGAAATTCCCTACTTTTTCCCTTGCTTGAATGTAACATATGTTTTTTTCTGCAGCACAGAGCTTATAAATTCTCATAATTCCTTATTTGGAATTATCCTTCTGAGTCAAAACCAGACCATAAATTCTGTAATGATACAGACTAAACATGAACAACATGCTTCCACCACCCTGACCAGAAGGAAAATGTTCTCTCTTGGTGTGGTCACTTCTGAGAAGATATATATCCCGACACAAAACCAGGCAGAAATGTTATGCTTTTCTTAAGGCTTATTCTTAAACGTTGGATTGAATTCAACATCAAGCTGATAAATAAAAATATTTTATCTTTTACTGTTGTCATTTTATCTCTATTGTAAAATCACTTTCATTTGCAGGAATCTGTTATGATAAAGAGAACTTTTTCTTCTGTTTTCCCATCTGCTCCACAAAGAAAACAAATATTCAAGGAAGCGATGTCATAAAAAGAGCCTGTGTGTGGTCTGGGGCCAGCTTAATGCAGAATCAAAGGGCTCCGGGGGACTTTAAGAGATTGTTCAGCTCATTCCACAACCTTCAGACAAGACTTCACCTAAACTCTCTAGGACAGACCAGTTTATAGTGTCTGAGTAAGGCATCTGAATTGCTACCCTGAACAGCTGCCAGGAGTATATCTCAGGTTAAAGTCTCATTTAGATGCATCTCTGAACAATGAAATCCATAAGCTCAGGTTAGGCCTTCGATGGAGAGCCTCTGGATACTAAAAACTTGCTCAGAATAATATTTAATAATAAAATAAAATAAATGATAATTTTTAACACTCTCATCTTTGAGCTATTAATCATACTGAATCTAACCAAATTGTTGGATAGTCACTTTAACTGCTAGTAGAAACCTCAAGAACAAAAAGGCATATAAGTGAAGAAGGAAAAGCCCCTGTCTGTGGTGTGTGTGTGTATTTGTGTGTGTGTGTGTGTGTGTGTGTCAGAGTCGGAGTAGAGTATCTAGGTGTAGGAATAATAGTCTAAAGTTTTTGTTTTTGTTTTTTAAAACATGATATGTGGAACTATATCAAAGAGAAAGATATTCACATTGCAGTGGCAGGACAGCTAATCTTTGCAAGCTGATTAGATGGACACAGATAAATGGATCACAAGGAGATGCAGCTATCCTTAAGAATACATATTTGTGTTTTACTTCCAGTGGTTAGCAAGTAGCAAAAATGGTGGCACAAATGGTAAAGAATTTGTCTGCATTGCAGGAGACCTGGGTTCAATCCCCGGGTCAGGAAGGTCCCCTGGAGAAAAGAATGGCTACCCATTCCAGTATTCTTGCCTGGAGGAATCCCATGGACAGAGTAGCCTGATGGGTTACAGTCCATGGGGTCGCAAAGAGTCAGACATGACTGAGTGACTACCACTTCAAGCTCACTTTGAAGCTTTACTATTAAAAGGTAGAGATGTATTCTTAGCAGAACACAAGTGCCCTGTAGCCTACTTGTTTATAAAGTTGTGCTAAGAACCTGGCCAGGTAAACAAAGGTGACAAGGGTACACCCCAGCCCCTTTGAAGTCTTACTGATTGAGGTGTATTAACAGCCAAACTTCAAAGACTGATGCTTCATCACTTTGTGATCCAATCACCACATTCAGCTGCAATTTATAGGCTGGGGATGTTAAATCCAGAAAGGTTTAGATACTCCCAATTATGCTTCACAAATGAAATTAAAAGTTCAAAGTACCCAGCTGCCTGTAAAGTGAGTTGGCAAAGTTGGGAGAAAGCTGTGGTAATTTGCTTTGAAGTTTGTTTTGTTTGCCAGTACATCTTAGAGAGTTGAATTTAATGGGAAACTTGCTTAATATTCTTTTTTTTTTTTAAAGAGCAACACAGTCTGGGTCAGAACAGTTTATATTGGACTACATTCATTCCAAAGAGCTGAATGGGATTCTATTAATGTAATCACCCAAGTATAGTCACACAAAATCCCCTCACATACATATCCACAACTTGATATATTTGAATCCTACAGGTGAGTTGAAGCTTCAGATTTACCTTGAGCACCTCGTGTGTAAGATTAGAGATGCGCTGTCATCCCCATCATCTACACACACGATTGGCTCCTTAGCCTAAAAGCTTCAGGGAAGGAAAGTCAGAGGCTGCATTTTCATGCGGTTATAAGGGACAAGAATTATAAAATCAGATTCCAGGCAATAAAGAGACTAGCACAGTCAATAAAATCTAGTGGACCTCAATGGATCAAAAATGGTAGAAGCAAGAGTTTCCCTTCTGTAGTAGAATTAGACTCCTATATCTGAAAGCAATCTCAGAGTTGGAGCTTAATGACATTTTCCAAAGACAATAAATATTGGAAGTGTCTGATTAAAAATGGGTCTATAAATGAATGCTAAAGTTTTAATTTTTTTTTTTTTTTGGAAGGGGGGCAGAAAAAAACACTAACCTGGCTTTGCTTATTAACATAAATGCTTTAGAGTTGATTACACATGTGAAATGTGAGACAGAGCCTAGAGGCTTTGTATTAAAGTGCTTAAAGAAATTCTTTGTTTTATTGGGAAACATGTTTGTGTTTTCCCGGGTCCATCTGCCTGATGTGGTGGCTTTTGATTCTCTGTTGCTGCCTCTGTTTTTTAATATGTTTTCTGAGTTAAAACTCAATGGTTTCTTCTGATTTTTCTCCAAAAGGGAATCCATTTTGTCTTTCTGGTGCAAACAGGTCCTCTCTTAAGGGCATATCAAAGGGTCTCTCATGAATTCCCAGGATTTTCCTGGGAGGCGCCAGCCATTGTCCTGTGCTGTGATACCGGAGCCTGTCACTATGAGGCCAGGACAAGAACTAAGGTTCCCTGCCTCTCACCTCAAGTCCAGATGCCTGGTCCACAGCCACCCCAATAAAACAGTAGCAACAACAATATTAAAGGATCTGGGCTATGAAAATGGCTACTTTTCCTAAGAAGCAGATGGTGCAAAAAAAAGAAAAAGCCTGCCACTTTTATACATACCTTCGCAACCGCACTTTACATCTCAATGAATCATCAGGGAAAAAATGCTTTCAGTAAAATGTCAAATTGAAGCCAATATCCATCGGGAGCAAAGGTAACTTCTCGATTGTTCCTCTGAAGTCCCAGAAGGGTCTGTCATGGTTGACAAGCTCCTGAGGATCCAGCTCAGGTAAGTCATCAGAACCTCTCAGTGTGACAGGTCAACCTGGGACAGAACAGTCATGACAGTCCTGGATCATTTGTTTCATGGTAGCTACGTGAGCCTGTTGACATTATGGGGAACATGGTACAAGGCATACAGTACCCTCCTGTATTTCCAAACCTGCTGAGGGTGGCACTGGGCCGGGGACTAGAAAGGGTGTGTGATGGGTGCCCACACCTGCCCCATCTGCTCTGGAGGCTCGGCTCCAGCTGGTGTGACTTCCGGATGCTGAGAAAGTGGCAAAGAGCTGAGACACAGATGGTGTCCCTGGAAGCCCAATGCAGTGATACATCCTTGACTTTCTTTTCTCTGCTCCTGTATAAGCCCTAGGAAGAGAGCTGAAATCATCTTGAAAGCAGGTTGTAAAAAATATGGGACAATTTCTGTCCTGAAAATACTGTACCAGATTCCTCAGAGTCTCCCTTGGGTTACTCAGTCTCCCTGAAATTTCAGAGAACAGCATCATCTCTAAGAGAGTAGATCCAGCTTTCAAAATAAAATCGAATTTAGGGGGTATCTGAAAACAGGCATCCGTCATGTTTACCAGGCTCTGGAAAGAACTTGTTGTTGTTTTCTCTCTAAGTCATGTCTGACTCTTTGTGCTACCCCATGGAGTGTAGCCCACCAGGATCCTCTGTCCATGGGATTATCCAGGCGAGAATACTGGAGTGGGTTGCCATTTCTTTCTCTGGGGGATCTTCCCAACCCAGGGGCTGAACCTGTGTCTCTTGCATTGACAGGTGAATTCTTTACCACCAAGCCACTGGGGAAGCCCGGAAAAAAGGAGTCGATTAAATAAATGTGAAGGATTTCTCTTTCCCGGGTCTGTGCCAGTACTTAGTACTGGGGTCAGAGCAGGATCCAAGTGTCCACTCTAGAAGGCCACTTGAGTTTTCTTCATTTTTGGAGTTTCTTTAAAACTCCATCTCACTTTTTAAAGATGAAAAGTGAGAGTGTTAGTCGCTCTGTTGTGTCCAACTCTTTAGTACCCCATGGACTGTAGCTTGCCAGGCTCCTATGTCCATGGAATTCATCAGGCAAGAATGCTGGAGTGGGTAGCCATTCCCTTATCCAGGGGATCTTCCAAACCTAGGGACTGAACCCAGGTCTCCCACATTGCAGGCAGATTCTTTGCCGTCTGAACCACCAGGGAAGCCCTTATTAAAGATAACACCAAGTTATTGAGGAACACCTCGGCTCTGTAAACTTTTCTGAATTCCACTAACATCAGAGCTCAGCATTCCTCTTATTAAAAATGAAAAAGGACAGTTCACAAATCACCTATTAGATCATGACAGAGGTGGAGGTTGTGGCCTGACCTATGCTTTAGAATGTTCTTCAGCTGTGCTGAGCTGTATTAACATCCACAGAAACAGGACTGCAGTGGCTTCCTAACTCTGTCACACTTGGCTGATAATGAGAATGCAGCTCTTGCCTTGAGCCACAAAGGTTGGTGGCAGAGATCACCTTGGTCCCAGAGCTGATACTGTGACTTCCAAGGCTCTCCGGGTTCCATGTTGCAAGAGGAGGTGCCCCCAAAGCATCAGGAAAGGCATGATGAACTGGGTGGGGATCTGTAGCCACATGAGTGTGTTCTGATGTCTAAATTTTGGATTTGTGATGAGGATTAGAGGGAACGGCATATAGGTGGCCCTTAACAAATGATATATTATTACTTCCACATAATCTACTTTATGAATTTGCAAACAGGTCAGATATTTCAAAAGAAGAAGTTGACTAGCATATCCCTTAAAATATTAACAAAAAGAGCAAAATGTTGTGCTAGTTCCTATCTAAGGGACATTTAGAGTCTTGATTTCCACTGGATATTTCAAACTAGTAGAGTTAAAGATAAAGAAATGGATACTCAGAAATCTGTGACCCAAGACAATTGCAATATTATCTATCATTTATTTTAAAGTACCTCCATTTACAGAGAGTCTGACATAAACATTTACCTCAATTGACACCTTAGGAGCAGTTTATTGACATTTTAAGTTTTCCAGTCAGAAATTCATACTGCAGGTGTTTCATTAGCATTTGAACAAATGCATTGTTAGTTTGCCAGCATTTTGAAAAAGCAAAGAAACAAATCCATAAAATCAAGCAATAACAACAGAAGTTCATGTTCCCAAACAGGCTGCTTCAGGTCATTAGCTATCTTCATTTTCCACAAACAGGAAATGTTGTTAAATAGCATGGAAATACCTAGAGATTACTGTTCCTTGGTGGAAAGCGTGGTGTTTGAGGGAGGTGGAGTGGCAGGGAATATCCTGTGAGTCTTCCTGGTCTCGCTTAGGTAGGGGTGAGAATACAGCGGCCAGGAAGCACACACCTCTCAAAACAACCCTCAGGTTTTAGGACACCTTTATTCTGCTCTTACCATCTCGTTCTCCTTGAGGGAAAAAGAAAAATCACCTTCTGCCATTAGTCTATTTTTAGAGCTGTCTTGGTAAATCTTTTGTGCTATGTGCTATCATAGCAGCAGAAAGTGAAAAGCTAGGCTTCAGTGAGCTCCCATAAGAGGGTGAATGACTGTTTTATTGTTCACGTAATGATAAGTATTTATGTCTGATAGAACTTGACCTGAGTCTTTGTTCATTATGACTGGACACCTGACAGTGAAGTTGGAATGGGAAAAACAATATCCCATCTTCCTCTAAGTAACTGAAAGTTCATAATATTTTTGTAAAGCTGTATTTTTAATAATTCTGAAAAAAAAAAAAAAAGTTGTAGGTCAAAACAACATCTCATGTATTTCTGGTATGTTGTCCCAGGATCCAATTCCAGGATTGGCTCCCTGGTTTGTTGGCTTCTGTAGGATCATTGTGCCTCTTTGAAGAGCATCTCTGTATTTATCACTGATCATGTTCTGGGAAGTCACTTGCAAATTTGTAGTAGCCTGGATTTAGGAATGATGACACCTGATACCAAAACCACGCAAAGGCAACACAAAAAATGAAAACTACAGATCAATATTACTGATGAACATAGATGCAAAAATCCTCAACAAAATTTTAGTGACCAATGCAAAGCATCAAAAAGCTCATATACCACGATCAAATTGGGTTTATTCCAGGGATGCAAGGAGTCTTCAATATATGCAAATCAACCACTGTGATATACCATATGAACAAATTGAAGATAAAAACCATATGATCATCTCAATAGATGCAGAAAAAGGCTTTGACAAAATTCAGCACCCATTTATGATTAAAAGGCTTCAAAAAATGGGCATAGAAGGAACCTACCTCAACATAGTAAAGGCCATATATGATAAGCCTACAGAAAACATTATTCTCAATGATGAAAACCTGAAAGCATTCCCCCTAAAATCAGGAACATGATATGAGTGTCCACTTTCCCTGCTATCATTCAACATAGTTCTGGAAGTCCTAGCCACAACAATGAGAGAAGAAAAGGGAATAAAAGAAATCCAGGTCAGAAAAGAAGTAAAGCTCTCACTGTTTGCAGATGGCATGATACTGTACATAGAAAAGCCTAAAGATAGCATCAGAAAATTACTAGAGCTAATCAGTGAAGTTAGCAAAGTTGCAGGATACAAAATCAATACACAGAAGTCACTTGCATTTCTATATACTAACAATGAAAAATCAGAAAGAAAAATTAAGGAGTCAATCCCATTTACCATTGCAACAAAAAGAATTAAATATTTAGGAATAAACTTACCTAAGGAGACAAAAGAACTGTACACAGAAAATTATAAGACACTAATAAAAGAAGTCAAAGAGGACATAAACAGATGGAGAGATATTCCATGTTACTGGGTAACAAGAATCAATATTTTGAAAATGACTATACTATCAAATGCAATCTGCAGATTCAAAGCAATCCCTATCAAATTACCAATGGCATTTCCCACATAACTAGAACAAAAAAAAAAACCACAATTCATATGGAAACACTGAAGACCCCAGCTAGACAAAGCAGTTTTGAGAAAGAAGAATGGAGCAGGAGGAATCAACCTTCCTGACTTCAGATTATACTACAAAGCTACAGTCACCAAGACAGTATGGTACTGGCACAAAAGCAGAAATACAGATCAATGGAATAAGATAGAAAGCCCATAAATAAGCCCATGCACCTATGGATATCTTATTTTTGACAAAGGAGGCAAGAATATACAATGGAGCAAAGACAGTCTCTTCAATAAATGATGCTGGGAAAACTGGTCAGCTGCATGTAAAAGAATGAAATTAAAACACTTCCTAACATCATACACAAAGATAAACTCAATATGGATTAAAGACTTAAATGTAAGACCAGAAACTATAAAACTCTTAGAGAAAAACATAGGCAGAATACTCGATGACAAAAATAAAAACAAAATCCTCCATGATCCACCTCCTAGAGTAATGGAAATAAAAGTAAACAAGTGGGACCTGATTAAACTTAAAATATATTGCACAGCAAAGGAAACTGTAAGCAAGGTGAAAAGACAACTCTGAGTTGGATAAAATGATAGCAAAATAACTGAGAAAGGATTAATTTCCAAAATATACAAGCAGCTCATACAACTCAATACCAGAAAAGCAAACAACCCAATTAAAAAGTGGGAGAAAGATCTAAACAGACATTTCTCCAAAGAAGACATACAAATGGCTAACAAACACATGAAGAGGTGCTCAACATCACTCATTATTAGAGAAATGCAAATCAAAAGTACAATCATTGGATGCATGAGACAAGTGCTCAGGGCTGGTGCACTGGGAAGACCAGAGGGATGGGATGGAGGGGGGAGGCGGGAGGGGGGATCGGGATGGGGAACACATGTAAATCCATGGCTGATTCATGTCAATGTATGGCAAAAACCACTACAATATTGTAAAGTAATTAGCCTCCAACTAATAAATGAAAAAAAAAAAGTACAATTAGATATCACCTCACACTGGTCAGAATGGCCATCATCAAAAAATCTACAAACAATAAATGCTGGAGAGGGTGTGGAGAAAAGGTAATGCTCTTGCACTGTTGGTGGGAATGTAAACTGATACAGCCACTATGGGAGACAGTATAGAGATTCCTTAAAAAACTAGGAATAAAACCACCACATGACCCAGCAATCCCACTCCTAGGCATATATCCTGAGGAAACCAAAATTGAAAAAGATACATGTGTCCCATTGATCATTGCAGCACTATTTACAGTAGCTAGAACATGGAACCTAGATGCCCATTGACAGATGGCTGGATAAAGAAGTTGTGGTACATATACAGAATGAAATATTACTCAGCCATAAAAAGGAATTCATTTGAGTCAGTTCTGATGAGGTGGGTGAGTTTAGAAGCTACTATATGGTGTGAAGCATGTCAGAAAGAGAAAGATAAATATATTCTAACACATATATATGAAATCTAGAAAAATGGTACTGAAGAATTTATTTACAGGGCAACAGTGGAGAAACAGACATAGAGAATAGACTTGTGGACATGGGGAGAAGGGAGGAGAGGGTGAGATGTATGGAAAGAGTAACATGGAAACTTACATCACCATATGTAAAATAGATAGCCCATGGGAATTTGCTCTATGACTTGGGAAACTCAAACAGGGGTTCTGCATCAACTAGAGGCATGGGATGGGGAGGGAGATGGGAGGGAGGTTCAACAGGGACAGGATATGTGTGTACCTCTGGCTGATTCATGTTGAGGTTTGACAGAAAACAACAAAATTCTGTAAAGCAATTACCCTTCAATAAAAAACAAATACATTTTATTTATTTATTTATTTTTAGGTTCTTTTTTTTTTTTTTTTTATTAGTTGGAGACTAATTACTTCACAACAAATACATTTTAAAAAAGAAAAAAAAAATAGTGTGCTATAAAGGAGACTTGGGGTTATTGCCTTTATTTGTTACAGAGAGAAAGTGACGACATGTAAATAGACTTACACATTTTGCTGTAAATCTGAAAACTATGTTCTTTCTCTAATCTTTTCATAGTACATTGGCTCGTTTTAGGTATTATTTGCAATATTCTGGAAGATAGTCCCCTAAGTAAATGTCTACTTTACAAGTTGATATTTCTTTAAGAAGGAAAATTTAACAGTTAAGAATAGCCAATATTAATTCAGAATGAAAATGTAATCACAATAAAGTATAAATTTTAAAAACTTAACCAATACCACAAGCATGGCAAATGCTAAAGAATAATCTAATAAATTTATTAATAAACTTCAGGATGAACATGCAATTTTCTCTGAATTTGGTACTGAATTATCAGTAACCTTGGCAAACATACAAAAGTAACTGAAAATAAATGATCCAAGGGAGGAATTCAAAATTTTTAGTTGCTTTCACTTTTTGAATTACATATTTGTATAACCAAATTAGTCTTATACAGAAGGTATTAATGTTGATCCATGGCTATATATGTATTGGAAGCTTGTGAAAGGCATTTATTTTATGATTGTTTTACTGCTTTTGGTTGAACATGGAACCACCAGACAACATCAGGAGAAGATGGGCCAGAGATGTGAGGACATCTGGGTTTACGAGGGCATGAACACGATGAAACATACTTGCCCACACAGATGTAAAGTTGCTGTTTGCAGTATCTTATCAATTTATTCAACAAGATTCTCAACAAAAAGGGGAAAATGAAACATCTATAATGGTAAATTTTGTGTTATCAAATCCATTACTGACACAAGAGACACTTTGAGGCGGTATTGATCAGAATAAAAGCTTCCACTTCAAATTTCAAGCTATGAAAAGAAATTTCTACCACTTGTTTCTGACTCTATGCTTTTTAGGCTTCTTTCTTATCCACTACCCACATATTTCTGGTGCAAGGAAGATAGAGGACTTCTTGCAACACGAGTCTGGCCCTGCTCTTTTGAGTCAGAGCACTGGGGGCCTCCCGATGGGAGTTGGAAAGTCTGTCTATGCTGGCCGCAGGCATGAGCCTCTCCCGGGCAGAAGAGACTGGGAGCCACTGACGCAAGTGTCCCCAAGCTGGGCCTCCCTTAGGTGAATCCCCAGCAAGCCCACTCCAGTGACACTGGACAAGACAGGCGATCACGTGGGCAGGGGCATGACCATGGGTTATGCTTTGAGTGGCTTTTTTCTGGACCCTGGACAAACACACAGATTAGCCTGTGGCTGAAGCCCCTCTGAGAGCTTCATAAGAGATGCCTGGGCCCATGAGAAGGTCTGAACCGCATGTGTGATCAGCTTCAGAGTAAAACACACACCGAAGAAGGGCTGCAGCAGACAAGCACTCAGGAATATGAGAGAAAAAGACATGGTCGAATGTTAAAGTTTTTTTTTCCTTCTTTTTTTTATGTAAGAAATAAGCACCTGCTTCTAGGTTATGCTTTCCAAAGGAAATATTCCCTTCTACTATGCCAGTTCTGGGTGACTGAATGTTTCCACATGGGCTGGACCAAAGCACCATCTCTGTGAGCTTGACTCATCCGAATTCTGGCCTTCTCAGAAAAATAACAGAGACATCGCATCGATGTGATGCAAGGGATCATGGTTAAATTAATTTTGGAAATAGAAGTAGTTTTTTGGCATTGAGTGATTATTTGGGATCCCCCAAAAATACCTAGAAGTAACTGGGAAAATAAATGGATCATTTCTGAAAAACAAAAGAAAATGCAAATGAGTAAGAACTCACAGCTTCTTAAAATAGATCTGACTTAAGTCCTTGACCTATCCGTGGAGAAGGAAGTGTCAGGGGCTCAGGAAGCCACAGAAGTTGTGAAATGATTTTCCTGGAAAATAAGAAAAATCCTACTAGAGAGATAGAATCATTGTCTGAAGTGATGCATTTAAATTGAAATGTTACCATTTGGTTCTGTTTAAATATAAATATGAATGTTCATATTTTCTTCATTTATTTAACTCAGTATTGCTCCATGGAGGACAGAAATTTTCCATATCTTTAACATCAATGACTTGAAAGTGGACATTTAACTCAGTCTTGTTAAAATCTTTGTTATGAAAGATCCCAAAAGTTGAGAGAAAATAACCCAAGTGATTACTGCATAAAATCACTGTAATATATTTTCTTTATGATTTGGTTATCCAATTGAATCCAGAAAGAAATCGAGCTGTATTTTCCAGTGTAACAATCTGGTAGATGTGGTTGTTAAAAATCATCTTTTTCTGTTTTAAAAGCTTGAAAAACTGGTTTTCAAAGATACAAGGGAGTCTGTTTGCTTATGCCCCTTGATCTGCAGTGTGAAGGGTGGGCCCGACAAAAATCAGTTTAGCACCTTCTCCAAAATCTGAAGTCTGTCAATAAGGATGCTCTTGTTGCCAAAATTAAATAGCATTTTGTCTCCCTTCTGAAATTTCAAGTGAAAATGGATTTAAAGTTCTATTCTTGGCATCAGAGCGTACAAGTGAGATGTGTTTGACCTTGCCCTTTGCACTCAGATTGATTGTAGCAAAGAGAAAGAGTGCACCAGAGACATTTTACAACTTTAAACTTCAAAGTTTCTAGGATTGGTTTCAAATGGTGTAAGTCTGGCTGCTTTGTCTACTAAGTGATTTCTTTTATCCACTCTTTCTATTTTTGGTGGAAGGCAGAGAAAAATCACTCCATCAGGAGAAGAAAAAAATGTTTCTCTACCCTTTCTGGCTTTTTGGCTGGTCTAACAATCAGATTAACCTAGGATACATTAGCAGGAGGACAACATATTTAATTATGTATGTACAGAGTTTGAAGCCCCAGACAGTCATGCCACTGAGGTTTACATGTCCACTGATGTTTACATGTATCTGAATTAAGAGAAGGGTGCAGGGGTCTGGGACCCCAAAGAGCAGCCAGAGAGCTCACAGAAAGGTGGAGGAGCAGATGTTTGATGAACCAGGGTTTGTTGGGCCTGCAGAGATTGGGACACGGGGAGGAATCTGGTCTCCATGCCCTGTTGTGCTCACCCCAGTTACCACACTCACCCTGTATCCTTCATGGCCATCTCTGCTGACAGCTCTCTTCTTGGACCAGGTTCTCTGTCTTAATTCTTTTAGTCAGTAAAGGAGTGCATAAACTTTTTTTAAAAATCTGCTGGGTCTTGGTTCTCTTCATTTCAAAATAGGCCAGAAGCCAAGTGGCATAACCTGGGATCCTTATATTGAACCCCTTCTCTGCACAAGAATCAAGAAATCACCATAGGATATTTGACCCTCAGACAGATGAGAGTCCCACATATTTACCCATTATGTGACTAAAAGATTTCACATTGGACATGATAACACTTGAGCAATGACTTGTTTCGGGCAATTTCTCCCTTCAAAATTGTGGCGAAAACACCACAGAATATGTTGAACAATAAATTTCTGCATGGTGCTTAATTCATTAAAAAGAGAACCAGTGACTGTTTTGTGTGGGGAGTTTATTTATTGACTTGCTGTTTCTATCTGCATATATGAAGCACAGTTTTGATGTAGATTATGTACCAAAACATTATCAGACTCCGTTTACTAGAGGAAGGTGAGGAAGTAACAGTGGGATGTTTGTGGATTATGGGAAGCTGATGCTCCTGTTTTGTTGGCATTACTGTGTCTTGTGCCACACGTGCTATATCACCTTTCGCTGCTGGGTGACCGTCCCGGGAGCGCAGTCCTCGGTCTCCCCTGACCTAAGCCCTTCCTGCTCTGTCTCGGTCCTCTCCAGCTCATCCTTCTCAGGCTCCCGCATGAGTTCCTCTTCCCCTAAGCGTGGGTCTCACAGATGTCATGCGCACAGTTCTGGGAGAAACACATTCATTGGTCCCAAACCAAGGGATGGACTTGGAGACCCGAAGCACAGCAAGAGTGAGGTGTTGATGATGATCTTGCAAGATGGGGTGTCTGGTGGGCAGGCATACCCAGTGTTGTTACAACAAGCATTTATCCCCTGGGACACAAGTCCCTCCCCCAGTTCCTCACTGGCTGATTACTATGGGGTGAACAACCTTCCTGGATGTCACCCAGGTTTATTCCCTCCCTCTTTTTGGGCTGGCACCTCCCTGGCATCTTGTTTCCTCCTTTCTTGTGCACCTATTCCGGTTCTCATGTTTTGAATTCCCAATTAGAATGAGCCCCAACAAAAATCCTAGGCACCCCACCCTCCCTTTGTTTGCCCAGACTTTCCTTACAGTTACTACACCAACAAGCTGTTAGGCAAGTTTGGCTGTTAGCAATATTTCCACTCAAAGCCAGACACCCTTGAAAATGGACCACTTTAAGTTTTTATTTCTAACTGTTCCATCTGTACTCAATCCCATATCTTCTAAGACATAACCAACTGCCGACATTCTGATGAGTCTCTAACTTTTGTCTTCAGCTTTCTTTGGGGGCTATCTCCTACTATCTCAGGATGTCATAAACAGCCAATCTGGAGATGCTCAGTCTTCATCCCACAGGTTCTGTTTCTTCCAAAATCATCTTCTTAGTCTTGCAGTTTCCACCTTGATGAAGGGCATCTTTGCCCATCTGACTGCTTCATATGCAAACTGAACAGCTGACTTGTTTCTCCTATATCCCTAGATGTAATGACTCAGGCCACCCTGTCAACTCTCTGTTTGAACCCCCTGAAATCTCTCTGCTGCCTTCCTTCCATCTTGCCACTGTTCTAGTTTATACACCATCTTCTCCAACCTGAGATAATGGAACCCCTTCCTCCTAACATCTCTGCTCCAACTCTGTTCCCCTTCTGCCAGTGTTTCCCTGATGAGACATCAGATTTATGAGAATTCAGGTCCTGCTTGGTGGGTAAAGGTTGGCAGTGAAAAGAGCAGAGGACATCAAGGATGCCCACCAGTCAAAAACACATCCCAGGAACCTACCTTCAAGGGGACAAGAAGATGAAACAGAATGGGATCCTCTAACTGGCATGGATTTGGTGTGAAAATAAAGATAGTGCAAGAAAAGGAATTTACTGACATTCTTGTTTCACCCATAATCTTGCTCACCAGACAGAGAAAAAACATTTAAAGTTCTGCTTTATCTGAGAGAAGAATTCTTTTATTAGCATCGTGCTTTTCCTGAGCTAGTTTTTGTTTTTTTTTGTTTTTTTTTTTTTAGCCTTTACATTTTTTTCCCCAGTGTAGCCACCTTTCTACAACTAATACTCTGATACCAAGTCGACTGAGACCGATCAGAGAGTGGATAATCTACCAAGTCATCAGTCTACATAAACCAGTATCCATGCATATATGTACATATAAGTACACATATGGATGTTTAACATACAAAATACACTTACTCTGTGTAAACCTGTGTGAAAGATACCTTTGATTGACAGAATGGTCATTAAATGACTAGTGATCATATGCCTGTAAATACTACAGCATTTGAATGACAAGATGGAGAAAGAGCTTTGATTGACTACTAGAGTAGTACTATTAAAATACACATTTACCTCTATTTCAACTTTATTGACTCCCCCATGATATTCATTAGAAATTTTCTAGAGCCAGAAAGGCCAAAAGAGACCTGAAGTCACGTTGTGCTGTGTGCTTAATCACTCATTTGTGTCTGACTCCTTGAGACCACATGGCCTATAGCCCACCAGGCTCCTCTGTCCATGGGGATTCTCCAAGCAAGAGTAGTGGAGTGGGTTGCCAAATCTTCCTCCTGGGGATCTTCCCAACTCAGGCATCAAATTCAGGTCTCCTGCATTGCAAGTGGATTCTTTACTACAAAATGAAATTTGCTACTCCTTCCCAGCTTCTCTTTCACCCCTGAGCCCCGCTGGCTTTCTACCTCTGAGGCTCTAAGTCAGCAGTGACTTCCCAGTGGATGGTCTGACAGGTGCCTCTCAGCTCAGTCATAGGACTGAACTCATGTCTAGCCTGCTACCCTGGACTATTTATTTTTAGTAGTAGTGATAAATCATTTGTTTATTTAAAATTAATTTTGTCTGATAGATACATGGATTCTTATCCAGGAATTTATTTTTTACATGTAATTTTTATAGAAGCCATCAAATGATATTGTAGACAATGTAGAAACATATACCATGGCCGATTGAATAATTGTGTTCAGCAAAAATAACTACTCTGAGGGATCTTTGTTGACATATTGGATTGGAAAGCTCCTTGGAGGAGGGCATGGCAACCCACTGCAGTATTCTTGCCTGGAGAATCCCCATGGACAGAGGAGCTTGTTGGGCTAGAGTCCATGGGGTCACAATAAGCTGGACATGACTGAGCAACTAAGCAAAGCATATAGAACTATATATATTTCTAAAAAGTTATTACTAAACTGTGAAGATACATCTGAGTAAAAACGCTGGACTATTTTATGTTCTCTCCTCCTTCGTGGGCTCCCACCTTCAATCCAAAGCAGCACACTGTCCTGTTACTGCTCCTACATCTGAAACTCCATCTGCTCTTTCATCTAAATCCTGACCCATCTTCCTTCCTCTGTTTTACAAACTCTTCCTCAATGACCCTCAACCACCAGACTGCTAATATGTCAATCTGTCTTTCTAGGCTAGACCATCCCCTCCAGCTCTAGACCCACATAGGAAAATGCATTCTCTATTTGGCCAATTATTTTTCCATAGTCACCTCAAACTCTACAGGTTTCAGACAGAATTCATCATCACAGGTCTTCCTTGGATCATCCATTCTGAGCCTCCAATCTTAGCAAGTGATATCAGATACATTTTGGATGCCAATCCAATATCTGTTCACCATCATGCATTCCTCTTATTCCACGTGTGCAATCAGTGATCTCACAAGGATACTATGAATTTACAGCCTCTCAAATCCACCTCTTCCTTTTCATTCTCACTAATTCCCTTGACCTCAAGTATGGGTCTGCAGAGAATTTCATGTCTAACAACTTCAAAGCTGCTGATCTGCTTCCATCCTTGCCAATCTGCCCCTTCATTCTGCACAAGGCAGCATAACTCCTAGATTTATGCTTATTTATGAACTTTTTAAAAAATTATCTTCATGGTAAAATTCAAAATGTTTAGAAAGATTCTACTTCATGCAGCCTAACATTTAGCAAAAGGGTGGCCACGTTAAGAATATTTTAGGCTCTGAGGAAGATAAAGTCTCTGATAGAGCTTCTCAATTCTGCTGTTGCTCTAAAAAAGGCTACAGAACACATATCAATACACAGGCATGGTTGTGTTTTGGTAAAGCTTTACTCACAGGTCTAGGCTTCAGGCCAGATTTGGTTAGCAGGCTGGAGCTGACACCTCCTGGTCTAGCCGACCCCTTTACCTGCTTCTCCAGCATGATCCTCATCTTTCCCACCTCTCATATCACATTCTAACCAACATAAACAATTTTCAGTTCCTTGACTTGTCATGCTTTTTCTTGCTTCTAAGCCTTTGCACTTGCTGTTTCTTCTTTCTCTTAGAAGAATATTTTTCTAAACCTTCTTCAAGGATATAACTCCTAGTTCTGTTTCAAAATTCAATTTAAGTATGACATCTTCAAGGAAGGCTTCATCACCTTCTCCCACACCATAATCATGCATTTAATTGCATTTTCCTCCCATTCCAGTGTGTGTTCCCTAAGGACAGGGACTATGGTCTTGTCTTTTATCTGATTATTTGCCAAGATATCCATACACTCTTCTCAATGATATATGTCATAAATCCTTGGTAGTATATGAATTAAAACACGACCATGTAAAACTTTCTGGTGATCTAATGATTAAGACTTTTTGCTTCCACTGCAGGGGACAAGGGTTCCATCCCTGGTTAGGGAACTGAGATTCCACATGCTGAGTGCCATGGTCAAAAAACAAAAATAAAACAAACAAAAAATCCCCACAACCATGTGTTTCCAAATCCATTCGGGATCAAGCCAGGCAATGAGAGGATTTTTAGGGGTTGCTTAGAAAAAGAATTTTACAGGTTCGTGCATGCGTGCTAAGTCACTTCAGTCATGTCTGACTCTACAACCCCATGGACTGCAGCCTGCTAGTCTCCTCTGGCCATCGAATTCTCCAGGCAAGAGTAGTGGAGTGGGTTGCCAAGTCCTCTTCCAGGGGATCTTCCCGACCCAGGGACAGAACCCATATCTCTTATATCTAACCTGCATTGGCAGGTGGATTCTTTACCATTAGCACCACCTGGGACAGTAAATTTCAAATCTTTCCATGTCATCCACTTTCGGCTCCAATAATACAGAGTACACCAGCTAATAGCTATCATCTTTAACTGTTTCACAGAGGTAAACTTTTCAGGAAAACAAACAAAGATGTGACCTCATCTACAGAGACTATACCATAATGTCACACATGTTGGAGAATGTTCAAGGATCAAGAATCTGTTTCTCAAGATACCTGAATCCGTGGGCAGAAATCAGCTCTACAATAGAAGGATCAATTTTTAGAATAGCCATCACTGAAAATACAATAGGAAAGAGGAAGTTTTAGTCTCTATTAAAGAAAAACATGCAAAGTCGAAAAACAGAAGCAAAGCTGAAAGCAAGCTAGTGTGAAATTTTTTGATCAAGAAAATGCTTTTACACGTTTCTTTGGTTAGGAAATGTATTGGTGTGTAACAGGACAGTGAATCTACTTTTGTCTTCAAATGAAGAAGTTGTTCTGGATATGTTATCATCAGATAGGGTCTTCCCTAGTGGCTCAGCAGTAAAAGAACCTGCCAACAATGCCGGAGATGCAGGAGACTCAGGTTCAATCCCTGGGCCAGGAAGATCCCCTGGAGGAGGAAATGTCAATCCACTCTGGTATTCTTGACTTTAGAATCCCATGGACAGAAGAGCCTTGTGGGCTCTAGTCCATAGGGTTGCAAAGAACTGGACATGATTGAAGTGACTGAGCAGACGTGCATGCATTATCAGATAGACAGCCTTAGTGTAAAATAGCACTTTTTCACACTGAAAAGAATAAAATATCTACATTTTCAGTCACCATTGCAGCCCTAACTCAGCTGGCTTCTTTTTTCCCCATAAAGCTTACTTTTTAATCAGCCCCAAGTTTGGACCTCACTTGTCAATAATGGTGTCAGATACAGTGTGCACTGCATTGAGAGCTCTGATTCTGCACTGGACTCTCTTGGTACATACACAATATTATTTGTGAGCTATGTAGCTGCATACATATTACTCAACCTTTTCTGTCTTTTTGCAGGAGATAGCAGTTGAAAATGTGTGACACTACTTCCATTCACATATTTTGGAATCACCCTGTCATTGCCATAATACAATTAATATAATACAATAAAATCATTTGATTGGCAAACAGTCATATAGGTTTCACCCTGATTAAAATAATAGCAATGCTAATAATAACAGTAATAGCAAAAGCTCATATAGCACTTACTATATGGCAAACATTCTTAATACTTTACAAGTATTCATTCAAAGTCCTTTCACAGACCCTGCAATTTATGGAGGTGGTTACTATTATCTTCCCCAGATGAGAAAATTGAATTATGCAGAATTTAGGCTTTCCCAAAGTCACACAGTGCCAAGGCTAGAATTTAAACCCAGACAGCCTGGCTTCCACATGCATGTATGTACTTCACTACTATATTCTACTGACCTGCAAGCATTAAGTAGAATGTCTATTCTGGAGTGTGAAAGCTACTTTATTTTTATGGACCTGATCCACATTCCAATAATGAAGAGAACAAGAATGGACTGAAAGCTTATGATAAACGTTTGCTATTTTACTGTCAGTGAACCAAACTCCAATTCAAACGTTAGAAGCCACTGGCCTGTTTCTAATAAAAATGGAATACAAAATAAAGCATAAATCACCCAAACGCTTATAAAGCACTTCCTTAAAATCAGCATCTAAAGGAATATTGCCTCTCTATTTGCAAGAAACAATAAAGGAAGTAAAATATGTACTCAAATCACCTTGGCATATCTTTCTGAAACCTGATAGAATGTCTATGGTAGCAAGTAATCTTTGGGAAATTCAAAAACAATTATTACCTTCAGTTCTGGCAGGCAGGAAAAGTGGAAGTACCCTGAAATGGCATGCAGAAGAGGTTAGCATGTTCACTGAGGATATTTCAAATTGAAAAGAAAGATAATATGCTTCTTTCTGCATTAACATTCAAACAGGCTCTTTGGGGGAAATGGAAAAGCTGTAGCTCTGTAGCTGCGATGAATATTGTGTTGTCTTTAATGCTGATCACCCAAACAAGTGGTAAGGCTGCGCTTCTTACTTTTGAACTTGAGGGGGATGGAGTGACAGGTGTCACCTCTGAGCACCATCTCTGAGTGCCCCTGCACTCTGGGCCCTTTCCCCTCCCCTGCTGTGCTGTCTCAGACAGACACGGCAAGCAGCTGTCTGCCAGGCTGAGACCCTCCTGGCACCAAGAGAAATGCATATCTGTTGTGTTAAGTCTCGGAAACTTAGGACTTGGCTGGGGGTGATATGCTTCATCACAACCTAACCTGACAAATACACACTGGCCTCCACAAACTCAGGTTTCAAAAGAAAAAAAGAAAAGGTCATTCCTTTATTTTCTATCATGGAACCAGAAACCAGAATTTACTTAAGGCCTCCATCGTCTTGGGTTGACAGTAAATTTAATGTTATTCTATATTGGAGTTCACTTCCTATTTCCTAAATTTTATCAATATTCTGATATTTTGTACAACAACTTAATGTCAGGGGATCCCCTTTGGTTTCCTCTACCAAATGGTTATCTCTGGTAAAGATCACCCAGGGCTATCTGATGCTGAACAGTGAAAGAATACAGAAGATGTACTGTGTGTATATGTTAGTCACTCAGTCGTGTCCAACTGTTTGCGACCCCATGGACTGTAGCCCTCCAGGCTCCTCTGTCCATGAAATTCTCCAGGCAAGAATACTGGAGTAGGTTGTCATTTCCTGCTCCAAAGATGTGGTACATATTCATAGTAGAATATTACTCAGCCATGAAAAAGAATGAATAACACCATTTTCAGCAACACGGATCTTAAAAATGATAAAAATAAACTTATTTATAAAACAGACTCACAGACTTAGAAAATAAGTTTATGGTTATCAGGGAAGACAGATGGGGGGACAGGTAAATTAGAAGTTTGGAACTGACATGTATACACTACTATATGTAGAATAGGTAACCAACAAGAATGTACTGTATATAATAGGGACCTCTGCTCAATATTCTGTAATAACTTAAATGGGAAAAAATGTGAAAAAGTATAGATACATGTGTATGTTTATAAATCATTTTGCTATACCCCTGAAATTAATACAGCATCATTAATCAACTATATTCAATATAAAATAATTTTTTTAAGAAGACTGTTGTCTGAATCCTATTTGTATCCAATAATCTTGTTGGATGGTGGGAACCTTGCTTCCCTCTGGGCACACCAAGGGTGGGCAAAATATAAAATAAAAGCAGAGAGAAAAGACCTATCTCCTGACACCCTTACTTTAATTTCAGGTTCTGTCTCTTTTTATGTTTAACACCTGTAACAGGTAAGAGTCCAAGTGTTATGGGGAGCTGAGCATATATAGTTTGAAAAACTATTTTTGATCAAAGGAAAATATCAATATAATTTCTTTATCTTAATCCCAGTGGTAGTTACAAGTATACATGCATTAGGATGAATTCACTTAGGACTTGTGTATTTTGCCATCTGAATGTTATATGACAAGAAAAAATTTAGGAAAAAAATATGATTTTGAAATTAGGTTCAGGACTTCGTAAGCCTTCTCTGTGGCTGAGAGCCCTATAGGGTCAGATTCATGAGTGGTTAGGTAAAGCAGTGTCTCTGACCTTAGGCTTCCATCCTGACCTCTGTTGCTCTGTTAAAGTAAACCCACTCCCTCTTTTCCCAGAATAATCTTCCCCAGCAGCAGGGAAATTCAAGAACAAAAGTCAGAAAGGGGCTAGTCCTTAATTTCCCCTGAGGCTAGGGGGATGTAAAGTAACTACCAGGAGTGGATAAAGTATGATTATACCAAGACTGTGAGAAATAATATCCAAGTAAACGACCTGTCACATATAGATGTCAGGAGAGGGCTATATAGATCATGCAGAGCTGCATTGCAATCAATCTTGCCTGTTGTCACCTGAAATATCACACTTTTCTTTAAATCAAAGGTCAAGAGAATCTTATCTAGGACATGTCAACACTGGTACACACCACCTTGGAATGTCTATAATTATAAGAGAAATTGAGAAAAATGCACAGTTATTCCATATGTATATTTATTTCTGTTACAGTGGTTAAGGGAAAACATAATGCAAACAAGGGATATCCCATTAGCAGACATTTCTTGTCTTAATTCTGCAATATCATAAAAAACATTTTCCTAGATGACTTCAAAAATTTACTTTTTAACCTATTTCCTGAAGTATAGTTGATTTACTGTGTTGGGTTAATTTCTGCAATACAGCAAAGTGATTCATATACATATATACATATCTATATATAAGTATATATATGTATGATGTCTTCCATATTCTTTCACATTATGGCTTACCATAAGATATTGAATATAGTTCCCAGTAAAGAAAACTATTAACTTAGGTGAAAGTTAGAGATCCAAAAAAGGATGAAATATTTGTACTGTTACCTGGAAAATAATCACCATTGTGGCTTCTGAAGCAATGACAAATCCTCTGTTGTTTGATTTTGAAATGTCTATAAATGCCACAACTGGCTTTTATTCTGTACTTGGCTTTCCCAGAAGAACAGAATTATGAATTCTATTTTTAATGTAAAATTTTCTAAGGGCAAGTAGAAAAGCAAGACTTCCAAAGTTTCACATCATGAGGCCCAATGTTAGTTCAATAAATCGCAAACTTTGTTATAATCACCAGTAGTCTTAAAAGCTGGTTTACTTAGGTCAATTCCTTTATTTATGTTGTGCTTATTTTTTTCTATGTCTCTGACACACTTTCCTATAGTAAAAGAATTGTGTTCCTTGTAGTGAATTTGACGTTGTTAAAAGCCCAGCCACATGCTTCCTGTCTTATACAAATAGCGTTAATCTAGGACACATCTTTATTTCCAACACATGAAGCTGGTCCTATTATCTTCACGGTAAGAATGTCATATGACATTACACATCCCCCCATGTGAACTAGATGTGTGCATACAAATAATTACTAGTTCAAAATTATTTAAGATATTAAATTTCAAAAAAAGTATTAAAATTCAAAGCAGGAAATTGATACTAAGTAGAAATTGATGAATATTCATAGAGAGGATTTTTAAAACTTCTGCTTTTAAAAATGCCTTTTAAAACTTCTGGTTGAAAGCCTGAATGCAGATAGTAACTTTTCACACATGATTTGTGTAACTAGTAATTTTAGAAATGTACATAAACCAACACCAAAAATACAAATGACTGATTCTAGGATGCTATTATTTAACAAACAAGGCATTGATATTCTCAATGAGATCATTAGCAATACACATTTTAAAAGTTTTCCAGAAATATGGTATTTACAGTCTCAAGTGCACCAGCAAAAAAGCTCAGCTTCAACTGCAGGAACCAAATTATCTGAGAAAGTGAAAGCTGCCTTGCATGTTGGCTAGAAGTTATGGACATCTCTCTCTGTCTCATTCCCTAACAAAACAGTAAAGGGCACTAAACAAAAACACCTGGTTGGCCTCTGGTACTTGACTAGTTCACTAGGAAAGTTCAAAGCTTTTTATAAACCTCTTGCTGCCTGACTAGTAGTTAAATTATATCCATAATTTCCTGAGTGTACTGCTCACCTATGAAAGTTAATTAACCCTTTCCATGTACTAGGGCATCATTAGATCACTATTATTTTATTATATGCATAACAAACATACCTTTAGAAGTTGTATAAGTTGAAATATGAAGGCAGAGTTAGGGGCTCAGAACATAATTACTAGGCATTTTAGTGCAAATAGAACAAATAAAACTTTCATTCAGACCACTAAGAATGCTGCCATATCTCTTATCTCAATATAATGCCCACATATAAATCATTAAGATTTTAGCAATATGACAATGTTTTAACATTGCTTATATGGAAATGTAGGATTTTTTTCTCCACAAACACATATTTTAAAGAAAATATTAATATTCCTATGAGATCTGAAGAGAAAATAGTAGATACTACAGCATAAATTACCAGAAAGTATAAAGGTAAATTAAAAAAATAAAAAATTTAATGAGAAGAAATCCTCATCTACCAGGAGTACACTGCTCCAGCTGGACAGGTCCAGAATTTTGCTTCACACTTCTGGCCAAGCCTAAGCCCTGATATTTTTCTGTAGAGTGAGATGCTATTCCATTGGGGTTTCCAAAACTGATACTAAAAAAAATAAAAAAGAGTAGACATCCAACAGAAGGCAGACAGAAGAAGCAAGAACTACAATCCCACAGCCTCCAGAACAAAAACCACAATCACAGATAATTAATCACAGTGAAAAGGAGGAGGATTCTGACACAGATGAAGGAGCAAGATAAATTACAAAAAAAAAACTAAATGAAGTGCCTAGATGAGCTGGACTTAACTGATATTTATAGAGCATTCCATCCAAAAGCAGCATACTGCAGATTCTACTCCAGTGCACACAGAACATCCCCTAGGATTGACCACATGCTGGAAATAGGCAATCTTCCGTGAAAAAAGAATTCAGAATAGTGATAGTGAAGATTATCTAGGATCTCAGAAAAAGAATGGAGAAGATTCGAGAAATATTTACCAAAGAACTAGAAGAACTAAAGAACAAACAAACAGATTTGAACAATTCACTAGAAAGAATCAATAGCAGAATAACTGAGGCAAAACAATGAATAAGTGACCTGGAAAACAGAATGGTGGAAATTACTGCCACAAAGCTGAAAATAGGAAAAAAAAAGAATGAAAAGGAATGAAGATAGACTAAAAGACCTCTGGGACAATATTAAATGCACTAACATTTGCATTATTGGGATCCCAGAATTATAAGAGAAGGAGATAGGAGCTAAGAAAATATTTGAAGACATAATAGCTGAACACTTTCCTAACATGTGAAAGGAAATAGTCAACCAAATCCTGGAATCCAGTATTTCAGGCAGGATAAACTCAAGAAGGAAGACACTGAGATACATAGCAATCAAACTCACAAAAAGTAGAGTCAAAGATATAATATTAAAAGCAACAAGGGAAAAAAGATAAATAACATACAATGGAACTCTCATCAGGTTATCAGCTGATTTCTCAGCAGAAACTCCACAAGTCAGAAGGGAATGGCACAATATAGTCAAAGTGATGAAAGGGAGGAAACTACAGCCAAGAATACTCTACCCAATGTCTCTCATTCAGATTTGATGGAGAAATCAAAAGCTTTAAAGAGAAGCAAGAGTTAAGAGAATTCAGTGCCACTAATGTAGCTTTATGACAAATGCTAAAGGAACTTTTCTAGGCAGGAAACACAAGAGAAGGAAAAGACCCACAAAAAATAGACCCAAAGCAATTAAGAAAATGGTAAAAGGACCATACATATCAATAATTATCTTAAATGTAAATGGATTAAATTCACCAACCAAAAGAGATGGACTGACTGGGTAGATGCAATAAGAAGGTCCAAATATATGTTATCTAAAAGTCACTTCCCTCAGATTTAGGTTTACTTACAAACTGAAAGTAGTGGCATGGGAAGAGATATTCCACACAAGTGGAAATCGTAAGAATGCTGGAATAGCAATATTCATATCAGAAAAAAATAGACTTTAAAACAAAGAATGTTATAAAAGACAAAGAAGGACACTACATAATGAACAAAGTCCAAGAATAAAATATAACAATTATAAATATATATGCAACCAATATAGGAGCACCTCAATATGTAAGGCAAATACTAACAATCATAAAGGGAGAAATCAACAGCAACACAACAATAATGGGGGACATAACACTCCACTTTCACAATGGCCAGGTCATCTAAACAGAAAATTAATAAGGAAACACAGCCCTTAAATGATACATTAGATGAGTTGAATTGATACTCATAGAGCATTCCATCCAAAAACAGGAGACTATACATTCTTCTCATATGCACATGCTGGGCCAAAAAGGTGAGCCTTGGTAAATTTAAGAAAATTAAAATCATATCAAGCATCTTTTCTGACTACAATGCTATGATGTTAGAAATAAGCTACAAGAAACACTCTAAAAAACTAAAAATCACAAACATGTAGTGGCTTAACAATATGCTACCAAACAACCAATGGATCACTGAAGAAATCAAAGAAATAAAAAATACCTAGAGACAGCAGAAAATGAAAGCACAAGAGTCCAAAACTTATGGGATGCAGCAAAAGCAGTTTTAAGAGGGAAGTTGGTAGCAATACAATCTTACCAAAAGAAACAAGAAAAATCTCAAATAAACAACCCAAACTTACACCTAAAACAACTAGAGAAAGAACAAACAAAACCTAAAGTTAATAGAAGGAAAGAAATCATAAAGATCAGGGCAGAAATTCATGCAATAGAGACAAAGAAAACAATTGCAAAGATCAATGACACTAAAACTGGTGCTTTGAAAAGATAAACAAAATTGATAAACATTTAGCCAGACTTATCAAAAAAAGGGCGGGGGGAGGGGGGAGAGGACTCAAATCCATAAAATTAGAAATGAAAAAGAAGAAGTTACAGCTAATTCTACAGAAATACCAAGGATCATAAGAGACTACTATGAGCAACTGTATGGCAATAAAATGGACAACCTGGAAGAAATGGACAAACTCTAACAATAGTACAATCTCCATAGACTGAATCAGGAAGAAATAGAAAATATGAACTGATCAATCTGAAGCACTGATGTTGAAACTGTGTTTAAAAGCCTCCTAAGAACCTGATAGTTCAGTTGGTAAAGAATCTGCCTGCAAATGCAGCAGACCCCGGTTTGATTTCTGGGTCAGGATGATCCTTTGGAGAAGGGATAGGCTACCCACTCCAGTATTCTTGGGCTTCCCTTGCGGCTCAGCTGGCAAAGAATCGTCCTGCAATGCTGGAGACCTGGGTTCAATCCCTGAGTTGAGAAGATCCCCCAGAGAAGGGAAAGGCTACCCACTGCAGTATTCTGGCCTGGAGAATTCCATGGACTGTATAGTCCATGGGGTCGCAAAGAGTTGGACATGATTGAGTGACTTTCACTTTCACTTTCAAGAAACAAAATTTTAGAATCTGATGGCTTCATGGGTGAATTTTATCAAACATTTAGAGGAGAGTTAACACCAATCCTTCTGAAACTGTTCCAAAAAAAATTGCAGAGAAAGGATATCTACATCTTCAAGAAAATATAGACAGAATACTCTCTGACTTAAATCACAGCAACATCTTTTCTAATCCATCTCCCAGAATATCGGGAAAAAGCAAAAATAAACAAATGGGGCCTATTTAAACTCAAAAGCTTTTGCACAGAGAAGGAAACAATAAACAAAACAGAAAGACAACCCACAGATTGGAGAAAATATTTGCAAATAAAGTGACCAATAAGGGATTAGCCTCCAAAATTTACAAACAGCTCACGATGTTTAATAACATCAAAACAAAAAATCCACTCAAAAAATGGGCAGTAGACCTAAATAGACATTTCTTCAAAGAAGACATACAGATATCCAACAGGCATTTCTAATTATTAGAGAAATGCAAATCAAAACTACAATGAGATATCACCTCACACCAACCAGACTAGCTATCACCAAAAAAAAAAAAGTCCACACACAAGTGCTGGAGAGGGTGTGGAAAGAAGGGAACCCTCCTACACTGTTGGTGGGAAAGTAAATTGGTACAGCCAGTATAGAGAAAAGTATGAAGATTCCTTTAAAACACCCTAAAAATAGAGCTAAGTATGATCCTACCACCCAATTCATGGGTGTATATCCAGAGAAAAATATGATCCAAAATGATTCATGCACCTTAATGTTCATTGCAGCATTGCTTTTACCATGGCCAAGACATAGAAGCAACCTAAACGTCCACTGATAGAGGAACGGATAAAGATGTGGTACATATACACAACGGAGTATTAATCAACCTTTGAAAATGATGACTTAAGGCCATTTTCAGTAACACGGATAGACCTAGAGATTCTCATTGTGAGTGAAATAGCTCAGAGAAAGAAGGAGAAATATTGTATGATGTCCCTTATAGTGAAAGTGTTCATCAATCAGTTGAGTCCAACTCTTTGCAACCCCATGGACTATAGCCTCTGTTCATGGAATTCTCCAGGCAAAAATGACTGGAGTGGATAGTTATTCCCTCCTCCAGGGGATCTTTCTGACCCAGGGATCAAACTCAGGTCTCCAGCATTGCAGGCAGATTCTTTACTATCTGGGCCACCAGAGAAGCCTGCTGTCTCTTATATGTAGAATCTTTAAAAAAAAAAAAAAAGATACAAAGGAACTTACTTAAAAAACAGAAAGAGATTCATAGACTTAGAAAATGAACTTATGGTTGCCAGGGGGAAGGGACAGTTAGGAACTTTGGGATGGTCACATACATACTTCTGTGTTTAAAGTAAATAACAAACAAAGACCTATTGTATAGTGCATGGAACTCTGCTCAATATTATGTGCCAGCCTGGATGTTAGGAGGGTTGGGGGAAAGTGGATACATGTATACATATGGATGAGTCCCTACATTGTTCACCTGAAGCTATCAAAACATTGTTAAACAACTATACCCCAATACAAAATAAAAAGTATTTTTTAATTAGTAAATAAAAAACTTAATGTAAAAATAATTTTAAATTTTCATTATTCAATTAACAAAGTGATTATAAAAATAATGTCTGCTTGCTCTTTAAAAGAAAATCAACCTAACTTAAAGTGATTTGTGTGGAGAGTTCTGATAAAATTTGGTCCACTGGAGAAGGGAAAGGCAAATCACTTCAGTATTCTTGCCTTGAGAACCCCATGAACAGTGTGCAAAGGCCAAAAGGTATGACACTGAAAGATGAACTCCCCGGGTCAGTAGGTACACCATATGCTACTGGAGAAGAGGGGGAAGTAACTCTAGAAAGAATGAAGACGCAGATCCAAAGCAAAACAATGCTCAGTCCAATGTTGTAAGAACAATAGTGCACAGGAACCTGGAATGTTAGGGCCATGAATTAAGCTAAATCAGAAGTGATCAAACAGGAGATGGCAAGAGTGAACATTGACAATTTAGGAATCCGTGAACTAAGATGGATTGGAATGGGCGAATTTAACAAAGATTACCATTATATCTACTACTGTGGGCAAGGATCCCTTAGAAGAAATGGAGTAGCCTTCATAGTCAACAATAGAGTCCGAAATACAGTTCTTGAGTGCAATCTCAAAAATGACAGAATGATCTCTGTTCATTTCCAAGGCAAACCATTCAATATCACAGTAGTCCAGGTATATGCTCAAACCAGTAATGCTAAAGAAGCTGAAATTGAACATTTCTATGAAGATCTATAAGACTTTCTAGAACCAACACCCAAAAAATATGTCCTTTTCATTATAGGGGGCTGGGATGCAAACATAGGAAGTCAAGAGATACCTGGAGTAACAGGCAAATTTGGCCATGGAGTACAGAATGAAGCAGGGCAAAGGCTAACAGAGTTTTGCCAAGAGAATGCACTGATCACAGCAAACATCTTCTTCAAACAACACAAGAGAAGACTCTACACATGGACATCATCAGATGGTCAATACTGAAATCAGATTGTTTATATTCTTTGCAGCCAAAGATAGAGAAGCTCTATAGAGACAGTAAAAACAAGACTAGGAGCTGATTGTGGCTCTGATCATGAACTCCTGATTGCCAAATTCAGACTTAAATTGAAGAAAGTGGGGAAAACCACTAGACCATTCAGGTATGATCTAAATCAAATCCCTTATGATTATACAGTGGAAGTGACAAATAGATTCAAGGGATTAGATCTGATAGACAGGGTGCCTGAAGAACTATGGATAGAGGTTCTTGACATTTGTGCCAAAGGCAGGGGTCAAGACCATCCCCAAGATAAAGAAATGCAAAAAGGCAAAATGGTTGCCTGAGGAGGCCTTACAAATAGCTGTGAAAAGAAAAGAAGCCAAAGGCAAAGGAGAAAAGGAAAGATATACCCATTTGAATGCAGAGTTCCAAAGAATAGCAAGGAGAGATAAGAAAACCTTCCTCAGTGATCAATGCAAAGAAACAGAGGAAAACAATAGAAGGGGAAAGACTAGAGATCTCTTCAAGAAAATTATAGATACCAGAGGAATATTTCATGCACAGATGGCCACAATATAGGACAGAAATCATACAGACCTAAAAGAAGCAGAAGATATTAGGAAGAGGTGGCAAGAACACATAAAAGAATGATACAAAAAACATCTACATGACTCAGATAACCGTGATGGTGTGGTCATTCACCTAGAGCCAGACATCCTGGAATGTGAAGTTAAGTGGGCCTTAGGAAGCATCACTCAGAACATAGATAGTAGAGGTGATAGAATTCCAGTTGAGCTACTTCAAATCCTAAGAGATGATATTGTTACAGTGCTGCTCTCAATATGCCAGCAAATTTGGAAAACTCAGCAGTGGCCACAAGACTGGAAAAGGTCAGGTTTCATTCCAATCCCTAAGAAAGGCAACGCCAAAGAATGTTCAAACTACTGCACAATTGCACTCATCTCATACACTGGCAAAGTAATGCTCAAAATTCTCCAAGTCAGGCTTCAACGGTTCGTGAACCATGAACTTCCATATGTTCAAGCTGGTTTTAGAAAAGGCAGAGGAATCAGAGGTCAAATTTCCAACATCCATTGAATCATCAAAAAAGCAAAATAGTTCCAGAAAAACATCTTCTTCTGCTTTATTGACTATGCCAAGTGTTTGACTGTGTGGATCACAACAAACTGTGGAAAATTTTTCAAGAGATGAGAGTACCAGACCACCTTACCTGACTCCTGAGAAATCTGTATGCAGGTCAAGAAGCAACAGTTTAAACTGGACATGGAACAACAGACTGGTTCCAAATTGAGAAAGGAGTATGTCAAGACTGTGTATTGTCACTCTGCTTATTTGACTTTTATGCAGAGTACATCATATGAAATGCCAGGATGGATGAAGCACAAGCTGGAATCAAGATTTCCAGGAGAAATAATAACCTCAGGTATGCAGATGACATCACCCCTTATGGCAGAAAGCAAAGAAGAACTAAAGAGCCTCTTGATGAAAATGAAATAAGAGAATGAAAAGTTGGCATAAAATTCAACATTCAGAAAACTAAGATCACGGCATCCAGTCCCATCACTTCATGGCAAATAGATGGGGAAACAATGGGAAGAGTGGCAGACTTTATTTTCTTCAGCTCCAAAATCATGGCATATACATTACTTTGCCAACAAAGGTCCATCTAATCAAAGCTATGGTTTTTCCAGTAGTCGTGTATGGATGTGAGAGTTGGACTATAAAGAAAGCTAAGCACCACAGAGTTGATGCTTTTGAACTATGGTGTTGGAGAAGACTCTTGACAGTCCCTTGGACTGCAAAGAGATACAACCAGTCAATCCTAAAGGAAATCAGTACTGAATATTCATTGGAAGGAATGATGCTGAAGCTGAAACTCCAATACTTTGGCTACCTAATACAAAGAACTGACTCATTTGAAAAGACCCTAATGCTGGGAAAGATTGAAGACAGGAAGAGAAGGAGACGACAGAGGATGAGAGGGTTGAAAGACATCACTGACTTGATGGACATGAGTTTGAACAAGCTCTGTGAATTGGTGATAGACAGGGAGGCCTGGTGTGCTGCAGTCCATGTGGTCGAAAAGAGTTGGACACGATTGAGCAACTTAACTGAACTGATAGTGTAGATACCTTTCCATATTAATTTATAATATTTTACCTCATTATTTACAAGGACTAATCAGTGATTCATTATATGAATATAGCACATTTATTTAAACTGTTCTCCAGTAATTAAGATTTAGATTATCTTTAGTTTTTTCTTCCAATTAACAATACTGGAATATTTAATGAATAATATGTGTACATATGACTGTATATAAAATATATAAATGACAAGGACCTATTGTATTGCACATGGAACTGTATCCAGTATTTTGTAATAACCTATAATCAAAAAGTATTTGAAGAAGAATATATGTATGTGTACTAGATCAAGAAGATTCCCTGGAGGGCATGGCAACCCACACCAGTATTTTTGCATGGAAAAGCCTATGGACAGGGGAGCCTGGTGGGCTACAGCCCATAGGGTCGCAAACAGTTGGACATGACTGAAGTGATTTAGCACACACGTGCATACACACACACACACATGTGAATCACTTTTATATACACTTGATACTAGCATAATATTCTAAATCACTATTTTGTTGTTATTTTTTAGTGATTGAGTTGTGTCTGACTCTGTGCGACCCCGTGGACTGTGGCCCACCAGGCTCCTCTGTCCATGGGACTTCCCACCAGGCTCCTCTGTCCATGGGACTTCCAGGCAAGAATACTGGAGTCGGCTGCCATTTCCTTTTCCAGGGTATCTTCCCAATCCAGGGATTGAACCTGCATCTCCTGCTTGGCAGACAGATTTTTGTCACTGAGCCACCCAAGAAGCCCACTACTTCAATTAAAAAATAATAATGTGGTACAACCATAAAAATTTCCAAAATGGAACTGATATATGTCAAACAGTTTGAGCCTTTTAAATTTTGAACTTACTGTTGAATTTCTTTCCCATAAACTCTGTGATGATCCTTCTTTCTCCCAACACACACTGCCAAGAAGTGACTTAGGTAAACTTTGCAAATTTGATAGCCCTATATCAGTACCTCAAGATTTATACGTTTATACTTACTTTATTTTGATTGATGCTATTCATTATTAACCATTTGTATTTCTTTTCTATTCTACAGAAGTTGATCCTTTTTCTTCTGATGTTTAAATGCTTTTTATATGAAGAAGATATTTATGTCTTTTGTATTAAAACTGAATAAAGTTTTTATGTTCTGAAATGTATACTTCTATTTTTCACAATTTTATATTTGGGGATGTGGAATTATGTTTGCTATATAAATGTTCTTTTGTAATATATGTGTTCTTAAGGAAAACTTTCTTGAAATATAGCTGATGTACAATATTATGGTAGTTTCAGGTGTACTATATAGTGCTTTGGCATTTGCATAAATTATGAAATAATCTCCATGAAAGTCTAGTGACCATCTGTCCCCATAAAGTTCTTACATGATGATTGATCATATTCCTTATGCTGCATATTTCATCTCAGTGGCTTATTTTGTATCTCTGTATCTACAAGATTTTTGTTTGTTTGTTTTGCTTTGCTTTGTTTGCTTATTTATATTAAAATAATCTCTTTATCTTTAATTTTTGCCCTTTTAATTATAAGCTGGCTTGTTATGGAACCTCTTTGAGTTCCTTTTTTGGGACTCTCTCTGATTCTGGGTCCTAGATGTCTGTTTCCTTCCCCAGGTTATGGAAGTTTGGAGTGAATATTTCTTCACATAACTTCTGCGCCCTTTTCTCACTAATGGATTTGAGTGCTCTCAATCAACACAGCCTTCTCAGCTGACACATTTTTACAGATCTTCCTAAAAGATAAATCCAAAATTACTATATGCTTACAAAAATTGTCCCAAGATTAAACCTCTTTAATCCTTTTGTTCTGGCCTACTCATTTTAATCATCAAGTTGCTGGTGATCTTCAAATGAGAAAATTTCATTATTATTTCTCAGTATCCATCATTTGTTGAATACTGTTTTGAAGGCCATCATTAGTCTCAAGGTTGCACTGTAAGTGCAGATATGGCTGAGGCATGTGGTCCAGATCTTGGTTACTTCCCATACTCAGTGACCCTGTATTGGATAACTCATTTTTTTCAGCTATCATGTCTTCATTTGTAAAAGATGGACATTAAGTCTACTTAGGAGTATTGTTTTAAGGATTACTGACCATGGACTAGTTGCTCAACAAATGGTACTTTTATTGTTTCTAAGGAAATCACATCTTCATGTACAATGCATTTATTGTACATGATCCCAAATGGATTCATTTTTCCCAAATTATTCTAATATAAAAGTCTAGAAATCTTACATTTTTTCCTCTGTTACTTCTTACAACCTATATTAAGTTTCAGTATACATCACTCATGTATAACTATTATTCACTGTATTCCTGGCTACCGCTCCATTTTAATCCAACAGTGCTTTACAGATGGATTCCACAATAAAACCCTTTCACTCCAACTCTGGGCTTCAAAAGTGCAGATCATCTTATAGGCTGTAGAATTGTTAGTAAAAACAGCAATAGTGTCATTTTTAGGCAGTGCATTACACTTTCATTAAATTTAGTGTCTATCTCTTCAGAACATCTAATAATTTAAAAGTTCTCAGGATTGTGCATGGGTTAAGATAGAAAAAGAGGAAGTACTGAACAAAGATGCAGTCAGTCATAACTCAAAAGCTAATGTTCTTTTCTCGTGGTTTCATAAACTATGCTATCATTTTTTCAATGAGCTGGCAAGATATAATAAAGACATATAATATAAAAATACATAAAGATTTAAATTATATATATGATTGTTATTTTGTACCAGATTATTCTTTCAACATTACTTTGTGATGCCATTTCCTAACTCCAGTAAATAATTGTTTTCCTCTTTTCTGCTACTTCCATGTCTAAGTGTAGGTGCCCATGTAACCTGGATGAATCTGAGCAACTCAATATCATGTCCCTCTAATCCCCAATATATTCTTCTCCTTTAGTTATCCTGATCTCATCACTCTACTAGTAAGCCCTGTTGGTAAAAAGATATGTAATTCCCATACAAACAGGACACTTTTCAGAGTGAGAAAGGGAGCTACTAAAAATTAGAGGAGGACCACACTTATACTTAGGTTGATTCCATACAAAATGGAATGTGTGGTCAGCTCTACCCCTTCCCACTCTCCCTGGACCCTCGGAGCATTTCTCCTCTTTGATTCACACATGTGATATATTTCCTGTAAAACCTGGCCCAGAGCCTACCTTCTCCACACATCTCTCATCACTTAAATTTATCTTTTTTCTGAGACCCTTAAGCATACAAGCTACTGGACCACTCTGTGGTCCAGGTTGTGAGCTCTTTCATGGAAGATTGTGGCTAACCATTTTGTTTGCTTTTCCAGAATCCCATCCAGCGCAGGGCAAGCAACAGATAATCAGCGACTACTTGTGGAATTGATTGGATAAGTCTTTCAGCTTAAAAGCCCCCACTGTTTCCTGGGGAGAGGGAGAGAAAAAGAATTGTAATTAGTTACAGTTTAAACTTAGTAATTAAGGAATAATTAAACCGATCCTCTTCTAAGGGAGTTTGAAATAGGAGCAAAGGAGTTTAAACCATGGGCACAGAGGGCATATATTTTTAAAAAATTAAACGGAGGGTCAGAACATGAAGTGCTCTCTGGAAGGATGGATCTGGCGTGAAAAACTTCTTAGGCTGACACCAGCCAAGAAGAATTTTCACTTTCTGAATTAAAAAAATAAATAAAAATAAACAGCATAGGAAAGAAAGCCAAGAATGGGCTAAAGACAAATTCTCCTTAGTTCAGAGTTTTTCTCAGGCTGGCACTGTTTGGACTCTTTCTTTCTACCCAGACACAGCAGTTTCTTCTTGACTTACTACTCAGAGGCTTTTTGTAAGTTTGCTGCCCTCTGTCTGTTCTTCCTGCCCAGCCTGTGGGTTAAGGGTGAGCCCAGCATCTTTTTACCTCTTCACATACACTACAAATCAAAACAGCAGTATGAGTGATTCTGTATTGGAGCTTGAGATTATGGTTCAGAGAAAAAGAACCCGGGTAGTAAAACAGGAGCTGTTTTGGTAGTAACAGGCTTCCAGAACTTGAGGCCAACTCTCACCAGTCATGAGCACTTATCCACTAAGAATATGTCCTGTTCTGAGTGCATTTCAGCTCAATGCATACAATCCAAGCTCATTTTAAAAGCTGGTGGATCAAGGGCTGGTTTAAAGTTCTGTACAATTGCTAAAAGGACCACAGATGGATTCCCCAGGTTCAGATAATCATGATGGCACCTTCCTCCACCTTCTGTCCAGTTTACAAGACTGCACTTCATTTACCAAGCAGTACATTATTTGACTCTGCTCGTTTCCTATGAGCAGTCTTGGGACTGCTTAACTTCATTAAAGATGGGAAATATAATGAAAGCCATGTTTGGCCAGGCAAAGCTGTGTAGAATAGCAATGTAATTCTCTGGCAAAACATCTCATTGAGTAGATGCTAAAAACTAATCTGCCTATTTAATAAAAATATGTTTGCAGCTGCATGTCTTTTGTGATTACGGATCTGAGATAAAAAGTTGTTAGCTTCTAACATTTAGCTTATGGACCATTAATTAAACATTCAAATTAATGGGTAAAACGCCAACACCACTGATTTTTATTTTTATTTATGTTATTGTAGTATTTCTGGAGAAGAGCGTGGAAACCCATTCCAGTATTCTTGCCTGGAGAATCCTTTGGACAGGAGAGCCTGATGGAATACAGTCCATGGAGTCAAAAAGAGTCAGACATAACTGAATGACTTAGTACACACACACGCATATAGCACACATGTAGTTGATTTACAAGGTAGAGTTAATTACTACTATACCACAAAGCCATTCATTTATACACACATACATATATTAATACATACAGATATTCTTTTTCATATTCTTTTCCATTAAGGTTTATTGCATGATATTGAATTTTCTATTTCCCTTTGCTGTACAGTAAGACCTTATAGCTTACCCATCCTATATTAATAGCTTACATTACTAATCCCAAACTCCCACTCCTTCCCTCCCCCACCTGCCTGCCCCTTGGGAACCACAAGTCTGTTCTCTATGTCTGTGAGGCTGTTTCTCCTTCATAGATAACTTCACTTGCTAACACCATTGATCTTATGATACATCAAAGGGAGACATCTAAAATGATGTTTATCTTGCTTTAACATTTAGATAAAAAATTAATAACTGCCTACACAGTAATCTCAGTAATCCCTAGCCTTTTTTTCCTTCAAGTAACATTTATTAATTTTTTTGAAAGAGAAAACATGACTCACTGATTTTAGACAGTTGAGAAAATAAAATAACAAAAAGAGGGAAATAAAACCGTCTAATATTTCTATCACCATTTTGAGGAATTTTGTCAGGATCTTCTCTATATATGCAATGACGTGATATGCACGTGATGTATGTATATATACAACTGAGTACTGTATGTTTTTACAAACTCTAGGTTATATTGACTGTGCAGCTGTGTATACTACTGTGCTACTTTTCAAACTTAGAGGTACATATCGTTCCCTTCAACCACATCTAAGTTACTTCTTCATATACGAGCTTGCAATAAATGGTCTGGGATGTGGTACCCAGTATTATTAGGTACACGTAAAGGCAGAGTCCTTTGTTGAGTGTCAGGTTGGTGGGGCAGGTGAGCTTCGAGGTTCAGCTGCAATCCCCAACCTGGGCTCCCCTCTTTATTAAGGGATCTGCTGGTGATGCTGGCACAGGTGTAAACAATTCCTGAGGGATTCTCTGTGGCTTCTCCTGAGTGAGGAAGAAGAACCTCAGTTATGACTCCTCCTCTCTGAGAGCTTGTAGAAATCAAATGTGAAATTATGGCCCCCCTTTATGTCTAACCTACTGCCCAGATGGAGTCTGATATTCCTGAAGGAATACGCGGTTATAAACGCCCATGAGCAGCTCTTCTGCCCCTCTCCTTTTTGTTTGCTTTCTTAGAATCCAGGAGGACGTTCTTATCAGCCTTACATATGGTTATATACTTTTAATAAAACATTGCAGGCATTTAAATAATATCTATAAGTATGTATTATTTTAAAATATGGATTGACTTGCTTTTGAAATGACTAGCATCCATTATAATATCTAGGTACTAGCTTCTGAAAAGAAGAAAATTTTGTTATTAAACAAATTATATGATGATAGTTATAATCAGTTTGTTTAATACACCAATATCTATACTTGAAAAACAGTACAACATTTAAGTATACTCCATACTTTTTATGTAACAGAAGTACTTTACTTTAAAAAATAATGCCAGCAAAAAGCATGCATGTAGATACATACATATTTAACACATCATGGATATTAGCTCACTACATATATTAATATAATAATGATGCTGTTGGTTAGTCATTAAGTCATATCTGACTCTTCTGTAACCCCATGGACTGTAGCCTGCCAGTATCCTCTGTCTATGGGATTTTCTAGGCCAGAATACTGGAAAGAGTTGCCATTTCCTTCTTCAGAGGATCTTCCCAGCCCACGGATGGAACCCACATGTCCTTCATTGGCATACTCCTTCACTGCTGGGGGATTCTTTACCTCTGAGCCAACAGGGAAGCTCTGATAATGATATGGAACAATTCAAAGGCATTAGGAACATCTTTGCTTAAATAAACTCTATGATAAATCCTTTTATAGACTCACATACACCTTTGATATAATAAATGATACTTCTGATTTCTTTGTGTATTTTTCTATGAGTACTATTTTCTGTAGATTGAATTTCCTAACTCTAATGATATAAACTTGGTAGGAAAGCAATAAAATTTTGAAGGTCGCTTGGTCTTTTCTTCCATTTCTGAACTTGCCTTGTTGACCTCCTTCAGGAAATCCTGTTCTCTAAATAGTGATGATACAGTGCTCAGACCTCTTTACATCCCCCATGGTCTCTCCCATCAATTCTGGCATCACTTATGCAATGATAACTCCCCAATCTCTATCCTCATTTCAGATGTCTTTCCTAGGTGACAGATTTATAATAATATATCTAAATATCTGCCCCTCATCTCCCTCCAAGGATCTGAAGCTGAATGGACCCTGGGGCAGATCATACTGACTCACACGAGTCCAGATTGAACACAAACATCAGTTCAGTTGCTCAGTCGTGTCCGACTCTTTGTGACCACATGGACTGCAGCACACCAGGCTTCCCTGTCCACCACCAACTCCTGGAGCTTACTCAAACTCATGTCCATCAAGTCGGTGATGCCATTCAACCATCTCATCCTCTGTCATCCCCTTCCTCTCCTGCCTTCAATCCTTCCCAGCATCAGGGTCTTTTCCAATGAGTCAGTTCTTCACATCAGGTGGCCAAAGTATTGGAGTTTCAGCATGAGCATCAGCATCAGTCCTTCCAATGAATATCCAGGACTAATTTCTGTTACAATTGACTGGTTGGATCTCCTTGCTGTCCAAGGGACTCTCAAGAGTCTTCTCCAACACCACAGTTCAAAAGCATCAATTCTTTGGTGCTCAGCCTTCTTTATAGTCCAACTCTCACATCCATACATGACTACTGGAAAAACCATAGCTTTGACTAGACAGACCTTTGTTGGCAAAGTAATGTCTCTGTCCCTTAACAGGCTATTTAAGTTGGTCATGGCTTTTCTTCCAAGGAACAAGCGTCTTCTAATTTCATGACTGCAGTCACCATCTGCAGTGATTTTGGAGCCCCCCCCCCCCAAAAAAAAAAAATATCTGTCACTGTTTCCACTGTTTCCCCACTTATTTGCCATGAAGTGATGGGACAGGATACCATGATCTTAATTTTCTGAATGTTGAGTTTTAAGCCAGCTTTTTCACTCTCTTCTTTCACTTTCATCAAGAGACTCTAGTTCTTTGCTTTCTGTCATGAAGGTGGTGTCATCTGCATATTGAGGTTATTGTTATTTCTCCCCACAATCTTGATTCCAGCTTGTGCTTCATCCAGCCTGCCATTTCGCATGATGTACTCTGCATAAGAGTCAAATAAACAGGGTGACAATACACAGCCTTGACATACTACTTTCCCAATTTGGAACCAGTCTGTTGTTCCATATCCAGTTCTAACTGTTGCTTCTTGACCTGCATACAGATTTCTCAGGAGGCAGGTAAGGTGGTCTGGTATTCCCGTCTCTTGAAGAATTTTCCACAGTTTGTTGTGATCCACACAGTCAAACACTTGGCATAGTCAGTAAAGCAGAAGTAGATGTTTTTCTGGACTCTCTTGCTGTTTTGATGACACAACAGCTGTTGGCAGTTTGATCACTGGTTCCTCTGCCTTCTCTAAATCCAGCTTGAACATCTGGAAATTCACGGTTCACGAACTGTTGAAGCCTGGCTTGGAGAATTTTGAGCATTACTTTGCCAGTGTATGAGATGAGTGCAATTGTGCAGTAGTTTGAACATTCTTTGGCATTGTCTTTCTTGGGATTGGAATGAAACCTGACCTTTCCCAGTCCTGTGGCCACTGCTGAGTTTTCCAAATTTCCTGGCATATTGAGAGCAGCACTTTAACAAAATCATCTTTTAGGATTTGAAATAGCTCAGCTGGCATTCCATCACTTCCACTAGCTTTGTTCATAGTGATGCTTCCTAAGGCCCACTACTTTGCACTCCAGGATGTCTGGCTCTAGGTGAGTAATCACACTATCATAGCTTTCTGGGTCATGAAGATCTTTTTTGTATAGTTCTATGTATTCTTGCCACCTCTTCTTAATATCTTCTACTTCTGTTAGGTTCTATACCAGTTCTGTCCTTTATTGTGGCCATCTGTGCATGAAATGTTCCCTTTGTATCTATAATTTTCTTGAAGAGATTTCTAGTCTTTCCCATTCTATTGTTTTCCTTTATTTCCTTGCATTGATCACTGAGGAAGGTTTTCTTATCTCTCCTTGCTATTCTTTGGAACTCTGCATTCAAATGGGAATATCTTTCCTTTTCTCCTTTGCCTTTGGCTTCTTTTCTTTTCATAGCTATTTGTAAGACCTCCTCAGACAACCATTTTGCCTTTTTGCGTTTCTTTATCTTGGGGATGGTCTTGACCCCTGCCTTTGGCACAAATATCAAGAACCTCTGTTCATAGTTCTTCAGGCACCTTGTCTATCAGATCTAATCCCTTGAATCTATTTGTCACATCCACTGTACAATCATAAGGGATTTGATTTAGATCATACCTGAACGGTCTAGTGGTTTTGCTTACTTTCTTCAATTTAAGTCTGAATTTAGCAATAAAGAGTTCATGATCAGAGCCACAGTTTGCTCCTGGTCTTGTTTTTGCTGACTGTATAGAGCTTCTCTATCTTTGACTGCAAAGAATATAAACAATCTGATTTCGGTATTGACCATCTGATAATGTCCATGTATAGAGTCTTCTCTTGTGTTGTTGGAAGATGTTTGCTGTGACTAGTGCGTTCTCTTGGCAAAACTCTATTCGCCTTTGCCCTGCTTCATTCTGTACTCCATGGCCAAATTTGCCTGTTACTCCAGGTATCTCTGACTTCCTATGTTTGCATTCCAGTCCCCTATAATGAAAAAGATCTTTTTTGGAGGGTGTTAGTTCTAGAAGGTCTTGTAGGTCTTCATAGAACCATTCAATTTTCGCTTCTTCAGCATTACTGCTTGTGGCATTTACTTGGATTAGTGTGATATTGAATGCTCTGCCTTGGAAATGAACAGAGATCATTCTGTCATTTTTGAGATCATTAAAACATCATTAAAAACTAAGTTACACAAAGTTACAGTCACATAAATTACATTAGAAACAAAAATATTAAACATATCAACCCATCACTTCTGCATTGCTTTATTATTTTAGTCTTATCTTTGTCCTTGAGGTTATTTTCATCTGTTGTATTTGTGTAGCAGAAATGCTCTACACTGGTGTGCTAACCTACATCCTTCTGAACCTGTGGTCAGGGATGGGGTGTTTATTTCTTGAAACCAGTCTCTCAAGAATAGTGACACCAGGAAAATGGACAAAAGCTACAAAGCAGGGCTTTCCTTTTTCCTGGAAAGCTGAGTGTGGAGCATTTACCACCAGACTGCTCTTTAGACCAGAGTCAGCCTCTGCCAGTCACCGGTCTTCTTGCTCCAGATACATCCACAGCCCCTCTCTTGACCACAGTGTGTTTCCAAGAAGCCGGGACTGGGCAATGCATTCCCAAACTCCCAGAACCACTGGTTCAGCTGTTTGCCACCAGCAGGAAGCACCTACATGGAACTGTCTGGTGAGGGAAAGCAAGATGCATGCAAGGCATCAGACAGCAATGCCTCTAGTTCTTGCTGCAGGGGTGAATTTGGAGCTGAGAGGCAATTTATTGAAATTGGCACAGTTCATGTTGTGATCCTGATAAGGGTCTGGTCGATAAAATTCTCAAAGTTAAGACCTTCATTTTATAGTATTGTCTTCCTATAATCTCTCCCTGTGTGCCTGCATGCTCAGTTGCTTCATCTGTGTCTGACTCTGCGACCCTATGAGCTATATAGCCTACCAGGCTCCTTAGTTCATGAGATTCTCCAAGCTAGAATACTGGAGTGGGTTGTCATGCCCTCCTCCAAGGAATCTTCCCGACCCAGGGACTGAACCCAAGTCTCCTGCAGTTCCAGCATTGCAGGCAGGTTCTTTACCTCTCAGCTATTGGAGAAGCCCAATCTCTTTCTAACATTTAATTTTTTAAAAAAAGAATTTCAATGTCTGCATTGATCACTCCCAGTCCGTCAAGGCTTTGTCTTGATTTAATATCTGTCTTGAATGTACTGTGTACCTCCTCCCTTCTCACCAGCACACTAATTCATACTAATCCACACACTGTACCTTTATCTTTATCTTTACTGTATCTTTATCATCTATCTCATGGAACATTGCATTCATCTTTTAAATAAGAAGTGACTTAGGCAGAACACTCTTTGACATAAATCATAGCAATATTTTTTTGTTCCATCTCCTAAGGCAAAGAAATCAAAGTAAAAATAAACAAACAGGACTAATTTAAACTTTAAAGCTTTTGCACAGCAAAGAAAACCATTGGAAAAATAAGAAAACGACCTGTGGAATGGGAGAAAATATTTGGAAATGATGTGACTAACAAAGGGTCACTATCCAAAATAAAATAGCTCATATAACTTTGTAGACAAAAACAAAAACCCACCCAATCAAAAAATGGGCAGAAGACCTACACAGACATTTTTCCAAAGAAGACATACAGTTGGCCAAAAGGCACATGAAAAGATGCTCAACAGTGTTAATTAGCTTCAAGTACCTATTAAAGTGATTTGTGTGTGTATGTGTGTGTGTGTGTATGCATGTGTGCGTGTTAAGTCACTTCAGTCATGTCCAACATTTTGCGACCCTATGGATTGTAGCAAGTCAGGCTCCCCGCTCCATGGGATTCTCCAGGCAAGAATACTGGAGTAGGTTTCCATGCCCTCCTCCAAGGGATCTTCCTGCCCCAGGGATCAAACCTGCATCTCTTGAATCTTCTGCATTGGCAGACTGATTCCTTACTGCTAGCACCAAATGAAGAGTACATAATATGAAAAGACAGGAATGTACCTTATTTAAGCATCTTCAAGGAAGATGGAAAACATGTCTGAGAGACAGTGAGGGAGGGGACGAGAGAGAAGCACAGAAGTATTCAAAGAGATGAGGCTTAAGAGGGAGCCAAGTCTTGGACTATGTGAATCTTGAAAGCAATGTTAATGTTTGGGATGTTCCCCACAAGCAAAGGGAATCAGTAGTTTCCTAACTTGTTTAGTTTATTTTTCATAAGTCTCTTCTGCCAATCTTCCAATCCAAATTGTCTACATATTTTTCTGGTGTGATTTTGGCATCTTTCCATCCTCACCATCTCCCTCTTCTCAGGCCTGGAGGAAGCCAGTTGCCATATTGTGAGAACACATAAAAAGTCCAAAGGGGATGCTAATGAAATGAATAACTGAGGTATCCTGCCAACAAACAATGAGGAATGGAAATCTCCTTTCAATAGCCAATAGAAATGGGGGCTTCTGCCACCAGCCACATGAATTAATCATCTTAGAAATGGATCCCTTTCCATTCAAACCATAAATAATTGACACCCTAGCCAACATCTTACTTGCAGCCCAATGAGGGGACTCTAAATCAGACCACCCAGCTAACCTCTCCCAAATTCTAGATAACTAATATGCTCCTAGTTATTCAATTTTACTCTTACCCAATCAAAACTCTCATATTCAAGATAAATCTACCAATTAAAATGTCAGAGAGGTGAGCCCCATGAAGTCATCTAAATGCCAAGTTTCTTTGTCCCTAATATTTTCTGTGTGACTGAGGTCAGGGAGCAGATCCCACAGGATATGGTGGTACTCAGAGGCTGCCACAGGCTTGGATGTATGTAGAGTCTCATCTGTAAGTAGCCATAAGATGTTATTAGCAATCAATCTTAGTCAATTTATACATTAGTAAAAATCTCAGCTCAAACATCGGTTCCTCTGGGAAAGTTTCCCTCTTTGCTTAGGATTTACTATAACCTCTTGTACTATGTGTTCATAGAACTTCTTTTGCAAACCTCTATCACACATTTACTAGAGTGCATTATGATTCATTTTTGTTTGTTTGTTTTTAAGACTCCTTACTAATATCTAAGCTATTACTACTTTATGAATCTACTGGAAAATGTAATGGACAGAGAGAATCATGGGGCATGGGTTACAACATACTCATTATATCAATTGATTGCAAGGTTCCAACAAGTGAGTTTGGATGAGATGATTGGATGGCATCACCAACTCAATGAACATGAGTTTGGGCAAACTCTGGGAAATAGTGAAAGCCAGGGAAGCCTGGCATACTGCAGTCCATGGGGTCACAAAGAGTTGGACACAACTGAACGACATGAGCATATAGGTATGAAATATATATGGGATCAGGCCAATACCAGAAATCAGGAAAACAAGAGTTTGAGAAACAGAAAAAAAATACTAACAAGTTGTATGACAAACAAAGAAAACAATTAGCTAAAATCAAAATTTGTTCCAAGTATGAGAGAAGAAATAGAGTAAGAAAATTGGATAAATCACCCAGATAGATGTTTGAAATGGTGACCTTTTGTCTGCTCTTTGAAGCCAACTTACAACTATTGAAACTTATGGTTGTTGTAAGATGTGACAACCCAAAAAGCTTTGGAAAAGTCAGTTTTCCTGTATATGGCTAAACTATATCTACTCTGGTAATGCTGTAGTCAAAGGTGAAATGTACAGTCCTCCACATGTGTCTTCATTGTACTAGTTGGTGGGTGAGGATAGTCTTTCTTTAAGTTATCAAACCCACTATAGACATTTCCAGGGAAAGATTCTTCTCTGTGACTGACATCTCTCCCAGGGAAGAGAGCTAGTTCATGAATACTGTTCCCTTAGTGGGTATCAAAATGAAAATGAATTTAATAGCTGCCTGGGTAATTAAATTATCATTAAATTCTTTCTATCTCGGATATTCTAACAAATGTAGCATTATAAAAACATCTAATTTTAAGAACTACACCTGTGAATTTGTTTTAGCTAAAAAGAAAACAAAAAAATTAGGTTTGAATTCACTTTTTTTTTTTTTTTTTTTAAGTAATCTCTTCATTTCTTCTACTCCCATTGTTGCTAAGGCCTCCTGGCAACACCCTGGACTTTGAAGCTGAGGATAAAAATTGTTTTAAACTAAAACAGAAGCAGGAAAGTTACTAAAGAGAATATTCTGAAGCTACAAAAACACCTCTAGGCCTTCCTCTGACAAGATGCAACCCCTCTGTGCTCAGAGCCAGCTACAAGGTCATAGCATCTGAAACACTCCAGAAAAAAGTCTGGTTGCAGCTTTTTGAGGTTGCCAGTAAATAGAAAAATTCCCTCTTATAGAAAAATCTTAACAGGGATTCTTCACAATGAAACTACCAAGTGCTAAGAATCAGACAGTCTAGATATTAGAGCCAAATGATGCTCCATCAGGCCCAGGAACCTGATGCCAATAAATCACAGTAAGCAAAGTTTAGATGTGTGATGTTCACGGTTTGACTCCCTGCTTTGGAAGTGTTCATGAGATAACTTCATGAAGGAATTGGGTTAAGTATGCTGGAGGTTGGTCTAGATCAGCAGCTCTTGAATTTTAGGTTTGTATCAAATGACAGAAACATTGTTAAACTCAGATTGCTGGGTCTTATGCCTAGAGCTTGGGATCAGTAGGTGAGGGCAGGGACTGGATATTTTCCACTTCTAACAAATTCCTCAGTGTTACTGCTTCTGCTGTTGTTGTGGAATCAGAAGCTACTATTGCAGAATCACTATTCAGAGATAATTGCTTGAGAAGTTGGAATTCTGTCCTAATGAAATACAAATATTTGCCCATTCAATTAACTGAATTTTATTTCGTAGGGATTACAACCCTGGATGCTATAGTTACTTGTCTTAGTTCTAACATGTTTCTATGGAAAGCTAAAGTCTAGTCTAATTTTTTCTGAATAATATCATTGTGATGGCTAACATTTATACAGTCTTGGATCTGTATGCATCATGTTTCTAACTGTTTGAAAATCATACTTGGACAGGTTTAGAGTTTCTTCCCAAGATGCCCCAGTGGACTTGTCTACTGGAGATAATCAAACAGTGTTGCCAGAGTACTTCCTTTCCTGGCTTTTGGTCACAAAACCTTGGGACCTCCAAAGTCCAAGTGCACCAGAACTTGATCTTTGATAACTCTCTGCTTCCCAGGTTACCTCCCTCCTCTTTTTTAGGGAGGGGGAGGTTGTTTCCAGTTCTTGGTCAAATCTGTTAATCTGTCTGTGCATTATCTAACTCATCCATGGCCAGAGGCAAGGATTTCCTAGAACCCACTCAGCCAGTTAGCCTCCTGGCAGTTTTCGGAACCTCCAGTGTAGACCCAAGTGAGTTCTGTATGCATCAGTGACTCAGAATCTCCACCAGAATGATAGGCATCTAGCCCATCTGGTGAGAGGAAATAGAAAATCTGTTTTGTTTTCCTTTGTTTGTTCATTTTGCTGTATATAAACTCAAATCAATTAAGAAAATATTTTTGAATACAAAATAGAACAGACCCCTGAGATTTGTGTTTCTTTGTTTATTCTTGACCTGTTGCTAAGGTTGTGGAATTAAAACTGAAAATTGTCTGTGTCTGTAAAATGAAAAAAGTCTTTTCCTATCATTATGTGAATTTCTTGTCATTATGTGAATATATCTTCCTACCTCTAGAGAATATTATTACACTGGATTATGAGCAACAACAACAAAAAAATAAAAGCACCCAAATTAAAGAAGTTCTGGTTTAATTGATATTTAGAGAAAAACAAATGATTCTATACATCTAATATTTTCAGAACAATAATGAAACCAAATTTTTAATACTTTAAATATGTTAATCTTTTAAGAAAAAAAATCTGCATGAAACCATTAGCAATTATTAACATTTTTACATAAAAATTCAGGTTCACTAATTTAAGGTAAATCTTTGAACAAACCAGACTGTCTTAATAATTTTGCTTTAAAAAGTATATATAATTCACTGACTTGATCAGTATGTTGTACAAAAACAGGCATACATTTTAATTTTTAATAGGATTTGGGTTTGTAATTTTATGAAGCTAGTTCATCTGGATTGCTTACATTTCTTATACTGATTTACTGTATAGAATATATTATTACTTCTACAGACTGTTTAGGATTGTGAAAATGGAAAACTAGTGTTCCGTCAAATTTAATCATTATCCTGCCAATGTCTTCATATTAATTATATTCTGAAGTATGCCTATTTAAAGTCTGAAATTTTTAGTTAACTCTTTGGAAATGACTAATAGATAATTTTTAGTTATATGGATAATGTTTAAATAAGAGATAATACTGAAGGCTTATTACAGAGCAGATGAGGTTCTAATCATGTTAATGTGTGTTTGCTTCTGCAAGAACTTGCAGAAGTGATGTAAGTGGCTGTAAGCTTTGCTGGACTGCTGAAATACACTGCATATCAGACAGTACTTAGTCACCACCACCCCCCACCCCTAGTGTTGTCTGTGAATTAGAATGTACTTTATTTGTTTAAGAGTCATTTAGACTCTCCTAGAGGTCACAGTGGTAAAACTTACAACTTTAGATATGTTTCTGTTTATAGAGTGGAAAACTGAGAGAAGTTTGTTTAAAAGTAAAGTGCTTGGTTTTTCCAGAAAGGGAAAAAAAGATGGCAAGATAAAATTTGAATAAATAAATTGCAGTACTTTTTCAGAAAATTTATTTCATTTTTCTTAGCTTATAATGGCTATAAATAATGTGTCTGAAAAGAAGTAAATGTGTTAAAATTTTGGCAAAGCTCTGTTAGTTGATGGGCTTAGCTGATTCGTGTTGCTGTATGGCAAAAACCATCACAATATTGTAAAGTAATTATCCTCCAATTAAAATAAATGAAGTAATTTAATTTTAAAAAGAACTTTTAAAAGGGGGTTGTGGTTGTCTTACTACCAGTTATTATTATATAACAATAATATATATTAATACCAAATCATATGTAATAATAATAAATTATATTAATACCAAACCAGAAATATTTGGCTTTCTTTCTATTAAAATAAATTGATTTTGAAGTATTTAGTTTTCTCTTAAAAATAGTGTTCTTTACCTTCCTTGAAATATGCTCAGACAACAGAAATTCCACATCACATTGAAATAATTTTAGGTACTTTGTGTTGATTTTGGAATGTCCTAATTATTACAAACAAAACAAAGTAAAAAAGTTTTTGCAAAGAGTCGGACATGATTGAAGCGACTTAGCACACACACACACAATATGAGGTACATGTGGCCATTCTATATTCAAGTGTTTGAAACTTCATTTTGACAGTAAATGCCCTGGTTCCTACTGGTTGTAACCACCTTACAGAAAGCTCTTTATCACAGCTACTTCTGTTCCCTGGGTCTATTTTTCTCCATTCCTAAAGACCCATGGTTTGCTGAGTTGAGCTCTAAAAGGACAGAAATGCCATCAGTCTAAATTCCACTTTGGCCAGCTTTGATGTTTAAAGAAAATTTATAAGTATTTCTTTTCAAGTGATGTGTCAAATGGCATGCCCTAACTCGACATGATATAACCAAAGACAGACGTTAATGCAATAAGCTATGAAATATTGTTAAAATCGATGAGAGAGTTTAAGAGTTTATATTTGTCACACAATGACTTACTTACTTCTCTTAATCTTTTTCTTCATTTTGGAGGATTATGACTGCTTAGATCTATAGTTTTTTGGTTTTTGTTTTTGTTTTGTCTTTATACAAGGACTTTAAAGATTTTTTAAAATATTAAAATGTATACACACAGGTGTGTGTATGTGTGTGTATGTGCATGATTTCTCAGTTTGTGAAGGATGTGAACTAACTCTTCACAGTCATTGCTTCTAGGGAGTAGAATTGTGATTATAGAATTTAAGCATCTCATTGGTAGTTTCATACAAGACTTTTTCTAAGTTTATTTTTTATTGAAGTACAGTTGATTTGCAATGCTTTCTTCAGAAGTACAATGAAGGGATTCAGTTACACACACACACACACACACACACACACACACATTCTTTTACAGATTCTTTTCCCTTATGGTGTTGCTGCTCAATCACTAAGTCATGTCCAAGTCTTTGCAGCCCCTTGAACGGTAGCACCCCAGGTTTTTTTGTCCTTCATTATCTCCCAGAGTTTGCTCAGATTCATGTCCATTGAGTCAGTGATGCCATTCAGCCACCTTTGTGGCCCCCTTCTCTTGTTGCCCTTAATCTTTCCCAGCATCATGGTCTTTCCCAATGAGTCAGCTCTTTGCATGAGGTGGCCAAAGTATTGGAGCTTCAGCTTCAGCATTAGTCCTTCCAATGAATATTTAAAACTGATTTCCTTTATGACTGACTGGTTTGATCTCCTTGCTGTCCAAGGGACTCTCAAGAATCTTCTCCAACACCACAGTTCAAAAGTATCAATTCTTAGGTGCTCAGCCTTTTTATGGTCCAGCACTCACATCCATATATAACTACTGGAAAAACCATAGCTTGACTATATGGACATCTATTGGCAAAGCGATGTCTCTGCTTTTAATATGCTGTCTAATTTTGTCATAGCTCTTCTTCCAGGGAACAAGCATCTTTTAATTTCATGGCTATAGTCACCATCCGCATTGATTTTGGAGCCCAAGAAAATGAAATCTGACACTGTTTCCACATTTTTCCCATCTATTTGCCATGAATTGATAGGACCAAATGCCATAATTTTCCCTTATAGGTTATTATCAATACAAGATATTGAATATAGTTCCCTGTGCTATAGAGTAGTTCCTTATTGATTATCCAATTTACATATAGTTGGGTGTATATGTTAACCCCAAACTCCTAATTTATCTTTTCCCCTTTTCCCTTTGGTAACCATGAGTTTGTTTACTGTGTCTGTGGGTGTATTTCTGTTTTGTTTAGTTTATATAAAATGAGTGAATTATCTTTTTTTTCCCTTTATTTTTATTAGTTGGAGGCTAATTACTTTACAATATTGTACTGGGTTTTTTTTGCCACACATTGACACGAATCAGCCATGGATTTACGTGTGTTCCCCATTCTGAATCCCCCCCACCTCCCTCCCCATCCCATCCCTCTGGGTCATCCCAGTGCACCAGCCCCTAGCACTTGTCTCATGCATCTAACCTGGACTGGCGATCTGTTTCACACTTGATAATATATGTGTTTCAATGCTGTTCTCTCAGATCATCCCACCCTTGCCTTCTCCCATAGAGTCCAAAAGTCTGTTCTACACATCTGTGTCTCTTTTTCTGTCTTGCATATAGGGTTATCGTTACCATCTTTCAAAATTCCATATATATGCATTAGTATACTGTATTGGTCTTTATCTTTCTGGCTTACTTCACTCTGTATAATGGGCTCCAGTTTCATCCATCTCATTAGAACTGATTCAAATGTATTCTTTATAATAGCTGAGTAATATTCCATTGTGTATATGTACCATAGCTTTCTTATCCATTCATCTGCTGATGGGCATCTAGGTTGCTTCTATGTCCTGGCAATTATAAACAGTGCTGTGATGAACATTGGGATACATGTGTCTCTTTCATATCTGGTTTCCTCAGTGTGTATGCCCAGAAGTGGGATTGCTGGGTCATATAGCAGTTCTATTTCCAGTTTTTTAAGGAATCTCCACACTGTTTTCCATAGCGGCTGTACTAGTTTGCATTCCCACCAACAGTGTAAGAGGGTTCCCTTTTCTCCACTCCCTCTCCAGCATGTGTTGCTTGTAGACTTTTGGATAGCAGCTATTCTGACTGGCGTGTAATGGTACCTCATAGTGGTTTTGATTTGCATTTCTCTGATAATGAGTGATGTTGAGCATCTTTTCATGTGTTTGTTAGCCATCTGTATGTCTTCTTTGGAGAAATATCTGTTTAGATCTTTGGCCCATTTTTTGATTGGGTCATTTATTTTTCTGGAATTGAGCTGCAGGAGTTGCTTGTATATTTTTGAGATGAAAATGAGTGAATTACCTTTTTAAAAAATATGTAATACATATTCAAGTTCCAACAAAAGAAAATCAACTTGCATAGCACTTCCCTGGGCTTTTACCTTTTCTCTTGACAATGTGTCAGTGGAGATAACTGAGCTGTTCATGGTTCCTTCCTTGCTGTCCCTGACTGTCTGATTATTTTCTGCAATATTTGTACAATTTCCTTCCTGCAGATCCTGAGAGCAATAATGTAAAAGCAGGGCTTTGTAACGACTGCTTCATATTCATTCAGTGCAAATCATTGCTCAGGAGAGGGAACTCCCTTCTCTGCTGAGCTGCTGGCATGGAGGCCTTTCTGGAGAGTTCTTTCTGGTCCCCTCTAGCCCAGCAAATACCAGAGCAGTAAGTGTCCTCTCAGGAGGGAAGGGCAGAATCCCCTGGGAAGCACACCCTCCCCCCCAACTCCAGGAACTGGCCTCCTCCCCACTGTGCCTGGGTGCTCCCTGCCACTTGCTCTGATGTGCGTTCCATTCACCTAACTGCTTGTGTTGGTTTTCTCATTATTTTGAACCATATATCCCCAAAATAGCTTCTGGCATGCTGTCCTCGGCACAGATGCTCATAAAGACTCAGCAAGAGGAATATTGGCTGCATTCTCCTCCATGTGACTAAAAGGAAAGAAGAAAGTGCCCAAGGTAGTAAGTTGTGGAAGACCTGAGGACTGAGGTCTTAAAAAAGACTGGAGCACAAACATTTTGCTTGTTTCTCTTCCTGCCCAAAGAGATACAGTTCTAGGGCAGGGCTGTTTAGATTAAAAACAAGCGGAGACTTGAGAGTTGAGCCATTCTGACTACTGTCCCCCAACACCGTCTGTCATCGGCCACTGACGGAAAACAGCCTGTTAGCCTCTTGGGATCTTCACTTATTCAAATGTCTAAAAAGAGGTGGTGGATTGAGACACACGCAGGTAAAACATTTAAGCAGAGATTAGCACATATATACGTGTCATAAGTGCTGACTATGCTCATGAAGTGCTTTGTAAGGCTCCTTCTTCATGGAAAATTTAGTTCTCCGTGACTGCTGAGAGAATATAAGTTGCTCTCAATGTACGTAAAGATCCAAGAATAGTATCTACACACAGGTGATGATTTTAATAGTGAGTCAAGACTATACATATCTGTGCTAGATTGAGATAGACCCTCAAGAAAATCAGTGAGGAGAAGGAGAAGGGGGTTGCTCCCACTTACCTGTTTCTTGCCTGAAAACACCCCCGTGCCTTCACTATCTCTCTCTGCTCCCCTGAGGCAGTGGGATCCTACCCCTACATCCACTTTCTGCTGGTTTCCTGCACAGTCCTGTTTCCAAATAAACATCTTCTCTCCCCTGTGTGGGCTTCCCTGGTGGTTCAGATGGTAAAAAAAAATCTGCCTGCAATGCAGAGAACTCAGGTTCAATCCCTGGGTGGAGAAGATCCCCTGGAGAAGGGAGTATCCAAGCAACTAACACTTTCACTTTCACTCCCCTGTGAATCCCCCACAGGGGAGTCCTTGATCCTCCCATCCTTGATGCTCCCTCTAAATTCAGTTCAGTTGAGCCACTCAGTCCTGTCCAACTCTTTGCAGCGCCATGGACTGCAGCACACCAATCTTCCCTGTCCATCACCAAATCCAAGAGCTTGTTCAAACTCAAGTCCATCGAGTCAGTGATGCCATCCAACCAGCTCATCCTCTGTCGTCCCCTTCTTCTCCTGCCTTCAATCTTTCCCAGCATTAGTCTTTTCCAGTGAATCAGTTCTTCATATCAGGTAGCCAAAGTATTGGAGTTTCAGCTTCAACATCAGTCCTTCCAATGAATATTCAGGACTGATTTCCTTTAGGATTGACTGACTTGATCTCCTTGCTATCCAAGGGACTCTCAAGAGTCTTCTCCAACACCAAAGCTCAAAGGCATCAATTCTTCGGCACTCAGCTTTCTTCATAGTCCAACTCTCACATCCATACATGACTACTGGAAAAACCATAGCTTTGACTAGATGGACTTTTGTTGGCAAAGTAATGTCTCTGCTTTTTAATATGCTGTCTAGGTTGATCATAGCTTTTCTTCCAAGGAGTAAGGGTCTTTTAATTTCATGGCTGCAGTCACCATCTGCAGTGATTTTGGAACCCAAGAAAATAAAGTCTCTCACTGTTTCCATCGTTTCCCCATCTATTTGCCATGAAGTGACGAGACTGGATGCCATGATCTTAGTTTTCTGAATGTTGAGTTTTAAACCAACTTTTTCACTCTCCTCTTTCACTTTCATCAAAAGGCTCTTTAGTTCCTCTTCACTGTCAGTCATAAGGGTGGTGTCATCTGCGTATCTGAGGCTGATATTTCTCCCAGCAATCTTGATTCCAACTGTGCTTCATCCAGTCCAGCATTTCACATGATATACTCTGCATATAAGTTGAATAAGCAGGGTGTCAATAAACAGCCTTGACGTACTCTGTTCTCAATTTGGAACCAGTCTGTTGTTCCATGTCCAGTTCTAACTGTTGCTTCTTGACCTGAATACAGATTTCTCAGGAGGCAGGTAAGGTGGTCTGTTATTAACATCTCTTGAAGAATTTTCCCCAGTTTGTTGTGATCTACACAAGTCAAAAGCTTTGGTGTAGTGACTAAAGCAGATGTTTTTCTGGAATTCTCTTGCTTTTTCTATGATCCAATGGATGTTGGCAATTTGATCTCTGGTTCCTCTGCCTTTTCTGAATTCAGCTTGAACATCTGGAAGTTCACAGTTCACGTACTGTTGAAGCCTGGCTTGGAGAATTTTGAGCATTACTTTGCTAGTGTGTGAGATGAGTGCAATTGTGTGGTAGTTTGAACATTCTTTGGTATTGCCCTTAATTAGGAACAACTTAACATCTCTCCTTCTGAGTAACTACCTCACTTTAAACTCTGCTGCCATTGAACCAATTGCTTCTTTATTTTTTTATTAAAGATCTCTGTGCCCAAGACTGATGTTCAGGACTAGAATTATCCTCAATTGCTACAAATTCTTCCTGTTATATTTCTTTTTCATGTGTTTTCTTATGTGATTGTGTGTGTATGCTTAGTCACTCAGTTGTGTCCTACTCTTGCGACCCCATAGACTATAGCCTACCTGGCTCCTCTGCCCGTGGTATTCTCCAGGTAAGAATAATGGAGTGGGTTGCCATTGCCTTCTCCAGGAGATCTTCCCCACCCAGGAATCGAACCCAGGTCTCCTGATCACATAAAGTACATAAAGCTTCTGTGATTATGTTGGATTCTTCATCCCTATTGCTTCTTTCAGAATTCCAGGCATAAAAAGTCAGCATTATGTGGTGATTTGCTCTCTTGTCCCCTACGTGTCTTAGGATCACAGGATTTATCAATTATTATTCTTTCCTCAACAGTATCTAAACTTTATAGTGAGATTTCTTACCTGGAGGTTATCAGCAAGGTCAAAATCTCCAGACCTCCTCAGATAGCCAACACCAAGATTGGTTGAATATTTGGTTCTTTTTGACCAACTAGCCTCTTCCTATTTAAGTGATCCACCTTTCCAGGTGCCTTTGTGTCTGCCTGGGTTTGTTTTTGTTTGTTTGTTTGTTTGTTTTGTTTTGTTTTCCTTTTCAAAGGATATCTTTCCTAAGCCCAAAATACAGGCATCACTCTAACCTTTGGTCACAAGACAATTGTTGCCTCTTTGCATCCTTTTCTCAAGGGATTGCAAACACCACCGTATTTTCCATTTTCTCTGTGCATATGTCAATTTCAAATCTACATTTGTAACCCTAATCTTTTCTCTGAGCTCTAAACAAGCTTTCCATGTATTTTTTACTACCTCTGATTAGATAGTCTTCTGGAAACTTAAATATAAAATATCAAACACTGACAATCACTGACCCTTCTAATGTCTCTATACTTCTCCCTTTTCCAGAATATCATAAACTTGGAATCACATAGTATGTCACTTTTCATAGTCATGTCTTTTACTCAGTACGTATTTAAGCTGCCTCTATTTCTTTCATGGCCTGGTATTTCATTTCTTTTTAATAGTGAGTAGTAGTCCGTTGCCTGGATGGACCACAGATGGACCACTGATCTACTGAAGGATATCACGGTGGCTTCCAATTTGGGGTAATTATAAATAAAACTGTTGGAAACATCCATGTGCAAGCTTTTGTGTGGGTGTAACTTTACAGCACCTTTGACTAAATACCAAGGAGCATGACTGCTGGGTCATATGGTAAGAGTATGTCTGTCTTACCATCAAGCTATCTTCCCAAGTTGGCTGCTCCATTTTGAATTCCTAAGAGCAAAGAATGAGAGCTCCTATTGTTCCACACCCTTATTAGATATAGTCAAAGATTTAGATTTTGCTCATTCTAATAGGTATGAAGTTGCATCTCATTATGGTTTTAATTTGAAATTTCCTAATGATATATTATGTGGAGTATCTATTCATATGCTTACTCACTATCCATGTATCTTCTTTGGGGAGGTATTATTAAAGTCTGTTGCTCATTTTTAATTGGTTTATTTATTTTCTTATTGATAAGTTTTAAGAGTTCTTTGTATGTGTAAGAAAACAGTCCTTGATCAGATGAGTCTTTGTAAATATTTTCTCCTGGTCTATGTCTGGTCTTTTTGTTTTCTTCACTTTATTTTCAGCAGAGCAGACGTTTAATTTAAAGAAACCCAGTTGATAATATATTTCTTTCATAGATTATGCTTTTGATGTTGTATCTAAAGTTATCATTATACCCAAGATTATCTAAGATGTCTCCTATGTTATCTTCTAGAAGTTTTATAGATTTTCATTTTTTATCTAGATCAATGATCCATTTTGAGTCAATTACTGTGAAAAGTGTAAGATTTGTGTTTTTGTAGTATTTTTGCATGTGAATGCCCAGTCCTTCCAGCACCATTTGTTGCAAAAAATATTTTTGCTCCATTGTTTTGCTTTTACTCCTTTGCTAAAGACCAGTTGAGTACCTTTATGCATCCGTTTCTGGGCTCTATTCTTTTCCACTCATCTATTTCTCTATTCTTTTGCTCAGGCAACACTATCTTGATTATTGTAGCTTTATTGTAAGTGTTGAAGTTGGTTAGTGTCTGTTTTCTGACTCTCTTCTTCTCCTTTATGATTAAATTGGCCTTACTGAGTGTTTTAACTTGATGGGATTTTGATTAGGACTGGTTTGAATCTATAACAAAGTTAGGAAGAACTGATATCTTCACAATATTGAGTTTTTCTGCCCATGGATATGCAATCCCCTCTCCATTTATTTAATTGCTTGATATCTTTCATCAGAGATTTGTAGATTGCCTGATATAGATCTTGTACATAGTTTGTTACATTCCTACTTAAGCATTTGATTTTGAGGGCAGTGCTAATGTAAACGGCATTATGTTTTTAATATCAAATTCCACTCGATCATTAATTATTTATAGGAAAACATTTACTTTTGTACATTAAACTTCTATCCAGAAGTTTGCTTTGGTCACTTATTAGTTCCAGGGGCTATTTTATCAATTCTTTCAGGTTTTCTACATAAAAGACCATAATATTTGCCAAAAAAAGACAATTTTGTTTCTTCTCTCTAACCTGGATACCAGTTATTTCCTTTTCTTTTCTTAATGTTTTAGCTAGAACTTCCAGTATGATGTTGACAAACAGTAGTGAAAGGAAAAATCCTTGTTTTGTTTCTAATCTCAACAAAAAAGCTTCAAGTTTCTCACCATTAAGCATGATGCTGTTGGTAGGTTTTTGTAGACTTTTTTTTAATCAAATTGAGGGGATATCCCTATATTCCTTTTTTATTGAAAGTTTTTATCATGAATGTGCATTGGATCTTTGTCAAATGCTTTTCCTGCATCTATTGATATGAACATGTATTTTATTTTCTTTTATCTCTTGATATAATGTACTGCATTGATATTTCAAATGCTGAACTTGCATTCCTGGGATACATCTGACTTGGCTGTTCAGTTCAGTTCAGTCACTCAGTCATGTCCGACTCTTTACAACCCCATGGACTGCAACACGCCAGGCTTCCCTGTCCATCACCAACTCCCGGAGCTTGCTCAAACTCATGTCCATCAAGTTGGTGATGCCATCCAACCATCTCTTCCTCTGTCATCCCCTTCTCCTTCTGCCTTCAATCTTTCCAGTGTCAGAGTCATTTCTAATGAGTCAGTTCTTTGCATCAGGTAGCCAAGGTATTGGAGTTTCAGATTCAGTATCAGTGCTTCCAATGAACACCCAGGACTGATTTCCTTTAGGATGGACTGGTTTGATCTTGCAGTCCAAGGGACTCTCAAGAGCCTTCTCCAACACCACAGTTCAAAAGTATTAATTCTTCGGCACTCAGCTCCTTTTTATACATTATTGGATTCAATTTGCTAATATACTATTGAGAACTTTTGCATGTAGTTCATGAGAAATATTGTTCTGTAGTTTTGCTTTGTTTTAATGCTTTTGTCTGGGTTTAGTATTTGGGTAATGCTAACCTCAGAATGAATTAGGATGTATTCCCTCTGCTTCTAACTTCTGGGAAAGATTGTAGAGAATTCATATAATTTCCCTCTTAAGTGTTTGATACAGTTCACTGGTGAATACATATGGACACAGTGTTTTGTGTTTTGAAAATTTATTAATAACCAACTCAGTTTCTTTAATAAATATTTATCAAGACCTATTTTGATTGTATGTTTTTTGGCACTTTGTATCTTTCAGGAAATTGATCCATTTCATCTAAAATATCAAAATTGTGGGTATAACTGTTCATAATATTCTTTTATTACCCTTGTCAATGTCAATAGAAACTCTAATGTAGTGTAGTGATGTCATTTTTTTCATTCCTGATATTAGTAATTTAAGTCTTTTTTTGGTTGTTGTTGTTGTTAGACTAACAACAGGTTTCTTGCTTTCACTGATCTTTTCAAAGAACTATTTTTCCAAAAAAAAAATTCTCCATTGATTTCCTGTTTTAATTTCATGGAATTCTATTAATTTTTACTGATTCTTTTACTTCTGCTTACTTTGGATTTAATCTGCTCTTCTTTTTCTTATTTCCTAAGGTGAAAACTTAGATTATGGATTTTAGAGCTTTCTTGTTTTCTAATATATATGGTCAGTGTTACTGACCTCTTTTCATTTTCCCTCTTTTCAGTTTTTTTACTGAATCTCTGCTTTGTCTTTCACCCCAGTTTGGAAGGCAATGGATTACATGGTGGGCTCACTTTTCTTTCTTTTTTTTTAAATTTTAATTGAAGGCTGATTACTTTACAATATTGTATTGGTTTTGCCATACATTGACATGAATCCACCACAGTTGTACTTATGTTCCCCATCCTGAACCCCCCTCCCACCTCCCTCCCCATCCCATCCCTCTGGGTCATCTTTTCTGATAGAGTCAGGAAGAGTTGTTGATTTTTTCATTTGTTCAGTTTTTTACGTGTTGTTAATACATAATGAACACTTCTAAACTTCTTACATGCCAGTCAGGAAACTAGAAATCTCTAACTTTCATGGTGTCTGGTCCCAACACTTCATGGAAAATAGATGGGGGAAAAGTGGAAACAGTGACAGATTTTATTTTCTTGGGCTCCAAAATCACAGTGGATGGTGACTGCAATCACAAAATTAAAAGACCCTTGCTCCCTGGATGAAAAGCTATGGCAAACCTAGACAGGGTATTAAAAAGCAGAGACATCAGTTTTCCAACAAAGTTCTGTATAGTCAAAGCTATGGTTTTTCACTAGTCATGTATGGATGTGAAAGTTGGTCCATAAAGAAGGCTGAGCACCAAAGAATTGATGCATTCAAATAGTGGTGCTGAAGAAGATTCCTGAGAGTCCCTTGGACTGCAAGGAGGTCACATCAGTTAATCCTAAAGGAAATCAACCTTGAATATTCATAGGAAAGACTGGTGCAGAAGCTGAAACTCCAATATTTTGGCCACCTGATGTGAAGAGCTGACTCACTGGAAAAGATCCTGATGCTGGGAAAGATTGAAGGCAGGAAGAGAAGGGGACAACAGAGGATGAGATAGTTGGATGGCATCACCCACTCAATGGACATGAGTTTCAGTAAACTCTGGGAGATAGTGAATGACAGGGAAGTTTGGCATTCTGCAGTTCATGGGGCCACAAAGAATCAGACATGACTTAGCGACTCATTAACAACAAGGGCAACTTCATAGTAGAAGTGGGTTTGAACTGGTTCTGAAGAATAGGTCATAAACTAACTAAATGACCTGCTGCAATCAAGTAGACTTTTTTCAGTGCCTTGAGGACCCTGTATTCAAAATGCAATTCTGAGGGACTTTCTTGGTGGTCCAGTGGCTAAGACTCCAAGCTCCCAGTGCAGGAGGTTTGAGTTTGATCTCTGGTCAAGGAATTAGATCCTACAAGCAGCAACTAAAGATCCCAGATGTCACAATGAAGATCAAAGATCCTGCATGTCACAACTAAGGCCTGGCATAGCCAAATAAGTAAATTAATAAAATATTTTTAAAATGCAAATTTGAATAAGTCTTTTCTTATTATCTTGGTACTTTTAACAATTATCAACAAACTACGGCCAGTAGGCTAATCCAGTTGCCACCTATTTTTTGTAAATAAAACTTAACTGAAATATAACCAGTTCTGTTAATTTACATATTTTTACTTAACAATGGCGGCATTGAGTAGTTGGACTACAGAGATGATATGACCTGTAACTTGAAAATATTTACTATCTGGCCTTTTATAGAAAAATCTTGAAGACCTCAGCTTTAAAAGTAAAAATGAAATACAAATGGAGAGCTCTTTGGAATATAAAGAAAAACAGAATAATACAAACTCCAGATTTTTGTTAGCTTTTTCATTTACATTAACCTGAATACATTAAGAACTTGATACTCAAAGCAGTGGTTCACTGAACAGAAGCATTGAAATTACCTATGAACTTATTAAAATACAAAATCTGAAGCTCCATGCCAGAGCTACTGCATTCAATTCAAATGGACATATAGTTGTTTGAAAAAGTGTGCTTTAACTTGTTGAAGATTTCAAATGCAGATTTAAGCCATTTACAATTGAGAGGGTAACAGGCTGGAAGGCCAGGGGATTCCAAATGGAGGAAACAGGCTGCAAGTGCCAGACATTTTTATCTCTCTTAAAAGGCAGGAGGAAACAAACTGGCGATATTTTTTTTTCCTTCTCTATACAAATTTAAAAAGAGGTTTCTCTTAAAATGCTGTGTTGCCATGACACCTGGTTTCACCTGAAGCTAATTATTCTCAAACCTTGAGTTAACCAATACATTTTTATTATGGAAATGTTTGTCTTAAGCTATGTTAATGTGCTATGCATTTACCCCAGACTCTGTCTTCAAGTCGCTTAGAACCTACTTGACAAACCAGTATGTTGTACTCAGACATTGCTCCCCTAATCTATGTAAATGAAACTATTTGTATGGTAATCTGCCCTTCTACAAGATTCAAGCCAATCGTTTTATGGCCTAGGATGAATCATCTGGCGCCAGAATTATCACAAAATGCAATTTATGGATGAGGGGCCTGGTGCCATTTTGAGTTTTAAGACATTCCTTTCTTTTCATTAAGACTGCAAGTGACTATATAACATCCAGCTGAAGACGAGCAGGGGGGTACTCTTTCTGCCCCCTTCTGACGCCTATGTCAGAAGTTTTCTCTATCTCCTTTATAGTTTAATAAAACTTTACTACACAAAAGCTCTGAGCGATCCAGCCTCATCTTTGGCCCCAGATTGAATTCGTCTCCTCTGGAGGCCAAGAGTCCCAGCGTCTTATCATTCAGCAACAACCTTTCACAATTACCACAAAAAGGATAAAATGTTCAGAAATAAATTTAACCAATGAGGTGAAAGTTCTGTACACTGAAAACTGTAAGACGTTATTGGAAGAAATTAAAGAAGTAACAAATACATGGAATGATACTCCATGTCCATGGATTGGAATAAATAGCTTTGCTAAAATTTGCATATTACCTAAAGCAATCTACAGATTTCATGCAATCCCTGTAAAAACCTGAAGGGCATTTTTCAGAGAAATAGAACAAAAAGTCCTAAATATGTATATGGAACCACAAAAGAATCCAAATAGTCAATGCATTCCTGAGGGGGAAAAAATGAACAAAGCTGGAGGTATCACACTTACTGATTTTAAAGCATATTGTAAAGGTATTGTGATCAAAATAGTATGACACTGGCAGAAAAACACAGATACATAGATCAGTTTAACAGAATTGAGAGCCCTGGAAACAAACTCACACATATATGGACAACTAATTTGTGACAGAGGAGCAAAGGACATATAATGGATTAAAGACAGTGTCTTCAATAAGCACTGTTGGGCAACTGGACAGCCACATTTGAAAAAATGAAACTAGACCTCTGTCTCACACCATACCTAAATGGATTAAAGACTCAAAGTGGATTAAAGACTTTAATGTAATATGGGAAGCCATAAAACTCCTAAAAGGAAACACATACAGTATAATCCTTGATATCAGTCTTAGCAATATCCTTCTAGATCTCTCTCCTCAAACATGAAAAACAAAAGTAAAAATAAGTAAACCAGACTACATCAAAGTAAAAACTTCTGCACAGCAAAAGCAAACCATCAACAATAGAGAAAGACAACCTACCAAATGGCAGAATATCTTTGCAAATCACATATTTGATAAGGATTAATACTGAAATACACAAAGAACTCACACAACTCAATAACAAAAAATAGACAATCTAGTTAAAAATGAGCAGAAGAGTCAGACTTTTCAAAAGAGGACATACAGATGTCCAACAGGCACATGAAAAGAGAATCAGCATCACTAATCATCAGGGAAAGGTAAATTAAAGCCATAATAAGATATCATCTCATGCCTTGTTAGAATGGCTATCACCTAAAAGGCCAGAAATAATAAGTGTTGGCAAGGAGGTGGATAAAAAAGAGGACCCTTCCACATTACTGATGAGAATATAAATTGGTTGGTTCAGTCACTATGGAGAACAGTATGGACATTTCTCAAAAAACTAAGAATCTGATCTTGCTATTCCACTTCTGAGTATTTACCCAGAAGAATATGAAAACACTAATTCAACAACTTATATGCAGATATATGTTCATGCAGCCTTATTTACAACAGCCAGGATACAGAAACAACCTAAATGCCCATCAATGTATATATAAATATACACAATAGAATACTACTCAGCCACAAAAAAGATGGAATCTTGCCATTTGCCACCATATAGATAGACCTTAAGAGTATTATGTTAAGGGAAATAAACCGGATGGAAAAAGGCAAACACCACATGATTTCACTCATATGTGGGATATATACAAAATAAAATAAATGAACAAACCAAACAAAATCAAACACGTAGATACAGAGATGGTTACTAGAGGAGAAGAAGGGATGGGGAGAGCAAAATGGGCAAAGGTGGTCAACTGTATAGTGATAGAAACTAAATTCTTGGTGAGGAGCATGCTGCAGTGTAAACAGGAGTAGAAATGCAATGTCATTCACATGAAATTTATAAATTTATGAACTAATGTTGCCTCAGTTAAAATAAATAAAAATAAATGTCACTGGAAAGCCAATTGGCTTAGATCAATTAGCAAAAGTGAAGTGAAATAAAATGTTAGTCACTCAGTAGTGTTCGACTCTTTGCAACCCCGTGGACTGTAGCCCACCAGGCTCCTCTGTCCATGGAATTCTCCAGGCAAGAATACTGGAGTGGGTTGGCATTCCCTTCTCCAGGGGATCTTCTTGACCCAGGGATCAAACTCGGGTTTCAGTTAGCAAATTACTGGCTAATCAGTAACAGTGCTTCAGATCCTAGTAGATACAATTCTAAATCAAAGCCCTTTTTTCAGCAATAACCAACCAGCATGATTTTTCTTCAAGTTTCTCAGAAACTTTCAATATTTTCTTCAGTTTTTCCAAAAGCTTATATATGAGTTTAAACAGCTGAACAATACAATACCAAAACTTACTTCATTTTGACAAGAGCATTTCCAGAGTGTCTGCTACTTTACTGCTTTTCTGGAACACACTGACATCTAAAATCACCTTGACTGACTTTGAAATAGTTCATACCTGAATTAGGACTCCCAGAGACAATGCCTTAGAGCTACCGCTTCTGGGAATTTCTAGAAGAGCATGTGTTTAGTTTACTTATGGGTTAAGAGGCTATTTCATGGGCACCTGTAGATGCTTAAAAGGATGGTAATTCAATCAGAAGTCACTTAAAATATAAACCCATTGATTGATTGGGGATTTGGATGAGTCCTTACATCTGGAAGAAAGGATGAAAAATAGGACTCATTTTTGTGTACAAAATAAATCAGCCTTTAAATCTGAGATCAGAGAGGAATTTGCTAGATAGGATAGTGCTAGCTAATGCTCTTTTCTTAAAATTGTCATCTTCAAATATATTATATATTTGAGTAATGTTCAGGTTATGTTTCTAAAAGTTTTTTAAAACATAAAAATCTAAAGTATAATATCTGAAGGAGAAATTTTTTCAAGTGTGTTGGTGGGCAGTGAGAAGGGTAGATCTGGGGAGAGTGAGCCTTGAAAGACTCAAGGGAAGATTCTAGAATCACACTGATCAGTATGATAGGAACTAGTTATGTGTGAATGTTTAAGCTAAAAATTATAATTATATTAAAATTTTGTTTCTCAGGCATACTATACACATTCAAATCATAGATAACCACAATCCAAATAATGGCTTAATTTCAGAACAGCACAGAAATATTTCCATTATTTAAAATGTTTCATTGGACAGCACTGCTCTTGGAATACAACAAAGAATATAAAGGAACAAACTTAGAATAATTTGACTTGTAATATGAAAGTTGTCTAAGATCCATCAGAATTTACTCTAAAAGCATCCATTCTATTTTATAGAAGGCTAAATACCAAGATGTTCTTTCAAACTAAGTTCATTGAATCAGTGTGTGATTTCAAGTTCTATGGAGTCTGATAGTTGACTTTTTATTTTCCTTTATTATCCCTTTATTATTTCCTTTATTTATTTTCTTTATTTAAAGGTTTCATTAGATTTTGACAGGGAATCTGGGTACTTCTGGTTTAATAATGAACCTTACAATAGAAGCACCATAGGTGTCTTTATGAGGGATTCAGCAGCTCAGTGGTAAGTAGCTGGGCAATAATCTAGACTTGATTCCTGCAGTTTGATTTGGAAATTTTCTTCTTGTGAAGGTAATTTAACACAATTAAAACTAAAACTATCTCATTAGGGAAACACATATTGAAATCCAGTTTGATTTTTCAAAAACTCCTTTATTAATCAAAATAGAATAAAAGCAAACTCTGGGAGATAGTGAAGGACAGGGAAGCCTGGTGTGCTGCAGTCCATGGAACTTCAGAGTCAGACATGACTTAGTGACTGAACAACAACAAAGATAAATCAGATCACATCTGGACTCGATTTTGGAGCAAACCTGTTTTATTTGAATCTTCTGGGAAAGGACCAGGATCAGACAGGTGAGAGAAAATGAGAAGCTCTATCCTCTTTCATACACTCTGCTCCATCATGTTCCCACCTCGTCTATACCATGATACGCCCAGGACACACTGGGAAACTTTGGGATCAGGCTATTGAGAAACTAGGTTTTGGGATCAAACTGTTTTTCAAAAGCAAACATTATGTCTACACTGGAGTTTCATGATATCACATAGCACCTAAGCATTCTTGTTTTTAATAATATACTGTCTTTAATAAATGTCATTTTATTGCAAGCAGATACTCAAATTCTTCCATAGTTTGGCAAGTTATGACAACATATTAACCATATTAATTATCTTTATGACTGCCCCCACCCATATTACAAAATGCATAATGTTACACTGCAGTGTAACAGTGATTCAATGTATAGTATGTTATAGCTTACAAAATCCTTCCAGAATTGAGAGACACATGTACCCCAACATTTATTGCAGCACTGTTTACAATAGCTAGGACATGGAAGCAACCTAGATGTCCATCGGTAGATGAATGGATAAGGAAGTTGTGGTACATATGCACAAAGGAATATTACTCAGCTATAAAAGAAGAACACATCTGAGTCAGTTCTAATGAGGTGGATGAAACTGGAGCCTGTTATACAGAGTGAAGTAAGTCAGAAAGAGAAACACCAATACAGTATATTAACGCATATACATGGAATTTAGAAAGACGGTAACAACACCTCTATATGCAAAACAGCAACAAAGACACAGATGGAAAGAACAGACTTTTGGACTCTGTGGGAGGAAGTAAGGGTGGGGCGATATGAGAGAATAGCATTGAAACATGTATATTACCATATGTAAAATAGAAGACCAGTGCAAGTTCAATGCATGAAGCAGGGCAGTCAAAGCTGGTGCTCTGGGACAACCCAGGGTGGGGAGAGAGATGGGAGGGGGATTCAGGATGGTGGGACACATGTACACCCATGGCTGATTTATGTCGATGAATGGCAAAAACCACCACAATATTGTAATGTAATCAGCCTCCAATTAAAATAAATAATTTAAAAAATCCTTTCAGTTAAGACATTTTTCTTTATCAAAAAAAAAAAAAGGTGGTAGGATGGATGAGAAAACTATGCAGTCCTCATTACAAAAGAGAATATTCTCTGAAATAAGAGCATCTGAAAGTTGCTCATTAAGAATTTTCCAGCAGCTAAGAATATTCACAAAAATCATGGCAAAGAAACATATTGTATGGTATTTATACATTTTGAGTGTAAATTGCATTATATATTCAATATTTACAAATCAATACAATAAGAATATGAAAACTCATAAACTTTATATCACATGGTTTGATCTTGATTTAATCTGATGAAATTCGCTTTATCATGCTTAATTTCCTTCTGCTGATGTTTTTTAACTCCGTGCTGCTACTGCTTATAGTTACTAATAAGACTATTTCTATTTTGTCCCAAAAGAAAAAAAAAAACCTATGATGTCAGAGTTTAATGTATCCAGGATTACATCATTAATCTGGAAATCTGCCAGAATTGTCTAAAATAACCGTTTGGCCAACAGAAGACATATACACAAAACTTTGTTCACAACATGGTGGTTTCAACTACTTTACGTGCATTTGTACACTCTTCACTCAGGCAGCTAAACCAAAAGATGCTCCATGCCAAACATCCAGGAAGAGCTGGGCAGCTTGAGTGGACACTTGAGTGACAGATGGTGACAGCCAGAGCCACCTGCTACTGTACCTTTATCACAGCCACTGTTTTCTAGAGTAAGAGAGAAGAAGAAGAAAAAGAGTCATTTCTGTCAATTCCTATTTAAAAGAGCAGAAATTTTTCCTCTGAATTATGACAAAATTCTAGAATAAGGCAAATGTGTTGCTAGTCCTTTTCTCTCCTGAAAATAGAACAGCTCCACCTTGAGGCAAAATGATTTTATTATACTACAAGAATTTCTGTTTTAAGAAGACAATATTTGCAGTGATTCATGACCAATAACCCCTCACGGAAAAATAAATAAAAGAACTCCAAAGTTATACAATGCATTTGGTGCACAGAGCACCTGTGCTTCCAGTTTTGGTCAAAAATAATAAGCATTAGTTACCAAGGAAGACAAATTATTGTAAAGTGAATGACCATTTTTAGACTAGAATATATTTGGCCAAATTCATGTTGATGAAATCTTATTCAAAGTTATTCAAAAGGCAAACTAAAAATTTTTAAATATATTTATCTCTATTGGTAAATAGATGTCTAATAGTAGGTAGCCAAGAAAACACCAAGTGAAACTTTTTCTAGAGTCTCCCATTTGTATCTTATTTTTGGCAAAATGTTACTGCTTGAATGTGAGAGAAATGGTGAAAGCTAGCAGATAAAATTCCATATTTCACTTGCTTTCTGCAACTTAGGCTTAAGACTGGTCTTTATTTTTCATTTTTCTTTTAGATTCGCCTAGCAAGGATCAGAATGGAAGCTGCAGTAAAAGAAATGTGGAGAAATTGAAATCTGTCCCAGGCAAAGCTTAGAATAATTGTCATCATCTTCCCTGTGTTCTTCTCCTAGCTACAAATATTCTAGGAAGCATAATTGTCATTAAAAAATATATTTTCTTCTGATTCTTTTGCAATTTCATATAGTTTGTTTAACTATTTAGTCTTCTTTGAATTTGCATGTGTGTGTTCATAAATGATACTGCAGGCTAATTTTCTATATTGATAATCTTGTGCCCACACCATGTGTTTCTGAGTGATCAGTTCAGATATAAGGGGAAATTACTATTTATGCTAATCATGTATTGCTAAACCCGCTTATTAATTTAATTAGTTTTTAACTAGGTTCTCCAAGGTTTTATCAATTTTAATTTTTTTTAATTTATTCATTTTTAATTGAAGGATAATTGCTTTACAGAATTTTGTTGTTTTCTGTCAAACATCAACATGAATCAGCCACAGGTGTACAGATGTCCTCTCCATCTTGAACCTCCCTCCCATCTTCCTCCCCATCCCACTCTCCTAGATTTTTGATAGTTGGGCTTATCTATAAATAATGTTACCTTCTTTTTTTAAATTGAAGTATAGTTTACTTACAATGTTGTGTTAATTTCTACTATACAGCAAAGTGACTCAGTTATACATACATGTGTATTCTTTTTCATATTCTTTTCCATTACAGTTTATCACAAGATATTAAATATAGTTCTCTATATTCCCTATGTGAAGTGCTATACAGTAGGACCTTGTTGTTTAACTAGCCTATATAAAATAGTTAGCATCTGTTAACTTCAAACTCCCAGTCCATCCCACCCCTCCCCACCGTGCTACTTCTCTTGAATCAATGTAGTAATTGCTTTTTCCTAAGAAAATGTTGCATTTACTATAGATGACTGCTTATTAGTCTAATAAATTATTTTTTACTATTTTTATATCTCTTTTATGTATTAGAGTTAAGGATTTACTTTATTTTGGATTCTTTGGTGAATTGAACAAGGAGATACAAGTGGCATGGGCCCATGTCATAAGGTTAGTATCCCCTGGTAGAGGAGGATGTCACAGTCTTGGGTGAACTAGCTGAGCGTGGGCTACTGCAGCATGCTCCTCACCAAGTGTGGCATCTGGCCACCATCTGAGAGGCCTGGAAGGGAAGGAAGGAAGGAAGGAAGGAAGATGGGGAGAAGAAGCTGATCACGGCTGGGCCAGAATCTCTCACTGACTTCTTCGCCAAGTGCAGTGAGGAAAGCAGCTGGGTGCTGACGGAGAAGCACATTAGAAAAACAAGCCCTTATAAATGTGCCCACTCTCCAGCTGTTAAATCCTATTAAAATGCCCTTATTCTCACGGTCCATCCCTAACACCTTCCCCTGACAGCTGTGGGTGCTTCGTCTGAGCTTGGGTGGGTAAAGAATGTCTAGGGGGAGAAAAAAAAAAACAAACATATTTTTGATGAACATTCTCAAAATAAGGGAAAAAGAAATATTTAAACAAACATGGCAGATGTGCTGGAATAATTAATAGAACTGAAATAAAACATTTTGGGAACTGAAACCCAATTCTTACACTATATCAGAACACAAGTATTTTCCTTGGATATTAAATGCATTTAACTATATGGTGCATTCAGTAGGAGGAAATATGTACTTTTTAAAAATTTAGAAGCCCTTTCCATAAAGACTTTTAGAGATCACCTTATAAGGATGACTCTCTTTGGAAATTGGGAATAAAAACTATAATTTCTGGTATTGGAAAAAATGGGCAAGCCTACAATTTGTTGATTTGTTTAAAGACAAGAATGTAAAGTAGCCAATAAGTACTAGCTATTTTTACAGATTAAAAATGAATGCCACTTCAAGAAATAAATTCCTTCTGTCTCAGGCTTTCTAGATGCAAAAGAGAGATGATCATACCTGTCAGGTGACTAACGACCCAGGGTTGAAAGAGACTGTTAAGGAAAGCATGGATCAAGCCCCCCAAATCTCACAGTAGCCTTTACGTCTTCTTGATGGAAATATATACATTCTTTCTGCTTGATGCCAAACTAATATGTTTTATAAAGCCTGAAAAAATTGCCTTTAAGCAAAAATTCTTGAAAGGGCTCTTTTGCAATTTGTTAGCTCCAAAATAAACAGATCTCCAAGCCCCTTCCCTGAAATTCAGTAACTACTTGGGTGGTATTTCTATATACAAGTTTTGTACTTTCTATAAGAAATGTAAAGATGTTTGATCTCTGCATGGATGTCTCTCCAGGGGGAATGAGGGGTCAGGTAGACCAGGTGAGGAAAACCTGGTCCCTGCTTTCCTTAGTCCCTGGCATTTGCGCTACCAGACAGACAGGGGTCGAAGGGATCAAGGAAACAGACATCATGAGTGACAATAAGAACACTGAGGAAGGTTCTGGGGGATCCTGGCAGCTCTCCCTGGCTCCAAGACTAAACTCAGCGTGTTGCCACCAAAAGACCCTGCATCTGAGGCTGCTCACGGCTCCTCTACTGGGGTCCCTTCATAGGCAGCGAAAAGCCTTGCCTTCTGGTCCTTGCTTTATCGTGTACTTTATGTATTAATTATGTATTAATTAATGTACAATGTATATGTACAATTAATATGTATTAATTATGCTTTTGGTTTTCTTTATTTCCTGATGCTTTAATATCTTGGAGCCTTACTTATTCTAGGACTGTCCCTCCCAGGATTTGCTAATTCCTAAAGAGAACAAGCACATGCCAGGAAGCTCACCTTCTTATGCAAACCGAGCAACCAGAGCACAACCTCTAAACCACCTCCTTGACCAAATTTCTGCACTCCTGGTCATTCTCCCTACCCTAGTGACCCAGAACTGGAAACTGTGGCACAGCCACTGTGCCCCAGAGCCTCCCAAACTGTGCAACTAGCCCAGCCTAAGCCCAGGTAACCTGTTTTCCCAGTCAAAGCCAGTCCATCCCTTTGCTCAAGAACCACTCGCTTTGCCTCCCACCCAGCTGATGGCCACAGTGTCCCTGACTTGGGAACCACCTCCTCATCTGCAGGCTTCACCATAAATGAATAATAGCAAACCTACATTTTACAGCACCTTGTCCCTCCCCATTCTGCCCACTCTAAACACACACGCATACACATGCATGTACGCACAGAAGAATCTTCTCTTGCTGAGCATCTCTTGTTTTACAACCCATTCTGCTGACAGTTGTACTCTCTCTTCTGGATTTACAAGAATATATCCTCCCCAACTTTGAAATAATCCCTGACTTCCCCAGTCAGAGCTGGAGCTTCTCTTTGGAAGCCCAGCAGGACAATTTGAGTGCCTGAGTCATAGCATTTGGCACATTGCTCTGTAATTGTTTACTTCTCTGATACTTCTTGCTCAAGAACATTATGTTATTTAACTTTGAAGTTCCTAATGTCTGGGGCATCTGCTCACTGTTGATAGAGCTCAAGAGATACTTACTTTGTGAATTAGGTTTTTTGAACAAGTGAATTTTTTTGCTGAAAACGGCATTTTTTTCCCAAACTCATTATCCATACTATTTCTTTGCCAGCTTCTCACTACAATGGATGATGTCTGATGTGTATATTTCAGCTCCCAAACTAGATTGCAAATTACTAAGGTTAAAATCCATGCCTTATGCTTTCTGTACCTTAAAATCGAGCCCAATGTTCACACATATCAGTAGCTAATTAGGACTGCTAGCATAGATACAATGAGCAAGCCAAACTTATTCAAAGGATTTTTAGAACAGAACAAGATATAAGCAATCACTCTATGAATATACCTTAAAGTATAAAATCTTTGACTACCTGTAAGAGACTATTGCAATTCTTGGTTCCTTCAGATACCTCACTTTTAGCTCTTCAAGTGTGTGCTGAATTGCTCAAATATTAATTCTGTCCACATCAAAACACACAAAATAATAGAATTGTCTGACACAAAAACATGTGACTTAGTATAAATGTAAATAAGTCATACTGTCTTGTTTAGGAATAATTAGTCTACAAGGATTATAAAGTCCTCAAAAATTTTTCAAGGAAAAAACAAAAAAAGATCTTCTTAAAGAATTTACCATTGTCTCCTGGACCCCAAGGAGGGATGCTAAAGATGAGCTGGAACTAAGACATAATTGTTATCAGAAGCAGAAGAAAGGTACCATCTCTGTCTCTAACCATCTCTTTCTCTCTCTCCCAATCATTTCTTCTTATTTTCTATCTCACTCTTCTGCTTCTTTCCTTGAGGTTCTCTCTATGTTCCTTCAGGTTCTTGTCCCTAAAGCATCACTCTGGCCCCAAAGGCACATCATCGTTCAGGGAATTAGGCACACCAACACTGCTGTGTGTCTCCACATTGGTGTCCAGGGGAAAAACTGGGTCAGGTACTTTAATGGGGCTCTTCGTTTGCAGTAAAGAGTAGAACCAGGATACATAGGAGGTTGTCTCCCAGATTTAGGGAGAGGAGGATTCATTTTCAAGACTCAACTCCAGATTCATCTTTGATTTCTCTCCTGTCTTCTATATCCCTAACACATCATTCTAAATGTCTGTATGTTAATTTCCTAAAAGTATCATTTGATTTATTTTAATGAAAAGTTATGATCTGTGAGTCGTGGCTTCTAAAATTTCAGAATAAAGGATGCCCCTTTGAGGCTCCATTTCAGAATGACTTTGGACTCCTATTCCCTTCAGTTCAGTTCAGTCGCTCAGTCATGTACGACTCTTTACAACGCCATGGACTGCCGCATGCCAGGCCTCCCTGTCCATCACCAACTCCAGAGCTTGCTCAAACACATGTCCATTGAGTTGTTGATGCCATCCAACCATCTCATCCTGTGTCATCCCCTTCTCCTCCCACCTTCAATCTTTTCTCAGCATCAGGGTCTTTTCCAATGAGTCAGTTCTTCACATCAGGTGGCCAAAGTATTGGAGTTTCAGCTTCAGCATCAGAACTTCCAATAAATATTCAGTACTGATATCCTTTAGGATGGACTGATTGGATCTCCTTGCAGTCCAAGAGACTCTCAAGAGTCTTCTCCAATACCACAGTTCAAATCCATCAATTCTTCAGCACTCAGCTTTCTTTAAAGTCCAAGTCTCACTTCCATATATGACTACTGGAAAAACCATAGCTTTGACTAGATGGAAATTTGTTGGCAAAGTAATGTCTCTGCTTTTTAATATGTTGTCTACATTGGTCATAACTTTTCTTCCAAGGAGCAAACGTCTTTTAATTTCATGTCTGCAGTCACTACTGCAGTGATTTTGGAGCCCAAAAATAAAGCCTCTCACTGTTTCCTCATCTATTTGCCATAAAGTGATGGTACCAGATGCCATGATCTTAGTTTTCTGAATGTTGAGCTTTAAGCCAACTTTTTCACTCTCCTCTTTCACTTTCAACAAGATGCTCTCTAGTTCTTATTCATTTTCTGTGATAAGGGTGTCATCTGCATATCTGAGGTTATTGATATTTCTCCCAGCAATCTTGATTCCAGCTTGTGCTTCTTCCAGCTCAGCGTTTCTCATGATGTACTCTGCATATAAGTTAAATAAGCTGGGTGACAATATACAGCCTTGATGTACTCCTTTCTCAATTTGGAACCAGTCTGTTGTTCCATGTCCAGTTCTGACTGTTGCTTCCTGACCTGCATATAGGTTTCTCAAGAGGCAGGTCAGGTGGTCTGGTATTCCCATCTCTCAAAGAATTTTTCACAGTTTGTTGTGATCCACACAGTCAAAGACTTTGGCATAGTCAATAAAGCAGAAGTAGATATTTTTCTGGAACACTCTTGCTTTTTCAATGATCCAACGGATGTTGGCATTTTGGTCTCTGGTTCCTCTGCCTTTTCTAAATCCAGCTTGAACATCTGGAATTTCACAGTTCACATAGTGTTGAAGTCTGGCTTGGAGAATTTCTTGTACTTTGCCAGCCTGTGAGATGAGTGCAATTTTTATTCCAAAGCAGCATTGCTCCATATCACATTTGGCAAACTGCACAGGCTTTTCTTCTCTGAAACCATCACAATGTCTTCCTTATAAAAGAAAATTTTCTCTCACGTAGCTTAAAATTTTTGCTGTTTAGTTGCTAAGTCATGTCCGACTTTTTTGCAACACATGGACTGTAGCCTGCCAGATTCCTCTGTCCATGGGAATTCCCAGGCAAGAATACTGGAGTGGGTTGCCATTTCCTTCTCCGGAGTATCTTCCTAAAGGGATTCCCTCCTGACCCAGGATTGAACCCACAGCCCCTGCATTGGCAGAAGAATTATTTACCTCTACCAGGGAAACCATACTTTTGTGCCAATGGTTTTCAACATGTATGGAGTCTAATGAGTGGCTTGAAACCTTAAATTTGGCTCCATAATTATCAAAGAAGAAAGAGATTTGACAAGTGATACAGTGGTACACAGATCTTAGAAAGTGATTAATAGGTTTTCATTTAACAGTAATATCCCAGTAGTATTAAAGGGAAATAGATCTGGCTATACACCTTGTAAAATAGCTAGAATCCAAAACATGGGCAACGACAAACTCTGGTGAGGATGCAGAGTATCAGGAACCCCCATTCATTGCTGCTGGAAATGCAAAATTGAGCAGTCCACTTTGGAAGGTGGTTTTGTGGTTTCTCACAAAGCTGAACATATTCTTACCATAGGGTCCAGCAGTCTTTCTCATTGGTATTTATCAGAGGAGTTGCAAATGTATGCCCACACAAAAAGTTGCACATATGCGTTGATTGCAGCCCTGTTCATAATTGCCAAAACTTGGAAGCAACCAAGGTATCCTTTCATAGGTGAATGGATACATAGTGGTACATTCACTAATGTGCCACTAATTCACTAATGGAATATTATCCAGCACAAAAAAGAAATGAATTATAAAGCCATTAAAAGATATGGAAGAAATGTTGCCTATCATTGAGTTAAAGAAACCAATCTGAAAATGTTACATATTGCATGATTCCAGCTATACAACACTCTGAAGAAGATAAACGTATGCAGACACTAAAAAGAACAGTGATTTCTTGGGATGGTGCTGGGGGAGATGAATAGGCAGAGAACAGAGAATTTTTAGGGCAGTGAAAATACCTTGTATATTACAATGATAGATACATGTCATGATACATTTGTCCAAATTCATAGATTGCTCAACACCAAGAGAAAATCCTAATGTAAACTATGGACTTCGGGTAATTATGGTGTATCAACATAGGTTCATCCTTGGTTAAAACAAAAAAAAATACCATTCTGATGAATGATTTTGATAACACAGAGGCTAAGCATGTGTGAAGGTAAAACCTCTGTACCTTCCTCAGAATTTTGTTGTATACCTAAAACTACTCTAAAATAATAAAGTCTTTTCTTTCCCCCCCCCCCAATTATTTTTATTAATTGGAGGCGAACACATGTAAATCCATGGCTGATTCATGCCAATAAAGTCTTTTCAAAATAATTTAATTATAATTGTTGCCAGGGCTTAAATTTTATTGTCAACTATCTAGATGTAGCCTGAATTATTTTCTTAGTTTTGGTAAGTGTTACAGAATCAATAGTCAGCCTCCCCTTCCATTTACAAAAGGTTTTAAATTGATCATTTGTTTCAAGTTTTTAAACTTTCATTTATTTTAACTTCATTGTACAATAAAGACACCTTTTACCGAAAGATGGCTTTAACCAAAAAATAATGAATTGAGTTTGGCCCTAAATTCAGTGTCTGTCCTGGAAAAGCCCAGCAATACAACTTTGTATTCCAGTGTGTGTGATTTTACCTCTGCTGTAACAAGTCAAGTGTACCAAGGATTGTTAACAGTCCATCAGAAACTTTCCTTTAAACCCAGTTTCTAAAGTATCCTGTCTTTTCCTGGGCATAAATCTGTATATGAAACTAAAACATTGGTCAGTCTAAAGGTAAAACCACCAAGACTGTTTATGGGGAGACTTCTAATTATTAAAAGGCTGCGATGATTCAGTAATTATAACTGAATTAAAAGCAAGGCTTTGTGTTTATTTCAGTGAGAGACGTCTATATAACTTGTGGTATAATCCATTTCACAGTTTATTATGAGGTATTAATGAAAACTTATCTTAATCCTATACAGCTGAATTGTCTCACATCAATTTATGAGCTGAACAGATGTTTTTCCTGGCACATTTGGACCATTTCCTGAACATTTTCCTCTGCTGATGAGCTGTGTTTCTACTGCAAGGAACACTTAAACGTAATGGTGGTACAGCTGTACCATAAATGATTTTGACGGCGTTTAAGCTCCACAGTATCTTAAGTGGCTTCTCAAGCCTCAATCAACATGGATTTATGTGATTAAGTCAGTGTTTTGTAGATAATGATTTGTGCCTTAGACATAAGAGTCAGGGGCCACCATATTGTACCTTTAAAAAATGTAAAATTTTGTATCACAGCATAATTCTGTTTTACTACTGAAAACAAAAACAAGAGATTTCTTGAATTCAAAATGAGCAATTAAGAATGAGAAAAATAAATTTTTATTTTCCCTTTACTTCTTTAGTGCTCTTCCTTTCTTCAGGTAAATCTGAATTTCTGATCTATATTTTTTATACTTCCTCTGAAAAGGAAAATATTTTTTACAAGGCAGGTGTACTGACAACAAATTCCTCCAGTTTTTTGTGTACCAGAAAAAAGTCTCTATTTCTTTTCCATTTAAAAGATAATTTTTAAGGCTACAGAATTCTGAGTTGGTGAGTTTTCCCCCCTAAGCACTTTCTTAATTCCATTCCCCTCCTGCTTGCTGGTGTCTGAAGAGAAACCAGATGTGATTCAGATTGCTGATCCTCTACAGGTAAAGTAATTTTTCCTCTAGCTTCTTTCAGGAGTTTTCCTTTATTTTCATTTTCTGTAGTTCAAAAATGAAAAGCCTAGGTGCATTTTTGCTATTTAACCTGCTTGGTTTTCTCTAAGTTCCTGCATTTGACCTTTGGTGTCTGATTTTAAGTTAGGGATATTTTCCATGATTATTATTTCAAAGATTCATCCATCCTTTCTGTCTTCTCCTTCCGGTTTTCCCATGATGAGCATTTACACCTTCTATACTTGTCCCAAAGTCCTTGGATGTATTCTTCTGTTTCTTTTGGTCTTTTTTCTCTTCGCTTTCAGTTTGGTGGGTGGGGGAGGGGGGGGGAGGGGGGGAGGCGGTGGTTATTGAGATATTCAGACTCAGATTTTTTTCAACCATGTCCAGTCTACTATTGAGTCACCAAAGTCATTCTTCATTTCTGTCACAGTGTTATATCCTCTAGAATCCCTTTTTCCCTTTTTTGTTAAGGATTTGCATCTCTGTCTGTGTTGCCTGTCTATCCTTACATACTCTACTTTATTCGTTACAACCCTCAGCATATTGATCATAGTGCTTTAAACTCCAGCATCCTTGCTAAGCCTCATTGTGATATTTGCTCTGTATCCTCCAACCTCATGTTTGCCTTTTAATATGCCTTGTAATTTTTTGATTGCTGGACACTGTGCCTTATAATTAGACTGGTAAATTGAATAAACAAGCATCTAGTAAGTTGGTGGTGAGGTGTTGGGGACGAGTGCATTCTGAGGTCCTGTGAGTAGGTCTATATGTGCTGGTGAGTCTCTGTTCCAGACTGTGAACTTCCCACTGTGCCCCAGGTTTGTTCTGCCTTCTTAGGGGAGACAGGAAGCTAGAGGGGCAGGAGCCATGCACTTTCCTCTTGTCTGGCAGGTGGGCTCTGATAACACCCCAGCAGTGAGGGTTCTGGGTAACTAGCTTCTCCTGAGGGTCAGCTTTGTTAAGAACAAGATGGTCCCTGTATTTCTAGATGGTCCCATCCCCCCTTTTCCACCAGAATTGAGCAAGGGGGGCAGATTTTTTTCCAGTTTTTATTGTGAGAATCCAATCTAGTGCCTGGAGGTAAATCTCACAAAATGTGGGACCCCCCCCCCTTCAACAACTTGGTCCCGTGGAGTTGTTATTTTTCAGGCTCACTCCCACTGAACTTCCAGCAAGTCACCAAATTCAGGTGAGGTTTTCTACCCCAGTGCTGGCTCCCAGGCTGGTTGCTGTTTGCAAAGATGTAGGTCATCCATCTCTCCAAGCTTGCAGGCAGAGGTTTACTATATATCCTTACCCCTCTTAGGGACTTTCAAAGAGCTGCTGATTTTCTAGTCTGTTCTGCTTTTCACTTGTTGTTGGGGTGAAGTGGCCAACATCCATACTTTTCACATGTGCAACCTCAAGACGCTGTTAGATTTTCACTGCAGAGTCAGGACAGGGTAAAAAGAGTGTGGTCATGGAGGATACTGAAATCTTCTAGAAGGAGCACAGATGACTCTTTTAGGGAGACTTCCTTTGACTTTTCCTCACTTCTTTTTCTTTTGTTAGAAAAGAAACAACAAAATGTTAAGACATGCTTGCAGATGGTTTGATCACCTTTCCAGTCACAGTTGGGGCACAGTTAGGAATGTGTCTATTGATCACTTAGGCTTTACATGGCCTATCAATAGGTTTCCAATAATCATCTACTTTAAGTGTAATGCTATTTTATCAATAAACTTCATCATCTTATTCTGTCTTCATATTTCCCTCCAGACCTTAATGTGGGAGGACTCAGAATTTTCTTGCAGTATAATCACTTCATAATCACTTTCCAAAAAGAATGACAAATAGAGAAAAACAATAACAAACCACACTGCTATTTTCTTTGTTCATTTCCAGACAACAATTTAAAATAAAACAGAAAAACATCAAACAATCTTCATGCTAGTATAAAAAATATGCTTGACCTTTCAATCTAGTTGTTTGAACTCTGATGCTTAGGTCAAAAAAAGCCTGAAATTATCCCTTTGATAAATCCAGTTACGCTTATAAATGAACCTAACAGGAAGCAGAAGACCTTAGTGTTTTAAAAAAATTACATCTTTGGGATTTCCTTCTCCTAATTAACCCTCCAAAAAGAAATGAAGTTCATTATAAATAAAAGAAGCAAGAATATGATATATATTGAAATATATATTGACTGATTTTGATGAAATAAAATAAGTTTCAGTGCTTCTTCCTCCTCCAGGTTTCATTTTTAATATATCTCAGTCTTAAATTTACCTTTCATCTTTAATGAGTATATAGACAGTGGCAACCTGTTTAGAGTGGTCTGAGCTCCTAGAAAGTGATCAGAGTTGGAGCAAGGACTCCAGGGTGACGCCCTTCTCTTCACTTCCTGCTGCTCTGGTCCCAGGATCCTCACTCACATCTTCTCCTGAGCACAGAGGCAGGAAGAGACAAATGGGGGGAAGCCTTGGGATAATTAAAGGAGCTAACACCTGTGCAGTATCTCACACAGTGACCAGAACACTTGATAAATATTAATTCTCTCCCCTAGTTTTTTGTTTCTTGAGGCCCAAGTGGAAGGTGTTCTCCGAAGTTGACTCATATGAAAGAAATCTGGATCATTAATTCAGAGACCTAAATATGTCAACACTAAAATAACAAGGACCTATAGGCTGCTAATCATTAAGCGTGGGAGAAGCTTTTTTATAAATGAGTCTGTGAGAAGTTTTATTTGTTGATAAGTAAATATGCTTCAGGCCCAGGTTTTGCAGCAGTAAGCTTCTGTCTCCTGCAGGGTATAGCTGAGAACCACCAAACAGAACTCACTGGAAATCTACACTCCAGGCCTCATGAGCCAATGTTGCTGGAACACTTACAAGGGTTCACTTCCCCACAGCCAGCCCTCTGCTTTCATCAAAGATCAAAACAACAACCCCACCATAAAGCAAGCAAACAGAACCCTTCTGCCAAAAAGTGTCCATGCTCACTCCATCGTTCTTGGCTACAAACTCACCTGAAAATTCCTTTACATTTCAGTACCTGGAAAATCAATCTCTTTTAAAATATCAGCAAGTCTCCTTTTATCCAATAATAATTATTACACAATCTGTGTTTCTCTTATCATCTGTGGCTGCTGGAAACCCTAGGACTCCTGTTTGCAAGTTATAACATGCATTTACCGGCATAAGCCAGATCAGTGAGATGTTCACTTTGTCATTATTATCTGCTTTTTAAAAAGTACATATTCTTTTCTATATTGTACATAATCATTTGAAACTTTCTTTTTCTAGGCATGAAAATAAGACACTGGAAGTTGGTTCTTTGGCTGAATTCTGGACTGATTTTCAAGTTATTAAATGTTACATTCCCAATAGGGCACAACTCGGACTGTCATAAGAAGTGTTCAAATCTTGTATTGACAAGTACTGACAGTGTCGACAGCTGGTAAAGTCAGATCATTGTTTTATGGCTCAGGGAAAGTCATTTAATATTTTCATAACTGCTCACCTTGCAATGCTAAGCTTATATCAGTAAGCGCCTATAAGTTGTAGAAGCTGTAAGCACATACGAAGCATTGGCCAAAATCAGTCACTTTCTGCTTCCCAAAACAGAATCCCAGGATAGAGAAAAGATTGGATTGAAAAAACTTTAAGATATATTTCTCTAAGAAAAATGTAAGGATGACCTTAAAAAAATCAAAATGCAATTTTTAAAGCAACTTTAACCGTAAGTCCTACATTATAGGACTTTAGATAAAATATGTCATCTTTCCCATTACTCGTTCCAGAATTTATATGTAAAAAAAAAAAAAAAAAAAGGAAGAATTTTTTAAAAGCTATAAAAACGCTCAGCAAAGCTAAGATGAAAAAGACACATTTTCAGATTCAAAAATATGTAAGGTTTACAAAAGCAGGTGAAATAGAACAGACGTGAGCCGGGAGGAAAAAAGAAAAATGCTGTGGCCCATGGCTCAAGGCAGCAGATCAGCTTGTCTCAGCAAAGGTTCATTTCTTAAAAGTGAAAAGGTTATCCAACAGAGCAAAGTCGTATCTATTCTTGACAATAATGAAGGAAGGAGCTATTGGCTCAGCAGGATGGGAAGATGACTTCTCATCACAGCTTTTATTCAAACAGACGAGAGAGGCAGGGCTGCAGGAAGAATTACTGAGACCCCTTTTGTGTGAAGCCACAGCCCCAGCGGGTCCTCAGGGGGCATTTCACTGTGTCTGGTTGGCTTCATGGGCCCTGATTCTAGCAAATGTGACTTATATGGTGGTGAATTTTAAAACACCATCTGACACAGCATCCAAAATGTATACCAAAAGGGGAAAAAACTTTTTAAAAGAGCAGAAAAATAAACAATGGATGAAAATTTATTAAAACAAAATATTGCCATTTAGCAGTTAAAAAAAATATGTCCAAATAGTTTGCCATGAATCAAAAAAATCTTAAGATTAAAAGCATTTATTAAAGAAAATCACTGATCAGAAAATCAAGAACTGCAAAAACTGATGTCAAGATAACAGAAGCAAATAAATGGGAGCTGGAAGCTACAGAGGAAAAAAATCAAAGAAAGTATAACAAAAATAAAGTTGATATTGCAAGAACACAAAAGAAAATAGACTTTATGGAAAACATATAAAGGACATCTAATTAAGAAATAAAAATAATGACATAAAGAGAGGAAAATATAGACTATTTAAAAAGAAAATAATGTTTCTAAAAGATAGGCAAAGTATAAATAAATGTATTTGTTTATAAATAAACATAATTTAAGCACCAGCATAAACATAATTTAAGCACTAAAGAAAACATAGCAATAGAATGGAACACAGAGTCAAAAACTAAGAAAAGCAACATTATCAAAATAGCGTGGTCATTGAGAAAGAGAAAAAAAGAATAAAAAGGAAATAGGCCATTTTAGCATGGTTCATAGTAAGGAAGAGATTGTCTTTAAAAACTTGACATCTAAGAGAAAGATATAATATTATTAAGAATAAGAATTTTAAAAATCACAACCTATCAAAACAGCACAAAAATTCTTCAAAATCAAAAAGAAACATATACACACACATAAATCCAGAGCAAAGAAATAGCCCATGAAACAAAATTCTTTCAATAACTGTTTTATAAACTTAAAACACAAAGTAACACAAAAGACCAATTTGATTTATTTTAAATGTACGTAGCTTTATTCTCCTGTTAAAAAAGATTTTTTTGATCTATTCACAAAATAAAATCTAAATCTATACTGTATACAACAATCGTATGAAAATTAACCATAAATTTACTCACAAAGAAAATCTAAATAAATTTTAAAAGATATCAAAAATAGCATAGAAAATACTTACTAATCAAAACTCAATAAAGCAAAAATCTACTAACAGAATTCTAAAATGCTTCTTCTAATGCAAAACTTTAAAACTCTTTCTTGAACAAATCTTGGTTCAAAGAGGAAATATGAAGCAAAATTCAGAATATAATAACAAAAATATCAAAACCTATCGGATATAACTAAAAAGGCACTTTTATTGGAAAGTTCATAATTCATATATTTTCATCACTTAAAAAGATATTGAACATAAATTATTTAAACACTCTCAAAAAGCTAGTAAAAGGTAAGCAAACTAAAGGAAAAAAAAAAAAGGTGGGATTAATAAATGTACAAATATAACTATAAAAACCATAAGAGTAAATGAGAGCAGGAAAACCGGAATTAATAAATAAACAAAAATCAAGAATTATTAAGATTGTGAGATAATCTAATCATGAAAAAAGGGAGCAGCACAAATAGATGCAATAAATAGTGATAAACAAAATGTAGACAGAAATTCTCACAAAATTGAAAGAATAATCCAATTATTGTCCCTCTATCCACACAAATAGTATACTTAATGATTATTTCCAACTTTAAATGAAGCATGTGTGAGTTATTGAAATAAGGGATAATTTCATCATTGTAATAATGATTAAAGTAATATTCATTCTCCAAGGTCCTGAAAACATTAGTCTCTTTTATGGTTTTACAAACACAGAATTCACGTGGGATTCTTTGGACACTGCCCTTCCTAAGCACATCATAGACAGATATTATTTTGAGATGGTTGTTCACAAAAATATTCCACAAAAATGTCAATATAAAATTGAATGTATGTAATCAATTATGAATGAGTTTGTTCCTTATCCTCCATTTCATATCCCTAGTTCTGTACATTAATATCACTTTCTAAGGAAAGGGCATTAAAATAATGAGAAAGCATCAGAGTCATTTTTGTATATAGGCTGAGAACTCCAAACAAGTATCTGAAGTCAAGTTCCTTGCAGTTGTCTCCAAGGCCCTGTGTGGGTTGTCCAGCCTCCTGGCTCCCATCCCTCACACAACATCCCCTCCTGCTCTCTTAGGGTTCACTGGTCTCCTGTGGCAGATGTGCTTCTAACCACTGGCCCTTTGCGCTTACTGATTTTACTGCCTACAACATCTTCACGGGTCATATATTACTGCCCTCAGATTTTGGTTGAGCTATTACTTTTTTTAAGACCCTGCTTACTCAATTTATATGAGAATACATCTTGTGAAATGCCAGACTGGATGAAGCACAAGCTGGAATCAAGAAATATCAATAACCTCAGATATGCAGATGATACCATGCTAATGGCAGAAGTGAACAGGGACTAAAGAGCCTCTTAATGAAGGTGAAAGGAGAGTGAAAAAGCTGGCTTAAGATTCATGTCAATGTATGACAAAACCCACTACAATATTGTAAAGTAATTAGCCTCCAACTAATAAAAATAAATGAAAATAAACAAATAAATAAAATACAGCTTATTTTCAAAATTTTGAAAAAAAAAAAAAAAAAAGCTGGCAGTTCCCATCTGCTGCTGCTGCTAAATCACTTTAGTCGTGTCTAACTCTGTGCGACCCCATAGACAGCAGCCCACCAGGCTCCTCTGTCCCTGGGATTCTCCAGGCAAGAACACAGAAGTGTGTTGCCATTTCCTTCTCCAATGCATGCATGCATGCTAAGTCGCTTCAGTCATGTCTGATTCTGTGCGACCCTATGGGCAGCAGCCCACCAGGCTCCTTTGTCCACGAGATTCTCTAGGCAAGAATACTGGAGTGGGTTGCCATTTCCTTCTCCTCAGGTCCCATCACTTCATGGAAAATAGATGGGAAACATGGAAACAGTGACAGACTTTATCGTCTTGGGCTCCACAATCACTGCGGAGAGTGACTGTAGCCATGAAATTAAGACTCTTGCTCCTTGGAAGGAAAGCTATGACAAACTTGGTGTATTAACAAGCAGAGACATCACTTTGCCAACAAAGGTCCATTTAGTTAAAGCTGTGGTTTTTTTCCAGTAGTCATGTATGGATGTGAGTTGGACCACAAAGAAGGTTGAGTGCTGAAGAATTGATGCTTTGTAACTGTAGTGTTGGAGAAGACTCTCAGGAGTTCCTTGGATGCAAGGAGAACAAACCAGTCAATCCGAAAGGAAATCAACTCTGAATATTCATTAGAAGGACTGATGCTGAAGCTGAAGCTCCAATACTTTGGCCACCTGATGTGACGAGCCTAATCATTGGAAAATACCCTGACTCTGGAAAAGATTGAGGGCAGGAGGAGAAGGGGACGACAGAGGATGAGTTGGTTGAATGGCTTCACCGACTCAATGCACATGAGTTTACACAAGCTCTGAGAGCTGGTGATGGACAGGGAAGCTTGGCGTGCTGCAGTCCATGGAGTCACAAAGAGTAGGACATGACTGAACAACTGAACTGAAGTTTTCCACTTAAACTTTTAAAGTAATTTCAGATCATGAAAAATTGAAAGAATATACAATGCATATCGATGTTACTCACCAAAATTCATTACTTTTTAATATTTGCTTTCTTTCTCCCTCTCTCTCTTTCTCTCTCCCTCTGAATATGTGTGTGTGAGTATATGTATGTCCATCCAACCATAAACTGAAGACTGATCCTTTTGAAAACATAGGAAGACAACCACAAGCCCATTATGTGAGTGGGCTCTCTGCAGACGGTGGACATGATAGAAAGGCCTTAAATGGGGAGAACTCTGAATGTGCAAGAGCCTAGAGGAAGAAAACTATGTGCATATGTGTATATGTATGTATATATATATATATATATATATATACACACACACATAACTTAATACATTTTTATATATTTCCATATTGTATTATATATTAGGCTGGATCTCCATTATTTGAAAACTGGAACACTGCATGGTTTCTATAAGTTAAAGAATTTAAATAGCATCTTGAGAATGACAAAGATTGATAGGATGATTAAGAAGTTCTAGCAAAAATGTCATGATTTGATTTGCATTTGAAAATAATGGAGAATTGGTGATGGATTTGAGGGTAATTAAATTGGTTTTGTGCACAGATCTTAATGCCTTACTGAGTGTGTGAGATGAGTGGCAGAGGTCCAAGAACAATGGTTCGGAGCGTGGGCAGTTTTGGGGTACCAGGGAGGCAGAGTAGAAAAAGGTGTGGAAGGTAAAAGATAGTTAAGAGTAACCTCTTCTTTTTTACAGGCTTCCCTGATAGCTCAGTTGGTAAAGAATCCGCCTGCAATGCAGGAGACCCTGGTTCGATTCCTGGGTCAGGAAAATCCTCTGGAGAAGGGATAGCCTATCCACTCCAGTATTCTTGGGCTTCCCTTGTGGCTCAGCTGGTAAAGAATCCACCTGCAATGTGGGAGACTTGGATTCCATCTGGTTCAATCCCTGACTGGGAAGATCCTCTAGAGAAGGGAAAGGCTACCCACTGCAGTATTCTGGCCCCGACAATTCCATGCACTGTATAGTCCATGAGGTCACAAAGAATTGGACGTGACTGAGCAACTTTTACTTTCACTTCTTTTCTACTCCTATTCCTATCTTTGGAATTAAAAAAATTACAGAATTTCTCTCCTTGTTGTTAGTGGGGACACATCACCCTGTGCTTTACTTCTTCTATTTCCAAAGAATACTCTGGAAAAGAAAAATAAGATGCTGAGACGTTGTTTCCAGGTGGTGGTGCTTCTCCAGGTTGTGGGTCTGAGGGATGACTGGACTCTGGAAAATTATGCTCACTTTGTGAAAGTGTGAGTCGCTCAGTCTTGTCCAACTCTTTGCAACATCGTGGACTGTAACCCACCAGTCTCCTCTGTCCATGGAATTCTCCAGGGAAGAATACTGTAGTGGATAGCCATTTCCTTCTGCAGGGGATCTTCCCAACCCACGGAAAGGACCCAGTCTCCTGCATTGTAGGCAGATTCTTTACTATCTGAGCCACCAGGAAAGCCCTGTACTTCTGTATAAACACACCTGTCATAGAAGAGTTCGGGGGAGATCTCACAAAGTCTCAATCTGTCTTTGGTTTGTCATGTATGAGAGTTAGAGTCTTGCTAGAGCTGAATCAAGTGTTAAACAAAATCTGGAGAACAGACTGAAGATTACAGACAGCTTATGGCTGGGAGCTGTTTGGGGTCTTTGGGGTTTGGGGCCGAGAGAAGCCAGGTTGCAGGGTCCCAGGGCTTCGAGCAGACAGGGCTGGAGCCTTGGTCATCCAGAACAGGGAGCTTTGCCCAGGGGTGTTGGGCTTCCCTGGGGGCTCAAGCAGCAAAGAATCCACCTGCAGTACCAGAGATGCAGGATCCATCTCTGGGTCGGGAAGATCCCCTGGAAGCAGAAACGGCAACCCACTCCAGTATTCTTGCCCGAAGAATCCCATGGACAGAGAAGCCTGGCAGGCTACAGTCTATGGGGTCACAAAAAGTCAGACACAACTGAAGCGACTTAGCAGCAGCTGTCATCAAAAAAGACATCAGACAGTGAACAGAACACATTTAAAAAATACTGAAGCATGTCTGCAGCCCTTCCTGGGCCACCTCTCAGAGCCCTGGGCTGCTTTCAGAAGGGCCAGGGGAACATAGAACACAGCTTGAATGAGGTGTGAATGGATGAGTCCTGGACAACTTAAAGTCTGATATTGTAGTTTCACAAAAAAAAAAAAACAAAAAAACAGGTAAAATCAAGGTGAATATGAACTCTACACACCTATTATGTTTTCTCTCCATGGGGAGGCAAGGAACAGGGCGTGATGGGAGTGGCTTCATTCAGGACATAGGACTACATGTCCCACCCCCTTTGTTTAGGGCAACCTCCCTTCCCTCTGGATCTACCCTGAGCTTTCATCCCAGGAGACTCTTGGGGACAGAAGAAAAGCACCCGTTTTGGAGGATCTGGAGCATTAAGGTGTAATCAGATTTTCTCAAGATGGTGCTACTGGCATTTCTCTCTATTGGTTTAAAAATCACTCACTTGATTTTTAACAAAGAGGACTCAGCCAAACAGTGCCGAGCTTAATTTTTGTTCCTTTAAATTGTTTAGAATTAAAGGTCTCCTCTTGGGGTTCATGATGAGCCACATTAACAGTATGAAGTCATAATATTTAAATTTAATTAGAAGTTTGAACTTAACAGAAAGCCCATTTTATGAGGTCAAGTCTCATTTCATGGCACATGTCATCTAGGTTAGGGAAGAGCAAGGAGATCTTTGGACATTAGTTTTAGGTGGTGAATTCAACAGGTTATCATGCAACCAGCTGACTTATTGTCTCTGGAAGGGTTAAAATCCCAGGTCCCTAAATCAAAGCTGAGATGGATTTTATGCTTAGTTAAATTATAGGAAAGAAGGAAAGCTTCAGAGTTCTGTGAAAAAGCTCCTTGTGTGGGCAGAGCATACTGTAGGATGTCAGGGAGTATAAACACTCCGGGGGATGCATCCTTGAACCATTCCACTAATGGCAGGTGACAAAAATCCTCTTTCAGCAGCATAATTAAAGGGTTATGAATAATATGCACCTGCTGACTAGACTTTGGGATTTTAGAAGTTCATTTACTCTGTGAAAAACAGAATCTTTCTTCTTCAAAATGAAAATCGTAGAGATGAACGCACACTTCAACATGTGTTTGAAAACAGTCAAAATGAAAGTCACTCAGTCGTGTCCTACTCTTTGAAACTCCATGGACTGTCCGTGGAATTCTCCAGGTCAGAATACAGGAGTGGATAGCCATTCCCTTCTCCCGGGAATCTTCCCAACCCAGGGATCAAACCCAGGTCTCCCACATTGCAGGAGGATTCTTTACCAGCTGAGCCATCACGGAAGCTCAAGAACACAGAGAGAGTAGTCTATCCCTTCTGCAGCAGATCTTCCCTACCAAGGAATTGAACTGGGGACTCCTGCATTGCAGGCAGATTCTTTACCAGCTAAGCTACCAGGGAAGCCAGTCAAGTTTGCTATTAATAACCTCACCAGAGGAAAAGCATCATGACCATTCTGTAACAAATGTTGTGAACTGGAGTATCTGAAAGGAAAGCTCAAAAATGGAGGAAAAAAGTAATTGAATAATCACAATTTAATTAATAGTTTAATTTATTTGAATAGCCAGAGGTTATAATTTCATGATCCTGTTTATTCTTCCTTGTCTTATTTGTATTCATATCACAAAGGTGACTGACTATTTCAGCTTTTACATAGAATGTTTTAACCTAATGTCTCTGAAAGGGTAACTACAAAAGACAATTTCTCCTCAAATACTGATATTTATACATTAGCCAGCATATATTAAAGAGAGGAGTCCTTTCCAAGCAGGATAATTTTCTGTGTAGCTGTGTTACATGGCTTCATTGTCTCCAGGGAAGGATATACAGGAAATGACTGGGTGATTATGCTGAAATAAATCCCATCATTCAGTACAGTCTATGAGGCCACAGTTGCTATGGTAACTGTTTTCTTACAAGACCCCTTATACATAGGAATTCCCATGCTTTTTTCCATTCCAATCAATGCAGCACCCGTGTGTCCTTGTTGAATGACATGCTTTCTCCCTTGGTGTTCTCCGAAAGGGAAAGATCCACTGTTTGCTAGTAACTGCAGATCCTAGATTTCCTTTTTGTAACTTCCCTGATGCAAGTTCTTAATGAGCAGCCACCTTGAGACTAATGAAGAAGAGGAAACAACTTAGAAGTGATCTTCTTTATCAAGCAGGGTAAAGCACCTCAGTGAAGCCTTAACATTTTTGCCATACATTTTATGCACAATTTTTTTTGTTTAGTGATTCTTTAGACGTTGTCTCATTTTAAGAAATAGCCCCAGGGCAAAAAATAGGGGAGAATCAGCAACTTGTGTCAAAAGCTTTCACAGAGAACATGTGTGTAAATGGTGACTATCATCCCACAAAGTGAAATTTAGAGGTAAATTAAAGAATGAAATGTGTGGATTTTTTTAAATCATCATTTAAAGGCTGCCCACAATGAGTGTAAGGGAGAGGGCATGAAATAAATCAAGGTCTGTGTTCATCGACTCTCCAGGCCATGTGGGGACATGAGCAGTGGGCAGAGTCCCCAACTTTTCCTGCAGGTCCTTGGAATAGTGGGAAAAGACTTTGAAAAGAAATACAACTTAGGAATGCTTCCTTTACCTCTTCATTGTGGGATTTTGAGCAATTTACCTCTCTGACTCCTTCCCTCCCGCCCCCATTTGTAAAATTAGTCATGTGTTCACATAATTCTACTGAGCAGATAATGTACAGTAAGATATCTAAGGAACAGAGAATGTAGTTATTTCCTAGCAACTGTTTCTGGAATTTGCTTCTTTCTGTAAAAAGCAAGATACTGTTGTAAAAACTTTGCTGCACCTATCCAAGAATTCAGAATATCAGACAAAGAGGCAAAAGGAATAACTCCTGGGTAAGATATCACACAACAGATATTGAAAATAAATTAGAGAAGATATTCCTAGTAGTTTCTTGGTTTCGCCACCCCCTTGGTTTTTTAAACAATCCTTTGAAATAACTTTGGTATGAGATTCATGAACTTGCGTGTGTGTGTGCTACATCTCTTTAGTCATGTCCGATTCTATGCGACTATATGGACTATAGCCCTCCAGGGTCCTCTGTCCATGGGATTCTCCAGGCAAGAATAGACCCAGGGGTCAAACTCACATCTCTTATATTTTCTGCATTGGCAGTCAGGTTCTTTACCACTAGCACCACCTGGGAAGCCCACTCACAAACTTGATGGACCCCAAATGATAATAACAATCAGAGTTCTTGTTCTAACAGATAGACAAGTAGCCCCCAGATATATAGGATACATGATGCTTCAACAAGCTTTTTCTCATTTATTTGTGTATCAGAATATAAATTATGTTTGAGCCTTATAAAGACACAGAACTTATCAAGTTCATTTAAAATGCATTACATCTCCTCAGACTTTTTCACCTTGTGCTTAAAAGTTGCCCAATATAGAAATCAAACAGCATGAGTCTATTATCCAGTGAATTTTCTTAAAGAACCAACTTCAATTCAGTTTAGTCACTCAGTTGTGTCCGACTCTTTGCGACCCCACGAACTGCAGCACGCCAGGCCTCCCTGTCCATCACCAACTCGCGGAGTCCACCCAAACTCATGTCCATTGAGCAATCCAACCATCTCATCCTCTATCGTCCCTTTCTCCTCCTGCCTTCAACCTTACCCAGCATCAGGGTCTTTTCCAATGAGTCAGCTCTTCACATCAGGTGGCCAAAGTATTGGAGTTTCAGCTTGAACATCAGTCCTTCCGGTGAACACTCAGGACTGATCTCTTTAGGATGAACTTGTTGGATCTCCTTGAAGTCTAAGGGACTCTCAAGAGTCTTCTCCAAAACCACAATTCAAAAACATAAATTCTGCAGTGCTCAGCTTTCCTTACAGTCCAACTCTCATATCCATACATGACTACTGCAAAACCCAGAGCCTTGACTAGATAGACCTTTGTTGACAAAGTAATGTCTCTGCTTTTTAAGATGCTGTCTAGGTTGGTCATAACTTTCCTTCCAAGGAGTAAGTGTCTTTTAATTTCATGGCTGTAACCACCATCTGCAGTGATTTTGGAGCCCCCCAAAATAAAACCTGTCATTGTTTCCACTGTTTCCCCATCTATTTGCCATGAAGTGATGGGACCAGATGCCATGATCTTAGTTTTCTGAATGTTGAGCTTTGAGCCAACTTTTCCACTCTCCTGTTTCACTTTCATCAAGAGGCCCTTTAGTTCATCTTCACTTTCTGCCATAAGGGTGGTGTCATCTGCATATCTGAGGTTATTGATATTTCTCTCAGCAATCTTGATTCCAGCTTGTGCTTTATCCAGCCCAGCGTTTCTCATGATGTACTCTGCATAGAAGTTAAATAAGCAGGGTGACCATATACAGCCTTGATGTACCCCTTTTCCTATTTGGAACCAGTCTGTTGTTCCATGTCCAGTTCTAACTGTTGCTTCCTGACCTGCATATAGGTTTCTCAAGAGGCAGGTCAGGTGGCCTGGTATTCCCATCTCTTTAAGAATTTTCCACAGTTTATTGTGATCCACATAGTCAAAGACTTTGGCATAGTCAATAAAGCAGAAATAGATGTTTTTCTGGAACTCTCTTGCTTTTTTGATGATCCAGAAGATGTTGGCAATTCGATCTCTGGTTCCTCTGCCTTTTCTAAATCTAGATTGAACATCTGGAAGTTCATAGTTCTCATATTGCTGAAGCCTGGCTTGGAGAATTTTGAGCATTACTTTACTAGCATGTGAGATGAGTGCAATTGTGTGGTAGTTTGTGCATTCTTTGGCATTGCCTTTCTTTGGGATTGAAATGAAGACTGACCTTTTCCAGTCCTGTGGCCACTGCTGAGTTTTCCAAATTTGCTGACATATTGAGTGCAGCACTTTCACAGCATCATCTTTCAGGATTTGAAATAGCTCAACTGGAATTCCATCACCTCCACTAACTTTGTTCGTAGTGATGCTTCCTAAGGCCAACTTGACTTCACATTCCAGGATGTCTGGCTCTAGGTGAGTGATCACACCATCGTGGTTTTCTGAGTCATGAAGATCTTTCTTGCACAATTCTTCTGTGTTCTTGCCACATCTTCTTAATATCTTCTGCTTTTGTCAGGTCCATACCATTTCTGTCCTTTATTGAACCCATCTTTGCATGAAAATTTCCCTTGGTATCTCTAATTTTCTTGAAGAGATCTCTAGTCTTTCCCATTCTATTGTTTTCCTCTATTTCTTTACATTGATCACTGAGGAAGGCTTTCTTATCTCTCCTTGCTATTCTTTGGAACTCTGCATTCAAATGGGTATATCTTTCCTTTTCTCCTTTGCCTTTCGCTTCCCTCCCTTTCACAGCTATTTGTAAGACTTCCTCAGACAGCCATTTTGCTTTTTTGCATTTCTTTTTCTTGGGGATTGTCTTGATCCCTATTTCCTGTACAATGTCATGAACCTCTGTCCATAGTTCATCAGGCACTTTGTCTATCAGATCTAGGCCACTTCTATTTCTCACTTCTACTGTATAATCATAAGGGATTTGATTTATGTCATACCTGAAAGGTTTAGTGGTTTTCCCCACTTTCTTCAATTTAAGTCTGAATTTAGCAATAAGAAGTGCATGATCTGAGCCACAGTCTGCCCCTGGTCTTGTTTTTGCTGACTTAATGATTCAAAATCACTGCATTGATAGGTACATAATATTTATATTTAAAATTAGTATTAAGAACCTATAAAATACCATGGTTAAACTTTTTTATCAACATTAAAATTTTACAGATTTGAGACAAAAAAATAACAATTTCATGTTGAAAAATCACAAGTGAGCTTCAAGAAGATGAATAGCTGACTTCTCAACAGGAATAAATAGGTGAGAAGGTGGGGTGATATACTCAAGACTAAGTAAAAAAAAGAAAAAAAAGTCACACAAGAATAGCATATCCTGCAAAACTGTCCTTCAAAAATAAAGGAGAAAAAAAAATAAGGGAGAAATTGGTAGATTCTCAGATAAGCAAAAGTCAAGAATTCTTCATCAGCTGACCTGCCCTACAAAATATAGCAAAAGGTTTCCTTCAGGTGGAAATGAAAGAACAAGGGCTAGAAACTCAAATCCACCCCAATAAATAAGTAGCATTGGTAAAGGTAGTAAGGAAATAAATAGCACCAAGAAAAATAACCATATAAATAATTTATTGTATAAAGGACACTAACCCTAGCCCTAAACTATTTTAAATGAATGAATGATTTGAACAACTATTTATCTAAGAAACTATGAAAATGGCAATTTATAATGAAAAGATATGACAAACCTAGACGCACATTAAAAAGCAGAGACATTACTTTACCAACAAAGTCCATGTTGTCAAAGCTATGGTTTTTCCCGTAGTCATGTATGGATGTGAGAGTTGAACCATAAGAAAGCTGAGTACTGAAGAATTGGTTGGATGGCATCAACTACTCGTTGAACATGAGTTTGAGCAAGCTTTCATGAGATGGTGATGGACAAATAAACCTGGCATGCTACAGTTCATGGGGTCACAAAGAGTTGGACCCAACTGAGTGTGGCTGAACTGAACTGAATGAAAAGATGCCCAGCATCATGTCTTTAGGGAAATACAAATTACAACCACTGTTATCTGATACCATTTTCTACCCAGAAGGAAGGCTGAAATAAAAAGATAGACAATACAACCAACAAGTGTTGTGAGAAAGTGGGGGAAAAAAAAGACAACCTTCACTCATTACCAATGGGCATGGAAAATGCTACAGCTGTGCTGGAAAACAGGTTGACAGTTCCTCAAACTGTTCAAGATAAAATTCCCATAGGACCCAACAATTCCAATCCTGAACCTACATTCAAGAAAAACAAAAACATATGTTCACAAAAAACTTATGCTCATAGCAGCATTATTCTAAATAGCCAAAAGTAGAAACACCTCCAAATATTTACCAACCAGTGAATGGATAATCAAATGACTTTGTCAACAACAAGGATGAGATATGGAGGCATGCTACAACATGGGTGAACCTGGAAAGAAAGCCATTGCTCATGATTCCATATAGGTGAAATATGCAGAAAAGGCAAATCCATAGAGACAGAAAGTAAGCCAAGTCACCGAGAGCTGGAGGGAGCAAAGAAGTGGATGTGACTAGCAATGAAGGAATGGAATTAGACATGGTGATAGATAAGAGATTGCAGAATGTTTTGGATACATTTCAAAAATCACTGAATTGTGTGCTGTTGCTCAGTCACTTCAGTTGTGTTCAACTCTGAGATCTCATGGACTGTAGCCAGCCGGTTCCTCTGTCCACGGGATTCTTCAAGCAGGAATACTGGAGTGGGTTCTCATTCTCCTCCAGAGGATATTCCCCACACAGGGATCAAACTGGAGTCTCTTATATCTCCTGCATTGACAGGCGGGTTCTTTACCACTAGCATCACCTGGTGAATTGTGCACTACACAGAGCTAATCTATGGTATGTGAATTATATTTCTAAATAAAGTTTTTATTCAGGAAACAAGAAAAAGGGAGAATCTCTGACCCAGAGTGAACCAATGATAATCATTTATTTGGCTCTCATCTCTTTATTCCACAGATAAGGAAACAGAAGCCAGAGATAAACTTTGTTTAAGGGCTTAACACTCAGATCAGCTGACTGAATTCAGTGCATGTCCCACTCCATTCGTGTAGTGTCAGAGTTCTTGACGGTTACTTAGATATGTCTTTAATATCTAAGCAATAGATTTGATTTTGCCTCAGGGACCCTGGGAAGATTACCCCTTTGTGTAAGCATCTCCAGCTATAAACAAGTATTCGTTGGAACTATAATTCAGGTTGGCATTGCTGTGACTTAAATACCTTTTAGGATAGAGATTTCATACACAGCCTGTGGACTCAGACAGACTTGCCTCCAAGTTCTGGTTCAAGTGTGACCACAGGTGGCTAGTTTAACCAAACTGTGCCTATATTTCTTCAAAGGCAAATGGGCTAAGATAAAATACCTGGATCATGGTGTTTTGAAAATTAAATGAGCAAATATGTGTGGCATGCTGATTTTAGTGCCTGACACATACAAAGCCAGAAGTAAATGGTTCCAGCCCTGATGATAAGAATAATGATGATGATACTGTTCTCAGAAGTGGGTACAGAGGTTATGTGGGTGGTTCACCTCTCCTCTTGAGGGTCCTGTTATCATCATGACCATTTATATAATACATTGTTGGAGCTATAAATGACTCCCCTCTTCCCATTTCTCCATATGGGAAAATCTGACATTGCAGAGAAGCAATAAATAAAATAAGAGGTGACAAAGTTCACAAAGGAGCTTCCTTAACATGTCTTTTTTGGCCCATCTCTCTTGTAATCCTGTTTTCCCTTTTTCTCCTTTAATTCAGCAGCCACTAGAGATAAGGAAGCTAAATAATAAGAGCACTCAAAGATGGGGGAGATGTTCAACCTGAGTGATCGATATAATGTTTCAGAGACAGTGCATCTGCCCAAAAAGAGTCAAAATATGTTACACATGTAGAAACAAATCTTGGAATAAAAGACTGAAAATCTATTTGTGCATGATTCTCACTTATTGATGTAATTTTCAACTATTTGTCATTTCTTTCCTAGAAGATACAGATAAATAGACATTTACGTCTATTTAGACATTATGTCTAAATATGACATTGCCTAGAGGTTGTATTTGTCCATATGTCTCTGTGACATACAAATATTTCCTGGAATCATACTTATTAGAAATAGTCTAGACACAGAGAAAAGGAAAAGATTTTTGCTCACTAGGCCAGCAAGTCATGCCATTCAACTTTCTAAGGCCACATGTAGACATCAGTTTCTATTTCTATAAATGAAACTCAGAGGGACATAAAGACACATGGCTACTTCATAGCAGAATAAGAAGTCGTATGTTCTCTTTTTAATCTAATATTTTTATAACAGCATTATTAAGACACAATTCATATGCTGTAGGTTTTCTCAATGACAGAAAAAATTGTTTGTCTAATTTGCAAAACTGATACTGTTTTCTACCAGATAATTCTGCTTTTCTTTGGGTGAAATATGACAGCAAGGGAAAAAAATGTATCCTTACTATTGTGCCAAGGACAAGTTTAAAAGTAGAGTGCATAGCTTAGATGGTAATCCTCATGTCAAAGAAAACCTGCAGATAAACCAGATTCTCTAAATTGAAACATCAAAGGGTTAAGTCGTTGTGGCTAAGGATAAAGGAGTTTCCAACCCAAGCCCTGGGAACCACATCCCACGTTACCTCTGGGATAAGTCTACTTCCAATTCCAGATCTAATTTAGCAGCTATGTGACTTTGGGCTTAACATTTCAAAGAATCCATTTCCTTATAGAATTGATGCAAGATTTTGATAAAATGTTTATAAAGTATTTTTTCTTTGTGTCACATACATTTTGGGGTCTCATCAAGGGCACATTCCTTTCCTCTGTTCTTATTTCCTTTGCCCTCTTTAAAATATGAGTATTCTGGAAAGCAAAGAGCATTAAACACATTTTACTAAGATCTTGAATTCTCATATATATTATCTCTCAGCAACGAGGGGAGGGTCCTAGTTCCCTAAGTGGTGAGATGGGGTGGAGAGGGAGATAGTGAGAAGGATGAAGAATTATGGAGCAGGAAGGAAGGGTAAGCAGACTAAGGAATATTTCAATGTAGTTTGCACTATATCTAGAGATACTGCTTCTTATAGTGACAGTTGCTCAGTCAGTCATGCCTGACTCTTTGCAACCCCATGGAATGTAGCTTGCCAGGCTCCACTGTCCATGGAATTCTCCAGGCAAGGTTACTGGGGTGGGTTGCCACTGGAGTGGTAGTGTTCTTCTTTTTTTTTCATTTATTTTTATTAGTTGGAGGCTAATTACTTTACAGTATTGTAGTGGTTTTTGTCATACATTGACATGAATCAGCCATGGATTTACAAGTATTCCCCATCCCGATCCCCCCTCCCACCTCCCTCTCCACCCGATTCCTCTGGGTCTTCCCAGTGCACCAGGCCCGAGCACTTGTCTCATGCATCCCACCTGGGCTGATGATCTGTTTCACCCTAGATAATATACATGTTTCAGTGCTGTTCTCTCGAAACATCCCACCCTCGCCTTCTCTCACAGAGTCCAAAATTCTGTCCTGTACATCTGTGTCTCTTTTTCTGTTTTGCATATAGGGTTATCGTTACCATCTTAAAAATGAAGATCAGGCTTTCGAAGCCCCATGAAGTCTTTGTTTCCTCTTACAAAACAGGGACTAATGATTACTCTGAAAACCTCAAGATCAGAGCCTATACCCTACCTAAAGTATTCAAATTCAATATAAATGCATAACAATAACTATGCTGGTCAAAAGAAACAGTTTTGTGTTGGATAAAGGGAATGGCATTGTGTCTTCCGGCTCTGATACATGCATGAACTCCAGGCTGTTCATAGATAGGCACCCACTGCTCTTAGCAGCCTGACAAACCCATTCTCATCCATCCTCTCATAAGTAACTAACCACCTGTTCAGTGTGAAGCCTGAGCTAGGCTCAGAGTAGTGGAAATGGTGCAAGTTAAAAACACTCATAAGTATTGTCCTTGCCTTTAAAAAACTAAACATGCCTTATTACAACCTCTTTATGACAATTACTAAGACTAGTAGTAAAAGCTGACTGATGTTAGACTGAACAACATAATTATGAAATACACACCACATTTGTGTAATTCCTCATAGTCACATATAAATTCTGTGACAAGATACCTACTGCAGGCTTTTGGAGATCACTATTTCTATTTGGTATCAAGTTGTCTTCATTTCTATATATAGCAAAATTATTTTCTTAAATTTAAATAAAAAGAAAACTCAAAATATGATTTTAAGAACATGACACAGAGTTCATACCTCTCACTAGAAGAGTTAAAACCTCTCTGCTATAGCTAATAAAGCCTCTTTGCTATAGCTCCAGAATCAGTGGGTAGCAACACCCCAAGAGACTTTATAAGGAAATAGTATCATACATAACATGCTGATTCAGAACATATAGACCAAAGGAACTTGCTCCAGAAGGAAATCTGAAAGTATTAATGTAAAAACAAGCAAATAAAGAAGAACCACAAAACATAAGCAACAAAACTCTCCCTGAAAACTCTAGGGAAGTTACACAGATATGATTTGACCTGACTGTTAGCATCTGCATTTTATGACTACTCTCATCTTCTATTGCAATAAATCCAAAAGAAAGACTTTTCTCTCTCTGGATAAAATACAAAATCAGAAGCAAAGTTAAGTTGTAAATATTAACATTACTAAAGAAACCTTTTAATAAAATCTAATGGATTCTTCAAAGTGATTTTGAAGATTATTTTAGGTTACTTAATTTCAGAGAACAAAGTTTTATAGTTTTTCCAACCTTAAAAGAAAACAAAAACTTTGGTTGACTAAGATTTCTTAAGTTAAACTGTCAGCTATCCTCAAATGAGTTTGCTATCTTTAAATTTCACTACTTTTTGGTGATAATATTTGCTATTATGTAGTTCCATGAAAGAGAGATGAAAGACTTTTTTTTTTTTGATAATATGTTGCAAAGTTAAAGAACTCCGTAAGAGAAATACAATATAAAGAAACAAAGCAAAATAAAACAGTGTACAAAGGACATGATTCACCAGCCCTTAACTGGAGATTAGTACATGCCTTAGGGAACTGTTTTCAGTATAAGACTTCTCCATGATTAAATATTAATTTTTATAGAACTTTCCAGGGTACTACGAATTTTCCTTAAAATCTTTCAAACTGATGAACTATGTTAACTTATCAATACACAAAAACTTATGTTCTTTGATTCAAAACAAAATCTAACAGTTCTTTTCAAAGCTTTAGAGTAATTTTAAAAGTAACTGTAGTACATGAGGACAGCCACATTCCAAATTAAGAACTAAAAGCAAACTGGAAACCCAGGTAAGTGTAATATGTATATAGCCTTGGGATATAGCCAAGGAACCAGGTATTGATAACCTGTACATTTCTAACCCATCTCCACGAATTCATTCACAAAAACTGTTCTTTTGAAATAAGACTTCCTTAGATTTCAAGGCACAAGAGAGTCTGTATGGTGCTTCATGGTGTCTCATACACTTTGTCTCTCTCTATATAAATACATCCTGCCTGGCTTCTGACTCACTGGCTCCCAACTAATTCATAGAATGCTGCTGCCTTGTCAGTGCAATTGCCCTAATAACCAGGAATCAATAATGCTTCTGTCTCTAGATTAAGCAACCTCCACCCCCAATCCTGAAACTGTAGCAGAAGGTCACACAGAAAGGTGGGAAAGGCTGGCAAATAAATTTCCAAGGGGTTGTGTGGTCAAGCCTGCAGATACTAAGAGAGGACTCTTTGGCAGCTATCTTTCATGAGGAAATTAGTTGCATTTGAGGCCTTTGTGTGTACTGATAAAATATTAGCAAATAACTCTCATGACATTTGCACTCAATTTCGGCATTGAAAAGGAAACAAGTTGAATGTTTGACCCATGGCAGATAATAGAGTAAAATTCTAAAATGTCCTTATTTCAGATAAAAATTAATAAGAATTTCTCACAACTATTCCACGCTGCTATTTCTTCCACCTAGAACTTTTTCTTTGTAATAAAATCTACATAACATAAAATGCACCATTTTTACCATTTTTAACTCTACCATCCAGTGGCGCTAAGTATATTTACAATATTGCCCAACCATCACTGCTATCCATTTCAAGAACTTCTTTCATCATGAGCAGAAGCTCTGTACCCTTTAAACAGTAACTCCTCATTGTCTCCTCCCTTCAGTCCCTAGGAACAATTTGTATAATTTTTGTCTCTATTACTTTGCTTTTTCTAGATACCTTAAATAAGTGGAACGATACAATATTTGTCCTTTTTGATTTATTGGGATTTTTTTTCCTCACAAAGAAACCAGTTTTCTTTTTCCATGGGGAGAATTGTCTGTTTATTTTTATTGAAGTATAACAGGTTTACAATGGTGTGTTAGTTTCAGGTGTAAAGTAAAGTAACTCAGTTATACTTGCATCCAGTCTTCTTAGATTCTTTTCCTATATAGGTCATGACAGAGTATCAAGTAGAGTTCCCTGAGCTACACGGTAAGTTTCCATTTGTTATCCATTTTACACATAGCAGTGTGTACCTGTCGATCCAATCTCCCAATTTGTCCTTCCCCTACCTACCTCCTGGTAACCATAGTTGTGTGTGTTTTGTCTCACTTAGCATTTCTAAGGTTCATCCACATTTTAACCTGTGGAAGAATTTCATTTCTCATTAAGACTAATATTCCACTGTATGTGTTTACCACATGTTGTTTATTCCCTCATCCCTTGGAGAATGTTTGGATTGTTTCTATCACGTTGTTCTATTGTAAACAAGAAAAGCTTATCATCTATCATTCTATAGTGGCCAATAGCCCTCCCCTGGAGAAACAAAATCCCCTGGCCCTCCCCAACAGACAGAATAAGAGTTCCTTTCATGTGGGGTCGATTCTATGAAAATAAGCAGCACAGTTGCTTCACCATCTGTCTGCCTCATTTCATCTTCCTCTCACCAGTGGTGGGGACAGCTACTTCCTGCTTCCAGCCTGCTTCTCACCAAGGTCGTTCAACAGATTCAACTTATATTTTATGTCTTTCGTCCAAACTTTGACTCACTAAGGGTCAAACTTTTATTTAATTCCCTTTCAATAGAAGAAAGAGTGTTAGATAACTTTTGACCTTTAATAAAATAGAAAAATGGAGTTTGCTATTCGCTGGTTAATTGCATTTGCACAATCTCCATCCAATTGCTGATCAAAAGAAAATGAAGTTCTATATTTTGCTTTATGCCAAATTAAGAACATATAATTGCAACATAAGTAATGAGAATTATCTTCCCCTATTTCAGCATGTAAATGAAGGTTTAGAAATTTTCTTTTTAACTTATGCTTCCCACCAAAAGACTCACTTCTTTAATCCATTTTTAGATGTAGGGTTTCCAAATGACATCAGCTTTAACCCTGAATAGTAACATTTCAAAGTATGTCTGCGCAAATTAGCATTGTGACCTTAAACTTCAACCCTGTGAAGAGGTAGGTTTGTTCAGGGGATGGGAGATATATTGTTCATGGCCTGAAATCTGTAATAAGAATCACCACCTTGGGCCTTGGTCAAATGATTGCCTAGGCTTCTCTTAAGAGTGAATATTTTTCATGCTTCATAATCTGTAATGGTAATTCAAATTAACTGACTAAATAGAGCTCCATAAAAATGTGTGGATTATACTCACAGTTCTAAAGAAGAAATCTTTCTGAATCCATGATGTCTTGAGCTACCACGATTTATGGCACAGTTGTCATACAATTACTCAATTCATTTATTTCTATGTGAATTTTAGAAAGCAATTTATTAGATGCTTAGACTATCATATGTAAATTGTATAAAATAATATATACATCTTTTAACTTGGATAACCTCATTTAATAGTCACCAAAATCCAAAGAAGTTGCCATTGTTCCCATTTCTACAGCTAGGAAAACAAGCTCAGATGGTTTAAAAAAGAAATAAAATAACCTTGTCAAGTTAATCAGTAGAATCTGTATCACAATCCAGGTAGGACAGGAGTGACTCTGATGTCTGTACCTTTTCCAACTAAGCTCCCTGACATCTTCATTCAGTTGGAGTATTTTCAGACTTTTATTACTAATTCCGGGATCACAGTCACCCCACTGGTTAAGTGACAGGTATCAGCACAGAGACCCTGGCCTTCCTAGAGCATCATCACACCACCCCCACCTCCAGCCACACCCATGAATCGAGCAAAAACAATACAAGTGAAGTGAAGTGAAAGTCACTCAGTTGTGTCCAACTCTTTGAGACCCCATGGGCTGTATAGCCCATGGAATTCTGAAGGCCAGAATATTGGAGTGTGTAGCTGTTTCCTTCTCCAAGGGATCTTCCCAACCCAGGGATCAAACCCAAGCCTCCCACATTGCAGGCGGATTCTTTACCAAGTAAGCCACCAAGGAAGCCCACAAACAGCACAAAGCCCTTAATAATATGCTCTATTTATATTTTCCTGAGAATTAATTCTTAAACTGTCTTTAAAGCTACTATGATGATTTATTTTCTTGGATTTGGTGATACTTTTGCTCCTAAGAATCTAAACCCTTCTTCTGCTTTTAAGGACTGAGGTTTGGGGAAAGACAAATCCCTTCCTTCCCGTCCAAAAAAATCCCAGATACTTGCTTTTCCTGAATAATAGGAATAAGGCATAGACAATAATCCTAAACCTAATCCTAAACACAATCAGATGGTGCTTTCCTAGGTGGTGACTCCACCTGGAAAAAAAATCCAGGAAAGGTTTAGATCTGCTTTTGCAGGATGGTGCCTGGCATCGAATCATGGGGCTGGCAGCCACCACAGGTGCCTCCACTGATCAGAAGCCATGTCCGTGCTAAAGCCAGCATGGGGTGACCTTGGAGGTATTTTGCCTATATCAGTGATCTTTCCTCTTGCCTATTTTTGAGTCTTCATGATAAATTATTTTTCTGCCCAAGTGAATCAGAATCAGTTTCTGCTGTTTGCAAAAAGAATCATGACTGCAGAGATCCAGCACCTATAGCCTATCAATAAATATTGTCTTCCTCAGTCCCTCAAACCAAAGCTCGTCTGGTAAAGCCCAACTTTCCCATAAAGCCTTTATAATCACCCCTCTTCGTAATGTACCCTGACGGCCCATGACTGCCGCAGTGTCCATTGTGAAAAGCTGTTCTATCAATTGTGCAGAGGGCATCTTTGTGGTCAATCTCTTACTAATCAAGACCTTAAAAGACTGGCATTTTGACAATTAAGATAACATAACAGGGATAAATGGAATAAGATCATGTATTAGTTAAGATTCTCCAAAGGACTGCTGTATATTTATTTACTATAAAGTTTATTATAAGAAATTGTCTCACATGACATGGAGGCGGAGAAGTTCCAAGGATGTCTTTGGCACGTAGAACCCTGGGAGGCTCAGTCCCAAGGCCTGAGACATGGGTGCTGACACAGTTCAGGTCTGAAAGCTGCAGGCTCAAGAGCCAAGCAAATCCAAGAGACCAGATTCCCAGCTCCAACAGACAGGAGGAGGAGCCCGCCTTCCTCATAGAAGGTCAACCTTGTGGTCTACGGAAACCTTCAAACAGCTAGAATGCTAACGATCCACACTGGGCAGATAATCTGCTTTCCTCAGCATGTGGATCTCACCCAGACACCATCAGAGAAACACCCAAAATATTGTCCACCACGAGTCTGGGAACCCTGTGGCCCCGACTAGTTCACACAAAACTGACCATCACAGACCAAGCAGGTTAAACATGCAGCCTCTTTAAAGGGACAGTTAGCACACAGTGTCCTAGAAACAAGGAAGACGATAGGAAGCAGTGAGTCCTGCCAGCCTGAGAAGCAGGTGCCAGGAATCAGTGCTGGGGAAGGGGAAGCTTAGTTCTTTGTCCTTAAAATGTCCTTTTTGCTAGAGCAAAAAGATGAAGGGTGAGTGAAATAGAATCCTATAAAAGATTATCAAAAGCCCGATCTGTGGTGCTCAGTGTCACTCATATGGCATAAGAATGGAAGCAAAGAAAATCAAAAGAAGTCATAAACAACACAAAACTGAATTCAAGTTGGAAATAAGGCCAGGCTGTATATATGTCCATGTTTTATTACCTGCATATGTGTTCTTATTATACTTTAGATTCACCTGAAATAAAATAGCTTAACTACTCACAGTGTATCTCCTCCAAAACACAATAAATATGACTCAGAAATAAAGCAGAAGGCAAGAGTGCGTTAGTATGAGACTAATAGAATCACAGCCGTGAGCTTGAATATCAGCTAAATGGGGATGCTCATGTTCTGACTGTCTCCTGCTTTGAAACAGGGATTCTCTGCTCTTTCCTTCCCAGGCCTTGCCACTGACTGTAAATCTCTCCTTCAGACAACTGTCCATCATCCAGAAGACAAGAACTTCAGCCTTCCGACATTTGAGAACACAGGGGATCAGCATCACACCCAAATTTGCATTATTTCTGAGTATGTAATGCTAGATTTCCTGTTGTAAATAAATGCTACACACACTAATGTGTTTATTTAAAACCAGGAAAATATTGTTTTTGTCTTTTATACTCAAGGTTGTTTAAATCCTGAACTGAATTCGCATATCACTACCTATTCTTCCCTTTTTTTAAAATCAAGATTTCTTAAATCAATCATTTCAAAGTTGCCATGGTCCAAACATTCCTGAAGAAAATGCTTTAGCAATTACTTTTGTCAATATTCATGGCAATGATCAGCGACTTCATTTTCTTTAAAAGAAGCCATAGTGAATAGAATATTACATATGATTGACATTCAGAAATAGTTACTCAATTATTTAAAAGTGAGTGTGAGGCTTCTATTGAAGAAAAGCTGCAATATTTCCAAGCAGCCCTATGGCTTCACAGCGATAATCATGGATGTGTGTGATTCCTTGTAGAATATGGTAGTTTAAACAATTTCATTACAGTCAGAAGGTTCCCTCTTTGAAAAGCAGTAGAATATGGAAGTTAGGTGTTCTAGACTCTAGAACAAGAGTGGGTTCTAATCTCACATTCTTGGCCTCAAATTTCTCATCTGGAAAATGTGAATAATAGCAGTTCCTGCCCTGAGAGAGGTTCCAAGTGTCCGAGAAGTACAAAGATGTATCAGTTCAGTTCAGCCCCTCAGATGTGTCTGATTCTTTGCAACCCCATAGACTGTAGCAAGCCAGGCTTCGCTGCTCATCACCAACTCTCAGAGCTTGCTAAAACATGTCCATCGAGTCAGTGATGCCATCCAAACATCTCATCCTCTGTCGTCCCCTTCTCCTCCTGCCTTCAGTCTTTCCCAGCATCAGAGTCTTTTCCAATGAGTCAGTTCTTCATATCAAGTGGCCAAAAGTATTGGAACTTCAGCTTCAGCATCAATCCTTCCAATGAATATTCAGGACTGATTTCCTTTAGGATGGACTGGTTGGATCTCCCTGCAGTCCAAGGGATTCTCAACAGTCTTCTCCAATACCACAATTCAAAAGCATCAATTCTTTGACACTCAGCTTTCTTTATAGTCCAACTCTCACATCCATACATGACTACTGGAAAAAACCATACCTTTGACTAGATGGACCTTTGTCAGCAAAATAATGTCTCTGCTTTTCAATATGCTATCTATGTTGGTCATGGCTTTTCTTCCAAGGAGCAAGCATCTTTTAATTTCTTGGCTGCAGTGACCATCTGCAGTGATTTTGGAGCCCAATAAAATAAAGTCTGTTACTGTTGCCATTGTTTCCCATCTATTTGCCATGAAGTGACGAGGCCGGACGCCATAATCTTTGTTTTTTGAATGTTGAGTTTTAAGCCAACTTTTTCACTCTCCTATTTCACTTTCAAGAGGCTCTTTAGTTCCTCTTCACTCTCAGTCATAAGGAGGGTATCATCTGCATATCTGAACTTATTGATATTTCTCCCGGCAATCTTGACTCCAGCTTGTGCTTCATTCAGCCTGGCATTTCACATGATGTACTCTGCATATAAGGTAAATAAACAGGGTGAAAATATACAGCCTTGACGTACTCCTTTCCCAATTTTGAACCAGTCTGTTGTTCCATGTTCAGTTCTTACTGTTGCTTCTTGACCTGCACACAGGTTTCTCAGGAGGCAGGTAAGGTGTTCTGGTAGTCCCATCCCTTGAAGAATTTTCCAAAGTTTGTAGTGATCTACACAATCAAAGACTTTGGTGTAATCAATAAAGCAGAAGTAGATGTTTTTCTGTAATTCTCTTGCTTTTTCTATATTCCAGCAGATGCTGGCAATTTGATCTCTGGTTCCACTGCCTTTTCTAAAACCAGCTTGAACATCTGGAACTTCATGGTTCACGTACTGTTGAAGCCTGGCTTGGAGAATTTTGAGCATTATGTATACAAATGTATAGATATACACATGTAGATACAGATACATGCATATATGAGAGCATATTTTATATATAATGCAGTATATTTTGTATATATATATGTATATAATATACAATGTAGCACTAAATAGCTCTTCAGGTATCCCCACTACCACCTTTCTATATTTTTATACATTGCTGTTGTTGTTCAGTAACGGAGTCATGTCCACCTCCTTGCAATCTGATGGACTGCAGCAGGCCAGGCTTTCCTGTCCTTCACCATCCCCTAGAGTTTGCTCATACATATATATGCTAAAATTTACCAAAACTAACTGCAGTTGACAATGCAAGTCTTCCTCTGGAGATTTCAAGCATTCAATGGACTCCATAGTTCCGAAATATTTACATCAGAGAGTGCAATTGTTGCTTCCAGGGCAATTGTTGCCTAGTGGAGAAGACAGATCCCTGATGCTTTCTACTAAGCTCTTCCCTACTTTATACAAAATAATCATGAAATTATTTATTTCTTTTTCTTTCTCTCTCTTTTTCTTCAAAGGGAATAATTATTGTGTAGAAAGTAGCTTAGAAGGAAGCTATAATAATAATACATATATCTGTCAATATTTATATCTACCTATATTTAGATATACTTGTTTTTAAACTTCTGTATAGAGGCTTAATATTTCCTAACAATAGAACACAATTGTTGGGTCTAAGGAGAGTACATTTAACAATCTTTTACATGAAAGTATGAATGAATAATTTTTGAGTAATATATAATGACCCATATTATATGAATGTCTGAATTGTACTGAATTAGTAGTACTAAGCAATAGAAAAATTCAGCAGAGTATTCTATTTTCATATTTACTTATTTTTGCCATGTTTCCTTCTGAGAGGTAAGGCACAGTATTTCATGGTGTTCGGCTATCTACAATGCAGTGTCTGATCCTGTCTGTGTGATATGAGAACACCCAAAGTTCATGTAGGTTTATAGTTTATGTGTGGCTCTAGAAGCTAACTGCTTCTGCTCAACAGATCACAGAGAGTTTCCCCATAACCAAAGGAATAAACTTGACACAGAAACATAGGTTTGCTCTGTTCAGTGGATAGCCTAGCCTTCACTTTTTTCTCTCTTTTTTTTTTTTTTTTTTTGCCAAATGGTTATTACAATGGGAAAAAAAAGAAAAATTATGTATCTTTTCATTGAAGATGTGGGAAAAGTTATGAGAAAGAAATCTTTCTTGAATAGAGAAATAGCAATAAATGGAGAGCTATAGAAGCAGCAGAACAACAAAAGGATCCTCCTTCACATTTAGCTAAGAGGAAACTTTATAAAACCATGAAATACTAGTCTATTTCTAAGCTCTTCCCTACTATATGCAAAATAATCATGAAAATGTTTCTTTCTCTTTTCTTCAAAAAGGTATGACTATTGCCATAGAACATAGCATAGAAGAACCTATTTTTTTCTTGAAAATATACACCAGTTAGTCAATGTCTCAAAAGTAATAAACTTTGGAGCAATACAAAAATAAAGAAAAATATAGTAAATTATCTGGATTTGAAAGAGCAATGTTTTACCAGGCTTTATCAGGAAACTAAAAATTAGGCTTTACCAGTCTGGCTTTTTAGTTTCCTTAATGATTGCCTCACATCATTTAAATTATATATATATATATATATATATATATATATAATTGAATTACCTTGCTGTATACATAAAACTAAACTAATTGAATATTGGGAAAAAAAAACCCAGACTTTCTATTTTATCTGTCACTTTCCTGATAGAGTCTTACTAAAGTATGCTTCTAATAAAATCATTTATCTCCATCATTAGTGAATCTAGTGGATAGTTTCTGTAACCATTACAATTACTATTTCTAATAGAAAAACCCTGTGGATGAACCTCTCATGAAAGCACATCACCCCTACAGAAGCATGTCCAACAGAACCTCCACTGACGGTGGTGATGCTCCTCACTGTACTGTCCACCACGTGTGGCCATCAAGGGCCTTAAAATGTAGCTAATGGGAGAGAGGAACTGCATTTTTAAACTTACTTTACCTTTATTTTAAATTTAGGCAATGTGGTTAGGGCCTACCCCACTGGGTAGTAGAGCTTGAGAGAGTTGTTTAGAAAGGAAAACTGTGGAGGGGAAACATTAAGTGTGATAAATTATTCAGAGACTGATTGAACTGTTCTCTGGGATGGACAATGGATGCACAAGTAAGGCCAATGTCAGCCTGAAAACTGAGATTCAGAACTTTCACCCATGTTCATGGCATTTACTGTTAACAAAAATTTTCTAAAATGCTATGAGGAAACTAATTAGGAATTAGTACACTAAGCTATTTCTGAAAAACCAAAATGTTAAATTATAGTCTCTATGTACTGATTTTGCTAAAATATACGTTCAAGTATTTTTAAAACTGAGCTACAGATAATGATGAAAGCCCAGAAATAAGGAATTATGCATTCCTAGAGACTTCTTTCAATCTTCATAATGCTTCCTAACTGCCTTTCTCTATTTTAATATCTAAAAGAAAATCTATTCTTATACCATGCTATTATAAATAAGAAACTAGGGAAAACTGGCTGAGAAAACCTAGTGATTTTCTAAGCTGGAGATTAATATAATTCCTCACTAAATGCCACTTGAAGTGTGACAACAGTGTTTTTCTTTTATCACTTGATGAAAAATTATAGATCATAATATTTTAGGCAATTATTTTAAATAAAGAGGACATTATAGAAAAGTAGGATAGTTAATAACAGAAATTAACTAATACAGGAATTGGGAGCTTGGGGCCTATAGACTGAGAAATATTTACATAAAGTCCACAAGTTAGGGCTTGCTTTTTATTACCCAAGGTTACTTTTAACATGGCACAGATCTAAGAATACTACAGTCCTTTTTTCCTTTCCTACCCAGCTTTTACTACAGAATAAAAAACCAGTAGAAAACTAGTCATCTCAAAAGGAAATCATATGGGAGTTCTAAAAAGTTTTAACCTTTTATTAATATAATAAGTAATTGTGTTTATTTGAATAATTATTTTGAGTTTTTGACTGACATGATGTTGGTCACTTTTTTTTTTAACAATTTAATATATATGCCATAAATAGTAATCACTTTTCACTACTTGGCCTATAATAAACAGGCACAACGTATCAAACTATGGAGTGCTCCCTAAAAGCAAACATAGAGAAAAAGAGGGATTATCTATAAAGTAATAGAGATGTCTGTGATAGAGGACAACTCAACTACAATGGAATCCAGAAGAGCGCTACATGTTTGAAGTGCTGAAAACAAATGCTCCTCTATGGTTTTACACCAACTTCAATTATCATTCAAAAGTGTTAATAAATTGTTTTCAGTCAAAAAGAAAAGATGGAAAATTTTTCTTAAAACAGTCTCTCACACTGGAATTTGAAAAGACAATTTTGGATTCAATAGAAAACTTAAGAGTTTTAAGTAATTCTTGGAATTCAAGAAGTCTTAATATTAGAGAGTCAAATTGAATTCTTACTGACTAGGGAAGAAATATCATATGATCATTTCCATACAAGCAAAAGAAAAAAAGCATGCAATAAAATTTTATCATCATAAAGGTATAATCTTAGCCAATTTGGATAAATGGTTTTCCCTTAACCCAATAAAGAGGATAAGAGTTGTGTTGTTTGTGTACCCAAATGTATGCTTTTTTCTTTCCTCCATAGAAATAAAAGTAAAAGCTGATCACAATGGTTTCCCTGTAATATTATTCCCAGATATGATTCCCAGAAATATCCCTGGTGATATTTCTTAACCATCCTCAAAGTTAGTGGTAACCATATAACTAAGTTCTCACCAAGAAAATGTGACCAAAAGTCACAGTTCTATTTTCTAATAGAGTACTGATACACTGGTTAAGCAATGTGGATGTACATTCTGAGAGATGTAATCTGATCTTTGTCACATAGAAGTCTAGATCCAGGAAAGCCACTTAATGCACATTTAAAAAGATGTGATGAAGTTGAAAGGGATATAGATGAATAGAATAGAATAGTGAAAAGTAGTAAGTAAAAAAAAAAAAGAGAGAGAGAGAGAGGGAGAGAGAAATGTGGGCTTCTCCAGAGAGAAAAGTGAAAAAATCAGTGTCAAACAACAGTTACATCAATTGTCAAGTTACATCAATTCTGGTAATGAAATGGTGAGTCAGATTCCTCTAAACTTACAAATAACCAAAATAGAGGAAATTAATTCAAATTAAAGCAAGAATGATTAAGATTAGAAGCAATTATTATATCATCATTATTTTTCATTGAACACCTATTATGTTAGAGCCTACTGAAGCAGATCTTAAACACAAACAGAAATAGGAGACATAGTCCATGAGCTAAAATATGCCTCAATAAGCATAAAATATGCCTCAATAAGGCCTTATTGCCTGTCTGCTTGTGGTTTCACAACAGAAAATCCTGCATTACGTGAGAAGGTAAATGAAGAACAGCAAATATCTCTGAATTCTAGCATACTTGCTTTTTCTCTCTCACATACACATAACCTACAACTTGAAAGCAAAGGTTCTAAAACCTTATTTGTATTGGAATCAATAAGAAAGTTGCTTAAAATGCAGTTCTTTTAGCCCCACCCTCAGAGATTTTGATTCAAACTTGGATTTGGCAGGGGTGTTAGAGAATGAATGGTAAACAACAAAGAATTACCAAACCCTAGCTCAGACACTAGAAATAATTCTCTAGCATCTGTGTCTGCTTATTATTCTATCTACTTTTGCACAAACATTTTGAATTTGATATGAAAATTTGGCATATATATATGTATGTGTGCCTTGTCACTCAGTCATGTCCGACTCTTTGCGACCCCATGGACTGTAGCCTGCCAGGCTCCTCTCTCCATGGGGATTCTCTAGGCAAGAATACTTGGAGTGAGTTACCATGCCCACCTCCAGCAGCTGTTTCCCAACCCGGGGATCAAACCCAGGTCTCCAGCATTGCAGGCAGATTCTTTACTATCTGAGCCACCAGGGAAGCCCATGTATATGTGTGTGTGTGTGTGTGTGTGTGTGTCTATTTATATATAACACTTTTAAAAAGCAGTTAACTTGTTTTCCTAAACAGTTCTAGAATTTGGAAAAGAGTACTTTGGAGAATTGTTTTCTAATGATTTTTAGCATCAAAATAATTTTTTTCTTACTGGAAAGAAATTGGGATACTCTGGGCTTGAATTTTAAACAATTTGAAGTGACTATATGCTTAATTTTGAATGATTTTTGATGTTGTTGTTCAGCCGCTAAGTCGTATCTGACTCTCTGCAACCCAATGTCCTTCATGCTAGGCTTCCCTGTCCTTCACCACCATCTCTTGGAGTTTCCTCAAATTCATGTCCATTGATTTGGTGACACTATCTAAACCATCTCATCCTCTGCTGCCCCCTTCTTTTGCCTTCAATCTTTCCCAGCATCAAGGTCTTTTCCAATGAGTTGGTGGCCAAGGTATTGGCGCTTCAGCTTTAGCATCAGTCATTCCAATGAATATTCAGCATTGATTTACTTCTGGATTGACTGGTTTGATCTCCTGGCTGTCCAAGGGACTCTCAAGAGTCTTTTCCAGCATCACAATTCAAAAGCATCAATTATTTGGTGCTCAGCCTTCTTTATGGTCCAACTCTCACATCTGTACACGACTAGTGGAAAAATCATAGCTTTGAGTGATTTAGGGCACTCATATTCCCCAGATGAGATGACATATATATTTTATTTAAAATCACAGAACAGCATTGCTGCCTTTTGCAGGGTCATTGTCACCCTTTACTTCTTTCTCCCTGAGGGACTCGGCAGCCCACTCTGAGCATCTCATGCCCTTTCTCACCTAAGGATCCTGTTCACACTGCTTTCACTATCTCAGCCATCTCTCTCATATTGCCATGTTATTGTTTATCTTTTACTTATTTTTCAAGATTCATCCTGATTGATTTCACCAAATGTTTGCCTGTTTAACAAAATCCTCCACATTCTATCATAATGACCATCCTTTTAGTAATATCCTTCCCTAGTAACTTGAGGGTTTCTCAAAGGCAGGCACTGTGTAATGTTAATGTTTTTGACCCCAAAATTTAGCTTAGTATATGATCAGTACTTATTAACTGAATGAGCTGGAAGGAAACAATGATGCTATTTAAAAACTACAGTGTATCCTCCATCTATCCATCCATCCATCTGTTTCATCCACTATAAAAATGAAAGTGAAAGTGTTAGTCACTCAGTCATGTCCAACTCTTTGTGACCCCATGCACTGTAGCCCACCAGGCTCCTTTGTCCATGGAATTCTTCAGGCAAGAATACTGGAGAGGCTTGCCATGCTCTTCTCCAGGGGATCTTCCCATGAGAGAAGGGATCTCTTCCCAGAGATCGAACCTGCGTCTCCCACATTGCAGGCAGGTTCATCCACTATACACATATTATTATTTACTAAGCAATATTGTATGCCAGCTATTCTATATTCTAACCACTGTGCTTGTCTAATACAAATAATAAACCTAGTTTCCTGGAATCCACTTTTCAGTAGAAAGAGAGAAACAATAAAGAAATCAAAACGTAAAATATGTACAGTTGACCTTAAACCCACCTCAGTGTGGTGGGAAATCCTCCTGTTGCCCCTCCATATTTGCAGCTCATGTATCTGTGGATTCAACAAACCATGTATCATGTGGTACTGTAACACTATGTGTTTATTTAAAGATAATCCACATGTAAGTAGACCCATGTAGTTCTAGCATGTGTTGCTCAAGGGTCCACTGTAATATCTTAGATGGGAATTAGTGCCATGGAGAAATAAAGCAGGAAAGAGGGGTGGGAAGCTTAGTGATAAAGTGATCAGAGATGCCTCAACAAAAGAATTATGCTTGAGCGGGAAGTTTAAGGAATAGTCAAAAAGTATATCTAGATAAATAGTTTTCGGCATTTGAAATAGCAAGTACAAAGACCCAAATCAAGAGTGACACTAGTTATTTTGATGGTCAGCAAGGAAGCTGGTGACCTGAAACAGAGTGAACACAAAAAAATGATACGGAAGATGACCTCAGGGGTAGTGTGTAGAAATTTGTGAGGCTTTAAGTTTTATTCTGAATGAGATGAAAAGCTCTGAAAGAGTTTTGAGCAGAAGAATAATGTGAGCTGACTTTTTACCATTCTGTCTTTTACACTGAGGAAAGATCAACAAGAGAAATGCCATGGAGCAGAGCAGGCAAGAAAAACTATTATAAATATCCAAGAAAAAGAAGATGATGACTGAGGGGAAAATACTATTTACTTCTGGACTGGATATGGGGAGTGAAAAGAAGATGAATTTAGTTTTGTACTGAGCAACTCTAAAAATGGTGTTGACATTTACTAACATCATAGTGGCAAGCAATTTTAAGGGAAGATCAGTGTGGGATGTGTTGAGATTGGATACCTAATAGTCAGCAATCTTGACTGGCAGGATATATTTGGGGGGTCATTGGCATACAAACATTACTCACAAACATGGGCTCAACATTTACGGGATAAGTTTGAATAGAGTGAGAAATCCAAAGACTCAACCTTCCCTGATAGCTCAGTTGTTAAATAATCCTCCTGCAATGCAGGAGACCCTGGTTTGATTCCTGGGTTGGGAAGATCTGCTGGAGAAGGGATAGGATACCCACTCCAGTACTCTTGGGCTTCTCTTGTGGTTCAGCTGCTAAAGAATTCACCTGCAATGCAGGAGACCTGGGTTCGATCCCCTGGAGAAGGGAAAGTCTACCCACTGCAGTATTCTGGCTTAGAAGATTCCATGGACTGTATACATGATGGGGTTACAAAGAGTTGGACATGACTAAGCAACTTTTACTTTCAATCCTGTGACCAACACTGGTAGATTTGGTAGATGAGGACACAGCAGCCAGCATGACCTGGACAGAAAGATAGGGGGTCCACTATGTCCAGAGATGCTGATCAAGTATGACAAGATTTACGTGAGCAGTGAACAGTAATTGAAGATCTAGACAAGAGTAGTTATCATAGAGAAGCAAGAATAAGAAATAGAGGTAAATGAGAATCCAAAGAAAACAGGAGGAGAGAGATTGGAGCCAGAAGGTAGACATTACTCTGGAAAGGATTTGCTGTGAATGGGAAACAGAGAGGTAGTCAGAACAGATAATGAATGAACACTTCTGCTTTTCATTGTTTTGCTTTGATTTAATAAGGGAGAAAAGTAGCATATGTGTATGATGAGAAAGACAAAGTATAGAAAGAAAAACGATGATGCATCTGAGTAAAGGAACAGTGACTGCCATCATGCCTTTTATAGCAGATGGATGGTGTCTGATTCACAGATGAAGGTGTTGTCCTAAGTCAGAAATGCAGATAGTACATTTTGCTTCAAAAGAGGGAAGAGCAAAGATGCCCAGATGCACTAAATGACAAGATGCAACAGAACGAGCTTGTGTATGGTCTGTGATTGCATCCTGTTTCTCAGTGAAAATAAAATTAAGCTCATCAACTGAGAGTAAGGATGATGAAAGAGGCACTGAAGATTTCAGAAGAGAGGCTATAAAAGAGCTGATGAGGAGAGTTGAAGAATGAATATACAGAAATATAGCAGGGCTGTTGAACACGGGTTCACAGAAGATTAGTGATCATAAATTTAAATTGAGGGCAGTTGGCATGGATGCCTGTTTTCTTCCAACTGGGATCATCTGTGTAGATGGAAGTACAGGCTAGATGAGAGTTGAATTTAACACCAAAGTGATTACAATGAAGTAAAAGATAGGCAAAGAAGTTGCGTGTGTATGCAAGTGAGATCACACTTTGCCTCAGGCATTCAACATTCTGGCTGGATCATACAAAGTTTGTTGAAAAATATGGATTTAGAAACTGTATTCACCCTTTACATCTTTATTTAAAATACATTTTAAATAGCTGTCATTTATTGTGGGCTTCCTTGTTGGCTGAGATGGTAAAGAATCTGCCTGCAATGCAGGAAACCTGGGTCTGATCCTTGGATTGGGAAGATCCCCTGGAAAAGGGAAAAGCTACCCACTCCAGTATTCTTGCCTTTAAAATTCCATGGACAGAGAAGCCAGGCAGGCCACAAGGAGTTCATGGGGTCACAAAGAGTTCAGACATGACCGAGAGGCTTTCACTTTCACTTTATTGTTTACCACACATACAAAGGAGATCTTACACAGATCCTTCTCAAACTCTGGCAAAAGATCAAAGAGGAGTGGAGACTTCCAAATTCATTCTATGAGGCCACTGTAACCCTGATACCAAAGACAGAAAAAAGAAAAAAAAAAAAAACACAACAAAAAAGAAAATTAAAGGCCAATAACTTTGATGAATATAGACACAAAAACCCTCAACAAAATTTTAGTAAACCAAATCCAACATACATAAAAAAGATCATACACTGTGATCAAGTAGGATTCATTCCAGGGTCACCAAGATTTTTCAATACATGCAAATCAATCAGTGTGATACACCACATCAGCAAAAGGAAAGACAAAAGCCACATGACTATCTCAATAGACACAGAAAAAGCATTTGATAAGATTCAACATCCATTCATGACAAAAAATCTTGCCAAAATGGGTAAAGAGAGAACATATCTCAACATAATAAAAGCCACTCACAACAAACCTACAACTAATATAATACTCAAATCTGAAAGCCTTCCTGCCAAATTCTGGCACAAGACCAAGAATGTCCACTCTCATCACTTCTCTTCAACTTGACACTAAAAGTTCTAGCCAGAGCAATTAGATAGAAAAAAAAAAAATAAATTGAACAACAACGTATGAAACCTATTAAGCTGTACATTTTTACAGGGAGATGAAAACTGCTGACCACAATAGCACAGACACTAGACTGGTTGAAACCAGAAGGTTGAAGATGCTTGAAACTTCACCTTGATGCCACCAATCCAAGAACTGCTCCCATGCTGATCGTGCCCTGCTCCTTGAACACTATAAAACTTCTCACCACCCCCTCCATGGTGGGTCACACAGCATTCAGGGTATTAGCCCACCGTGGCCCCCTTTGCCTGGCAAAGCATTTAAAGCTACTCTTTTCTACTTCACCCAAACCTCTGTCTCCATGTTTCTATTAGGCCTTGGTGAACAGAGGCTGAGTCTTGACATCTATAGCTCCTGGAGTGCAGTTGCACCAAAATGACTTAAACTTTTAACTGTTTGAATTGAAAGAAAGTGCAAGGAGAGTGCAGAGATGTAACTTGATCTTTCACCTCCACCTGCCTACCCTCCATCTTCACTGTGCTGCTAAAAGATGCCCCAGTCTGTCCACGCCCACACCAAGACGTTCTGCCTCTCTCTGTTCCTCTGAGAGCCTCTCCCCCATGGTGTTGCCTCTGTCTGGTTCTCAGGATGAAACCACAGTGTCATCCTTGACTCCTGCCTTTTCCATAATAAAGTTAAAGCAAGATCTAAATCACAGTCTTTTAAAGCATTGGTCCAATTTATCTCTGTACACTTGCATATCAATACATTGATTATGAAATCATAAAATTGAGATTATGTTTTGACAATTTTCTTTCAACACAATGTCACATTCTAAGACTTAAAGTTTGTATTTTAGCAATCAACAATTGACTCCAAATACTCATTAAACAAGTCAAATTGATAAACCGTAGAGTTTTGGATTCTGCTTTCAGATCTGTGACTAAATTGGATCCAACAGAGAAGTTATGATATCCTCCCCAAGGAAAAGAGACCCTTTGGGTTTATTTGTTCACAGTTTTCCCCAGGCTAAATAAATACTGGTGCAACCTGTCACTTTACTATAAGACTCTTCTGAACTGGAACACATGAACTGTTCTCTGGAATTTCACAAAGAAAAATGAAAGTAAAAGCAGAAAAGAAAAGAGGTTTTTTTCTAAATGTTCTTGCAGAGTTCCTGCTGCTAGAGAACCATTTGTATAACGTGTATGAAGCTTGGATACAGAGTAAGAAAAACTGCCTCAGTAAAAAATAGCAAAATAAAAACTGGTAGGAGACTCCCAAGAGAAATAGTAAGAGCTTTAAATTCTATCAAAAAATCAAGGCTTAAGATTTTGAGGGTTTTTTTAAAAGAGTTTAAAATCTGCACCACAAGACCAAAATAGCATAAAGAGTGTAACAGTTAGTAGTCATAGCTCAAAAGTTTAAGGAGAAGAAAGAAAGATAGGTTACCACTTATAGATCTGAGCTGGAGACTATTCTAGACAGGAAAAGCCCCAATTCTTTCATCAAAAATGACAAAAGGAGATAGCATCTAATGGGTTTATTTGTAAAGGTCAAGACCAAATATACTCAAAGGATTATGACAGACAGAGACAAGCTGTCATTAAAGTATCTACATAATCACACAGGAATGACTAACGTCTGATCACTATTAGTCTTAGAAATTATTAGAAATGATGCTTGGGAATGTAAGCAAGAAATGTACAAATGGTTAAAAAATGTATTGGAAATCAAACTGCCCTATGGACTTTTACTAAAATGTCAGAGACAGTTATCTGGTTCCTATCATTTTTGTCTTATGAGCTTCTGTTTATTAGACATAGCAATCAATGCTACCAATAATTAACTAAATTAATAATTATAATAAATCAGTAAACTAAATTAATTACTTATAGTACTTAGAGGAGAGCAACTTTTTTTAAGACACTCATTTATAAATTCGCTCAAAATTTATGGACAGATTTTTAAATAAAACCATTCAAGATCGATACACTTCCTGATCCATTTCAACTAAATAAAATGTTTCTTTTTTTGAACTCTCATAACAATTTATCTTTATCTCCGGCGTGGCCCTTAACATTATCTTCATGAATCATATGTTTTACTAAGTATCATCTCTTTACCCACATTACATGAACTAATTTAAGGCAAATACTATGTATTTTTCATCATTTCTCCCTTAGCAGATATCTTAAAGACAGGCAGTGTTTTAAAAAAATACTTACATGACTGAATTTAACTGACTCTAACTTATAGATGGGGAAACAGTGGAAACAGTGTCAGACTTAATTTTGGGGGGCTCCAAAATCACTGCAGATCGTGATTGCAGCCATGAAATTAAAAGATGCTTACTCCTTGGAAAGAAAGTTATGACCAACCTAGATAGCATATAAAAAGCAGAGACATTACTTTGCCAACAAAGGTCCATCTAGTCAAGGCTATGGTTTTTCCAGTGGTCATGTATGGATGTGAGAGTTGGACTATAAAGAAGGCTGAGCACCAAAGAATTGATGCTTTTGAACTGTGGTGTTGGAGAAGACTCTTGAGAGTCCCTTGGACTGCAAGGAGATCCAACCAGTCCATCCTAAAGGAGATAAGTATTGGGTGTGCATTGGAAGGACTGATGCTAAAGCTGAAACTCCAATACTTTGGCCACCTGATGCGAAGAGTTGATTCATTGGAAAAGACCCTGATGCTGGGAGGGATTGGGGGCAGGAGGAGAAGGGGACGACAGAGGATGAGATGGCTGGATGGCATCACCGACTCGATGGACATGAGTTTGAGTAAACTCCGGGAGTTGGTGATGGACAGGGAGGCCTGGCGTGCTGCGATTCATGGGGTCGCAGAGTCGGACACGACTGAGGGACTCAACTGAACTGAACTGAATTTATTTGATCTGAAGATATGAATTTTCATATACCAGAATGCTTATGGATATTTAATAAAAAATAAAATATATTGCAAAAACACATTACACAAATTTAGCCTTTTATAGGAAAGTCAGTCCCATCCTGTTGCTATAATACTTCCAGGAAAGGCAGTAAAAAATTATGAAATGTGTTATAAAAATAATGCTTCAGAAGAATCTAAAGAAATTCAACTCAGCTGATTGAGGAAGTATAATTCAATTACAAGAAAATTAATATTATGAAAGTCATAAATGTTCATTTGTAAATGCTTATCTTCTTTGGCATCAATGACTTTTAGTTCTGTAGAAACAATATTCAGGATTTATACTATGTATTTTTTTTAATCATTAAGATAAAATAGCTTCTAAATATCAAAAGCTCAAAATCCAGACCTGAAACTCTTTATGTCATTAGACAAATCCTTACCCAGACCATGGCATTTCTTAAAACTACAAATTGTATCACGTAATTTCAGGATGGTCCTTCTCCAACACTGAATATTTCTGAATTCAGTAGGGACATTGGATAAGTAACAGAAATAAAGCATTTACTCCTGCAGTCTCTGTAACATTTTTACAAAATGATATCAAAATGGAGACCAGAGGCATTGAAATTTAGTAGTAGTGATTATTTCATTCCACATCTGGTTCTCCCTAACTGGTGTGTTTCTTGGAGGGAATTATAATAGCTAAAGAAAACATACATAATAAAACATCCTGCGCAGCCCCACATGCAACCCCATCCTCAGGACCCAACACTTGTTCCTTGGCCTCGGACAGCTCAGCAAAGCCCATTTTCAGCAACTATGAACCCCTGATGGGCAAGGAGTGGCTGATCTCGACGGCCTGACCCTGCTAGCCAGCCCTTCCCAGTTGAGTCTGGGTTGAGGTCTGTAAACACCTGCTCTGGGCAGCAAGAGCACCCACAGGTGTCTCTCAGGTCAAACTCCTCGACAGGCCAGTGACTGTGGGGTGGGCTGGTGGGAGGGAGTGAGGGGCCACGGTAGGGTGGGCTGCTCGGTCCAAACGGGGGTCTGCTGGACCTTCCCCAGGACTGGCCAGTGGCCACCTGCCAAGGAAAAGGATGTGTCACCTGCACCTGCTGTTGGAATTTCTCTCCGGGCAGGAATTTGGAGCTTGTGGAAAAGGCAGGAGTCAGGGATGACACTGTGGTTTCATTCTGAGAACCAGACAGAGGCAGCAACCATGGGGGAGAGGCTCTCAGAGGAACAGAGAGAGGCAGAACGTCTTGGTGTGGGCGTGGGCAGACTGGGGCATCTTTTAGCAGCACAGTGAAGATGGAGGGTAGGCAGGTGGAGGTGAAAGCATCAAGTTACATCTCTGCACTCTCCTTGCACCTTCTTTCAATTCAAACAGTTAAAAGTTTAAGTCATTTTGGTGCAACTGCACTCCAAGAGCTATAGTTGTCCAGACTCGGCCTCTGTTCACCAATGCCGAATAGAAACACGGAGACAGAGGTTTGGGTGAAGTAGAAAAGAGTAGCTTTAATTGCTTTGCCAGGCAAAGGGGGCCACAGTGGGCTAATACTCCGAATACTGTGTGACCCACCATGGAGGGGGTGGTGAGAAGTTTTATAGTGTTCAAGGAGCAGGGCACGATCAGCATGGGAACAGTTCTTGGACTGATGGCATCAAGGTGAAGTTTCAAGCATCTTCAACCTTCTGGTTTCAACCAGTCTAGTGTCTGTGCTATTTCGGTCAGCAGTTTTCATGCCCCTGTAAAAACAACGTAGGAATGTGTGTCTATATCTTTCAGGCCTTCATCTATATCTTTCAGAGAACTGGGAGTTCAGTGATTCTGATTCTGCTATGAGGCAAAATTACAGTCTAGATTGGTACTAATTTTTCAGCCCAACAGCTATTCTTTGTTTCTACATCTTCATATTTCCCCATCATTAACTCCTGAGTCAACATTTTACTTCAAAAGATAAGGACACAGGCACTTCTACACAGTTGCACTATCGCCCCACTTAGCATCCACAAGGGATGATTTCAGATGGATGAGCAATCCAAATCCTAAATCTCATCTTGAGGATTTGTTTTCTAGAATCATTTCACACACTGTTTGTATTAACTTGTGTTTTCTGAGTTAGAAGCAGAGCTTGAGGGAGAGATTAAAATGCTGACACTTTATTTGGGAGGGTGCAAGTCTGAGCAGGAAACACAAGATGAAACGAAGTGAACAGGAACAAGAGTGAAGCAAAGCAATACAATGCGTCACTGTACTGTCTGATGCTGGAGTATAAAAATGAGTTCACTCAACTTCACTCCACCTGAAACCTCTCTGGAAAGATTTCCAGGAGGATCCAAGGGTGCTACTCTCTAAGTGCAATTCTCCAAAGAGAAAAGAGACCATATTTATCTTCTCAACACCCTCCCGCAGTCTAAGTTTCATCCAAAGATGTGAACTCTACATATCCTGTGTGGATCATCTGGCCTCTTTAGTGGTGATTGCAGAATCCAGACACCATGGAGAGAGAGAGAGAGGGAGCAGTGTGGTCATTTGACCTAGGACCTCTAGTCACAAAGATTCTGAAATGTTACCATATGGTATTACCTTCTAAGTTATAATAGATAAATGTTTACTACATTTTTATGAAATGTGCTATTGAAAATGACAACTTATTCAATGTATTATCAAAATATGCTGCATGTAGTGGTCTGAACTGTGTACCGCACAAAAAGAATATGCTGAAGGCCTAAACCCCATTATGACCATAGGGCATCTAAAGGTTAAATGAGGTCATGAGGATGGAACCCTAGTCCAGCACAGCTGGAGTCCTTATAAGAAGGGGAAGAGACCCCAAGGATGGACAAGGTGAGACGGTGACTGTCTGCAAGCCAAGGAGCGACAACTCTGGCAAAATCAAATCTGCCTCATCTTGATCTCGGACTTCTAGCCCCTGTTACTATAGGAAAATAGACATGTATTGTTTACTACAACTGAGAAATTTTAATTATTTCAAATTAAACAGCTCATGGTATTTTATTTTATTCTCAGCCCTAGTAAATTAGTACACTGTATAACATGTATTATCTTCTGTTTTGGTTTTTCTCACCTTTCTATTAATATTCAAGGATATTTCAGAAATGGAAATCACTCAGCTTCTGAAAAGCTCTACATTTAATTAATTGCCTTAAATATTCCCTATGGCATATAGGGACCAAAAGGTGGACAGATTCATTGTTTTAAATTGACAGTTCTTTTGGTTAGTACCTGTGTATGGAGACCACTAAGATGAATTAGAAATGCTTCCTGACATCAAATAGAATAGTACCTAATGGCAAATCTCACAACATAGAGATAGAACAGAGAATTAGCTATTACTGAATGCTGTTGCTTTAAAAGTAAATGACAGACTTAGGAATTTCACACCTAAATGTTTCTTCCTATTATTTTTTAAAATTAAGAATAAGACACAATTCAATATTTAAAATTATTACACATAAACATATCATAAAACTATTTTTATTTTTTCACTTTGTCTCTGAGATCATGTAAGAATATATATTTAATTATTTGTTATCATTGAATGATTGCTAATTTGTATTCAGTTTCTACATATTATAGAATTAAAGTTTTCATTGTTTCTGAGTATTACATTCATCACATTTATTGACTTCATATTGCTTCTTGATATTGGTCTGTGTAATTTAATTTTTATTTTTCATTGCTACTGAAGTTAATGTGTACTTACCATAAATATTTCCTCTTGGGAAATGCACTTCATCCACCTGTCTCTTGAGAACTTGGATTTCCTATGAATGTCACTGAGTAATTTAAACAACCTAGGACTAATTCATTTACTTAAAAAATTGATGTAACATTGCCCAAATGCTATTATTCTTTTTGATGCATCCAAAAATTATTCTTATAAATACTGGGGATTTTTTAAGCATCATTTAAAATTTTTGTAAAATACTGAATTATATAAAATTTGAATCTGTCAGTCTTTTCTTTCTGAGTGATCTATAGCTTCAAAATAAAAATCTATTATTCTTCCCTAGATTTGATCAATACACTAACCCTGGATCCTTAAAAATATATTTTTCTCTTTATTTCTGCGATCATTTTTGCTGTAAAATTAGAATTCAGCTTAATTTTAAGAGATCATTTCAATTAAAAGCTAAAGGAAAATTAATAAGAACTGAAAAGATAACTTATAATACATATATTAAAAATTTAAGACTCAGTCATTAAAGAATGAACTAGATTTAAGTACACTGCTAGAAAACGATTCCCCAATACTGAGGGTCGAAGCAAGATGTGTTAGTATAAACAATATTATATCACTTGCTTAGAACAAGATCAAATAGCATTTGTGTTTTGTACATAAATTTTCTGAATTATACACCAAAAGTGTAACATTATTTGTCTATGAAAAGTGTAACCAGGGAGAGAGATGGTTACCAGAATGTTATATCCTTCTCACAAGCTTACTAGGAGCTGGAGTGAAAGGTAACTCTGATTAGCACTTTATTAAATCAATAAAATGAACCCAGAGTAATAGATGTTTTATTCTAACTGGTAGTGCAATTTCAGACTGGTGAGTTCTGTTCTCCATTTCTTCTACTCTCCTATGCCGCCACATAAATTTGCAACATTCTTTAACCCACAGGCACACGTTTTATAGTAGAGAATATAAATAAAATCTGATTTCTGTAATAAAAGGACTTGGAAACACATCCAACTCTTTGAACTTGGATTTTTCTCGGTATCTACAAGTTAATTAGAAGAGTCACACATCCTTCAGCTTCCATGCTGCCTCGCTTCTGCCTCTGGGCTGAGCCTCACCTGAGAGCATCAGAGTTCTTCCAAAGAGTTTACACAGGCATCCCCACAAAGCTGCCACCCTCATGGTGACAGGACTAGTATCACACCACAGTGGGAGAAGTGGATTTGTTCCCATTTATGCATCAACTGTCACCTAAGATCAGAAGCAACCCTATTCGTGAAAACCTCGCAAAGTCACCTTGGGGACAAAAACAGACACCTCTGTTTCTAGCTCATTCCTGACAAGTCATCAGCAAGGGATCACGGCAAACCACCCACATCTCTGAATCCACAATGTCTTATAGCTACAAGACAGTTGCCACATACGTCTGCAAAAAGAGCTGCCAGAAACATGGTCCTCATTTCTAATTACCCTCTGAGTAGTTGCCACCTAGAAACTTTCTTCTGCTTTTGTGGCAGGATTCC